>NC_081408.1:770759976-772141516 GCF_030272615.1 Cryptomeria japonica
GGAGGAAGGGAGGAGAGAGAGAGAGAGAGAGAGAGAGAGAGAGAGAGAGAGAGAGAGAGAGAGAGAGAGAGAGAGAGAGAGAGAGAGAGAGAGAGGAGGGAAGGGAGAGAGAGGTAGAGGGAGGGAGAGGGAGAGAGAGAGGGAGAGGGGGGAGAGTAGGGGGGAGGGAAAGAGGAGGGGTCTTAAGGGGTCACAGGATACCATATGACCTCTTAGGAAACAATATGACCTCTAGTGACACCTAAGGGGTCATATGGTGGGATAATAAAATGATATATTAAATTTAAATTTATGAATAGAACATCATACAACAAGACTCCAAGCGAACAAACAACGAGGCTTCACTAAAAAGCAAGTGTAAGAGCTTGACCTAACCCTAAGAGTACTGCCTAAGTTCCAAAACATATGATACTATTAAATTTGCAAGGTTATAAGACTGATCTCGATTGTGACTATAGGAATTACACACTTGATTTCTTTCATGGGTATGTACCGTTCCAAGTTGTTTGGCAAGGGATGATCATCATATACTACCACTGCCATGCATACAATAAACTTTAATTTCTTTAGGTGATAGGCGTTGTGTAACAACATGGGAACTCTCGCATACCCACCACTATCATTCTACAGGACATCATCTATGTTACTCTCCCTCTTTCTCTTCCTACCTATTGTTTTCTTCTGAAAAACATATTGCAAGTACTCTAACTCATCATGTTGCTTTGTTGACACTAGTTTCCACATCTGCTTTGCTCATTAAAAACACATTTTCGAGAAGAATATTGCTACAGGTTTCCTTGTTTGTCACAGTAATACACCTGTGGTTCAATTTCAAACCCTATTCCTCCTATTCAATATACACACACAAATCCATCAGTCAATTTTTTTAGGAGAGGATACATGATAAACATCAAAGAGGAAGTTGCAAACAAGAAATAAATTCACTTACTTCTATAGAAGTGCAGACACAGTTGCAGTGGGGTATGGAGGGATGGAGGGAGAGAAGAAGAGAAAGAGGGATGGGTTATGGAGAGAGAGAGAGAGAGAGAGGTACCTTGTACGCATTTGAGAGGGGGAGACAATACACTTACATGTGTATATATATGTTTAATATATTACATATATTATATGTATATACACATATTATATATAGAATATCATATTATACAATAGCGCGTACGCGCTATTTATAGTAAAGGTTGCGCGTACGCGTTGTTTATAGGGAAACAAGCGCGTACGCGCTGCTTACACTATAAATACCAAGTACGTGCTTTTTAAACCATAAGTACCCCGTACGCGCTTTTGACTGTTTAGGCTTGGAAATAGGCCTAGATGACAAAGCTACGGATTGGAAGTTTGATTTCCCTCCATTTCTCTCATTTTTGACGTGTTTTATATTATCAACTTGGTTTATCGACTTTGTCATCATCAGGTTTACACTTCATAAAGTGGGTATTTCTAAAATTGCCACCATATTTTCACCCATCTTCTGAGCTTTCTAACCATATAATTTTTTTTCAATTTGAACAACAATAACATATCATTATTGAATTTCTTTTACTAGTGTCTCCATAGTTCTCACAGACATAGGTGCACCATTTTTTGAATAACTTTTGATATACTTATCCAAATTTAAAAAACTTTATATATTATTGTAGTGCACTTGATTCTTTACAATTTTTTTTAAAAAATTGTATTTTCGATTTGTTTAGTGCAACTTATGCTTCGTGCACGAACATGTACCTAATTTTCAGGATGTGCTCGATTGGAAAAATCATAAAAAAAAATAGTCAACAAAAAATTATAAAAAAATACACATCTTCTAGTGCTCACTCTTAACTATCTTTCTGCCAAAGGATTTGTCAAAATACTAAATCTAACTATGACTTTTTTGATGCGCACGTCAGACACTATGTTATGTTTTTAAGAAATAATCAGGGTTAGTTTTTCGTGCACGAAGGATTTGACCCCCTTAATCTTATCCAATTTTGAAAAAGTTTAGTAGTTTGGAAACTAGATTCAGAGTACTACAATATTTGTTCTTTGATTATCTTCACATTTTGAGTGGATGACTTTCAAATTTTGCCTCCAAGTTCAGGTTCACCTGATTTTAGAAAAAAAGTGTCCACTTATACCCCCCTTTTTTACCACCATCTTTGTGCACTTACCCATAAACTACTACCACTTTACAGGAAAAGGGAGATAAATTGCCTAGAACGAAACCTAAATCCTATTGGAAGTGATGCACAAAAATATTAATAGACTATACTATTGTTTTGCACACAATTGATTTAAAACCCAATTATTTATCTACACAATACATCTATTTCACATGTTCATGCATGCACCTTTTTTAAGAAGGTTTGAATTTGCACACTTTGAAAGGAATATATAGTTATCAAATGTGAAATTGCTCATGTTCACTACACAACTAACAATTTGCATTCAAGCGTACGTTTTTTCTATTCAAAGGTGTTATATATGAGATTTTTTTTGATGATTTTATGGAAACTAGAAAAAACATTATCAATCATCAAATTACCCCCAAATAAATAGAAATTGAGAAGGTATAAATATTGAATTTTATTGATAGAATATATTGTTGCAATAGTAAAACTCTAGAATTTGTTTGAAAATTGTTTGGCAAAATGAGAGTTACATTGATTTTTAGTCAAGTGCTAAGTGACTATTTTTGGAGTCACTAGACAACATTTTTCTAAAAAGAACTTTCATTAATTGCATCGCTAACCAAAAGTTTCAAGAATTGCCCCTAACTACTCCTAGGAGTACCTTTTTCCCTATTCCCACATGGGAAAGAAAATAGGAGCATATCTAAGACAAATGAATGACTTTTAACTAGCTTAAGGTGGTGGTTTGACCTTCATTTGAGCATTTAAAAGTCGTTTCCTCATTTGACTCCAAACAACGCTCCTAGTTAGCATTGGAGAAGATAGTCTTTGACCTCTTCTAACTACTTTTTCTTTGTTGGCTCCTTTAATTGTTCCAATTATAACTTCCATCTCCCTGGATACTTGCAAACTGCCTAATCTTGTTCAAAGTATCCCTAGACTCCTAGAAGTATAAAAATGACCATTAAAGCTCCTTAAACTAGCCCCTTAATCCTCTTTAACTGGTTCTTCAATGTCTTGCATGATGATAAGATAGTGTTTCCAAGTAGTTTGAATTTAAATATGGCTCCTTGAAGAGTAAGATAAGGTCTTTGAATGTTTTAAGGTTTATCAAGTAATCTTTGGCTTTAGACAGGTACAAATTGCCTTTGTTTGACATTCCTTTTTTAAAATTATCCATTCAAGACCTCTTTTGACCTTCACGATGCACTATTAATGCCTTTGTGGTCTTCAAACATGTCCATGAGGTTATTGTTTCATGCTTATGACTAAAAGTATTCATTAACTTATTGCCTAGGTTGTGTGACTTATCTTGATTGTGCTTGTCTTTTGGCTTGAAGCGACTTGTAAACAATTTTAACTTTCCTTCTATTAGTGTCATCTCAACAAACTATCATACATTAATTGATTATCATCTACACTCTTCAATTAACTATCAGACTCTTCTCCTACTAAGCCCTACAACATGCTCATATTTTCTTTACATAAAAGTAAAGAATATAAGTTTTGTCAAACTTACATAAAAGGTTAGGAACGTAACCCTACAAGCTCTCTTAGCATCTTGATGGATCTTTCATAGGACTTCAAATTAGGAATCAAACCCCCATGGACCATTTATTGATGCAGACTTTACATTTGGAGCATGGATTTAGCCTCATACAACGAGATTTCTCGATGCATTAAAACTCATACCAAGATTGCACATCTTGTTCTTGTTGATAAATTTTCTTGGAGGAAATGTTAGTGGACCAATTAAGGAGGAGAGATATTTTTCATGTTTGCCAAGAGAACTCTTTTCATACACCTTATGATTGTTTTATGTGTGTCATTTTAATATAGAATACCAACCAATTTCAACAACTATTGCATCTTGGTTGATCATGTATTGCTCCATTCAAAGTTTCTTAATGTTTTTCCTCCTCAAAGTTTCTTCAGCTTCTTCTAGATGTAATCTCATATAATTCAATATGATATTATAATTTTTTTTGGGTAAAAAAAAGTGCTCATTCTAAATAAATAAAAGACTACTTAATTTTATGAAATTAGAATTGTTACTCATTCTTAATTGATTCCGTGTGGTATTATGAAATTTCATAAAATACAAATTGTCAAAGTCAAAATCATGATGATTTATCTAACAAATAAAAGATAACTAAATTTATATTTTAAAAATAATTCTAATTTCTCAAATTCAATATTCTTATATTTATTGAAATTGGACATCAGTCAATGATGCAAAAATATCTTTACACAATCTAATCTAGAAACATCTGCATTATGTCAATTGTTTTAATCTACGTTCAACAATTCACATCTAAAATTAATTATAAATTAAAAAAAAATTACTTGAAAGAGACTTTTACCTGTCCTTAGATAATTAAAATAAAAATAAATAAAAAATAGAAGACTTTTAACAGATTGAAGACTCGGGATGACATAGAAGTGGTTTGTTACAGCTGCTTCTAAGATGTGGTTTGTTAGCTCATTTCACCCTCACCCAGGTTCGATTCCCTAAACATCCATATTGAATGGCTTTGCGCTACAGTGAAGCGCCCAGCGAAGACATCCAGCAAGGAGAATGGCTGATTCACATAAAACAGGGCCTTCAAACCCAGCAATCCATCGCCCGCCCTTCAACTGTCTGTATTTTCACCGTCCCCAAAATCCTGGTCGACCTGAAGCGCGATGCTTATCTCCCACAGGTGATCTCTATCGGCCCCTGTTACCAACGCACCACAGATCTTTCCGGCATGGACAACCATAAGCTGCGGGCTGCTCAGAGAATGATCAAGCGCCTCCCTGGAAAAACAGACATTAATTCCATGGTCGCAGAGATTGAGAAAATGGACGGTCAAATCAGAGACAAATACGAGAAAATCATCCACTGCAACTCTGAAACCCTAGCATGGATGATGCTTTTGGACGGTTCCTTTCTGCTGGAGCTGCTCAGGACTCTCGCAGGCAAAGATCACTCCGATTCTTCTGATGGTATGTATTTCGAACCCCTTTTCGACGAGAGTCGAATTAAATCGGTGGGATTTGCAGTATTGGGGGACATCGTGAAGCTTGAAAATCAAATTCCCCTGCTCGTCCTGGACAAGATTTTACAACTGGAGAGCGGATCTGAAAAAGAAGCACAGGCCAAGCTGTTCAACTTGCTCTTAAACGCCAGTTCTTCATTTTTCCCGTTCAAATACCTGCAGCTTTCACGATTTGAACTCGATTCCTCCTTCGTCGGTCGGGAACATTTTTTGGGTTTCTTGCACGGTGTAACCCTTTCTTTCTTTGCCGGAACAAAGTCTGCTTCTGCTTCGTCTTCTTCTTCTTCAACAGTGCAAAGGCGGTTTAATTACGTTCTCCCTTCCATTTGCAGCTTATGCAAGGCCGGAATATCCATACGCCCCTACACTGGAGATGGCGGCATGGCCCTCAGATTTGACAAGGAAGCCTCTGTTCTCTACCTTCCAGTCTTAGTTATATCGGAAAAAACTGAAATTGTTTTGAGAAATCTAATGGCTATGGAAGCATTTCTGCCCTTAGAATTGCAGGTCATCTCTTGCTATGTCGGTTTGATGAAGAGTTTGATTTTCACAGAGAACGATGTGACGCACTTGAGAATGGCGAGGATTGTTTACATGTATGTGGGAAACGACGCTCAGGTGGCTCAGTTGTGGGACAGTCTGTGCAAGGGCATGGCCATTTCTACTCTCCAGCCGCTCAAGGCATTGAAAATAGAGATAATAGAGGGTTACAGGAGCAAATGGAGGGCTAGATTGATGAACTTCTTTGTCAACCGTTTCACCAGGCCCTGGCGCACCATAATATCTGTGGTGGCTGCAACATTCATTTTTATATTTGCCTTTGCCCAAGCCTTTTCCTCCATGTATGGCTTCAATAAGTCTGCCTAGCTTAGGTCTAGTCATTCTCTTTTGTGCAATTCCTCTTTTTCTAGTTAATTCATTCTCATGAATCCATCAAGTTAATTTTTCATTTGTAAATTAACCTGAATGTAATCGATACTTTTTTCCCTTAAAACAAGATATGAATTAAAATTTATCTTCTCGTTAACACTCAACTTGCAAAGAAGAAAATGTAGACTTTCGATCACTAATCTCATATCACGTTTATGTATGGAGAAAACTGGATACCCATGATCTTACGTCACTTTTTTATATTATAGTTCTCTTTGTTTTACAGTTTAGTATTGTTTTTATTTTCAAGGTTTAGATTCCATTCAAATTATATTTTGTAATTTTTTTCATTATTTTTATGAATATGTGTAATATTATCTTTTATATAATTAATATAAAGTAAACAAATTAATATGAATAAGACATGATATTAAAGACAAATAAAAGATCATTTTTATTGAAATTTTTTCTATCATATAATAATAGTGAAAATAACATATTTTTTAGTTTAATTTTATGTGAAAGTTGATAATTAATTTGATTTTATGTGGAAGTTGATAATCAATTTGATTTTATCAAAAATTTATGTGGAAGCTAATAATTAATTTGATTTTGGATATTTGTTTTTATTTAGTTTAGATTATATATTCAATTTATTTATTTATTAAAAAATAAAAATTAAGTTAGATTTTTGTTATAGAGGTTATTTATTCTTGTAGTTATGACACTTTTTATTTCATAAATAAAATAGGAATTTTAAGTCCTTTAATTTTTCATTCAATTGTTTGCTATGAGTTAACATAAAATGTCAAATAGTTAAATTATATGTTATGGTGTTGTATTTAAGGATAAATCTTAATTCATTTAAAATATTCAATAAACACATGAGTCGAACACCTTCTATCATAGGCCTAAAAAGAAATGTCTAGTGATATCAATATCTCATCAACATCCTAGATAACACGTCAACTATTTGTTGTCTTTGCTCTTGTTTAAATTTTTTTTTATCTTAACATCCCTTACATAATTTAGCACAAGTGAGTACTAATTCTCATCATGTACAAATTAGGAAGCGAGAGCTTGTTTTCATGCAAGGACAAATAGAGTACTCCAATGAGAGTAAAAAGTGAAGTTCTAAAAATTAGCAAAGATTGTATTCGAGGATTTGGTTCATATCTACACTTGTAGGATTGATTCCAAAGTCACAAAAATATTCAATAAAATCAGTTTTTTAAAGTTAATTGCTTTCTTTTCTTATTGATTGATCTATTTTGATATTATGTTAAGATGATCTAAGGACCTTGGAGTTTTCAAGTTCAGTCCATATATTCTTTGGCATGTGCATTTTTGTTGTGCATATACATTTTTTGAAGAGCACAATCTTTTCTAAGTTGCATATCATTGGGTGATTCCATGAATATTTATTTCTATGCATCCTTCCTATTATGTAAGCGTAACATTTATCAATTAATTATTCAAATGGTATTTTGGAAGTTGAAATAATTACCCTAAAAAATGAACCATCTCAAGTTAATGGTTTTTTTTTTCTTTTGGAAAACTATACAAAGTTAATATCTATAGGACATAAGGAATCTAAGTCTATAGATGTGTAACAAATTAAAAAATAAAAGTGTTGAAATAATAGTGAATCCATAGGTACAACAATCTATCAACAAAAACCTAAGAAACCTTTTGCAAATGAGATCTTCAATAAAAAAGAAGCTATCATTCCTAAAAGAGAATATAATGATCATACAATGAAAATAAACACCCTTGCTATATTACCAAGTCAAAAAAACCCTAAAGCTCACAAGATTGCACCAAGTACCTTAATCCTATGGATTGAGACAAAAGGAAACCTAAGTTTAAGACTAGGGTGTGCTAGGTTATAGAGTCTAACTAGTTAAATAAGGTATCATGTTCACACCAACAACCTCCTCAAGTGCAACTTAGGGGGGTGCTAAACTAGTGGAGGAATTAAAAAAGGCCAAGTCTTGACAATAGGCCTAATGAGGTACCCCTGTATAAATAAAAAGATCTCTCACAACCAGAGAAATGAGAATATCTCATCAGAAAATAAAATTCTTTCCAAAAAAGAGATATAAAATGTGAAGGAAGAATCAAGAAGACCCCCACCCCAAGGACAATGCCCTTTATCCCAAGCATCGATTGTCACTAAAGATTAAAAGGTGACACCAAAAAATTAGTGAAGATGTTTACAACTTGCTTGACAATAGGAAAATACTCCAATAAGAATAACTACCACATGGGTAAGTTTATAAATGAAATGCATCTATATATCAATGTGCTTCACCCTTTGATGTTCAAGTGGGTTGAATGCAATATGAATGGAACCTTTGTTATCGCACCAAAGAAGTGTAGGAATATTTATGGTGGACCAAAATCAGTCGAAATGTAACAAAGGCATAAAACCTCTCGGTTCACAAGAACTACACCATAATACTTAGACTCACCAACTGCCTATAAAAAGTTGCATCAATTCTAAGTATGGTGCAAGTGGTAATGTGACATATGACTTAAATGGTGCACGACCTACCTTATAATCAGCCATGCTAAAAGGATGAAGAAGCTGAATGACAACTTTTGAACTGATGTATGGAGATATCCTCAATAAAATGATAAAACAATAAATAAGTGTGGAAGGTTGAGATCTATCATGTCAAAATGCTTTTTTAATGAGTGTTGCACATATTGAAACATGGAGGAGGAGCTACTACTGAGGATATAATCATCTACATGTACAAAGCCAATATGAAAAAAATAAACTCCATATCTTCTAGATGTAAATTTGTGTGACCAAAGAGGCAATGTTTGAGGCTAGATGCAAGTAAGAAACTATCTATCTTCTCATACCAATCCCTAGGAGCATGTTTAAGACCACATGAAGAACATTATAGCTCACAAAGAGACAAAAATTCTTGCATGAAACTTGAAGGTTGCTCCATATAGATATCATCATGAAGATCACTACATACAAGAAGGCAATTTTCACATCTATTTAGTAAATAAGTCAACCCTAATATTTGGTGTTGGTGTAAATAATTATTCATCATGGATATTATTACACTATACTTAAGTTTACTTAGGAAATGCATTTCATAATAGTTTGGGTATGAGACACTTGGGTGTTTGTGCCACATTGGGATGGTGTGTGTAGGAGAAATTCCACCCTTTATGGTGTTGATCTTGTTGTTACACTCCACATTCAGTGGGTGATCCACCTCATGTGGACTATTATATTATTTCTCCTACCTACCCACACATATTTCCTACCTACCCTTGTTTCTTATTGAGCCACATGGGTACCTAACATGGCCTAGTAGCTGGGACCCATCTTGCATTGCTTAGTTGCATTGTAGACTTAAGTGCATCCCCCTAAGTTGCACTTAAGGGGGGGTGTTGGTGTAAATAATTATTCATCATGGATATTATTACACTATACTTAAGTTTACTTAGGAAATGCATTTCATAGTAGTTTGGGTATGAGACACTTGGGTGTTTGTGCCACATTGGGATAGTGTGTGTAGGAGAATTTCCACCTTTTATGGTGTGATCTTGTTGTTACACTCCACATTCAGTGGGTGATCCACCTCATGTGGACTATTATATTATTTCTCCTACCTACCCACACCTATTTCCTACCTACCCTTGTTTCTTATTGAGCCACATGTCATGTTTGTGTGCTCACATATCCATATAGCCTTGCCTATATAAGCAAGCTTATATTCATTGTATGTAATGCTTAATGATCCAGTTGATCATATTTTTCATCTTGATAGAATACAGTTTATTTCTATCATCTATTTTGTTCTCTCTTATTTGTGCTTTCCATTGCTTCTTGATCTTGGCAAAATCTCATATTTGGCAAAGAAAATGGTGGGAAGATATAGAGTTTGGATCTTTTTCCCTAGCTTTTGGATTTGTCTCATTAGCTAACAATATAGGATAGAGGTTTGAATTGAAATTTTTGACTAACTCCCTACAAATAAAATGACACTCATGAAAAAGGTTCAATCTATTCTTCATTTCTTGTAGATCTATTATCTTGCTAAGTGTAATGTTTGATTGGTATGGATTTTTTGCGATGCCTAAAATGGGGGATGAAGTGAGAAAGTCCCTACAAATTTTGTTGAAGAGACAGTGTCCATCACTATTGCAGTGACATTCGTCTTGATAACATCATAAACCACACTTTTGTTGCCTTTTACACCAACCTTAACCTAATTATGCTATTTTGCCAATCCACACTTTTGTTCACCTTCACCCCTACCTCTTCTATTCTCTTTAAACATTATCACAATTCATATATATTATTTTTAATTCATATTACATTTATATATTCAATTTATATATATTACAATGTGAATATATAAGAAATTAGTTATATATATACATTTTTAACATATATTATATAGTTTTTTTATATAGATAAAATGTATATATATCTCATATAAGAATGCTAAAATTACTTTCATGATGTTATCAAAACTATAGTATTTTAGTAAACCCTAGCTAAAATTGTCACTTGTATGAGTAATGCAAGGAATGGGAGGTAATGATGCCACAGACTGAATATGAGCATGGAAAGTCTTGGTTGACCATGTGTAAGTGCCTAATCTAAATAAATAGAAGACTCATTAATTTTATCGAATTAGAATTGTTAGTCATCCTTAGTTCATTATGTGCAAGCAATGAAATTTGATAAAATTAATATTGTCAAAGTCATAGTCATTGTGATGAATCAAATTAAGATAAGGATAACTAAATTTATATTGTAGAAATAATTCTAATTTGTCAAATTCAATAATCTTTTATTTATTGAAAATGTACTTGAGATTCTAAATAACATGTATGTTCAAAATTCACATTTGGTCGATGGGCCCTTGGTCTATTGATGAAGTTGAATGATTCCAAATTAAGTTTTTGAATTACTATTTTTATATTTTTCAACATGATTTATTAAATGTGACCTATTTTCAAATAACCTATATTATATTTTCAAACGTATTTAATAAATGATATTGAAAAACATAAAATAATCATAGCCATTTCCATTTTAGAGAGATTTTTACCTGTCCTCCCACAATTAAAAAAAGAAGACTTTTACCATATAGAAGTGGTTTAATACAAAAGCTGTGGTATATACTAGTTACCTCATTTCACCCCGACTGAGGTTCGATTCCCTAAACATCCATATTGCATGGCTTTGCGCTTCAGTGAGGTGCACAGTGAAGACATCCGCGAAGGCGAATGGCTGATACAAGCAAAACATGGCCTTCAAGTCCAGCAATCCATTGCTCGCCCCTCAACCGTCACTATTTTCATTGTTCCCAAAACCCTGGTCGACCTGAAACAAGATGCTTTACTCATTTGACTCATTTGACTAAGCATCCTGTGGATGATCTTTTAACATTTGGGCTATTCAATGCCCTTTACTTGCATAGGAGTTCAATATTATGTAACTGCATTTTCAGGCATGATGTTCTTCATCTTCATGTGAGAAATTGCTGCCGGCAGTACAAATTGGACCTTTCTGAGGTCAAACCGCTAAAAAATTTTAAAAAAATTAACTTGGGAGAGACTCTTACCTGTCCTTCGATAATTAAAAAAAAAAAATAGAAGACTTTTAACAGATAGAAGACTCGGGATAACATAGAAGTGATTCGTTACAGCTGCTTCTAAGATGTGGTTTGTTAGCTCATTTCACCCTCACCCAGGTTCGATTCCTTAAACATCCATATTGAATGGCTTTGCGCTACAGTGAAGCACCCAGCGAAGACATCCAGCAAGGAGACTGGCTGATTCTCATAAAACAGGGCCTTCAAGCCCAGCAATCCATCGCCCGCCATTCAACTGTCTGTATTTTCACCGTCCCCAAAATCCTGGTCGACCTAAAGCGCGATGCTTATCTCCCACAGGTGATCTCTATCGGCCCCTGTTACCAACGCACCATAGATCTTTCCGGCATGGACAACCACAAGCTGCGGGCTGCTCAGAGAATGATCAAGCGCGGAAAAACAGACATTAATTCTGTGGTCGCAGAGATTGAGAAATTGGACGGTTCCTTTCTGCTGGAGCTGCTCAGGACTCTCGCAGGCAAAGATCACTCAGACTCTTCTGACGGTATGTATTTCGAACCCCTTTTCGACGAGAGTCGAATTAAATCGGTGGGATTTGCAGTATTGGGGGACATCGTGAAGCTTGAAAATCAAATTCCCCTGCTCGTCCTGGACAAGATTTTACAACTGGAGAGCGGATCTGAAAAAGAAGCACAGGCCAAGCTGTTTGACTTGCTCTTAAACGCTAGTTCTTCACTTTTCCGGTTCAAATACCTGTAGCTTTCACGATTTGAATTCGATTCCTCCTTCGTCGGTCGGGAACATTTTTTGGGTTTCTTGCACGGTGTAACCCTTTCTTTCTTTGCCGGAACAAAGTCTGCTTCTGCTTCGTCTTCCTCTTCTTCAACAGTGGAAAGGCGGTTTAATTACGTTCTCCCTTCCATTTGCAGCTTATGCAAGGCCGGAATATCCATACGCCCCTACACTGGAGATGGCGGCATGGCCCTCAGATTTGACAAGGAAGCCTCTGTTCTCTACCTTCCAGTCTTAATTATATCGGAAAAAACTGAAATTGTTTTGAGAAACCTCATGGCTATGGAAGCGTTTCTACCCTTAGAATTGCAGGTTACCTCTTGCTATGTCGGTTTGATGAAGAGTTTGATTTTCACAGAGAACGATGTGACGCACTTGAGAGTGGCGGGGATTTTTTACATCTACATGGGAAACGACGCTCAGGTGGCTCAGTTGTGGGACAGTCTGTGCAAGGGCATGGCCATTTCTAATCTCCAGCCGCTGAAGGAATTGAAAATGGAGATAATAGAGGGTTACAGGAGCAAATGGAGGGCTAGATTGATGGACTTCTTTATTAACCGTTTCACCAGGCCCTGGCGCACCATAATATCTATGGTGGCTGCAACATTCATTTTTATATTTACCTTTGCCCAAGCCTTTTCCTCCATGTATGGCTTCAATAAGTCTGCCTAGCTTAGGTCTAGTCATTCTGTTTTGTGTAATTCCTCTTTTTCTAGTTAATTCATTCTTATGAATCCATCAGGTTAATTTGTCATTTGTAAATTAACCTGAATCTTTCCACATGAGTTGAACACCTTCTAACATGGGCCTAAAAAGAAATGTCTAGTGATATCAATATCTCATCAACATCTTAGATAACACGTCAACTATTTGTTGTCTTTACTCTTGTTTAAATTTTTTTTTACTCTTAACATCCCTTACATGATTTAGCATAAGTCTGCCTAGCTTAGGTCTAGTCATTCTGTTTTGTGTAATTCCTCTTTTTCTAGTTAATTCATTCTTATGAATCCATCAGGTTAATTTTTCATTTGTAAATTAACCTGAATCTTTCCACATGAGTTGAACACCTTCTATCATGGGCCTAAATAGAAATGTCTAGTGATATCAATATCTCATCAACATCCTAGATAACACGTCAACTATTTGTTGTCTTTACTCTTGTTTAAATTTTTTTTAATCTTAACATCCCTTACATGATTTAGCACAAGTGAGTACTAATTCTCATCATGTACAAATTAAGAAGCAAGAACTTGCTTTCATGCAAGGACAAATAGAGTAATAATGTAGTCCAATGAGAGTAAAAAGTGAAGTTCTAAAAATTAGCAAAGATTGGATTCGAGGATTTGGTTCATATCCACACTCGTAGGATTGATTCCAAAGTCACAAAAATATTCAATAAAATCGGATTTTTTAAGTTAATTGCTTGCTTTTCTTATTGATTGCTCTATTTTGATATTATGTTAAGATAATCTAAGGACCTTGGAGTTTTCAAGTTCAGTCCGTATATTCTTTGGCATGTGCATTTTGTTGTGCATATACATTTTTTGAAGAGCACAATCTTTTCTAAGTTGCATATCATTGGATGATTCCATGAATATTTATTCCCATGCATCCTTCCTATTATGTAAGCATAAAAAGTGGTTGTCAATTTATTAATGTGTTGAATAATAACATTTATCAATTAATTATTCAAATGGTATTTTGGAAGTTGAAATAATTACACTAAAAAATGAACCATCTCAAGTTAATGGTTTTTTCTCTTTTGGAAAACTATACAAAGTCGATATCTATAGGACATAAGGAATCTAAGTCTATAAATGTGTAACATTTTTTTTTTTTAAAGTGTTGAAATAATAGTGAATCCATAGGTACAAAAATCTATCAACAAAAACCTAAGAAACCTTTTGCAAATGAGATCTTCAATAAAAAAAGAAGCTATCATTCCTAAAAGAGAATATAATGATCATACAATGAAAAGAAATACCCTTGCTATATTACCAAGTCAAAAAAGCCCTAAAGCTCACAAGATTGCGCCAAGTACCTTAATCATATGGATTGAGACAAAAAGAAACCTAAGTTTAAGACTAGGGTGTGATAGGTTATAGAGGCTAACTAGTTAGTGTTAGTGAACAGATTTGTCCTTTTTTTTAAATGATCAATTTTGAACTCTGTCGCCTTATTTTTAGGACAAGTGTTTCACTAAACAGTTGGGTAAGTGTTGTATAAATCGCTTCCCTCTGAAATTTTTCATAGGTACAGCTCCCTATCTCAGTTTTTCAAGGAATGCTTTAAACTATTTAATTTGAATAGTAGCTTTTAACCCGAAAGCATGTAAGGTTGCCTTCTTCATTCTTGGATGAGAGGCCGATATTTCACACATGTTTCCTAAAAAGAAGAAAGAAAATTTTTCCTATCTTTTCAATATATGAGATGACAACAACTGAAACAAAGTTCAGTACACCATTTCCATAGGTTTAATAAAGAATGAACAAATTTAAGAAACTAAACCCGTCCTCAAACATGAATCTTCTCTAGAAGTAAACAAACACTCAAAGGAAGGAATATGAGAAGAATAATAATTTTCTGTAATGGAAAGATCCTTACAGTTTTTTGATTAGATAAACATATACAAAGACATGTATCTACACAAATTCAAAACACACATATTTTCCTTCTCCCAAGAACAGTATGATCATTCTATATATATATATATATATATATATATATGCAACAAAGGCACGAAAATACATGTATAAACCATTTCCATTCCAGATTTAGCAGTCTGATTCTTCCTTCTTCAAAACAGAAAATACATAAAACAGAGAGAAAAACCAAAAATTGGTCACCAAATCTAACCCCCATACTATCTATTTTTCCTTAATTTATAGTTTTAGAACAGGGGAGGTCTCCCTGAAAACTCGACCTCCCGCGTAAACAGTTATGAAACCAACAAGAAGTATTTTGGGACAGATGTCCCGAAGTCTTTGCATAACCATGAGAAATTACAAGAATAAAGGGAACCGAGCCTAAATCAATGCATTATGCCACTTTTCCATCACCATCATCCTCTCCACTTTCGCGGGCGTCGTGAGCGGTTGTATGTTCTTGAATAATGGATTGGTTCGAAACTTTCATCGCGTTGAGCTTCGCCTTCGCCGCCTCCTTATTCCATCGGTGCTTCACCATCTTTTTGGAATGTTTCGGCAGTTGATCATTTCCAATGAAAGTCATAGATTCAATCCTAGCCACCCTAGTTATATCTTCCAGAATGAAATTACCTTTGGCCTTGATCTTCTCCATGTTCACCTAGAAAGACCTTATTGCATCCTGTGTGCCCAACCCACAAATTCCCAATTGCCAGTCATGGTCAGGGTTAACCACCTTGTTATCATTAACTATGCTACACTGGAGATCCTGGAGTTCGTAAACAGAGGTCTTTGCATCAGTGATCACAAACTTGAAGGTAAGCACTCACCGCATTATGGTTTTCTTCAGCACAAAAATCTGACATTCATCCGCCACCACCTTGATTGAGTGTTCTGTCAAAAACCTGGTAACTCCATATTCTTTTATTTTGGCAAACAAAGGCAAGACATTTTTCCATTTATGCTCCTCCTTCTCCCATGGCACAAGTTGATTTTGAACTTCGGCAATAAGGCCCTGTATTTCATCGCATAGCCTCCGGGAGTCGATGATGTACTTCTCGTCGTCCTTGATTATTCCCTCAATCCATTTCTCCACAGCTTCAGCAATAGTCTTGGCCCGTTGAACTTGGTTCATTAGTTTTTTATTTTCCGACGAAGTTGGGTCGAAGTTCTCTGTAGCATGAGATATTGGGAGTGCCCCAAGGTAACCAATATTATCAATGAACTGGGCCAGAACGTTTATGTGTCGCTTGAGTTCTCTCTTTTCTCGCCCATCCTTCTCCGATCTAGTGAGCATTTTCTTTGCCAATACCTGGAAGAAATGATTGTCTGTGTCTCTACTCATGTTTCCGAATTCTACCTTTGTGATCTCGAAATCATCGGGGGCAGCCTCCTTGTTTTCATCCTTGGGTTTATACGAGGTGATTTCAGCAACCCCTTTTCCAGTTCCCTCATCATTGTCCAAGCGAATGGCAGTCTTGAACCTTTTCGGCTTTGGATTCTTCTTTGTGTATTTAACAACCATTTCCTGAATCAAAATAGTCACGGGAAGAAAACTCCATTTTTTGTTCATTGAGGTGGTCAACCACTTAAGAGTTGCACTGGAACTAGTGGTTCCTTCAATCATCTTGGAAGGTGGCGTCATAGCCACAGTCACCGTATGAGAATCCAGAGCACTAGCAACATCGCCGTCCAAGTCTTCAATTTCAAATATCTGGGCATCGAGAATGGTATCTTTCACTCTTGCATCCTTTGTCTGATCCATCTTTCTTTGAGTGACACTTCAGGACCGAGTATGCTGAGGAGTACAAAAATCCAAAGTTGAATTAGACCTATGTCTAAGTTGGGGTGACTTGTTATCCTTACCTGCACGAATAGGCATAGAAGCATTGTTAGAAAGACGCTTTGGTGAAGGTAGAGGATCCTTATTACTTCTTGCAGAATTAGACTTAACGCCTAATTTCATTGCTTTCTTATTGGCCACCCAAGCCGGGGTCCTTTCTAAAACTCCTTTGGTCCTTAATTGTATATCATCTTGATCTTCTTCATCCCAATTAATTGGAGGCATTTCGACTTCTGCACGGGCTAAGTACCTTGGTTCGAATAGCTCTAGATGATCCTCTTCGAGCCCCTTAATATCCAACTTTATCTGCAATGAAACAACTTGTTCTAACACCAATCTCATGTTTCCCCTTTTGAATACTTCAAGTTCATCTGTACAATCTTCCTAGAAATCCTCTAACTGTGGCATGGGAAGGTATGACATTAGACCAAGACTTCGAGAAAATCCCTTATTATCAAAACCTTTCCTTTCAGGATATAGGGAAAAATTGAAATTCCTGAGGTCTGCTCCTATAATCAAAGCATCAGACATTGAACTGCAGGACAACACGTCCAATTGGATGGGAAAATGACCTTCCCATTTGTCCCTAGGCTGTGCCTTTTTTATTACAGAAGTTAGTTGCCTGCATATCTCTGCTAGAACAAAGCAATCTGAACAGAAGTGAGGGAGCTTGAAGGGCTCCTCTTCAAAGTTGCCTACCCGTATGTAACAGAAGCATGGAAACTAGATATAAAAACTACCAAACCTCTTTATCAAAGTCTGTACATCTTCGGAGATTCTTTTGGCTTTCATATTCTTCAATTCATGACACAAATCACCTAGAAAAGCATTGTGCACCCTTCTGAAATCCTGTAAAGCTTTATCCTTCTGCAGCATGGGATAGAACTCATATACGGGAACATCCTCCTCAGTGAGTTGTTTCGGTATTCCAACCAACTCCTTAACACAAGCCAAACAATACAAGAGATATGAAGACATAAAGAAGTGTTGTTTGAAATGTTTAGCCAAACTCAGTTGTTCTCTCATTGAATCAGCAATCAATTCAGCCCAATCCAAATATTGCTTCCCTTCTAAGACTAGCTACATGTAGCAATAAATCCAGTCATCGAAGCTATAAGCTTCAGCGGATCCTTTGGCTCGGTGCAACAAAAGCATTACATCATGAATGTGAGGCAACATCTGATTCTTATTAGGATTCTTGGGTAACCTGGAACCACCTCTTTGAGGAACCTTCAACCAGAATTTTGCTACATTGTTACGGTGCCCGGTTCTATCTACGTTGAACTCGATGATTGATTGAGCAGGAGAAAAGTTGGAGAACTGGTAATCAGGTATCTTGAAGACTGAGGAAATTATTTCACGATTTATGGCAAGAAGGGTTTCACCATTGTCTCTCCTAATGGTTTCAAACACTGGGTCATATCTAGCAATACATTCCCGAATCAATTCTGGACAAGGAATGGCTGGCGGAAAAGCTCCGGCTTCTATAAGAACGCTACTCAAAATCTCCACACCAAAAGACTTGTCAATTCCCTTGAACACCCTCTCTTTCAACACCTCAAGGTTTTCCCCTTTTAGATCAATATCGCTAACTATGGGTTCAGTGGATGCCAGGCTAAAAACGTTCCCAAACAAATGTAGTGTGGACTTCATAATTTTAAACAATAAGCCTAAATTGGTTACAGAAAAACTTTCTGTAAGAGATAAAATGCAAGCAAAAACCACTGGAGAGGACAAGAAAAAGACTCACCTTCATAGTTGAACAACCGGACGACGGCTAGCAGCAAACAAGACTCCTATCCACAAAAAAAAAAAAGACACAGCAGCGAGGAACAAATGCGGAGCACTACCAATCCTTCATACCTTATTAGTGAAGGCAATGATACAGAAACATTGAATGCAATAATTCCAATTTTTAGTCCAAGTGTGTTGAGTTTGTGGATTAGACATCGCAGGCATGCATTGAATGCATGGCGGCGTTTTTTAAGTAACCGCTAGTTCCCGAAATGATTACTTACTTCGAAAAACCAAGGATTGACGTCACTTAAGACATGGTTCTGCCTCCTCATATTTGGCAATGAATGCACCATCAAATCATTAAAACCCGTGGGACCCACCAACTTCGAACACATATGAACATCCTAAACAGACTTCATAGGCGTTCAAGTAGTTCAAGATGTACGCCGCGCTCAAGGAGAATTTTGCTCTGAAAACAAATAATATCAAGCTGCTGACCACTTGTGCTATATTGAACATGTTGAACATGTTTGAACCTCTTGAACTTAGTTCAATGAGTTCAAAACCCGGAGAGAAATAAAGTAACATATCACCGAACAAGAAACTTTTAGAGAGCCGCTACAAGACACTTAGAGAAAATATTAGTATGAAAAACCTCCCTGAACACCTAGGAAACTATGGAACCTAAATGAACTTGTTGAAGCCGGTTCAAAATGGTTCAAAGTATTCACAGAGTTCAACCAATTATCTAAACTTGACTTTTATGATTGAAAAAGGATTTATAGACATACTAAGGACTTGAACCGAGGTATCACAAGAAAGATTAGGACTCCAACTAAAAATCTTAAATGATGACTCACTCTTATCATGAGGAATAAATGACGTAGTAACAGTTAGATAAGGTATCATGTTAACACCAACAACCTCCTCAAGTGCAACTTAGGGGGTGCAAAACTAGTGGAGGAATTAAAAAAGGCCAAGTCTTGACAATAGGCCTAATGAGGTACCCATGTATAAATAAAAAGATCTCTCACAACCAGAGAAATGAGAATACCTCATCGGAAAAAAAATTATTTCCAAAAAAGATATATAAAATGTGAAGGAAGAATCAAGAAGACCCCCACCCCAAGGACAATGTCCTTTATCCCAAGCATCGATTGTCACTAAAGATAAAAAGGTGACACCAAAAAAATAGTGAAGATGTTTACAACTTGCTTGACAATAGGAAAATACTCCAATAAGAATAACTACCACATGTATAAGTTTCTAAATGAAATGCATCTATATATCAATGTGCTTCACCCTTTGATGTTAAAGTGGGTTGAATGCAATATGAATGGAACTTTTGTTATCGCACCAAAGAAGTGTAGGAATATTTATGGTAGACCAAAATCAGTCATAATGTATCAAAGGCATAAAACCTCTCGGTTCGCAAGAACTACACCATAATACTTACTCACCAACTGGCTATAAAAAGTTGCATCAATTCTAAGTATGGTGGAAGTGGTAATGTGACACGACTTAAATGGTGCACGACCTACCTTATAATCAGCCATGACTTAAATGGTGCATGACAACTTTTGAACTGATGTATGGAGATATCCTCAATAAAATGATAAAACAATAAATAAGTGTGGAAGGCTGAGATCTATCATGTCAAAATGTTTTTTTAATGAGTGTTGCAAATATTGAAACATGGAGGAGGATCTACTAGTGAGGATATAATTAAAAGAAGAAGACTTTTACCATCTAGAAGTGGTTTGATACAAAAGCGGTGGTATATACTAGTTACCTCATTTCACCCCGACTGAGGTTCGATTCCCTAAGCATCCATATTGCATGGCTTTGCGCTTTAGTGAGGTGCCCAGTGAAGACATCCGCGAAGGCGAATGGCTAATTCAAGCAAAACAGGGCCTTCAAGTCTAGCAATCCATTGCTCGCCCCTCAACCGTCACTATTCTCGTTGTTCCCAAAATCCTGGTCGACCTGAAACAAGATGCTTATCTCCCACAGGTGATCTCCATGGGCCCCTGTTACCAAAGCTCCGCAGATTCCTTGCTATGAGAATGTCATTTATAGTTAAATTATATGTTATGATGTTGTATATAAGAGTAAATCCTAATTCATTTAACAGATCTAGTAAACACATGAGTTGAACATAATCTATAAACAAATATCTAGTGATATTAACATTGAATCAATATTCTAGATTACACATCAACTATTTGTTGTCTTTGATAATTGTTATCTTAACATTCGCTACATGATTTGATGCCAGTGAGTATTTATTCCTATCATTTGTAAAGTAGGAAGCAATAAGAACTTGTTTTTATGCATGAACACATAGAGTACTCCAAGGCAAGCAAACAGTGAAGTTTGAAAAAATAGCAAAGATTGGACTCAAGGATTTGGTTCATAACCACACTCATAGGATTGATTTTAAAGTAATGGCAATAATTTGAGAACCTTGCATTTCTAAGTTGATTGCTTGCTTTGCTTATTGATTGTTGTGTTTTAAGATTATGCTATGATGATTTGAGGACCAAGTGGAGCTTTGAAGTTGTATCCATATGTTCTTTGGCATGTGCAACTAGTTGTGCATACACATCTTTTCAAGACTACAATATTTTCTAAGTTGCATATTATTGCGGGGCACACACAAGGAAATGGTGTACAAAAATGTGGCCAAATGGTCACTCTTTTACATAACACACTTACATTATGTTATAAATCAAATAAAGAGAAAGCGATGATAGAGAGATAAAAAGAGATAGATGTAGATAGATGGGGAAGGGGGATACATAGAGATAGAAAGAGATAAGAGAGCGGGACATAAATAGAAAGAAAGATAGAGGGACAAATAGAAAGAGATAAAGATGTTGTATGATAGAGATAAAGATATGGATGACTGAAAGGAAGGAAAGGTGTGAAAAATGCTTCCTAACAATAATCTTGTGGGGGATATTATGTAAATTTTCTTTACATGGGAAAAACCCTTTTGGAGAAAAACCCCAGTCCAAAAGCACAATACTTTTTATTCCAATAAGCTTATCAGTTACAATATAATATCAACACTTAGCTTCTTCAACAAGAGTATACAATCAACCACAATTTGGATTAATATTGACAACATAACACTTCACCTGGAAAACATAACATGCATAATGCTCTCCAAGACAACCTTATATAGAGAAATATAACAAAGGAGAAAGCTTCTACATGAAGATAGAAGAGGTGGTCATCCAAAATTATAGTCGATAGATTTTTCAAGCCACCTATAAGCATGCAAATGACACATGTACATTATCGTTTGACTCCAAATTCAAACCTCCAAAGTTGGGCACTCCAAAATTGTTATATTTATATATATAGGAAGAGCACTAGCAGTTGAGTACCCTAACTTCGCGCTTCTCAAAATCCTAACTTCGCGCTTCTCAAAATCCTAAGTGAAAATTTCAAAACACTTCCATTTTTTTATAGTAGCTTACTTGGCAAGTCCCCTGCTTATAACTAAGCTTTCAGTGCCACATCATCAAGTATGGTGCCACATCAACATGCTTTTTGCCAAGGTGTCCAAAACAACCCCCAAAAAAAGTGAGACCGATAGGCGTGCAAAAGAGGCCCCAATAGTTGTGCAGCTGATATAGCATCACCTGATTGGTTACTTTTTACAATATTAGTACATTTCCTAACAACTATTGCTACATTTCCTAACTACTATTGGTACATTTCCTAACAAAAATTGATAATTTATGTTTCAAACAATAGGTTTTATTTGTTCAATTTTTGGAACAAAAGGTATCAACAACCCTCACAACAATTGGTACATGCTCAACTACTAGTGCTCTTCCCCTACATATGCTCTTACACATCTTATAGTTGTCATAAAAAGAATCATGAATTACAATAGTTAAGTTACCTTTGAGAATCCATCATAACTGACTAATAATAGTTGATTATATTACAGCTTGTCATTACCCAACTTGGGCACCCACCTTCTCCATGCAAAGGTTTCTCTTGAGACTTGTTTATTATGTCATAGAATACATCATAAACTATCAAAGGTAGGTGTGTCATTATAGCTATCATAGATTTTTTACTACATGACACATCACACCCACTTGTCACAAAATCCAAGATCCTCTAAGTGGGATGCCTAGTTCCTCATGTGAGGACAAAAAATTTATGTCACTTTCCAAGTAGGATGACAAGTCAACATGCCAACTCCCATAAGATGATGAAATAGCATGTGCAATAAAATTGTCTAGTACGCTTATAAGATTAAATATTTTTAAATATTAAATAAACAAATCTTATTAGCAATAATAGGAATTGCAAAGGTTGAGATACCTTAATCCCAACATTCTTCTACTTTTCAAAGACCATTCAAGAACCTAACATTAACTGCAGGGGGTGTGATGCCCATAGAATTGGAACACCATCTAAACTTCTATATCAAAGGGTTACAAGAGAAAACAGAGGGTTAGATTGATTGACTTTTGTATCAGCCATTTTACAAGGCCTTTGTACACCACAATATCTATGCTGGCTATAATATTCGTTTTTGTATTTACGTTCCCAAACCTTTTCCTCCATGTATAGCTTCCATAAGGTTGTCTAACTTAGGTCTAATAATTATCTATGAATTTTTTAGAGTTTTCTTTCTCATTTGTAATTTAAATTAACTTGAATGTAATTTGTACGTTATTTCTTAGTGTAAGATATCGATCAATATTTAGTTGTAGTTGACACTCAACCTCCAAGGAAGAAAATGAAGGCATATGACCACTTATATCTTGTTAATGTATAAGAAAATTAGATGACCATGATCTAGCATTATCTATTATCTCTTATAGTATAATTGTTCTTGGTTAGCGATTCGATACTATCTTTATTTTTAAGGTTTACCTTTGTTTTATTTAGGTTGTAACTTCTTGCATATTTTAATGAATATGTGTAAAATTATCTTCTTATACAAGTTATATAAAAAACAAAATTAAAATCAAATTCATATGAATGAGACATACAATATTAAAGACAAATAAAATATTTTTTTTATTGGAAACTTTTCTACCATATCGTAATAGTGAAAAATTACATGTTTTTTAGTTTTGAAGTTATTTTTGAAATATTTTAATATAATAAGTGTGTAAAAGCATGATTTTATATGGAAGTTGATAATATTTTGATTAGGATATTTATTTCTATTTAGCTTGGATCATATATTTAATTTAAATTTTTTTTTTTTAATCTTAAGTTAGTTTTTTATTTGTAGAGGTGATTTCATATTTGTAGTTATGACTTTTTATTTCATAAATAAAATAGAAATATTAATTCTCTTTATTTTCCTTTCAATTAGTTGCTATGAATTAACATGAAAAGTCAAATAGTTAGATCACATGTTATGATGTTGCATTTGAGAGTAAATCCTAGTTCATTTAAATGATCTAGCAAACATAGGAGTTAAACCCCAATAATGAACCTCCAAAGAAATATTCTAGGTTACACAAACAATTTTTTGTCTTTGATCTTGCTTAAAAATTGTTATCTTAACATCCACTAGATGATTTGACACAAAAGATAATTTATTCCTATCACGTGAAAACTAGGAAGCAACAGGAACTTGATTTTATGAATGAACAAATAGAGTACTCCAATGCAAGCAAAATGTCAAGATAAAAATATAAAAAATATTGGATTTAAGGATTTGGTTCATAACCACACTTATAGGATTCATTTTTAAGTTATGGCAATACTTTGAGAACCTTGGATTTTTAAGTTGTTTTCTTTCTTTGATTTTTGATTGCTTTGTTTTGAGATTATGGTGTGTTGATTTAAGGACCTTAGAGCTTTGAATTTGTGTTCATATTTTATTTGGCATGTGCAATTAGTTGTCCATACACATTTTTGAAAACTATAATATTTCTTAAGTTTCATATTATTGGGGGGCATGTGCATGTGCATGGTGTACAAAAAAGTGGCCAAATTGCCAATTTTTACATTACGTGCTCACATAAACAAAGAGGGGGGATAAAGAGGATATAGAGAGATATAGAGAGGTAGAGAGACAAAGGGGTGAGGGACGGAGAGATATAGATAGAAAGAGATAGAAAGAGATAAGAGAGAGGGGGAGATATAGAAAAAGAGGTAGAGGGAGAGATAGAGAGTGATAGATAAGTTGACATAGATGATGTATGAGAGAGATAAAAATATGGATGAAGAGAGATAGAGAAATAGGTGAGGAAATTTTAGAAAGGGGAGGAGGGAGGTAGAGGTAGGGATACAAAGAGAGAGGGTGTGTTGGAGAGAGAGAGAGAGAGAGAGAGAGGAAAGTAGGGAGAGGTAGAGATACCACAATGTAGTCCTCTTTGGTCTTAGGTTCTATTGGAGGCATTTTTTATTCACCCACTTGAATGAGGGTGTAAAATCTAATGACCTCGAATCATCTTCCAAGAGTACCTCTTTGGCTGAAGGGGTATCTTCAAGAGGATACGGTTTATCCATTTGAATTGGAAAATAAATTGAATTTTGAAGGAACTGCTAGCATAGAATGAATCCAATGTCTTCCTAGAAGAAGGTTATAGGTGAGGGTATCGGGCATGACATAATTGGGTGTAGGTAAAACCAAATCCCTTAACATAACTCTACAGTTGACACAAATTTTAAACTATTGAGTAATCTTGTTAGGTTGCTCATGAAGCCTTTGTACATAATCTAGGCTACACATGAATTCCGCAATGATTTACATTCCATTGGGATTCAAAATCCTCACAATCTCTTACAAAGGCTCATTATCTCCATAGTCGTATGAAGAGTTCTGAAGGCAAACTCTTTCCCAGCAATGTTGAGAAAAATTCTATGAATCATCACATTAAAATAATTGTCCATGAAAGGCAAATTCCTCACATCTCTAATTTTGTATGCAACTCTCTCTGGGGTTTTGAAGATGGAGATGATTTTTTTGACCACATTACTATATCTATCCTCTTTTCAATTGTATTGCCACAACGTTGAGCATAATATCTTACTTGCATTCAATATCCAAAGTGGTTTTCACACTTCCTTTTATAATGCCTAAATTCCAACATTTAGCAGTTTCAAACATAAGAATTTACACTATTTCTATTTTTTCAACAAACTGTCGACAGAAAAAGATAATGAAAAACGGACAATTATTAAGAAAATTCACAAATATTAACATATTAACCGCTACAATATCAGGAACCCTTGGAGAAGCCATACATAGACGTGAGGGTTTGATCAAATGTAAAAAGAAAAATAAAAGTTGACACAAATTAAAAAACTATGTACACCAATGCCTTGTACAACAATTTATAAAAAAACTCCGAACAATCTTCCCTTCTCGTGTAACACTCAATCATCTCTTACAAATTCTTCACCATTAAACCAAATGTACCTAAAAGTTAAAAAATTCTCACCATGCTCTACACACACGCATAAACAAACGTGGATCAGCAAGTGGACAATCGCTCTACCCGCTATGTTGTGCGGACCGGCTGTTTCTTGGGGAATTGTTGACGCTTTAAAAAAAATATTAAACATTTTGATTCGATTCTCTGCAAGGATATGGACATTCTAGATGCACAAGTGAATGCTTGAAACATCGACATTATATGTAGCACCGCCACCAAGATATTGGTCAGACAATCACAAAAAATTAAGCATTATTTGGAGATCCAATGTACTCTATGGATAAATTCTAAGTTAGTAGCTAAATTCTTAGTCAAAATGTTTAGGTACGTTAAAATTATATATAGGGGAAAGGACCCAGTAGTTGTGCACCCTAACTTTGTGCTTCTCAA
Source organism: Cryptomeria japonica (assembly GCF_030272615.1). Classification (NCBI taxonomy): domain Eukaryota; kingdom Viridiplantae; phylum Streptophyta; class Pinopsida; order Cupressales; family Cupressaceae; genus Cryptomeria; species Cryptomeria japonica. The sequence continues at coordinate 770,786,457 of NC_081408.1, forward strand.
AATTCTACTTGGAAATTTCAAATCACCCCGATTTTTTTATAGCAGCTTACTTGGCAAGTCCCCTGCTTATAACTAAGGTTTCAGGGCCACATCATCAAATATGATGCCACATCAGCATGCTTTTTGCCAAGGTGTCCAAAACAACCCCCAAAAAAAGTGAGACCAATAGGCGTGCAAAAGAGACCCCAATAGTTGTGCAGCTGACATGGCATCACCTGATTGGTTACTTTTTACAATATTAGTACATTTCTTAACAACTATTGGTACATTTCCTAACAAGCGTTGGTACATTTCCTAACAAAAATTGATATTTTTTGTTTCAAACAATAGATTTTATTTGTTCAATTTTTGGAACAAAAGGTATCAACAACCCTCACAACAATTGGTACATGCTCAACTACTGGGTCCTTTCCCCTATATGGTCCAATGTACTTTGATGAATAAATTCTAAGTTATCCGTTAAATTCTTAGTCAAAATGGTAAGGTACTATATATATAAAAAAATAAAATATTGAATGGGAATTTTATTTTATTTTATTTATTTATTTATTTGACTAATATGGTCTTTGTTCTCTATTAAGATAAGTTTAGATTTTGACACGATTCTAATTTTATTACAAAAGTAAAACAAAATATGTATAAATTGTAATAAAAAAGCCAAGTTTAATTAGAGCTTTATCGACATCTATGTAACTTTGCATCCAAAGACATGACATGGGAAAGAGAGTCTACTTTAGGAACTTTCTTCCTCCCGCGAACAACAATCCAAGATAAATCATCCAAATTAGTATCCCTAAAATAAGAGAGAAGAGAAGCACCCTCAAAAAGATTATCTATAGGGACTATACCATCAAAAGGACAAAGTTGAGAAGACGAAATTACATTGTTAAGAGCTTGAGATTCACGAATTGAAGGTAAAATAGAATTTTGAGCATCAATATCATTAACTAACTAAATATGAGGAGAAACACCAAGTCTAAGGAAAAGAGTTTTCCATATGGATGAGGGAGGCTCCAAATCTTCATAATCAATTTTCGAAGCATCAAGAAAAAATGTCAGATAGTTTGAAAGAGCATTCTTCCACCAAGTTAAAGAGGACAACTTACAAGATCCATAGGACAAGTTGAGCCCAAGTGCCCAATAAAAAATAACACCTATAACAAAAATGAACACCTTCATAATTCATAATCAAAGACCAAGCCTGAGCATTGACCTATAGAACAACATCACTAGGAAAAGTTTTCAATAAATCAACTTTCACCAAGATACGAGAAACAAAATTGTGGGAAAAATTCTTTGAAACAACGCCCATCTTAAGGAAACAACAAAGAGCATTGCCAATGGCCCTATAGTTAGAAGTACACCAAAACTACAAAGGGAGATAAGGTAATCTCACCCAAACAAGCATAGTGTCAATAGAATCCTTTGAAGGATTGAAGGAGGGAAACCAAGCTCACATCAAAAGAGGATGCATATACCACATCTAAACTCCACCATCAAACACAACTTGTCTATCCTTAGAATAATCAAAACAAACCATTAAAAACCTCTAGCAATAGAGTAGATCTCAATATTACCCTCAACTAAAGAGGTCTAATGCGCAAAAAACCATTTGCGCAAATTTAGGAGAGAAGTCCAAAAATGCCAAAACTTGTAAATTAAACCCTTATTTAGGCTAAAATAATTCTCACAATATCAATAACATCTTACCCCACATACACCATAGGGGAACCATTAGCATTGCAAGAGGCAGTAGTTATTTTTTTTAGCATGTGTTCTCGAAAGAGAAGAGGTCTTTGAAGTAGAATAATTCTTTATAGCATCTATAAAGGAGCCAAGAGAGGAATGCATAACCATAGCAACCAAATTTAAATCATAAATCACATGAGGAAATTGTTGGTTTGCATGAGAGATAGTAGTTGAAGCATTAGCCCCATGACAAGATTGCAAGATAACATGAGAGCTAGGAAGAAAGAGAGGTGTAATGGCATTCCCATGCACCAACGAGACAGAAACACCATCCTTCATAATAGAAGACCCTTCCACCAACAATATAGCCCCATGCACAACCCCTCCAACCCTAACACTAGATCCAGCAATCCCTTAAGGTCGAGAGAGGACCACAAGCACTAAAGACTCCATTGCATGCTGAGGAGAAGAAACTTCTTGATCTAGTAGAACCATTTGAGAGTGGAGGATTAGCATCAAAATGAACAAACCCAAAAGAGGCAATGACCCCCTCAAGTGAGTGGAAACCACTAGGAAAATTCCCACAAACAAGCATAGATCAACAATAAGATTACAAACAAAAGAATCAATTCCAATGTAGGCATAAATGTTTCCTTTGAGTAGGAAAAAATCATTTGAAATAGGAGGGTATGAGCAGTAGAGCAGAGGGAACCATTGTTGTATAGCCTTTTTTTAAGAATATATAAGTTTTGCTTGGAGAGAGGGGTCGATAATGGAATGGAGTGTTAAAGTGGGGATAGGAATAAAGGGTGTTTTTACCCAAAGTGGAACATCTCAAATACTATATATGTTTATCTTTTACCCAAAAAAGAAGAGAAAATGAATGAAGCAATGTACAAGTCATATTTGTTTTATAGTATATGTATATATTTGTCCCAAAAAGGAATATTTAATAACAATTTGTCAAGTTAGAGAATATTTTAATAATGCTTCTGACACTATCCATTTTGAATCAATAGCTCCAAGATATGTGATAGAACATTAAAATTTGCATCCACACATAGGACAAAAAGCACTCCATACTGCTAAGCACATTTGCATTCACTACCCAAGCAACCCAATAGTATTGTCAAACACATAATAATATCATATCCATCTAATTTCATTGTTTTCCTAATTTACAAAATCTTATCTTCCTATTAAAGCCAACACCATTTGTCACATGTGTATTAAACTCAACCGCCCACATACTAATCACTTCCACCTGAATTCAACATAGACAAGCCATACAACTACCAATTAAGACATCAAAATAAGACCTGACACAAATTAAATAATTTACAACATACAAGCATTCAACTAAACCTCATGAGAAGAGTTTCATCTTTATCATATGCTATTTCAAATGTATAAAAGTCTCCACACAAAACCTTGTTGAGATTTAGGTGTCGTCAACCTTGTCAATCCATATGATTAGTTGATCCTAATATTATTTGTAAATCACCTATAAGGGATGGAGGGTTTCATTGATAGTGGTAATTAATATTTTACTATTATAATAAATATGTTTTGACTAGCCTTTGTAATTGTCTATTTACCGGTAGGGGGTTATTAAGTTACTTTCAATATATAAGCATCATGGTAATTGGAATGGATAAGTTGGTGGTATTAAATCTTGGCATCTACCTTGAGAATAAACCATTTTGGGTTATGAGGACACTTTTAATATAATATAAGAGGATCTATGATAGTTATGGCATCCATCATAAGATTCTATGAAAACATCAATAAAAAAATATTGCTATGCCTAGAAGATATCTTATTACATTTATAAGACCATTGGGATTTAAATCTTGGATGTCATTTTTCATGATTACATATTATTTTCCTATTAAATAGGTTCTTGGAAGCGGAGTTTTTCAAGTTTCTATCTGTATATGGTGAAAATGGAAACAACAATATTGAAAGACTAAATAGATTCAACCACGAAAACCCTAGCCTAACAACAACAAAGATCCACCATAACATATGAAGATTACCTAAGACAATGCAAATCAAATGAAATCACAAAGATTATACCATCACATGTCCAATAGGTTTTGGATCTCCATTCTTCCTATCTCCATTGATCTTGCTTGATATATTTGCTCTCAGATTTTATGGGCACAAGAGCTCAACAAAGAACGGAAATGTGGTTGCAAGTAGGATCGCATATGAAAGTTCGAAAGTGTAGTTGGGTAGTCAATTGATCAGTTAGTTAGGGTTTGATAATGAAGGAAGCATCTCCTTATATAGAAGACACTATAAGAAATGGAGGGATAAGATTGAGAGGTGTAAAAGATAAATGGTCGGCTATGATTAGAGGGTAGGTAGAGAAAATAAGAAAATAATGAGAGGGTAGGTAGTGTATGAATTAAGAGATGAATGACATGTGTCATGGGTGGAAAAGGCTAATGAATTAATTAAATAAATAAAGATTTATTTAATTAATAGAGGAAATGGGATAATTAAATAAATAAGATATTTATTTAATTTAGGAAAAAGGATAATTTAAATAAATAAATGTATTTATTTAAATGAGAAATAAGGCTAGAAGAGGATAAATGAATTAATTAAATAAATAAAGATTTATTTAATTAATAGAAGAATTAGGCTAAAGTAATTCAATAAATAAAGATATTTATTTAATTAGACATGACAATTTTAGGTGTCTACATTTTGCCCCTCTTTGAAACAATGCAGTTTGTCGCGTTGTTTCAAAGAAGATAATATGAACTTGTAGTCACATAAATCTGTCCACTTAATTAAATGAATACTTAGTATTTATTTGATTATTTAACCATCAATTAATAATTAATTAAATTAATATTTAATTAATTCATCTTAACCCTCTTCTCCTATTAATTAAATAAATTATTCAATTTATTTGATTTAATTCACTTAACCAAATTCATACCATTAATTAAATAAATAAATCATATTTGTTTAATTAAATCTTCTCTCACATTTAAATAAATTAATATTTATTTAAATTCCCCAAAATCCCACCTCTCACATTTAAATAAATTAATATTTATTTAAATCCCCCAAAATCCCACCTCTCACATTTAAATAAATAAATCATTTATTTAAATTACCTTTATCCTCCACCCACTTGTATTTTCCTACAAAAGCAAGTTGCACAACTATTTTAAATAAATCATTTATTTAAATCACCTTTATCCTCCACCCACTTGCATTTTCCTACAAATACAAGTTGCACAACTATTTTAAATAAATTATTTATTTAAAATCCTATTTATCCTCACCCACTTGAAACCTTTAATGGTTTCCCTTAAAGTCTTCAAACTTGATGGCTTTGAAGTCTTCAAACTTAATGTCTTCCCTTAAAGTCTTCAAGCCTTTAATGGTTCCCCTCAAAGTCTTCAAGCATTTAAATGCTTTATCTTCCTTTTTTTTCATTTAAATAAATTAATATTTATTTGAATATTTATCCAAATACAACTTGCACACATTTATTGAAATAAATGAATTTTTATTTTAATAAAATCCTATTTTCCCTCACCCACCAAATCCACTTGCAAAATCTAATCCCCTTCTAGATTCTTCTAACCCCTTCCTAATTAACCTAATCCATCCCCTAATTATTGTCACATTCCTAAGCAAAATGGAGTCACTTCTCAAAGCCTAAAAGTCTTTGATAACCATTAAAGGCTTCCAACCTTCAACCACTAAATGTCTCAAAGTCTTGGATAACCTTTGAAAGCTTCCAACCTTCAACCACTTAATCCACAAAGTCTTCAAAAACCATTAATGGTTAACCCAAACCCTCCTACATGGTTAAAACATTTGTTTTGACTCAACCTCTACCCAACCCAAGGGTCTCATCAAGCCTTTAATGCTTTGACCATGATTATCTCTTAATCATTTGCACAAAGGTTTATCCTTGCATTAACTCCTAATCCAGTGGGTAATCCTAATTTAGGCTTGACCCTTACCTTCTAGATAACCATGAGGTCTCCTCAGGCATTTAATGCCTCCAACCTCTTCTCTCAACCCAATCTTATGTTGACACTTGTCACCATTTCATTGGTGCAAATTGTGCACATGGATCCCCAACTTTCAAGCTTGACCCTTGATTAAACCTTTCAATCCTGGCCATCCATTGCTCCATTTTTCCTATAAATAGAGCCCATTCCTTCATAATCCAGATCCTGAAAACTTGTATGCATTTAGACTATAGACATTTTTAGAGAGCATTTAGCATAGCAAAACTAAAATCTTGTCTTTTTGGTAAAATCAATCATTTTAGCATCAATAGCATAGTATTTAGCTTTTCATTTCATATTTGAAGCTTAATATTAAATCTCAATCCTCCATAAGCATCCATAGTGCAAAAAGCTGCTGAGAGCTACACTCATTTGGGACTTGGAGAGGAGAGGAACAAGGGAGGAGCAACTATGAGCATCTTGATTAGCTATTTCATTCTATGTTTATATGCTTTTTATTTCATGCTTCATATCTCTCTTGATATGCCTGTTTAGGATAATCTTTTGTTGCTAACACTAACGTTTGTTTCTTGTGCTCTTGTGTGTGTTGCCATCAAACAGATTTTCTAATCCTTTTTGCAGAGCATCAGAACTGATACAAAGTTGCCCCAAGATGGGAATGATATGCCCCCTCGAGAGATTGGATGAAAATGTGTGAAAAGATCACAGATAATCTCTCGATAAGAAAAAAAGGGTAGAATGGACTGACCGGATAGAGTGACAAAGTCACGGGATAAAGAAGACTGACTCGGGAAATGAGGGCTAGGGCAGTCTATAAAATAGACCACGAGGAAAATAAATCCTCATTGTCATCCACACATCCAAAAGATCAGAATGCAGAGAGAGAATAGAGCAGCAGCAGTCAGCAACGATGGCATTAGTTCAAAGATTCGATCGCGTTTGCCGATTTCAGAGGCTAGTGGATGCAGGAGAGCCGGTGAGTACCACAAAACCTCCTTGTACTTTGTTGCATTAATTGTTGTCATAAATGCATGTTATGTAGCGCATTTAATGCATTTTAGAATATGTCTGACAAGGTCAAAAAATGTCGAGGCGTGTCTGTGCTGGTGCCAGGCACGTCTAGGTTAGCTAGGCACGTCTGTGTTTGTGCCAGGCGCGTCTATGAATGAAAATGCGTCTATATCAAATGCGAGCGCGTCTGCGTTGTGCAGGCGTGTTTATGCTATGTGGGCACATCTGTGCAAAGCAAGCACGTCTGTGCAAAGAATAGGCACATCTGTGTATTTCAGGCGCGTCTGTGCAAAGAATAGGCACATCTGTGTATTTCAGGCGCGTCTGTGCAGAGCAGGCGCGTTTGTGCAATATGTAAGCGCGTTTATGTCATGAAGGTGCGTTTGTGTCTTCTAGGTCAAATCGGCAGTTCTGTGATGAACATACACTGTCGATTGGATAAGCTGCTGAGAGGATACAGTCAAGCAGGTCCTCTAGGGAAGACTAGGATAGATCGAGGCACTTTGTGATGAACAAGGAGTACCAAGAAAAGAGAAGCACTTTGTGATGAACAGTGAGTGCAAATATGAGCAACATTTTGTGATGAACAGGGAGTTCAAATATGAGCAACACTTTGTGATGAACAGGGAATGCAAATATGAGCAGCACTTTGTGATGAACAGGTAGTGCAAATATGAGCAACACTTTGTGATGAACAGGGAGTATAAATATGAGCAGCACTTTGTGATGAACAGGGAGTGCAAATATGCATAGCACTTTGTGATGAACAGGGAGTGCCACTAGGATAAATAACAACATTTTGTGATGAACAGTGAGTGTCACTAGAATAGAGTATCATAAGCACTTAGGATAATAAGCAGCATTTTGTGATGAATAATGAATGCCACTTTGACTGACACAGTTGATTTGCTTGACTGCAGGAGTAGCTACCTATGCTGGAGTCACGCGAGAGATTCCCATTGACTCAAAGGTTACGACCAGAGCTGACATTTGAAGACAGAGTCGCGATTGAGGTTATGGGCTTGCGATTATTCTGTATGTGCCTGAGTTTCGAGCGAACATGGGATTGCTGACTGCACTTGCTGAGAGATGGCACTCTTAGACATGCACATTCCATTTGTCGATGGGTGAGATGATAGTCACCTTGGAGGATGTATACAAGATATTGAGGATATTGATCGATGGGGAGTTGATTCCCTACGATCGATACGGAGATAGAGATGCCTTGAGATGAGTGTTCCAGGATCCCATATTGGAGATGAGAGCAGGACACGTGGCATGGGATACCATGACACGAACAAGATTAGCACTACCATCAGTACTGGCAGGAGTGATCAGTGGGTTCTTGTGTCTAGATAGGGTGACACGAGGGTTGGTTGTGGGTTGGGGCAATTCTTTGGAGATATTGGTGACACAGCATACCAGATATGCCTGGGGATCGTGCGTGCTGGCACATTTGTATTATGAGCTCCATCAGTTTGTATACCATGGATCCGTAGGATTGGGCTGCAGAGTGACACTATTACAGGTATGGGCTTATGAGCATCTGTCAGTGACCCGACCGATACATTTCAGAGGCAGGGGCCATGGGCGCAGTTTTGTGCATCTGTATGATATGATTACCTCGCAGCCACGGATCGGGAGACTGGAGCACTGGCGTAGGGTCATTGATGAGATTGACACTGTAGTACAGAGGTCGTACCGAGAGTGCGAGGAGTGGGAGGATGATGCCGTGGAGCTACCCTATACATTCAGGAGCAGGTATCTGATTGGGCAGACGCCCTATGTACTAGAGAGACAGTTAGTTGATAGGGTGGGCAGACAGTTCAACAGGATTCAACGGATGCCATGGGGTTCTGGGATGTATGCTCGGACAGTGAGGGATCAGGCACACTTCAGACCTTTATTGTCATATGATCAGGCAGTGATGCAGTTGGTGGAGATGACTCCCTTTCCTTAGGATATGTGGCCATAGATAGAGGATGCAGGGATGGATGCAGAGTATATTGCATATTGGGTCGAGCATCCATTTCCTCGACTAACAGATCTAGGTGAGCAGATAGATGGAGATGGCGGGGTGGATGAGGATGATGATGGAGATGGTGGGGGTAGAGGTCGACAGAGGAGGCGAGGTGTGATAGGGGAGAGGAGAGTGGCTCCACGAAGAGAGGGTGGAGAGGAGAGACAGGCTCGGGTGGTGAGAGGCCGAGGTGGTTTACCTTTGCAGGTGCCAGCAGCATAGGGTCTTAGGCAGGTACAAGGATAAGGACAAGGATAGGGGCAGGGGAAGCCACATGAGCAGCCACAGGTACAACCACGGGTACAAAGACAGCCACAGGTAGAGCCACAAGTACTGGGGGGAGGGGAGGAGGAGTAGGATGAGTTACTGGAGTTGAGGGAGATCTACTAGGGACAGGCAGATGAGATCTAGGATATCGAGTGGGAGAGGGATAGGCTCCGGAGACAGCTGAGGGACACAGAGTGGGAGAGAGATCAGGCCATTCAGTGCTATACAGAGGTTGAGACGACATTGAGGGCAGGGAGACATCCAGCAGAGGACACAAGAGCTGGTTATGCTTATGTTCTGCAAGCCGGGGAGGAGATAGGCTACTAGAGAGACCTATATTATGGGGTCGTGCCACTAGAGCAGTGGGCCAGGAGCTTTCATAGACCATCGCAGACAACGACGACCAATGGAGGGAGGGATAGGAGACAGGCGTCCAGCGGTGGGGTTATGGGTCCTCCACCACCACCAGATAGAGGGGACAAGAGAGATGATCCTAGGGCGGGTCCTTGCAGGGCTTAGACTTCGTCGAGGCCAGGCGGTTCCAAGGGAGGGAGTTCATCATAGCCTTAGAGGGCTCCCTATGTATCATTTTTGTACCATTTTGTATGATGATGTAGACACCTTCAGGTGATTGTAGCCATATAATTTTGACATCATTGTATTATGACACTTATGATTATATATATGAGATGATCCATCTTTGCGGCAACTATATGCATGTGTACCTATGTGATGAGATGTTTCATGATGTATGTTTCTATGTGATGCTTATGTTATGTTTTATGATGATGATTATGATATGGATGCAAATATGTACATGATGAAATGCAATATTTTTGTTCTTTTATGTTTTAATATGTTATGCCAATGTGAATGTATGAAATGCAAATGAATATGATATTGCAAATGATTATTTTTATGATGAGAATGTAAAATGTGCTAACATGTGTTGTGTACAGGATGTGATGCAATTGTGATATCTATATGTATGTATGAAATGCTTATATGTGGTAATGCAGGTGCAACTACATGAAATGCAAATATTTTTGGTGTGTCATTATATTCAGTCATGTGATAGCAGGCTACACGGACTCAAGAAGGACGATGGAAGTCAATCAAGAAAGGGGGATGGAAGATAGAAGATATGAAAGTGAAAGAGCTTCTTGTGCGTTATCATCATTGAGCTTTATTATGGCAAAATAGGTTATGATAATCGAGGCATATGTTCGACCCAGAAAGTCATTATACCTATTTGCATGGAGATAAGACAGTTTTAAACAAGGAATGCCCTAGTTCACACTAGACTCTCAGTGTCCTCATATCCTTGGACAAGTCATAGTATTACTAAGAGACAATCCACAGACAACAAAGAAAAATAGGTGACGATACCCCATCCTCGCCTTTCTAGTCAAAGACATCCTGGAGATAAAATCTCTAGTCAGAGACATCCCGAAAAAGCTAAAAGACATGTCACTAGAAAGATAAAAATCAAAAGAAAACCAAGAATCGACACCAACATCCACTGTAGTCCTCAAGTTTAGTGTCTCTTGTCACTTGTATAAGTCTTATTTGATTGTGGTCACAATGTTTACTTTCACAAAAGGATAAATAGCACTGAACCATAATATTGTTAGAGTCTGCTAAAAGATTTGATTTGTTGAAGCCCATTGTTGTTGTTGTGTCTCATCTGAAACTGACTGAATCCATGAAACTGATACTTTATTGCAAAGAAGACAGAACTTTATTGCAGATTGGCGATGCAAGTGTTGCTTTATTGAGGATTGTGCACGGATAGACTGAAGAAAAATGGAAGAAACTATACTCCTCGGAATGTGTGATGTTCTTAGTTCCACACCCATTACTAGATGTAGGATTTGCCTTAGCCACAGATAGGAGCTGATTTATTATGGATGGAAAGTTTGTGAGTGTGTGCAAAGTGAAGGATGAAAGTGAATCCTAAAGGAGGGAGGAGCAATGTCTCTACACATGGCGTCGGTGACCCAGTTTTCACCATGGTACTTGTCCAGGGCGCCACCGAAGTGGTTTTCATCGTTGGATGAAATGTTTTTCTATTTTTCAAATTTTTTGTGTCACAAGGCATCTGTTTGCCAGGTTTTCACCAAGTAACGATTTTTAATTTTTATGAATTTTTTTGTATTTTTTTTTTTTTTTTTGTATTTTTGAATTTTTTTTTTTTTTTGTATTTTTGGATTGGGATACTCTGAAGAGCTATATGTAAAACCTGTGAAGGTGCATGTTGTTGATAGGATCCTCCAAAGGTTCGCCCTCTATGGTTGAGAGCTGATATGCATCGGATCCATAGGTTGTTGTAATGATGTAAGGACCAAGCCAATTTGGTTTGAACTTGCCCTTCTTCTCTCTGTCCTGCTAATTTTTAGGATGTTCTTTGAGAATTAAGTCACCCACCTCAAATGTTTGAGGCTTAACCTTATGATTGTAGCTACATTGTTCCTTGACTGAATGATGCGTAGCTCGAGTGACTATCTTCCTTGATGAAGGAACTGAGATAGAATTACTAATGTGTAGACACAAGCCCGTATGCATGTCACCTAAAGAAGTTTGGGCATCCCTGACAACAAAGTCCTTCAAGGAAGTTTCATTAAAGGTCTATGATGTATCACTAGAAGGGAAAGGATGTGTGGAACAAGTGGATGAGGAATGAAGGCTTATGATTGCGAAAAGAAGTGAAAGTAGGATAGCATGATGGAGACTTAGGATCAACAAGTATGCTTTATGACTTGAAATTTTAGAACTTTTGCCCCCATTTATTTTGATATTAGGGGAGATCAACTCTTGTTCTTTTTCTTTTATAGGATTTTTATCCTTGACTTTGATTTTTGCAAAGTCCAATAGCTTTTGATTTTGATTTGGACTAAACGACTTTTCTTTATTTTTGACTTTTAGATTTTTCTTTTCAAATCTTGATTTTTCATCCTCAATGAGTAAGGGCTTTTCTAATTCTTGTTGATCCAAGTCTGGGAGAGGAATGGAAATGGAAGGAGTGGATGAAATAGTAAGGCTATGTGAGTTCTCAAGAGGGCTGGTGATACACTCAACAGATTCTTCATTGCAACCACTCTTAGGACTATTGATATCAAGAGTTGCTTGCACCACTAGAGGAGATTTGCATTCAGACTTAGTAGCCACAACACTAGGTGGTTCACACCCAATTCCTTGCAAATTGTTTATAGATTGTTCCTGTCGACTAAATACCTTAGGAGATAGTGGGAATTGATCAACATGAAAGATATACTCACCACATCCCAAGTCTTTAATCTTGAACTTTTCTTTGAGCTCTGTTTGTTTTGATGCCGAAGGTTTCAAGGATTCTGGATCCACATATGTCGAGGATGGAGTTGCTTCTCTATTAACTGGAATTGTTATTTCCGATCTAGGTCGCAAATTGTTGCAATATATGAATGGATTTGGGTCAGCTTTGACAGTCACTTCAACTCCATTATGTGGAAACTTAATGTATTGGTGGTATGTAGATGGGACTGCACTCATCTCATGAATCCATGGACATCCTAGCAATATGTTATATGCGAGATCTAGATCAAGGACTTGACAAACCACATCCTTAGTAACCGGCCCTACTCTGAGAGGTAAGGTGACTGTGCCCTTGGATGAGCACTCTTCATCATCATATGCTTTGATGGTAATTTTGTTTGTAGAATTCACAACTTTATCAGAATATCCCAATTGTTTAATAGTGCTCAATGTACAAATGTTTAGACCTGCTCCACCATCTATCAAGACTCGCTTTATTCAATGTTTGTGTAGAAAGGCTTCAATGTGTAAAGGTGCATTATGTGGTTGGCTCACGGAGGCATCATCAGCTTCTATAAATGTAAGGGAGTGTGGAAGAGAAAGGTATCCCACCATGGCTTGAAACCGGTCCACATTCAGATCAGTGGGTACGTAAGTGTCTCTCAAAGTTTTGTCAAGAATGGCTTTATGTGCAGGGGATATGCGTAAAAGCTCAAGAATGGAGATAAGCGCGGGTGTTTTCCCTAACTATTCTACAAGGTCATACTCAGGTTTGGTTGATGAGGAAGCAGTGTTTTTAGCTGGAGCACCTTGCAAGGTGAATTTACCTCAACGAGTTGTAACATTAAATTCAGAGGTAGGTTCAGAAGAAGATCCAATGCCTTTTAGGAGAATCTTGGGTCTTTGGGTAGAATTTTTCAGGCGTTTTATCCTTGATGATAATGGTAGAGACATAATTATCCATTGAAAGGTGATTGATGGTTGAATCATAGTTATAGGATGCTCTGGTATAGTTGGTCTGCTCATCTGTGGCTTTAGCTTTTCCCTTGTCATGTTTTGGGAATGGTTCTTTAAACATCTCATGTTCTTGATTGGATGAATGTCCATCGATCTGAATGTCACCTCTATCAATAAGATCTTGTATGATGTTCTTCAGTCGATGACAATTTCATGTCTTATGACCTTTTTTCTTATGAAATTCACAATACTCATCATCATTCCACCAATTTGGTTTAACCTTTGGCTCATATGGAGGTAGATCTGGGATTGTTATTATTTTGTTTGCCACTAGCTTTTTGAAAACTAATTCTAGTGGTTCTCCCAATGGAGTGTACTTCCTTCATGACTTGGAGGTTGTTTGAGTATTCACCTGATTGTTTGTAGAGATTGATCCAGAAAAAATGATTTTTGGTCGCACTATATTGGCATCCACAACACCATCATTGACTGTGTTCGTGTTTTTGTTCCAAAATCTTGGCTTGTCTTTTCCTTTAAAGTCATCTTTGTTTTCTTTGAATATTTTGATAATGCCTTGCTCAATTAGGACCTTTTCTGTCGCTAAGCCTTTTTCAATGACGTCCTTGAAGGTGGACAAGCAAGCTTTTCTCAAGTCATAACCAATGTCCTTGTTAACATTTTGGGTGAACATCTCTACCATTTGTTTTTGTGGAATTTCACAAGAGCATCTGTTGGCTACATTCCTCCATCTTTGTAAAAATGATGAAAAAGACTCTCCATCCTTTTGTTTGGTGTTGCACAAGGTAGTAACTGATATGTCTATCTCTATGTTGTATGAGAAATGTTGGATAAATGCCTCATCTAAGTCACCCCATGACTTAATACCAGGTGGAAGTTGGGAGAACCATTCCATAGCTTGATCACCTAAGCTTTGTGGGAATAATCTCATCAAATATGTCTCTTTTGCTGCTACCTCAATGCAAGCTGTGAAAAACTATCTTATGTGTGCCTTAGGATCCCCTTTTCCTCTATACTTATCAAACTTAGGTGTCATGAAATGTGTAGGAAAAGGAGGCATTGGAATGCTCTTGTCAAATGGATAAGGACATATGTCTCTCATTGTGTATGTTGGTTTCGATGTATTTATGTCCTCCATTTTCTTTTGTAACTCCTTGATTTGTTGTTCCAAATTGTTCTTAGGTGGAGACCGACTTCTTGAACCATACCCCATGCCTGAACCACCGGGTGGAGGAGGAGCATGTTGCATATATGGATGATATTGATCATACACATGTTCATATGGAGGAGGTCTATAATGATGCTGTGTATATGGACCACTTGGTATAGAATCATGATGAGGAATGAAATATCTGCTTTGTCAATGTATACCATACTCTATAGGCATGTCATGAGTTTGTTTAGTGTGTTTCCCCCAAATTTGACGTGGGGTTTCCTTGTGTCCAAATTTTGAACATGCCTTTGGATATCCAATTGCTTTGGTGGTTGATCCTTAGCATTGGTATGTGATTGAGCATATTTTTCTACATCAGACTTCCATAATGGTCTGCGAAGGTGAGTATCATATGCTTGACCATGTGTGTATGGGACCTCTAGTTTTTGAAACAAAGATGATGGTGATTCAGGCACCATATATGGTCCTCTATTGCATCCACTATTAGGCCTCCTTTGATCCATGTTGGAGTGAGTTTGTTGCAAAGGTCGATTTTCTATTATTTGAGACATGTCGAAATCATGAGGGATCTTGGCTCCACTTTGTGCCATCACTTGTAAGAAGTATTGTCTATCTCTCCTCATTATTTCCTCAGCCAATCAATTGAAACAAGGATCCATAATGGAGTCTTCCACTTCTGCTGAATGTACTAAAATGTTGTCCATATTGTCATTGTGTGTATCATTGTTGTTTGTAGTGTCCATGTTCTCAACATTTGGAATGTTTCTATAAGCATCCATGTCAGGTAATGTGGTATGATCAGAATTGAAAAACACATCATTTTCATACTCATAGACACTCATGTTTGCAGACTCTTGAGCCTCTTTAGTTTCTCTCCTAGATTTTTGGGAACGAGTTTCAACCATGAACTAGGTCTTGACCAAGATATTTGAGACTAGATGAAAATGGGAAGATATGAAAGACCAAGAGTTGGATGGAATGTAAATGAATCTGAGGTGTACTTGCAATGTCCAAAGTGTAAGACCAAGTATGTATGTTGTAGAGTAGGTGTGACTTCCAAAGAGATGATAGTTTCTCTTGATGAGGTAAGTTGACCTTGACTCTAAGTAAGACCAAATGAGACCCAAAGGTGATAGACCTTGATGAGGAACCACTTAGCAAAATGTTGTTGTATGTAGTGTGTTGAAAAAATAAGATGAGGACAAGCAAGTGACCTTTTGATTCAAGTTTAGACAAATATGAATGTAATGTAAGTTGTACAGAAATAATGGACTTTGTGAGACCCAAAGACAAGTTGAATGCTAGATGAAAACCTAGAGAGATAACCTAGGAAGCTCAATAAGTTTGAAACTGACTGTTCTTGTTTGCTCGACTGTAAAAGTTTTTCAATTCTGAACACAGACGTGCCTGTATACTTCATAGACGCGCTTAAATGACACAGATGCTATTCTGTCAAACACAGACGTGTTTAAGATATTTTGTAAATGCAATGTTGCTCAAAGGACACAGACGCGTTTCTGCCCTTCACAGACGTGTTTAGATGACACAGACGCATTGCTGGAAATTTTGTGCAATTTTTCCAATGTGTGAAGTTGCTTGTTATGACCAAATCTGAATGTTTGACTATTTTTCATGACAAGAGGACACAATGTTGATCAAGGCTCAATGTTTGCAAGTGTTTAGACTCAAAATGACTCAAAAGAAAGTGTGTTGCTTGACGTAAAAATGTTTTTGCATACACTTGAAGACACAAAAGACACAATGTTTTGATGTTTGGTCTTGAATGTTTGAATATTTAAAATAAGTCAAGCACAATTCTTATGGTTGGCCAGGACAATAGTTGTTGATTCCCACATGAGGCTACGCTATTCAGAGCGGATACTTAGATGCTTGACCCCACTGGCTCCACCCTCGGCACTCACTTCTCGGGGCAACCAAGCATCAGTCCCCACAAAAACTCCTCGTGGCAAACTTTGTATCTCTACTAAGAACTATATGTGTGTGGGCCGCTCTAGAGGTCCGACCTCCTGCCCCAACAACTAGAAGGATTTTGGCTTCTAAAACAAAAAAGGTGCTAGTAAGGGCATCCGCTCATGTGGCCATACATGCGGCACTTTCAGCTCTGTAAATACAGAAGGCTCCCAGCCGGTACGGGTTACGCCCTACACATGATCAAAAAAATTTGATCAAACGGGTTTATGGGGAGACATAGTGTCAATATGAACTAATCAACACACGTTATCCATAGTTTTCACCAGGGATACAGTTGTTTATAGTGATTTGGAAGAGGTGGGTTTTCCTCGCTACCACTTGGATCGTTCTCTCATCACTAGTAGTCCTAATGACCACATGGGGAGACTAGCCCTCTAAAGATGAAACAAAAAGATCCTATTGCCCAAGACACAAAAGACACTAGTTCAATTTTATTGCACCAATTGAAGTGTTTGCTAGTCTATAAAACAAGGCACACAATAAAGATCAAAAACCCTTACCAAGATCCTGCAACAAAGATTTGTTAGTAGTTTGGATTGTTTCAAATGATCACCCCTTCCTGCAAGCACATAAGTTAGGTAAATTTTTAGATCCAAAAGACTTTGTGAAATAGGGGCGTTCGACAAAATGATTTTGCTTTCAAGACAAGCTAAACCAATTTCGTTAGCTATATCTGAAGATGTTAGCTCAATGTAAACTAGATCTGAAATCCAAATTACGAAAAACCAAATCAAACAAACCAAAATGCAACAACTGAACACAGACGCGGTTATCAGTAACACAAAAACGCTATATAAATTCTCAAACGTGGTTAGATCTGACACAGACGTTGTTCCTGAACACAGACGCGGTTCCTGAACACAAACGCGATTAGGGAACACAAACGCGTTTCCTGGAATTTGCAAAAAATTAAAATACTGTCGAAGGCGCAGACGCGATTCCAAATGTCACAAACGCAACAAAAAATAAAAAAACGCGATCTGAAAGTACGCAGACGCGAAAATATCGAAATGTTATCGGAAATATCAGATCTGCAACTTCAAAAACACAAAATCTACAACAAAAGATGTTAAATGCAAAAGGGACAAGAGTCCCACCGGGTGTGCCAAAATGTATACGGTGAAAATGGAAACAACAATATTGAAAGACTAAATAGATTCAACCACGAAAACCCTAGCCTAACAACAACAAAGATCCACCATAACATATGAAGATTACCTAAGACAATGCAAATCAAATGAAATCACAAAGATTATACCATCACATGTCCAATAGGGTTTGGATCTCCATTCTTCCTATCTCCATTGATCTTGCTTGATATATTTGCTTTCAGATTTTATGGGCACAAGAGCTCAACAAAGAACGGAAATGTGGTTGCAAGTAGGATCG
The DNA here is from genome assembly GCF_030272615.1 of Cryptomeria japonica. Lineage (NCBI taxonomy): Eukaryota > Viridiplantae > Streptophyta > Pinopsida > Cupressales > Cupressaceae > Cryptomeria > Cryptomeria japonica. Next base: position 770,804,275 of record NC_081408.1, read on the forward strand.
CATATGAAAGTTCGAAAGCGTAGTTGGGCAGTCAACTGATCAGTTAGTTAGGGTTTGATAATGAAGGAAGCATCTCCTTCTATAGAAGACACTATAAGAAATGGAGGGATAAGATTGAGAGGTGTAAAAGATAAATGGTCGGCTATGATTAGAGGGTAGGTAGAGAAAATAAGAAAATAGTGAGAGGGTAGGTAGTGTATGAATTAAGAGATGAATGACATGTGTCATGGGTGGAAAAGGCTAATGAATTAATTAAATAAATAAAGATTTATTTAATTAATAAAAGAAATGGGATAATTAAATAAATAAGATATTTATTTAATATAGGAAAAAGGATAATTTAAATAAATAAATGTATTTATTTAAATGAGAAATAAGGCTAGAAGAGGATAAATGAATTAATTAAATAAATAAAGATTTGTTTAATTAATAGAAGAATTAGTCTAAAGTAATTAATTAAATAAAGATATTTATTTAATTAGACATGACAATTTTAGGTGTCTACACTATCCAAGTTGCTTTGTAAGGGTTATGTTGTCAGATTGAAGACTCAAGAGGAGTTATAGTGATTGTATTGTATCACATCTTTGCTAGTAATACAAGTTGTTGATCTCTTTTGTTTTGGCAATTTTTTTGTAAGTGTTTCTCCACATTAAACATTGTGTTATATGTGTTGGGTTTTCATTTCTTTTTTGATTGTTGTTATTGATTTAAAATCTCAATTTGTTAAACATTATAATGTTTGATTTATAGTAGATTTGAATATTTAGGTATTTTGTTGTCCACCTCTAGTTTTCTAACAAAATGTAATGACGTGGACAATTCCAAAGCCAAAAATAAGATTAAAAAAATTCAAATCATAATTTCCATAATTTACTCCAATGAGTCAATGATACAACTTAAAAGATAATTTCACCTCTATATAATTGCATAGCTCATCATTTCATAAGGATATTGCAATAAATGGTTTCACTAAGTTCAAAACACTCAACTATTCTCTTGTGACCTAGGCATTCAGCCCATCTCATCACATCAAATAAATAAAATAATACAAAAGGTTCTAAGGTATTCGGTTGCCATGAACTCTCCTTCACCTGCAAACCGTGAGTCGAGAACATGATTCAAACGATGTTTCCACCCAACCATGAAGCATAAAATTCTCCAAACTTCTTCTTCTTTAGAAGAATACCCAACCTTGCACAAGGTAACTAGCAGGGGGGATGGAATATGGTGCAACATGATGCATCTAACATACTAATTGACACACATAAAAAAATATATGCATCTAACATCATGACATGGCAAAGAGTAAAACAAATTCACTCATTCACAAGATGATTTCATAATCTCTGGCCAAAGCATCTTTTAAGCCAACTACTGGTAGGTAAATCTAAGTAGAGACCTACCCTTCTTTGTTTACCCATATTTGACACTCGTCCATAAACTTAACATACTAAGTAAACAATAATAATTCCATTGAATGAATGTAACCTACACCCCTCCTTGTGTGTGTATTCACATATTGCAACATATCTTTCTACGAAAAACAAACTTCATGCAAATACTTTTTCCAATAAATGAAAAGACTATCACTACCCTCTTCGGTAAGTGTTAAATTAGAATCTCTATCCCCTTAACATCACATGGTTGTTTATGCTATCTTCATATAGGAATATTACTATTGTATAACTCCCTTAATCTTCTAACACCACATTTGCAATTTTTCGGATAACCCTTGTATCTAGGTTTATCCCTCATCAACTCACTAATTATAAGTTTCGTGCAAATAGTTATATTTCAACTAAGAATATATCTTAGGTAATTTTTGAGAGTTTTGTTGATATTTAGAGACAAGTGTGAAAAATTAAACCAATTTAAAACTCACACTTCACCATTCCATATTTTATTTATTAATTTTCAAAAACTAAAATATCCTAAAATTATGAAATAGATTAAAATTGTTTACAATAAATAAAATAAAAGACTCTTTATTTTTAACTTTAATTTACATATTTCTAATTTCTATAAAAGAAAATATGTAGAAACTAATTCTAAACCTTTATTTCTTTTAATTTATTTCTAATAAATTTCTAAAGATTATCAATCATAAAGGAAAATAATTCCAAAGGAACTCTTAATCATAGATGATTACTTTAATACAAAGAGCATGGACATTTACCACAATATTTAGAGAAAAAAAAATCATTTTAAAGAAAAACTCTAAAGAATTGTTTTTTTTTTTTAAAGAAGAAGATATATTAAAAAAGGAAAGCTTATATTTCCTCATCCTTACGTGGACATAACTTTAGTAGCTTACTCTTAAATTTGTCTACTACTAAATATCCTAAAGAATAACTAATGAAAGGTACTAATTTGCATTATAAACCATCATAGAGATAGTACGTAACAAATAATAGAAGGCATACGGAAATAAAATAATAAATTGAGCTCTGTTCTTTCCTATTTAATGGCTGGTCAAAGAGGCTATTACAGGGGGACGGGTTTATTTTGGGTTCAAAACGGCAGTACAGATTGACTAACACGAGTGTTAGTCATGCGTTTTATACCGTCGATTTTACAATACACGACTGTGATTGACTAACACGTCGCTATCATGGTGTATGAAAGGTCTCTTTTGGAGCCAAAATAGCTTCAGCCATTACAGAGGAGACTGCATGTGAGGCTCTTCAAGCGAAAACGATGGGTGGAGATGGAATATATTTTCACAATTTTTCTCTAAAAATTACGGCAGACATGGAACATGGTGCATACATAATGTAGGTTGATTTTGATTAATTTTTCTTTCCTCTCAAAATTAAAACAATAATACTTATATTGAATCAAATATTGTAAAAATTAAGTGAAAATTCAAGTCTAATTATTCTAACAAATATCAAGTCATTTTAATTTCTTTATTTCAACATTCAAAGAATAAAATATGTCTTCTTAATCAACCAAATGAAATACGCTCCATTAAGAAATAACATATTATTATCATTCTAAATTAATTCAATTGAATAAATATTTTTAACTTAGCAAAATAGATAGTTATTTATTCCTGATTGTGCAAAGATTAAAATTCACGATGAAACACTATTTGATTCATTCAATCAAGCATGCATTCATAATGAACTACGTGAGTCTGTGAATAGATCCCATCAAGCCAACTATTGCTAGAAGGCTAACCAACCTCTACCTCAACCATGTTCTCGTCTCCACACCTACCAACAACACAATAAACTAAATTTTACATTAGCATATTTGTATACAAATGATTTTTCATCATCAAAATTTTCATATATTTCTAAATAAACATCACGGGTAATTGATCCATAATCCAAATTCAAATTAAATATGAAGTCAATAGTCAATACATATTAATTACCATTCTAGTTATGTTCATCTTATCTCCAAAATATTGAAATAATTATGTTTGATAAAATTCGGGTTTGTGACACAAAACTAAGTGGAAATAAGCATTGAATCAATGATATAATGCTACAAGGAAGATCTTTCAATAACATTATTGGAAATATAAACATCAACTTACATGAATGATTGACAATATTAAAGAGGGTCCAAATCACTTGGATGGTGGGTTCACATCCATGATGAATCAAATGGATGTGTGACTTAGTAGAGATAGAAGTACAACCCTTCTATAGCTTATGTTGTGATTATTACAAAAGAAGAAACTAATTGTCTAAATAGCACGGAAAGTAGAGAAAAGTAAAAAACTAGTAACCTTAACTTCTTATAAGAGAAAGGATTCCAAAGCTATAAATATTTGATCAACATCTCTAGTGACATATTTGTTGGACAGGTTAGTGTCATCAATGAAGTATGCACCCTTGCTGAGTTGACAACTCAACTTTCTATTGAAACATGAAATGATATCTCTTAGTGAGGGCTTTGATGAATAGAGATCAACCCCCAACGAGGGTTGGTTCCCTTAGATTGTTTCACCTAGACTAATATAAACTACTACCACTTTACAGGAAAAGGGAGATAAATTGCTTAGAACGAAACCTAAATCCTATTGGAAGTGATGCACAAAAATATTAATAGACTTATACTATTGTTTTGCACACAATTGATTTAAAACCCAATTATTTCTCTACACAATACATCTATTTCACATGTTCATGCATGAACCTTTTGTAAGAAGGTTTGAATTTGCACAATTTAAATGGAATATATAGTTTTCAAATGTGAAACTGCTCATGTTCACTACACAACTAACAATTTGCATTCAAGCGTACGTTTTTTCTATTCAAAGGTATTATAAATGAGATATTTTTTTATGATTTTATGGAAACTAGAAAAAACATTATCAATCATCAAATTACCCCCAAATAACTAGAAGTTGAGAAAGTATAAATATTGAATTTTATTGATAGAAGATATTGTTGCAATAGTAAAACTCTAGAATTTGTTTGAAAATTGTTTGGCAAAATGAGAGTTACATTGATTTTTAGTCAAGTGCTAAGTGACTATTTTTTGAGTCACTAGACAACATTTTTCTAAAAAGAACTTTCATTAATTGCGTTGCTAACCAAAAGTTTCAAGAATTGCCCCTAACTGCTCCTAGGAGGACCTTTTTCCCTATTCCCACATGGGAAATAATATAGGAGTATATCTAAGACAAATGAATGATTTTTAACTAGCTTAAGGTGGTGGTTTGACCTTCATTTGAGCATTTAAAAGTTGTTTCCTCATTTGACTCCAAACAATGCTCCTAGTTAGCATTGCAGAAGATAGTCTTCGACCTCTTCTAACTACTTTTTCTTTGTTGGCTCCTTTAATTGTTCCAATTATAACTTCCATCTCCTTGGATACTTGCAAACTGCCTAATCTTGTTCAAAGTATCCCTAGACTCCTAGAAGTATAAAAAATGGCCATTAAAGCTCCTTAAACTAGCCCCTTAATCCTCTTTAATCGGTTCTTTAATGCCTTGCATGATGATAAGATAGTGTTTCCAACTAGTTTGAATTAAAACACGACTCCTTGAAGAGTAAGATAAGGTATATGAATGTTTTAAGGTTTATCAAATAATCTTTCGTTTTAGACAGGTACAAATTGCCTTTGTTTGACATTCCCTTTTTAAAATTATCCATTCAAGACCTCTTTTGACCTTCATGATGCACTATTAATGCCTTTGTGGTCTTCAAACATGTCCATGAGGTTATTGTTTCATGCTTATGACTGAAAGTATTCATTAACTTGTTGCCTAGGTTGTGTGACGTATCTTGATTGTGCTTGTCTTTTGGCTTGAAGTGACTTGTAAACAATTTTAACTTTCCTTCTATTAGTGTCATCTCAACAAACTATCATACATTAATTGATTATCATCTACACTCTTCAATTAATTGTCAAGACTCTTCTCCTACTAAGCTCTACAACATGCTCATATTTTCTTTACATAAAAGGTTAGGAAAGTAACCCTACAAGCTCTCTTAGCATCCTGATGGATCTTTTATAGGACTTCAAATTGAGAATCAAACCCCCATGGACCATTTATTGATGCAGACTTTACATTTGGAGCATGGATTTAGCCTCATATAGCGAGATTTCTCGATGCATTAAAACTCATACCAAGATTGCACATCTTGTTCTTGTTGATAAATTTTCTTGGAGGAAATGTTAGTGGACCAATTAAGGAGGAGAGATATTTTTCATGTTTGTCAAGAGAACTCTTTTCATACACCTTATGATTGTTTTATGTGTGTCATTTTAATATAGAATACCAACCAATTTCAACAACTATTGCATTAATTAACAAAATCATTTGGGATGTGGAAGTCAATAGGGTTATCAATCATCACAACCAAGATGCCAGCTAAGGAGAGAGAGGAAAGTCGAAGAAGATTTAGAGTCCAGATCTTTTGCCCTTGCTTATGAATTTGTCTCCTTAGCTAATAATATAGGAGAGAGGTTTGAATCGAACTTTTTGACTAACTCCCAACAAAGAAAATAACATTCATGAAAAAGGTTCAATCTATTCTTTGTTCCTTGTAGATCTAAAATGGAGGACGAAGTGAGAAAACCCCTACAAATTTTACTAAAGAGACACTATCCATCAATATTGTAGTGACATTCTTCTTGAGAACAACATAAATCACACTTTTGTTACCTTTTACACTAACCTTTACCTAATTATGCTATTTCGCCAATCCACACTTTTGTTCACCTTCACTCCTATATCTTATCTTATCTTTACACATTATCACTATATATATATATATATATATATATATATATATATATATATATATATATATATATATATATATATATATATATATATATATATAAAAATTGAACATATATTTTATATTTTTATATAGATAAAATGTATATATATCTCATATAAGAATCCAAAATTTACTTTCATAATGTTATAGAAACCATAATATTATAGAAAACACTAGTTAAAATTTTCATTAGTATGAGAAATGCAAAGAATGGGAGGTAATGATAACATAGACCAAATATGATCATGGAAAGTCTTGGTTGATCATGTGTTGCTCCATTCAAAGTTTCTTTAGCTTCTTCAAGATGTAATCTCGTATAATTCAATATGATATTATAATTATTTTTTGGGTAAAAAAAAGTGCTCATTCTAAATAAATAAAAGACTACTTAATTTTATGAAATTAGAATTGTTACTCATTCTTAATTGATTCCGTGTGGTATTATGAAATTTCATAAAATACAAATTGTCAAAGTCAAAATCGTGATGATTTATCTAACAAATAAAAGATAACTAAATTTATATTTTAAAAATAATTCTAATTTCTCAAATTCAATATTCTTATATTTATTGAATTTAGACATCAATCAATGATGCAAAAATATCTTTACACAACCTAATCTAGAAGCATCTGCATTATGTCAATTGTTTTAATCTACGTTCAACAATTCACATCTAAAATTAATTATAAATTAAAAAAAAAAAACTTAGAGAGAGACTTAGAGAGAGACTTAGAGAGAGACTTTTACCTGTCCTTAGATAATTAAAAAAAAAAAATAGGAAGACTTTTAACAGATAGAAGACTAGGGATGACATAGAAGTGGTTTGTTACAGCTGCTTCTAAGATGTGGTTTTGTTAGCTCATTTCAACCTCACCCAGGTTCGATTCCCTAAACATCCATATCGAATGGCTTTGCGCTACAGTGAAGCGCCCAGCGAAGACATCCAGCAAGGAGAATGGCTGATTCACATAAAACAGGGCCTTCAAGCCCAGCAGTCCATCGCCCGCCCTTCAACTGTCTGTATTTTCACCGTCCCCAAAATTCTGGTCGACCTGAAGCGCGATGCTTATCTCCCACAGGTGATCTCTATCGGCCCCGGTTACCAACGCACCACAGATCTTTCCTGTATGGACAACCACAAGCTGCGGGCTTCTCAGAGAATGATCAAGCGCCTCCCTGGAAAAACAGACATTAATTCCATGGTCGCAGAGATTGAGAAAATGGACGGTCAAATCAGAGACAAATACGAGAAAATCATCCACTGCAACTCTGAAACCCTAGCGTGGATGATGCTTTTGGACGGTTCCTTTCTGCTGGAGCTGCTCAGGACTCTCGCAGGCAAAGATCACTCCGATTCTTCTGACGGTATGTATTTCGAACCCCTTTTCGACGAGAGTCGAATTAAATCGGTGGGATTTGCAGTATTGGGGGACATCGTGAAGCTTGAAAATCAAATTCCCCTGCTCGTCCTGGACAAGATTTTACAACTGGAGAGCGGATCTGAAAAAGAAGCACAGGCCAAGCTGTTCGACTTGCTCTTAAACGCTAGTTCTTCATTTTTCCCCTTCAAATACCTGCAGCTTTCACGATTTGAACTCGATTCCTCCTTCGTGGGTCGGGAACATTTTTTGGGTTTCTTGCACGGTGTAAACCTTTCTTTCTTTGCCGGAACAAAGTCTGCTTCTGCTTCGTCTTCTTCTTCTTCAACAGTGGAAAGGCGGTTTAATTACGTTCTCCCTTCCATTTGCAGCTTATGCAAGGCCGGAATATCCATACGCCCCTACACTGGAGATGGCGGCATGGCCCTCAGATTTGACAAGGAAGCCTCTGTTCTCTACCTTCCAATCTTAGTTATATCGGAAAAAACTGAAATTGTTTTGAGAAATCTAATGGCTATGGAAGCATTTCTGCCCTTAGAATTGCAGGTCATCTCTTGCTATGTCGGTTTGATGAAGAGTTTGATTTTCACAGAGAACGATGTGACGCACTTGAGAATGGCGGGGATTGTTTACATGTATGTGGGAAACGACTCTCAGGTGGCTCAGTTGTGGGACAGTCTGTGCAAGGGCATGGCCATTTCTACTCTCCAGCCGCTCAAGGAATTGAAAATGGAGATAATAGAGGGTTACAGGAGCAAATGGAGGGCTAGATTGATGGACTTCTTTGTCAACCATTTCACCAGGCCCTGGCGCACCATAATATCTGTGGTGGCTGCAACATTCATTTTTATATTTACCTTTGCCCAAGCCTTTTCCTCCATGTATGGCTTCAATAAGTCTGCCTAGCTTAGGTCTAGTCATTCTCTTTTGTGTAATTCCTCTTTTTCTAGTTAATTCGTTATTATGAATCCATTAAGTTAATTTTTCATTTGTAAATTAACCAGAATGTAATCGATACTTTTTTCCCTTAAACCAAGATATGAATTAAAATTTATCTTCTCGTTAACACTCAAGTTGCAAAGAAGAAAATGTAGACTTTCAATCACTAATCTCATATCATGTTTATGTATGGAGAAAACTGGATACCCATGATCTTACGTCACTTTTTTATATTATAGTTTTCTTTGTTCTACAGTTTAGTATTGTTTTTATTTTCAAGGTTTAGATTCCATTCAAATTATATTTTGTAATTTTTTCCATTATTTTTATGAATATGTGTAATATTATCTTTTATATAATTAATATAAAATAAACAAATTAATATGAATAGGACATGATATTAAAGACAAATAAAAGATCATTTTTATTGAAATTTTTTCTAGCATATAATAATAGTGAAAATAACATATTTTTTAGTTTAATTTTATGTGAAAGTTGATAATTAATTTGATTTTATGTGGAAGTTGATAATCAATTTGATTTTATCAAAAATTTATGTAGAAGCTAATAATTAATTTGATTTTGGATATTTGTTTTTATTTAGTTTAGATTATATATTTAATTAATTTATTTATTAAAAAATAAAAATTAAGTTAGATTTTTGTTATAGAGGTTATTTATTCTTGTAGTTATGACACTTTTTATTTCATAAATAAAATAGGAATTTTAAGTCCTTTAATTTTTCATTCAATTGTTTGCTATGAGTTAACATAAAATGTCAAATAGTTAAATTATATGTTATGGTGTTGTATTTAAGGATAAATCTTAATTCATTTAAAATATTCAGTAAACACATGAGTCGAACACCTTCTATCGTAGGCCTAAAAAGAAATGTCTAGTGATATCAATATCTCATCAACATCCTAGATAACACATCAACTATTTGTTGTCTTTGCTCTTGTTTAATTTTTTTTTTATCTTAACATCCCTTACATAATTTAGCACAAGTGAGTACTAATTCTCATCATGTACAAATTAGGAAGCAAGAGCTTGTTTTCATGCAAGGACAAATAGAGTACTCCAATGAGAGTAAAAAGTGAAGTTCTAAAAATTAGCAAAGATTGTATTCGAGGATTTGGTTCATATCCACACTTGTAGGATTGATTCCAAAGTCACAAAAATATTCAATAAAATCAGTTTTTTAAAGTTAATTGCTTTCTTTTCTTATTGATTGATCTATTTTGATATTATGTTAAGATGATCTAAGGACCTTGGAGTTTTCAAGTTCAGTCCATATATTCTTTGGCATGTGCATTTTGTTGTGCATATACGTTTTTTGAAGAGCTCAATCTTTTCTAAGTTGCATATCATTGGGTGATTCCATGAATATTTATTCCCATGCATCCTTCCTATTATGTAAGCATAACATTTATCAATTAATTATTCAAATGGTATTTTGGAAGTTGAAATAATTACACTAAAAAATGAACCATCTCAAGTTAATGAATTTTTTTTTCTTTTGGAAAACTATACAAAGTTAATATCTATAGGACACAAGGAATCTAAGTCTATAGATGTGTAACACATTAAAAAATAAAAGTGTTGAAATAATAGTGAATCCATAGGTACAACAATCTATCAACAAAAACCTAAGAAACCTTTTGCAAATGAGATCTTCAATAAAAAAGAAGCTATCATTCCTAAAAGAGAATATAATGATCATACAATGAAAATAAACACCCTTGCTATATTACCAAGTCAAAAAAGCCCTAAAGCTCACAAGATTGCACCAAGTACCTTAATCCTATGGATTGAGACAAAAGGAAACCTAAGTTTAAGACTAGGGTGTGATAGGTTATAGAGTCTAACTAGTTAGATAAGGTATCATGTTCACACCAACAACCTCCTCAAGTGCAACTTAGGGGGGTGCTAAACTAGTGGAGGAATTAAAAAAGGCCAAGTCTTGACAATAGGCCTAATGAGGTACCCATGTATAAATAAAAAGATCTCTCACAACCAGAGAAATGAGAATATCTCATCAGAAAATAAAATTCTTTCCAAAAAAGAGATATAAAATGTGAAGGAAGAATCAAGAAGACCCCCACCCCAAGGACAATGTCCTTTATCCCAAGCATCGATTGTCACTAAAGATTAAAAGGTGACACCAAAAAATTAGTGAAGATGTTTACAACTTGCTTGACAATAGGAAAATACTCCAATAAGAATAACTACCACATGTGTAAGTTTATAAATGAAATGCATCTATATATCAATGTGCTTCACCCTTTGATGTTCAAGTGGGTTGAATGCAATATGAATGGAACCTTTGTTATCACACCAAATAGGTGTAGGAATATTTATGGTGGACCAAAATCAGTCGAAATGTAACAAAGGCATAAAACCTCTCGGTTCGCAAGAACTACACCATAATACTTAGACTCACCAACTGCCTATAAAAAGTCGCATCAATTCTAAGTATGGTGCAAGTGGTAATGTGACATATGACTTAAATGGTGCACGACCTACCTTATAATCAGCCATGCTAAAAGGATGAAGAAGCTGAATGACAACTTTTGAACTGATGTATGGAGATATCCTCAATAAAATGATAAAACAATAAATAAGTGTGGAAGGTTGAGATCTATCATGTCAAAATGCTTTTTTAATGAGTGTTGCACATATTGAAACATGGAGGAGGAGGTACTACTGAGGATATAATCATCTACATGTACAAAGCCAATATGAAAAAAATAAACTCCATATCTTCTAGATGTAAATTTGTGTGACCAAAGAGGCAATGTTTGAAGCTAGATGCAAGTAAGAAACTATCTATCTTCTCATACCAATCCCTAGGAGCATGTTTAAGACCACATGAAGAACATTATAGCTCACAAAGAGACAAATATTCTTGCATGAAACTTGAAGGTTGCTCCATATAGATATCATCATGAAGATCACTACATACAAGAAAGCAATTTTCACATCTATTTAGTAAATAAGTCAACCCTAAGATTTGGTGTTGGTGTAAATAATTATTCATCATGGATATTATTACACTATACTTAAGTTTACTTAGGAAATGCATTTCATAATAGTTTGGGTATGAGACACTTGGGTGTTTGTGCCACATTGGGATGGTGTGTGTAGGAGAAATTCCACCCTTTATGGTGTTGATCTTGTTGTTACACTCCACATTCAGTGGGTGATCCACCTCATGTGGACTATTATATTATTTCTCCTACCTACCCACACATATTTCCTACCTACGCTTGTTTCTTATTGAGCCACATGGGTACCTAACATGGCCTAGTAGCTGGGACCCATCTTGCATTGCTTAGTTGCATTGTAGACTTAAGTGCATTCGCCTAAGTTGCACTTAAGGGGGGGTGTTGGTGTAAATAATTATTCATCATGGATATTATTACACTATACTTAAGTTTACTTAGGAAATGCATTTCATAGTAGTTTGGGTATGAGACACTTGGGTGTTTGTGCCACATTGGGATAGTGTGTGTAGGAGAATTTCCACCTTTTATGGTGTGATCTTGTTGTTACACTCCACATTCAGTGGGTGATCCACCTCATGTGGACTATTATATTATTTCTCCTACCTACCCACACCTATTTCCTACCTACCCTTGTTTCTTATTGAGCCACATGTCATGTTTGTGTGCTCACATATCCATATAGCCTTGCCTATATAAGCAAGCTTATATTCATTGTATGTAATGTTTAATGATCCAGTTGATCATATTTTTCATCTTGATAGAATACAGTTTATTTCTATCATCTATTTTGTTCTCTCTTATTTGTGCTTTCCATTGCTTCTTGATCTTGGCAAAATCTCATATTTGGCAAAGAAAATGGTGGAAAGATATAGAGTTTGGATCTTTTTCCCTAGCTTTTGGATTTGTCTCATTAGCTAACAATATAGGATAGAGGTTTGAATTGAAATTTTTGACTAACTCCCTACAAATAAAATGACACTCATGAAAAAGGTTCAATCTATTCTTCATTTCTTGTAGATCTATTATCTTGCTAAGTGTAATGTTTGATTGGTATGGATTTTTTGCGATGCCTAAAATGGGGGAAGAAGTGAGAAAGTCCCTACAAATTTTGTTGAAGAGATAGTGTCCATCACTATTGTAGTGACATTCGTCTTGATAACATCATAAACCACACTTTTGTTACCTTTTACACCAACCTTAACCTAATTATGCTATTTTGCCAATCCACACTTTTGTTCACCTTCACCCCTACCTCTTCTATTCTCTTTAAACATTATCACAATTCATATATATTATTTGTAATTCATATTACATTTATATATTCAATTTATATATATTACAATGTGAATATATAAGAAATTAGTTATATATATACATTTTTAACATATATTATATAGTTTTTTTATATAGATAAAATGTATATATATCTCATATAAGAATGCTAAAATTACTTTCATGATGTTATCAAAACTATAGTATTTTAGTAAACCCTAGCTAAAATTGTCACTTGTATGAGTAATGCAAGGAATGGGAGGTAATGATAACACAAACTGAATATGAGCATGGAAAGTCTTGGTTGACCATGTGTAAGTGCCTAATCTAAATAAATAGAAGGCTAATTAATTTTATCAAATTAGAATTGTTAGTCATCCTTAGTTCATTATATGCAAGCAATGAAATTTGATAAAATTAATATTGTCAAAGTCATAGTCATTGTGATGAATCAAATTAAGATAAGGATAACTAAATTTATATTGTAGAAATAATTCTAATTTGTCAAATTCAATAATCTTTTATTTATTGAAAATGTACTTGAGATTCTAAATAACATGTATGTTCAAAATTCACATTTGGTCAATGGGCCCTTGGTCTATTGATGAAATTGAATGATTCCAAATTAAGTTTTTGAATTACTATTTTGTATTTTTCAACATGATTTATTAAATGTGACCTATTTTCAAATAACCTATATTATATTTTCAAACGTATTTAATAAATGATATTGAAAAACATAAAATAATCATAGCCATTTCCATTTTAGAGAGATTTTTACCTGTCCTCCCACAATTAAAAAAAGAAGACTTTTACCATATAGAAGTGGTTTAATACAAAAGCTGTGGTATATACTAGTTACCTTATTTCACCCCGACTGAGGTTCGATTCCCTATACATCCATATTGCATGGCTTTGCGCTTCAGTGAGGTGCCCAGTGAAGACATCCGCGAAGGCGAATGGCTGATACAAGCAAAACAGGGCCTTCAAGTCCAGCAATCCATTGCTCGCCCCTCAACCGTCACTATTTTTATTGTTCCCAAAACCCTGGTCGACCTGAAACAAGATGCTTATCTCCCACAGGTGATCTCCATGGGCCCCTGTTACCAAAGCTCCGCAGATTCCTTGCTATGAGTTAACATAAAATGTCATTTATAGTTAGATTATATGTTATGATGTTGTAATTAAGGGTAAAACATTTAAAAGATCTAGCAAACACATGAGTTGAACATAATCTATAAAGAAATATCTAGTGATATTAACATTGCATCAATATTTTAGATTGCATACCAATTATTTGTTGTATTTGATCTTGTTTAAAAATTGTTATCTTAACATTCGCTACATGATTTGATACAAGTGAGTATTTATTCCTATCATTTGCAAAGTAGGAAGCAATAAGAACTTGTTTTTATGCATGAACACATAGAGTAGTACTCCAATGCAAGCAAACAGTGAAGCTTGAAAAAATAGCAAAGATTGGACTCAAGGATTTGGTTCATAACCACACTTATACGATTGATTTTAAAGTAATAGCAATTATTTGAGAACCTTGCATTTCTAAGTTGATTGCTTGCTTTGCTTATTGATTGTTGTGTTTTAAGATTATGCTATGGTGATTTGAGGACCAAGTGGACTTTTGAAGTTGTATCCATACGGTCTTTGGCATGTGCAACTAGTTGTGCATATACATCTTTTCAAGACTACAATATTTTCTAAGTTGCATATTATTGGGGGCACACGCAAGGAAATGGTGTACAAAAAAGTGGCCAAATGGTCACTCTTTTACATAACACACTCACATTATGTTATAAATCAAATAAAGAGAAAGTGATGATAGAGAGATAAAAAGAGATAGATGTAGAGAGATGGGGAAGGGGGATAGATAGAGATAGAAAGAGATAAGAGAGAGGGACATAAATAGAAAGAAAGGTAGAGGGACAAATAGAGAGAGATAAAGATGTTGTATGATAGAGATAAAGATATGGATGAATGAAAGGAAGGAAAGATGTGAAAAATGCTTCCTAACATTAATCTTGTGGGGGAGATTATGTAAATTTTCTTTACATGGGAAAAACCCTTTTTGGAGAAAAACCCCACTCCAAAAGCACAAAACTTTTTATTCCAATAAGCTTATCAGTTACAATATAATATCAACACTTAGCTTCTTCAACAAGAGTATACAATCAACAACCACAATTTGGATTAATATTGACAACATAACAATTTGGATTAATGTAGAAGAGGCGATCATCCAAAATTATAGTTGACAGATTTTTCAAGCCACCTATAAGCATGCAAATGACACATGTACATTCTTGTTTGACTCCAAATTCAAACCTCCAAAGTTGGACACCCAAAAATTGTTATATTTATATATACATATGCTCTTACACATCTTATAGTTGTCATAAAAATAATCATGAATTACATCAATTAAGTTACCTTTGAGAATCCATCATAACTGACTAATAATAGTTGATTATATTACAACTTGTCATTACCCAACCTGGGCACCCACCTTCTCCATGCAAAGGTTTCTCTTGACACTTGTTTATTATGTCATATAATATATCATAAACTATCAAAGGTAGGTGTGTCATTATAGCTATCATAGATTTGTTACTACATGACACATGGTACCCACTTGTCACAAAATCCAAGATCTTCTAAGTGGGATGCCTACTTCCTCATGTGAGGACAAAAAATTTATGTCACTTTCCAAGTAGGATGACAAGTCAACATGCCAACTCCCATAAGATGATGAAATAGCATGTGCAATAAAATTGTCTAGTACGCTTATAAGATTAAATATTTTTAAATATTAAATAAATAAATATGATTAGCAATAATAGAAATTGCAAAGGTTGAGATACCTTAATCCCAACATTCTTCTACTTTTCAAAGACCTTTCAAGAACCTAACAATTAACTGCAGGGGGTGTGATGCCTATAGAATTGGAACACCATCTAAACTTCTATATCAAAGGGTTACAAGAGAAAATAGAGGGTTAGATTGATTGACTTTTGTATCAGCCATTTTACAAGGCCTTGGTACACCACAATATCTATGTTGGCTATAATATTCATTTTTGTATTTACGTTCCCAAACCTTTTCCTCCATGTATAGCTTCCATAAGGTTGTCTAGCTTAGGTGTAATCATTATCTATGAATTTTTAGAGTTTTCTTTCTCATTTGTAATTTAAATTAACCTGAATGTAATCTGTACGTTATTTCTTAGTGTAAGATATCAATGAATATTTAGTTGTAGTTGACACTCAACCTCCAAGGAAGAAAATGAAGGCATATGACCACTTATATCTTGTTAATGTATAAGAAAATTAGATGACCATGATCTAGCATTATCTATTATCTCTTATAGTATAATTGTTCTTAGTTAGTGATTCGATATTGTCTTTATTTTTAAGGTTTACCTTTGTTTTGTTTAGGTTGTAACTTCTTGCATATTTTAATGAATATGTGTAAAATTATCTTCTTATACAAGTTATATAAAAAAAAAATTAAAATCAAATTCGTATGAATGAGACATACAATATTAAAGACAAATAAAATATTTTTTTATTGGAAACTTTTCTACCATATCGTAATAGTGAAAAATTACATGTTTTTTAGTTTTCAAGTTATTTTTGAAATATTTTAATATAATAAGTGTGTAAAAGGATGATTTTATATGGAAGTTGATAATATTTTGATTAGGATATTTATTTCTATTTAGTTTGGATCATATATTTAATTTTTTTATTTTTATTTTTCTTAAGTTAGTTTTTTATTTGTAGAGGTGATTTCGTATTTGTAGTTATGACTTTTTATTTCATAAATAAAATAAAAATATTAATTCTCTTTATTTTCCTTTTAGTTAGTTGCTATGAATTAACATGAAAAGTCAAATAGTTAGATCATATGTTATGATGTTGCATTTGAGAGTAAATCCTAGTTCATTTAAATGATCTAGCAAACATAGGAGTTAAACCCCAATAATGAACCTACAAAGAAATATTCTAGGTTACACATAAACCATTTTTTGTCTTTGATCTTGTTTAAAAATTGTTATCTTCACATCCACTAGATGATTTGACACAAAAGATAATTTATTCCTATCACATGAAAACTAGGAAGCAACAGGAACTTGTTTTTATGCATGAACAAATAGAGTACTCCAAGGCAAGCAACATGTCAAGATAAAAATATAGAAAATATTGGATTTAAGGATTTGGTTCATAACCACACTTATAGGATTCATTTTTAAGTTATGGCAATACTTTGAGAACCTTGGATTTTAAAGTTGTTTTCTTTCTTTGATTGTTGATTGCTTTGTTTTGAGATTATGGTATGTTTATTTAAGGACCTTGGAGCTTTGAATTTGTGTTCATATTTTATTTGGCATGTGTAATTAGTTGTCCATACACATTTTTAAAAACTATAATATTTTTTAAGTTTCATGTTATTGGGGGGCATGTACATGTGCATGGTGTACAAAAAAGTGGCCAAATTGCCAATTTTTACATAACGTGCTCACATAAACAAAGAGGGGGAATATATAGAGAGATATAGAGAGGTAGAGAGACAAAGGGGTGAGGGAGGGAGATATAGAGATAGAAAGAGATAAGAGAGAGGGGGGGATATAGAAAAAGAGGTAGAGGGAGAGATAGAGAGTGATAGATAAGTTGACATAGATGATGTGTGAGAGAGATAAAAATACGAATGAAGAGAGATAGAGAAATAGGTAGAGGTAGGGATACAAAGAGAGAGGGTGTGTTGGAGGGAGAGAGAAAGGAAGAGGTAGAGAGAGAGAGAGAGAGAGAGAGAGAGAGAGAGAGAGAGAGAGAGAGAGAGAGAGAGAGAGAGAGAGAGAGGTAAGGAAATGAGTAGAGGGGAGTGCTATGAAAATGGTGTCTCAACCTTACAATAATAAAAAATCTTACTATTGCTAGGTCAGTGTGGAGGGTGTAGGGGGTGATATATCATTATAAGTCTTGATTTTTTTATTATTAGGTTACAAATTTGACAATAGAGGTTATGCTGATTTTTTTCCCCTGAAAGGAAACTTTGTTTTCTGAGGGCATTGTACTATGAATAAGTATTGTGGTGTATTCCAATATTTTAATAGAACTTTAAGATATCTAGTTGGTGATACTATGAGATGAGAAACTTTCTCTACAAGTATATTGTAAATCTTGTTAATTTTTTAATAATATATTGGTCGACTAATTTTGAGTGTGGGATTTTTTCTCTTGAAATGGGTTTCCCCATGTAAATCACTATGTTTTGGTATGCATGCTATTTATGTTTATTTTTGTTATTTTTTTGTAGCTATTATAAAGATCTAAAAAAAATTGCATTACCCTCCTCACAAGATAAGTGTAGGAAGTTGTTCTTCTATCATAGCTTCCTTTCAAGGAGGGAGGGATAGGAGAAAATAGATGAGAGAGAGAGAGAGAGAGGGGGGGGGGGGGGGGGGGATTTGGAGAGAAAGAGAATGAAGGGGGTAGATTAGAGGGAGGGAGGGAGAAAAAGAGAGCGAAGCGGGTAGGTTAGAGGGAGGGAGAGGTAGAGAGAAAGAGGCGGGGAAGGTTAGAGGGAGAGGTGGAGAGAGAGATGCAATAAAGAGTAGAGAGAGGTTGGGAAAATAATAGAGATGGAAGGAGGATAGGGAGGGAGATGTAGGGAACAAGAGATAGATAGAGAAAGGTGAGAAAAAATGTAGAGAGGGAAGGAGGGAGAGAGAGATATGGAGATGAAGATAGATAGAGACAAAGAAAGAGATACATAGAGTTATGTGTGTGTGGGGGGGGGGGATGAAGCGAGCAAGAGGTAGAGATGGAGGAGTGAGAGAGAGGGGTACAAAAAGAGTAGAGAGAGAGAGAGAGAGAGAGAGAGAGAGAGAGAGAGAGAGAGAGAGAGAGAGAGAGAGAGAGAGGCGAGGAAAGGAGAAGAGACAAAGTTGGAAGGAGAGAGGGAGGGAGGAAGAGGTATTGAGAGAGAGAGTATACGGAGAAAGATAGAGTGCAAGAGATATTGATAAAGAGAACTAAAAAGAGTAGAGGAAAGGAGGGTGGGAGAGAGGGTTCAATATGAAATGTCCTAACTTAGAAGTGATTCTCTTTGACTAACTCTTGTGGAAGAGAGTCAAGGAATAATTTTAGGGTTTCTATTCCTTTGTTGCTATGAAGGGAATGTACAAAATACGAGAGAATATGAAACTATGCAAAGAAGGTGAATACAAGTGACCAAAATAGTAAGACAACAAACTGATAACTTAATAGAATTCAGACAAGAAGTAAAAATTTGAGAAAGTAATTTTGTTGTGCATGTGTAACCAAAATCTAAGCTCAAATTGGCAGGATTAGGGTGCTAGGTGACTTTATAAAGTCCCCTTCTTAGCAGTGACCAGTTCAATTGGTCGTTAGCGTATTCTGAAGACACGTAGGCTATTTGCAAGCAAAAATTAGGGTTTCCTATTTTCTAGGATGATTCCTTGGTGTTTTCAAGGGTGTATTCGTGGAAGTTTATTAGTTTGGATTCTGGATTCCTTCTGGATTTTTAGAGAGCTATAGGATGGTTTGACATGCATCTGCATTGGGTGACTTTTTCCCGACTTACTATTTTTACTAAGTTAAACAACTACTCAGAATGTGGTAAAAATCACTTTGGAAACACTTACTATTTTTAGCAGTGCTATTTTTGGCAGGGGTTCTGCAACTCAACTCAATGACTATTTTTGGTAGTGTTATTTTGGTTTAGATGACTATTTTTGCAATTCAATACCTTGGCTTCAATTCAAATGTGGTAGTTGTTGAAGAAGGTATATTTTATTGATTAAGGCTTATATATATTACATCTAGACTTGGGCAACTTGAAAAAAGGAAATATCATTTTTATCCTAATTTTTTTGGGCGATATATTTGACTTTCATAATGGACACCTAAATGCAAACTCATTAACATTATGTTATAAGCCTTAAATTGATCAAAAAGTGTGACTAAGTGAGGTCATGTCTAGGCACCATATGCTAAGGGGGTGAAATAAAATGGTAGCACCTAATTAGGGTGAAATGAAACGGCATTTGGTTTGGGTGCCATTTGTAGTGCATTTGAATTTGAATTTGGCCTGGTGAGAAGTTATATATAAGGGCCTTGGGCTCTCATTTTTGGGTACCCAAGAATTTAATAACGAAGTATTGTTGAAATGGTGTTGGAATGCTTCGAGGAATGCTTACCTCCTAGACTATTTGCTTAGCTTCTCGCTTGAAAGATAGCGACTAGTTGAGTTTGGGGACTTTTCTTCACTCAAAAGGATGGATGGATTCATTATTAGTGTGTGTTCGAGTTTTTCAGATTCTAGAGTGTTGTGTATGGATTTGCAAGTTATTGGTTTTGGTATGGTTGTAGCGTGTTTTTGTTCATAACTCTATGTTCATGTGTCAGTTCATTCTGGGTAGTGGCTCGTTCTCTTCCTATGCCCCAGGCTATTATGCTTGTAAGTTTATATTTCTTAATGTTGAGTATTTATTTTTAACATGCAAATCGCACTTCTTCCCTAGCCATACTATGTTGGGTTGCTTGGGAATGCGTACATAAATTCATTTGGGGGTTTTGGGTACAATTTGTTGGTTCTAACCTTATCGTCTGCCTTGTATCTTTCATTTGCATCCGTTTTGGGGTCTTTCTATTGAGTGTGGGTTGAGTTAGAAGTGTTTTTGTGGGGTTTAGTGTTGTCAGTCTACATTTCCAACTTGTTGTTCATGTAAATCAAATTTTGGAATTTGAGGTTGCAGTTGTTTTTCAGGTGTGTGAGTTCATTGGTTTAGTAGGAAAGGTACTAGTTATTATTTGATGTTGTTGTAGTATCCCTTGGCTAATCTGACCCTGTTTCGCTTATTGAACCCCAAGGAATATTGTCAAACACTTGGCATACAATGTATGAAGCCGCTGTAGTGAATTCTTTATTTGTCTTCTTTAGGTTTGTAGGCTGCAAATGAAGTTAAGGAAAGCTTCTAACAATGCAAAGTTGCTATAGAAATGATATGCTAGCTGTTTTAGAGCTTACACACACATGAAATGACTGAAATTAACTAGTACAACTAGTAGACATTAAGACAAACACTTGTCATGCATCCCAAAGTACACCTACAGCCATTAGGCATTTAAGAAAACAGTTGGCATGAAAGCTAAGTGGCTGATCAATGTTGAATGTCACCTGGAATATCAATCGACCCCAATCTGTAGGTGATGAAGGCGGCTACAGGGGTTTGCAGAATGTAGAAGAAGCAACCAAAGACTCCTTATTCAATCTTCATCATAAATTTGAACAAACATCTCCAATTTGGTCTCCACAAAGACCACAAAATTGGCAAGGTACTGTAGCGTTTACTGTTCACCGGTACTGTAGTGTTTACTATTCACGGGTACTGTAGCGATTTACTATTCATAGGTATTGTAGCGCACTATTCATGTGCACTGTCACACACATTGTTCACGACACTGTAGCAGCAAATAAACCCTCTGTATGATGTTCTCAATCTCCCATATACATATGCCCTCAGCTATGCCAATAAATCTGAAAATAAATCCCCAATCAGCACATTGTCAACTTTTGGATGAAGCCAACCCTAGGAGCAACTTCAGATGAATATCTCACACCCTCAGATTGCTGATGCAATGAAGTCTTCACGTTCTCCAATGCTGACACTCTGGACAAGCTGCAGAAACCCCAACTTCTTCTCCAAAGCCAAGAGACAAGTCTTCTCATCAAAAATAACAATGATTAACCCCCCTTCTCTTCTTTTCAAAAGCCTTATATATATTTCCCATGAGGGTTCGATTTTCTCCAATAAGGCATTAAATCAATTAATGATATTAAATGACATTTAATGATATAATATTTTCACTTTGTCATTTAATATTTCACCTTGGTAAAAAAGCCACAATTAATTAATTAAATGGTCCCCTTTAATGATACTTGGACCCTTCCTTAAGTTATAATATAAGATTATATTATAACTTAATAATATAAGCTCAAAACATTAATGTTTATTTAAACTAAATAAACATTAATATCTCCATTAATATTCAACATTTTTGAACGCCGTCTGAACTGGGAGCTGACATGATGAAGCTGCAAATGACCATACCCCCTTTACTAAAAATAGCAGGGGTCCATCTCTAACATCCCAAGACTTACTAAAAATAGGAAGTAGAGCAAATGATGTCCGAATGATGCCAAATGAAGACCAAACTGAAGCACTCTGAACACTGGAGATGATACCAATCCTCAAGAGACCCTCTATCCAACACATTAGCCTACGAGGGTCAGGATAATAGGCTAATCTCACAAAATCCAAGTCTGCTAAAATGGGGACATTACAGTTGTTGGCTTGTTATCAACACTTGATTTACCATTCATATTCATCTTATAGTGCTGGTTAGTAGTACTAACAACAATTTTCTTGATTACTTTAGTCACACTACATAAGTTGAAGAGGCTAGCTTTGCCGCCAATCTTTGGACATCAAC
Source organism: Cryptomeria japonica (assembly GCF_030272615.1). Classification (NCBI taxonomy): domain Eukaryota; kingdom Viridiplantae; phylum Streptophyta; class Pinopsida; order Cupressales; family Cupressaceae; genus Cryptomeria; species Cryptomeria japonica. The sequence goes on from NC_081408.1 coordinate 770,826,661, forward strand.
ATCTCATAATCAGGAAATCCATAATATGCATTGTAAATTTGATTAGTAGTGCTAACAATTGTTTAATTTATGGATTGTTGATTAGGACCTACTGAATAAGTTGAAGAGGTTGGCTTGCCACCTTTCTTTATTATTGTGACACTGTCCTTCCATTAAATAAGCGATTGAGTAGATTGCAATTCCATTTTTAATCTTCCCACTGGATAAGTGGTCGAGTGATTTTTATTGTTTTCAATTCCTTGTAATCTTGTAATTGGTTGTTTGTATCACCAAACTGCTGAAGGAGTTCTATCACCCGCTGGATAAGCGGAAGGGGCTAGCTTGCTGCCTAGTTTTGTACTTTTCATTGTAATATCCAACATATCATTGAGCTAATGATCCCCTTAGCACCATATTCTCTCACCTTCCCACATTGGGCTCTTGATGATCTGAAAGTGGAAGGATTACTTTCAGTAGTGTTTCTGATTTCCATTTAGTAATCCTAATGGGTGCTTGTGGTGTTGTAACTGGAAAAATTTGACAAAAATTAAGAGGAATATTTCAGACTTGGTCAGAGACTGGGTTGAGCTACAAACTGGGGGGATGAAACCTGATATTATCTGGGAGTTTCCAACCAAATCTAGGGCTTATTGAGGAGGACTGGATGGTGATGGGCACCATCATCCTAGAGGACGAGGGTGGTGGGTGCCGTGGTCCAGGCACTTTGTGTTGAAATTTGGCTAGATGCTTTGTCTTTGGGTCTTGACGTTGTTATGATCTTCCTAACTCCACTGAATACCTAAAACTACACACAAGAAGGAAATAAAGGGGGTTTAGCATAGGGGTTTTCTTTAGGTCAAACCTCGGGTTTGGAATTAACCCTAATTGAAATAGAAATTAAACGAACTAAAATGGAAAAGTTTGCCTTTTGAGGGCAAGGTTGAAATTCTTGAATGTAAAGAATTATACCTTCAATAGGTGATGCAATGTTCTTAGGATAATTCCTACATGTGTTGATGCAATAACATGATAAATCACACAAATAACATCATGAAATCATAATTGAAACATAAGTTGAAGATGCCTTTATGTATCTTGATGCTCCTTGAATTAGACCTGCTCTTGAATTGATGACAATGTTTGCATAGTGTAATTGTGAAAATGAATTGAAAGAGACGCCTTATATAGGGATTTCATAATTAAAATCACCTCTAGATCGCCTTAGAATTAATTACTAGCAATTTCACATTGGTGTGCAATGGGTACGTGGAACAAGTGTAGAAGGTGAATTAGGAAAAATATTGGTTTGTTAGTTTCATACATTTGTGTAATACATGAGGTCAATTGGTACATATTTTAGCAAATGATGGTTGTGCACGAAGGTCTCAATAAAGAAGTAAGACCTTGAAATCAACTATGCATCCACTTACAAGGATCAAATCATAACTAATACAAAACCTCAAAATTAGGAAGATAATCATGATACATTACTAACAACTAATGTAGAACCTCAAAATTAGGAAGATAATCATGATACAATACTAACATGCTCATGTCCACTCCAAAGCTTAGCTTAAGTTAGAAATTCTTTAGTTTGTATTGAACCCTATCCACTCTCACATGAACATTATAAAATATAACTCAAAATTTAAAAATTATACTAAAAAATATGTTGTTTATATGAAACATTAATTGTGGGCACCTCTCATAAGTTTAGCTAAGCAAGGGTTTTAAATGAATCTAGATAATTTTATTTTTAAACTAACAAAACATATAATTAACTTTCAAACAACTAAACACACTTTTGATGGATCCTCCATAACTCTTTCATTTATAGTCATCTTCAAGTATGTTTTCATGATGAATTTTGTTATGATTTTTCATGTTATTGCATCAACACTTGGAGGACTTATTTAAAGAGAATTGAATCACCACCATTGTCAATCCTAAAGTATAATAAATTGTCAATTCAACACTTCATTTTTATTTATCCTCTCGTCTACTAGGGGTAAGCTTTATTTTTCATCATCATAGTTATTGTGGAGGTGGAAAGGCAAACATAAGGTTTGACTTAGGTAAGCCCTTCTACAACACGCCCATTTTCCCATCTTCTCTATATGTAGGTACAAATCTGATAGTAGAAAGTTACAAATTTGCACAGAGTAGACTATAAGATGAATAGTTCCAGACTTTGAACAAGTGAAAATATTAGGTCTATGCTGATTTGCACATGTGACTAAGAATTTTTGGTTGAATTTTGGAGTGAATGGTCTACTAAGCATCCTAATCCAAAATCAAAAGTTTTAGTTGATGAAAACACCTACAAGTCTAGGGCACCTAGCACACTTGACCAACATTTTCAAGCTCAAATTTTAGTGACAGGTTCTTTTCTGTATATTAATTCAATGTTTATAGTACTTATGTGTTACTTTTTGATCTATTTCTATCTATTTGTGCTAAATATTATCAATTTTGAATCATTTTATCTAATCATTGCATATTGACATCAAATCAAATCAACACAAAAATAGGAAATAATGACACAATGTATCCAACTCTACTTTGGGGCTAAAGTTTGATCTTGTTGGTTATTTCCTCCTATGAATAATATTGATTTGAGTATTAGTTTATGTCTTTAGGCTAGGACTCCATTTCAATTCATTTCATATACAAAATTGAATTGCAAAGAGTTAGATAATAGATAATTCCTACAATGTGGTGGAGTCACGATGTTTGAATTTAACGAGGACGGATAAATTCTTATTATTTTTTTTGAATTTTTTTCCCTCATTTTTTACATTTTTAAAGATTTAAGTGCATCTTGTAACACCATATAATAGTGGAATATAAAATTCATGCAAGAGATGCTAAGCTATTATCTGTCCTTTATACCATCAATGCAAATTTAAAAAAATGGGTTAAGGCATTATCCATCTTGTACATCATCAATACAAATTGAAGAAAAATTGAAACATTAATTATCTATATATTAGGAGAAAATGGATATTATAGATGAATAATTCAATCTTTTAAGAGATTCTGCAACTTTAAAGTATCATATATTAGTTGCTTCATTTGTAAATTATTTTGGGTGTCTTGTTTGAATTAGCTCTAGGTAGGATACTTTGTAGTTACGTTTTTAGAAAATTAATAACATAGAGTAAATTAGAATTCCTACCTTCTTAATTTTCCAAAAACGTAACTACAAAGTATCTTAAAACGTACCTTCTTAATTTTCCATCTGATGGCCGCACCTTACATGTGTAGCCATGGTCTTTTACACAAATAGATCAAATAAATAGAGGTGATATGGAAGGGAACATCACATATCTACTAGGTAAATTAATGAAACTAAGTGCATGTTTCAATTTGTAACTTAAAATTTCATTTGATTGAATTCTTATTGAGTATGATATTACGAATGGAAAAAAACTAGGTTTAGGTTTCAGCTTGAAGTTTCCTTGACTTAATTTTTTTTGGATGAATAAAAGTAAGTTATATTAATAAATAAATGATACAATGTAATGCATGATGATTGAGCTTCTTGTTGATTGATGAGAATAGATCAATTAGCAGCAACCTTGTTAAAATTAAAAATATCTTGGTTGGTTATATTACAACTTTTAGATGCACTTAACAAGACCACAATCTTGCACTATGCTCTAATGATTCTCATTTCTAGCTATCCCGGGATGTATAAATTATAGCCTATTGGAGCTATTGAAGTTTAGTTCTAAACACACATGAGGAGGAAAATCCTACTGTTGAATTGAGATGGTTGAGAGGTGTTTTAGAACTTTTATTTATTCTATTTGAACCAGAGCACTATCATGTGATGCAATCTCCTCTCTAGAAAAAATAAAGTTGACCATATATTGAGTTTGTAATTTTACAACGTAGGTTTATTTTAATTTTATATTACTCATTTGTTAAATACAACTCTTGTGTTTCAGACAAAAATACCATTCCAACCTATCCTACACCATATTCCTTGCCAACCAAGCCTTTTGCACCTTCTCCCCACTAATCAATTTTTCATGTTATTTGTACCCACTTTTTATTATCAATGGCAATAGGGGGATTGAAAGTTGTGTACATAAAAATAAAAATATACATGCTTATTGCTTCTAAATATAATGACAACAAGATAGGTAGGAGGATTGTAATTTTTGAAAATTAAATAGAAAATGTATTATATTATAGTATAATACAATCTAATATTAAAATAATATAATAAAGTGATTATAATAATTAAATTGGGATTCAATTAGAAATAGGGTTAAGGTTAAGGTTGGGTTAGGATTATGGTTAATGATGTTTGATAAAGATTAGGATGTTAGGATTAGGGCTCATTTAATGATATCTATCGAAGTCTTTTACATAAATTTTTCTAAAGGTAGGTATGTTGCGAGATTTAATTTATGTATAAAGATGAATATTCTATATATTTTAGATCTCTATGTAATATTTTTAAGATCATCCAATCTTGCATTCATTTTTGAATCTTCGGAACATTTCACAATGAGTTTGATGAGTGTTCTTGGCATTTGTATATTGTGCGGCTTCTTGGAAGAATTTGTGTTTTCTTGTCCAGGTAGTGAACTCTAACAAGACTCTGTAGCTTTTCAATCTTTGAGCACTCAATAATGTACAACTCATTATCTTTGTAAGATTGTTGATTATTGCCGATGTTTGCAATTATCCCCATCACTACATTGTGAGTTTGATTATTGTACCTAAGGAAAAGAGAAAACCATTGACATTTCACTATGAGAATAGATTATAATTGTGTGGAAGTATGACATAATGAGAGAGTTGAAATTATTTTTAACGATCATGGTAATAGAACTACTCCTTCTATGGTTGCTTTCATGGCTAACTAGACACTCTTTAGAGATGTTGCAAGTTTCAAATTTCTACAATTCCTCATAACCATCTTTATTGCGAAAGGACACATTAGAAGGTGATTTATAGATTTTTTTGTGTAGGTCAACATGAAACTCTCGTCTTTCACTGTCGACATGTTGCACTTTTAATACAAATAATTTATTTTTCTATTGTTTACGACAAAGGATTGAAACATTACATTTTTTACTGTGCATTGGGGTCAAACTATGTTGACTTTTTTAATGGAGGTTCAGACCTGTGAGCATGACAGCCCAACAAGGGCACAAGCTCGCGAGAACACTAGTCCAGTGAGGGCCTTCACAAAGTAGTTTTAGCCACTTGATACAAGGGCACTAACCTATAGGCTTAAACTTCTTTGACTAAGAGCCAAGGACTGAGGGGCAATATCGACCTCATCCCTAATGATGTTAGAGTCTTGCACTCAACAAGACTTGATCCTTGGTGGGCTCATTTGGAGCCATTCAACTTCACGAGCAAACCAAAGACCCATTGACGTGTAGACACACTATTTTAAAAATATGCTATTGATGTTTTTTATATTCAAAATGTGATGTGAGCACTCAATGACCAAGTGGATAGAGAATTAATATTGCATTATGCCTGTAAAACCTGCACTATCATCTTAGTGAGATAGGACATTAAAATTTCAAATCATATGAGAGAACTTAAAGAAATTGTATTCTTCTTCAATTTATGATGGATCTACAAATGGTGCAACTTTTGATCAAACAGTTCTTTGCAATAATAATTCAACAATAGGGCATCTAGGGTTGGATTTGGCATCCATCGGACATCTCAAAAGCTTCCTAAACTACTAAAATACAAGTTTTGAATCCTACATTTGATTTTCTAATTTTTTCAAGATATGTACTTCTATTCATGATGACATGCACTTTGTCACTACGTATCTATTTGAATTGAGAAGTTGTTGGCAATATTGTTTTCTCACTTAACTCTTAAATATTTTTTCTATTAGTATTTTTTATTGTTGTAATGTGTTTATGGAAATGGGGATATGTTTGTTTGAAATAGGTTTACAACTTTTTTAAGAATACATCTATGAATATATATAATTTTCATGGTTATATATAGGGTTAATATTAAAATTCAATTTGAATTATGGTAATTATGATTAAAATTATTTAAACATTATGATTTTTTATTCTATTTGTATTACACTATGAGTATGATTAAAGTACGATTACAAGTATGATATTCAGATTTCAATTAGATTTAAGATTAGCTTTCCAAAAATTATACCCATCAAAATAGAGATCTCTCAACCTATTTTACAAGTTCAAATCCCAAGGGGGTAAGGTATGTACACCTCGTTTGTAGTGCAGTTAGGTATCTCCTGAGGTAGTCCCATAGGACTCTAACCCATATGTAGACCCATACATAAATGGCTGGCATCATGGACTATATAAGCTAGTTTATATAGGATGACACCAGATTCCAAATGTGATACGTATTCTAATTAATAATGAGAAAAAAGAATTTTTGCAGCAATGTGCACCTAATACCATGTGACTTTTGACTGCCCTTCTACGATTAGAAGTGCTTTGTTGCGGCTTAGGAAGAAACTGAATTCAGTAATCGGTAGTTCATTTCATCCATTGCTAAAACCATTCATGGCTTCAATGCGCTACAGTGAAGTGCCCACTGAAGACATTCGCCAAGGTGAATGGCTGATTCACATCAAACAGGGCCTTCAAGACCACCAATCCATCGCCCGCCCTTCAACCGTCACTATATTCAACGTCCCAAAAATCCTGGTCGACCTGAAACGCGATTCTTACCTCCCACGGGTGGTCTCCATCGGTCGTTGTTACCATCAAGCCACAGATCTCTACGGCATGGACGCCCACAAGCTCAGGGCTGCTCAGAGAATGATCAAACGCCTACCCGGAAAAACAGACATTAATTCCGTGCTCTCAGAGATTGAGAAAATGGATGGCCAAATCAGAGACAGATACGAGAAAATCATCAACTGCAATTCTGAAACGCTGGCGTGGATGATGCTTTTGGACGGTTCCTTTCTGCTGGAGCTGCTCAGGACTCTCGCAGGCAAAGATCAAAACGATTCTTCTGACGGTATGTATTTCGAACCTCTTTTCGACGAGAGTCGAATTAAATCGATGGGATTTGCAGCTCTGGGAGACATCGTGAAGCTGGAAAATCAGATTCCCCTGCTCGTCCTGGACAAGATTTTACAACTGGAGAGCGGATCTGAAAAAGAAGCACAGACCAAGCTGTTCGAATTTCTCTTAAATGCCGCTTCTTCGTTTTTTCCTTTCAAATACCTGCAGCTCTCACGAATTGAAATCGATTCCCCCTTCCTCTGTCGGGAACATTTTTTGGGTTTCTTGCACGGTGTAACCCTCTCTTTCTTTGCCGGGACAGAATCCGCTTCTCCTACTTCTTCTTCTTCTTCTTCGTCTTCTTCAACAGTAGAAAGGCAATTTAATTACGCTATCCCTTCCATTTCAAGACTAAGCAAGGCCGGAATTTGCATCCGCCCGTACACTGAAGATGGCGGCATGGCCCTCAGATTTGACAAGGAAACCTCTGTTCTCTACCTTCCAGTCTTAACGATATCGGAAAACACTGAAACTGTTCTGAGAAACCTCATGGCTATGGAAGCATTTCTGCCCTCGGAATTGCAGGTCGTCTCTTGCTATGTTGGTTTAATGAATAGTCTGATTTTCACAGATAATGATGTGAGACAACTGAGAATGGCGGGGATTCTTTACTTCTATGTGGGAAGTGACGCTCAGGTGGCTCAGTTGTGGGACAGTCTGTGCAAGGGCATGGCCATTTCTTCTCTCCAGTCGCTCAAGACACTGAAGAGGGAGATAACAAGTGATTACAGGAGCAAATGGAGGGCTAAATTGGTTGATTTCTTCATCACCCGTTTTACAAGGCCCTGGCGCACCGCCATATCTGTGCTGGCTGCAACATTAATTCTGCTATTTACATTTGCGCAGACGTTTTCCTCCATGTATGGGTTCCATAAGGCCAACTAGCCTAGGCATTTTAGAGTTTGCTTTGGCTTTCTCATCTGTAGAAAACTTGAATGCAATGGGTACCTTTTTTCCCTAGTCTGCGATGTGGGTCAATATTTAGCTGTAGTTGACAGTAAGTCGCCAAGGAAGAAACTGAAAGACGTACGATTCCTTTGTTGACGTATGGGAAAATTTGGAAGACCTGATTCTGCATCACTTTTTATTCGTATAATTTTCGTTGGCTAGCAAATTGATATACCTAATTCAGATTAGACCGAATTTGAACTTTAGGATGCTAATTCTTAAATTCTTTCATTTTTTTTAAAAATGAATATGAATGGTAGCGTGCTTGGCTTGGGTAGGTTGTTTGTTGTCTTGTCATTCCGGGTTCAATTTATGTCGCAAGATGTTTATCGGGTTTGCTGGATCATTGGGATACCATTGTTTTTCAAAATTAAATATATACAAACAAGTGTTACATAGCGACGAGTATTTGTCGCTTTAATCTTATAAAGCAAATAATAATAATTATAGTTTTAATTTAGGATCATTGCTATTTTAGTGAATATTATGGTTATTTGGTTATTTGGATTAACATTGGCTTTAAATCTTATTTGTATAGTTGTAGCTGATTTTGTGGTTTATAATAAATATATGTTAAATGTGTATGAGCAAATGATGAATCAGTAAAACGCCTTACTAGGATTATAATTTAAAAAAATAATCGTTGATTATTATCTTAAGATGTTAATTAATTTATTTTAGTTATTATGACAAATCATAAAATTCAGTTTGAAACAATAAAATTTGATTTAGAAAATTGGTTAAAAAAATTCTTAAACATTTTTTTACTAATGATAGACTAATTTATTTACAATTCAATGCAAAAATCTTATATCTAATATTCTACCCTCATAATTAAATGTATGCCTCTATATATTTTCTTTAAAGGAATTAATATTAAAATAACACAATGAATTTAATATCAGCTATAAAACCATAAAATAAATTAATTATTCATTTTTTTATTATTAAATAATTTAATTATTTAGTTTCTTTAATTTTAAACTAAATTAACTACCTAAAATTTAAAACCTTGCAACATTTAATATTTAAATAAAATAAATATAAACATATTAAAATTATATATTCATATGTAACGATTTAAAAAATTTACAACTAAATCTGAAGAAAAGAAAACTTGCATATTGTTAATAACAGATTTCTTTAAGTACCAAAATTATTATAGTCATAGGCAACATGCAGCTCAAAGGAAAAAATCAGTTGTAAACTCTCAATAAAAAATGTTATTTTTCCTAAAAGATAGGCAAGTTTCCTAATTTAAAACAGTGATGTTAAAAATAGAGTATGAAACAACATTAAACTAGGAAGCATGTAAAAATAAACAAATACAAACAAATCCTGAGATCCCTTTGAGATGTTCCATCTTCCTCTATTTTTTAGGGCCTTGAAGGTGTACGGATGGCTCTCAACAAGCAATGACCTCCAAAGTGACAACTCAATAGTTGAGTAGCTATATGATCATGATTATGCAAGATTATGGCTATGATGATTTGATGCATGATTAAAACTAAGGTGATTATGCTAAAAATGCTCAAAGAGATGTTAGATTATCATGATTATGAAAACTATGCTAAACATGCTAAAATTGCTCTAATTATCAACTATGCTAAAGTGCTCAAGAGATGTAATTGACTATAATAACAATACAAAAAGCTAGAATGCAAGGGATCATTATTGTTCCAAAATGAGGGATATTTATAGGGATTCCTAGGCCGAGGCTGAGGTGGTAGGAATTGAGGGTCAAGATTCGATCTAGAGATATCAAGGGTTGAGATTGGGGAAGTCGGACAAGAGGTTGGAGGGAGGGACACATGTCATCCCTGTGGTGACAAGTGTCAAGGAATCCTGCCCATGAGAGGGAAAGTGTCCAAGGGGAGAGGACATGTGGCCAAAGTGCCATGTGTCCTCATGAGAGTGTTAACACTCCAAATGGGTTAGAAAGAGGTTAGGGTTAGGAGGTTAGGAGGTTAGGAAAGGATAGGGTTAGTTAAACCCAGGGTTGAATGGATGGGTTAGGTTAGGGGTTGGTTAGGCTAGGTGGTTAAAGTTAGGACACATTTGCCCAATTTGAATCTAAAAATTCAAATAAAATGGAATATGATAATTAAACTCAACAAATCATGAATTTGTTAATTTAATCATGGGATTAGAAGAATTGAGTTATATGGGGGGAATTAATTAATTAATCAAAAGGGGGGATATGAAATGAACTATATAAATAAATCAGTTAGATTTATTTACAAGTAAATGAAATTAAGGGAATTAAGTAAATCATTGCGAATTTAATTAATTAGGAAAGGATCATTAATTAAATTACTACAAATCTAATTAATAATCTCCAAACCATTTTTGAGTGTATACAAAAACTATTTTTAATCATTTGAAATTTGTATGAATTCAGCTTTAGAAATAGAATTGTCTACGTATTGGCTGCACATACGTAAATAGTATTAAAATGAATAAACTAAGTTTGATTTAAATGTCAAAGTATTCCTAAATGTAGCTATCATTCTGTCGAGAGTTTAACAAAATGAAATCGTACGATGAGATTGAAATTTAACACAATGATGTTGTAAACTTTTGCGGAGATAGCGTGCTTGACATTTCTGTGGTGAAACAAATATTTGAAACTTGCCAAGGAGGAGTGGTATCGCAAAAAATGGAAATGTCCACAAAAATAGCAAAGCCTCCGAAATATACGTCTATAACAAGTAAAACAGTATTGTTCAATTATTGATAAGAAAAAGAATTTCTCTAATTTGCAAGCTTAAAAAATATACATGTAGATTTTAGAAAAAGTAAAAAAGTTCAAAAGAAATAAAAATACTTGCTTACAATTGGTCTAATTCATTTTTTTAATAACCATTTAATCATAAAAAACAATCATTACGATAGTATTGCCTAACGGCAAGTACTAATAAGATTTACGATATTAAAGATAGATAAAATGTCATTTTTAAATAATTAGTGTGTAAGATCATTGATTTAATGCGGGAGATGACAATTAATATGTGTAGACACCTAAATTTGACAAATTGATTTAATCAAATTTAAATCCTATTCTTCCAATTAATTAATTCTTCATTAATTAATCCCCCAATCCTTTTCTTCCAATTAATTAATCTAATTAATTAATGCCTCCAATCCTATTCTTCCAATTAATTAATCCCTCTCCAATCCCTTTTATTAATTAATTCCCCAATCCTATTCCTCTAATTAATTAATTAATATCCCATTTTCCCCTTTTGATTAATTAATTAAATTAGTCATTCCCTCTTCTTTCCCAATCTCATGAATTAATTAAATCAATTAATTTAATTAATTCTCTCCCATTTGAGCACATGGCTTCTAACCTTAACCCCCCATCTATCCTAACCCTTTTCCTAAACCTAGGGTGCTAACTAACCTTATCCATCCAAACCTCCCCAACCTAGTCACCCTCCAAACCTTCCAACCAACCCTATCCTATCCCTCCTAACCTCCATATGTGCACATCCTAACCACTTTTCCCCCTTTTGAGGAAAATATCCTATTTTGGGTGGCTTTTTTCAAAATGGACATACAATTCACCCCTTTCCTTCCTAGTTGAGCCACTTGTCCTTTTTGAGGACAAGTGTCTCCTCTCCACCTCTTCTTCCCTTCCTCATCTTTCCTATTTAATCCCTCCGTTTTTAGACCATTTCATCCCATCTTCATGCCAATGCACCGTTACCCTACACTGGAATCATTACTCACCTCACGTTTTTCACCAAATCATCCATCATCATTCACATCTACCATCATGGAGCATAATCGAACATTCATTGACATCATGAGCACACATCCAATCTCGTAATAATCAAATTAAAGCGGGAATCTTAGTTTTCTTTGTTTATCATTCTAATCTTGAGGTGTTTGAGTTTAATGGCTTCTTTGATTGTTTTTTTCATTATTTCAATCGTTTAGTTTAGCTTGCACATTTTCCCTCACACAATATGTATTTATGTTCTCCCATAATTCATTTACTTATAACCAATTTATGATTTGATTATTAAACCAGATTGATAGTGTAGATTTCAAATTTAAAACTATGCATCTACTATATTAAAAAGATAAAACACTTAATTTGAATATTATTATATTTAACATCCATGACATCATAAATAATTAGTACTAACAAAGTTGATTGAGCTCACAAACTTTCTTTATAAGAAAATTACATAAAATTTAATGCTATAAATATATTATTCTCTCTCTAGCTATAATAGTCGATCTACATTAGGTATATAATCTAAAATTTTGTTTTCAATTCATATATATGTTTTTTTCAAATTACATATCAAATTCAAATATTTATACAACTCATCTTATATTTAAATTGTTATATAGTATATATTCAACTCGTATGTATATTTTTTTATCTACGAGTTGTGGGATGAGGGACAATCCATACCCTTAAAATAATTAAAATTAAACAACAACAACAACAAAAAGATTCAAACATATGAATTAGGGAGCCAACAAGCAAGACCTTCTACAATGCTTATGTAGGATTGAAGGTGCAAAAAAACATAAAAAAATAAAATTATAAGGTTTCTATGAATCTAAAAGCTAACAAAGAGAAACTCAAACTACACGAAGTTAAAGAAGCAAAAGGATTCACAACTGCTCTTATATGAAAAATGAGTGAAAACAGTTTAGATGAAAGCTTCCTCCTGCTCCTATTGAGAAAAGCATCTGTAATCCATTAAGTACCATCATCACTAGAGTCTCTTCCTTACATTCATAATTTTTTCCCTTTACTTTCCACCATCTCTTCTTACTTGAGGGACCATAACTTTGTTTGGAGATTTTGCTTATAATCTAAGAGATAGATGTACTTTTCAGATATGGAATAAGGTCATCTTCTAAATACCAACAAATTCTAAGAAATCATTTTCATGCTCCTTTGTGAGGAAGACCTTTTTTTCCAACACTTGTTATGGGTTATGCAAAAATATGTTATCATCCTACAAGAGCTAATTTATACCTCCAAAGTTTTTTCTAAGAGATATTTTAGAGGGGGCAAGGGGTGCAAGTTGCAAACGTCAAGGATCTTAGACTAAAATCTATATTTTTCCACTTTCTAAGAAGACTTTAAAAACTTCCATGATCGTATAGAAAGAATTCATTATCTAGGAGATAGATTTCTTTGCCCGTTTCTTTAAGTTAACCATTCATAATTTAGAAGTTAGTTTAGGGGTATAAGTTGTGATTTTTTAATCAAACATATTATAACAAAAACATCTTAAAGGGAGGTATTAAAAATTTAATAAATAGATTCAAGTATTCAATTTAAAGAATGAATTATGAACTGATGAGTTATAGAATTACAAATATCAATCATTGTGCAAACTTTCATAAATTTATCCTTTGGATATACCACCTCTAAATTCCTCTTGACAAAATTGTTCATTTGATCAATCATTTTTAAAATTTGTCTAATGCCTACTAATCAATAGTAATTTTATACAAATAAATCCAAATTATTATAGAACAATAATGGTGGCCATAAGATCAAAGAATGGGGACCAGAAAGCAATAAGGAGTGCACACTTCTTAGAAAACCATGACATATCCTATTGTACAAAATTGTAGTCTTCCACAATGTTAAGTTGAGGAGACAAAAATAAAATTAAAAAATCCAACAACTCTACCAAGAGAGCTACTAATTTATTCCAATTTTTTTGTCCAATCCACAAAATCTTCAAATGGTAGTTGTTTCCCTTAAGACTTGGTGACAAGGAAGCACCTAGGTCAATTTTCATTTATGAGGTATGGGAGGTGATGATAACATAGACCAAATATATGCGTGGAAACTCATGATTGACTATGTGTTGTTAACAATCTATATAAATAAAATATTAAATTATATTGTGAATTTAGAATTGTTAATCATTCTTGATTCCGTATGGTACCATGAAATTTCAAAAAATTAAAAATAATTTGATGGTGATTAATCTAACATAAAAAATTTATCAAATTTAAAAAATGTACACCAGATTTGTAAGTTCCAAAAATAGTAATAATTCAATTGCTCTTGTATACTGTAAAACTTGGACATTTTTGACTGCCCTTTTATAATTGAAAAAAACAAATAAAATCGAAGACTTTAAGAGTTATTTGTCACAAATTAGAAGCTATGGTGTGTAATAGCTAATCCATTTCACCCTCACAAATAGAATCGAAGACTTTAGGAACTATTCGTCACAAGTTAGAAGAAGCTATGGTGTGTAATAGCTAATCTATTTCACCTCACCCAGTGTTCGATCCCCACGGCATCCATATTTCATGGCTTTGAGCTTCAGTGAAGTGCCCAGCGAAGACATCCGGCAAGGTGAATGGCTGATTCACATAAAACAGGGTCTTCAAGCCCAGGAATGCATCGCACGCCCCTCAACTGTCTGCATCTTCAACGTCCCCAAAATCCTGGTCGACCTGAAGCGCGATGCTTATCTCCCACAGGTGGTCTCCATCGGCCCCTGTTACCAACGCACCACAGATCTTCACGGCATGGAGAACCACAAGCTGCGGGCTGCTCAGAGAATGACCAGACGCCTCCCCGGAAAAACAGACATTAATTCCGTGGTCGCAGAGATTGAGAAAATGGATGGTCAAATAAGAGACAAATACGAGAAAATCATCTACTGCAACTCTGAAACCCTAGCGTGGATGATGCTTTTGGACGGTTCCTTTCTGCTGGAGCTGCTCAGGACTCTCGCAGGCAAAGATCAAACGGATTCTTCTGACTCTATGTATTTCGAGCCCCTTTTTGACAAGAGCCGAATTAAATCGGTGGGATTTGCAGTATTGGGGGACATCGTGAAGCTGGAAAATCAAATCCCCCTGCTCGTCCTGGACAAGATTTTACAACTGGAGAGTGGATCTCAAAAAGAATCACAGGCCAAGCTGTTTGACTTGCTCTTAAACGCCGCTTCTTCGTTTTTCCCGTTCAAATACCTGCAGCTTTCACGATTTGAACTCGATTCCTCCTTTGTCGGTCGGGAACATTTTCTGGGTTTCTTGCACGGTGTAACCCTCTCCTTCTTTTCCGGGACAGAGTCTGCTTCTGCTGCTTCTTCTTCTTCTTCAACAGTCCAAAGGCGGTTTAATTACGTTCTCCCTTCCATTTCAAGATTATGCAAGGCCGGAATTTGCATCCGCCCATACACTGGAGATGGCGGCATGGCCCTCAGATTTGACAAGGAAACCTCTGTTCTCTACCTTCCCGTCTTAATGATATTGGAAACCACTGAAACTGTTCTGAGAAATCTCATGGCTATGGAAGCATTTCTGCCCTTGGAATTGCAGGTTGTCTCTTGCTATGTCGGTTTGATGAAGAGTTTGATTTTCACAGAAAAAGATGTGACGCAGCTAAGAATGGCGGGGATCTTTTATATCTATGTAGGAAACGATGCTCAGGTGGCTCAGTTGTGGGACAGTCTGTGCAAGGGCATGGCCATTTCTTCTCTTCAGCCGCTCAAAGCATTGAAGACAGAGATAACAGAGGGTTACAGGAGCAAATGGAGGGTTAGATTGATGGACTTCTTTATCAGCCGTTTCACAAGCCACTGGCGCACCACAATATCTGTGCTGGCTGCAACACTCATTTTCGTGTTTACGCTTATCCAGACCTTTTCTTCCATGTATGGCTTCAATAAGGGTTCGTAGCCCAGGCCTAATCGTTATCATCCGTACAGTTTGGTTTCTCATTTGTAATTATAGTGAAAGCAATCGGTACTTTTTTTCCTTCAATAGAGTAGTTTGACACTCTGCCCCTAAGGAAGAAAATGAGAGGATGATCATTGATTAGTTACTGTATCTTATGTTTCAGATCTTCTTGATGTAGGAGAAAATTATATGACCATATGATCTTATGTCAATTGCTATTGCTATATTTGTAGAGATTTGGAAGTCGTCTTTATTGATATATGTAATGGTTATATTTTATACGTTATGGTGTTGCATTTAAAGACAAATTATAATTCATTTAAAAGGCCTCGCAAACATATAAGCTGGACACCTTGTACATACCATGAACCTAAAAAGAAGTATCTAATGATATTAACATTGCATCACTATTCTAAGTCACACACCAACTGTTTGTTGTCTTCCATCTTGTTAAAAAATTGTTATCTGGGCATCTCCTACATCGTTTACCAAAGAAAATACTTATTCCTATCTCATGCAAATTAAAAAGCAACTAGAACTTGTTTTTTATGTGAGAATTGATAGAGTGCTCCAGAGCAAGCAAAGAGTGAGGGTCTAAAAATTTGGGAAGATCAAATCCATAGGTGATGATTAGATTTAAGGACGTTTGTATCAACACTCATAGGATTGATTCCAAAGTCATGACAATAACTTGATGTTTGTGTGTAGGTTCTTGTTTTGTGCATTGATTGTTCTATGTTGAAATTGGGATATAATGATTTGAGCACCTTGGTTTTAAAGTTGTGTGTATATGTTCTTTGGCATGTGCAATTAATTGTATATACACTTTTCTTGAAGATTGCAATCTTCCCTAAGTTGCACATTATTGAGTGCTTCCATGCATATTACACGTGCATCCTTGCTAGTATGTTGCATTACAAATTGGTTGCAAAGTTATTAATGCACGTTGAATGATGATGTCTGTCAATTGATTATTCAAATTAGAAGTCGAAACAATTTCTCTAAAAGATAGACCATCTTGAGCTATTGATTAGTTTTCTTTTGGAAAATTATACTAGGCGAATGCCAACCATAATTAACCCAAGTTTATGCATGTATAGAAGATCAAAATACAAAGGGTTCATGAGTTGGAATAAAATTGTTGGTGATCACTTGAGACTATTGGATTCAAGATGAAAATTGAGTCTTTGATCATTTATATTATCACTCATTGTGTACTCTACATGTGTGATAATTTGTTTTTTGTTTAACATATTAGTATCACTACATTTGTTGGTAAGAGAAAAGTTCTTAGTCTTAAAAGAGGTGAGCTATGTTTCACAAAGGAAGAGTTATGGTTTGTACTAGAAGATAATTGTGAATGTGTTGCATTGAAATTGGTCTATAAGTTAAAATGGCCCATTGAGGTGGTAGGAGAAATGAAAAAAAATATAGAGCATCATGTGATGGTCTAGCTAACACATTGAGAGCCATTCAAGCCAAGTTTGAATCCATTTGAGATCGTGCAAAGGTGACAAATGGTGGTGGTTGTCGATGTTCAATGATGACAATCAAGAAAATTAGGAAGAGTTTAAAAATGATGCATCAATTTTAGAGTAAGAACTATCTACGTCGAGGATAAATTAGTGTTGATGTTGAAGAAGGTGGGGAACAAATTGAGGTTTGATCTCCCAAGCAATTTAGGAATCTTAAATCCTCTAGATTTATTGGATTGAATCACTATGATAGAAATTATTTTGAGTTTTAACCCATAGTTGAAAACAAGAAGTTGGGTTCAAGAAAGTAGAAAAAGGTGAACCCAAAAAATCTTTGCAAAAATGGATGTCCATTTTCAAGTTTACAAATATCTTCAAACCCTAACAAATATGTATTATAAATGAATATTTTCTTCTAAATATATATTTTGAAGAAGAAAAAGAACAAACTGGGGTATGATCTCCCAAGCAACTTAAGAAGATTAAATCCAAAAGATTTGTTGGATTAGCTCACTAATACGGGAATTATTTTGGGTTTGAGTTCATAGATTAAAGCAATTAGTTGAGGTCAAATAAAGGGAAAAAATGTAGGTCAAACAATTCATCACAAAAATGGATACCCATTTCAAGGACACAAATTTCTCCGAACCTAATCAAATATTTGTTACAAGTAAATATTTGTTTCTAAATGGATATTTGTTACAAACATGTATATTTGATTGGATCACTAAGATGGATATTACTTTAAATTTGAATCCATGGATGAAAGAAAAGAAGTTGGGGTAAAAAGGGGGAAAACATGGACTGATTTTTTTCACAAAAATGCATACCAATTTTCAAGTGAACATAAATAGATATTCATTAAAAAAAAATATTAGTTTCTGAATGGATATGCATTTATAATGGATACCCATTCAAAAAATAATATTCATTTCTAAAAATATAGAGAAGATGGTTCTAAGAAAGAGAGAGTTGTGTCACCTCTATTAGATTGAAGGAACATGAGGAGCAGATCCTTAGATGGAAAGAATAGCTTACATAATAAGGATGCATGTAATGATTGATTGAATATGAAATATAGAATAAGATGTCTTGCTTATATAGGAAATGTGTGATGTAGTATGAACAACTAACATGACAGAAACTTTAAATGCTTAGGTAACTAAAGTAAATGAAAGTCATAAAGATAAGATATGGATAAGATCTTATCTAGACAAATAGAACTTCTAGAGAAAACACTTAAGACCTAAGTGAAGTTAATATGTAAATAAGTCCCCACTAATTTACCTAAGAGGATATCGATAGGGCAAGAACTGAAATAATATTTACATAAGGGATAAACTAGGAAAATGTATGGATGACTGGATAGAGTTCACAAGAATCGTGAATATCAGAGACCATGGTGAAAACTTATGAAGTCTAGAACTAAAAATGAAGATCTAACTTCAAAAAGAAAAAAAAGTGGCACCAAACAATAGAACCTACAAAAATTACCTGCTCCACTGAAAAGTACATTGAACCACCTTTTTGATGATATCGTGTTGTTACAAAATTGACTCCATATGAAAAATGTTATAGTGATTTTTCCAATTGAGGTAAAATTGCCTAAAATGAGAAAAATTAGGCCCCAGGGGTTTGGCTGTTGGGCGCCCATATGACCAGGTCGTAGGTAGAGAAAAAAAACCCCACCACCAGCAGTCGGTGTTGAGCTGGTGGTGTTAGGGCGGAGTAGGTCGAGAAAAGTGGCAGTTGTTTTTGTTAGAGTGCTTAGCATTTGTCGCAAACGGTAAGCGCTTAGGCGATTTGTTTGGGCACTAAGCACCAAAATCAAACAAAGTGCAAATAATACATGCGCTGTCCGAAACTTAAAGCAACTGACCACAATCATTGTATGTGGATTGGAAACGTTGAAGGTGTCGACTAATAAAAGTAAACGTCGACCATGCAGGGATACGGGTCTACCGAACCCCAACTAAAATAAATGTCACTTTTTTTTTTCTTTTTTTTATTCCATTTTTAAGAAATTATAAAAAAAGAATTGCCCGACAATAAATTACAGAAAATAATTTTTTTTCTAATGAAAAATGAAAATTTCATACCTATGCATTGAAGAGTCTATATGGCAAGTCCATTTGGCACTACCTGGACAAAAAAATTTGCCACAAAAATAACTTAATTAAAAATAGGCAAATATATAGTCAAAATTCTTCGCTTAGGCATCTTGAATGCAATGGTAAGGTTTTTTTTGGGCTCAAAGTACTTTGAAAAATTAGGTACCTCTTGGATCAAGCATCTTTCACCAAACTTCATAACTTGGTAGACCTTGAAAAATTTGTCAAAATTTAATAAAACAAAAGCTAATTTTAACTGTCTATGATGCTTTGGATTCAGTCCTGAGGTCTTTGAAACCCCGACATGGACCCAAAAATATCATCAAGCCAAATCATGTACCTCAAATCTAGGAAGGAGTCTGCAACACTAAAGCTCTAATACTGTGTAGGAGTTTATTCCAGTGACTTCTTAGCACCTTCAAGAATTCTACAAGACAAAATGAATTCTACAAGAGAGAATGGAATGCATAACTTGCATAATAAGGATGCATGAAAGGATTGATTGAATATGAATATATAATGATCTACACCTTACTTATAAAGGCAAGATGCTTCAACCAATCAGGTCCATCAATAACCATCCACTCTCCCCCCACCCAGTCTCATAGCTTGATGTGTTGAATCCCTCCCAGTTGTACAATTCTAACAAGACATAATGTGGGATATTGTGTTAGTAGATCAGTTGGTTGCCCATATAGGTTAGGATATCTCAAATTCTATCCTTGCAAACTACAATAGAGTTGTAGGGGAGGTGGCTAGGAAAATATAGTTCTAGATAAATTAGTAGTTCGAGCATATACATACCATGGCAAAGGTGAAGGATCCTACTTGAGGGTGGGTGAGAGGAGAAATCAGGGATGGAGGGCGCCCCCTCTCTATAGTCCCTGGGGCCCTTCGGGAAGTGATGTAGTATGAACATCTAACATGACACAATTATTAAATGCATAGGTAACTAAAGTAAATAAAATTCATAAAGATATGGATGTGATCTTATCTAAACAATTGGAACTTCTAGAAATATCAATGCACTTAGGAAATATTAAATGCAAGCCTAAAATGATAAGTGCCCAAGTAAACTTAACTATAAGTAAAATAGGATAAATCACTATTTACTCCAACAGAAATTAGTGTTGATACTTACCTATTCTACTAGTCGTTATGAGTTGATTTGTGACTTGTTTTCTCTTGATTTCTTTTTTATAAAGTTATTCTCTGTGACTTGTTCTATGATTTAGTGACTTTTGGTCTTTATATTTCTTTGTTAAGTGATAGGGTTATTACATAGGAATCTTTTGATTTGGAGAATTAAAATTAACTTAATCCTATATCATCATTCTAGGACATTTGCATGATTGAAGAATGTTGTCTTCAATCATTTTCATGAACACAAAACTAGTTTAATCAAGGGGATCAACCTAAGAGAACATGACCATTGTGATTCGGTAACTTTCTCAAGGGATTTTTAAATATCATCAATAAAAACCAAATATGACAAGTTCAATTACAAAAATCTATGGTGCATCATTTATAAGGTCTCATATCACTTTTGCACAACAACTTATTTGCATAATATATAAGATTGATCTTACAAAATATATATTTGATCTACAACAAATTTACAATCTATTCGTAATTTTCTCAACAAAAAAATTCAATATTAATTTGAAGACATATACATGTACATATAACATCAAATTTGTTCTTTATTATTATTCCTAAAATCAAATACCTAAATCTCTAATATTTATTTTTATTTATCATTTCAATTTGGACACTATACTGTTCCCAATTATTTTCAATTAATTAAACTAATAAAAAATCCACGAATCACATAAATGTTTCTACACCATAAGTAGAAGGATAATGAAAGCTACTCGTTTGCCCTAAAATTTAACGCAAAAAATGAAGTGTATTGATTAAAAATAAACCCGCATTTTGAGGTAATATAAAAAATTAATTAGAAAATACTTAGGCCTTGGAAGTTTACATGTGTCCAATCATATAAGTTTCGAATTTTTCCCAAATACAATAATTCAAGGAATTGTTTCTTTAGAGAAGTCATATGCACCCTAAATCACATACCTACAAAACGAGTGATTTTAATTGGTTTTTTAATACCACTTTAATTATATGTGAACTTCAAGTGGTTGGTTTATTACCAATTTTTTTCTAGATAAATAGACTAATTTATCATTTAAAATTGATAATTGAAATAGATGGAATAATTAATGTAAATAAATATAAAAAATTAGATATGAGTATTTAATTATAATTTTAAAATAGATGTCTTTGTTTAAATATTAGAAATCTAGTTATTAAGGTGTTGAAATTACAAATATAAGAATTATTAGGTTTGTTTTTAATGTGGAACTAATTTTCATAAATGCAAAATTGAATCTTATTTGATATAATTATGCAAACTAAAACTTGTTACCTCAATTTTTGGTGTCTAAATTCATATCAAGGGTATGTGACGTTTATGCAAACCTTTGGAAAATTTGTTGAATTTTAAGGGTTATATTTTCATTGTTCAAATTATTAGACGATGGATCAATTAAACAATATAGAATCAACGTCAAATGATTTTATACCAATGATGATTAATATTTAAATTCATCATTTTAAACAATGTAGAATTAGTTCTTATTCAAGCTTTTTGACTTTAGTATTGTTTTCACATGTCAAATGATTTTGTTCCAATGAGGATTAATATTTAATTTCAATTCGTAACAATCCACTAGAAAATACAAAATATTTGAATTTGAATTTTGAAAATTTTAATTTATGAATGCAAAACTATAATCAATTTCATTATAATATTTAACTATAATTTTTTTAAAATAATAATATAAAGAATAAATAGATATCATTTACCAAATTCCATATAAAATAAATTTTAAAATAATCATTATAAATTTATAACATAAATATACAATTTTCATTACAAATATAAAATATAATAATATTAGAATAAAAATTAAATTCAAATTTTCAAAAACCTCAATGTGAGAGGTTGCCTCAATACTCATCATCTCCAAAATATAAAAGAAACAACACATAAAGAATTATTAAATGATCAAAAGAATGTTATGAGCTAATTGATTTCTTCAAGGAGAAAATGCATATAAATAGACAAGGAAGCAATCAATATGAGGGTAAGTGCATCAAGATGGTGTGCAAAAAGGGGTATAAGTGGACACTTTTTTTTTTTTTTTCTGAAATCGGGTAAACTTGAACTTGGAGGAGAAAGTTGAGAGCCATCCACTCAAAATATGAAGTTACTCAAAGAACAAATATTGTAGTACTCTGAATCTAGTTTCAAAACTAATAAAGTTTTTCAAAATTGGATAAGATTAAGGGGGTCAAATCCTTCACGCACGGAAAACAGACCCTGATTTTTTTTTTCTGAAAAACATAACATAGTGTCTGACGTGCGCATCAAAAAATTCATAGTTAGATTTAGTATTTTGACAAATACTATGGCAGAAAGATAGGTAAGAGTGAGCACTAGAAGTTGTGTATTTTTTTGTAATTTTTTGTTGAGTATTTTTTTT
Source organism: Cryptomeria japonica (assembly GCF_030272615.1). Lineage (NCBI taxonomy): Eukaryota > Viridiplantae > Streptophyta > Pinopsida > Cupressales > Cupressaceae > Cryptomeria > Cryptomeria japonica. The sequence goes on from NC_081408.1 coordinate 770,849,466, forward strand.
AATGATTTTTCCAATCGAGCACATCCTGAAAATTAGGTACATGTTCGTGCATGAAGCATAACTTGCACCAAAACAATCGAAAATGAAAAAAAAAATTAAAATTGTAAATAATCAAGTGAAATACAATAATATATAAAGTTTTTTAAATTTGGATAAGTAGATCAAAAGTTATTAAAAAAATGGTACACGTATGTCTCTGAGAATTATGGAGACACTGGTAAAAGAAATTCAATAGTAAATGTTATAGTTGTTCAAATTTAAAAACAAATATATGGTTAGAAAGCTTAGAAGATGGGTTAAAATATGGTGGTAATTTTAGTAATACCCACTTGATGAAGTGTAAACCTGATGATGACAAAGTCGAGAAACCAAGTTCGTAAAACAAAACACATCAAAAAGGAGGGAAATGGAGGGAAATCAAACTTCCAAACCACAACTTTGTCATCCAAGCCTATTCACAAGCCTAAACAGACAAGAGAACGTACGGGGTTTCTTTTGAATAAGAACCGCGTATGGGGTTTTTTTGAATAAGAAGCGAGTACGTGGTTCTAAGGAGTTCTAAGGAGAAAATACTGTGTACGCGGTTCTTCCTGTGATACTATACCATAAAGAAATTAATGTGTATGTTTAAAATATGTGTGTGTGCATACATATATGTATATGTATAATATGTATATATGTAGGTATTGTATGTATATATAATATGTGTATATATATACACACACAAATATATGTATGTGTAGATGTATAAAAATGACCATATTCCTAAATGAATATTTTATGTTCATTTCTCTATTTAATTAAATCCAATTTAATTAAATTATCCACATTCTTCTATTTTATTAAGTAAATTACTCAATTTATTTAAATAAAATTCACTATACCCATTTAATGAATAAATCATTTTATTCAATTAAATCCCCCTAGCCACTTTTAATTAAATTCAAATTTAATTAAATAGTTATCCTAAATTGAATAAATCTAATTTATTTAATTTCCCCAAATTGCAACCAAATTGAATTAAATTACTTTATTTCAATTAAATCCTATTATCCCCCCATCCACTTGCAAAATCCCAAACCCCTTTCTAATCCCTTCTAGAATCTTCTAATTGCTTCTAATTAACCTAACCCCTCCTCTAAACTTTGTCACATCCCTAAGCAAAGGGAAGTCGCTTCTCAAAACCTCAAAGTCTTTGATAACCATTAAAGGCTTTCAACCTTCAACCACTGAATGTCTCAAAGTCTTGGATAACCTTTGAAGGTTTTCAACCTTCAACCACTTAATCCACAAAGTCTCAAATAACCATTAATGGTTAACCCAAACCCTCCTACATGATTAAAACATTTGTTTTGACTCAACCTCTACCCAACCCAAGGGTCTCATCAGGCCTTTAATGCTTTGACCATGATTATCTCTTAATCATTTGCACAAAGGTTTATCCTTAGATTAACTTCTAATCTAGTGGGTAACCCTAACTTAGACTTGACCCTTAGCCTCTAGATAACCATGAGGTCTTCTCAGGCATTCAATGCCTCCAACCCCTTCTTTCAACCCAATCTTATGTTGACATTTGTCATCATTTCATTGGTGCAAATCGTGCACATGGATCCCCAACTTTCAAACTTGGCCCTTGATTAAACCTTTCAATCCTGTCCATCCATTGCCCTATTTTGACTATAAATAGAGCTCTCATTCCTCCATTTTTAACAATCATCTTTCAAATTTGAAGCATCACACTTATGCTCAAATTCTTTCAAGCTTTCATTTCATATATGCTCATCATTTAGCCTCTTTTAGATTAGAAATTAGACTAATATGCATGCTTAGATTACTTTCTTTATCATTTTAGTTCAATCATAGACTAAATATAGTATGCTAGGATAGTATTCATACTAATCTTGTCATCTTATCATTTAGTTTATTGCATTTTTAGCATCATACCTAGCCTATAACGCATCTCATACTAAAATCTAAAAAAAGCATCTCTCGTTCTCATATTTGCCATCCCTAAACCATTTTGCTCAGTAATCTGAAAGCAAAAACATTGGTTTGAGGGACATTGTGATAGAGAACCATGGGACCCTCCTTGGGAAGCTGAGTAACACATCGTTACTCCATAGCTTGCATCAAGAAGTCCTGTGTGTGTGTGTGGACTAGTTATTTTACATATTTTCACATATTAAGTTTATTCGCCCACTTTTCCACCATATAGTATGTATATGTATATAATATGTGTATGACGTATGTATACATATATGTATGTATGTTTTTATATATACATGTATAATATATATAATATGTTTGTGTGTATTAACTTTTGATATTTTATGTGTATTATATGTATATGTGTATGTACATGTACATGTATATTGATATATATTGTCTTTTGATCTATCTTATTGTACATTGTATTCCTACCCCCCTTCCCCCCCCCTCTCTCTCTCTCCCACATAACACCTAATGACATCATGTAAGGTGCTTAGCACACATATGACCCCTTAAGACCATATGATGTTCTGACACATGTGCAGCCCCCATTATGACCCCCAATGATGCCATATGATCCCTTCAGACCATGTATGATATCTTAAGGGGTCATATGGTGTCTTAAGGGGTCATACGGTGTTGTAACACATGCATGGCTCAATTAGGACCCCACGTGACCCTTAACAACATCATGTGACATCTCTTCCTCTCCCCCCATCTCCCTCCCTTTTTTATTCCTCTCTCTCTCTCCCCCATCTCCCTCCCTTCCTTTCACATCCTCTCTCTCTCCCCATCTCCCTCCCTTCCTTTCACATCCTCTCTCTCTCTCTCTCTCTCTCTCTCTCTCCTCTCTCTCTCTCTCTCTTAGGACCCCACATAACACCACATGACCCTTTAGGAGCATATGATGTCCTAAGGGGTCAAGATGGCAATATGGCATTACAGTGTCATAAGGTGGCAAGATGAACCATTATTACAATATAAAAAGCAGTACCAATACTGCTTACAAGAATAACAAACCATCATGCTCCCCCTCTCTCCCTTCCTCCATACCCCATCCCTCTCTCTCTCTCTTATCACCTACTTTTCTTGTATAGAGAAAATTCATAAACACTTTCAAGCTTTCTCCTCCTACCTCCTCCACTATCACTTCTACTCTTTCGTTCTCCATGAAATCTGCAACCTGAAACATAATACTTTCTCCTCCCACCTCTTTCATCACTATATTTTGTTTACCATCTCATTATATACCACTTGGAACATAATAATCTTATCTCCCACCTCCTTTATCACAATCACTCCTTTCTTTTGAACCATCAGATCCCCTTCAAACATGGCCCGAAAAAACATCTAACCTGTTCACCTACCAATATATTATAAAACAAAAGACAATGAATGTCCTTAATCTGAGCTCCTCTCTCTCTCTCTCATCCTCTCTCTTTCCCTCTCTCCTTTTTCCATCCTCTCTCTCTCTCTCTCTCTCTCTCTCTCTCTCTCTCTCTCTCTCTCTCCTCTCTCTCTCTCTCTCTCTCTCTCTCTCTCAGGACCCCACATAACACCTAATGACATCATGTGACCCCTTAGCACACCACATGACCATTTAGGAGCATATGATGTCTACTAAGGTGGCAAGATGAAACCATTATTACAATATAAAAAGCAATACCAATACTGCTTACAAAAATAACAAACCAACATGCTCCCCCTCTCTCCCTTCCTCCATACCACATCCATACACAAATTCAACTTGGTAAACAACTTATTTATCTAAAAATTGGCTGCAAGCCTCCACAAGTTGTTATATAATTAGCAAAAATTTCATTATCACCCACTTTTCTTGTGTAGAGAAAATTCAGGAACACTTTCAAGCTTTCTCCTCCTACCTCCTCCACTGTGACTTCTACTCTTTCGTTCTCCATGAAAACCGCAACTTGTAGCACAATACTTTCTCCTCCCACATCTTTTATCACTATATTTTATTTACCTATCTCATTATATACCACTTGGAACATAATAATCTTCTCTCTCTCTCTCTCTCTCTCTCTCTCTCTCTCTCTCTCTCTCTCTCTCTCTCTCTCTCTCTCTCTCTCTCCTCTCTCTCTCTCTCTCTCTCTCTCTCTCTCTCTCTCTCTCTCTCTCTCTCTCTCTCTCTCTCTCCCTTTGCCTTCACATTTTATTTACTTGAAGTAACACGTACGGGGTTTTGATAAGTTAAAAGTGCGTACGGGGTACTGGGAATATGGACGTTGGCCTGCTAAGAATTTTTAGGGACGAGGTTACTAAACATAGCGCATACGCGGTTCTTGGACATAGTTTTAGTTGCCCAACAGTCTCAATGACCTCAAAAGAAGTTTTTGAGGTCGTTGAAGGCCCCACTACAACTATTATTGTGCTTCTATGATAGTTTTATATGTTGAAGTAAGTTAAATTTTTGTTTTGCATGATTTCAAACGATTGAATTGTTTATCTTATTAGTTTGGTCAATGTTATTGTGATTGTTTAATAGTTTTGATTTAAGAACTTTTGTTTACATATATATGTTATTTAATAGTTGTGATTGTTCAATTTTATGGTTATTTGATTGTTTAAGAACTTTTGTTTACATATATATGTAAAATGATTCTATTTAGGACACAACCGGTATTAACAATGGGAAACAACAAGCAAGGAATGGTGGAACAACGAGAGGCTGATAAGGAAAGACAAAGGCAACGTATGAAGAAATTACGTGACATAAGAGCAATGGGACAAGAAGGTACATCATCCTCAACATCTCAATTCGATTTACCAAACGAACATAATACAATTGAAGAAGAGATCACAATGAATAATCAAACAAATGATGAAGATGCACCAACAACATTTGATTTACCATATGAACCTAATGCAATGAATGTACCTAATGCACGCAATGATGAACATACACCATCTCTATTTGATGTGATGAATGTACCTAATGCACTCAATGCACCGATGTTAACACCTCCTAGAATCATTCGTAGGAAACTAAACTATCTAATTGACATCGATGAGAATATTTTGAAGCCAATGCCCGATAAAATGAAAGAATGAACTTGTGATGTTGGTTTGTGCCCACAACGAACGAAATCAAATCTAGCATATCTTGCAACTTTGTATTGCATGCCACTGACGATTTTTGCAGCAGGTGAAAAAATGCTATCATTTGAAAATGACTTCGAGTCATCAAAAACCAAGATAGGTCATTGTAGAGGAGCCTCACATGACCCTATAGGTTCAAACCGATTGATCATATGCATCAGGGCACTTGCAAGATCGCGTTGGTAGGGTATGGCTCTCAACGTTTGGGCACCTTGAAAGGCACAACAGGAGCATGCCTAGCATAAACCTGCCCACCTGAACGCGCTCGTCATGTTGGTTTGTGCCCACGATGAACGAGATCAAATTTAGCCTATCTTGCAACTATGCACTGCATGCCACTAACGATTTTTGTAGCAGGTGAAAAAATGCTACCATTTGAAAATGGCTCCGATTCGTCAAAAACTGAGACAGGTCATTATATACGAGCCTCACGTGACCCTATAGGTTAAAACGGATCGATCATATGCATCCTAGATTGCGAGAAATAATCCATCAAAGTTTTACAATTTTTTGGACTCAGGGCACTTGAGAGATCGCGTCGATAGGGTATGGCTCTCGATGTTCAGGTGCATTGGGGGGCATAACAGGAGCATTCCTAGCGTAAACCTCCCCACCCGAACATGCTCATTTTGTTGGTTTGTGCCCATGACGAAACTTTGACAACTTTGACAACAACTGAGCAACTTTTACATCTTTTATCCAAATGACCCCAAACTTTCATAAATGATTTCAAATGATCATTAATGGTCCCAAATCACCTTATTTAAATAAAACAAATGGAAAAACAAGATAAAAACCAAAATTTTACGAAAGGAATCAAAAGCATCCAATGATCATTACCACGGATCGAATCTAACCATTACCATTGAATTTCATTTTGATTGAGACACGAAGTTTTGTAGGGTTAATTGAATATTTTACAAAGCTTATCAAATCATATTCCACAATTTCAATGCTTTCTATCATAATTTTTTGTTGTTTATATTCATATTGTTGATTACATAGGCAAATATTCATTTTACTTTATCAAAGGGCAGCCACCAAATACACCGAACAAATTCTTTATAAATAATCATTTATATATATCAAAATGTATAGTAAGCAACACAATGAACAAATTCTATATGTATCAAATATGCCTATCAATATCAATGAAATGCACAATAATGAACACAATACACATTTATTGGATCGAATATCAACATTTATATATATCAAAAAAGGCATATATGCCAAGTCAATACAAGTTTTACAAAAATGTGGCATATGCCATGTCCAAATTGATATACAATAAAAATGTAGAATATATCTACATGTATTGGTCATTCAATGACCACAACTAACACTATATGATCTTATACTTGTGGCGGATCATCAAAATCGAGCCTCTTTGATGCAATATGCAAATCTGTAGATGGTTGCACAACCACAATTCAAAAGCCAAGTTAGAATCCTTTTTGTAGAAAATAGTTCACAATTATCAACAGAACTATGCATTTAACCATAAGTTCTTTGCAATTGAAATGTAGATTACCTCATCTGTTGATCTAGGATCTATTGTCTTCTTTCTCTTCTCCTTGTTGGTCTTAGGATTTTTCTTGAACACAAACCTAAAAGGATCCAAGTAATAGCTAAACCGCGTAGGGGCGTATTGTAGATTAAAATCAATTAATACAATGTACTAACATATATAGATCAAAAACACTAAAAATCTACAATATAGAGAACAAAAGTGTACCGAAGCCTCAGATGCTTCTCTAGTAGTCTGAGGAGTGCTCGCCATTGATGGAGCAGCTATGGCTATTACCTATATGAAAAATGATTAAAGATTAAATACAATTAATATAATGATAAGTAATATAGGTTAAATATAATTAATGCAATATATAAAACAAAAGTGTACTAGAGCCTGAGATGCTTCTCTAGTAAATGGAGGAGGGCTCGCCATTAATGAAGCGGTTATGGATATTTAATGTATTAAAAATGATAAGATTATAATTTATCACAAGTTCACATGTACACATGCATATAATCATAAAAATAAAGTAGATACATACCTCTGCCCTCTCTCGATCCACGGCCGAATCAAGTGCATTCAACAAATCTACAAAGACCAATGGACGTTGTATATAAAACAGACAAAAAACACTAATCAATCTACAAATTCCAACTAAGACAATTTCAACCATTTCAAATAGTTGTACAATTAAAAATGTGTTCAATTACCTTCTTCCCACGTTTAGGCATCATCAAGGATTTCTTTCGTTGAGGACGAGGCCTAGACACGGAGGGGTACCCTAAAACAAACAAAATTAACACAAGAGATATTAGTAGATTTAATATTAAACATAATTTAACAAATCTAAAATTAAATGACTTGCATATTCCATCAAAAGAATAAATAAAATAAGGTGTACAAAATATGATACCGCATAGCTTTGTAGGCCAAAATCGATTGCTGAGAGCATGACATCATCAATGTGGGACATTTGGTCCCCTGTCAACACCTACAAAATAAAAAATTGTCAAGCATTAAAGAGAGTTAGTATATCTTATAATTTTTTTTGAATTCAAAGTACTATTCTATTTTAACATGTTACAAAATTTATACCCCAAGCGTCGGAGTTGCAACTACAATAACTGTGGGAGGAATATCTGATGGTGTATTAACACTTGCTGCTGCATCCTGAAATGCATATTGTTTGTATCAATTTAAATTGATCTATAAATGAAAATCCTTTTACAATTACAAATTTTAGGTGATTGATAAATAAAATGTTATGAATTCAAATTAATACACCTGTGTTTGCGGCTGACTAGCAAACAACATGTCCATCAATTCATCCATCAGCACCATATCCTCAGTCGTGTGGGTCTGACATATGCTCTTGCAAATCGTTCATAGATAGGATGTGGAACCATCTGCATTGGCCTCGACATCCATCCCTGTGCATATGCCTAAGCAAGTGGCACATATATGCTTAATGGGCTGACCAGTGCCAGCTGCCTCATCTAATGGATCATCGTTCGAGCCAAGAGGGTGTGCTAACTATATCCCATGCTGGATGATCGCATCATTCAATGTTGTGGCCGCCTAAAGAGTCTATAGCTCCATCGACTCTTTCAGGGCTACTGGGACTGTCGCATGCACCTTGGGTTTGGGTGCTAGGGGGCGACAACTCTGTGGATCTAGTACCCTATGGGCTTCAGATTTATCCTGGGCAGAGCTGCCACCTCTACCTCAAAACTCTCTCATATCAAAATAATTAGGTGCTAATTGAGGACAAACTCACAATATACTTTCCTCAAAAAATATAATGGAACCTCAAAATTATTACAAGGTGGTTCGTCAAAGACCATCCAACACCTATTCCAAAAAAGATTCTTCATCTGTGCATTAGTACACCAATGTATGGGAAACCTATTTGCATTAAGAGGTAAGGACTCACCAGTTATAGGATCAACAAAAAGAGCACATATTTGTGCTTTACTTGTGTTTTTATTTTTCACTGCATCATATGATAACCCATCAACATAAAAAGTGCGACACCTATCCCTATAGTTTCCCCATTTTGTAATTTGACTCAAAACTGCAATGGCACCACTAGCCAATGTTTCTAGGCTAGTGGCAAGGAATAAATGATGCTCAAGCTCATATGTTTTCAATCTATTAATCAATCTAGTTATTTTAGCAGTGTTTTGCCCTAACTGATTAAGCAATTCCTCCTGTGTAACTGTTGTATAGTCTAAAGGAGGAGTTGGAGGTGTTTGTTGTGGGTTTTCTTGTGGGTTTTGAGGTGCATCTTGTTGTGGTTTTGGATTTTCAAAATCTGATATTGGTAAAAAAAAAAAAATTTAAAATCAAAATCAACGAATTTAAATTGAAAACGTAAATAAAATTTATCAAATGTGCAAGAAAAACAAAAAAAATCATAACCAACCTCTTTCCATGGCGATTGGGTGTGAAGAAATCGAGCCCATGCACGGTTTGGAGGGTAAAAACATGTCTAAACTCCTTCTCGGCCGCGGGGTAAAAAAATACAGTCGACAGTTTTAAAAAATAATTTATTAGCAAGGACCGCGTACGCGGTCCTTTAGGAACTAAGACCGCATACGAGGTCCTAGTTCCTAAAGGACCGCATACGCGGTCTTATTTCTAAAATGACCTCATACGCAATCATATTTCTAAAAGGACCTCGTATGCGGTTTTGGCCCTTTAGGCTCACCCACAGCAAACCTAACCGCGTACGGGGTATTTCGAAATTTAAAACCATGAACGCGGTTTCTATTTATTCATTTTTTTTAGGTGTGTGTCCACTTTTTTGCACACCATCTTGGTGCACACACCCATGAATGAGAGGGCATGAATCAAACACTAGCTTGTCTACTGCCAAGGGTTTCTTTAGGGTTGCACACCTTTAGGGTTGCTAATATCCTTTTATAAGGATTGTATTGGCCTTTTTCATTGAATTCCCTCTCTGAATGATAATCTTCTTCTTCAGAGCCATTATTGTTTTTTGCCTCCATTCTTCTCTTGTGACGGGTATTTTGCTTGCAGGTGTTCTTGGGATCTCTGAAGTTGTATTTCTCAACTTCTTCATTATGAATGCAAAACTAATCAATTTCATTATAATATTTAACCATAATTTTTTTTTAAAAATAAATAATATTAAGAATAAATAGATATCATTTACCAAATTACATATAAAATAAATTTTAAAATAATCATTATAAATTTATAACATAAATATACAATTTTCATTACAAATATAAAATATAATAATATTAAAATTTAAATTAAATTCAAATTTTCCAAGACCTCAATGTGAGAGCTTGCCTCAATACTCATCATCCCCAAAATATAAAAGAAACAACACATAAAGAATTATTAAATGATCAAAATAATGTTATGAGCTAATTGATTTCTTCAAGGAGAGAATGTATATAAATAGACAAGGAAGCAATCAATATGAATGAGAGGGCATGAATCAAACACTAGTATGTTCTACTGCCAAGGGTAAGGAAATCGATAATTTATAAAAATGGATCGTATTCTAGGAAGATGTGTTATGATAGGTGATCATGGATGTAGAAAGGTAAGTTATATGAAGCAGATAATCTAGCAAGTTGTTGCATGGTATGTGGCTCATAGACTACCAAGGTAGTCCACATATGAAAATTCAAAAGATAGAATGTTGCATTATGTTTTAACTGGTTTATGAGGTTCGAGGTAAAGTGCTTAGATGATGTTTTCCCTCTTACAACTAGACAACCATGATTGCTTTCACTTAAATGAGATTACTATCGCTAATGGCCTACCTGATTGTTATGTGAAGATAAATCATATATATTGGTGTACTTTAGCAGATTGTAGGACAATATTCCTAATCCAAATATGTATCTTATTATTTATTTTTTGTAAGACATGTATCACATAAAGTTATGTAATGTTTGTATCTCTATTTTGAGATTAGAATCTATATTTTATTACATTGTGTTGAAAAGGAATTTTAAAAAATTATGATATTTTTGTGTTATAATATTATAGATCAATCTTTAATCATACTAGTAGATTTGGGTGGCACATTCCAACACTGGGTAGAGCATTATCATTACCACTTTCTACACAAGATGAATCTTTCTAAGCTTACCCTCTCCTTCTCTCTCATGATCATTGATAATAAGTTTAGCTTATGCAATTGGTTTTATCTTACTTGCATCTTAAAACCTATTTATTACATGCACCTTTTCATTGTTTCAATGAAGTGTGCATGTCAAAGGATGAACACACATGACGATATATAGTGAACCCATTGACTTATACGGATCTTGATATTATTTAATATTTGAACAATTGCTTTGCATACATGTTAAATTGAGTTCTCATTTACTTTGAAATATATGGTTCGTGTTGGGTTCATATTGACCTCAAAACAAATGAAAATTGTGACGTTGATATTTTCGTTCTCATGTCAATACCTATTTAGTTTTGGATCTATGTTGATAAAATGACTTAATACAATTAAATTTTGGAAAATGGTGTATTCTTGTGCAAAGTTGGGTTTACTAATACTTGGTCTATCGCCCCTCTCCATATACACTCATTCATAGACATTTGACCCAATTTTATCTATATTTGCACATATCTTCGATATTTTAGCCATTGATTACCACTATCCTTACACTTATTCTCATGTGTTCCTTCATAGCTAAAGATATTAGCACATTCATTTCTTTAGTCAATCTTGGGCCATGCAGAATTGAACCTAAATTTAAAATTCAAAGTGAGTTGATTTGTTGCATTTTTGTACTATTATTTATTATGTAGTAATATTCAAAGGTATTCAATGTGTAGCATTTTGAGATAGCAAAAAAAAGAACATTTGAGAATTATTTGATTATTATTTGCATATCATTCTAGGAATCTTTTAATTTGGAGCATTAAGAGTGTTGTCTTTAATCATTTTCATGACAATAAAACTAGTCTAATCAAGGGGATCAACTTAAGATGACATGACCATTACAATTTGGGAACTTCCTTAGGGTAATTTTTAAATACCACAAATTCAAAGAGTAAATATGAAAGTTCATCGTAGAAGTCTCTAGTACACATAATGATTTATGTGGTCTCATATTACTTTTGCACAACAAATTATTGTGTAATGGATAAGACTGATCCTATAAAACATAGATTTGATTTACAACAATTTTTCAAATTATCCTTATTTTACTCAAAAAGAATTCATTAATTGAAAGACAAATAAATATAAATGTAATATCAAATTTATTCTTTATTATTATTCCAAAAACTTAATATCTAAATCTCTTACATTTATTTTTATTTGACATTTTAATTTAAACTATATCATTTTCCACTATTTTGTAATTAATTAAACTCATTAAAAAATCCCTTAGATGGCTATATTATGTCATACTAAGGATTGGTCGATAAATACAATGATAACAAGACTAGGTGAAAACGATGCTTAGTGAGCTGTTTAAGCTATGGATTACATAAATGTCTCTATAATATGAGTAGAAGGATAATGAGAGATGCTTGTTTTTGCTCTAAAATTTAACGTAAAATTTAAAAAGGAAATACGTAGGCATTGTAAGTTTGCATGTGTCCAAGGAATTGTTTCTTTAAGAATTCGTCTCCAACCTAAATCACATACATCCAAAACAAGTGATTTTAATTGGTTTAAATTGATACCCCTTAGATTATATGTGAACTTCAAGTGTTTGGATTATTGGCGACTTTCTTTGTTTTAGATGAACAGACTAATAAATAAATTGGGAATGATAATGGAAATAAATAATATAATTAATGTATATTTTATAAAGATTAAATAAATTAAAATATATGAGTATTTGATTATGGTGTAGATATTTTTATTTAAATTTAGTAATATTTTTTTAGGTTTGTTTTTAGTGTGAAATTAATTTTCATAAGTGCAAAATTCAATCTAATGTGTGGGTGTGAATCTTTAACTTACAAATCTAATTTGATTTAATTATGTAAACTAAAACGTGCTCACCTCAAAGAAGAAAAGCACTAGCAAACTTTCATGTTGTTGATTGATATTAACATACCCACAAGAACAAAGAAGAGGAAAAATGTTGAGGCTCTTTGGGGATTTTCCTCGGCCAAATCCTGGCTTAAGTATTTCTAACTCCACAACCCCTAAAATAGATAGATAGGAAGAAAATAGTGTGTGAATGCTCCTAAGACAAGTGTGTCTAGGATACAATAATTGGAAATTAAATGAAAAGGAGGGGATTTGATAATCCTAATGTGCTTGGGGTCACAACGAAAGACATGATTGCAATAGTAATACAATAGAAATATTCCTTGAGAGGCTTGAGAAGCTAGAGAAAAGTGTAGAAGAGCTAAAGACAATATTGTGAGAATGATGTCAAGATATTAAGAACATTGTGTGAGATATTGAAAGAGGGCGCTAAGAGAGATTGAGTAAAATGAATGATAGATTCAAAAAGAGAGGAAGGAAGCAAAAGAGGTTGAGGAGTAATTTAGATTCATCTCAAATCATTCCCACTGACCTAGGATGGTGACAAGTAGAAAACTTCTCAAATATAGCCACTAAATTAAAACTATCATAGGACACAAGGGAAACATGTGATCATCCATGTGTAGAGCATGGACAATTCATGCTAAAAATCATGGAAGACTAGAAAATCATTAGGTAAAAAAAAGGAAACATAACAAAGTGATCATTGAAAATGAGGACTAAGTACCTTGAGAAAAAGAAAGGCTAATGGAAACATTGAAATGATCTTACAAAAATACTAAGGGAATGCACACCAAAGTGAACACAAAACTGTAGGATTTTGCCAAGATCAAGGGCACAATGAAAAGCATAAAAGAGACAATAGAATGACAAGAACAAACTGTATTCTCATCAATATGCAAAATGATCAACTCGATTAACCAATACAATGAATAGAGGCTTGCTTATATAGGCAAGGCCATATGGATGTATGAGCACACAAATATGACATGTGGCTCAATTAGAAACAAGGGTAGGTAAGAAATACTAAGGGTAGGTAGGAGAAATAATATAATATTCCACAAGAGGTGGATGACCCACCGAATGTGGAGTGTAACAGCAAAATAAGACCACAAAAGGTGGAATTTCTCCTACAAGCTCTATCCCTAAGTGTCTCAAATCCAAACTACGAAGAGATGCATTATCCTAAGTTAACTTAAGTAAGTGTAATAATATCCAAAATGAATATTTATTTACACCAACACCCCCCCTTAAGTGCAACTTAGGGGAATGAAAACTCAAGTCAACAATGCAAGATGGGTCCCGACTACTAGGCCATAATAGGTACCCATGTACAATATGCAAATGCAAGTGAAACAATGCAATGCAATCTCTCACAAACGAAGAAAGGGAGATAACCCAGTGGGAAAAAAACTCCCCCCCAAAAGAGAGATGAATGTAGAAAAGGCTCTCAAAGAAGAAGGACAAAACCTCAAAGAGGAAAAAGTCCCCCCCCATAAGAGAGGAAGGAGAAGTCAGCTGACCCCCCCTAATGACACATCCTGCACCCCCAAGAGAGCTCGCAACTGCTGGAACTTACTCTCGGTGAAAGGTTTAGTGAATATCTCAGCAACCTGCTCTGCTGTAGGACAATACTGCAAATCAATGACCTGATCCTGGATGAGCTCTCAGATATAGTGCATATGAATCTCGATGTGTTTGGTCCGCTGGTGCTGGACCGGGTTCTTCGAGATTGCAACAGCACTCTGATTGTCGCAATGTAGAACTGTCGGTCGTGGAGTGGTGAATCCAAACTCTGTGAGGATCTACTGGAGCCAAATGGTCTCAGTCGCTGCGTTAACAGGGTCTCGATACTCAGCCTCAGTCGAAGAGAGAGCAATAGCATGTTGCTTTTTGCTCTGCCAACAAATGGGGCCCGAACCAAGGTGAAAACTGTAACCAGAAGTAGACTTACGATCAACTAGATCGCCAGCCAAATCGGAGTCTATGTAACCAACCAAGCGAAGTCTTGTGCCTGTTGCATAGTGAATCCCATAGTGATGTGTACCCTGGACGTAATGAAGGATGCGTTTGGCGGCTTTCCAATGAAGCTCATGTGGATCCTGCATGAAGCGGGAAACCATGCCAACTGCAAATGAAATATCAGGGCGTGTATGAGTCAAGTAGATGAGACTACCCACAAGCTGACGATACAAAGTGGCATCAACTGGTGGAGAAGAACAATGAGCCTCAAGCTTGACTCCTGAAAGAAAGGGAGTCGGGGCAAGCTTACAATCAGCCATATGAAAGTGTGCAAGTAGATCAAGAGCATACTTGGGCTGCGATAGTGTAATCCTGGAAGGTGATTGTGAAATCTCTATCCCGAGAAAGTAGTGCAAAAGACCCAAGTCAGTCATAGCAAATCTGTCATGCAAAGCAGATTTGACCTTGCTAATGATGGATGAAGTACTCCCTGTAATGATCAAGTCATCAACATAGAGCACAAGTATCAAGTGAGAGTCATCCTGTTGCAAAATGTAGACATTCGGATCAGAATGACACCTGGTGAACCCTACGGAGAGAAGAAAGGAATCCATCTTGGCGTACCAGGCCCTAGGGGCCTGCTTAAGGCCATAGAGAGATTTCCTTAGTCTGCAAACCAAGGAAGTATTCTGGATGAAACCCTGTGGCTGCTCCATATAAATCTCCTCATCAAGATCACTATGAAGAAAAGCACTCTTCACATCCATCTGATGTACAGCCCAACCATGAGTTGCAGCAATAGCAAGTGTCAAACAAATGGAGTTCATCTTGGCTACGGGTGCAAAGGTCTCAGTATAGTCAACACCTGCAACCTGCGAGAAACCTTTTGCAACAAGCTGAGCCTTATACTTATCCACACTACCATCCGCTACAAACTTGGTTCGATAGATCCACTTACATCGAACCATCTTTCTCCCCTTAGGGAGATGGACTAGATCCCATGTGTTGTTCCTCATCAAGGAACTATACTCTTCCTCCATAGCTTGGTCCCACTCAGGAACCCTTGATGCTTCCCTAAATGTCTGTGGATCGGAAGCGGTAGCAATGAATGCATGTGGAAGATCCTGATGTTGTGATCGAGTTCTCCGAGTATCCGAAGGATCCCCAAAAAGAGAACCCGTGGACTCAAGTGTTTGTCAAGCCCAACAAGGTCTAGGTGGAGGTGGAGAACGAGGCTCCTCAACTGCAAGTGGACCCTGCGGAGGTGCTACCCTGCGAGTTGGAGTTGTAGGAGTCTCATCATCTGAGTCACTAACATCACTATCCACAATGGAGGAAGGTGGAGGAGGTAAAGAGGCTAAGCTAGGAGAGCTTTCCTCAAAGTGAGCACTCCTCTCAATGAATACCTCACGTGTCTCTGGATCCATCAATCTGTATGCCTTAACACCCTCAGGATATCCAACAAAGATGTAAGGCTGACTCTAAGGTTCCAATGCCTTGCGTTTCTGCGGAGGTATGCGAGCCCATGCTGGACACCCAAAGACTCTGAAATGTCTCACAATCGATTTCCTACCAGCCCAAGCTTCAAAAGGAGTAATACCTTGCAAAGCTTTGTGAGGAATCCGATTCTGGATGTGTGTGGCACAACTGATAGCCTCTGCCCAAAAGGCAGGATCAAGAGAACGTGCATGTATCATACAGCTAGCCATTTCTTTGAGAGTTCTATTCTTGCGTTCTGCAACCCCGTTCTGCTATGGAGTGTATGCAATAGAATGCTGAAGATCAATCCCCTCAAATGTACAAAAATCCTCAAGTCTCTTGTTCACATATTCCTTGCCATTATCTGTGCAAAGAATCTTGACCACTTTCCCTAATTGCTTCTCCACACGAGTCTTGAAGTCCTGAAATCTATCAAATACTTCACTCTTATGAATGAGAAAGTAGACCCAAGTGAAGCGGGAGTAGTCATCAATGAAGGTGAGATCATAGCGGGCCTTACTAAATGAAGGTGTTGGAAATGGACCTGCTACATCGCTGTGAACAAGTTGAAGAACTTCCAAAGCTCTCCAAGTTTTCCCCTTATCAAACTTCTCTTCGTGATGCTTTCCCATGGAATAACCTGAACATACACCCTCTGAAAAACTGATTCGAGGTAGACCTGTGACCATGTCTTTAGTGCTTAGCTGCTGAAGATAGCGGTAGTTGAGGTGACCAAACTGCTCATGCCATAGCTTACTTTCTGAATTTGAATGAGTAAGCAAGGCCCTAGAAGGTGAACTTGGCACAAAGTGGGAAAATGAATAAAGCCTTGAGTTGTCATTGACTTGTCCCACTACTACCAAGGCATCATCATCAAGTTCCTTTACCACAACTGAATCTGGTGTAAACTCAACCTTTTTCCCATTCCCATAGTGAGTGATTTGGTAGATGGAGAGAAGGTTGGTAGACAAGTTAGGAACATAGAGAACATTCTCAAATGTTCCATCATCCATGTCAACTGAACCTTTCCCTTCAACCTCTACTTGTGTGTCATCACCTATGTAAATGTGAGGTACCTTAGATGGTTCCAATGAAGAAAACTACTCCTTTGTAGAACCCATGTGATATGAGGCACCCGAGTCAAGTATCCATTGCTGTGAAGAACCTGTTTTAGCCACAAATGCTTGCCCTTTTCCCTTAGATTGTGAGGAAGAGGAAGGAGATGAATCCTTCTTTGTGTAGGCGGATGGCAAGTTGATGTTGTTTTTCTTGAGAAGATTGGTTAACTCATCAACTTGTTTTGTGTGGCATCGATGCTCATCATGACCATACTTTTTGCAATATGCACAAGTTGGTTTATCCTTCTTAGGTGTTGTCCCCTTCTTGGAAGAGGATGTAAAATCGCCTTGTGATGGAGAGGATGATTGTCCTTTTTCCTGGTGTGGCTTAGACTTGGTTTGCTTCTTCTTCTTGTTGGAATCTTTGCCTTGACTTCCTTGATTTCCTTGATTTGCTACCAAAGCCTTGGACTTTGAAGACTTGAGAAACCCCATGTTCAACAACTTAGTTTGTTCCAATATCAACATTTCTGTGAAAGCATCAAATGAAGGTATAACATAAGAACTCCCCACTGTCAAACGATGAGTTTGGAAGCTAGACACAAATGCTGCATATTCTGGTGCAAGCTTATCCAACAAGTTGAATATCAATTGAGCATCCTTTTTGTCAATTCCACAATCCTTAAGCTTTGCTCTTAGCTCATTTGCTTTGGTGACATAATCTTGGATTGTATCAAAACTCTTGGGATCTAACTTGGTGAGCTCATTGTCAATCTGATAGCCTCTGATTTCATCAACTTGTCCATACAATTTCTGAAACATATCCCAAGCCTCCTTGAATTTTTTACACTTCTCAATGTGAAAAATGAGGTCATCTGATACATACTTGCGTAAGGTTCCAAGAGCCATGCAATTCTTTGTGAGCCATTCTAATTGAGCAATTGGATCAGCCTTAGGATCAGGTGGTGTTGTTATTGTTCCATCTATGTAGTGTGTGAGACCCTTTTCCATTAGTTTACTCCATACTTTAATTTTCCATGATGCATAATTATGTGGAGTTAAAGGTGGAAATTTGTTAGGACTCATTGCAACAAGAATGGAAAGAGCACAAAGAAAGGCACAATCACACAAGACACCCCCCCAAATTCACTCAATCAAAGAAACCCCCCCAAATGTGATGATTTTGGCACTTTATAAGTAGTGCGTATACAATGGGCCACTTGCAAAAAATGGCAAAGTGGACTTTTGATTTACAATTTTACAACTGCCTCAATAAGGCCAAAAGAGTCTCAAACTGATAATGCAAGATATCTAACTAAGATCCAAGCAATTTACAAGTACCTACTAGGCCAAATAAGACCAATATCTGAAAGTGCAATTTTTACTCAAAATATTTGAAATCTGATCATAGATTCTGAAAGTAGACGAAAAAATAAGCACTTTAAAAAAAAACAGCACCTGAAAAGGAGGTCGTATGACCTCAAACAAGGCCTTTGAAGTTGCAGAATTGAGGATTGGACAGGTATAGCTGAGAGAATCCGAAAATTCCAAAAAACCTGTGCACCAAAATCAGAAAATAACCACACCACTGCAAAGATCACGAAATTTTATCCCATTTCAAAAAAAATTGCATCAAAAAAGGAGCAAAAATGAGCAAGATATGGCCTTTCAAAGTTGGACTGCAAAACTGAAAAGCCCAATGGAGAGGGGTCAAAAAATTTCAAAAAGTGATGATGTGGCGCTGATGTCAGCAAGTCACTGTGTTAAATTTGACGATCGTATGACCGTCACAAAAACTTCGCCTCCCTGTTGACTGGGCGTTTGTACTGTACGGACTGCTGACTATGCAGTACGAATGATGACGTGGCACTGTACAGACGGACTGCGTGGCGCGTTGGCTGTGTTGCCGTACGGTCGACGTGGCACGATGACATGGCGTACGGAGGGCTATTTGAGAGCCATGTGGCGGGGTCGGTATGCTGACTGGGTGTCAGCGTGGCGGTCGCCGGAGGCGATGGCTGGTCTGGTGTCGTCGACAGTCGGAGGTGTCTGGGCGGTCGCCGAAGGTCTCTGGTCGGCGGCGGCGCTGGGTAGACGGGCGCGGCGGGCCGGAGCGTTTTGCGGCGGCGACGGTGGGACCTGCAGAGAGGGTACGAGCGGCGCCTGCAACACCTGCGCGACACGTAGGTACAATGTACAGGAGGGTCTGCGGACCCCCAAACAAAAAAAAAAAAAAAAAAAATTTATCGAAATTTTTTTTTTTGAAAAATAAATTTTTATTTTTTTTATAAAAAATTTCGAAATCCGTACGATAATAGTCAAAATGGGGGGAAAAAATTTCTCACCAAAATAGGTCGACTTTATAGTCGAAATTTATGGAAACGGCCTCTCGGATTCAACGGTGATGTCCAAATCGTTGTATGACGCCCCAAAAAAATGAAGATCCCCAAATCCGAAAGTAGAAGCCTTCCACGATGTCTCCAAAAACCGATCAATGAAGCCCCAATAGCTCTGATACCATGTAGGATTTTGCCAAGATCAAGGGCACAATGAAAAGCATAAAAGAGACAATAGAATGACAAGAACAAACTGTATTCTCATCAATATGCAAAATGATCAACTGGATTAACCAATACAATGAATAGAGGCCTGCTTAAATAGGCAAGGCAATATGGATGTATGAGCACACAAATATGACATGTGGCTCAATGAGAAACAAGGGTAGGTAAGAAATACTAAGGGTAGGTAGGAGAAATAATATAATATTCCACAAGAGGTGGATGACCCACCGAATGTGGAGTGTAACAGCAAAATAAGACCACAAAAGATGGAATTTCTCCTACAAGCTCTATCGCTAAGTGCACACTTCCCTAAGTGTCTCAAATCCAAACTACGAAGAGATGCATTATCCTAAGTTAACTTAAGTAAGTGTAATAATATCCAAAATGAATATTTATTTACACCAACAAAAACATATGTGAAATTTTAAAAGTATGCAATTTATGACATTACATTTTACCCCCACTTTAGTGAGCTTATGAACCGACGTGAATATGTATGCTAAAGTAAAAAAGAAAGATACTAAAATATAAAATCAACACAACATTGAATATTTATTTAATTAGACAGGACAATTTTAGGTGTCTACAAGACAAATTTACATAAGACAACATAGTTAGAAAATAAAAACCTACAAAAAGAATAGGTTAGAACATCATAAGAATATATATACATACATACATATATATACTATGCATTCCTCACAAAAATATAAAAGAAACATTTATATTAAAAAATTCTTAAACAATCGAAAGAATTTCGTGAGATGATTGATTTCTTCAAGGAGATAATGCATATAAATAAAAAAAGGAATAAATCAATATGAATGAGAAGACATGACTCGAACATCGACTTGTTATATCATTAGGGGTAAAGTAATTAATAATGTACAAATGAATCATATGAAGCACATATTCTACAAAGTTGCAATAAATGCTAGTGGCTCATAGACTACCAAGGTAGCATATATGAAGGACCATAGGCTAGCAAGTTGTATTACACTAAGTGGTTTATATGGTTGGAGGTAAAGTGCTTGGATGATGTTTTCTCTTCTACATGTAGACAACAATGATTGCTTTCACTCAAATGAGATGACTATGGCTGATAGCTTACCTAATTATTATATAAATTTAAAACATGTGTATATTGATAAACTTTGAAACTTGGTAGACATTAATCCTAATCCATATATGTATCTTATTTAAATAATTTGATTGAAAACATGTATCATAGAAAGCTATGTAATGTTGGTATCTTTATTTCGAGATGAGAATCTATATTTTATTGAATTGTGATTTGAAAAGGAATTAAAAGAAGTTGACATTTTTGTGTTATTATATTAAATAGATTAATCTTTAATCATATTTTTAATATGGGTGGCGTGTTTCAAGACTAGGTAGAGAATTGTCATTACCACTTTCTATATAAAAAGAAATCATTCTAAGCCTACCATCTCCTTCTCTCTCATGATCATTAATAATAATTTATCTTATAATATTGGTTTTATCTTTACATGCATGATAAAACCTATGTATTGCACATGCTTTCTTAATTTTATAATTTTTAGATAAGCATATATGCCAAGGATGAACACACATGATGATAAGTAGTGGACTCATTACTTTGTATGAAACTTGATATTATTTTACATTTAAATAATTACTAATTTGCATGCATGTTTATGAGTGGTCATTTACTTTGAAATATATGGTTCATGTTGGATTCACATTCACCTCAAAATGGAGGAAAAATGTGATGTTGATATTTTCACACCCATGAAAAAACCTATTTAATCTGATCTATTTTGATGTAATGACTTAACACAATTGCATGCTAACAAATGGTGTGCTCTTGTGCAAAGTTGAGCTTACCAATACTTGGTCTATCACCCTCTCCGTCTATACTCATTCATATACATTTGAACCTTTTTTAATCTAGATTTGTACATATCCCAATATTTTAGCCTTTTATTACCCCTACCCTTACACGTATTCTCATATATCTCTTCCCTAGCTAAATATATCAGCACTTTCATTTCCCTATTCAATCTTGGGCCATGTAGAATTGAATTGAAATCTAAAAAATTGAAATTGAAATTAGTGCCAACACTTACCTATTCTACTAGTTGTTATGAGTTAATTTATGCGTTATTTTGGTATTAGTTATTATGAACATTTTAATATTCAAAGGTATTCAATATGTGCATTTTGAGATCCCGAAAAAAAGCATTCAATAATTATTTGATTATCATTCTAGGAATATTTTGATTTGAAGCATTAAAAGGAATCTAATCCTAGATCATCATTCTAGGACATGTGCATGATTGAACACCGATGCCTTCAATCATTTATGTGACCATAAAACCTGTCTGATTAAGGGGACTAACCCAATATAACATTACCTGTTGTGATTTGGTAACTTCCTCAATAGAATTTTGAATGTCGTCAATGAATAGAAAATATGACAAGTCCAATTGTAGAAGTCTCTAGCTAGTACACATGATCATTTATGTGGTCTCATATCACTTTTGCACAACAAATTATTTGTATAATAAATAAAATCGATCTTATAAAACATAAATTTAATCTAAAAAAATCTAAACTATCCTTATTTTACTCAACAAAATATAGACAAAAAAAATCATTAATTCAAAGATAAATAATTTTACATGTAACATCAAATTTATTTTTTATTGTTATTCCAAAGATTAAATATCTAAATTCCTTATACTTAACCTTTTGATTTAAATTAAAGTATCTCATACTATTATAGGCTGATAAATAGAATGATAAGTTCAATAAGTTCAATGGTAGAAAAATTAGCATATTTTGGCCCATCCATAAACCTAACTCCTAACCAAAATAGGTGATAAAGATGCTTAGCTACGAATCACACAAATGTCTATACATTATAAGTAGAAGGATAATGAAAGCTACTTGTTTGCCCTAAAATTTAACGTAAAAAATGAAGTATATAGCTTCTTTTAATATTGATAAACCTTCATTTTGTGGTAGTATTAAAAATTTCTTTTAATATTGATAAACCTTCATTTTGTGGTAGTATTAAAAATTAAAAAGGAAATACTTGGGCCTTGGAAGCTTACGTGTCCAATCATATAAGCTTCGAATTCTTGCCAAATACAATCTAAATCACATACATCCAAAACAATTGATTTTAATTGGTCTTTTAATGTTTTGATTTTAATTGGTCTTTTAATACACCTTAACTTATATGTGAACTTCAAGTGGTTGGATTATTGGCGACTTTCTTTGTTTTAGATAAATAGACAAATAAAAAAATTAGATAGATAATTGAAATGAAAGGTATAATTAATATATATATATATATAAAAATATAAAAAATAAATAAATTAAATATATCAGTATTGAATTGTGGTTTTAATGTTGATGTTTTTGTTTAAATGTTATATAAATATTTTTTTTGTGTTTGTTTTTTATGTAAAACTATTCATCATAACTATAAAATCGAATCTAATGTGTGGGTGTGAACTTTTATCTTACAAGTCTAATCTGACATAATTATACAAACTAAAGCTTGGTCACATCAATTTTTGGTATCTAGATTCATATTAAAAACATATGATCTTTATAAAACAAAACACATATCTAAATTAAATAGCATGCAAACTTTCTATTCACTAAAGTTTTAGCCCATGAAAATATGCAACGAAAATGTGGTGGGCTATACATGTCAACTAGATTATATCCATGTTTTTATTTTTGGTCTTACTTTATCTTAAATTTTCTCATCCATTGATATTTCTAATTAATCTCGTCATTAATCAGATGTTAAGTCAAGCATGTGAATAAAACCCTTCACTCATTCATTTTCCACTAGAGCATATTATGATCAAGAGTACAATCATTATCAAATATCAAGCTATCATCCTTTAATTGCGTTATCATGGTTATGCTAAAATTTTGAGACCAACCCACATATATCAAATATTCAAGCAAATATCAAAGAAATAATGGAGCAACCAGAAGTCTTTGCCATGTTATTAATGCTCATCATTTTATTTTATGCATAGAAGATTAGGTTTTATTAAATGAGTGTGAGTTTGAGTGTGAGTCTTGCATTGTGTTGAAATCCATGTTATTTTGATTCACATCTTCATCCTTCAAAATTATTTATATCTTAAAGAATAATAATTAAATAGTAGTTTTATGGAGTGTTATATTAATAATGATAAATTATCATAAGTTCCTATAATATTGTGCATTCAAATCCATTTAAAAATAATATTAAAATATTCTTTAAATTAATATTATATTCAAATTTCTTTAAAATATGAATGAAATCTTTCAATTAATGCCCTATTTAAATACATTTAAAGATGAAAGTGAAATCCTTAAATTTTGACAAAGTAGATCAATAATTTTTTCTTAAAATTATTTTGATAATAAAGTCTTTAAATTATGACCTCTCCAAATTTAATCCATAAAAAATATATTCAACATAAATCTTATAAAAACTTATGCAAATAATATCATTCTAAAAATTATGGACAATTGTTGTTAAAATCTTATCCAATTGAATCCCATGATCAATGCCGTGAAAAAATGTAGACCTAAATCGACCCAAGTCCAAATCAAATATCATACAAACTTCCTATTTCCTAAAATTTTAGTCCACAATTCTTTCAATATTTTGAACTTTCAACCATTTCACATTAAGTATATCCCTTTTCAATTTTCCAACAAATGTAAGGACAATTAATGGTCTTTTTCATTTCCATGTTTTTAATAATCAGGACTAAATATTTTGGTTAACTCTTTGGACCATTATCTTATCTTTGTATTTTAATAGAGATGACTACAACACATACAATAAAATGGAACCTTGGGATCAAGCAGATGAATCTATCTTAAAGTCAATTTGTAACAAATAAGTAAATGTCAATACCTAATTATTTAAACTACTAAATCTAATTCAAACAAATAAATTGACAATCTAAGAGTGATGACCTAATGATTAGTATGATTAATGTTAATTCAATGAACAAACTACACTTGTAAATTGACGTATGATTTAGGATAGGTTGATTTGATATTCAGACTCCCCCATTTCTCTACCCTTGTCACTATCAAACCATGACCAACTCCCTCTTGCATGACAACATTTATGTATGTAATGATGAACTGCAAAAAAACAAAATAAGGAAATAGATTTGTTTTTTAAGAAAAATCACCTCATAATAAAATAAGCTTGTTAATAAAACACTCATCTAATTATGTCATCATTTCCTAAATATGCACTAGTAACAAATCAACTAAAGTTACTAATAATACCAAAAACAATAATGTTTATTTGATAATCTAATGCCTTAAACAACATTTAATATAATTTTAAAAACAATTAATTATATAATAGATTTAGTAAATTTAATATAATTATTAATCACAAATTATCGCATGTGCCTATAATTTGTGTTTAAATTCTTTTAAAAACAAAGATAAAATACTCAAATTGATATTGTGTCCTTGTTCATTTAAAAATAATATTAAAATTCTTAAAGTATTTCCCAAATTAAGATTCAATTTTTTTTTTTTTAAATCCAAATGAAAACTCCAAATTAATGTCCTATTTGAATCGCTTCAAAGATGAAAATAAAGTTCTTAAATTATGACAAAATGCCTATCAATACAATTTTGTTACAAATTACACTTGCAAGTTTATTTATTGTTTGGGATAGGTTTGTTTGATATTCAAACTCCCCCATTTCTCTATCCTTGGCAATATCAAAACATGTCCAGCTTCGTCTCATATGACATCATTTTGCATTTCATCTGACACCATTTTGTATGCAATGATAAAACAATTTACAAAAAACAAAATAAGAAAATGGATTTTGTTCTTGTAAACAAGATTGCATCATAATAAAATAAGCTTATTAATTAAAGCACTAATCTAATTATTTCATTGTGCCCTAAATATGAACTAGTGAGAAATCAACTAAAATTACTAATAATACCAATAACACTAGTATTTATTTGATATTCTAATACCTTAAATAACATTTAAAGAATAAAAATTAAATAATAGATTTATGAAATTTTATATTAGTAACCACAAATTATTACATATACCTATATTTTTGAAATACTCAAATTGGTGTTGTGTTCGCAATCATTTCAAAATAGTATTAAAATTCTTACTAAACTTAGATTCTATTAAAAAATTAGGAAATACAAATTAAATCTCCAAATTAATATCCTATTTAAATCTAAAGACCAATATAAAGTTTTTAAATTATGATAAATTCTGACAAATATAAATTTCTAACATAAATCTTTATAAAAATTTATGAAAATAATAGCATTCTAAATATCTAGACTTGCATATAAGATGCAAATCAAACTTGCGTAGACTACCAACAATTTTGTTTGATGAATAGTATCCTTTTTCATTAATAAAGATAGAGTACACTTTTCACAAAAAAGGTGGGGAATATGAGATCACCCCTCGGGGGTCAAATGGGTAGAACCCAGATAGCCAAAAACACATTAAACATGGGCCAAGCCCAAAAGCAGAAAACACAAAGAACAACTGCTAAGCGGCTAAAGTAGTGGCCGAGGGAAATGAATCTTTATCATATTTAGGACCCCATACATTAGTGGGGTCGGGGTTGTTCAGGAGGTACCACCCTTCTTCAACCTCTTCTTTCTCTCTGTCTTGAGTGCGAGAAGGCAAGATCCAGGCATGGGAGACCTTGCCATCCATTATCACTACCAACAAGATTGCGTTGGAGGTGATCGGATGCACCTATTCTGGCCACAGAACAGCACCGTCGTACAATCAATAATTTTCATATTATACAGACAGAATAATTGTAAAATAAGCACAAAATGACTGGAGAGCTCGACGAAATACCTACGACCCATGTACAACCTTTCTGAAACCAGAATAGCTACAGCCGAGGTATACTCCTTTGTACAGTTGCCTCCAGATCCTTCAGCCCGCACCTCTACTAGTGGACTCCCAACAATTTTTACATAACGTTCTGCTCAATCGTTTCGACTGGTGAAAAGGTGAGATTCGAACACTCGACTTCCCTACTTTCAAGTGGTAGTACACATTTTCAATTTCCTGGGAAATTAATGCCAGCCAGACACTTGGCCTGTATAATTCAAAGAAAAGAGGACAAAACATAAATAAAATGTATTTGAGATTGTTGGGTAATGCATGCTTTTGCTTTAAGAGTGTCATTCAGAGAGGCCCGCAACGCGGACCTGCGGGCCCGCCTGTGACCTCCTTCCAAGTTTAAAGTACGCTAACTTCCACGTACTCTACATCCATTAAATCTTAAATTGCAGTTAAGCAGTGTTTAGAGATGCATGCATGGGTGAACGTAGGTGGCAACCATGCAGGTTAAATGGACACGGCTAACGACGCCTGAGAAAAGACGTGAAATTCCACTTTAGCAGGGAACAGCCGGCGAGCCGGCGAAAAGAGATGTTGAAATGTTGTTTCTTTGCCTTTGTTTCCAACCGCCTCCATTCACTGATTCGCCTTATTAAGGACCACCATGGGACCGACTGTTGGACATTATTCAATGCTGTGCTGATCATACTGCTATTTTTTACGTGACTGTAGCCCGATTTTGCAGCAGTCCGCCATGAGGAAGCAAAAAGGTGGCGATAAATTAGCTGCTGGATCGACCCAGCAAAATGTCAAACGATCTCGAAAGACCTCCCCAAGGGAAAAGTCCACAGCCACCCATAGCAGTCGAAGCTCGATCTACAGAGGGGTCACTAAGTATATACTGAAAAAAATTTGTGTTCAAACATTGCATAGACATGTAATTTTAGCTGGATCGATTTCAATGATACTTTTTCCCTTTTGATTTTGAATGAAATTGTTTGTTGCCTTTGTGCTGAAATCAATGCACTAAGTAAACCAAGAAACAGAATTGTATAATGTGACATTTTTTGGGCAAAACAATAATAGAGGTGTGCCCAGAAATTTTGGGCAATGGATTTCACTCTAAAATTTTAGATCTGTGATGATTTCTCCTTTCTCTTCAGGCACAGATGGACTGGTCGATATGAGGCACATCTGTGGGACAAAACGTGCTGGAATGAGTCCAGGAACAAGAAAGGCCGGCAAGGTGAATGAACACCTACAATAGCTTGGATTGTTTGGCTGTGTCTTAAACTACATTGTGGTTTTCTACAGTAATCAGGCAATAGCTCTTTTGTTACTGACTTGAATCATGGTTTTGTGTTTTTTGTTCTCATCTTGGCTGTCAACCTGTTACCAATCACACAGTTTATCTGGGTATGCAGCCTCTCCATTAAAATCTTGATGGGTTATTTTTTGTTTATGTGGGTAGACTATAGGCTGAAATTGTTGAATAAATGGCTTCTTCACAGGAGCATATGAGGATGAAGAGACTGCAGCACATGCGTATGATCTGGCTGCTCTCAAGTACTGGGGTTCGGAAACAACATTAAACTTTCCTGTAAGAAGAAGATCCTTCTCTCTAACAGGATACTTGTTTTTTTTCTATTCTATTTTTCTCTAAGAAAACCCTCTTTCATGGTCTCCACAGTCGACCACATATACCAAAGAACTGGAGGAAATGCAAAACATCTCGAGAGAAGAGTATCTTGCTTCTCTCAGAAGGTAGGCACACTATGTCTCATAGATACCATATAACTATCATAATAATGATAAAATCTGCTAATCACTGATATGGGCTGGGACATCATTTTGCTCATAAATAACCCCAATTTCTTGTGCAGGAGGAGCAGTGGTTTTTCAAGAGGAGTCTCAAAATACCGTGGTGTTGCCAGGTAACCATTTTATATGGCAAGATCAATAAATTTTCTGTTGATGAAGCTTCCTTATAGTAATACATGCATTTATGTGAAGCAGACACCATCAGAATGGGCGTTGGGAGGCTAGAATTGGCAGGGTATTTGGTAACAAATACCTTTACCTAGGAACATACAGTAAGTGCAATGATCCCTCACAAATTCTATTTCTGGTTTTGCAAATTAGGTGCACAACTTTTTCTTTTTGCACCAAGTTTTAGTACTCGTGGGTAATGTGAAAGTATAGGTACAGAGGAGGAAGCAGCTGCTGCATATGACATGGCTGCAATAGAATACAGAGGACTAAACGCCGTTACAAACTTCGATCTGAGCCATTACATCACATATCTTCGTCCAGGCCAGAACTTCATTATACCCAACACATCATCACCTTCACCAACGGAGAATCAAAATGATAATGGCAACATCAATGATAGCCTGCAAGCAATTCCTGAAGCAATAAGTTCATCTCCATCTGCTTCTACAGCTGTGGAGCTCCTGTTTCAATCGAACAAGTTCAAAGAAATGCTGGAGAGGACTTCTGGAATAGGATTCCAACGGGATCAGCCAGAGACATCTGAAGGGAAGCAGGAATCCAGCTACTCAGATGAATTTGATTTTCTGTTTGAGGCCTCGGACATACTGAATGTCCAATCTGATCAAGAAATGGGCAGTTTTGGTGAGATGACAGGAAATAGTATGGACATATTTCATGGTATTCAAGCAGATATGCAAATTCAAATCCCAGTTAATTTACAGATGTGTAGCAGTGAGCTTGAATTGGATAATCAAGATGTGCAGGACTGCCCTACAATAATCAGCACTTACTTTTGATCACAGTATCATGTATTGAAATTCCATCTTAACTTGAGAAGAGTAAATAGAAGCGGATGATTTGTCTTTACGTTTCCGTCTAATTTAATAATCAAAGCTATGGAGAGTCTTGGTCTCCAAGCAGGGAAACGTTATAATGGAACAAGGAGGCCAGCTCGTTCTGAAAAGTAAAATGATTCCATCTTTTTATGTTTACATTGCTTTCAATGTTTAATCTCGTGGACATTAAAAATTCTACTTTTTATATGTACTCGAGACTGTTTCGTTGTTTTGTTTTGTTAATTAATCTTGACCCCTATTTTTATATAAAGATAAAGAGAACACTATTATAAGGAAAGTTTCATAGTCATATAAAGATAAATGTGGGAAAGTTCCATAGTCATTTAAAGATAAATGTATATTTTGTATATATTATTGAAGTGTACAACCTTTATTCTGGTTTCAAAACAGACCTTTCGTACAGTGTGTTAGCGACAAGTTAGTCAATCGCAGTCGTTAAATGAAAAATCGATAGTGTAAAATGCACGCGTGTTAGTCAATCTGTCGTTTTGGAACCAGAATAGACACGTCCCAATTCGAAAGGGTATTTGGTTGCAATATGTATTTTATATACATTTATAATAGCATAAGATTTGAAGCAGTAAAGTGTGCAATTCTAAAGGTGTACAATTCTAAAGGGCATTTGGTTTAATGGTAAAGTTCATGTTGCAGGCATCTATATGGTGTTAAGTTCAAATCTTCTACAATACAAAATTAAAAAAAACAATGCACAACTCTTCCTACCTTCAAATTGTACAATTTCTTCTATAGAAAATGGAAAAACAAAATTCAATGATTCAATATGATATAATTTCCCAACTTTAAGTGCATTTATATCCAACACTATCTAATCTTTTGGTGACATTGCATGTAGATAGAGTTGTAGACACCTAAAATTAATTAAATCAATATTTAATTAATTTAAGCTTGTCAACATAATTAATTGATTTAATTGTGTTATCCTTATTCTTTTCAATGTTAATTAAATCTAATTTAATTAATCTTGTCACTATTGTCCAATAATTAATTTATTTAATAAATTAATTATTTTCCTATTCTTCTAAAGTCCTTCCAATAATTATTTCCTCTAAACCCACTTAGTTAATTAATTTTAATTAATTAACCTAACTAAAGTGATTCCTACAAATCACTTTTTCCTAATTCCTACTTAGCCTAATTAAATCTTCTAGAAGTCCTCTTAATCCCACATATCATTATTTTCCAATTTTAAAATCTCCCACTCATGTCACATCAATCTTGAACCTCTCAAAGAAATTCAAATTTATATCAAATTTCTTTCCCCTCCTTTTTCCCAAGGTATTTTATATTTCTTTTTATTTCTCCAATGCATCCTTGATCCATGTCCACTATCTTGAATCAAATTTATCCCTTCATAAGAAAATCAACTTTGGCCCTCCATTGGCCTCCTCCAATCTATAAATTGGAGCATCTTTCCTTCTAAAAAATGAGTCTTTCATTCTTCTATCATCATGCTTCTAATTTCTCCTCTCCTCTCCCTCTATCACATTCTTATCATTTTCTCATAATCCTCTATCAAATCCTTGTTATCTATATCCATCTATCATTTGGTTACACTTTTGGTGGTCTTGTTTCTTCTATGAGGGCCCTCGGTGCTTCCACTATTGGTTTCCTTTTGAGGGTTTTTTCTCTTACTACTCAGTCCCATGGATCTCTTCTTGAGGTGTTGTGCCGTCCTATGGAGGTGGAGTGGTTTCTTGGTGTTTGGGTGGTGAAGAGGATTTTTGTTGCTTCCTCTCTTGGTTTGGAGGACCTCTCTCTTAAGGCTGGTGATTTTTTTGTTGCTGGATCTTTTCTCTCAAGCTCTTTTTTGTCTTCTCCTATTGAGGTGGAGAGTGTGGCGGTGCTTGTTTGGATGGATGCTTTCTTGATCGGGCCTCTCTTTCAGCTCAAGGTGGTTGAGGGTACCACTTCTAAACCCTTTGAAGTGGTTCTGGGAGCCATTTCAAAAGCTAGTTTTAAGGTTAAGGAAGCCTTTCAAAATCCCTTTATCTCTAGGCATCTTGTTTTATTTTCCTTATCTTTTCTTATCTGGCTGGTTGTTGATAGTTTTCAAGGGCGCAATCCAGATTGTGATTGTTTTTGGTTATGGGCTAGTCATGATTTTTGTTGTTTGAAGTCTCTGTCTCAAGTCAAGGGAGTCAGATACATCCCTGTTGTTTGGCTGAGGGTGCATGCTAACCCTCATCACAGTTTGAATCTTTATCCTAGTTGGTGTAGCCAACTTGTTTTATATTGATTATATCTTAAGTGTTTGGTTGGTTCTTCCTGCTAGTGTTTGCTGGCTTTTGTTGGCTTTTGTCGGCTCAGTTTTGTTTGGGCTGCTGGATTTCTTGGTTTATTTTCTTTGGCAGCGTTGTTCTATGGGTTCCAAATCCTGGTAAAATTTGAGGGTTTTGGGTCCCTCCAAAATCTGTTGTAAGGGGTTTCGGATCCCCTCAAAACCTGTTTTTTCCCATAATCAAAACATTCACATTAAAATCTCTGAGTAATATCGATAGCATAACAATACCTATCAAAAATATGCTATCAAACTCTATTTCAAGCACTTAATAAATATAACAAGAAATATATGTAATCATCAATAGTTTATAGCCAAAATGTGGTATTGAAATATGAAATCTTTAATAAAAATCAAACACAAAAATATTAAGATGAGTACAAATAAACTTAACATTACATATTCTTTACACCTATTATAATTTATAACATCATAATTACACATTATAATTGATATCATCGTCATCATTATTCATTTTCTAAGTTATGCATTTCATTTTGCTTCATTATCTCCATTCATGCCACAACATACATTGTAAGTTGATCAATAAATTTGTAACTCCCTCTTGCAATTCGCTTATAGATAATTAATGCTCTTATGTTTCTAATGGAGGATGCCCAACTTCTAAAGGTCATAAATTTTGATCTAAGAAGTTGATTGATCTATTTTTTTAAATTAAAGATGTGGGATATACTTCCACATGTAAAGTTCTTAAGGTTGATTTAAATATGTTTTGGAGCTTAACATCAACTCTCTAAAACCTGAAAAAATCACATTTTTTATATTTTTAACATTTTTTGTATTGAAAAAAGTAGCTTTTACAAATAATATATGCTACCAATAGGTAGTAAAAGAAAAGAAAGTGACATCTCACAAAAGTCTCATAACTGAGCGCACGTTACAAGTTCTTAAAAATAGAACTAAGACACTTTACATAAATTGATTTCTTGGTTGAAGCACTTTAGAAAGTTTCATATTTCAACTATTCATAATTGAGCACACATTACAAGTTCTTATAATAGAGCTGGAACATTTGACATAATTAATCCGATTGAGCCATCAAGTACAATAGGGATTACTTAGCTAAAGCACTTCACAAAGGTTCATATTGTACATTTGTTTTGAAGTTGATCCTAAGACACATTCTTTAACATTAATTGGACATTGCCCAATCAATGTTAAGGAATGTGTCTTGAATATTTAACTTTAGGATGGAATATCATCCTAAGACACATTGCTAAACATTAATTGGACATTTCCCAATCAATGTTAAGGAATGTGTCTTGAATTTTTAACATTAGGATGAAATATCATCCTAAGACACATTCCTTAACATGATTGGGAAATTTCCAATCTAAACTATAACATGCCCTAAACTCCTAGACACACTAATATATCTCGACATGGTTGATGTCCTTGTAAAAGGAAAAATAAACCATGTTTTGATATAAATCAAGCATTCAAACATATTACTTTTAGATATTATCTAAGGTAAGAAACTACAAGGAGTTGGCACTAACATCAAGACTAGGAAATACTCGTGAATGCAAATTTAGAAATAGATTTACAAGTAAATGTATACAAGTACTAAGATAGATAAAATAATGAAATATATGAATTAGATGCATCTAGAAAGTGAATGTTGTGATAATTAAGTTTAGGAAGTGTTCCAAAAACATTTTTTAAGTAAATGTGCATTAAGAGACAATTCGTCTAGATAAAAAAATCTTTTTAAAGTAAAGGTGCATTAAGAGACACTTTATCTAGGTAGAGGCACTAGATGCATGAAGTAGAATTGCTTGTCCTATATGAATGAGACAAACTCATCACCTTTTTCCTCTATGAATGGGATAGATTCACCACCCATGTGCAAATCAAATCCAATTGACCTTAAATTTGTATTTGATGTTCTTAAGGTGTAAAAGTTATACACTAAAAAAGTTTACTAATGACACAGAGAAATAAGTTGGATTTGATGTTATTTAGGTGTACACGTTGGATAATAAAAAAAATTGTCTATGGAACATAGAGAAATAAATGCAAAACACAGTATGCCAAGCTTATAGAAAGAGAAAGGAATAGACAAAGAAGAATTCAGTCACTTGGAAAACTTTGAATTTGGATTTTGTATAGGGATAAAAGGTTGAAGAAGATTTTATACCAAATATCAAACCTAAAAATGTTATACTTTAGTCAATGGGAGTTGTAACTACTAAAGGTGAGAGATGCATGAAGGATTGCCAAGCTTATAGAAAGAGAAAGGAATAGATAAAGAGGAATTCAGTCACTTGGAAAACTTTGAATTTGGATTTTGTATAGGGATAAAAGGTTGAAGAAGATTTTATACCAAATATCAAACCTAAAAATGTTATACTTTAGTCAATGGGAGTTGTAACTACTAAAGGTGAGAGATGCATGAAGGATTTAAATTTTTTCTGGAGATCTATTATAAGATCCTCTTCACTTCTCTAATTAAGTAAAGTTGTTAAAAATGAAAAAACAAATTCTTCTATAAATTTCTTGTAAATAGACTTTACAACAAAACCTAGAAAATGGAAATGTTGAAGAAAATTTTACCTTAGCCAACCCCCTTGTGGTCTTTCCAACATAATCCATGCACGTAAAAAAATGACAATAAATATGCTTTGGATTTTGGTAAAAGGGAGTGTAGCAATAGTGGCTAAAAAGAGAAAAACCTATGAGATACAAAGGAAACAAAGAGGGAAAAGAGGATACAAGGAGATGAAACCAAGATCACAAAGACCCTACAGGGGATTGTAAAGGATTGGAAGAGATGAGAGATGTAAGAAGAATTTTTATGCAAACTTGAAAAAGGAACAAGAGGGATAGAAAACTTATAATTGAAGAGGGAAAAGAGGCAAACTATGGTGCACAACTATAGATAGAAAGCTCCAAGATAGTTTATGCTTTAGAGGCAAGAGAAGACACCATAGATTCAATTCTAAAATCTTTATTTCTTATATGATATTCCTTCATCAGATGCACCTATAAAGAACTTGAAGGAATATTGAAAAATATAGACGATAAAAATTTAAAATTATTTTGTATGAGATGAGAAATACTATTCAAAAATTTAGAAATTAACATAGTAAAACATGTTTTTTATTAATTATAAAACTAACTTCCATGATTCTAATGAGAAACTTCTTCCTTTATTTTTTTTATTCACGAAAACCTATTGTAAATTGATTCATTTTTATTCATTACTTCTAATGCATAACTAAACTCTTATAACTAATTAATAATACATAAAAGTAAATCCCTTGTATGCTAAAACAAAGCATTTCAATCTAAAAATTAGACCAAAATATAGGTGAATAAAAATAATAAAAAGTAAACATAAAATTTTTAAAAAATATTTTTCTAAATGCCTAAAATTGAATCTACTATTTTTCGCTTCATCCAAGATTCTAGGAAAATGAAAAAATATAAACATTTTTAAGAGCGATTATTCATTTTTTTTGAGCAATTATAATCTTTAATTGAAACTATTTGTACCTATCATTTTCAATAGTAATTGAAATATGTTAAACAACATTAGTAAACTTCGTCACCTTAAATTAATTAGCATTCTATTATTTGACATAATAATTTTCTAAAATCTTCTCCTTGATGTTGAATCTTCAATCTCCAACTTTTTCTTCAAAACTAAACGTATTATAATCTTTCCTTTTCATCAATCAATGCATTTGCTAACTATTCATCTAACCTACAAAATTAAATTTTGACTTTCTCCTATATTGATTCTCTTATGTAATGATGTTGAATTTCTATGTATTTTATCCTTGCATGAAACACCAAATTTTTACTCTACTATATTGTTCCATTGGCACAAAATATTATTTTAGAATTTCTTTGTTCTTCTCATAAATATCAAAATTATTTTAAACCAAATTGCTTGTGTAGGTTGTTGGAGCAACAAAGATCAAATTGCAAAACAAAAAAATCTCCACAACAAGAATGTGCAAAATGATAAGTATCATAAGCTTCTCAACATGAAAATGTATAAAGAAGTCTTGTTATAAAGGCATACAAGAATAGGTGAGAAGGTAAGAGTGAAACAATGATTACCGCTCCAAGAGAAAAACAAGTCTAAGACTATATTAACAAGTATTGGGACACTTGGTGAGTCTAAATGAGGTGAGAGAAAATTCTAGGGTATGTGCAGGATCATGGTGTGCCAAAACAGGCCCTTAAGTGGCAATGAAATTTCAAAAAATCAGAGTTATGCAACTTGACATGAAAAATTGAATAAGTTATGAACATTATTTTTAAAATATGTAAGAAGAGAATCTATAGAAAATTGAATGTAGTTTCTAAGCTGCTAGTTGTTTTTTGGAAAAACAAATCCTATTTGATGAAAATTTCAAATTTCAATTCAGTGGTACTAAAATTTCAGGAAAATGATAAGAAGTAGGTGTATGTCCGACCACCCTAATCACAATCAAATCATAATATTTTTTTATAAGATTTATAACATAATTATTAGACTTGTGTCCAGATGTGACACATATTTTTTTATAATTTTTTATAAAGTAAATAATTATTTATAAATTTTTTACTACATCTTTTCTGAAATTCAAAAACTCCCACGTCTGATCACCTTAACTTGGTCAAAACCTTATGAAATTCAAATTTTTTTAATTTTTCCCTATATTAGACAAAGCATAGGATGTGACGCATGTTTTGGATTCAAAAAATATTATACGGTTTGAAAGTTATGAGTGTTTTTTCAATCAGTCTATCAATTAGGACTTTTGTCAGAATTCAATTAGAAAATAAATAAAAATTATTTATTAAAGTTGAAATAATACAAGCCTTATATTTTTGGAAAGCTAAGAACGTCCTTAAAAAGCCCTTTTCATTTTATCAATTTTGGCTATAAAAAAAGTCATCAGCCACCAGTGTAAAGTCTGGAAAATCAAGGAATATTGAAAAACACGTTTTTTCAGCTGACTTTTCAGGCTTGTCACTTGTCACTTCCAAGCCAAATCCCAAAGAAAACCCAAATGAAAAAACGGAGGGAAAAAATTATGTTTTAAAATCGGATATCCGTTTTGAAAAAATAAAAAAATATATTTTAGTAAATTGGGCATAACTTTTGCGTTTTATATCGAAATTTTAATTTTTTTTGCAGGCGTTGGAAAGGTAATTCAGAGCTCTGTGATATGGAGGTAGATTTTCAAATATTTGTTTTAAAAAATAACTATAATTAATTTAAATTCATCCTTCATTTTTAAAACATAAAAAGCTCATGACTTTTTCATATGATTTCCCTATTGCATGAATTTTTGTAACAATCATCTCAAAAAAAATTAAATAAGTAATTAATAATAAAAAAGAGGAATTTTATTGAGTTCGATAAATTTTGATAAACCATGTTATCTATGTTTGTTCCTTTTTCCACCTCTCTCTCCTAAACCTATCATTCCACCTGTTTATTTCTTCCTCCCTCTCTTTTGTCCATATTTATACATCTTTCTCTAGACCTATATCTCTAATTGTCATTGAATACCTCATTCATTCTCTCAAGCTCTACAAGGTGCTTATATTTCTACCTCTTTGTAATTTCCTCCTCTATGTCACTCTCTCTTCCCTAAGATCTAGACTAGTTTCTATGCATTTCCTTCTCATCTCTAGCAACAAAATTCAGAGGGGACAAGGAGAGGCGTAGGGAAGTATCAAAAAAAGTAGAGGGGGAGAGAGGTGAGAAGGAGAGAGTAATTGGGGGGAAGAGAGATTGAGAGAGAGAGAGAGAGAGGTAATTAGGTGGTAGGCGAAGAGAGAGAGGGAGGGGGTGATTGGGGTGAAGAGACGATGAGAGGGAGAGTTTGAGATTATTAGGGGGTAGGAGGAGAGGGGGAGAGGGGAAATTATCAACAAAGATAGAAGAGAGATGGGGAAAGAGGTGAAGAGAGACATAGAGAGTAATTAGGGGGTGGGGAGAGGGGGAGAGGAAAATATCTATAAACCCATATGAGGAGAGAGGTGATTGAGGGTAATTGAGGGAAAGAAATAATATGAGAGAGAGTTCGATGTAATTAGAGGATAAGAAGAGAGGGAGAAGAGTAAGTATCAACAAAATGATAGAGGGAGAGATATGGAGAGAGGTGAAGAGAGTGATAGAGAGAGGATAATTAGGGGGAGCGGAGGGGAAGAGGGAAGTATTAACAAAGAGATGGGCTAGAGAGAGGGTAATTAGGGGGCTCTATCCCCATCTCTACCCCCTCTTCCTTTGTTGATACTCCCTCCCTCTCTCTCCCCCCTCCCCTTCCCCTAATTACCTTCTCTCTAGACCTCTCTCTTTGAACCTCTCTCCTCATCTCTCCCTCTCTCCCTTTGTTGATACTTTCCCATCCCCCTCTCCTCCCAACCCCTAATTACCCCCAACTCTCTCTAATTCTCTCTTCCCCAAATACCATCTCTCTGTCATACCTATCCTCACCTCTAATTTTACCATATGACCCTTAGGTGTCATTATGGGTCATATTGTGTCCTAATGGGTCATATGGTGTCCTATGAACCCTTAGGACACCATATGATATCATTAGGGGTCATATGGTGTGCTAAGGGGTCATATTGTGTCTTAAAGGGTCATATGGTATCCTATGACCTCTTAGGACACCATATGACCCCTTAAAACACTATATGGTGTCATTATGGGTTGTATGGTGTCCTAAGGGGTCATATGGTATCCTATGACCCCTTAGAACACCATATGGGGCCATTAGGGTTCATGTGGTGTGCTAAGGGGTCATAAGATATCATATGACTACTAAGGACACCATATGACCCCTAAGGTGTCATTAGGGGTCATATTATGTCCTAAGGGGTCATATGGTGTCCTATGACCCCTTATGACACCATATGGTGTCATCATGGATCGTATGGTGTCCTAAGGGGTCATATGGTGTTCTATGACCCCTTAGGACACCATATGACCCCTTAGGACAACATATGATCCCTTAGGTGTTGTTTGGGGTCATATGGTATCCTATGACCCCTTAAGACACCATATGGTGTCATTAGGGGTTGTATGGTGTGCTAAGGGGTCATACTGTGTCTTAAGGGGTCATAGGACGTCATATGACCACTTAGGACACCATATGACCCATTAGGTGTCGTTAGGGGTTATATTGTGTCCTAAGAGTTCATATGGTGCCCTATGACCTCTTAGGTGTTGTTAGGGGTCATATTGTGTCCTAACGGATCATATGGTGTCTTATAACACCTTAGAAGACCATATGGCATCTTATAACCCCTTAGGATACCATATGGCATCATTAGGGGTTATATGGTGTGCTAAGGGATCATATTATATCTTAAAGGGCCATAGGACATCATATGACTCAGTAGGACACCATATGACCCCTTAAGTGTTGTTAGGGGTCATATTGTGTCCTAAAGGGTCATATGGTGTCTCATGAACCTTTAAGACACCATATGATACCTTAGGACACCATATGATGTTGTTATGGGTCTTATGGTGTCCTAAGGGGTCATATGGTGTTCTATGAGCCTTTAGGACACCATATGGTGTTGTTAGGGGTCGTATGGTGTGTTAAGGGGTCATATGGTGTCCTATGACCCCTTAGGACACCATATGATCCCTTAGGTATTGTTAGGGTTCATATTATGTCCTAACAGGTCATATGGTGTCCTATGACCCCTTAGGACACCATATGGTGTCTATGGGGGTTGTATGGTGTGCTAAGGGGCCATATTGTGTCCTAAGGGGTCACAGGGCATCGTATGACCCCTTAGACACCATATGATCTATTAGGTTTTGTTAGGGGTCATACTATTTCATAAGAGGTCATATGGTGTCCCGTGACCCTTTAGGACATCATCTGGCCCCTTAGGACATCATATGGTGTCATTATGGGTCTTATGGTATTCTATAACCCCTTAGGACGCCGTATGACCCCTTAGGACACTATATGATGTTGTTAGGGGTCATATTGTGTCATAAGGGGTCATATGGTGTCCTATGACCCGTTAGGACACTATGTGATGTCATTAGGGGTCATATTATGTTCTAAAGGGTAATATGGTGTCTTATGATCCCTTAGGACACCATATGGTATCGTTATGGGTCATATGGTATCCTAAGGGGTCATATGGTGTTCTATGACCCCTTAGGACACCATATGGTGTTGTTATGGGTCATATGGTCTCCTAAGGGGTCATATGGTGTACTATGACCCCTTAGGACACCATATGACCCCTTAGCACACCATTTGGTGTTTTTATGTATTGTATGGTGTCCTAAGAGGTCATATGGTGTTCTATGACCCATTAGGACACCATATGACTCCTTAGGACACCATATGGTGTCAGTAGGGGTCATATGGTGTGCTAAGGAGTCATATGATGTCCTATGACCCCTTAGGAAACTATATGCCCCCTTAGGTGTCGTTAGGGTTAATTTTGTGTCCTAAGGGGTCGTATTGTGTCCTAAGGAGTAGTATTATGTTCTAAGGGGTCATATGGTGTCCTATGACCCCTTAGGACACTATATGATGTCGTTAGGGGTCATATTATGTCCTAAGGGGTCATATGGTGTCTTATGACCCCTTAGGACACCACATGGGTCGTTATGGGTTGTATGGTATTCTAAGGGGTCATATGGTGTTCTATGACCCCTTAGGACACCATATTATGTTGTTATGGGTTGTATGGTCTCCTAATGGGTCATATGGTGTCCTATGACCCCTTAGGACACCATATGACCCCTTAGCACATCATATGGTGCTCTAAGGGGTCATATGGTGTTTTATGACCCCTTAGGACATCATATGGTGTAATTAGGGGTCATATGGTGTGCTAAGGGGTCATATGGTGTCCTATGACCCCTTAGAACACCATAAGACCCCTTAGGTATTGTTAGGCATCATTTGTGTCGTTAGGGGTCATATGGTGTCCTATGACCCCTTAGGACACAATATGACCCCTTGGGTGTTTTTAGGGGTCATATTATGTCCTAACGGGTCATATGGTGTCCTACAACCCCTTAGGACACCATATGGTGTCGTTAGGGGTTTTATGGTGTGCTAAGGGGTCATATTGTGTCCTAAAGGTTCTTAGGACATCATATAACCC
Organism: Cryptomeria japonica; assembly: GCF_030272615.1. Lineage (NCBI taxonomy): Eukaryota > Viridiplantae > Streptophyta > Pinopsida > Cupressales > Cupressaceae > Cryptomeria > Cryptomeria japonica. The sequence goes on from NC_081408.1 coordinate 770,890,318, forward strand.
CTTCGGACACCATATGACCCCTTAGGTATCATTAGGGGTCATATTGTGTCCTAAGGGGTCATATGGTGTCTTGTGACACCATATGACCCCTTAGGACACCATATCGTGTCGTTATGGGTCTTATTGTGTTCTAAGGGTCATATAGTGTTATATGACAACTTAGGATACCATATGACCCCTTAGGACACCATATGATCCCTTAGGTGTAGTCAAGGGTCGTATTGTGTCTTAATGGGTCATATGGTGTCCTATGACCCCTTAGGACACCATATGACCCCTTGGGACACTATATGGTGCTATGGATCGTATGGTGTCCTAAGGGGTCATATGGTGTCCTATAACCCCTTAAGATGCCACATGACCCTTTAGGACACCACATTGTGTCATTAGGGGTCGTATGGTGTCCTAAGGGGTCATATGGTGTCTTATGACACCTTAGGACACCATATGGTGTCATTAGGGATCTTATTGTGTCTTTAGGGGTCATATGGTGTTTTATGACCCCTTAGGACACTATATGACCCCTTAGGAGACCATATGGTGTCTTTAGGGGTCATATTGTGTCCTAAAGGGTCATATGGTGTTCTATGACCCCTTAGAACACCATATAACCCCTTAGGAGACCATATGTACTAACTTTCAAATAAAGAGAGATATAAGGGTGAAGATAGATGAAGAGCTAAAGAGAGGGAGAAGAACTAAAGGACAAGGACATAAATAGAGATATAGATATTAAGGAGTATGAAGTGAGAGGGAGAAAAACTAAAGGAAAAGGATGGATAGAAAGAGGTTGACATATCTAGATATTTACAAGGAGAGAGGAAGATAGAGATATAAAATGAATATCAAGGGAGAGGGAGATGAATAGATATAGAGAAAGAGAGAGGTAAAGACAAAGATAAATATATAAAAAGATGGAGAAAATGGATAGAGAGGGGTAAAGAGAGTGAGATAAAAAAAAAGGAAGAGATAGAGAGATATAAAGGAAGAGAAATATTGATAGATAGAGAGATATAGATAGTGCAAGAGAGTGAGAAAGAGAGATAGGTATATATTGAGAGGGAGAGAGAGAAAGAAGGAGATATAGAGATATATAAAGGCACTATAGAGAAGGATGGGGGGAGAGATCCAAAGATATATAAAGAGGGAGTAAATAAAGAGATAAAGGTAGAGAAAGGGAAAGATACTTCAAGAGGGCGATAGAGGACGAGATAGAGAAGTAGACTAATCATGTATAGAGGAAGATATATAAAGATAGAGGAACATATAGAAAGAGAGATTGATAGGGAAAGAGATGGAGATGTGAAGATGGAGATAGAGATAGATATGGATAGAAAGTGATAGAGAGAGTAAGATAAATGGAGGGAGAGATGGAGTGAATAAGTGAGATTTACAGATAATGAGATATAAATATACATGAAGATAGATCTATAGGGATGTAGAGATAGAGGGGATAAGATAGAGAGAGAAAGAAGGTGATAGAGACAAGTAATATATAAGTACAGGTAGGATAAGATAGAGGAGGGAGATAAATAGAGATAAGAGAGATTATTAGAGATAAATATAGAAACAAGGAGTGACAATGATGGAGTGGGAGAGGGAGAGATAGGAATAGAAAGATGAAGATATATGCAGAGATGCACGTAACTTGAGAATTTATTTATCTAGATGGGATGAGAAAAGAAGTGACATAAGTAGAGAAGAAAGAGATAGATAAAATATATTTATATAAGTATAGATAGACAAGCGATAGATAAAGGAGGTGATAGGGGAAAAAAATGAGACTTTGTATGCAAAATTTGTGAGTATTTAAAGTTTTAAAATTGAAGGACTAAATTCAAATGATTATAATTAGTTTTTGGTTTATAATATCATAAAAATACCTTATCCATTTGATAGGTCTCTGAATTACCTTTCCAACGCCTATAAAAAATCAAAATTTTGATAAGAAATGCTATAGTTATGCCCATTTTACTAAACTATACTTTTTTATGTTGAGAAAAATGGATATCCGATTTGAAAAATATGACATCACAAATCGGATATCCATTAATATCAGATATATAACTGATATTAACGGATATCTGATTTGGTTTGGTAGTACCAAACAAAATTCAAATTTTGGCCGACCCAAACAAAAAGTCAAAGCGGATTTTGGCATGTTTGGAAAAGTTTTAAACCCATTTTTTTCTCCATTGCCACTTTTTGGCCCCCCATGATCTTTCACATACCCCTATAATGAACGCATGCAACATCGCCTTTTTTAGACTCAGAATCATCATCAAATTTCTTTTGTTTCTTCTTTGCACTCCTTACAGAAGAATCCATGCTTACCACAATTCTAGTAAATAGTTATTTGGAGTTTTTAATAGATTTGAATCTTCGGGCTTGGAATTGGATTTATCACGCTTTTCATTCTTCTTGAATTTTTCCTTAGGTCTTCCACAAATACTTAAGGCCTTCTTAGCATTGATGTATAACTTCCTCCTCATACCATTAGAAATCAAAGAACCCACCATATCTTCAATCTTCGAAAGAACAGAAGCACTATCAATAGCCATAAAAAGAGATTCCCATGAATTAGGCAAATAACGAAGCAAGAACTGACATTTCTCCTCCTCATCCATCTTAACACCAACAAATGCCAATTGAGTCACCAACATATTGAATGCTTCTTCGTGGTTTGTATTTCTTCCACCATCTTCCATTCTCAAGGAATACAATTTATTCCTCAAGAAAATATTGTTCACTAATTATTTGGCTTGATACATCTCACCAAGTTTATTCCATAGCTTCTTTGCAAAGGAATCTTTATGGACATTGATTAAAATAGAGTTTTCCAATCACAATCTAATTAACCCTTGACTTCATAGTCCATAACATCATATTGAGAAACCATAATAGGATATGTAAGTTTGAAGACATTCTCATTAATAGCATCCCACGGATCTCAATCTATTATTAGATCCTCCATCTTTAGCTTCCACATCTCAAAAGTATTTCTAGAGAATTTATCAACCTCTATTATCCCTTATACACTTTCCATCTTTCTACAACAAGATGAAAAAGTATCCTCTACACAAGCTCTCACTCAAATTTGGATTAGTTCAAAAAACCCAACAACTTGCAACTAAAACTAAAGGTGGTCAAGCTTTGATACCACGTGTAGTGATGTTAAGGTAGTGGAACAACTTCCTACACTAACCTTGAGAGGAGGGTTGTGCACAACTTTTTTAAATATTTAAAATAATTATAGAAACATAATAAAAATAAACAAATAGCATGCATACCACAACACCGTGATTTACATGGGGAAAACCCTTTTGAGAGAAAAAACCCACACTCTAAAAGCCTCCAAATATATTATTCAGAAATCAACCACAAAATACAATATATTTGCGAAGCAATCTTCTCACAAGACTATAACCATCCAAATATCTAGAGGTAGCTCAATAGCTATATGACTCTTACACACAACCTCCATCTTATGCACCTGATATATAAATGATACAATACATGCAATCACCAAATGATATTAGAAAATTAGTAGCTAAAACCACCCAAAGAAGTGGCACCTAACTTATTTTCAATCCAAGATGCCCTATGATGTGTCAAAGCACACACCAACACATGTAACTTCCTTTTAGAATTCATTTGTGTCAAACACATTTTTATATTTCTTATTTTAGGTGACCCAACTTCCAGAGGCTATAATTTTTTATCTAGGAGTCTTATTGACGAACTGTTCGAAGCACCAAAAATCTTGTGAAGTGCTCTACTAAGAAATAGTACATTACACCAATTATTATCACTTTGGGGCCAAAAAAAAATGACTCTAAGGACTTCAAAATTGATTTTAAAAATTTCAAAAAAAGGAACTTTAATATTATCAAATCTATACATGATCTTCCAACAAAAAATTACTAGCATGCTTATTTGTTGAAAATAGTAGATAAAATTTCATAGATCGTGCCATTATTAAATTACAAAACATAGAAATAATGTAATTTGTTGTTCTTAGATTCATATTGCATTATTGCATATTGACTATTGTAAATCCATTACTTATCCATAAAACTAACCCATGGGAATATAACTTCCCCCAACTAACCAAACTACTAACAATATTTATTAACTTTTCTAAAATAAAAGTAAAAGTAATGTAATGTTCTCCAACATTCCTTCCTTATTACATTACTCTAAACAAAAGACAAAACATTACAAGGGTTGATCATAGTAACCCTTATGGAGACTTTGATGAAGCAACTTCACCAATCATCCTCGCTTACTTAGGAAACACCAAACTGACCTCATCAGTGGATCTCCTGACTATAGAACTTGCAACCACATGCACAACATGAGAGAACATAAAGTGTTCCCAACACTTTTACATAATGAGACACCTTTCCTTCGAAAGTCCACATCTCCTCTGAGTGTGTCTAATACCTCCTCAAGTGTTGTGAAAACAATCCCTCCTCTATTATATAAAAAACCAACTAAATGTGAATACACCAAGTGCACTCACAAGAAATATAGCCCCCCTTGCTCCTTGAAGGGACACACATCATGCCAAGCCAACTCTTTTCTTCATGGACACAAATGTAAAATGTGCTTCCCATGCAATAAATCACCCCCGAATAGAAAGATAGCTCTGGATGATAGAAGACCTCCTACCTTCATTTTCACCAACTTCCAATATTCTCCTTTTAACCTCTAGCCATGAGGTGTTGCATGCAAATATCTAAGAGTCTTAAATCCTCTATCAAATGTAATACAAATGGCCCTAAGGATGTGTGGGCATCATAAGAAATAAAATTAACAAGATGGCCCATTCTAATTGACAATACATCTTTTATAGTGTGGCTTTGTGTACAAAATGTCATCATGACTCTAGTTGTAAAGTTTCAAGAAACCATAAAACTAGAAATGCACACCTCTATTGTAAAATTCAATATCCTCTCACCCTATATATGTCGAGTGCATGAAATGAGATTTGTATAGGTATATCTTCAAAATTAAATCCAAATAACCTCTACTATGAAGAAAATAACTTCTTCATCACATAAAAATAAATTATATCTCTATCTTTATCCTCACAAAACTAGAAAATAATAACTATCATACTAGAATACATGACTTTGTCTCCTCACAATTCTATTATACACTAGCCTAAAAAACAATCTTCAACAATGCCCGATCTATAGGAGGTGTTGCAAGAGCAAAGGTTATAGCACTTTAAATAGTTTCTATGTTGAATCAAATACTTCAAACAGTTTGCAACACTAGCTAACTTAATTTCTATCACAAACATCCTTTTTAATTACTAGATCTAATGCTTATAATGATTGCAAACATTTATGTGTAGGGTTTGTTATGTTTATCAATAAAAATATAATTCCCAAGCAATAAAAAGTTTTAAATAATTACACGAGTAGAGTGATGACATCTTATTTCAAATCCCCATTTAACACGACTCAATAAATTGCAATTTCCAATGAATTATATGACATCCTAAACTCCATGGAATGCAACATGCTCCGAAAGAACTAGCTCAACAAATTGTGGTCTCAAGGATTGCAATGGATGCAAGATATGTGTCAAATCAATTTGTTGAAAAAGCTTTAGACAACTTTCAAGAAAATGCAACTGGCAGATGTAAATCCATATTCCACAACCCTACCAACATCATTTTCCAACAATGCTCCTCATCCAAGATTTCTCTAGCACATTTAAAGTCATTAGTTTAAACACCCTAAAAATGATGACATTAGTTAGTAAAACTCATTACAATAATTTTCCATGATGTCATTCTTTAGTAATAGCCACTTTTGACTTCTTTCCTTATCTTCATTGCTCCCTCAATCATAGTCACAAAAATAATAATCACTATAATACCATGTTGAAAATGGTAGAGAAAATTCCATAGATCATACCATTTTTTAATCTCAAAAAATAGGAATAACGTATTCGATTGTTCTCATATTCATATTACAATGTTGCACATTGGCTATTATAAGGCCATTATTTATCCATAGAACTAACCTATGAGAATATAACTTCCCCCAACTAACCAAACTACTAACAATATTTATTAACTATTTTAAACTAAAACTAAAACTAATATAATATTCTCCAACGTTATTTAGCCAATTCGTAGCTTTGAGAAAAAAAAAATGGATTGATTTACATGCTCAAATATAAACTTACTATGAATAGTTTAACCTTATGTAATGTAGGGCTATGACACCATTTTACTAACATTCTCGCTAACAATTTTGATAGCCTAGGAGTGACACTTTATTGAAAAAAAAGCGAGTTAGAGATAGAATGACTATATATTCTATAGATTGGGGATAAGATTGAATGGATTATTGAGATTGAGAGGTAAAGATCAAGGGTGGAGGATGATTTGGTCCTCTCACCTCATGGGATGATTTTAAGTGGTACTATGATGTGAGAGGAGAGGCATATGGTATTGTAGAGTGTGGAAGGAGATCTTTCCATAAAAGCAAGGTTTGTTCTCACACTCTAAAGGGGGAGGAATGAGAGGAATAAAGGAATTGAAAATTCCTTGAATGTAACATGAGGGGACAAGACCCATGTGAAATGGTAACAAGGCCATGTGCATGATTGTATGAGAGGGGTTGACCACGCTTAATCAAGGATTGATTATGTGCAAATTATTAAGGAGTGGATTAGGAGTTAAGTAAAAGTGATGGGGGATATGACATGTGAGAAGGAAAATAAAATAAATAGAATTTATTCATATTTAATTTTTGGAGGAAATGGGATAGGGATAAGGGTAAATAATTAAGTTTATTATTTACCTTAGGTTAAGACTTATGAAAGTAAGATAAAATAGGTAATATTAATTAAATAATAGGATATTATCTAATAAATATAAATGATGAGAAATTAACAAAATAGAGATAAATTGACTAAACACAAGAGATCAATTTTGGGCATCTACAAAACTCTAATCTAAAAAAGTATATAGAATGTAATCTACAAAAAGCTTGTTGAAAGCCAATTGTAATGAAATGAAAATTCTTCTAGCACTAATTTTTTTTTAAAAAGGCTCGTTAATGGGCCTCTTCAAGTTAGTCTAGAGGCAAGGGTGACAAAATCGACTAATTGACAAAACCAAAGGTTGGCTGGGTAATGTAGGCCCCTCTAGCGCTATATGGGTGACTCAAGATTGGAAAGGTGATATTGTGGCATTTGAGGTAGAGAGATTGGCTAATGGTACAAATAATGAGGCAGAGGCTCGGGCTGCTTTGTGGGGTATCCAATTGGCCCATAAATTGGCAAGTGAATGCTTGCACCTAGAGGGTGACTCACAAATAAATATTAATGTTATTTCCAAGGGTGAAGCCCCTTCTTGGAAATTAAATAAAATTATTCAGGTCATTCAAGGGGAATTGGCAAAATTTTAAAAAAATTGTATCTCGCATGTATTGCGAGAAGGGAATATCATAACCAATATCCTTTCAAAGGTGGGAGTATCATTGGAAGATGTGGGTGGTGAAGGGATGTACGAAGACTACCAGGTAATGAGTTGGGTTTCAGGGGATGGGTATGATGTCGTGCATGAGTAATTAAGGTTGAGATGATAGGGAAGGCATTTGGGAGTTTTAAGACAAGTTTTCTTGCCATTTCTTCTACTTTTTCATTGGAATTGTTAATGGTGAGTAATAAGGAAGGTGGGTGTTGAAGCATGGAAGCTAATTTTTCTCTACATTCCACAAAGCAACAAATTTCTTTCTTTGGAAGGGTTACGAAGAAACGTCTTGGTGGTGTTTTCAAGTTTAATGATCCAACTTTAATGTAGATTTTGGATGTGATCGTTGGTGAGGAATATTTGATGTCTGAATTTTGCTACATAAATAATTTGGATTTGGTGTCAATGCTTGTTGCATCGGGATTAGAATTGGTCTCCACCTATTATGGGTGGTGAAAGATTATGTTTCGAAGCAGCTTACTTGTGGGCTCACGTCCATTCTGGCAAGAGAAGAGGTGGGCAAGGGCTTGCATCGATGGCAAGGGCTTGCATCGATGGTTTGGTGAGGACATTCATTTGGAGGGGGATGATGTGGAGTTTTAACTATTTATTCTCTTGAATGATGGCTTATACATGGAGGTTTAGAAGGAAGAGGTTGGACTACATTCGAGAATGAGAGGTGGATCTGCATATGGAAAGGGAGGCCAAGAGACAGAGGAATGACAAAGGTATGCAATTTGGTTTGGGAGATTATTGGGAGAATGACCCTGGGAAAGGAAAGAAGGCTAGGTTTGGGTAATTTCTAGTTGTTTGTAGGAGTGGGGGACTTCAATTTTGATATGATAATGGTTTCTATGCATGTAGGGAGTCAGCTATAATGGTCTGGGTCGTTTATTATGATATTGGACTATTATGTGCTGGTTTTAGTATGAACTCTTAGAATACTAATAGGTCCTAGTTTATGGGAGTAGGCTTTAGAGGATTTATAGGGTAGGCCCTTGATTTTTTTATGATATTTATAGACTTTTAGTACTTATAATTAATAAATAAAAAACATATTCTCACCAATCAATTTTTTTTTTAACTACCCTACTATTTTTCTTATCTTTCTATAAAATGTGAGACTTCAAAGAAATATAGTAGTGACACTAACTTCGTTCTCTACAAAAATGCAAAACTTTCAAAAAAATATATAAAATAATTTAATAGACAATACATATTTTTGTATCTGTTAGAGTTGCTCAAAGACTCAAGCTCCTAGGATCACTTGCAACCAAAACTTCCTTCTACAAGAGAGAAAGAAAGAACATAAATTTGTAATAATGAATGGAAGTTAATATTAGATCAAACTATTATCTATATGAAACAGATCAAACCATGATCAATATGCAATAGATCAAAATGTGATCAATGATTTACAATAGATTGGATTACAAGGAGAGCCCTTGATTATATAGCCAAGGTGAGACATGGGATTAAAAAAGATCATGACAAGTGTCTTAATCCTATCACATGATACAACAAGTATTGAATGACCTAAGTGTTAGGCCCAATATGGAAAGCTAATGTACTGAGAGGGGAGGGGTGAATCAGTACTTCAAAACTTTTCTTCAATAATAACTTTACTATTATGCATAAACCAAATAGTGTAGTAACATAATATAAAGCTAAAACAAATAGATAACAATCATACATGATTCACTCCATAACACATATATTTTGGTTACGCAAAAACTCTTGGTTAGAGAGAAAAACTACGGTGGGGATGGCACCCACAACTTCACTATTGCAATAATAAAGAGTGCTCGGTTAGAGCTACATGTTTAGCTATTTCTGATAGCTTACCCTATTAGGAGTAACAAGATCTATTAGATCTACCTTGCTAAAGGATTTTACAACACTTAAACTAAATGTTGCACCTGGTTAGAGGCTTTACAATTTATAGACTTGATTAGAGTCTTTTACCCTGTTAAAGGTTTCTCTTACAACTTCAAAATATTACAATAAATCATTACAAATATCTGCAACTTTACATCTGGAATGTTATAGCAGATTCTATGTGCTCATAATAGATTACCTTGCTTATAGCATACCTCAGTAACCCATATAGTAACTCGGTAAACCCTTCTATTTACTCTGTTCTTTGACTGTTCTCTGAAATCCTTCTTGGTGACCTCTGTGTCTCTGTAACAGTCATAACACTTAGTGCTTTCACATGTCTTGCTTCCTATATCTTCCTTTCTATCATTCTACATGGATATTTCTAATCTTAATCCATGTTGTATAAATAGATCTCTTATGACGGTGATTCTTTCATTGCTTCGATCTTACAAACATGTTTTATCGAATGAATAACCATGCAAAATATTTCATTGGTTAGATGACCTCAAAATCATACACAATCTTTAAGTGCAATTTCCAATGTGATAACGGTTAGATGTTCCTCGATCTTGTAACACGTTTTCATATGTATGTCCAGGTTCAATGAATCTGGTAACACGTTTCACTCGGTGTATATTAACTCGATGTGTCATCTTTGTTGCTCGGTAGACATGAAATGATACTTGGTAGACAACTCTATGTATACTACATTCTGAGACTACTTTCTTCAATAACCGGCTGGACTGTTCATACCGACTGAGTATCTCGGTAGTAGTAACCGACTAGAGTATATAGAATAACTTTGACATGAAACTAATAGCAACTTGATAAGTAGTAACAATCTCCCCTTTTGACATTAGTTGAGATGTTTGACAAAAACTACTTTCAAAGTTATAACTCAATAATCTATATACTTGCAAAATTTGACTATACTAATAGTATATACAATAGTAAATGAAATAATATATCCAGATATACTCCCCTTATCGATATACTTGTACAAAACTCTGATTTTGCATGCTTGGTGATCAATGTTCTATGTGCTGCTCTTGATCTTTGCTTACTGTCTTGTTCACTGCTCGGTTCACTACTCTTGGATACTCTGCTCGGTATACTCCCCCTGTATACTATACTCCTTTTGTTTGATACTTTGAATACTACACTCCCCCAATACTGTATCACTCCCCCTTTTTGACAAACATCAAAACTTAATTACTATTCGAGGGTGGTAACTGGCCAAAAATAGACTTGAACTTGGTCTGTGCTTCGATGAGAGCAACAGAGAGTGCAATCTTTACACTGTCCATTAAAGAATTTTGTGCTTGAATATCAGCCAATAATGATATTAAGCCATCTAGAGTGCTTCCCTCTTATGTAGTAGATAAGGAGGTGGCTCGGTTGATCTGTTCTTGGATGGATGAAAGATGAGGAAGGAATAATGTCTGAAGTGTCATTATGTCCATCCTGATCTTGTGTTCTTCATTTCTTAGGTCCAATTGTTGATCCATGAGCTGTTGTAACCTTGTATAGAAATTCTAAACCGAATTTGGCTCTATGGTCAACTTATTTGAGAGATCGGTGATCTCTTTCTCAATTGCCTCTATTTTATTCTTAATGTCTTTAATGAATAAAGAAAATGTGCAGAGTTTTTGAAATAAATAAAGAATGTGCTTGAGTTGAGGAGTCAACTTAGCAATAAATTTGACAAGTTTAACTTTGACAATAGCTATAGCTTTCTATACCTCTTCTATCATTTTTGCAGTGAGCTCTTTGTCTTTTAGCTTGCTCAAATACTCCAATGCATCTACTCCAGATGTCTCTATTTTTGTTAGGAGTTCATCCAGTTAAATGTGGATGGCTACATCTGTTGACACTGTAGCTTCAGGTAGCATATCTATTAAGAGTGCTTTCACCTTCTGAAGTACTTTCTTTTTCTTTTGAATTGCCATTTGCTTTTCTTGTTCGGCCTTTGCTTTGCATAGTTCACCGAAATCAATGAGTGCTTGCCCCTTTAATTTTGATATATCTATATTGGGCAACACTATTGGTTTTGACAAATCAACTTTAAAACTATGCTTTTTCATCTTCTTTTCTTTACCTTTTACCGATGGAACTAAGACAATGGCTTGTGAGGCTTGATGACCCTCGGTAGGTTGCTCGGTAGAGGCAACATTTTGGTCAGTTTCTTTAGCCTCTGTAGAGTCCTTTAATGTCTTGGTACTTGGTGTCTCAATTGCAATATTCTCAGTGCTAGAAGGTGCTTGAGATGTCTGTTCTTGAGTAGTACCTTCTCCTGTTGTAGACTTGTGGCCTTTGGTGCCTTGATCCGTATCATGAGGGGTTTCGGTTGAGACAGGTTGTTTGACTGGTGGATAAGGTTGAACTTGTTCCAAGACTGATTCACTAGATACAAGTTTTGCATATGCATTGCCTTCTATCATTTCCTATTCTGGTGCCTCTGTATCCGTGACATCTTCATCTATTTGAATGGTGTCAGCAGGGTCTTGCTCGGTAACATCAGGATCTTGCTCGGTGACATCAACAATTTCAACTGTAGCTTGCTCACCAACATCCTTGATTTTAAAGATTTCCTGCCATTTTGCTTTTCTCTCATTTTCAACTTCAATATACAACCCATTCATCAGTTTTAAGGCTCTCTGTTTGACAAGAAACTTTGAGTTGTAGGTTGTCAGATGTTCTTTTATTTCAACTACTGACATGTCAGGAAAGAGATGAACCAGACTTCTTTCTTTGATCTATTTCTCTGAGTCCATTGCATACTTCCATCTATTATCAATATGCAAATAAAGTTCATTTGGAGGTGACTTAGCTAGTTCCAATGGAGCCAAAGGGAATTTTAGAAGTGTGCAGATGACAGCTTCTTCAATTTGTCTCTTCTCATCACTATTTCTGGTTTCATATTTAACATATCTAAATGATCCAAATCCTTCATATTCTTTCAGATTAGCACATAAGTTTTCAACACTATGTACATTTATCTTCTTGCATTTGACAATCTGAAATTTGCTTGCATCCTCCGATTCGGTATCACTAGACTCTTTTGCCAAAATGAGTCTCCGAGTAGATTTCTTGTAGGTCTTTGTTACCTTGGGAATAGTAACACTCTTTGTTTTCTTACTCGGTGAAGCTGTAGATGCTCTAGTGTTAGGTCACTTTGGAGGTGGAGTCGGTGAGGCCTTTGATGTGTCCTGTTTCTTTCTCTTCAACACTTTTCCCTTAGACAATTCGGTGCTCAATGTTATAGCTGCCTCTTGGGCTTCAGATTCCTCTTCGGTAATGGTAATGGTGCCTTTGACAGGTGTAGAGGAAGAGTCTTCTCCAAATTTCTCCAATAATGCCTTTATCATCTTTGTTGCCTTTCTTGTAGCTTTGGGTACTACAATGCTCATTTTTACTTTTTCCTTTACTTCTTCATAGGTTCCATACCTCAGCTCAATAGCATGTCTTGGCAATGTAAGAAATGCATCAATTTGCTGTTGTGTGATGACAAAATCAATCTCGTAACCCATCGGTGACAAATATTGAGTTCTTGATTCCACAACATTCACATAACAGTAATCAGTGTCAACTTCAAAACATATGTCATTTTTGTATTTCTCCACTAGCTGGGGTGGAATCCGGTACCTGTTATGCATTTTCTCTTGGAACTTATTGAAGTAGTCATCCATAATATCATTGAAATTATCAACTAACTTCTTAATGAAGTCATTGATATGATGGGTGATTGGTCGGTGTAGTTCCCAAACAACTTTACCGACTGATGGAAAGAATTTTTCAAAATAGAAAAACATGCATACAAGTAATGATCCAAACTTTAGTGTATTTGCCGAGCTTTTTTTCTTTGGCTTCCTGATGGTGTTCAGATTCTCAAACAGGTTCTTCAACAATACCTCACATAGATCAATTTTCATTCCCTTTTTCACAATTTTGTATGCTAGGTCTACTACTGTACAGGGTACACTGTTTTCCCTTGCTGATTGGAAGAAACAGTAACCTATTGCTCTTATGGCAAATTTTAGTTCTTCATTTGTGACATTGTTCAATTTTAATCCTCTGCAATCTGATTCCACTTTGGTTAAACTGATCAATTCCTTCTGTGATATCATCTTTTGGGCTCGGGCATGATCATAAATAGGGTAACCGGTAATCAGATGAATGATTTCCTTGGTAATCTTAAATGGTTGCTCTTCTAGCCACATGAAATCATCGTGAACTCTGCTCAGAACAAACTTGACCCACTGGGGTTTGAACACACGGGGATAGGTTAGGGCTTTAGTTAATCCCTTGATCTTAATGTGCTCATACTTGCTATTTAATTTACCATCTCTGCATAATTCATCATAGGTGTCTTTAATTTCAACATGACCGAGTTCTTCAACATGACATTTGGTGAAGAATCTCACATCCTCGACTAACAACACTCTATCCGGGATGAGTGAAAAGACGGTTTTGTCAACCGGTTCAGATGCAACTTTTGGAGTCAAAGAGTATTTTAGTGAGGGCTTCTCTACATTCTTGACAACAATGGGATCTTGGATCTTAGGCGCCATTTTAGATTTTAGATAAAAGCTAACAAAGAATCCTTAGGGTTTCAGGATTTCAAATGACTGTCGTTCCACACTTAGCAAATAATAGCAACTTGATAAGATCGGTAAAACAACTTAACAATGCGTTGAGATTGATGTAAATACCTTAAATTTGCTTTGTAGGAGGTTTTGATCGCCTTAGATTCGTTTTGCTCTGCTCTCTCGAAAACTTGGTGAGTTGAAAATGACCGCAAAAATGCTTTTAAGTACACAATATGCCTTATCGGGCTCCGTGCAGGTTAGGTCAAAAACATTAAATGCACTCGGTTCCACTAAACCTTCTTTCCTTTTTTCGCTTTAACCGAGCAACCAAACTTCCTTCATTTACCGACTTGACAGGCTTCCTGTATTCACCGACTTGACAGGTTTCCTGTAAAGTGCTTCAAAAGAATTTGATAGAATTTCAAACTTAATATTACATCTTAATTATGCAGATTTGAATTAAGTACATAATAAAATAGGAACTGTTAAGATTTAACCTTGAGAGAATGTAGTCCCTTCATAACTTTACAAATTAATTTGGAATAGGTGCACCTAACTCGGTAGGTAAGGTACTTTTTTCATTTGACACAATTTCCTTCTTTTTCCAAATCATCTTTAATTTATCTTTTATTTCTTCAGTGTCTTTTCTAGGTTGATCTCTGCAATCTCCAGCTAAGTGTCCAACTTTGTGACAATGAAAACATGCCATACCAGGATTTCTCCATGATCTTCGGTTGTACATCCCAAACCTTGTAAAACAGTTGGCACTTATATGTCCATATCTTCCACAACATTCCCACCATATCCTTGTATTATAATCCCATGGTACTGCAGAATATTGTCGGTAAGGATTTGTGTGAGTTCGGTAACCTCTAGCATTTGCTCGGTGTGCAGACCACATATAGTTCTTTTGCTTAAACCAAAACTTCTCGGTACTATGTCCATATCTATTGCAGTTTTTACAAAACCCTTTGAATTTTGCCTTCTGATAATTGTTTACAGACTTTGTCCTACATTGATTAGATGTGTGACCATATTTATTGCAATTGTAACAATAACTATTGGACTTAGTAACATTCGGTTGCTTACATTTTCTGATTTGGCACAAGTTGGCAGTATGACCTTGATTTCCACAGTAGTTGCAAATAGGCTTCTTTCCTTTGATGTTATTATTGAATTCAGCTTGCTTTGATGATTCTCCTCTCTCGGTAGTATGAATTCCCTTCTCAGTAGAGCCTTTTCCTTTGTAACCGAGTCCTACATCTTTGTTGGGTCTTCTTGTATTAAGTTGCTCATCTAATATCTTTGATGCTTCATAACTCTTCTTCAGTGTTTCTTTGGATTTCTTCTCTATTTCAAGTTCATCGGTCAACCTTGATACTTCAAGTTTCAATGCTTGATTCTCATCATCCTTCAGAATTGCTTCATGATGTGCATAACCTAGTTGATCTGATAGATTTTGTTGAACTCCAGTTAACCTTGTGATTTCATCATTCTTATCAGATACTAAGACTTCAAGTTGTTGTTTCTCTCTTTGTAGATCTCTTACTTTGTCCTTGGCTGTCCTTAATGCATCAAGATTTTCAGTCATCTGTGTGCTGAAATGTTCATGTTCTCTTTTCATTGCTTTTAGTTGATCAACCAGTGCTCTATTCTTTTCTCTCAATACTCCAATCATTTCTTTAGTTTCTTCAGATATACTGTTCTCAGATGATGTCTCAATCTGTTCCACTAACTCTTGAGAGTCCTACAAATCATCAGATAATCTTCTTCTTACTTTCAGAGATTTTTGCATTTGCCTTTGCATGTCTGCAATCACTTGATTAGCATGATCCAGCTCTTCTTGCAGATACACAATCCTCCGAGATTATTTATAGCCTTCCATTGATAAGATCTTTCTCTTTAGGTAGTTAAACCCTTTTCCAAGATTGAAGCTCCGATACCAATTGTTAGGCCCAATATGGAAAGTTAATGTACTAAGAGGGGAGGGGTGAATCAGTACTTCAAAACTTTTCTTCAATAATAACTTTACTGTTATGCGTAAACCGAATAGTGCAGTAACATAATATAAAGCTAAAACAAATAGATAACAATCATACATGATTCACTCCATAACACATATATTTTGGTTACGCAGAAACTCTCCTTAGAGAGAAAAACTGCGGTGGGGATGGCACCCACAACTTCACTATTGCAATAGTAAAGAGTGCTCGGTTAGAGCTACATGTTTAGCTATTTCTGATAGCTTACCCTGTTAGGAGTAACAAGATCTATTAGATCTACCTTGCTAAAGGATTTTACAACACTTAAACTAAATGCTGCACCTGGTTAGAGGCTTTACAATTTATAGACTTGATTAGAGTCTTTTACCCTGTTAAAGGTTTCTCTTACAACTTCAAAATATTACAATAAATCATTACAAATATCTGCAACTTTGCATCTGGAATGTTATAATAGATTCTATGTGCTCATAATAGATTACCTTGCTTATAGCATACCTCGGTAACCCATATAGTAACTTGGTAAACCCTTCTGTTTACTTTGTTCTTTGACTGTTCTCTGAAATCCTTCTTGGTGACCTCTGTGTCTCTGTAACAGTCATAACACTTAGTGCTTTCACATGTCTTGCTTCCTATATCTTCCTTTCTGTCATGCTACATGTATATTTTTTATCTTAATCCATGTTGTATAAATAGATCTCTTATGACGGTGATTCTTTCATTGCTTCGATCTTACAAACATGTTTTATCAAATGAATAACCATGCAAAATATTTCATTGGTTAGATGACCTCAAAATCATACACAATCTTTAAGTGCAATTTCCAATGTGATAACAGTTAGATGTTCCTCGATCTTGTAACACGTTTTCATATGTATGTCCAGGTTCAATGAATCTGGTAACACGTTTCACTTAGTGTATATTAACTTGATGTGTCATCTTTGCTACTCGGTAGACATGAAATAATACTCGGTAGATAGCTCGGTGTATACTATGTTTTGAGACTACTTTCTTCAATAATTGACTAGACTATTCATACCGACTGAATATCTCGGTAGTAGTAACCGACTAGAGTATATAGAATAACTTTGACATGAAACTAATGGCAACTTGATAAGTAGTAACACTAAGATGCAATAAGTAAATGAAAAAAGATAAGATAAGATCTTATGACAACTAAAACTTCTAGAAAGATCCTATAATATAAGTAAACTTAACATGTGAATAGGACCTACTAGGTGAACTAGTTAGGTAAAATACTTTATTCACACCAACAACCCCCCATAATTGCAACTTAGGTTGTAATAAACAAATGCAAGGATTAAAATGGGTTCCAATTATGAGGCCATGTTAGGTACCCATGTGCAAATGTAATCTTTCGCAAACAAAGAAAAAGAGAAACCCCAGTGGGAAAAAAACACCTTCCTAAAAGATAGATGAAAATAAAATTCTCTCAATGAAGAATGAGAAGCAAAAAAAACCATGTGAGGGATTACTCCCCTCATAAGAGAGAAGAAGAAGAGAGACTATGCAATGCCCCTTCAAAGTAGTGTCTCTTGTGATTATGGTAGATTCTTGATATTGCATGATGAAGATGACCCAATGTTGTTGAACAAAATTTCTCCCCTTAAAAAGAGACAAAACCAATATAGTGTGCAAGATACCTTCCCATTATTGAAAGGAATATGAGGGAAGAAGGATGGTGTGTGATGTCTTATAACTCTTCTCAAGCATCTCCATATTGATATGAAAAGTTTCCACAATCAAATCAAGAACTTAAGGCCATATTGATGAAGATGACAATACACAATCTAGGAGTGACAATTGCAAAATATAATCCAAAGACAAAGATACCTCCTTTGAAGATAAATATTCCTCCTCCAGATGATTCTCAAATGTATCCAAAATTGTGTAAAACTGGGAAGAATGATCTTTTAGAGAATGAACAAGAGGGAGAGTGTTCCCTCACAAAAAATAAAGAAAAACATCTTCATAAAAAATGTGGGACTCTTCAAAAAAATATGTAATGTCTATCAAGTGATCATCCATTGTAATCATATTTGAAACAAAATATGATTCATACTACACTAAATCATAAGAAGCCAATATTGTGGTAGCACAAGCATCATCACATGCAACAATAGATGAAGTAGATGAGATCTCATTGCATGCCATTTGACTAGACCTATCATCCCCAGATAATCTGTAAGCATAAGATGATGAAGTAAGAACACCAAATGAATATGTTGATGTTGGTTTCGAAGAACGAGGCAAACTAATGTCATTAGCAATGCAAAGCTATTGCAATTGTTGAAGTTTGTGTAGAATTTTCATATCACCAAGTTCTTTCAGCAAGCATTCACTTTCCACATGTGAATTAGAATAAATGATTACAACTAGAAAAAATAGACAAGATCCCCCCCCCCCCCCAAATTATGTAGTCAAGAATCCCTCCAGTAACATATAATTTGGTACTTTATGCTCACTGCAGTTATATGTGTTAGATGCCAAAAACAATAAATTAGACTCGATCTTGGTGCTTACATATGTCAAATTTGTTGGGAAAAATGGTGTCTCAACCTTGCATTTATATGAGGTTACTATTTATAGTAAGTTTTCATTTGAGCACGAAATGGTGCGAAACTCTCCCTGAAGCTTCTGGTTGGCTAGATAAGCATTCCGGTAAAGTTGCGTCGCAAGGTCACAGCTAGTTTTGAAGATATTAAAGTTTTCGTCTTGGAGGGGTGCAATAAAATGTTTAAACTTAATTTTGGGGACTTTAGAGGCTCTGAAACGCCCTGAAAAGTTGCCGTAACCGGCGAAGCGGGTTACGAGGTGATAGAGCACTTCGCGAGCTTTCCGGCGCTTCAAACGGTTCGTCAATCGGACACCCGGTTCTCAAGTTATGGCCTCCGGAAGTTTGTACTCCTGAAATAGGAAAAATAATTTGTATCGAATACATAAATGAGCTGTAAAAGGGAGCGACACGTGTTGATATGTGCCGGTTACGAGGTGATAGAGCACTTCGCGAGCTTTCCGGCGCTTCAAACGGTTCGTCAATCGGACACCCGGTTCTCAAGTTATGGCCTCCGGAATTTTGTACTCCTGAAATAGGAAAAATAATTTGTATCGAATACATAAATGAGCTGTAAAAGGGAACGACACGTGTTGATGTGTGCTTTAACATGTCATAGAAGGGAGATAAGGTCGGCTACACCTTATTGGGTGGTTTTAGCCCATGGTTTTGTAATACCGTTTGACGGTTTCTTGTATTGTATCTCCTATTTATGATGTGTGTGAGATAGAGGTTGGGTGTAAGAGTCTTATGGCTATTGAGTTGCCTCTGAATCTCTGATTAGTGGTACTCCTGCGAAGAGCTTGCTCTGCAAGTATTTTGTAATCTGTTTTTGATTGCTGAATAAAATATTGAGCTGCTTTTGGAGGGTGGGGTTTTTCTCCCGAAAGGGTTTTCCCCACGTAAATCATTGTGTTGTGGTATGATTGCTATTATATCTATTTCTATTTTCTGTAACTGTTGTAACAATCTGAAAAAGTTTTGCATTACCCTCCTCTCAAGGTTAGTGTAGGAAGTTGTTTCCGCTACTTTACTTCCTTACAAGTGGTATCAGAGCCTGATCACCTTTGGTTTCAATTGTGGGCAATTGGGTTTTTTGAACTAATCCAGATTTGAGTGGGAGCTTGTGCAGAAGACACTTTTTGATCTTGTTGCAGGAATATTCAGATGGCGAGTTCGTCAGGGAGAATAGAGGTGGAGAAATTTAATGGAAGTAATTTTGAGATGTGGAAGCTAAAGATGGAAGATCTGCTAATAGATCGAGATCTTTGGGATGTTGTTGACGCGAATGTCCAAAGGCCCTCAGATCCTACTGCGGCAGCTCAGTATGATGTTATGGACCGAAAAGCCAAGGGTCTAATCAGACTGTGCCTGGCAGACTCTGTTCTAATCAATGTCCATGAAGAGAACTCTGCAAAGAAGCTATGGACTAAGCTTGGTGAGATGTATCAAGTGAAATCTTTATTAAATCAAATTTTCTTAAGAAAGAAATTGTATTCCTTGAAGATGGAAGAGGGTGGACGAATTGCAGACCACCTAGAAGCATTCAATATGATTGTGGCTCAATTAGTATCCGTCGGTGTTAAGATGGATGAGGAGGAAAAATGTCAGATCTTGCTTTGCTCTTTGCCTGATTCGTGGGATTCTCTTGTTATGGCTATTGGTAGTACTTCTGTTGTTTTGAAATCTGAAGATGTGGTGGGTGCCCTACTCGGTGAAGAAATGCGAAGGAAGGTATCCATCAGTTCAAAGGAAGCCCTAACCGTTCGTGGAAGACCTAAAGAGAAAGGCAAGAAGAATGAGAAGCGCGGCAAGTCCAAATCCAAAGGGAGATCGAAATCTCCTGGAAAGTCCAAAGTCATTTGCTGGAATTGCGGTAAACCGGGTCACATCCGTAAGGACTGCAAAGAAGAAAAGAAGAAGAAAAAGAAAAAGTTCGATTCTGATTCTGAGTCCGACAAGGAAGATGGCGATGCATTTATTGCGGCTTTAGCGACTCATGCAGGTAATGATGCCTGGCTAATTGACTCAGGTGCATCTTTTCATATGACTTCCAATAGAGATTGGTTTTCTGAATATGAAGGATTTAATGGAGGTAAGGTGTACTTGGGTGATGATTCACATTTAGACATTGTTGGTCGAGGTAAAGTTAGAATCAGGTTTTCTGATGGTAGAATAAAAAGGATTAATGGTGTGTTGCATATCCCTGGATTAAAACGAAACCTGTTATCTGTGAGCAAACTAATAGATGCAGGTGTGCAGGTAGTCTTTTCTGAAACAGGATGTAAGATGATTAAGGGTGCTATGGTAGTTGCTAGAGGTGTCAGGTTTGGCACTTTGTATAAGCTTGAAGCATACACTGTTGAGTGTAATAGCACTTCTGTAAAAAGTAAATCTATGGATACCTCACTGGAAGATTTGAAGGTTTC
The DNA here is from genome assembly GCF_030272615.1 of Cryptomeria japonica. Taxonomy (NCBI): domain Eukaryota; kingdom Viridiplantae; phylum Streptophyta; class Pinopsida; order Cupressales; family Cupressaceae; genus Cryptomeria; species Cryptomeria japonica. Next base: position 770,911,293 of record NC_081408.1, read on the forward strand.
ACCTTCAGCAGATGGAAATGGTTTTTGGGTACCTAAGGGTGCACTTTCATCTGAAGCAAAGTTACCTGCAGAGAAGACTATGTTATGGCACCAGAGACTTGGCCACATTGGAGAAAAGGGTCTAAGGACCTTGAGAAATAAAAACCTTGTTGAAGGTTTGAATGATTGTAATCTTGACTTTGATTTCTGTGAGCATTGCATTTATGGAAAACAAAACCGCGTTCAGTTTTACTCGAGTTCTCATAAAACTTGTGGTGTTTTGGATCTTATCCATTCTGATGTGTTTGGTCCAGTAGATGTCTCTTCGATTGGAAAATCCACATATTATGTTTCATTTATTGATGATTTTAGTAGAAGGACATGGGTTTATTTTCTAAAGAGTAAATCTGAAGTTTTTAGTCGTTTTAAAGAATTTAAAGCAATGGTTGAGTTGCAGACTGGAAAGAAAATAAAATGTTTGAGAACTGATAATGGCGGTGAGTTTTGCTCTAATGATTTTGATAGATTCTGTAAAGACTGTGGAATTAACAGGCATAAGACAACTCCGTATTCTCCACAGCAGAATGGAGTTGCAGAAAGAATGAACAGGACACTGATGGAGAAGGCTAGGAGTATGTTGAGTGGTGTTGGTCTCGAACAAAAGTTTTGGGCTGAAGCTGTTGCCACTGCTTGCTACCTGATTAACAGGTCTCCTACATCAGCTCTTGTTGATAAAATGCCTATGGAAGCATGGTCAGGTCACAAGCCTTCATTAAGACATCTTAGAGTTTTTGGTTGCGAGGCATATGCACATGTGCCAAAGGAGAAGCGAACAAAGTTGGAGAACAAGGCTGTGAAATGTATCTTCATCGGGTATAGTTATGGTGTGAAAGGATACAAGCTTTGGGACCCTGTTGCACAAAAGGTAATTCACAGTAGAAGTGTTATTTTTAGAGAAATTAAGTCTCCTTCTGTTACATTGCAGCCAGAACAGACTAAAAAAGAAGATGTGATTCAACTTCCTTCTACACCTGAAAGAGTTGAATCGAGACCCCTAGATAGGCAAGAATTTGAGGAGAGCTCGTCTAGCTCTGAATCTTCAGAAGAGGAGGAAGAACCTCCAACTCAGCTTGTTCGAAGGTCTACAAGACATAGACAACCACCTGAAAGGTATTCACCTGATGATTGGAGATGTATTTTTGCTTTGAATACTAGTGTGGATGAACCGAAATCTGTAGAAGAGGCATTAGGTATGAATGATGCAGAATCCTGGAAGATTGCTATGGAGGAAGAAATGGCAGCTTTGAAAAAGAATGATACATGGGATCTTGTACCATTGCCTGAAGGACGCAAACCTGTTGGTTGTAAATGGGTGTTCAAGAAAAAGATTGGTTCAGATGGAAGCATTGAGAAGTATAAAGCAAGGTTGGTTGCAAAAGGCTACTCTCAGGTTGAGGGTGTTGATTACGGTGAGATATTTTCTCCTGTTGCAAAAATGACGTCCATTAGATTTTTGCTTTCTATTGCTACTGCTTATGATTTAGAGGTTGAGCAAATGGATGTGAAAACTGCTTTCCTTCATGGTGATTTGGAGGAAGATATTTATATGACACAGCCGGAGCACTATGTGGTGAAAGGCAAAAGTAATTTGGTCTGTAAATTGAAGAAATCTTTGTATGGCCTCAAACAAAGTCCTAGGATGTGGTACCAGAAATTTGATACATATGTGTTGAGTTTGGGATTTGAACGTTCTAAATCAGATCACTGTGTTTATTATAAATCTTATGGTGATCATTTCTTATTCATTGCATTGTATGTTGATGATATGTTATTCATTGGTAAAGGGAAAGGTATGATTTCAGAACTGAAGTCTCAGCTCGCTGCTAAATTTGAAATGAAAGATCTTGGTGCAGCAAAGCACATTCTTGGGATGGAAATTAGAAGAGATAGGGTGAACAGAAAGCTATGGCTAGGCCAGAGTAAGTATGTGAATTCAGTGTTACAGAGGTTCAACATGCAAAATTGTAGACCATTGAGTGTTCCTTTTACAGTTGGAACGAAACTATCTGTTTCAGATTGTCCTACATCCCCATTGGAGATGGAAGACATGAGCAGAGTGCCTTACCAAAGTGCAGTTGGAAGCTTGATGTATGCTATGGTCTGTACTAGACCAGACATTGCCCAAGCAGTGGGAGTACTTTCTAGATATATGTCTAATCCTGGTAGAGTTCATTGGGATGCAGTCAAAAGAGTCTTTAGATATTTGAAGGGTACTTCAGAGTATTCTTTGTGTTATCATGGTAATTCAGTTGGAGACATGACTTCCCTTGATATCCATGGTTATGTGGATTCAGATTGGGCAGGTGATATTGATAGCAGAAGATCCACCAGTGCTTATGTGTTTACTTTGTTTGGTGGTGCAATTAGTTGGATGAGTAAGCGACAGGCTGTGGTTGCTTTATCCACTACTGAAGCAGAGTATATGGCAGCTACTCATGCTTGTAAAGAGGCCATTTGGCTTAAGAGACTGTGTTCGGATATTGGAATAAAACAAGGTACAGTGACAGTTTACTGTGACAGTCAGAGTGCAATTAGCCTAGCTAAGAACCCGACATTTCATGCCCGGACCAAACATATTGATGTTCAGTATCATTTTGTTAGAGATATGGTCGAAGATGGTAGGGTGAAGCTGGTTAAGGTGGACACTTTGATGAATGTTGCAGATGCTTTAACTAAGGCTGTGAGCACAGAGAAGTTCAGATGGTGTTCAGAGTCTATGGGCCTTATGGCCCCTAGCAATTGATTCATTGTGTTGACATTCCCTTTCGCTCATGCAAGGTGTTCGACAAGTGGGAGATTTGTTGGGAAAAATGGTGTCTCAACCTTGCATTTATATGAGGTTACTATTTATAGTAAGTTTTCATTTGAGCACGAAATGGTGCGAAACTCTCCCTGAAGCTTCTGGTTGGCTAGATAAGCATTCCGGTAAAGTTGCGTCGCAAGGTCACAGCTAGTTTTGAAGATATTAAAGTTTTCGTCTTGGAGGGGTGCAATAAAATGTTTAAACTTAATTTTGGGGACTTTAGAGGCTCCGAAACGCCCTGAAAAGTTGCCGTAACCGGCGAAGCGGGTTACGAGGTGATAGAGCACTTCGCGAGCTTTCCGGCGCTTCAAACGGTTCGTCAATCGGACACCCGGTTCTCAAGTTATGGCCTCCGGAAGTTTGTACTCCTGAAATAGGAAAAATAATTTGTATCGAATACATAAATGAGCTGTAAAAGGGAGCGACACGTGTTGATATGTGCCGGTTACGAGGTGATAGAGCACTTCGCGAGCTTTCCGGCGCTTCAAACGGTTCGTCAATCGGACACCCGGTTCTCAAGTTATGGCCTCCGGAATTTTGTACTCCTGAAATAGGAAAAATAATTTGTATCGAATACATAAATGAGCTGTAAAAGGGAACGACACGTGTTGATGTGTGCTTTAACATGTCATAGAAGGGAGATAAGGTCGGCTACACCTTATTGGGTGGTTTTAGCCCATGGTTTTGTAATACCGTTTGACGGTTTCTTGTATTGTATCTCCTATTTATGATGTGTGTGAGATAGAGGTTGGGTGTAAGAGTCTTATGGCTATTGAGTTGCCTCTGAATCTCTGATTAGTGGTACTCCTGCGAAGAGCTTGCTCTGCAAGTATTTTGTAATCTGTTTTTGATTGCTGAATAAAATATTGAGCTGCTTTTGGAGGGTGGGGTTTTTCTCCCGAAAGGGTTTTCCCCACGTAAATCATTGTGTTGTGGTATGATTGCTATTATATCTATTTCTATTTTCTGTAACTGTTGTAACAATCTGAAAAAGTTTTGCATTACCCTCCTCTCAAGGTTAGTGTAGGAAGTTGTTTCCGCTACTTTACTTCCTTACAAAATTTGGCCACTAAATCAAAGTTTAATATTTAGACAAAATGAGATTGAAATCTAATCAAAACACTACAAATTACAATAAAATTATGCACTTTTAAAAAAATTGCACCAAAAATGTTATTGCAGGAGCAAGAACAGAGCTCTACAAGTTTCCAAAATAAGAATAATTCAACAAAACTTATGATAATATATAAAAATTAAAAATTAAAAAGCACCCAAATAAAAAAATGATTACACCGTTGAAAAGAGCACAAAATTATACATCAAATATAAAAAAATCTCACAAAAAGGAGCTCATAATACTATGATATGATCTTTTGAAGTTGAATTGCAATTAGCAAAACTACTAAAGGAGGGGGAAATTGAAGCAACATGTTGATGATCATTTAACCATCAAATTTAAGATAGTCACATCAAAAATGCTTTAAAAAAATTATATCACAAAAAAATATGAAATATTATATATGAAAATATTCTTATATCTATTCTTCATATTGAATCAAATTTTGGAAAAAAATTCTTTACACCTAACTAGGCTACATTGATCAAGTTCAAGAGGATGAATCATTTGGCTTGAAACTCAAAACTAAGGTGACATCACCAATCATTGCATCTGAGATACTAGTGAAAAAATAATCATATGCTAGCAATTAAGGCCATAAAATAAAATCAAGTAGTTACCAAAGTGAGGCCCTTAAAAGCTACCATTTGTTGAATAATATATTGTTTATAGAGTAACTATAAACACGTGTATACAATCCTAACGGGTCACTAGAGAGTCACCAAAAGCCAAATCAAAAGAAATAAAAAGGGTCAAATACGTTCTATAGGTATGTTATTATCAACCAAGGTAAATGCATCCTCTTAGATGCTTTCCTACAAAGACTAACTAGTGCAAGGGAGAATGTTCCCAATATCTTATATTTTGATTTGAAGTTGTCAATGGAAAAATAGTTCCTCTCTATTTAGATTTAATAGTAAAGAAATTAAAATGATGGAGAGCAATATGAGATAATTAAGTAACACTAAAGCAATTAGCATGTAGAAAACCTTTTTTTTTATGTTAATAAATTTGAATGCTAAAAGCTAATCAAAAGAAAGAAATATTCGGCATGTGATAGGGAAGATATGAGAAATTACAATTGATTGATGAAATAGTGAAAAATATGATTCTATTTTCTCTTAGCTAATTTTTAGGTATAATAAAAAAGGGAAACAAAACATATGGTCATTGGGACTAAATTATATACTTGTAGCAATTGCGTTGTTCAATTGCATAAATATATTAAAAAATTATTTAGAGGTGGTGAAGCTTATGACTTGAAAGATATCCCACATACTTATTAAGATTCTTTTAAGCATGAACCTTGGAATGACTTGATTCAAAATGTACCCATGGATCCATAGGTGGATTTACCTTAGGAGATAGACATGAAGCTCTAATCACCATTAAATATTCAACATATTTAACACCCCTTTTTGCAAGAAGTCATATTTTTGCAAGGTATATATCTATGCACCACATAGCCATAGTCTAAAATTATGCAAACAAATTTAGGTAAAAGGCTTATGATATGTAGACATTTAACAATGTTTCACAAGTCTTATGTAGGGTTTTCTTCATAATTATGAATTATTGAAGCCTACAAACACTTATTGAAGTGATAATTTTTTGTTGTCTCTTAATATAAATGTGAGACGAGACTCTTTTTTCTCAAAATGAACATGATATTTTTTATTAGAGGTAAAATAGGTTTTAAAGGAACCCTAAAACCATTTATAAAAGGCTAATTAAAAGAAAAACCACAACTAAACAACAACATTTTGATCACTAATGTAAACTAAAAGTAAAATATAGAACAACATCAACAAAATTAGGAAAAAGAAACACAAAAAAACCAACTATAGATGTTTCAAAGTTTTGATAGCTTCCATCTCTTGTTGATAGAATTCTTCCTATATTTTGACAAAGACCATTAAATATTTCTTTTCTTCCTCAAAAGATTTCTTCTTGCTAGCTCAATTTTTGGTGCTTGATACAACATGATCCTTTTTATCAACTTTCTCAGTCCCCTACCCAATTTGACTTTCATGGAGATCTTTGAGTTTATTGGTCAAGATTTGAATACCTACAACACTCTTTTTAATAGACACTTACTCATCTGAACCACACATTACAAGTTGTCTTTGATGGATTTTAATTTATTTTCCAACAACAATCTTGTCATTGATATCATTTTCCATTTTCCCACAACAATCATCTTTGCCTTAAACTCACTATTAAGTTTAGAAAATCCTCTCAAATCTCTCAAGTTTTGGGATTGATTCCCACCCACATCTCGATCCCTCAAATCTCATTTTGACCTTCAAATCTCCTATATATATTATCTAATTTGATGTGAAGATAATTTATCTTTGCATAAACAAACATGATGTTAAGACCCAATAGATTTGTTATTATATGTGGCTCCATATTCTATAGATAGTCCATTCAATCCCACCTTTGGTATTAAATGTGATTGGAAGAAAAGTGACATAAAATTCATTTAAATGAGAAAAAAAATTTATAAAAGGGTGAACTCACAATACTGGTTCCCACTTTTTGACCAACTTTGACGCTTATATGAATATTTTTAAAAAAACCTTCACTTTCCGACACCTATAACTTTTAAACCGTTAAGAATTTGAAGATGATATAAACTAGTGATTTTTAACATCTTGTTTGTAGATTCTAAATGTATTTTTTTCAAATTTGTTTGAATAAAATTTTATTGATTTTTCCATCTCCCTCAAAAAGTAGTTTTTTACAGCAAACAACATTTTTTAAGAGTGATGTGTATCCTGAAACGCATAATTTTTTTTCTATAAATGATAAATACCTAATTCTTTTGAATTTTGGTTTGTAACATCAATACCCAGGGCATGCAGTTGGTTATGTTGAATATTTTTCATTTTACTAAGTTTTGAAGTTCGACTAATTATAATTTAGATATAGGTGTACGTTTGAACACATAACTTGTTCTATATGTATCAAAATTCAATTTTATTTTTTTTGTTGGAAAGAAAACATCAATACCTAGTGCATAGATATTTTTCAGAATTTTTTTGAATTAGTTTACTATTTTTCCCAATGCATTGAACAAAGAAGTTCATGTTCGGTGAAAAACCTAAATTCATAAGAAATAAAATAAAAATATAATAATGAAATTAAATATATTAATTGCTATACTATTTGGAAATCTTATAATAAGGACTAAATACTTTAAAAAAACAACTTTTAAATGAATTAATTTGACCTCCTAAAAGCTAATGTAAAATTGGTTTTTTATTAGCATTTAATAGATGCAAAGGAGACTCCATTGCAAGTATGATTTAGAAGTAGAGAGGTTCTATCCAAGAAATTTTGATTTAAGAGCCTTTGATTTAACTCTCTTCAATTAATTACTTAAAATGGAACCTCTTAAAGCTTAAATCATTATATTTAATGTATGATTTCAGCAAAAATCAGGACGTACCAAAAAGTGGGAAACAACTTTGTGAGTTCACCCAAAAAGAAATCTTGTCAATCCTTAAAACTACAAGGCAAAGAACTTGCCTTTTTTTGTTCCTACATTGCAAATTTGTATGTAGAATAGTCATCCTTTGAATATAAATAAAAAATCATTATTGAATTTTAACCTTGTTTGATACTAAATATTGTTAAGAATATAATATATAGATAAAATTATTAACATGACAATTTTATCACCATATAAGGTAAACCTTGTAGGATATTTGAAACATCAAAATAGTAATACAGCTACAATATATATTTATAATAGTGTCTCATCTCCTAAGATGATTTTAACTAAGGTTATTGAATCAAACATTGATCTCATTCTAGTTTATAGTTCCAAGAAATGATATGAAGGAAAGTTCAATGCACCTTTGCAAACAAGTGATTTGGTGCCACTCTTGTACTACAACTTATACTAGTTTGAACATAAATGATACTTCTAATATCTTCTACAACAAGCTCTATTCACAAGATAAATAGAAAGTGAAAATGAATAAATATGTGAAACTATGGAATATATGAATGTAATTGAAAAGGTTTTCTCTCCAGTTTAACAAAATAGCTACTATGGTGTGTGATATTCGTGAACTACTTGATTTCTTCTAAGAAACCCTAAATATATACAAAAATTTATCTCCACAAGGTACGTGAACAATCTTGAGCTTCAAATGATGCTTCTAAATGTTCTTTCTTTCCTTTTTTCTTGATGTATTAATGATAGACATAGACATTCAAGCAAAATTTCTCATAGATTCTTCACATAGAATTAGATTTTTAGCAATTTTGGCTTTACAACTAACTCTAGGCTACATTGACCTATAATAATACCAATTAATTTTTTGAAGTGTGATGAATTATGAAAGCATACATTGATTGATAGACTCACATGTCATAGATAATGATTCCTTGGATCCTACTTCTAATGGTTTACTTTATGTCTCCTTCCAATCACACTATTAATATTTTATAGTCAAAATGAATAAATCATAACAAATCTATTCTAAATACAATCACAATATGGATTCTTGCTTGAATATCCCTTCATATTAAAGTAGAGACCATAAGCATGATGACATAAATTGAGGATGCAAGTATTTGTATTAATATAAGATTATTATTTTAGTGTATGAACAAGAGATCATATAATAGTGAACATTGTTGTTATGGACCCCCCACTATAATGTTGCTCTTAGGTGAAGTCATAGTTAAAAAAAAATCACATTGAGGATAGTGAAAAAGGCTTGCCATTAAAATTGAATGTGTGCATTGAAGGACAACTAGAGTCATCATAAAGCCAAAAAAATAAAAAAATATAGCTATGCACAGATGATATTATTGGAGAGCAAGTGAAAATGATAATGCTTATATAATGTATAGTAAACAATATAGAACCAAATCTACAAAGCATGACTTAGAATTCCACTAGTTATTGGCTACACAATTAATTATTTTTATTCAAACCGAATAGAGTAAAAAAGTGATGTAAAACAACTTCATTTCGCTATGAAATATAATTCATTGATACATTTACATGGTGCTCTTAAATATTTTATAGTTAAAATGATAGAATCTAAAACATTTTATATTGATATCTCCATCAACAATAAAATTGATTATGGGTATATAACTTGCATTAGATTGTTCACAATTATTAGTCAATAGAATATCAAATAAAATGGTTTTTATATTTTTTTTTTAAATGGAAAATAATATTCATTGGAAAAGTCAATCTTTAACTATTTTAATTTTGATCTTCCATTAATTTAATTAAATACATACTAATAAAATCTAACATACATTAATATACCTACAATTAAGAAATACTAACTAGAATAGTAAATACCAAAACAAGCATTAATATAAAGAAAAAAATTACAAATACAACTTTATTAAAGGCTAATTAGCAACAAAAACAACTTCATATAAAGTTGTTCAACGATAAAAAAGATAACATTTAAAGTAGCCAACAAGAAGATAACTCAAGCAAGGTTGATTACTTCATGATGCATGACATTAGTGACCATCTCGACATTTCACCTTGATTGAGCATTGTTACATAGCTACCTGTCCTCCTTGCCAAATTATGTGACCATCCATCCATTCTATGATTGCACAATAACCTTTCTTTGTTGTTGGAAATGAATAATGTTGCACGTCTTTAAAGTTATAAATCAGATAGCAAATTTTGATGTTCAAAGAGCTCCCATGTCTGGTTATCATTGCCAATAGATTGGGAGTATAAAATTTTATACTTACCTCAAAAGAGATGATATGAGTTGCAAGTCACTTAAGATATTTTTGAACTCCAAGTCAGATTGATAAGGATGAGGGATAATGATTTGGGGTGTGAAGTTTTCACTTGAAGAATCCAGAATTCAATTCGTGAGGAATGAAAAGTGTATGAGAAGGAAACCATGCATCATAATCTCCATGTGTTTAACAATAATATGTCTAAATGTCTGAGTTATAACATTGCGATAAGGGGAGAGTCCAACTATTGCCATTCTCCAAGACCACACCTGAAGGAAGAGTGGAGAACATAAAATTCCAAATATGTTGAACATGGGTGCATAACTAGAAGGCATGCTAAATGGTCTCTTTTTTAGAATGAAAAGGGAAAACAAGAGGGGGTGAAATGAAGGAGAGTTTATCACTAATAGGGTATGTGCATGATCATGGTGTGCCAAAACAAGCCCTTAAGTGGCAATGAAATTTCAGAAAATCAGAGTTATGCAACTCGACATGAAAATTTGAATAAGTTATGAACATTATCTTTAAAATATGTAAGAAGAGAATCTATAGAAAATGGAATGTCGTTTCTAATCTACTAGTTGTTTTTTGGGAAAAAAAATCCTATTTGATGAAAATTTCAAATTTCAATGCAGTGGTACTAAAATTTCAGTAAAAAGATAAGAAGTAGGCGTATGTCTGACCATCCTAATCACAATCAAATGATAATATTTTTTTATAAGATTTATAATATAAGTATTAGACTCATGTTTGTATGTGACACATATTTTTTTATAATTTTTTATAAAGTAAATAATTATTTATGAATTTTTTACTACAACTTTTCAGAAATTCAGAAACTCCTACGTTTGACCACCGTAACTTGGTCAAAACCTTATGAAATTCAATTTTTAAAATTTTTTCCCTATAGTAGACGAAGCATAGGATGTGACGCATGTTTCGGATTCAAAAAATGTTATACCATTTGAAAGTTATGAGTGTTTTTCAATCAGGAATTTTGTTAGAATTCAATTAGAAAATAAATAATAATTATTTATTTAAGTTGAAATAAGGCAAGCCTTATATTGTTAGAAAGATGAGAACATCCTTAAAAAACCCTTTTCGTTTTATCAATTTTGGCTATAAAAAAAGTCGTCAGCCACCAGTGTAAAGTCTAGAAAATCAAGGAATACTAAAAAACACATTTTTTAAGTTGACTTTCTAGGCTTGTCACTTCCAAGCCAAATCCCAAAGCAAACCCAAGCCAAAATTTAAAATTTAAAATTTTTACAACATAAATCGGATATCTGATTTTAATAAGTAAATTCAATAACTAAATTTGCACATAATTAATCTATTGTTTATTAATATATTAATATATAATATATTAATTTATAGAGAGAGAGAGAGGGGGGGAAGGGGGGGTGGGAGGAGAGAGAGGGGGAGGGGGAAGGGGTCATATTATGTCCTATGACCTCTTAGGTGTCAATTTTTTGTAAGCAGCATTGGCACTACTTTTTATATTGTAATAATGGTTCATATTTCCACCTTGTGACACACTATGACCCATAGGACACCATATGGTGTCGTTAGGGGTCATGGGATACCATGTGACCCCTAAGGACAATATATGACCCCTTAGGACACCATATGACCCCTTACGACACCAAATTATGTCATTATGGGTCATATTATGTCCTAAGGAGTCATATTGTGTCATACGGCCCCTTAAGACACCATATGACCCCTTAGGACACAATATGACCCTTTACGACACTATACAGTGTCGTTATGGGTCATATTGTGTCCTACGGAGTCATATTGGGTTCTATGTCCCCTTAAGACAACATATGACCCCTTACGACACCAAATTGTGTCGTTATGGGTCATATTGTGTCCTAAGGGGTCATATTATGTCATATGACCCCTTAAGACAACATATGACCCCTTAGGACACAATATGGCCCCTTATGACACCATATTGGGTCGTTATGGGTCCTAAGGGGTCATATGACCCCTCTCCCCCAATCTCTCTCTCTCTCTCCCTCTCCCCCAATCTCTCTCTCTCTCCCCTCCCCCCTCTCTCTCTCTCTCTCTCCCCCCTCCCTCCCCTAATCTCTCTCTCCCTCTCCCCTAATATTTATCTCTCTCTCTCTCCCCCTTTCCCCTAATCTCTCTCTAACTCTCCCCTAATCTCTCTCCCCCTCCCCCCTCTCTCCCCCTCTCCCCTAATCTTTCTCTCTCCCCCCCTTTCCCCTAATATCTCTCTCTCCCTCTCCCCTAGTCTCTCTCTCTCTCTCTCTCTCTCTCTCTCTCTCTCTCTCTCTCTCTCTCTCTCTCGCCTCTCTCCCCTAATATCTCTCTCCCCCTCCCCTAATCTCTCTCTCTAAAATATGAGTACTCAAATCGAATATTTGATATAATTGGATATCTGATTTCTGCCACTGCCATTAATATGACAACAGTAACAAAAAGGCGGCAACAAGAATTATTTTTGGGACCCCAAATTTACGCATTAAAATCGGATATCCAATTTCTGTAAATAAAAAAGAGCCTTGTGGGAGACAGATTGGATTGTCAAACAATTAAAGATTCTTCAAAGATGCATTCATTTCTCAGCTCAGATGCAAGTACATGGACCATTTGGACATGAGCGTTGGCTTGTTTTTGTCAGAGTTGTGTTTGGTGTGATTGGGATCAGTGTGAGTCAAGTGAGTGAATTGATATGTGGGTTCCATAATATCTAACTCCTTTATCTCAAACAATATCCTTGTCAAACGATGACATGGAAAGTTCACTTGAGTATGACCGTCTATCAGATCTTGTACAACGAGGAAATGTTTTTGTAGTTGTTGCACCGCAAGGGAATGAAGAGAGATTAAAATATTGGTTGGCACGATGTGTACAAGGAAAATAGAAGCTAACACAACCTGTGACAGATCATGATGGGTTCACATATCCTACAGGTTCAGTTGTTGTAGTGGGAACTTGGTTGCGAACATACATGATTAGAAAGAATGGCATACCTGCATTTGAAGACTACGAGAGATACAAAACCATTCTCATGTATTCACACCTTATTATAACTACAAATGTCAAGTTGTTGAAGCATCAAGCAAAACCAAAGACCAAAGAGCTATGGACAGTGACTAATGTTGATCATGAAGCAATACTGGATAATCTTAAGCAAAGAGATGACCCTTCAGGCATACTTGAGTAGTAGGTCTTTAATGGTGTCTTATTTTTTTTATCATGCATTTCATTTCAAACACTGATCATAAAACCTTAATGTTCAAGTTTGTTACGTGTATATTAAGGATGTGTTCAAAATGCAGGTCTATTGATGAACGTTTTTTTTTGCAACATGGGTTTTGCATGCACATAGCGGGTACACTCGATATAATTCGAAGGGACGTATTATTGCAACACGGCTTATTATCATGCATTTGATGAACATTACAATTTTTGATAATAAACAACACTATTTGACAATTTTTGATGATATAATTATCGCAAAGCCTTTATGCTCATGCAGGTCTTTTTGATGATATACAACACTATCACATTATGATTTTTGCATTAACATAGTGGGTTTACTTGATATAATTCGAAGGAAAGTATTTTTATGGTATATAATCCCACCTTTTCATTTATTATCGTGCATTTCAGTTGAAGTGATTATCATAAAGCCTTTATGTTCATGCATGCATTTTATGTGTAGACTAACAATTCTTAAAAATACAGGTTCATGCTAGATCATTCGCCATTGACTAGTTTACTCTTGGTGATGGTACATATTCCTTGGGGTTATCAATATTTAGCTACTTTTTAAGTTTTCTTTTCAAGAATTGCAAAAATTTACAGCCAAACACAACACTGTATGCTCTATGTGCATTAATGAGATTAAATTTTGTGTGTAAACACTAAGTCCCTCACTTTGTCAATGTGATTTAATTTTGTAAACTTTCACACACTATGTCAAGTGAATGTATTGTCATTTAGAAATGACAATATCTACCATCGTCTTCAACCATGCAGAGAAATGCAGTGAGAAGGGCTTTAATCAACATGCGTCTTTCTTCAAAGTTATGCTTGTAGAGTTTGCAGAGAAACTCGTAAGTTTCATAATTATACAATCTTGTACATCTTAAAAATATTTCAAATGATCTATTTATAATTTGACAAAATAATTTGTATTAAGTGTTATAATTTGTTTCTTGTAGCACATTCATTCTGCATAAAAATGTTGCTTATTTTGGTCTTCATTTATATGTAGGCATTGCTCTACGTGTTGTCCTCATTTTTGTTTTCAAAAATGATGGACCATTACATAGAAAATTTATCAAAAAATGAAAATTTTACTCTAAGGCACACTTCCCAAGGCATAATTTTGCCTTACCCTTGGACTGGCTTAAGCCTTAGTCCATCCTCAAACCACGTTTCAAATTTCATCGCATTCTAAGTTCATTTGCTATATCATTCCTTCAATTTCGAGTTTTTTCTCCCTGGCAGCAGGTGCAAAATTTTTCTTAAGTTGCAAGTTTTATGTTTTTCCTTTGTTTTAGTGTTGTAGGGAAAATTTTAGTTAATTACAAGTCCACTTTATGAAAATAGAACTTGTAACTTACTTTTATTCCCCCCTTGTTGCTTTTTGGCTTTAAGTCATTGTAGGAACTTTTTGGGCATATTACAAGTGAACTTTAAATTATATAGTTTAAATTAAACTTGTAATTCATTTAAAAAGTTCCATTTAAGTGATTTTAAGTTATGGTAGGGGTTTTTCTCCTCCATTACTAATTTTATAAAGTCACTTTAAGTTGTAATAGGGATTTTATTTTCCTATTACAAGTTTTATTTTTAAGTTGTTTTTATGACTTGTAAAAGGAGTTTTATTTTCCCTTTACTAGTCTTTTGTTTAAAAACTTGTAAAGGGAGTTTTATTTCCCTATTACAAGTATTTTAAACTTGTTGTTTGCTCTCACAAACCCGATTTTGCCTTATGAGGGGAAAAGTGAACATTTTAAACATGAAAAAAGGTTTAAGAAACCTGATTTTCCTTATTGCATGCATTTTAAACTTGTTGTTCTTTCCCAAGAACCCGACCAACATTGTTGAAGGATTTTTTTGACAATTTCCACCAATTTTTGTGGAGAAATCTTAGGAGGAGGAAGGCGTTTTGGATTCCTTGATATTTTCATGCATTTTCCAACTCTCTTCACGCCATTTGGAAGACATTATTATTGGTTTTATGGTGTTTTAATAGCAAAAACATGTTTGAAAAATGCCACGATTTTCCTCATCTAAGTGCCACGAACCTTACTTCTTCCAAGTCATTTTGCTTGTCTTGCCTAGGCGTGGAGATTGGGTGCTTTACTTGACTGATTCTTCATGCTTTTAATGGGCGCTTTGATACATATGACATTTTAAAAAAAACGTGGCTAGGGTTTGGAGTGTGGTTTGTTGTCTATTTAAGAGATTTTCTCTCTTCTTTCAAGGATTGTTTCTTATTCTTGGGAGGTCGTTTTGATTGATCAAGGTATGTTCTCTTCTCTTTTTCTTGTTTTCTTTTCTTGTTTTAGTTTGTTTTGGTTTCCTTGATCAATTTGTATATATGTTTTGTTTTGTTCTTGCCTAAAATTGATTTTGTGAGAGATTTTCCCCTTTGTTCCAAGTTTGCAAAGCAATTTGTGAATTGCATTGATCTTCCCCATTTTCCCTCATTACTTGTATTCAGGATTTTAAATCCCGATTACAAGTAGGATGAAAATAATTGATCTTCCCTTATGGCTGTAATATTTTAACCATCTTTTGTTGAAATTCCAAGTTTCAAAGATGAAAAATACTTATTTTTTCAAAATCGGGTTTTTAAAACTGGATTACATGTTGAAAGTTCTTCCCATTTTCATAAAGACGATCTTCCCAAAATCTTTTCATTTCCATCATCCATACATACCATTCCCACCATTTCATCCACTCATTTCACACCTTCATTCATTTTTCCCATTTAAAGTCTACCTGTAGTCAGACATTTGAAAACCGAAATTGGTCCAAAATGCACTCAAAAAACACTTGAAAATGAGTCTTAAAGGTCCAATTACAAGTGCAAACTTGTAGTTACCCAATACACATATGAAGTTGCATGTTTTTTCTCCACAATTGCAAGTTAATGCTCTTGTTTTTCCCACACATGTAATGTAGCTTCCAGAACCCGAAATTCACTTGTGAGCCCATTTTTGCATCAATTTATCTCTTCCCTTGTTAGTCCAGTTTGCACACACGACCTACCAAATCAATAAATTAAGGCATGGGCCTTATTTTGCAAGCAGATTTGAAGATTAGAGAATGGCACAAAGAAGAGATACAACAACAATTCATGGTTGAGAACATAGAATGCTTTCAAGACAAAGATGGTCATAACATGAAAAGAGGAGGGCATCCCTTTCCCTCTTGAAAAGCTAGTACTACCCTAAGAAAGAAGATAAGGATGCAAGTTCTCATTCCGGTTCAAGATGTCTTTACCAATCTAGAATACTTCAAGTTATAGCATCCTCAAGTGACATGAAGATCATCACAGACAAAGGATGATGCAGTTAGAGTCGTGTCTTTAGACACATGGAATATTTTTTGTTATGCATTTTTAATTTTTTTTTGACAAGTTACATGTAAAAAATAACTTTGTAATTGCAAGTTAACTCATTACTTGCACTTTTGTAATTACATGTAAAACAACTACAAGTTGTGTTCAATTAGGACTGTAGTTGGAATAAGTCAAAGTTAGTTATTGAATAAGTCTCGATGGTTGAGAGAATTTCTCAATTTAGTTGGGATCCTCCCACCTTTTTCTCATGACTCCTCTCCTATTAATACTTGAGGGGGTTTATTGTAATTTTTATCTTTTGGCAATGCAACAAAATTCTGTCAGTTTGTATGTGCACTCTAAGACTTTGAGTTTAGATGTAAATCAAATTGCTTTCAATAAAAGAGGCAAGTTGTGTTGAGACTTTGTGCCAATTCAAGTTGTTATGTGACGACATTTTTTGGAGTTGATTGTGAGTTTTGTTTTATTGTGAAAGAGGGATTTAAATTCAATCTTGCAGACTTTGAGTTGCTAATTGTATTTAGAGTTATATGTTTGGCTTTTAGATTTGGTCTTGTAGACTTTGTGCTACTTCTATTTTTAAGACTTGTGCATGTAAGGTGAAGTGCATCATGTAGTTAGACTTTGAGCTGCTATATATTGTGCTTAGTTAGCAGAAAATCATCTAAAAAGGTTGATAGGAGAATAGATAGTTGAAGACTTTGAGCTTTCTTTCTGTTTTCCTGTCCTGGGGAAGTGACGGAGGTCTTTGTGAATTCATGGAAACTTTGCTTCCCTTTATGTTCCAAAAATCCTACAAAAAAGTCTCATTTCTATATTTGTTGATATTTATTTCCAATTGCTATTACTTTTCTGTGAAGAGAAAAGAGTATAGTTATTCTTGAAAGAGGAAGAAAAACTGTTGTCCCACCCATATTAGATTAGTTTAGTTTGTAGATAGGGGGAGCATTCCCTTAATTAGGAGAGTTTTACTCACACATTTGGTTGAAGCCACAATTTTGTATATTTCCCCAAGTGTACAAAATTTTCAACCAACACTACGTAAGATTTTCTCTTCGGACATGAGGATGTTTGATGCAGATGAAGTGGGATGTTGTATTTGTATATGGATGTGAATTGATGTAACTTTGTTACGATGATATACGATGTCCATGAGCAAATTGGTTTAGTTATATTGATGATATACAATGTATTTGTACATGAGTACATTGGTGTAGTTGTATTGATAATGATGAAAAATCATGTTTGCATATTCGTTCATGGATGTCACATGCAAGTGTAATGTTAATTATGTGTATACAGTACATGAAAATGTTGATGATCATTATGTGTCTACAGTGTAATGCTTGTTTATCTATATTTTTTCATTGAATGAGTCTGACGATTTTTTCATATACTAAAAAAATGTTGCCCTAATAAAACCATAGGGAATCTTGAGAAATTGAGATAGGATTTTGTAGGGACCCCTCTCATGGCCTCGTAGGTTCAAATGGGTCATTCGTAGGTGCCATAGATTCTGAGTTTGGGCCTATCAAAGTTTGACAATTTTTAGCACTTAGGGCGCTCAAGGGATGATGTCGGTAGGGTATGACCCCGAGCATTCCACCGAGTGCGGGGGGGGGGGGGAATAGGAGCATGCATAGGGTAAGAATGCCTAACTAGAAATGTCAGAACTGATGGTTCATGATCATGATGAGTAGAACGAGAAATTGGCCACGCGACAACATTTGATTGAATGAGTGACGATTTTTTTGGCAACTGAAAAATGTTGCCCTAATAAAATCGTAGGGAATATTGAAAAACCGAGATAGGATTTTGTAGGTACCCCTCTCGTGGCCTCATAGGTTCAAATGGATCGTTTACAGGTGCCACAGATTCCGAGTTAGGGCCCATCAAAGTTTGACAATTTTTAGCACTTAGGGCGCTCAAGGGACGACATTGGTAGGGTATGAACTTGAGTGTTCGAACGAGTGGGGGGGGGAATAGGAGCATGCATAGGGTAATACTACCTAACTGGACATGTCGGAACTGACGGTTTGTGACCACGACGAACAAACGAGAAATTGGCCATGCGAAAACATTTGATTGAATGAGACTGATGATTTTTTTGCCAACTGAAAAAATGCTACCCTAATAAAACCGTAGGGAATCTTGAAAAACCGAGATGAATCATTTCGACACATGAATCCCCCATTGACAACTTGTTACAAGTTTTGAGCAATCTTGAGCAATTTTGCCAATATGAGTAACCTATGACTAGACATAACAAATATTGGTCTAGATAACCTTATTACATAAAAAATGATTATATTTCACCTTATTTACATTGAGAATCCATCAAAACACTTGTCTTCCAAATTTGACCTCGTGAAGGCCTTATGAGCAAGGAGGTCGTTAAATTTGGTGAAGTTGCCAAAGGTAACCAAATTTAACACTTACGATTTAGATGAAATGAATTATATATAATCTGAAGATTATACAAACAACACTTACTATGAAATGAATTGTATTGTTCCTTAAATAACCATTATTAACCATTGTTAATTATTGGATTGAAGATTAAAGTTTAAAATGATAACACCATGTAAACATAAGCAACAATTTATATGATCAAATATCAACTTTTGTATATATGAAAATGTCAAATGATTACAAGTGTATGTCCATACACAAATATGGCATAAACGCCAACTCAAACTAAATGTATGTCTATATACGTGAATGTATGTTCATATACAAAATATACATGCCAACTAGACATGTAAGCATCCCAAAACTATCTATAACATCCTAAGCTATAGATGGATCATCAAAATCGATCCTCTTCACTGCACTGCTCGACTCTGAAGGATCTTGCACAAGAAAAAACAAACCACGATTAAGATTAGTTATATTATATAACTCACAGTAGAAAAGTTAATATAAAAATGAACTGTAATTGAACTATTATTGTTTACCTCATCTCCATGTTTTCTCTTCGGCTTTGGAGGAATCTTGATGTATGTCTTCAGTAGAGGAGGTATGTTTTCAATATTTTCATACACAACCTACATATGTTCACAAACATGACATTGATACAAGTTAGAATATAATTATCACTGATAATAACAAATTATATCTACTAAACACAAAATAAAATAAACACATGTACTTGAGGCATCTCTTCTTCTTCTTCTTCATCATCATCTTCAAGTATAGTGGGTGTAGTCAACAAGGATGTGAAGCCAATAATTTTCTGTACATATACACAACAACCATGTGAAACTATCAATCTATGTCTAGACATGTATAATTATTACAAGTTATTTAAACTATTCATTCAATCATATTTGCATTCAATTACCTTTGCCTTGTCTCCAACTGCACTACCAGATCCCAAATTGTGCAACCCCACACTCACGCTACTTGTGCCCTATAAGAGTAAAATAAGATATACATGCAAGTTACTACATAATCTAATTAATTCCAATATAAATGATGAGCATGTATGTACAATAAAATACAAACGATTAGGTGCAATAATATATGTACCGTAAAGCTATCAAGGCCAAATGAAATGGTCGTCAAGGTGCCCTCCTGGATCTATGTCAACTTCTCCTCTATCATCAACTGTTAAATAGACCATGTAAATAAACATTAGTACTTAATATTATCTATATTATAAATATTCATTTAAAATATAGAATGAACTATTAAAATACAAATCTTACCACTACATCATCAACGTATGATGAAGGTGCCTCCTCGCCTCTAGCATGCGAGGATTCTCCAAGGTATCCTCCAGTCTCTGTCATAACATCTAGTGCATCGTGCATCTCAAAGAGTGAATAGCCGATATGGTTCGTGACGCTGCCTCACAGATGATATCTAGATGTTGCACTGGAGGTGGGGGATCAACAGGAGGAGGGGGGGACATATGGGCCCTGGATTACTCTAACTGCCCTAGGTCTATTTTGGGGCATACCTAAACCCACACCATGGAAAGGTTGGATGTCAAAGTAGTTCACATGTTTTCCTAAAACAAACTAAGCTTACAATTTTTTGATGAAGTAGAAGGGGATATCAAGATTGTTGTTGGGTGGTTTATCGAAAACCATCCACCAACAATCCCAATTTTTTTTCACAATATCATCATTTGTGCACCATTTAATAGAAAGTTTTATTTTTTGGGGGTCTACGGGTTGACCAGTGCGGGGATTCACAAACAATGTGGCGATATCAGCTTTGGATATCTCGAGATCCTTGATCTCCTTATAGGACAAGCCATCCACATATTGTTCCCTCATAGAATCTCGCCATAAAAAAGCGACATTGTGCTCCTCCGTGACAGTTTGTATACTCTTTATGATGGACATGAGGGGATCAAACTTTGGGTTCAGGTGAGGGATCCTACGATAGACATCTGCAATCCCCCTCAATTGGTTCAAATTTTGTGCAATTAAATCCTGAATTGAGGGGGGGTTTGATAAAGGAGGGTTTGGTCGTTGCGGTTGTGGTTGATCAATGTTTTCACTGTTATCCCCCATTTTTAACCTAATTGAATGTAAACAATTAAATTTAGTTAACAAATTTGAACAATTTTGTATTTGATTTTAAAAAACCTAGTTTTCATGAAAAAAACATATTTTGAATGAAAAAATAAATAAACATTAAAAAAAACGCAAAAATTTGAATGAAAATGATGAAAAAAAAATAAAAATCCTACCTTTTATTGTATTTCTTTGCAAATTTGGGTCACCAAATTGGATATCGGATTTTCTTGAATTCGCACAACCCATGGGTAAAGAATAACCCATGGGCTATCACAGTCCTCTTTTATTGTCTCAGAGAAATCGGATATCCAATTGTATCAAATATTCGATTTTTATGGTTAAATTATTTTAAAATAACAATATATATTATATAATATATTATTATATAATATAATATAATGATGTATTATATAATATATAATATAATATAATAATATATAATATATTATATTATATATTACATATTATATAATATATAATATATTTTTTAATTTAAAATTACCTATAAAAATCGGATATCCGATTTGCCTAGGTATTTACCATGCCAAGGTGTACTAACACCCAGGCCAAGCAAAAAGTCAACTCGAATTTTCACATTTTTAGGCGAGTGGAAAAGGCTATTTTTTTTTCTCATCGCCACTTTTTGGCCCCCCATGATCCTGCACTAACCCAATAGGCATCTTAACATGCAACATTCTCCAAGCAACTAGTCGAGCTTGTGTTGGATTTCCATATATAAAGCACTTAACTTGTTCCATCTTGTTGGCATATGAGCAGTGTTTGATGACATGATGATAATGTATGTTGTCATTGATGTCAATATGTTGAACTATGAACAGGTATATTGAAGTAAGCAAACTAGCAAGTGAAGTGGTATGATGGTATGAACTGGTATGTGCAAAAGTGAACCGGTATGATGAAGTGTGAACCGATATATGCAAAGTTTGTATCGGGATGTGACTACCGGTTGGTAGCCTCAACTTCAGGGTTTTCGGTTGATGCATTCCAAGTATGTGAGACTTGACCGACGACATCCTGTGATGAGTTAGCATTGTAATGAAGATCAGAGTGCGTTGCCACGTCAGCCTTGTGTGCGTGAAGGATTTCCTTGAGGATCTTGCATGAGAAGATTGATTCTATCCACCTCGGGAATGTGCAAAATCTTAGTAAATGGTGGAGAGCGCATGATGGGTTATCAACCTCCAAAAGCGGTGAAGAATGGACGATGCAAAAAGTCTTGAGATTTGTTCAAGATTGTTTTACCCTATGTAATGTGATTAAACGGTTAGGATTGGACCGACTGTATTGTTAACCTAGATGCTTAGGGTTTTAGGTTTTTTGCTACTGACCTAATTGTTGTCTATAAGGTCGATGATGAGTTTCATTTGAAGTTGTTGGCAAATGAATGTATGTGAGGTGATTCTTGCCAGACTGAAGGAGTAAGTAGAGATTTGCAGAGTGTGATTGCAGGTGTAAAGGAACTAAAGTGGATCTGCCTTGACATTAAGTGTTGTTATCATATCAGTGTATTACCTGTTGACTTCTAACAATTTCAGCAGCTGGAAAATCCCTTAACCGGGTAGCTTTAATGGGCTTTTTGTAAATCCTTTAACAGGGTGACTCAAAATAATTGAGTTCTTGAAATCCTTTTACAAGGTAACCTTTAACAGGGTTTTAACCTCTAACTAGGTATTTAGCCATCCCTTAACCGGGTGATCCCTAGTAGGATCGGTTCCTAAGAGAACCTGTTGTAAAATCTTTAACCATACTAGGCTCCTAACTGAGTGAACTTCAGAAGAGTTCAAGAACAACTTGTGGGTATTCATCCCCACCGTGGTTTTTCCCATTTGGGTTTCCACGTGAAAAATCAGTGTGTTATGTGTGATGCTTTAGTGTTTTCTGTTAAGCGGTAGTGCAAGCTGATCTAATGGTCATTGTATTTTCTGATGTATTACTTGCTTAAGCATGTGGGTGAAGTAGAGATGAGATGCTAGGTTTTGAGAATATCTAAGTGTTACCGGTTTATGTCTATCACAGTCATTGTTTTACCGGTATTGTCTGAATTCAGATTGGTGATGTTGTTTACCAGTTAGTGTAGTTTAAGTTGTTAAAGAAAGTTTTTGTCTGTACTGATTCACCCCCCCCTCTTAGTACCTATTGGGTATTTGTTGTTCATCATTATTCATCACATCTCGATTTGTTGAGCTTACAATTTCCAATCCTTTAGAAAATTATCATGACATGGGGTAGAGAGCACATAAGACAACTCAAGAGTGACCAATTGTTTTGGATTTCTTGAATCAACTTCTTATAAGTAGAGGAAAGATTGAACTAGACCTTGAGTTGCACTGCCAAGTTTTCCAATCAAAAGATGTCGGGTCCCATAAACTGCAAAAAACTTGAATGCCTTTTTCAAAGAGGTGTTTTTCTTTAAGAGATTTGATGGTAGCTAGTGGACTATTGTTTTGCTAGACAAAATGGTTCCACCAGATAGAGGAGGCAAAACTTAAACCATGACTCAAGTTGTGATCATACCAAACCAAATATTTTGAGGTAATTTTCCAAGCTCTCCAAATGGAATTGAGGGGAGAAGAATCACATCTTAAAATAAGAGGCATGGAGTAATTTATCCTTGCAATTGACAAAGTTCTAGGAGCCTCTAGCAATAGTTGTTTGAATGTGGTCGTGCATAAGATGCTTCTAGGGAGCGTCATCATCCAAAGCCCTTACAATGCATTTGGTTGTAAGGCAAATCCCTTGAGTGTAAGGGTCTAAAATTCCCAAACCTCCCTTATCTTTTGGTTGGATGTAAGGGGTCCATGAAGTAACAAGTCGACCTTTTTTATTTCGCCACTTAGCCTAGAGATATTCCCAATCATTTGAGTCAGCTAATTATAACAAGTTTTGGAGGGACACCAACATGAAGAAATGTAAACATGACTAACAAGGAGGATTTTATTGACTACTTGAATACTACCAGCCATAGATAAAAAATTGTTGGTCCAATTTAGAAGTTTGTTTTTATTTTAGGCAAGAACTAATTCCACATCTCTTTAAGCGAGACTCCAATGCTAAAGGGGATTCCAAGATATCTTGTAGTACTACCATATTTCACTTCTGCCATTCTATAGGGATCCAAGGAGCACATATCATAATGAATTTAGTTTTAAGCATTGCCAACCTAAAGCCTAAGTACAAAAAACATCCAAAGTGTTAGTCACTTCTTTTGTGAAGTTTTAACTGAAAAACATACTGTCATCAACAAAATGAGAATTAAGACAATTTGTAGTATTGTCTAGAAGAGAAATGCCTTGAATTAGTCTATTTGAGACAACATGTTGAAAAAGATACCCAAGTGCATCAACAACAAGGACATTAAGGAAAGAAGCAAGAGGACAACCTTGCCAAATGGATTTTTGAAGAGGAAATTGAGAAGATAACACCCATTAACAACCACTATAGCATTCACATATGCAAATAACATGTTGATTTGCTCACATATTTTGGGGCCAAATCCAAGACATTTTAACATTTTAATAATGAAAGGCTATCAGATACAATCATAAGCTTTATTAATGACAAGTTTTATAATAAGAGCTTCTTGAGCAGATTGTTGGGTCCATTCAACCATTTCCCAAGCAAGCACTAAGTTGTCTAAGATAAATCTTCCACCCAAGAAGCCACTTATCTCCAGATGAACACTCATTTGAGTGTTGTGTTTAATTCTTCTTGCCAAAGCTTTAGCTAGGATTTTGTATGAGGTATTGAGGAGGTTAATCAGTTTGCATCCATTAACTGTCTTCTTGCTTACCTTTGGGAATACACTTAATCATCCCCTGGTTAATAATCTTTCCTAAGGATCTAGTTTCGACTTCCTCAAGATAAATATTTTAGAAATCATCTCGTATGTGAGGCCAAATAACTCTACGAAATTCAATTGGGATCCCATCTATTCCTGGGCTTTTTTCTAAAGCTATGCAATGAAGGGCAACATTAGTTTGCTCTATTGAAAGGAGATGGTTAAGAAACTTACTATACGCGGGGTCTAATTTCTTAAGAATACAACCAACAACACTCTCCTCAAGAATAGGGAGAAGAATGCCATTAGCTAAATCATTAGTAAAAAGGTTTTTGAAGTGCTCATAGATAATATTCATACTATCTAATTGGCTATTTTGCAAGGATCCATCAACAAATTTAATCGCAATGATGTGTTCAATTTTATGTTTATGCCAATGATATTGGAAGAAAGATTTAGACCCTCGACCTTCATCCTTAATCCATTACAAATGGGCATTGATTTGAACACCTTTTTCTTTATACACAACCATTTTCTTGAGCAAATTTTCAGCATTGACCACAATATTTTGTAAGGTGATGTTACATAGATTATAAGCAAGAAGTAAGCACCCATGTTCAAACTGGCCTTTGAGAGATTTCTCTAATCTTCTAAGTTTAGCAACAACTTTTCATCCATAATCACGAAAGAAGATTGTACGTACATGTATCAATGGTTCTTAACCACCAACTAATCCAACTGTCTTATTGTGGCTTTAGTTCCAAATAACTAAAAGGCCATAAATGTAATCTTGATTTTTGAGATGGGCTTGTAGTTCAAGAGGGATAGTGTGGTGAAGATGGGGAGGTGATAAAAATAAGTGGGTGAAATATCTGAAGACACAAGGTGTGGCCATTAGAAGAAAGAGAAATGGGACAGCTAGGAGAAACATAAGATATTAACAAAGTACCAAAAACGACTAACATCGTTGAATCTAAGCACGTTTTTCCCGAAGTACGGAAAAAAAACTACACACGTTTTTTCAAATAGGACACAACTTCTTTAAGATTCTACGCAACTTTGAAATACAATTTTGTCCAATTTCTAATTTACACATTTTTGCTTCACCTACATAAAAAAAAAGCGGAGATATTTTGCTCACGTGGCTATATAGTCATCTGATTTTGGGCAAAATTTGTAAACCTATCCGTTGAAGACAGATTTTTACACGGTTAAATGAACATGAAATGAAAATCAAAGCTGTTAATCAGTCCTATATGTATACGAGAAATTCTTAGCAGTAGAAAGGAGGCCAGAATATGTCAAACACAGCAAATCGGAAAGGCTTATCAATTTTGATGAGAATGAGGATGCGGCCTGCAAATGAAATGGTCGCCAATGTATCGGTAAAATTAGTCCTAAGAACTTTTCTTTTCATTCAGATTTTTTCAATAAGTTTTGTGCTTGAATTTTCTTCGAATAAAATTTGGCAGCCCAGTAGCAACCCATCATCTGAAGAAGAACAAGCTGAGAAGCAGCCTGACGGATTTGATGCCGCCTCAAATGAACATCCGTCAAGGTTTTTGTATTCTTATTATCTTTTCATATCTCAGCGAGTTTATTTCACTAAAGTTTGCTTTCCCTAGCAGGTAATGTGGAAAATTATAATCTACAAATTTTAAACTAATTTGTAGCTTTAGTTTGCTTTCAATTGAAGGAAGTTCGAATTGGACAGGCCGAATATGGTTTGTCTTATTAATGGCTAGTCTCCATCGATCAAATTTGTTAGAAAAGTGCTGTAGAATATCTTTGACAGGCTTTCTTTTATATATTTATCGAAAATTCTTCTCGCGAGTTTAACTGAAGCATTTCCTGAAAATATCTCCATGGTTAATTTTAAAATATTTCTTAAAAGTTATCTTCATGGTTACCCTAGTCTTTAAAATTACCTCTGTCATGTATGTAAAGAATCAGGAGCAATGTCATTTGTGTTTGCTGGAAAACGAAATTGAATGCTTCTTAGTTGTTCGTGCTTAGTAGGGGAAAGGATCCAGTAGTTGAGCGCGTTCCAATTCTTGTGATAAAAGTTGTTGATTTAATACCCCCATACTTGCTGATTTAATGTCCAATTTTTGTACAACATTGTACCAATAGTTGTGACTTTAAAGTTGTTATTGCTATGATGAGTACCAATAATTGAATGAAATAACCATTTGTTGTAAAAAACAACCAATCATGTGATGCCACATCAGCTGCACAAGTATTGGGGCCCCTTTTGCATGCCTATTGGTCTCACTTTTTTTTTGGTCTGCTTTGGACACCTTGGCAAAAACCATGCCGATGTGGCCCTGAAACCTTAGTCATAAGCAGGGGACTTGCCAAGTAAGCTGCTGTAAAAAATTGGGAGTGATTTGAAATTTCCACGTAGGATTTTGAGAAGCACGAAGTTAGGGTGCACAACTACTGGATCCTCTCCCCTATTACGTGTGGTGGAGGATGTGTTGGACTCATCTATTTTCCTGTCCTGCTGCATTGAGGGTATTATATTTTTTTGTTTTTGAATTGTTGACAGTTCTTTATTTATTTTATAAATTTGGTAAAATCCTTTTATTCTTTGGAAACAATTGGCTTAGTTACTATGTTTGAGGCCACCTTGTCCTCATCATTTATTGGGACACATCACACCCAATGAGTTGGATGCTGTGTACTATCCAATTCCAACCACATTGGGTAACATTTGGCCTAGTTGTCACATTCGGTTGTCTCAACCTCATCATTCTATGTATCCATTAAGTTGGATGCTGTATGTTAGTCAATTGCAACCACAACATCCATTGGAACACAATTCATCCATTAAGTTGGATACTGTATGTTACTCAATTCCAACCTCAACATCCATTCGGTCAGTCATCAGTCTGGTGTTGGCTTCTTTTACATTGTTTAATTGATTTTTTCTTTTAATTTGTAAATTCCTAAGTTGCCAGATTCTTCCCAAAATCTGCTGGGTCCGGGTTCGGTTTGCTCCAAATACTGGTCCGTTAGAAATTCGCCCCAAATTCTGCTAGGGTTCGCTTTTAGCCCTGTAAATTTGCTCAGAGGAACCTGGGAGGAATATAGGCGAATTTTGGGCGAATTTGGGTGCCAGCTGCAGAACCTGGGAAGAATTTGGGCATCCAATTTTTTAATCTTTTTAAAACTTTTTTTTGCCTAATTTATTCTATTCGACCCTCCAACCCTAAATTAGACCGCTAAAAAGATCAAAAAGGTAAAACCTAATGTTGATGCTCATAAATGGTGGTACTTCCAAGGAGAAATATACCAGCACCTACAACCCATTGCCATCAAAATTTTGTCACAAGTAGGCTCTTAACTCTTAAGGTTCTTGTTTCTAATTTCTTCATTCTTAAAATTTGTATTCACAACTGATTAACTTTTAACTCTCTGATTTCAAAATTGAAAATCTAGATAGGTTGCTAGTTCATCATCATTCGAGAGGAATTGGAGCACATATTCCTTCATCCACTCAATAAAACGCAATAGACTACATTCCAAGAAGGTGGAAGACTTGGTCTATGTGCATTCAAACTTGAGGCTCCTAACACACAAAGACAATACCTACAAACAAGGGGAGGCAAAGCAATGGGATGTTGAACCAGAGCATGCAGAGTTGGATGATTTAATTGCCCGCCTTAATGCACTTGGAGTTGGTGATGATGATGATGAGCTGCCTAGTGATCATGAGGCTGCTCCCGAGGTTGAGATTGCTAAAACCACTGCTAGTGGCACTGTTTGTGCTTCTAATTTGTCACAAGAGGATGATGATGATATGTTTGATGACTTTTGATGATATTTGATCAGTGATGGCTGATTGTTAATGTTGACATTATTTTTTTTGAACTTAAACATTGATATGGTGGTGTATTTTGGCATTTTGCTATGTTATTTGCCATATGGACTAAAAGTCTACAACATTAATATATATGGTGGTGTATTTTGCTATTTATTTGCTGCTGCATATATGTTTATATTTTTTTATTTTTTTATTTCTATATGTTTTTGTATAGACGAACCCAAAGCGAACCCGAACCCACCCCCCCAAAAAAATCAACGAATTTGCGAACCCGAATCTCGAACCAAAATCCGAATCCGAATCCAAACCGGCAACTTAGGTAAATTCCTTTTCTTGTTGTTTTGAAAATATTTGAGATGGTTTCTATGTGAGGACACCTTTGCTTCATCACATAATGAGTTAGATGCTGTATTTAACACAATTCCAAACTCATTGGGTGACAGTCAGTCTAGTTGTCATGTCTGGTGTTGCCTCCATCTCATCATTCCTTGGGACACAATGCACCCATTAAATTGGATGCTGGATATCACCTAATTCCAACCTTATGGTTCATTGGGATTTACCGCACCTAATGACTTGGACGCTGTATTTTGCATAATATTAATTTGTTATGTCTCCCGTGATTTGAAGCCCGGGCTCCATTATGAAAGCCCTGATGCTTTCCAACCTTTGAGTTCATTAAATTGGACTAATTATTTTTTGCTTAAAAGTTTTAATGGTATGTTAGATGGGGTTTTAGTGGGACTTCAGTTCTCTGGGAAAAAGGGATTCACATTACTGATCACAAACCTTAAACAGGTTTCACAAGACTGACAAACCCGGCGAATGAGAGATTAAACAAATATATCATATAAACTAACATTTATATTTAAAACTTGAAAAGCTAACTTTTAAAACTTGTCATAACCCTATCACATTAGAGAAATAGATTTCAAAAGTAAATATTTGTTATTGATCGTAAGCTGAAGAATAACCCTGAGAAAGAGTATCCTTCTGTCAGAAAACAACCACAATCACCATTTTAAACCACACCAATTCAACATTGCCCATATGTGACTTAAATAGCAAGAAGTAGTTTGATAGATTGAAACCTTCAAAATTTGCACTCATTGCTTTTCAGAAAAATCTGAAAAGAAACAGTATCATAGTTCTACAACAGGAACTGGTATATAAAATTGTCACAAGAGAATAATTATACAAGTAGCAGGGCTGTACCAGAAACAACACCATCTATCAAAGTAGGAGCAAATACTGAACCAACTGCAAGACCTGAAGTAGTAGACAAAATCAAGCAGATATGGCAGCTGAACTGTGACCTTTGAATAACAAATATTGATTATGTTGTCCGTATTGGAAAGGTGGTTGATGATAATCGGATTGTGCCTCACAAAAGATTAATTGAACAGAGCAATCCTTTACAAGTTTATTTCTCACAAAAGCCCAATTTTCAGGTCATAGACTAATTCTAATGCAAATATTGGTGCAGAGAACTTGATATGCAAGAACCAACAAAGAAATATGATCCCAAACTTCAAAGTTTTGATGATTTTGTCATTTACACAATATCATAGATGTAATTGTTGGTTGAAAATTTTGTACACCCGAAGGATGTGCAAAATTGTGGTTTCAGCCACAATGTGTGAGTATGATACTCTCCTAATTAAGGGAAGGCTCCCCCTATCTATAAACTTTACCTAAACTAAAAATGGCTGAGACAACAATCTTTCTTCTTCTTTCAAGAAAAACTATATTCTTTTCTCTTCACAGAAAAGTGATAGCAATTGAAAATAACAACAACAATAACTTATTTAACAAAGTGAGAGAAAGGAAATAAAGTTTCCTGAAAGCACAAAAACTTCCGTCACTTCCTTCGGGACGGAACAACAATATCAAGCTCAAAGAGTCTTGAATATGTGAAATCCTATCTACCCTTTTCTATATTAATGATAACAAGAATAATGTATACCAGCACAAAGTCTGAAATATCTTATCCTTCTCTACATAAAACAAGAACTACTGTGAGCTAAAAGTCTCACAGCTATTCCTTATCACGAAATCCACTTCTAATTTCTTTCAAGAACAAGTGTAGGCACAAAGTCCTACAACTTCTTTCAACAGAATATCTACAAGAAAGATAATATTGAACACAAACTCAAAATATTTAGCACAAAGTCTCAATCCTTGAGCAATCTTCTTCTATTCCTTTCAACTTCAATTTACACATAAAAAGCACAAAGTCTTTCTTGCTGTAAATTTAGCAGAGTTTACTTGCTTGCTTTCCGAAAAGATCCAAGATACAATAGAACCCTTCAAGCATTTATAGGAGAGAGGTCTTGAGAAAAAGGTGGGAGGATCCTAACTAATTTGAGAAAATCTCTCAACCATCATGACTTATTCAAACTACAAACTAAGACTTATTCAAGATTACAAGTCCTATTCTAAATTGACTTGTAATCAGCTTACTTGTAATTACTAAAGTGCAAGTGATCAACTTGCAATTACAAAAGTGTTTAAGTAAACTTATCAAACAAAAAACTACATATCTGAAATTACAATTCTGAAATATAAACTAAGTGTTGAAAACACTTATATGGAAGCGTGCTTGTCCATATATCCTTTGAATTTCTGGATGATCATTTGCAGCTCATCAGGATCTGGTTCATGAGTATTCTTTGCACCAATCAGTGTTTTCACAATAACATCGTTGCAATCAAGAATTGTAGGGCTGTGCTTCTCAAGAATGGACTGGATTTCCTGCAAGAAGATTTGGTATTTCATCAAAGCTTGAATCAATGCAGCTGAAAATTGTTCATCCTCCCATTCTTGCCGAATCTTCCTTCTCAAATCTAAAAGGACCTCTTCTTTTGACATCAACTCCATATTCCGATTTACAATTCTATAAGAGACCTTCTCACAATGAGAAATAATATCTTGCAGCACTTCCATGCGCAATCCCAAAGCGTCATCAATTTCTTCAATAAGTGCTTTTAGAACAAGGGATTTATTCTCTAGCAGCTCTCCAAATTCAAGATACATAGTTCTAGGAGGAAGGATGCCATTCTCCTGTAGAACACTCAGTTTTTCCTGGGGCATCCTATGCCAAACTCTCAAGTCACTATCAACTTTCTCTAGATTTTGTTTGAAAGTTGCAGAAGTCTGATTCAATTTTTCTTTGGTCATTTCCAGTTTGACTACTACCTGGAAAACTTCCTCCAAAACCCCAACTCATGAATCAATAGTTTGACTTACCCAAGAATCTAGCTCTTGCACTTTCTGAGCAGCTCTTTCAACTTCCCAAAGTGATTCTTTGGCATTGAAAGAAGTTGATGGATTGGTCCCTTCTTCAGAAGACTTGGTGATCTTCTGAATGACTGAGATAAGCCGCAAATTTTCTTCCTCCAGCTTGTCTTTCTTTGTTAGGAGTTCATCATATCGCTGCACCAATGAAGTCACTGAATGCTGAGCATCATGCATGACAACTGCATGTGTCTGTTTACCAAGCTCCACTCTGGTAATCTTGTAATCAGAAGCTTGCATCTCTTCATGTGGCTTGTCTACCATTGGCTCAACAATTTCTGCAATTTTCATCCTGTTGCTGTCAACTATCATTGTTGAGACTGTCTTAGCTCTTTTTGCAACCTTGGGTTTAGTTTGTTTGAGCTGCTGAAAATCAATGAAGTTAGGAGAAATCTCTTGCTTCTTTCTTTTAGGAGTAAAAGAGCTTAGCCATGGAGGTAAAGCCATGGAATTTGTCTCAGAAGCAGCTGGAGGTGGGGAAGAAGCAGTTTCTGTTTGAACTGCAACTATAGCCCTTTTAGTCACTGGAGGATGTGATACTTGCATCATGAATCTATCAAAATCTGAAGTAGAAGTATCAATTTCCGATAATGACAACCTAGGCAAAGAGACATGGGTAGGATTATCCCAAAAAATATTTAGCAAATCCTCCTACGTGGTATCAAGAGACGACTTTGCTGCTGAAATTGGAACAACACTTTCTGCATTTACACTCAATGGAACAGGATCAATGTGGATGGTGGAAAAAGAATCCACATTTGTGTCAAAAGGATACATAGGCAAATCCAAAGGGATTTGAGGAGGAATTTCGTGTGGTGACTCTGAACTTGTGGACCTAGGAGCATCCTCTTCTTACTGCCCTTCTGGATCTTTAGGATCAATGACATGAATATGGAGCTCTGGTTTCTCTTTCTCTTTCACTGTCACTTCTTTAGGAGGAATTACCATTGCTCTGCTAACTCTCAATTTGATCCTTGTGGAAGAAGAGGAAGCACCTTCCTTGTTATCAACTCTGATTTCAGACTTGCGTCCAATAGGCCCTGTAGAATCATCTTCCTTTCCAATCTTGATTTTGATAAGTCTAACGCCATTGCTTTTGAGCTAAGCATTAGTATTAGCTAAGATAGGCTGAAATCTATCAAGAATGGAAGTATATTCCTTGTGTGACCATTGAATCGATGGAAGTGGTGCTTCATCGACTCTTTTCTCAACATACTCGGAATTGAGTATATTCCCATCATCAACCATTCTTTCAGGAATGCTAGCAAGGTTCAAATCAATAATCTCCTCAAGAGTGAGCCTGCAATAGT
Organism: Cryptomeria japonica; assembly: GCF_030272615.1. Classification (NCBI taxonomy): domain Eukaryota; kingdom Viridiplantae; phylum Streptophyta; class Pinopsida; order Cupressales; family Cupressaceae; genus Cryptomeria; species Cryptomeria japonica. Next base: position 770,944,341 of record NC_081408.1, read on the forward strand.
CCATCCTATGGATCTCCTCTTCTGAGCAAAGATCAACCCAAATGTCTTCTATGCAATGCACATGGACGAAGGATCTTTTAATCCTTTCTTTCATGCACCTGTAATCAAAATCAGCTCTTGCCTTGAACCTCTTGAGTTTAATCTCCCGCATCTCAGTCTCCATTGCTCTGGCCTTCGTGGATGTCATGAGAGAATATCGACCAATCTGCAATGGGTTATTAGAAGATATTCCCATTCCAGCCTTATGTTGAACTGGTTGCTGTGCATGAACTGCCATGAGTTGTCTACCCAATTCCATAAGAATGATTTTGTTAGTTGGATATCTTGGAAGCATGTATGGCTGTCCACTATAGCATCCAACTCTCAAGTAAGTAAATGTTGGGAATTGAAGGAAAAGACACCCATACTCATTTACTTTCTCCCATGCAACATCTGACACTCTTCTATTCTTCAATTTCTTGTCAAATAGACACATGTAGTGGCCATAGAAAGCATCCTGAAATCTTCTATAATGCAATCTGCTAGGTCTCAAAGGTAGCTGATCATAGTGTTGTCCTCATTTTTGTTTTTGTAATATTCCCCTTAAATTTTCTTTTTGTTTTTAGCTATAAGAGTTACAAGAAAACACCATAACCCGTTAAGGTTAGAGAAATAATCCAAACTGCTGAAAGGGAACCCTTCCACCTTTTGTTCACCGAGAGCCCAATCTGGGAGGGTGAGAGCATACGGTGTTCCGGGGATCGTTATCACCATAAATCAAACTGAAATTACAATGCACGGGTGGCAAGCCAACCCTTTTTACTTATCCAGCAGGATAGAAACTGAACCTCTTGGCGGTAAACCAGCCAAGGGAAATAACAAGAAACTGAAACTCAATCACTCTACCACGTATTTCAGCGGGAGGACATTACATTAATCTATCACTCTACCGCATATTTCAGCGGGAGGACAATTGCATAAAACTTATCACTCGACCACTTATTCAGTGGGAGGACTGAGTACATAAACTAAATTACAAAGCAAGAAGGCGGCTAAGCCAACCTCTTCCACTTATGCAGTGGGAATTACAAATAAGAACAACAAGAATGATTGATCAGTACTACTGAAACAATCCTACAAAATAGAGATATGAGATAAGATAAGAAGATTAATGCTGATCTCAAACAATCCACTATCAAAATCACACCACACTTGAACCCTACTACTGTTCTAATTCTGCAAGCTAGAACACACACTATCCAACCACTACCGGAAACACCAAAACACTCATAACTTTCCCAAAACTAATTGGAATCACACCAAACAAACAGTAAATGACTAATATAACATAGGCCACCAATCCAATACCTCAAACTTGCAACTTGGAAGCCTCGAATGTGTTGCACGCATCCCAAGGTAAGTCTGAAAATGGCGCTACAGCAGCAAACTTCGATTTGCAACCAAAAATTGTGATGACCACCAAAAGCCACGCCAAGATAGGAGAATGATTGTCTTCCCAATAAGCTTCCAAAGAGCCGATACCCAGAACAATGCAATCACTTGGTCAAGAGGTATGAGCAAAATATGGTTTCAGCAACTCCGCAACCAGCAACAAGGAAACACTTCAAAATCCACACAAAACTCTCCACAATTTGCAGAACACTTAGGGACAACACTAGAATTACAGGAACACAGCTAGGTACTATCTTCCAAGTACGAAACTGAGACTTAGCTAGGAAGCCACACTTCGAAGCTCAGATTTTCAATCGCCAAGCCGGCAGCATAACAATGCAATTTCATAATATACCAAAATGAGAGCCCAAGGCTCTTATTTATAACTTCTTGCTCCACCAAATTCAAATACAAATGCACACAAATACGCCCAAATTACATGTCCTCCAAGGCGCCCAACACATTTGAATTTAATTAAACATGTCTCCTCAAAATGGCGTCCACTTATTCCCAACTCCCCAGGCAAAGTTCGAACTTTTGCTAGGCAAACAACTTGCAATATTAAAACAATATAAACATGACATATTTAATCACTCTCAACGCCACCTGACTAAGGGAAATAATAATATTAGTAGCATTTATTTATCCTTTTCCCTAAGTCACCCAAAACACAATTAATCAGTAATAAAATAATTAAATATTAAACCTTAGGATAAGGAAATAATATTTAATTCAATAACTTATAACTCCGGTACTGATTAACATCAAAATCAAGGATGAAGCTGTGTGACAAAGACCACAAAATTGCGTTGAATTAGGACCCTGTCGGATATGGCTTAAAATAGAAACGTTCAATACTACCACTTACTAAAACTAGTAAGTCATGAAATATTTCTCCAAAAATCATGATCTTTGCACCCAGAGGAAGAGCTTGGAAAGCTCAGTAACATCATCCAAACAGCCAAACCCTAACTTACTAAAAATAGTAAGTTCTCACTTCACCTAAGAATCCAATGCATGTTATGCTACCTTGGAGCTCATGAAAAACCCAGAAGGTAACCATAGAGAGAATTGAAGAATTCCCTCATGATAAACCCTAAAAAGCTCGAGCAGAACTCCACAAAAGTTGGAAACCCTAATTCTCCTTTCCAAATAGCCTACAGGTTTCCAGAATAGGCCAATGGACCACTAAACTAATCACTGCGGACAAGGGGACATCACACTTAGGCTTATGGTGGGGGTCTTGGTGCAACGCCCCTCACAGGGTCTAGGGGCACCGCCCTTGGCGTGCTCTTTGTTGTGATACAAGGCTGGGTCGAGCGTTGGCACCCTACTGCTAAGCTCAAATTATAACCTTCAAAACCTCACAGATTTCCATGATGTGCATCATTTTTTGATCTTTTAAGATGCCAAAAGAAATGTTGACAAAGCCCGAAAATAGAAATTTTGGAGTGTTTAGCCAATGCGCGCAACATAGTAAAGTCTTATATTTCATGAAGAATCCTCTATGTTATACAATGCAATGATGGAATGGGTGTATGATGACTAGGGACCTCAAGGCCTGCACACTGAATGCACTATGTTGTACGTAGTGAACGAATGTTGGTAAGAGTGAAGGGGGTTGTATAATGAAGGTAGTAATTTATACACAGTTGTGAGTTGAAAGCCGTACGATGGAGGAACATTGTACAAAGATGGGATCTTGTTCTTTCAATGACTATTGTTGTTGTATTCTGCAAAACTGTGTTGTTAGCACTAGAAGGTCGTAGGAAAATGCAAGATGAAGGTTGGACGAAAGTGCAAATTGGAAGATGTATGTTGCAAAACAAGGGAGGTTGTATGGTAAAACCAAGGAGTTGTTTGATGGAGAGATGTTGCTGTATGGTATGAAAGATTCTACCAAGTCGTATGTTGAGTTTTTGCCAGGGCTGTAGGATATGAGAATGAGGCCATACTATGTCACCATGAAACCATTGTACGATTTGCCAATGAAGAGACTATACATTGTCACACTTGCAATGTCGTATGTTGCTAATAGAAAGAGGTCGTTCGTGTAAAATGAAGTAGGTTGTATGATATAAACAATTCCACCACGCTGCTGTATGATGTGAACTCTCTTGCTAGATTGCCATATAGTGTGAAGGAGAGTATGCCGCTTAGAATGAGAACTTTTGTTGCTAAGGGCTGTATGCTAGGAATTACTGTTGTTGAAAGTGAAATATGATGCCACCAAGAATGATGTCACTAGAATGAAATATATAATATCGCCGAGAAGAAATATGATGTTGCCGAGAATAAGAATATGTCCCCACTTTTAATAATTTTTCAATTCACCTTTATATTTTTGGCCTTTAATTATCTCTTTATTTTTCCTTCATACTTTTTAGTATTTCCTAATTCAGTGCCTTTAATAATTTTCACATCGGTACTTTACATTGGCCTTTGCACTTTATAATATCCTCTGACCATCATATTTTAATAACCACCTTTTTTGTCCACTTCCCAATTTTTTTTCCTTTTAATTGAATTTTTTGATGGCTACAATATTTTAATAACTCCTTTTAAATTTTTTTTCACTCGTGGGCTTCCCCTTTAATTTTTTAAATTTTTTTTGACTCCATTATTTTTTGCTTTTTCTTTCCATTTTTCATCTCTTCTAATTTCCTCTTTCTTTTCCAGTAAATTTTTGGTGAAGTTGATTTCCTTTGACAATTATTTATATGCTCCACATTACATATTCTGCTCTTAGATGCATCATCCATAATCTTACATGCTTTCAGCGGTTGCTCTACACCGAGAGTTATAGCTTGAAGAAAATTACACATTGACGAAAATACCTCATAGTCTTCCATTGGCCTGTTGTAGTTGGCATAAAATGCCTATGGTTATATTTGATAATATTTGTCATCCGAGAATGTATTAATTAATTGTATTAAGCGGGTTGTCACTCTCGGGTAGTTAGGTGTCGGTTGGTTGACGGTTGTGTACCTCTCGGCAACCGTCAGGTCCTTTTAAATATGTTGTGTATCGCCAAGTAAAGTAGTACGATATAGTCGGGTCTATTGTAATCCTTGGCCGACCTTCTCTGGTCTCTTCTTTGTAATAATTGCATGTGTGAATAAAGATATATTTTACTGTCGTGTCTGGTATGCATTGTCATATACGTTATTATTTCCTGTATTTAATTTACCAGTTGTAGCAGTAAACACCAGTGAAATAGGCCACGGATATAAATTGTTTCATCCTCCGAGTATGTCTCTAACTCCAAAAGTCCTTCATAGTTCGGTTCCATCTAACCTTGACTCTCCATCCATTCTTCTCTGAAGTCTGAATTTGTCGAATCCAAGGAAGTTACTTCCTCACTGAGACTTGATTCTTTAAATCAATTACATAATTCCAACCCTTGTTTTCAATGGAGATTGTATTCTTTTTCCAGTTGTGATTGGCTTTGGCCGCTACCAAGCAACCCCGACCTAACAATGCGTCATATGCTTTCTTCCTTAAAGAAATGATCACAATATTTAACAAAATTGTCTGGGTTCCGATAATTGCCTTTTGTCCCTTTAAAACTTCAAGTACTTTAATACTTTGTTAATTTGCACCCACTGGTTGAAAAGTTGGTGACCAAACGGTCTGCTTGCTGCGACTTCTCCAAGTGTCTTTTGGAAATACATTCACGTCAGACTCACCATCAACAGCTGTATTGGTGAGATTATCCCCATATTTACCAATACTGGTTTCTTTTTGTGTTAATTGTCAATAACATCAGATCAATCACTTGGTTGCCTACCAATGGACTTTCAATTATTGGATCTTTCTTGCTCAGCAAATTCCAATTGGGCTGTAGCATGCACCATCTCATTCTCCCCAATACATAGAATTTCAAAGTTCAGGAATACTTTGTAATAAATCCAGTACTTTAACTGTATGGTAGTTTGCAATACCTGTCGTGCAATATTTTTCCTGGATTGCAACTGATTTGTTATCGTAATTGTATTTGCATTTGAGTGGCGCTATCCATAGCATTCTCCACTTTGGTCGTTGCTTTAGAAAGCCTTTCCTTTTCTGTATGTGGGTCTGGGTACATTGCTTTCTTTGCTTGGGCATGAGTAATGGCTAGAACTTCGTTTTTCCTTTCAACATCAATTAGGTTAATGCTAGCCTTTTTACTTTGGATATCCAATGTCTTCATGGTTGCCAGGGCCACAACATTTGCATTATAATAGTACGTTGTCTTTCTTATTTTGGTAGTTTCTCGCAAAGTGTCCCCATTTGCTACATTTTCCACACTATATGATAGGATGTTCTTTGGAGTCGTACTATATTTGATTTAGCCTCCTTGTTGGTTTTGATAACCGCTTGAAGATGCATTTTGTGGCTTTGATGGGGTGGACGCCTCTCCTTGTGTAAAGAGCACTTGTGTACTCCTGTTCAAATTACATGGGTGCTCCTTTATTGAATGACCCATCACTCGACAAATCTCACAAAAACATCTTTCTACGACAATTATTTTTCATGTGCCCCTCAATTATGCACTTAGTACACCATAGTTCATTAGTTTCTTTATTGGTTCCTTTCTTTGCTTTCAATTCTTTCATCATTCTCATCATGTCCTGTTGTAGGGCCTGAACTGTTTTGGATTTTTCGTCGCTGCCACCTTTGGTGCTCTTGTCGTCGTCTGTCTTTTGTTTTCCTCAAAGAGGATGTTTTGGATTCACTCTCAATGTCCATCGCCCAATTATAAACATCGGCTTATGATGAGGGTGATACCACTTTCATTTTCTTGCACAGTGGGGGAATTGATGAGGGAGATACCGCTTTCATTTTCTTGCATAGTGAGGGAATCGATCCCTCAATGAACCACCGCTTTTTCAGCCCTTCGGCTGGCTGATTCTCCAACTTAACCAGCAACTCTTTTAGCCTACAATTTTAAGTTTGTACATTCTTGTGTTTCCCTCGTTTGGTGTTATAAATCTCCACAATGATCTTACTGTCGTCTCATAGCAATATTGGCCTTGAACGCCTTCTTTAGCACATCCCGAGAGACTATGGATTCATCATCAAGCTCTGTGAACTAGTCAATGGCTAGCTATACCCCATAGCATTGTTGGAAACCTTTTCATCCAATAGTCTTTGTCCTCTTGACTGCTTGCTATCTAGATAGTTTCGCATGTCTTGTAGTGCTTGACCGGTTTCTTTCATCCATTTCCCATGAACTTAGGGGGTTTTTGCCTATCAACATTTGGACTCGCCAAGGGAGCCACTATCTTTCTCAGTTGTGTTGATGTGTTTTTCATGCACATGCGAACACAGAATAAAATACCAAGGTATCTTATTCTCTCTTGAACAAAGTTTCCCCGAATGCTGAAGATTTCGTCGAAGGATCAATCGAGGCAACTCCAAGGTTCTTGTATGTAGGTTCTCTACTTATGGATAGGCTCTTGCGGTATGATGTCATTATGCTAGATTAACTAGGGGACTTACATTCGACTACCTGAGTGTCTGATTTGCTGGAACTCAAGTCCTATCTACTGGCTGGAAGATAAAGAAATGACAAAAGATACAGGGTTCAGGAAGTCTATTCTAAGACCTAGAATGCGAGAAGATGGATGAATGACTAGGTGAAGTCCTACTGGGATGGGTCTCACCATCAGATTGAACAACTCGACACCAACTCAGTGCAATCTTCTAAGGGATACTTCAAATAGATTCAAATCATACACCATCATACACTGATCACCATTTAAGATAATGCGTGAACAATAGACGTGTAATGACTTGAAATTAAGTTCATTCTATGCCAGTTGACCATGCAAGGCGCACTTACAGTCACCAAGAGGCTAGTGGTTTGGACTAGGCGGATTCCACACAAGTGCATACAACAATTTTCTCCATTCAATCTAATTATTTACCATCTAATACGAAGATTCAACAAGAGACCATGCATATTGTAAAGAAACGACACATTTCACCATGAATTCAATGAAAATGGAGTTTATTTACAATCAAGGGCAACAATTTCTTGCCTTGTCTTCCTAATCTACTCTAATTGATATTCTATTCACTATTCTAGCTACTAACTCTTAGCTCTTAACTATTAACTAATCTTTGACTATTAACCTTTACAAATGATGAGCCAGGGCTTTATATAGAGAGCCCTTTACAAATTGATGGCTCTGATTGACTTAGAATCAATGGCTAGGGTTACAAGATAGAAACCCTAATTAGGGTTTGTTATAACAAACTTCCTTAGCCAATGAGAAAATTACATTCAATGAGTGTGGACCAATAGGAAGCAGGGGTAGGTACATCGAAGTTTGTGCCGTCCCTGATGAATTAGGTACATTGAATCTGGACATGCTGAGGTGGACCAATCCGATTGGAGGAAAAGTGACAGGGATGCCACCTTGTCTGACGTTTGTATCTTGGTTGATCCTCCTCTGTCCTTGATGCGAAGAATGATGTACCTCCTTGACTTCCATGTGCTTGATGAGGCTTCCTCACTGTCAAGTGTTCTTTCTCGGGTAGCATGTCTCACCTTGAAGTGTTGGTAAGGTCATTCTTCTCTTTCATCATGTGGGTCTTTTGTGTGGTAGAATGGAGTCTTTTGAGGATAGCCTGGAACTCCTCGAACACTTGAAGTCTTCCAACGCTTTAGAAGCACCTTGAGTCCTCCTCCATGCCTTTGAAGTGTCCTTGATAATGATGGGCTTAGAATAGGTCGTCCTTGTCCTGGCTTGATTTTCTTCCATCTGCAAAACAAACCAAAAGATGATTAAGTACACATAATAAATTCATTCTAACATAGCATTTCCTACCTTAAATCATCAACAAGAAGGCATTAGAATGAAATTCGCTCAAGATCCTCTCTAGGGACAGGCCCTATAATAAAATTCGCTCAGGACCCTTTAAAAAGGTCAGGAGTGAAATTTAATAGAGCTGCTCAATCAGACCTCATTTTCAACATTACCTTACCAAGATCAAGTCATTCGCCTCCAAAATTGCCTAGGAATAGGTTTTGCTCAAGGACCTGGGCAAAATATTAGACCTCCTAGGAATTTCGCTCTGGACCCTTTGGAAGGGTCAGGAGCGAATTTTGCATTTTAGGACAAATTCTTCACATTTTGCGACCACAACTTTACTCAAATGCATGCCTAAGGATGTTCTTAATCTCAATCAACACTATGCTTGATGCAAAATTGGGAGCAAAATAGAGGTTTTAAGAATTTCGCTCTGGACCCTTTGGAAGGGTTAGGAGCGATTTTTATGATTAAGTCCAAATTCCATCATTTCTCTACTCCAAAATGCTTCCCAAGTCAAGAATAGACTAGTCTTCTCTCCACCAAGGCCTAGGAATCCACCTCTTGATCTCAATCATGAGCAAACTAGGTGATTTTGAGAATTTCGCTCTAGACCCTTTGGAAGGGTCAGGAGCGAAATTCATGATTTGCTTGATTTCTCTCACTTAGCTCTATCCTTCTCACTTTCTTTTACCTGGACTCTCATCTTTGGATCTCTGTCTCATGAAGGCAACACTTGTTTGACCCCTAAGAAGGCCTGCAAGGAGAAATTCGCTCCAAATCATGGCCAAGGATAGGAATTATAGAGAATTTCGTTCTGGACCCTTGGAAGGGTCAGGAGTGAAATTCAAGTTTTAGCTCAATTCCTTCACATTTGGTGGTCACAAGCTATTCAAAGGCATGCCTAGGGGTATCTTCAAGCTCAATTCACCTTGATCAACGTTTGTCTTGACACAAAATTTGAAGAGAAAAGAGATTTTGAGAATTTCGCTCTGGACCCTTTGGAAGGGTCAGGAGCGAAATTCACATTCAAGGCTTGATCTCTCATTTATTGAACTCCAATCTCCATTGCAAAGCCAATATAAACCAATCCACCTTCAACCACACCATAGAAACCAAGGATTTGACCTCATCTAAAAGGAAAATAGGTGTTTTCAAGAATTTCGCTCTGGACCCTTTGGAGGGGTCAGGAGCGAAATTCAAGATTTAGGACACAATTCTTCACTCCTTCACTTTTAATCACTTCCTAAGGAAAAATAATGCTAATCCACTTCCAAATATGCCCAATGAACTAAAATGTTGGCCTAAACAAGGAAGAAAATGAGGTTTATGGAGAATTTCGCTCTGGACCCTTTGGAAGGGTCAGGAGCGAAATTCACATTTTAGGTTGATTTTATACTTCTTTCATTCGATCCACCTTACCTTCAAACTTGATCAAACTCACCTCTCCTCACCACAATCAAGTCTATCTGCCATCCACTTAGCTCAAAATCCTCACTTTTCAATGTTTTAGGCAAAATAGAGGGTCAAATTGAGGATTTCGCTCTGGACCCTTTGGAAGGGTCAGGAGCGAAATTCCTATTTTGGGTTGATTTTCACCATTTCATCGCCTCAAACCTCCTTTCAAAGGCTAGAACACATCAAAGCCTCTCAAACCATGCCTTAGGAGTCACAAATTTGGTCATATCAAAGAGAAAAATAGAGGATATGGAAATTTCGCTCTGGACCCTTTGGAAGGGTCAGGAGCGAAATTTTCATTTTAGGCTTATTTCTCACTCCCTTTCTCCTTTCCTTGTCTTGGATATAACTTGTTAGGCCTCCCCCTATCATCATCCAGTTCAAATTGGCAGTCACTACAAGATTTTGTGAAGAAACAGGGTCTTATATGAATTTCGCTTTGGATCCTTTGGAAGGGTTAGGAGCGAAATTCCTCCTTGTGCTCAAATCTTGACTTCATTTCCCATATTTTCTTATCCAAACAAGTGTTTTTCCTTTACTAATGCCTGGGAATGAGCTAGTTCCTAGTTTGGGTCAAGGTGGAGTGTCTTATAGAGGAATTCGCTTTGGACCCTTTGGAAGGGTCAGGAACGAAATTCCTATTCTTGGCTCAATTTACCTTGAATTTGATTTGACTTTGCCCTAGAATCAACCCTTTGATGCATTTCCTTTCATATCTTTGCAAATTTGCTCAACCACTCACTGACTTAGGTCAAATCTTAGGTCCCTTGTGAAATTTCGCTCTGGACCCTTTGGAAGGGTCAGGAGCAAATTTCATGATTAGCTCAAGTTTCTTGACCTTTCCTGCTTATCTCACCAAGTCTGGCCTTGCACAAGGTGTTCCCAGAGGATAAATAAGTCATCTTCACACCAAATCATGCCTAGGGCTTCATCTTTCACCTATTGGACCAATCTTAAACTCTCAAAGATGACACTCACTCACAAAACTTCACTGACCTCTTCAAACTCAAGCTAGTCACACCTAGAAATAAGAGCAAAACTTGACCTGGGGAAGGCTTTCAAAGAAACCCTGGCTTGGACCATCTATTGACTCACCCTAGCTCAAGCAGAGCTTGCTATCTTAATGATACCTCTCACAACTCTCAAAGTGCAAAGGCTAATAGACAAGAACCTAAAAGACCAAAAAACAAACCCTAGAAAGTAGAAAGTAGGGGTCCCCATTTGCAATGGGGTGATGTGTGAAATGGTCACAAGAAGTTGGTACACACCTTGTGCCTTGGACTTGGTTGGACTGTTTTTCTTTTGATGTTTTGGTGCTTCACTTGCACTCACGACCACGCATGAGTCCTCTACACGTCCATTTTCAGCATTTCTTGCACTTAAGTTACCTTCCGCTTCATTCTTGAACTCTCTTTTCTTGGGGGTCTTCAACTAGTTCTTCCAATTCTTTGTTCTTTCGAGATGGATAGCTGTTCAATGTGATGTAAATTACTCTTGAGAATCTTACTAAACTCATTCTCAAAATTTTCTTCTTCCTCTGCTTCATTTGATGTTGATTGTACAAATGGGTTGCCTGTTTGGTCGATAAGGTCCTTGTATGCTTCATCACGAAGTGGTAAGTGTTTGGCAATTTCTTCCCACTCTCCCTTAGAGAGTTCTTCAGTGAAGGATTTCCTCTCTTCTCGACTATGACTTTGGTTGAGGCTTCGGCTTTTACTTCGTTCTTGGGAAGGGCTCTAACTTGGGAATCATCTTACTGGATTTTCCTTGAATGTTTCTTGTAATCTTCTTCTTCGTTCTCGTTGTTCTACAATCTTTAAAGATCGCCCGATCGCTTGGTGTTGATCACCTTATGGCCTCTTCTCGCCTTTATTGGGATCTAAGGGCATGAATCACTCAAATCTGCACCCGATTTCTTTCAAGGCAACGACGCCAAATGTTTATTGCCATATTTGATAAATTAAATACATGAAGTAATAATAAAGATGAGCATGCATATCAAATATAGGAGTAAAATATATCTTTACTCGCACATGAAATTATTATAGGAGACCCGAGATGATCAGCCAAGGATCAGAGTTGATCTGACTAAAATCATATTAAATTTCATGATGATACACAATATATTTAAAGGAGGTGACAGTTGCCAAGAGGAGCACAACTATCAACCAACCGATGCTTATAACTACTTGAGAATGACCAACAACTTAATACGAACAATTAATACATGGTCAGATAACCAATATTATCGAAACATAATAATAGACATTGTATGCCGACCGTAGAATCTGGGTTTTAACAGTGGCAAGTGACAATATGCTCATTGCCACACCCCAGCTTAGGAGATGCTGCTTTCTCCTTGTTTGAAACCAAGGAAGAACTATATGTCTGAAACAATAATTTTCTCACTGCAAATACTATATTGTATCTTGATATTTATGCTTGAACGGTTTTGCCATAAACTACTTATAGCTGTTACTATAGTGCCCATTATCTATGGTTAGTTTTTTTGGTTTTTTGTTTACTTATTGGTTTTAATTATCTAATGTGCACCTCTTTGTACTTCAGTCAATCGGTATTCTACTGATGTCCCACGAAGTGCCTTTGCAGTATTTTATAGATATCAATATAATGGTCTTGTTTCAGAGTTAAAAAACCTTTAGTAGCAATAGGTTACACTGTCAAGCATAATGAGAACACATTTAAATCATTGTATGCAATTGAAATGAGGGTTGTGATTAGGATGATGGGTGGATATAGATCGGATACACCATGACTCGGATATAGCTTGGATATTGTGCTGGCCATATTGCATGTGTTTTGGCCATGCATCTATCATTGCTTCCATATCCATTCCTTTACCAATACTCCAAAGCAAGAGAGTTTTACAGAATAATGTAAGTCCTAGGATGAAAGCAAACGTAGAACATCAAATGACACCAGAAATATTATGTGATCCCCACAAGAATAAATGCAAATGGGATGAGATTATCTCTCACAAGTGGAATGAAGTACCTGAAAGCTGAATCCTTAATCGTCGTTAGAAACAATGGGAGTTTCATTTTTGAATTTACTGATTACTGTGAAATCTTCTTTTTTACTGCAAGTTGATGATTGCTCAAATAGCTTCTTTTCTCTTTGATCCCGTTTCCAGGATACTAGAAAATGTGCAGAAGCTAATGCATGGAGCGATTCACATTAAGAAGATGGATACCTTAGATCTAACTCTCACAGAATTCTCACAGGTGACTGGTTTTTCATGGATATGACTTGACTCATGCTTTCATAGGTGAATGCTGCATTTAGATATCTACTTATACAGTGGTTTACTACAGGGTTACCTTAGGCTTGGTCATGAGAATCGTAGAAAAGCTCTCTTAGCACTTGCTATAGAGTATGGTGTTAACAGGGTTCATGTTCGTGATCTTATCCAGCATTATCTTGGACTGCAGAGTGGTAATGTTAAAGTTCTGTGGTGGTGAGTTTGCAGAGTAGAGTATACTCTTTAATCTTTTTTTTGTTGCTGAAAATGTGTTTGTGCTTGTTTTCTGTTGATTCAGATGATCATAGGCAGACACCTGACTTGGATGAAGAAGGGCTTGCCTCTGCTTTATATAGGACTGAGCGAAATTTACGATGTGCTTTAAAGCCATTATACACAATACTTTTTGAAAGGTTGAATGCCCACCCAGGTGGCTTGAAGTTCTTGGTTGATCTTCGAGTAGATATAAGTGTTACCATTGAGTAAGCCATTTCACTGAATTCCCTTTGTACAAGCTTAGCATAATTTTTAACAGTGGAAAGAGAGTAGTTGACAAAGATACTGGTTACAATATGATGAAATCAACTTGGAAGTTCTTATAAATCTAAAATCTAAGATTTTTTTGTGTTTGCAGCAGTCATGTTATTATTTTATTGTTGTCTGGAAGTGATAGTTTAACAAGTAACAACAAACTTTGTTTCGGAATTCTATTATTATTGTAAAAGGTATCTATCATTTATTTAAAAGTTTACAATCTTGCAAAAAATTGTGACAACAATTTTTACAATTCAACAAGGAAACTTCATAGTCTATTTGTCATGCAATAACAATGTTTAAATCTTTTTCCCCATTTTATTAGATTTTAATACAGGAATTTATAAGTTAACTTTTTCTAAAACATCCACCATTATATTCTACTACACAGGGATATTGATTGTAAATTATGAACTTATAAGTTGTTTGTGAAACAAATTGTACGATATGTACTCAGATGAATATATAAAAACAAAAATCTTTGCCAAAAAAGTGTCCCTGTTTATTGCTGAAATTTCTCTTTGCTACCTAATAAAAAACTGAACTTTTTTTGGGGGGCCAGTTATGTACTTGTCACAGAGTTGTGCTTGAACATACAAATGTGGAATAATGGCAACAAGATTGATGGGGCTTTTTCCGTTGAAAGATCCCCACTCAAATCTGATGTAATTTTTGTTGAGTTTGATGCTGCTGATTTAGGATTTGAGGAAGTTTTTTTAAGTGTTTTGGTTTCAGTTTTGTTGCCAATGCTGGAATGGGGTTTACACATGTAACATATGCCAAATAACAGCGTTTTAGATCCAATTTGTAGACACTATATTTGACTAATAAATTACAGAATTCTGATTTTAATAACAGCAAGATAACAACTTTTCAGAATTTATAGAATGAAGTCAAATATGCATACCCGGAGTCCATCACTCAACCAGTGAAGGGTTTTATTGAAGAATTCAATGAAATCATAGTACACGAGTGTCCATTGAGATGCAATGGCTCCAATAGACTTTATTTGCACCAACAATAATTATCAAAAACAAATACTGAGAGAAATACTGGAATTGCTAAGACCCATGCCTGGCTTGCAGGCATAATTATTGACTTCAACTGGCCAAACAAACTGAATCATAGAATCTTCCTGATGCTTGGTGAATTCCAAATTTGCCGATGACAACTTCTGATCACAATATCTGCTCAAACCCTAGTGTCAATTTTTCATAGTACAACCTGCAGGAAGGAATGTATGGCTAGTGTAATGGTATGGCTGGCTTAGGAAAGGTACGGCCAGCTTAGGAGAATGTACGGCTGGCTTGAGGAATCTCAATTCCCTCCGAATCTGCCACGTTTCACCTTATTTCTGCTGCAAACAATTTTATTATCAACCCTTGCAGGCAATTCCACTAATTAGTGGTAAAATCATTCTCCTGGCAACAATTACTTTTATTGAATTTCACTAATCTAATTGCACCAAACCCTTGATGTTTATTTGCTGGAAATAATCTGTAAATCCACCTGTAAAATACTCCAATTAAACACAAATGGAAACCTTGTATAGATTCCCCACAACTGTGAACTGGGTTTCCGTCCAATTCACAAATCTCCAAGGACTATTTTTTCCCAAAAGTCTGAAAGGCTGCTGAAATTCATCCTCAGAGCTCAATTCTCCAATTGCTGATTTAAAAATGAATCAAGAATGCCAAAATGAATCCTCCTCATGTTCTTTTATTGACTCCAAACCCTAATCGTAGCTTTAGAGTTTCAATATTTTATTTTTAATAAAGTTTATTAAACTTTATTCTTCTCCACCTTTTTATTTACCCAAATTTTAATAAAATAATGTCTACTCAAGATGTGCACTGGAAATTGGGCTCATAATGTATTTATTATTTAATAATTCATTTTTTTATTTATGTGTTAATACCCCTCAATGGTCCCCTTTTAAAAACAATTTTATCTCACTCTAACATGGGGTCCTTTTATAACTTTAACAATCTATTATAAAGTGACATTATTAATCACTTTATTTTATTTTAATTAAATATTAAAGTGAATACTTTAACATTTAATTATCATTCAAACCACATCACATGGCCAACCCGAACTGAAAACTAATAATGCACATGTTATCCTGGTGATATCCACATAAAGCAGGTGAACTAACAGTCCCTTCCTAAAAAATAGGGATCCTCCCTAAAAAATAGGAACTGTGACCCAAGCCTTCAAAATGATCCCTGAGGTCTCTTGATGCATTCCGATCAACTCTAGTCAATCCCTAAAATTTAGGAACCCCTCCCAAAAATAGGAGATTATCTCAAACTACCCAAAACGGCTTATAAAGCCCTTGTGTAGCTCCACAAACCTCTGAATAGGTCTCCTATCCACTCTGTTGGCCTATGGGAACCCTAATGATAGGCCAATCCTGCTCAACTGCCTGTCAACTAGAGAGGGGACATTACATCCGTAGCCTCCTTATCATAATTAGTTTTTGTTAGCCTTGGCAACAACATAGAAAACAAAATAGAGTATAAGGTAGAACCTTTCTTTGAATTTGAAGGGGAAGCTCCTTTTTGAATAGTGAAGGAATGACATGTTTCTTTAAATGGAAAATAAAAAATAAAACCTAGAACTTGTGGGATTTTTTTGAGTATGTACTTGTTGACGTGTATTTTGTACACTATCAAACACAGAATAAAATACCTAAAGGTACCTTATCCTCTCTTGAATAAAGCCTCTGATTGCTGAAGATATCGCGAAAAAGGATCAATCAGGATGACTCCAAGGTTCTTGTATGTAGGGTCTCTACGTGTGGATAAGCTCTCTGTGGTATGATGTGATTTGCTGGAATCACAAGGGGACTTACACTTGATGATTGAACTTCTGATTTGCTTTGAATATTGCTGGAACACAGGCTCTTACTAGCTTTGATTTGAAAAAAAAGAAAAAAGACGAGGGCGAGGAAAGGATCTAATCCTAATACTAAGGAATGTAGGAGCAATGATTGATCTTTGATGAAATTCTAACTAGGTCTTGTTTTGACATCGCAGGACCATCTCCACAAGGCTAGTGCGATCTTCGAAGGAAAGCTTTATGATGTTCAAATCATCACTGCAGGCATAGACACCATCACGCTGATGCATATCAATGAAGAAGCGATAATTGAAGTTAGGCTTAAGCTGAATGATTCCAGTTGACTACACAAGGCAAGTCTGCAATCAACAAACTGCTAGTAGTATGGATATATGAATTTCACCATCAATCAAGCACATTTCTTCCACTCATCTAATCATAAAATCAAACATGAGAAGTATAAAGACCATGCAAATTGTCGAATCGACCCATAAATTTCACCATTTCTTCAATGAAGTTACAAGTCTTTTACAACATAATCTTGGCAACAATCTTTGCCTTCTCTCTCTACTCTACTCTAATTGCTATTCTATCAACTAGCTAATCACCTTCTAACTACTCTCTATCTGTCTTCTAACTGCTTCCAACTATATTCTAACTCCTTCTAATTGCCTTTACAAAATGAAATGCCAGGGCTTATATAGTGCCCTCAATACAATTCGATGGCTTAGATCAATTTGAGATCAATGGCCAAGATTCAACAATGAAAACCCTAATTAGGGTTTGTTACAACCATTACATAACATTTAATGCTTGACCAATGATAAAATTGTATTGCTTGGACACATGTCCTCTCTAGAAAATTCCACCAATGGATAGCTGGAGTAGGTACATCGGAGTTTGTGCCACCTTCCATGAGTTAGGTACATTGAATCTGGACATGCGGAGGTGGAACAACCCGACTGGATGAGCGATGACTGGGATGCCACCTTGTCTGACACTTGTAACTTGGTAGATATTCAACTTAATGTTATTGAGAAGCTAGCTTTAATTAATTCATCTGGAACTATCTGCTTCTTCAACGAACCCTTGTTCTAACTTCTTGTGTCCTTGATGTGCAGGATGATTGATGTACCTCGCCTTGGAATACTGGATTGGAGAAGTCGCCCTTGATGACGTCAGTCCAAAGAAGGCCGTCCTTGTTGATGCTAGGCTGGAGGAGGTCGCCCTTGTCCTTGCTTGATCGTCCTTGATGAGAACCTGCCGACTTGTAGATCCTCCGGGCTTTGGAGTCGCCATCTTGATACTTACACAACATTTCAAAATTAGTAATATATCTTGAAATCTAAAAATTAAACTTTAAAAGGAAGATTCAAGATTTTAATTAGGAAACTTCATGATAAATCTTGAGTTATCATTTCCTAATTAACCATGTAATACTTAGACTTTTCTAAAAAATGTCTAAAAAAATCAAACCTTGAATAAGGGTGTCAAGATGATTTTGCCATACCTCCTCTTGAGAATTAACTCTAAGAAATGATGTAAAAATAGATGAATTTTGCTAGGCAAAGTGTAGATCAAAGCTCTCTCTTGGATAAAATGCACCTCCTTTAGCTTGGAAAAGAACTCCACCTTCCTCTTCAAAAATCTGGAAATTCGCCTTCAAATGTCTTCAAAAATCTGGAAATTATCCTCCAAACTAGCAAGAAATACGCCTCTCCAATAGCCTTCAAGATGAATTTCGCCCTCCACTAGCTTCTCCACACTTAGTAGAAATTCGCTCCACGCAAGCTAGATTTCGCACCTCCTCTTTGCCCTCCAAATCGCACTTGGAATAATGGATGAATGAATGATTTGAATAATGAAAAAACACCTCCAATATATAGAGCGCTCACCTTCCACTTACCCATGAGGCCGACCTTGCAAATAAAGGCAAAAAAATAAATTAAATTAAAAAAAGAAGAGGCTGACTTGATAAAATGAATAAAAATGATACCCCAAGCACTCCCTTTTTAATTTCAATTTCACAAAAATTAATTTTAAATGCCTTTATAATAAAAATTTCTATTTTCTAAGGCTCAAAATTAATTTATTAAATGCCAATGTGTTTTTTATTTAATGCCAATTTAATTTTAATTTTTTTTTTTTAAATATTTCGAAGCCTTTGGAAGAAGACTTTTTCATCGTTGCACAATCTTGCCTTAGCGTGGTTTTGGAGGAACATTATTGGTTTTACAAAAATCGCCCTAGTCCCTTGGAGAGGGACAGGAGCGCCTTCTAGTTCATGGTACAAACTCTTAATTACATCAATCTCCAATTACTTTCTAGACGTAGAACATCACTCCCCACTTCATCTTGAGTCCTGGCAACAAGCAATAGCATTTCAAAATGTTAGGCACTTAGGCATTTTGAAGATTTCGCTCTGGTCCCTTGGAGAGGGACAGGAGCGATTTTGCAACTACGAGCTTACTTGTGTTTTGCTAGCCTCCCAGATTATATTCAATGGATAAATCACGCCCCTTTTCCTTCATTTCAAATATAAAACTTGCTTTTCTTTTGCCAAAAGTTTGTCTTGTGGGAAAATCGCTCTGGTCCCTTGGAGAGGGACAAGAGCGCCTAGTGCAACTTGGGTTGATTCTCTCCTTTGTGGCCTATTCAAGTTATATTCAACGGGCAAAACATACTTCTTTTGACCTCTTCAAATCGCGAAATCACTTAAATCTTGCAAGGATAATGCAAATTTGGAATTCAAGCTCCGGTCCTTCAGTGAGGGACAGGAGCACTTTTTCATTTTTAAGCCAATTCGTCCTTTGCTAGTCTTCCAAATTATCTTCAATGGATGAATCTTGCCCTCTTTCATTCATTTCAATCATGCAACTTGCCTTGCCTTTGCAAGAAATTTGTATTTTTAGAAAAGAGGGACGGTCCTTCAGTGAGGGACGGGAGCACTTTTGACATCTTGGCGTACCCTTTTGTTCTTTAAATCTCTCAATTGCGTCCAAGGCATAAAACATCCTTCGTCCTTCCCATCCAAGTCAAGTTTTGCCATAAAATATCAAACAAATAGGAGAAACTTGAAAAAGTGGCACGGTCCTTCAGTGAGGGACGGGAGCACTTTTTGTCATTTGGGTTGATTTACTCCTTTGTAGACTGCTTAAATTATATTCAATGGACAAAACATGCCCTCCTTGATCTCTTCCAATCATAAAATTATCCTGATCCTGCAAGAACAGTGCAAATTTGAAAATCAACCTCCGGTCCTTCAGTGAGGGATAGGAGCGAATTTTGCCCTCTAGGCCAAATCTTTTCACTTTTCATCTCGAAATTCCTTTGCTAGGGAAGATTTCACCTTACTTCATGCTATGAATAAAAGTTAATGTCCAAAAAAGGTCTAAAATTGTGCATATAAAGAAAAGCGCTCTGGTCCTTCAGTGAGGGACAGGAGCGAATTTGACCTTCTAGGCAAAAAAACTTCATCATTTCATTGTCTTGTCTCGATGCTCTATCATGCTCATTTCGTCCTTCATTGTGTCTTTGATGTTTCAATTTGACCAAACAAGGTCAGGAATGACTCAAATAAGCCTTTTCGCCCTGGACCCTTGGTGAGGGACAGGAGTGCTTCGCCTTGGTCCCTTGGAGAGGGACAGGAGCGAAATTCGCTCTGGATCCTCAGTGAAGGACAGGAGCGAAATTTGACTTTTTGAACTCTCTATCAGGATAATTTTTATGGAATATAACATTTAAGTATAAGTTCTTATACTTTAAGTTATATTCCATATATACTTTCAGGATGTTTGAGAGTGGTTTCAGACCTCCAGGAGTTATATTGCAAAATCTAGTTTTTTGAGGTTTTTTAGTTTCCAGACTCAGTCAAATTTCAGGATCAGGACATTCCAAACTTAGCCAAATTTCAGGATCAGGACTTTCAGACTTAGCCAAATTTTCAAGATCAGGACTTCACTCCAGCAGGACCTGCTATCCTATTGATCTCCCCGACAACACTCAAAATGCAAAGGCTAACTAACAAAACCCTAAAAGACCAAAAAACAAACCCTAAAAAGCAAAAAAGCAAGGGTCCCCATTTGCAATGGGGCGATGTGTGAAAACGTCACAACAGTACTATAAACAAACTTCAAGGAAACCTATCTTTTTATTCTTAGGTTAGGGAAGAAGACTATTTTTTGTTATTAACTAGACAAGATGTTTTCTGATTTTTTCCTAACATGAAATACCTAAACAACTAATGAATGCTCATAGTTTTTAGATAAAGACAAAAAAATAAAATGCAAGTATTACACAAATATTAAATTGAAAAGAGACATAATTAAGTAAATTGAATCCAGGAGACTGCATAAAATTCCGTGATCACCAACATTAATGAAACTTGCAATACAAAGCATACAAAACTAATCCAATTTTCCAGATGCACAAGATCTCACAAAAAGCTTTGAACAACAATTTTAGCAGAAAGTATAGCAATCGCTATTTAAAATTCAAGTGCTAATGGCACTTTTCCATAAGAGTTTACAATGCTTTTTTCCACTATCTTTTCATAAAAAGGGAGTGTTTCCATCTTATACATTTTTTTTCGTATCAGTAATCTCTTGCATAACTCCCTTTGCTTTGGATATTAGAGCATTCGATTGACCTAGTATCCTAGTAACTTGTTGGAAAATGTCTTCAAATCGTTGTTTCATGTTCCTTCTAGGTGGGACTAGCTGATCCAATTGCTGTGGGTCATTGGGAGACTCTAACATCCCAATTACAAACACTATAGGATCAGAAGAGGGCTGCAAAAGTCATTATAAATCCTTGAAACTATTTGACTTCAGGCTTCAAGGCTGTTTTGTCCTTTCTGTGTTTAAGGCGTTTTTTTTAATATTCTCTATTGCAAGTTCTAACATATTAACATCACCACAGCACAAGCTAATACCTAAATCTGTCCTATCTATTTGGAAATCAGTGGGCCCAAATCTTTGTATGGTCATATACTTTGAAGGAATAGCTGTGTTAATAACCAAAAAGCCCCTTGTGCTTTTAAGGGAATCTCTATTTTTAGAGGTCCAATTTTGTATCTTTTATCATGCAAGAGATGAGAGTTACGGATCCTTGTAGAAGCTCTAGTGCTAGTTTTAGTAATTTTTACCAATAGTTTAATTGAAGATTTTTGAATTCAGATTTAGTATTAATAAATTATATTTTGTATTAAATGTTACATTGTATGCAAGTAGACTATTTTTAGGATAGAATTTTTCAGTTAGCTTTTCGATTTATTTCTCATGCAAAGCTTTGTAAACCTTATAAATGCATACCTTTTGCATTTAGATTTTTAATAGCGATTTTCATCTCTACTTGTTGAAATTGTTGTTCATTGAGTTATTGTTTTGTGAATTGGGTAAAATCTACTAATTATTGTAAGTTTTGTATTAAATATTTCATGAGAGGAATTATTTTAGCTTTGTATATGGTTCTTTGTACTTAATTCATAATCCTTCGTGCTTTTATTTATTTCAATCCAATCAAGTTTTAATTGTGATTTTCAATCTTTTCATTAAGCTAAAAATTGCAAGTGTTCTTTAGTTGTTTCAGATATTTTAGTGTAGTAATAATTGTAAAATATAAAATTTCTTGTCTAGTATAGAAGTGTTGAATTGCCTTGTGCCCTAGCTTGAGAATAGAAAGATTTTCAATCTAAATTGTTTGTATTGCATACTTAAGACCCTGTAAGTTTTAGGTTACATCCAATTGAAAGGATAAGGAAACTTATCATTTTCTCCACTCTTCTGAAAAAGGATCTTCTCTTTATAACTAGAAGAATATTTTTACTATACACATTGTACCATTTTATGTCACATTGAAAGGTGTGAGTGAAAACACTAATTGTTTTTGGTGCCACCACTTGCATGCAAACTCCTTTTGACAACCCTACAAATTGTTATTCCATTGTGCTGCACATTCTTCATGGTCGACCGATTGAGTCTCAATTGGTTGCAGCCCTAGGGCCAAGTCCAGAGTCCCTACATTCAATTTGCAGACCACCCAATTATCTAAAGATATGATTTGTCTTGATCTTGAATTGTGGTGCTGAGTGCATAATATCATCAATTCCAATGATTGCAAGGTGACCAGAAAAGAAGCAGCTTGAATCAATCCACTCTCCACCAACTTGGTAGCCACATGGCTTCTTGGTTTGATCCTCTCATCCATCATCAAATCCAAGATGCTTATGTGGCCGTGAAGAGTATCCCGTGCATTGTGTGAAGAAGTCAAAAACATTTCAAGCTCTACTACATTTTCATCCAACTCCATTGTTGATAATTTATCTCCTCTTTGCTGTCCCAGGTTTTTGGTATGTAGAAATCTGAACAATCATCCTGCTGTGGAAGAAAAGTCCTTTTTCAGGAAGAAAATTTAGTATGGAATTGTATTACAGCGGAGCAAAAGGACAAGAATAGAAGGAAGAATATGAAGAGATGCTGCTGGAAACACTTGAAATACTGCTGCTGTTTTGAAAACTTTTCCAAAGTGGTGTTGGAAACCTCTTTAAGATCTGCAAAATATGAACAAATTGCTCTGTTTCTTCTGAGAACAACAGACAAGTTGCTTTTTGAATTTGAATGAAAAACAACTTTTATATATAGTGTTGAGTCTTTCCTTTGTTTGCTTTAACTCTGATTTTTGCTTTTAGCAAACTAAGGATAGAGGAGGCATCACCTTTTCTCTTCTTTTTTCTTTTGATTTTTCATACAATTTCTAGACTTGGACTGAATAGATCAGCATGCTGGCTGACTGAGTTTGGGGCAGATAAAATGGATGGAAAAACCCAAGGAAAATTGTGCCAAGTTTGAGTTGTTTAAGTGTCTTAAACCTTCGGAGCATATCTTTAATGGTTATCCCAACATAAAGGTGTGCAAGTGGAAAATAATATGGGCCCTGCCACTTACAATGTGTCCCTATCATAGGAAATTATTCTTTTCATGCTTTTGTGGGGATAGCTAATTGCTCAACCATGTAGGATGTGTTGATGGAAAAAGAGCTTGGTTATGTCATACAAAATGGGCACTATTCTGTTGATTGTTTCTTAGGACACCTCACACAAAATAAAATACCAATTATTCTATCATCTCTTGAACAAAGAAACCTCATATGCTAAACAATGTGATCAAATAAGGCAACTCCAAGGTTTACAATGTGAACAATCGACTTTATATTGTGGATAGACTCAGTGAATATGATGTGATATTGCTGGTTAACACAAATGGACTTACATTTTTCTGGAACGTGGAAACTAAACTGACTGACTTGAAAATAAAAGTCAAAACATGAAAGTTTAAGGAAATCTAAGCTAATACCTAACAATGCAAGACATAATTGTTGACATAGTGAAACCAAACCAAGCTTTGCTTCGCCATGAGGAAACAACTACACAAAGATGGTGCAATCTCCTAAGGATAAGTGAATTATTTTCATATCATTTATGCGCATCAACACCATGAACAATGAACATAAAATGATTGAAGTTAAGCTTTCAATTAAGTTCAGTCTAACCATGCGCTACAACTTGCAATCAACAAATCGCAAATGGTATGAACATGAATCAACAACAATATCTCCCATTCAACTAATCAACTTCATATAAACAAATCTAAACTTGAGTAATAGAAACCATGCAATATGTTGAGAGAACACACAAGAATCCATCATATCTTCAATGAAATCATATGATTATTCCAATCATAGCTTTGGCAACAATTTTTGTCTTCTCCTACTCTACTACACTTGCTAACTATCTATTAACCTTTACAAGTGAGAAGATTGGACCTTATATAGAGCTCCTGATTACAAATGAATGGCTTAGATTGATTGTGAATCAACAGCCGAGATAATTCAAGGAACCCTAATTAGGGTTAGTTACAACTAACACCTTACATTTAATATTGACCAATGGGATCATCACAACACTTGGAACATGTCCTTCCCTTGAATTCGGACTAATGAGAAATGAGGTTAGGTACATTGAATAATATTTAGTATAGCTCAATGTGTCACTTGTTCCTTCATTGGATGAGTTAGGTTCAATGTA
The DNA here is from genome assembly GCF_030272615.1 of Cryptomeria japonica. Taxonomy (NCBI): domain Eukaryota; kingdom Viridiplantae; phylum Streptophyta; class Pinopsida; order Cupressales; family Cupressaceae; genus Cryptomeria; species Cryptomeria japonica. The sequence continues at coordinate 770,968,753 of NC_081408.1, forward strand.
TGTGGACATTTTGACGTGGAATTACTTGATTACTTGATGATGAACAGGTGCTACCTCAGCATAGATATCTCTTGATACTCAACATTTACAAGCCTTGATTGATTGTGATGGTTCATATTCCCAAATTGTATCATCTTGATCAAGTTTCCAACTTTGATTAACTCTTCTAAAACTATCTTTCCTCCTTGATCACTTTTCACTTTTCCATCTTCACATTTGGGTATTTTCCTTCTTGTGATACATTTCTGCTTTCAACCGTTGACTCTTGAAACATTTTTTAGCCTTGGAATGTATACCTTGTCTTGGAATATCCTTGGTGTGGTTGATTTTTTGTAGTAGCATGTCTCTGACTTTGATCTTGGGATCTTGGATTTCCAAGGAAATCCAAGATTGTTGTAGTTGTATCCTTGTTTATGCTGATCTTTGCACTTGCATTTACATCTTTTGCTATCTTCTTGTTGAGGTATTCCATCCTTCATTTGTAATCACTCCTCATTCATACTTCCTTTTTCCTTTTTTGTAGTGTCCTTCCTTGATGTCTCCTCCATGTGATTGAGACTTTCATCCTTCGCCACTTTGTCTTTTGAAATGTGAATGTTTTCAAAGGACTTTGGACAACTTGACTCCACGTGGTTGAATCTTTGAGGTTGTGTTGGTCTTCATGTAGAGAAATCCCCTTCATTTTGTGAAAAGTCCTTCACTTCGATGCGTCACCTTCCTTATTCCCTGCTTCTTCTATACATCGAACCTGAAAAGCAAACACATTATGCATCATACACCATGGATTGAATGAAAATAAGACTAACACCTGACAAATCAGGCCCCTCAAAACCCTTCCAATCTGGAAATGACACTGAAAAATCAGGAAATATAAATCTGGAAATGCACTTTGCTGTGTGGAAATGTATGATTCTAAGTCTGATTTTCTTTCCAATGCAGGTTAATTTGCTTCTCCCTTGGCTGGAAATTTAGTTTGCTTAGGTCTGGTCTTAAAAGTTGAAATGAGGTCTGCACAAGTTTGCAGTAGGCCTGATCTCCATTTCACCCTATAAGTTGATAAAATTCGCCTCCAATTGCAAGGTAATTGATAAGAAATTGTCTCAGGTCTGCTTTTCCTATTATTTATCTTGGACCAAATTGATTTGATGGTTAAATGAGCAATTTGATCCTCCAATTGCACATTTTTCATGACTGCCACTTTTCCATGCCCTAGTCTAGTTTTCCACCTTCACTTTGGCAAACAAACAAAAAGTGCACACTTTGGGCTTATGTCTTCTTGAAATTTGGTCATTTTCAATCTTGGCTAGTGTGCCCTAGTAGCCATTTTACCACTTGATACTTTATCATTTTCCAATCCTTTAACAACTTTTCCACTTTGAATCTTGACTTATCAACTTCACACTTCCTCTTGACTTAACAAAATCATCAATAACTTTTCTTGATAAATTGACAAGAAATTTTTGTAAATCATGCGGATAAGGACTCTAGTCTGAATTTTTTTGTGTAGATGCAACACAAATAGAGGAAATTTGGTCAAGTTACTGGAGCAAGAGTTGTTGGTAAATGCAAGACCAAAGACGTGCACTCAGTCAGCAATTTGAATTTCATTTCTAATTTCTTTTTGGCTTTGGATAGTGTTGTGCGTTGCACACACTCCCCGTCGCCGATAGGGTCCCCCTTGTTTCTTTTCTGGTTTTCGTCTTGCCCTCGGTGTAGGATTTTGATATTTTTTGTCCGCCATTAAGGTGCAGCGGGTAGTAGTGAAGAAATGATCCCACAAGAGAGTGAACCCGCCCAGTTCTTGAAATCGTGAGGAGTTCGTAAGAGGTCAGGCATGATCCCGTCCGTGATGAGAGGGTTGAATCAGGAGCCGTGCAATGAGATGGGGCGTCTGTTAATCTAAGTTGCAGGGCCAAGGGGAGAATTTGCAGAGAGTCTCACAATTTTTAATGTTCAAAATTCTTCCAAGGGAGACTATTTGAAAATCGGCTAAGTAGGCAAGAATGTCAGCTGTCCATGGGTTTGCAAAAAGGCCTTTCAGGCCGAATTTGGCTTTAATTTTAAAAAATGAACTTTTCAAAAGGGCCTCTTTAGGCCAAACTTTCAAGCATACTGAAAGGCGTCACTTTTAAAAACTTTTCATTTTGTGCTTTTGGCCCGAAAAATGGGCAAAAGTGAAAATCACGAAAAAAGGCATGACTTAAAACATTTGCATTTTTTCTTCCCAGCCCGAAAATTGGCAAGCACATGGAAATCGCAAAATATAGTGAAGGCGTTTTAAAGTTTGCATTTTGTTCTCCCAGCCCGAAAATGCAAGTCATGAGGAAAGGCGTTGATTTTTAAAACTTTCAAAAAGTCTTTTCTAGCCGAAAATCGCGCAAGTTGAAAGGGCGTTGAACTTAAATTTTTTTTCAAAAGGTCTTTTTAGCCCGAAGTTAAGTCATAAAGGGGCGTTTTAACCTTTAAAGTTTGCATTTCATCTTTTTGGCTCGAAAATGGGCAAGCAAGTAAAATCGCGCAATACAAGAGAAAGGCGTCACTTAAACATTTTCAAAAAGTCATTTTGGCCCGAAATTGGGAAAACATCCAAAATCACGAAACAGTTAAAAAGCGTTTAACTTTAACGTTTGAAAAGATCCTTTTAATCCGAAAATGCCAATAGTCGAAAAGGGCATCGCTTTAGAACACTTTTCAAAAAGTCTTCCCAGCCTGAAAATGGGCAAGTGAAAATCGCAAAATGAATAGCGGAGGTGTTTTAAAGTTTGCATTCTATGGTTTTAGCCTGAAAATGGGCAAGCAACAAGAAAATTGTGCAACATGGGAAAAGCATGTAAACTTAAAAGCTTGCGAAAGACCCAAGTAGGCCGAAAATCGCAGAAGAAGTCAGAATGTTTTAATCCCCAAAGTTCACGAAGACGCTCATCTAGCCGAAGCTTATGAAAAGCTAGCAAACTCTCGAAGCGCCCAAGTAGGCCGATGTAATGTCCCTACTAGTTAGAGATCACTGTCTTGCAAAACAGATTGTTAGAATACAACAACTAATCTAACTTGCAATCTAACCCATCTTGGTTCCAAGCCCTCTAGGAAGTCGAAGGTGAATTCGACTCCTGTCTTGAATGTAATTTCTTACATCCAAGCCATCCAGGAAATAGAAGGTTAATTCGATTCCTGTCTTGGGTGTAATTTCTTACACCCAAGCCATCCAAGGAAGACCCTATGTCCATTCCTTACCTTGGGTGATGCATCTCATCATCCAAGTCCTCAGAGGGGACCGGCCAAATCCGTCTCTTCTTGGTTGAACTTAGTCAACCAAGCCATACATATGCATATAGATGCTCAGTATATATACTGCCCTAGGGATTATCATAATCCCTCCCTTGGACTAGGCGAGTTTCCTCCCTATAGCCTCCAACATGTGATTACATTTATAATACATTTTTGCATTTTATTACTATTTTTCATTCCATAATCCATATTTACATATTCCTAATTTAACATGTATTCCCTAACATATATTCAACAAAATATCCATTATCCAACATTCATATTTATTTATTAACATATAATCCTAACTATTCATTGAGATGTATTTTTTAACATCTAAGAACCATTCATTAACATATGTAATAAAATATTCATTATTAATATTCATTAATATGTGTATTTAAATATTCACTATTAATACTCATTAATATATGTATATATAAATATTTATTATTAATATTCATTAATATATATATTAAAATATTTATTCATTAATATATATATTAAAATATTTATTATTAATATTCATTAATATATATATATATATAAATATTTATTATTAATATTCATTAATATATATATTAAAATATTTATTATTAATATTCATTAATATACATATTAAAATATTTATTAACTATATTCATTTACATTTACACTTGTGGCATCCCTTACCTATCTGCACCAGTTCCTTTTGCTGTTCGCAGCTTTCCTTAGACCACGCGCTGCTTCCTCCTTTCTCCCCTCCTGCGTGCCTTTTTCCCCTCCCTTATGATTTCAATGCCCTTATGTATCCACTACCCTCAAATGGTTATGTCTTGAAAGTCATACCTTTCTCTCCTTCATACCTCTTCACAAGAGATCGTGGCTCTTCACCATAATTATCGTTGCCTAATCCTTATCATCGGTTTGTGCTTAATATTATTGATGGCTTAACCGCTGCTACTTCAGTCGTGCCTCTTTCATAAGTAATTGTCGAACTAATTATATGTTAACTTGTTAGTATTAATGACTAACCCTTCGTAATTGTTAGTGCTTTCTATCAACTAATACTTCCGTGTGTTCCCACACTCGCTGATCATACATTATGTCATTATTGATTTATATTATTGACAATATTGTTAATTGCTGTCCACTTAGCCTTCTTACTAATTAATATCGATCACCGTCATAGCTGATGACTAGTTACAAAATTGGTATTCAGAATGTTGTCGATTTGGTAAGGAATGATATTTGATTATGTTCTTGGAGTATCGATGTCTCCATACTCCCTTGATGACTTGTATGGTCGTCCATTATAAGTTTATCTCAAATCGATATCTTTCACACAATAAATGTCTTGTATTATTCCCCTCTATGCTAACGATATTGAAGATATTTGGATATGATACTTGCAATAGATTTGTTGAGTGTATGTGGATTTCACATGGATTACCTTTGTTGAGGCTTATACAATTATTTGGAATATTATCAGTCATAATTATTAATTAAATGATAATATAAATAAATAAATTTCAAATAATCATTTCTTGATAATTATTATATTAAACCATAATTGTTTCATTTAGGATATATGTAGATATAACGATCAAGGAGGGGACATGACAGTCCGCCCTTCTCAAAATTGCTTGTCCTCAGGCAATTGGCAATTTTCTCAAACTGAGTTATCTCCCGATATGAATCAAAAACACGGAGTATACACATAAAAAACACGAAGCATACACATGGATAATTTCAAACACGCAGCATACATGTGAATACACGCATTGTCAAATTTTTTCTTATTGACTAGAATGATTCATCTTTACCTTACAGGATGGCAAGATCATTGCTCTGATACCACTGTAATGTCCCTACTAGTTAGAGATCTGCCCTGCAAAACAGATTGTTAGAATACAATATATATATATAACTAATCTAACTTAAAATCTTATTTTAAAATACTTAATTAACATAATCACAATTCTCATCTAATTAAAAAGGATATGAATGCCATACAGAGATATGTCCTTAGGCGGCTGTGAAGCTCGCCTTCTTGGAACCCATCTTGGTTCCAAGCCCTCCAGGAAGTCGAAGGTGAATTCAACTCCTGTCTTGAATGTAATTTCTGACATCCAAGCCATCCAAGAAATCGAAGGTTAATTCGATTCCTGTCTTGGGTGTAATTTCTTACACCCAAGCCATCCAAGGAAGACCCTATGTCCATTCCTTGCCTTGGGTGATGCATCTCATCATCCAAGTCCTCAGAGGGGACCGGCCAGATCTGTCTCTTCTTGGTTGAACTTAGTCAACCAAGCCATACATATGCATATAGATGTTCAGTATATATACTGCCCTAGGGATTATCATAATCCCTCCCTTAGACTAAGACCTTAGACTAAGGGAGTTTCCTCCCTATAGCCTCCAACATGTGATTACATTTATGATACATTTTTGCATTTTATTACTATTTTTCATTCCATAATCCATATTAACATTTTCCTAATTTAACATGTATTCCCTAACATATATTCAGCAAAATATCCATTATCCAACATTCATATTTATTTATCAACATATATTCCTAACTATTCATTGAGATGTATTTTTTAACATCTAAGAACCATTCATTAACATATGTAATAAAATATTCATTAATATGTGTATTAAAATATTCATTGATATATATAAAAATAATTATTATTAATATTCATTAATATATATATTAAAATATTTATTCATTAATATATATATTAAAATATTGATTAACTATATTCATTTACATTTACACTTGTGGCATCCCTTACCTATCTGCACCAGTTCCTTTTGCTGTTCGCAGCTTTCCTTAGACCACGCGCTGCTTGCTCCTTTCTCCCCTCCTGCGTGCCTTTTTGCCCTCCCTTATGATTTCAATGCCCTTATGTATCCACTACCCTCAAATGTGAAAGATCCCTGATGGATCCCCTTGCTGATCTGCTGTAGTTTTTAAATTAATAAACTATATTTTCCTGTGTTTCCTTTGATGGTTTTAGAGAATAGATAGAAGTTGCAGAAGGTTTGTTTATTTTTGTGTTTTTGATAGTTTTTCAGCAAGTAATAATTGAAGAACAAGTACATGAAAAGAGTACTGGAAATAAATGTTCATACACAGCCAAATCAGAATCGTACCAAGCAGATTTCTGATTATTTAAATCAAATAATTTTCCAGATAGTGATTCCAAACAATTCCAGGAAGATTACAATAAGCAATGAGTCCAACCTGAATGAAAAGTGAATACTGAAATCAAGGAGGCTGCGGCAAACATCCAAAGCTCTTACATAGCTCCACGTGGGAAGAGAATGGCTGCAAAGTACAGCCGTACGACTGTTAGGTGACGCCAAGCTGGAAACCCCAATCTCCACGCTGAACCCTAACTCTGTCCACTGAATCCTCCAGAAAAGATGTTGTACCAACTCTAAGGCACTGAAAACTGAATGCAAGAACCAAATAACCACTGTGTTGGGGGCTACGTCCTAGACAGGCAAGACCTTGGGGTTTTCGTCCCAGATGCTGAATCGCTCTCCAGAGCAAATTCTCCAAATCAAAGATGAAAATGTGTAAAAGATAGCTGATAATTAGGTTACCATCTCCTTATAACTCCTTCCCTCTAGCTCGAACCCTAAAAGTGTATGAAAAGTGCGCTTAGGCTTATAAAGTCTTATTTCTCATTTTTTAGTCGCCAAGTATAGAGAAAACGCCACTTTTTTAATATAAAAGAATTCCGTTCATCAAAAGGGTCTCTGACAAATTGAAAACATTTAGAAAAGTTCAAGACCTTTCCAACGAGCTATAACACATGGGCATATGCATCCAGATGAAGCCAAAAACCCCTTATTACTCCAAAATGGCTATAAACATAGCCTTATTTAATTAATTAAACGCTAACTTAGGAAATATTTAAATATGTTAAAAATATAACCCAAATAGCTGCAGAAGGCTCAAATGACTCCAAAAGCCTGAAACGAAACTTGCCACTTGTCTGTGATTGAAGTCGGAAATCATGGATCCACTGGCAGTCTTATCCCTAAAATCTAGGGATGCTCCTAAAAACTAGGAAACATACCCAAATCTTCTGAAACTGAAACCAAGGAATAGTCTCATGGAAACCCAACCCTGGATACTGTCATAACCTCCTAAATAGTAGGAATAGCCTCCACAAATGTAGGAACTGCCTCCTAAAATTAAGGAACTGCTCCAAACTGGTCTACTACTGCCAAAACACCAAATCCCAAACACTGAATATCCTCACTGAGTCTCTATCCACCACTGTCAGCCTACAAGACTCCAATGATAGGCCAACTCCTCCGTCTTTGATGTCCACTCTAGAAAGGGGACATGACAAAATGGTTATGTCTTGAAAGTCATACCTTTCTCTCCTTCATACCTCTTCACAAGAGATCGTGGCTCTTCACCATAATTATCGTTGCCTAATCCTTATCATCAGTTTGTGCTTAATATTATTGATGGCTTAACTGCTGCTACTTTACTTCAATCGTGCCTCTTTCGTAAGTAAATTGTCGAACTTATTATATGTTAACTTGTTAGTATTAATGACTAACCCTTCGTAATTGTTAGTGCTTTCTATCAACTAATACTTCCGTGTGTTGCCACACTCGCTGATCATACATTATGTCATTATCGATTTATATTATTGACAATATTGTTAATTGCTGTCCACTTAGCCTTCTTACTAATTAATATTGATCACCGTCATAGCTGATGACTAGTTACAGAATTGGTATTCAGAATGTTGTCATTTTGGTAAGGAATAATATTTGATTATGTTCTTGGAGTATCGATGTCTACATACTCCCTTGAGGACTTGTATGGTCGTCCATTATAAGTTTATCTCAAATCGATATCTTTCACACAATAAATGTCTCGTATTATTCCCCTCTATGCTAACGATATTGAAGATATTTGGATATGATACTTGCAATAGATTTGTTGAGTGTATGTGGATTTCACATGGATTACCTTTGTTGAGGCTTATACAATTATTTGGAATATTATCAATCATAATTATTAATTAAATGATAATATAAATAAATAAATTTCAAATAATCATTTCTTGATAATTATTATATTAAACCATAATTGTTTCATTTAGGATATATGTAGATATAACGATCAAGGAGGGGACATGACAGTCCGCCCTTCTCAAAATTGTTTGTCCTCAAGCAATTGACAATTTTCTCAAACTGAGTTATCTCCCGATATGAATCAAAAACACGGAGTATACACATAAAAAACACGAAGCATACACATGGATAATTTCAAACACGAAGCATACACGTGAATACACGCATTGTCAGATTTTTTCTTATTGACTAGAATGATTCATCTTTACCCTACAGGATGGCAAGATCATTGCTCTGATACCACTGTAATGTCCCTACTAGTTAGAGATCACTGTCCTGCAAAACAGATTGTTAGAATACAACATATATATATAACTAATCTAACTTTAAAATACTTAATTAACATAATCACAATTGTCATCTAATAAAAAAGGATATGAATGCCATACGGAGATATGTCCTTAGGCGGCCGCGAAGCTCGCCTTCTTGGAACCCATCTTGGTTCCAAGCCCTCAGGAAGTCGAAGGTGAATTCGACTCCTATCTTGAATGTAATTTCTTATATCCAAGCCATCCAGAAAATTGAAGGTTAATTCGATTCCTGTCTTGGGTGTAATTTCTTACACCCAAGCCATCCAAGGAAGACCCTATGTCCATTCCTTGCCTTGGGTGATGCATCTCTTATCCAAGTCCTCAGAGGGGACCGGCCAGATCTGTCTCTTCTTGGTTGAACTTAGTCAACCCAGCCATATGCATATAGATGTTCAATATATATACTGCCCTAGGGATTATCATAATCCCTCCCTTAGACTAAGGAAGTTTCCTCCCTATAGCCTCCAACATGTGATTACATTTATAATACATTTTTGCATTTTATTACTATTTTTCATTCCATAATCCATATTTACATATTCCTAATTTAACATGTATTCCCTAACATATATATATTCAACAAAATATCCATTATCCAACATTCATATTTATTTATTAACGTATATTCCTAACTATTCATTGAGATGTATTTTTTAACATCTAAGAACCATTCATTAACATATGTAATAAAATATTCATTAATATGTGTATTAAAATATTCATTAATATATATATAAAAATATTTATTATTAATATTCATTAATATATATATTAAAATATTTATTATTAATATTCATTAATATATATATTAAAATATTTATTCATTAATATATATATTAAAATACTTATTATTAATATTCATTAATATATATATTAAAATATTTATTATTAATATTCATTTACATTTACACTTGTGGCATCCCTTACCTATCTGCACCAGTTCCTTTTGCTGTTCACAGCTTTCCTTAGACCACGGGCTGCTTCCTCCTTTCTCCCCTCCTACGTGCCTTTTGCCCCTCCCTTATGATTTCAATGCCCTTATGTATCCACTACCCTCAAATGGTTATGTCTTGAAAGTCATACCTTTCTCTCCTTCATACCTCTTCACAAGAGATCGTGGCTCTTCACCATAATTATTGTTGCCTAATCCTTATCATCGGTTTGTGCTTAATATTATTTATGGCTTAACCGCTGCTACTTTACTTCAGTCGTGCCTCTTTCATAAGTAAATTGTCGAACTAATTATATGTTAACTTGTTAGTATTAATGACTAACCCTTCTTAATTGTTAGTGCTTTCTATCAACTAATACTTCCGTGTGTTCCCACACTCGCTGATCATACATTATGTCATTATCGATTTATATTATTGACAATATTGTTAATTGCTGTCCACTTAGCCTTCTTACTAATTAATATCGATCACCGTCATAGCTGATGACTAGTTACAAAATTGGTATTCAGAATGTTGTCGATTTGGTAAGGAATGATGTTTGATTATGTTCTTGGAGTATCGATGTCTCCATACTCCCTTGATGACTTGTATGGTCGTCCATTATAAGTTTATCTCAAATCGATATCTTTCACACAATAAATGTCTTGTATTATTCCCCTCTATGCTAACGATATTGAAGATATTTGGATATGATACTTGCAATAGATTTGTTTAGTGTATGTGGATTTCACATGGATTACCTTTGTTGAGGCTTATACAATTATTTGGAATATTATCAGTCATAATTATTAATTAAATGATAAGATAAATAAATAAATTTCAAATAATCATTTCTTGATAATTATTATGTTAAACCAAAATTGTTTCATTCAGGATATATGTAGATATAACGATCAAGGAGGGGACATGACAGCCGAAGTGTTGAAAGCATTAAGTTATTTAATCACGAAGTAAGCATTCACGCCAAAGTAAAATAGCAGGCCAAGGTCGCGTTGGAGGATTTGGAAAAATGTTAAACTTTCAAACTTACGAAATCCCTTGCCGTCCGATATCACGCGACAGAGAGGTATGAGCTTATAACTTTTCAAAAGTCTTTTTGAGGCCGAAAATACCAAGTAGGAGGTATAGTGGCGTTAATTTAAAAAAAGTAGCTTTTCAAAAACCTCCGTTCTCCCTATCAAAAGGCCCTTACAGCTTGAAAAACCCTTGCAGCCCAATATCGCGCAAAAGGAAGAGAAGTTGAAAGGCGTTACACTTTGCAAAATTGCCCAAGTCTCTGAAATTTCAAGAATCGCACTTTGCAGAAGGTCGTTTTTGGCCGAAGATCATCTTGCGTTGGGTAGTCCGCTAGGTTAGATTCGACTCTCTCCTTTAAATCATTAATTTATTCAAAATTGGTCATGATATTTAACCAGATGATAGACATGGGTGAAAAGGTGAAGTTTTGTAGGTCATAATTTTTTAAAAAAAACATCAAGCATAGCATGCAATAATAAAACCAGCTAGGGAAATTGGCCATTGAAATGAAAATTCAGACTTAGAGAAATCTTGAAAATTCAAATCTGAACATCTGAACCCTAAGTCGCAAGATTAAACATTTGCCCGTGCCGTCATAATTGGTTGGAAGTGGCACTTTTGAAACCCGCTCCAAGCAAAAAAATTTAAACAAAACCAACTTAATTATTTCCTATTTCATAGCATTTCGTTTTCAAATAATCAAGCTCTTTTTTTTGAAGCGTCATGCTTTTTCAAATTTGATGTTCCCATTGATAATTGGTTTTATGCGCTAACATCGTCCTCTGTTTTGGCTAACCCGTTTTGTTCCTTAATCTCATCTCGTAATCCGTGCCCGGTTGTGCAGGATAGATGCCTAGATCGGCGGTTGAATCCTCAAAGACACCTGGTGCAACCGGAACGTCTCAAATTTCCAAGTTTGACATTCCCCAAAGAGGCGAGAAAATGAAGTACCGATACCAAAGGGGAGGAGTTAGGGAGTCGAAGGTCCAGAGCGTATGGGAGAACATAGGTGACACGGATTTGGGCCACATAGATATTCTAGATTTCAGGAACAGGGTATGCTCTCCAAGTGCCTATGGTAAACCCAAGCGGATGATGGAGAGTGGTATTGCTCAGGCAGTTGGTTTCCCTCCGGCCATATAGAATTATGAACTAGTGGTTGAGGTTGCTAGACATTATCAGCCAGAGACCAGATTAGTGGTGCTAGAGGGGATGGTGTTAGCTGATTTCACACCCGAGGCCATTGGGGAGGCATTTGATATCCCATTTCTAGATAACCCTATTGCTACAACTGTTGATGAGGCGTAGGTCGCTTATGACATGAATCCTGCTAAATGCAAGACGTTGATTAACGAAGAATGGTACAAAGAAAGAAGATCCCCAAGCATTAGGATTAGTAAAAAGACCCCCAGAAGTGATTTTCATAACGAGTATGGTGATATGGTCACCTTACTCAGCCGGGTTATGGGACTCCCTCAATCTAATTTTTTTGAGGAATGGATGTTCTACTTTACTCAGTAGGTCTTTGCTGGGAAGTCCAAGTTCGACTGGGCTCAGATCATCAGTGACAATATCCATACACAACTGGTCGAGCTTGAAGAAAAGAAGTACTTTACCATGACTTCCTACTTGATTTACATGTTTGCCCGACCCCAGCCACTGACAAGGTTAATCAAGAAAGGTGAGATCGGGAATGGGCAGAATCAGGTAAAGGTGTATGAATGCTACCCTCAGTTGCATTATTATGACATTGCTCAAAGAGAAAAGAATAACATTGCTTATGCAATTGGTCAATATGAGCGTGTCAATGATGCCTTTACAATGCGCCTAGTCAGATTAATGCAAGGAGGATTGCACATTAGGCTATCAGAACAAGCTATCATTTTGCTCCAGAAATATGGTGCATGGTTTATCCAATTCCCTAGGTTCACTTACATCAGAATAGCAGGCTTTGAGGGAGTACCATTCCGGCTTCCACGCTATCCAACAGACAAAATAGTCCTCAGGGAAGTTGCAAGACAGGCGCACCCAGTAGGCAGCCTACTCAGAGATAAGAAGCAGTCCGGATTCACCTTCCCCATGATTTTGGGTACCCTTGATGTGCATTAAAAAAATTCGGTGCAAGCTGAGGAATCGTTTGCTGAATTAGCGTCCTATGGCCTACAGGAACATTTCCCTAGGAAGTGCTTCGATCATGATAAATTGGCAAAGAGAGCCTATGGCAGGCGCTATAGGGCAAAGGCATCAATTGAGGATTATTGGAGCAACTATTCCGATGACTTTGAGGTCCGACGACGGAAGTATTCTAGGCTAAGTGTCTAGCAAATGCGGCTTTATGAGTACCGTCAGGTCCCAGATCAGGTGACGGATTATGGTAATTGCTTACGAGTTCGAGAATTTGAGGCAGTTAAATACCTCTTGCCAGGCATTGATTGGACTCAGGACCCAATCACTGATTTTGAGGCAGTCATGGAAGCTCCAAGGAGGTATACTGATTACTGGCTATCCCAGCAAATTGAGAAACTTACCCATGAAGGGACCCAATTCATATACAATCTGATGGGCAGTATCGATTCCCAGTCTTCGGAGGATGAAGGAACCTCAAGCGCGCCAAAGGAAGAGGTTGAGAATCCTAGAAAAAAGAGGAAGAAAGCAAGAGTCAATAGAGGGACTCGGACATCAAAAAGAACAAGGAGAGAAAAGATCCCTATCAGGAGGCCGAAGGTTAGTTCTTCATCCAAAGACCCCAGTTTGGAGGATGATGTAGTTGAACTTGACTACATACCTGCTCCGCCTTCACAGAGTGATGTTGATGCATTCGAGGCAAATAATCCTCAGGCACAAGATGAATAGGATGCAGAGGTAAGGGTCGTTGGCCCTGATGAACCTGGAAATCAAGTTGAGGAGGAAGAGATTGCACCTATTCATGAGGCTGGTAAGCATGAGCTCACATAGGGAAGTAGGCATGAATTGCAATTGAATAGCGGCGACAGGGATGACACCACCGTTGAGGGAGAACAAAAGGAGGATGAGACTCAGGAGCCCGACAAACTGAAGAGCAACCATCACAAGGGGATACTCGATAGTTGTTCAGCGAGGTAGGGGAGAACTCAGCCATGAGTAAGGGATTGGATACTCCATCCGTTCCTTCTATGACCAATCATTTGCAGGTAGGCAATGAGCCAGCTGAGGCCTTGTTGACGTGTATTTTGTACACTATCAAACACAGAATAAAATACCTAAAGGTACCTTATCCTCTCTTGAGTAAAGCCTCTGATTGCTGAAGATATCGCAAAAAAGGATCAATCAAGATGACTCCAAGGTTCTTCGATGTAGGGTCTCTACGTGTGGATAAGCTCTCTGTGGTATGATGTGATTTGCTGGAATCACAAGGGGACTTACATTTGATGATTGAACGTCTGGTCTGCTGGAACACAGGATCTTACTAACTTTGACTTGAAAAAAGGAAAAAAGATGAGGGCGAGGAAAGGATCTAATCCTAACACTAAGAATGTAAGAGCAATGAATGATCTTTGATGAAATTCTAACTAAGTCTTGTTTTGACATCTTAGGACCATCTCCACAAGGTTAGTGCGATCTTCGAAGGAAAGCTTTATGATGTTCAAATCATCACTGCAGGCATAGACACCATCAAGTTGATGCATATCAATGAAGAAGCGACAATTGAAGTTAAGCTTAAGCTGAATGATTCCGGTTGACTACACAAGGCAAGTGTGCAATCAACAAACTGCTAGTAGTATGGATATACGAATTTCACCATCAATCAAGCACATTTCTTCCACTCATCTAATAACATGAAATCAAATATGAGAAGTATAAAGACCATGCAAATTGTCGAATCGACCCATAAATTTCACCATTTCTTCAATGAAGTTACAAGTCTTTTACAACAACATCTTGGCAACAATCTTTGCCTTCTCTCTCTACTCTACTTTAATTGCTATTCTATCAACTAGCTAATCACCTTCTAACTACTCTCTATCTATCTTCTATTAACTGCTTCCAACTATATCTCTTATCTATATCTTTACAAAATGAAGAGTCGGGGTTTATATAGTGCCCATAATACAATTCGATGGCTGAGATCAATTCGAGATCAATGGCCAAGATTTTACAATGAAAACCCTAATTAGGGTTTGTTACAACCATTACATAACATTTAATGCTCGACCAATGAAATAATTGTATTGCTTGGACACATGTCCTCTCTGGAAAAATCGACCGATGGATAGTCGGGGTAGGTACATCGGAGTTTGTGCCACCTTCCATGAGTTAGGTACATTGAATCTGGACATGCTGAGGTGGACCACACTGACTGGAGAAGTGATGACTAGGATGCCACCTCGTCTGACACTTGTAACTTGGTAAATATTCAACTTGATGTTGTTGAGAAGCTAGCTTTAATTAATTCATCTGGAACTATCTGCTTCTTCAACGAACCCTTGTTCTAACTTCTTGTGTCCTTGATGTGCAGGATGATTGATGTACCTCGCCTTGGAATACTGGATTGGAGAAGTCGCCCTTGATGACGTTAGTCCAAAGAAGGCCGTCCTTGTCGATGCTAGGCTGGAGGAGGTCGCCCTTGTCCTTGCTTGATCGTCCTTGATGAGAACCTGCCGACTTATAGATCCTCCGGGCTTTGGAGTCGCCATCTTGATACCTACACAACATTTCAAAATTAGTAATATATCTTGAAATCTAAAAATTAAACTTTAAAAGGAAGATTCAAGATTTTAATTAGGAAACTTCATGATAAATCTTGAGTTATCATTTCCTAATTAACTACGCAATTTTCAAAACTTGAAGTTCAAAATTCAAAATCTCAACATTGGGACTAGGATGATCTCGCCATACCTCCACTTGAGAATTAATTCTAAAAAAAGATGCAAAAATAAGGTGAATTTGCTAGGCAAAATGTAGATCAAGACTCCCTTTAGCAAAATGCGCCTCCTTTAGTCTTCACAAGCATCAACTCCACCACCTTAAGTCTTCAGCACTTAAGGAAAATTTGCTCCAAATAGGCCATCTTTCGCACTTCTTCTTTGCCCTCCAAATCGCACTTGAAATAATGAGTGAATGATTTGAATAATGAACAAACACACCCAAATATATAGAGCGCTCACCATTTTACCTCCCCATAGGCCGACTTGATAAAATATAAAAAAAAAATGATACCTCAAGCGCTCCATCCTTTTTAATTTTAATTTTCAAATGCCTCAATTAATAAGAAAAATCGATTTTCTAAGGCTCAATTTAATTATTAAATACCCATGCACCTTTATTAAATGCCAATTTAATTAAATTTTTTTTAAAAAATATTTCGAAGTTTTTAGCGAACTTGGCATCTAATGCGATTTGGAGGATATTAACGCCCAAGTAGAAAATAGTGAATGCCAATAACTTCGCTCTGGTCCCTTGGAGAGGGACAGGAGCGCCTTTTCACTTTTGTCCTCAATCTTTCACTTTTTAATTACCAATTCACGTTGTGGGGCTAGCAATGATCCCTTTCGTCCCTTCAGTGCATGTTCAACTCGTTTTTTGCAAGGCAAAATTGATGTTCTAGAGATTTTCGCCCTGGTCCTTCAGTGAGGGACAAGAGCGCCTTTTGCATTTGGCCTAGGATCATCAAGTTTTTGGAGTCAAACCTTTGTTCATCATGATTTAGAAGGCCTTTCCAATCTTGCTCAACTTTGCCTTAGCATAATCTCGGAGGGAAATTGTTGATTTTATAAAAATCGCCCTGGTCCTTTAGTGAGGGATAGGAGCGCCTTTTGCATCCATTGCGCAAATTCTTGATCATATCAACCTCAAGGCATTTTAAACACCATTTCAAATTCGCGCCTTGGCTTAGGTTCGTCCAAACTTGGCGAGAAGGATTGGATATTAGGTTTTTCGCCCTGGTCCCTTGGAGAGGGACAGGAGCGATTTTGCAAATCCAAGCTTATCCGTCCTTTGTTAGCCTTCCAAATTATATTCAATGGATAAATCATGTTTTCCTTGGTCTCTTCAAATCATAAAATTGTCTTGATCCTACAAGAACAGTGCAAATTTGAAATTCAAGCTCCGGTCCTTCAGTGAGGGACAGGAGCGAATTTTGTCTTCTAGGCCAAAATGCTTCACTTTTCACCATGAAATGTCTTGGCTAAGGAAGATATCATCTTGTTACACGCCATGAATAAGAGTTCAAGTCTAAGAAAGGTCTAAAAATGTGTATATAAAGAAAATCGCTCTGGTCCCTTGGTGAGGGACAGGAGCGCTTTTACCTTTGTAGACAAAAACTCCATCTTTTCATTGTCTTTAATCAAGTTTGGATGCTCTATCATGCTCATTTCGTCCTTCACCATGCCTTTGATGTTCCAATTTGACCAAACAAGGTCAGGAATGACTCAAATAAGTCTTTTCGCCTTGGTCCCTTGGTGAGGGACAGGAGCGCTTTGCTTTGGTCCCTTGGAGAGGGACAGGAGCGAAATTCGCTCTGGATCCTCAGTGAAGGACAGGAGCGAAATTTGACTTTTTGAACTCTCTATTAGGATAATTTTTATGGAATATAACATTTAAGTATAAGTTCTTATACTTTAAGTTATATTCCATATATACTTTCAAGATGTTTGAGAGTGGTTTCAGACCTCCAGGAGTTATATTGCAAAATCTAGTTTTTTTGAGGTTTTTCAGTTTCCAGACTTAGTCAAATTTCAGGATCAGGACATTCCAGACTTAGCCAAATTTCAGGATCAGGACTTTCAGACTTAGCCAAATTTTCAGGATCAGGACTTCACTCCAGCAGGACTTGCTATCCTATTGATCTCCCCGACAGCACTCAAAAATGCAAAAGCCAACTGACAAAACCCTAAAAGACCTAAAAGAAAACAAACCCTAAAAAGCAAAAAACAGGGGTCCCCATTTGCAATGGGGCGATGTGTGAAAACGTCACAACAGGCCTCCAAGGAACAGAGTGGGAATTTGACAATTACATCTGGACAGACCATCCCTCAAGACTGGTTAATTGCTCGTGCACAGCGGAAAGCAGCCATCAAGCCACCGATCAACCTGGAGGATATCTTCTCTCGCATAGGAGAAATAAAATCCAAAGGTAAGAAAAAGCCCAAGACCTACTCCAGGATCACTAAGGATGAGCAAAGGAACCGCACCATTCATATCGCTACCCCGTCTACAGATAAGCCATCGGATCAGATTGCATTAGCCGATTATAGTATTGCGACCATCCCAATAGGGTGAGCCACTAAAGAGCAGGAAAGGGAAGAGTTTAAGGATTCCGTGAAGAATATGCTTAGACAACTCGACAAAATGACTGCTGAGAGAGACATGTACCGAGTTTGTGCTGAGCAAGCTGAGGGGTACATTGATTACCTGTTGAAACCATTGCAACATGCCATTGAATCCCATGTTCCCCCATTGGCATTGGCACAAAGGACTACGACTGAGTTTGAAGGAGTGCGCAATACCGCCAAGGCCGTCAGAGAATGGATTCGGGACATTAAAGAGAAGGGAGAGCGGATCATTGAGGATGTGAAGGAAATGACCCACCACCGAGAGACCATCCATGTCAAGATGTTTGAAGTGAAGAAGGAATATTTCAAGGTCCATGAGGTGGTTGGTGTGATTCTTCCCCTCATAAGGGCTCTTTTCTGGACCCACACATAGATTCCCACATTGCCTACCATCCTGGATCCCTATGACATCAACACTTTCAAGGAGTGGTACTGGACGGCCAACATGAGAAATGATACGAAAGATGCCATTAATAAAGAGCAAGAGTAGTGCGAGGAAATCTTGTCAAACATGAGGGACCTTGGTGGAAAGATCCTCAGATCAATGGTCCTTGGCTGGAAGAATAGTATGTCCGATAATGAAGTGCAACCAAGCTGGAAGGATAGGTTGAGAATTGATAAGATAGCATACTTCATAGAGGACCTGGAATTCGCCAGTGGGTTGCATGCGGACATATTAAATTTTGAGGCTCATCGTTACAACTGGAAGGATGGATTGAAGCATGTGGATCGCCACCTGGAGGGTATGCAATGCAAAATACGCCATCCTACTATGCCTCCAAGCAAGGTGCTGTTCCAACTATGCATCAAATTTCAAGATTACGTTCGAGCAGAGCGTACAGCAGATCGGGACATCTGGAAGGAGTTTTTGCATGGCGAGGCTGAATTTTTGGAAAAAGGGTCCACAACAGAGAAGGAAAAAGTGCTTTCCTAAAGTATATGTTCCTTTTTAAATCTTAAAATGCACTTTTTCAGGCATAAAGTTCATTCCTAACTACCAAAGCTGATGTAAATTTTGAGCTTCGTGCATGTGCACTTTTTGGAACAGCTTTCTTGGGTAGTTATTGATTACCTTTTTGGTAGTTATTGTTTCCCCTTTTGTTGTTGTTGATATTTTGTCTCCCATTTATGGGTATGGGCAGTTTTGATAGAGGATGAATCTGGCCCACTTGTCAAGTTTAATCTTGGCCATTCATCCATTTTTGAGAACTCTATATAAAGGAGTTAGTTTCTCCTTTATTTTGAGGCAGAAAGTTAAAGATTGTTGCAAAAACTCTGGCAAAATATATACAGAATTTAATGGATGTTAAAGCTGTGTCTTTTTTACTGTGAGTGCATGGTCCTCTTCTCCATCTATTTTATATTTCTGCAACTGTATTTATTTTCAGACAATCTATTTATGCATGTATTTGATGGAAATCTTGGTTCATACCATTAGGAAATAGTTGATTATTATTTCTTCTGCATGGTTAGTTTGAGCCTTTTTGTGCTAAGTTCGGTAATCAGATTTGAATGAATGGGTGTAAGAGTCCATCATTTGTGTTTAGTAGCTTGAAAATTCAAAATCCTTAGATGATTGCACTGGTTTTTACCTAGTTGTGCTAATTAGGTGGCAAAGTAATTTCTAGTAATTTTAAGGCTTCTGTCTATGTGTTCAGATATGCTGTCTTAGTTAAATTAGCTAGCTATCTTTATTTACTCTTTATCCTTATCTCCCCTTTTTTCCCTTTTTTATTAAAAGAAACCTGCAAGTCAAGCTGAAGTAGCATCAATCAGAAGCAAATCAGATGAGATAGGACTATAAGATTTTAGGGAACTGTTGATGTGTATTTTGTACACGACCAAACACAGAATAAAATACCTAAAAGGTACCTTATCCTCTCTTGAACAAAGTTCCCGATTGCTGAAGATCTCGCCGAAGGATCAGTCGAGGCAACTCCAAGATTTTGCTTTGTAGGATCTCTACTCGTGGATAAGCTCTTTGCGGTATGATGTGATTTTGCTGGAATCACAAGGGGACTTGCACTCAATGACTTAAACGTCTGATTTGCTGGAATCACAAGTCCTATTAAGTAACTGGAAGACAAACAAATGACAAAAGATGCAGGGTTCAGGACGTCTACTCTACTACCTAGAATGCGAGAAAATGGATGAATGACTAGGTGGAGTCCTACTGGGCTAGGTCTCACCATCAGGTTGAACAATTCAACACCAACTCAGTGCGATCTTCTAAGGGATGCTTCTAATACGTTCAAATCGTACACCATCTGACAATGATCACCATTCAAGATAATGCGTGAACAATAGACGTGTAACGATTTAAGATTAAGCTCATTTTATGCCAGTTGACCACGCAGGGCGCACTTATCATCAGTAAGAGGCTAGTGGTATGGACTAGGTAGGTTCCACACAGGTGCATTCAACAATTTTCTTCACTCAATCTAATCATCTATCATAAAAAATGAAGACTCAACAAGAGACCATGCACATTGCAAAGAAACAACATATTCCACCATATCTTCAATGAAAAGAAGTCTTTACAATTAAGGCAACAATGTCTTGCCTTCTCTTCTTAATCTACTCTAATTGCTATTCTACCATTCTGGCCTCTATTACTAACTATTAACTATTAGCTATTATTGACTAACTATCATTGACTCACTATTCACTAACTATTAGCCTTTACAAATGAAGAGTCGGGGCTTATATAGTGCCCTTAATACAATTCAATGGCTAAGATCAATTTAAGATCAATGGCCAAGATTCTACAATGAAACCCTAATTAGGGTTTGTTACAACAAACTTAATTCTGACCAATGAAATAATTGTATTAATTGGACACATGTCTTCTCTGGAATATTCGACCAATGGATAGCTGGGGTAGTGTTGTGACGTTTTCACACATCGCCCCATTGCAAATGTGGACCCATGTTTTTTTTGCTTTTTAGGGTTTGTTCTTTAGGTTTTTTAGGGTTTTGTTAGCTAGCCTTTGCATTTTGAACGTCGCCTAGGGGATCACATGGATAAGTAAGTCCGGCTTGAGTAAGGTCCTGATCCTGAAATTTGGCTAAGTCTGGAATGTCCTGATCCTGAAATTTGACTAAGTCTGGAAACTGAAAAACCTCCAAAAACTAGATTTTGCAATATAACTCCTGGAGGTCTGAAACCACTCTCAAACATCCTGAAAGTATATATGGAATATAACTTAAAGTATAAGAAAGAAGAAACATAGAAGGAAATTTAGCCTGATAGAGAGTTCGAAAAGTCAAATTTCGCTCGTGTCCTTCTCCAAGGGTCCAGAGCGAAAAGCGCTCCTGTCCCTCTCCAAGGGACCAAGGCGAATCGCTCGTGTCCCTCACCAAGGGTCCAGAGCGAAAATGCTTAGTTGAGTCATTCCTGACCTTGTTTGGACGAATCGAGACATCAAAGGCATGGTGAAGGACGAAATGAGCATGATAGAACATCCAGACTTGATCAAAAACAATGAAATGATGAAGTTTTTGCCTAGAGGGTCAAATTCGCTCCTGTCCCTCACTGAAGGACCAGAGCGAAATTCTTCATAAGGTACGATCTCGGCAAAGATCAAGTCAAGTTTATGTTTGAAGGCAAGGAAGGAGGTGAAATGAACTCGTTGAAGATAAATTGAAGATTACCAAATGCCATCAAAGGACCAAAATGCTTAAGTTCGCTCCTGTCCCTCAGGAAGGGACCAGAGCGATTTTTGTTATAGATGATTTTCTTGCCAAGTTACAACCGATCTCAAGGCATGAATGAATGAAATGAAGTATGGCGAGACCATTGAAGATAAATTTTGAAGGTGATAAAGTAAAATGAAGCCCACAAGAGCAAATTCGCTCCTGTCCCTCTCCAAGGGACCAGGGCGATATCTTAGTTATGTTGCCTTTTCCTCAAATTCAAACCACTCCAAGTCAAGGAGAGAGGTGGCAAGGACGTTTCGAAGTGTTCCAATCAAGCACAAAGCATCAAAAATTGCCAAAGATGAAGGATTTGCACGAAGACATCTAATTCGCTCCTGTCCCTCAAGCAGGGACCAGAGCGATATTTCCATAATGGCTTAGATTTCGAAAATTTGTCAAGTGTCAAGCGACCAAGGGGATCAAGGGGACTTCATTTTACGCATTGAAAGCAATTGCAAGTTGAAGAAAACAAGAACAAGCTCGCAATGTTGAACTTCGCTCCTGTCCCTCAGGAAGGGACCAGAGCGATATTAGGTATATTGGCCAGCTCATGCAAGAATCACGTAAGGTCAAGGTTTTGCAAGATCGTAGAGGGTCCATGGTATGATTAGAAGGTGATACGCAAAGATTTCGAACGTAAAATGATCATCAAATTGAACACAGAGGCTATATCGCTCCTGTCCCTCTCCAAGGGACCAGGGCGATTTGTATGGGATCCTTCATTTTCCTTCAAATTCATGCCAAGTCAAGGTTTTTTGAGATCACACAAGGTATAAGGTGTCATTTGAAGATGATGTACAAAGGTTCCAAACGTCAAAGTGCTATTAATTAAGCAAAGAGCCTATATCGCTCTTGTCCTTTGGACAAGGACCAAAGCGATTTCATCAAAACACTCATGTCCCGTCAAAACCAAGCCAAGGCAAGGATAGGCAAGGTCAAGGACGTCCTTTGGAAGGCAATGAACGAAGAACGAAGATCAAAAGTTTGCAAATTTGAGCCAGGACACTAGGATCGCTCCTGTCCCTCAGGAAGGGACCAGGGCGATATTTGCCAAAGCACTCATTTTCCTTCGGAGATCATGACAAAACAAACTTGCAAAGGGTTCAAAGCGTTGTTTGAAAGGTAATGAACGAGGAGTTAGAATCAAAACGATGAATTTCAAGCTAGAAGACAGGGATCGCTCCTGTCCCTCTCCAAGGGACCAGGGCGATATTCCTCTTAACATCAAATATGCCTTGTAAAAATCAAGTGGAACAAGCGTGGAGTAAAGAAACAATGTTATTTTTCGCCTATGATAGAAATTGGAGGTCAAAGAATGCAAGATCAAGGAGAAAGCATGAAGATCGCTCCTGTCCCTCTCCAAGGGACCAGGGCGATATCACCACAAAAGGACATTCATTTGCAAGAACAAGTCAATCAAGCTCAAAGATCCTAGCAAAAATGTCTAATTCAACGTGGAAATAAATACTTTGGACGTCAAAATTGCACGAATCAAGACCAAGAAGGTAGATCGCTCCTGTCCCTCAGTCAGGGACCAGGGCGATGAGGTACGTATTATTTCATTTTCAAAAATTTGGCGCTCAAACACATTTCTTTAAATTTATTTTAAATGCTAAGATCGATGGATTGCAAATTTAATTAAAAATGGCATTTAAAATTTGCGCTTGATATTTATTAATTATTTTTGCCTTTATAAAAATCGAAATTTATTAATTTAAATAATAAAGGCATTTAATAATTAATTATTAATTAATAAAAAAATCAAATGGGGCGCTTGATTTAAAATTTGTTTCATTTTACAAGGGTCGGCCTTTTAAGTTTATTTTAAATTTGTCTTATTTACCAAAGTCGGCCTAAGATCAATATGAAGGTAAGCGCCTATAAAGGGAAGGTGGTTTATTCATTTCAAATCATCATTTAACATCCTTCATTAGCATGCGATTTGGAGAATACAAAGGAGGTGCGAAATTGTCATTCAAGAGGAGGGCGCAGACATCATCAAAGGAGTGCGAGCTTAGTCTCAAGTTGGGCGAACTTGCCAAAGACCACGTCAAAGATATCCTCAAGGGTGATGAATTGATAAAGGGATCGTTCATTTAAAGGAGATCACGTTGAAGCCATCTAATTTTGATTTTGCCTAGGCAAATTCCTTGTTTTGCATTCTAGAGTTAGCTCTCTACTGAGGTATGGCGATATTTGTTTTATTGTTTTAGTTTTTGATCGTCATAGCTTAGATTTTGAAATTTTGAAATTTTGAATTCGTAGCTCAATAGTCGTTTTTAGGAAATGATTAATAAAGGACTTATCATTAAGTTTCCTAAAATTTGCTCTCTAATTTATGTTATGTATTCATTGCAAAATCATGGTACTAATTTTGAAATGTTGTGTAGGCATCAAATGGAGATCTCTTCAAGGAAAATCAAGCCGGATCAAGGACGGTCTTCGCAAGGACGGTCTTCGCCAGGACGGTCTTCGCCAGGACAAGGGCGACCCCTTCCAAATCCAGCGTTCCAAGGCGAGGTACATCATCATCCTGCACATCAAGGACACAGGGAGTTAGAACAAGGGCTCATTGAAGAAGTAAATAGTTCCAGATGAATTAATTAAAGATAGCCTCTCAACGACATCAAATTGAATATCTAGCAAGCTTCAAGTGTCAGATGAGGTGGCATCCCAATCATCACTCCTCCAGTCAGTGTGGTCCACCTCAGCATGTCCAGATTCAATGTACCTAACTCATGGAAGGTGGCACAAACTCCGATGTACCTACCCCGGCTATCCATTGGTCGATTTTTCTAGAGAGGACGTGTCCAAGCAATACAATTTTATCATTGGTCAAGCATTAAATGTTATGTAATGGTTGTAACAAACCCTAATTAGGGTTTTCATTGTAAAATCTTGGCCATTGATCTTGAATTGATCTAAGCCATCAAATTGTATTGTGGGCACTATATAAGCCCAGACATTTCATTTGTAAAGAAAATGAGAAATAATTAGCAATTGTTGGAGATAGTATGTAAATAGTTAGAATAGTTAGAGAATAGTTGGAAGCAATTAGAGTAGAATAGGAGGACAAGGCAAGAAATTGTTGCCATTGATTGTAAACAAACTCCATTTTCATTGAAGTAATGGTGAAGTGTGTCGTTTCTTGCAATTTGCATGGTTTCTTGTTGAGTCTTCAATCTTAGATGGTAGATGATTAGATGAATGGAGGAAATGTGATTGATTGATGGTGGAATTCGTATATCCATACTACTAGCAGTTTGTTGATTGCAGACTCGCCTTGTGTAGTCAACTGGAATCATTTAGCCTAAGCTCAATTTCAATTTGTCGCTTCTTCATTGATATGCATCAACTTGATGGTGTCTATGCCCGTGGTGATGATTTGAACATCATAAAGCTTCCCTTAGAAGATCGCACTAGCCTTGTGTAGATGTTCCATTGATGTCAAAACAAGACCTAGTTAGAGTTTCATCAAAAATCAAATCATTGCTCCTACATTCTTAGTATTAGGATTAGATCTTCTCTTCGCCCTCATCCTTTTTCCATTTTTTCAAATCTAAGTTAGTGAGAGCTTGTGTTCTAGCAAAGTAGATCGGAAATTCAATCACCAAATGTAAGTCCCCTTGTGATTCCAGCAAATCACATCATACCACTGGAGCTTGTCCACACGTAGAGACCCTACATCAAAGAACCTTGGAGTCTACCTAACTGATCCTTTACGCGAATCTTCAGCAGTTAGAGACTATTTTCTCAAGAGAGGATAAGATGCTTATTGGTATTTTATTCTGTGTATGATTGTGTATAAAATACACGTCAACAGGTAGGTACATCGAAGTTTGTGCCACCTTTAATGAGTCAGGTACATTGAATTTGGACATGCTGAGGTGGACCAACCCAACTAGAGGAGTGATGACTAGGATGCCACCTTGTCTAACACTTGGTTGATTCTCAATTTGGTGATGCTTTCCTTCAAATGCTGGACTGGAATATAGATGGAGAAGGTCATCCTTAATGATGCTGGATTGGAGGAGATCGTCCTTGTCCTGACTTGATCTTCTTTGATGAGGGTCCGCCAAGTAGTTGATCTTCCGACTCCGGGGTCGCCATTTGATGCCTACACAAAAGATTAAAGTTAGTCTTTGAGCATCAAACCTTAAAGCATAGAATTTAGGACCTTTCAAGAGAATGATTTAAGATATTAATTTGGAAATGACATGATAAATCCAGAATTCTAATTTTTCAAATTAATGGCGATGAAATCAAAATAAATCTTGAATAAGAACTTCAAAATGATTCTTCATACCTTCAACTTTGAAAGCCTAACTATAAAACCTTTGAAAATGATGAAAGAAGACCGGATTTTGCTGGACAAGGGTTGAATTGTGGTCTTCCTTTGGATGAATTATGCCTCCATTAGCCTCCAAAAGGCCTCACCTTCCACTAGCTTCTCCAAAATCTGGAAATTCGCCTTCAAATACCTTCCAAAATCTGGAAATTATCCTCTAACTTGCTCAATTTCGCACCTCCAAATACCCTCTTCAAGTTCGCATGAGAGATAATGAAAGAATGATTTGAATATGCTACAATACACCTCCCTTATATAGGGCGCTCACCTTGATTTCCCTCAAGGCTGACTTGGCAAATAAGGAATAAAATAAAATAAAAACCACTAAAAAGGAGGCCGACTTGCTTGTAAAGGCAAGTAAATATTTTTTGAGCGCTCACCTTTATTTTTTTAAATTTTTAAATTAATTTCAAGGCCTCCAAGGTGGATTTTATATTTGCTTTAAGGCTTTAAAAATTAATTAATTAAATGGTAAAGGCCTTAATTCATGCAAATTTAATTTAACCTCCCAAATGTCTTGTATTTGGCAAATTTGGTGAAATTTTAGGAATATGGAGGTTTGATTGAGGTTTAATGAAGCTTCCTGATGATTTCGCCCTGGACCCTCTGGAAGGGTCAGGAGCGATTTTTTCAATTTGGTCCTGAATCTCTCATTTCTTGACTCCAAAATCTCTTGGAAGGTGAGTTCATATGGGCTCTTTCATTGAATTCCGGGCTTTGTTTCATTCAAATTAGGAGGAAAAAGGTAATTTTAGGGTTTTTCGCCCTGGACCCTCTAGAAGGGTCAGGAGCGATTTTTTCAATTTGGCTTACTCCTTCATCAACTTTTGTTGAATCTTTCACTCTTAGCTAGGCAATGTTCTTCCTTATTCACCCCACCCAAGTTTGGCTTGTTCCTGCAAGGTAAAATAGGGGTTTTTCAAAATTTTGCCCTGGACCCTCTGGAAGGGTCAAGAGCGATTTTCCCTCTCTGACTTAGAATCATCAAGTTTTGAAGCGAACAATTACTCATTAATGGTCTTAAAGGTCATTTCTACCTTAGTGCATCCTTGTCTTAGCAAAAACTCAAAAAGAATAGGTTGATTTTATGGTTTTCGCCCTGGGCCCTCTGGAAGGGTCAGGGCTTTTAGCTTCAAATCACTTCTAAGGCAAAGAACATCATGCCTCTCTCCTATCCGAATCATGAATAGCAAGATCTTGTCTTAAATTTGCAAGAAAAGGGGAGAACTTGGAAACTTCGCTTTGGACCCTCTGGAAGGGTCAGAACCAAAATCCACCATTTTGTCCAAAAATCTTCATTTCGCATGCTTCCAAATCTTTAAATGATGTCCAATCTTCACTCCAAGAGACCTTGCACATCACAATTTAGCCAAAATTAGTGAAAAATAAGCTCAAATAAGATTTTCGCTTTGGACCCTTTGGAAGGGTCAGGAGCGAAATCTTCATTCTAGGCCAAATTGCTTAGTGTTCAAGTTTCAAACCACTTCACAAGGCAAAAATAGATCATTTTCCAAGTTAGGAACAAAGTTTCAAGCTCAAACAAGGTGGCAAATGAAGTTTATGATGAATTTCGCTCTGGACCCTTTGGAAGGGTCAGGAGCGAAATTCCTCTTCCAGGCTAGAATCCATCATTTTTCAAGGTTTTCAAACATTTCCAAAGTCCAAACATGTCCACTTTTCCCTTCAAAATGCCTTGCAAATCAAAATTTGGTCAAATAAGGCAAGAAATGAATCCTAGGTTGATTTTCGCTCTGGACCCTCTGGAAGGGTTAGGAGCGAAAATCACTTTTTAAGCAAAATCTTGATCTTTGAAATCATCCAACTCCCTCTCAAGGCAAGAACATTCAAAAACACCTCCACATGTGCCTTGGAAACTAGGAACTTGGTCTTGATAAGTGATAAATTGAGGTGTATAAGGATTTTCGCTCTGGACCCTTTGGAAGGGTCAGGAGCGAAATTCCTAATCTTGGCCAAAATCCTGACTTCATTTTCACATTTTTCCATCCAAACAAGTGTTTTGCCCTCAAAGATGCCTAGGAACGAGTTGGTTCTAAGTTTGGGTCAAACTAGAATGTCTTATGGAGATTTTCGCTCTGGACCCTTTGGAAGGGTCAGGAGCGAAATTCGCTTTGGACCCTCTGGAAGGGTCAGGAGCGAAATTTGACATTTTTAGACTCTCCGTCAGGATAATTTTATGGATTATAACATTTAAGTATAAGTACTTATACTTTAAGTTATATTCCATATATACTTTCAGGATGTTTGAGAGTGGTTTCAGACCTCCAGGAGTTATATTGCAAAATCTAGTTTTTGGAGGATTCTTCAGCTTTCCAGACTTAATCAAATTTCAGGATCAGGACATTCCAGACTTAGCCAAATTTCAGGATTAGGACATTCCAGACTTAGCCAAATTTCAGGATCAGGACATTCCAGACTTCATCACTCACCAACTTGACCTAACTCAAGCAGAACTGCTATCCAGGTGATCCCCCTGGGCCCTGGCGACACTCGAAAGCTAAAGGCTAACAGACAAAACCCTAAAAGACCTAGAAAACAAAACCCTAGAAAGCAAAAAGCAGGGGTCCCCATTTGCAATGGGGCGATGTGTGAATACGTCACAACAGTGACCTGGACGAAACCAATTTCGTCTAACTGTAAGTCCCCTTTGTGTTTCCAGCAAAAGACATCAACTACTAAGCTATCCTACAGTCAAGACTTGGCAACCAAAACATTGAGGTCATCCCCATTGATCAAATTAACACATCATTAGGGATTTCCTTATCTCAAGAGAGGATAGGATTCTTAGCATTTCTATTCTGCGTTGGCCGGATGAATTCATAAGTTCCGTGACTTTAGACACGTCAACAGATAGTAGGAGAGATACTGTAATGTAGCATACTTCAGCTTTGTCTTCCATGTGAGATTTTTTGAGTCCTTACCCATTCTTTGAGATGGGCTTCTCTCACCTCTTGCTCTTCCCTCTTTTATTTTTTTTTAAAATTTTGACGTAGTCTAGTTTTTTTTCCCCAGATGCATTTGCAATCTGTATTTTTAACTTTCCTTTATCTGTTTTTGATAGTCCCAGTGGCTAATTTTGGCTCAGTAGTGGACAGTAGTACTTAATTGTTTTATGTTTAGTAGTATTTACTCTTTTAGACATTAAGTTTCCACAGTCCATAATTGTATGGTGAATGTGAGCTTCTGGATTTGACTCTGTGCTTTTTTGTTATCAACGTTTCAAATCATACTCTATGATACATCATCAGGATAGTGAGCTAGAAAAGAGAAAAAGTGCAACTGAAATTCAAAACTATTGATTTACACACATGAAACTACTATTGGCATTTACCATAAATTATTAGAATAGAAATAGTAAACATCATTATGAATCATAGTAAAATAACCAAAACAACTAGAAAATATAACACTTCTACAAGAAAATGAATAAATAATGCCAGAGAAAAGAAACAATGAGCTTCCAATGTTCTCAAATGGTCTAAAAGTATTTACTATTGTTGACTTTATTTTCTCCAGTTATCTATATAGACCATTTGTGAACATTAGAAGTTCATTGTTTCTTTTCTCTGGCATTCTTTATTCATTTTGTTGCAGAAGTGTTATATTTTCTAGTTGTTTTGATTATTTTACTATGATTTATAATGATGTTTGCTATTTCTATTCTAATAATTTTATGGTAAATGCCAATAGTAGTTTGATGTGTGTAAATCAATAGTTTTGAATTTCAGTTGTACATTTTTATCTCACAATCTATCCTATTATGATTTGTCTGTATGTATAAAAGAATTTTCTTTTCTAAAATATTAATTTATGGTTTTCGATGTGCATATATTATCTATGGCAATATTTCTGTATTCTTCCTAATATTACGCTTTTGTATGGTTTTCGATGTGCATATATTATCTATGGCAATATTTCTGTATTCTTCCTATTATTACGCTTTTGTAAACACTTTAGGGAGGAACGTGTTCCATCATTGCGAGCCTTGGATTCAGAGTTGAAGGAGAGGCTGGCAACATGGCTTAGTCCAGCTGTTTTGGAGCTCTATCATATTACGTGGAATGATCCTGCATCTCTGCTAGAGAAGATTGTGGCATATGAGGTAATTTTTTTGGCAACTGCTTGTGTTCTTTTTCCCCTCTATTATATAGAGATACTGACATTTGTTGATAAAATGGTGTTAAACAAACTGCATAGGCAGTACATCCCATTAGCAACCTTTATGATTTGAAGCGAAGATTGGGAACAGGTCATCGCTGCTTTGGTTATCTACATCCTGCAATACCAGGTTGGATCTTTGTTTTGTGCAATTGTTATTATGTTGGTTTAAAATACTATATAGTCAATTCATTATTCCACTGTAATTTTAAATTTGAGATCTCAAGGAGGTGGTTGTAAATTAACCACTAGTTTTATAATGAGCTTGGAACAAACATATTGCCATGCTGCCTGTAAGCACAATGAATTATGCATAGATATATTAGTTTAAACCCACTTGCATTATTACTTGCTTTCAAAAGAAACTAATTTTAAATTTCACACCTTATGTTTCGAGTCGTTGACTATCTTATGTTTTACTATCGCGTTTTTTCTCTTTGGTAATGTCTATTACCATTCGTATGAGTTGCAGCAAAGATATGTTAGGTTTGTTATGTTTGTATCATACAATAGGCAAGTGTTTGCTAAAGTAACTCTAGGAAAAAAGTTGATTGGTTGTGTCATATTCCCTTTTTGGATATATCTCCATGGAGAAGACCTCTAACCTATTCCCATTTCCTATAGGCTAAAGAGCAAAGCAAAGGGAATCACTTCTAATATTCTTTTAAGTTGGGCATGGTAATTTTATATTTAAGGGGCGACTTATTATAATATTATTTTTAAACATTTAGTTATAAAAAGTATTTACTATTTTCAAATACTTAGGAGAGAAATTATTAATCAAGGGCTCAATTTACAAAAGTATAGGAGGGTGTTTAGTTTCATTTTGTATCAAGTTTTCATTTGGATTTTTCATTGAATTTTTGGATTGAGCATTACAGTCATTATATCCATCCATGGATGAAATTTCTTGGTTGTTTAGAGTTCTTGGAGGACAAAAACCATCTTGAATTCTATTTGTGGATTTGAGGACAAAAACCCTCTTATCCATTGGGGGTGATTGCTTTTGGGGATCACAATTGTGCTGATTTGTTGAAGATTAATTGAGGAATTGAAGTCATTTTCAGTTTCGATAGTATTGCTACAGTGTGTTACAGTGCATTACAATGTCAAAGGGTTCGCACCTATGCTCTGCCAAGTTTCTGGGGCAGGGATGGTAACATACATGGGGATGTGTTTTTGGTACAAGATCTTTTTTGCCATTTTTTAGGGGATGACTATTAAAAAATAAGGAATTTTCAAATATTCATTTGATAACATCGATAAAGGATTCATCACAAACAATATAGAACCTTAATACATAACATTAGACTTGAATTGAGATTTCAATGGGAGTTACCAAAGAAATTAATGAAATTTAAATGCTTTCACTATCAATGTGCATATGTATTATATAAGAACTACAACAACAACATGCCCAAAGATTTCAATTTTCAACTACAAAACGACAAAAGCATAGAAAATATATTGCTGCCAATTCTTTGATCATCTAGAGGTTAGGTTGTTCGTCTTGATTGATTAGATGATGCTATATGTGGACCAACTCTTTGGAGTAGAGGAATTGGTAACTTGTGAAAGGAGACTAGTGGCAAGCATCCTCAACTCTGGTGTGTCCTTGCCATGCCACATGCGCCAGGT
Source organism: Cryptomeria japonica (assembly GCF_030272615.1). Lineage (NCBI taxonomy): Eukaryota > Viridiplantae > Streptophyta > Pinopsida > Cupressales > Cupressaceae > Cryptomeria > Cryptomeria japonica. Next base: position 771,000,625 of record NC_081408.1, read on the forward strand.
TAGCTTGAGCTAATGTAGCTCAGTAAAGAACATTCTTTATTAGTATACCTTTTTCAAAGGGCCTTGATGAGCCCTTCTTTCACCTCTCATCATGAGGTGGAGGTACTCTTCCAAGTCTAACTATATACCAAGATTGTAATGTCCCCAATTTAAGGTTCCTTGCATTGTGTTGGTTCTCACCTTGTTAGTTGGTGTCTGTCTTGCTTGAGGGTTTATTTAATGTTGCTAGTGACTTCAGTTAGTCTTGAGGATGGATACACCACTTTTGAGGGGATTTCTGACTTTTGGTGTGTTCTCCAAGAATCTTGGAGAGGACATCTATATTTAGCAAGTTGCTATTTTTAGCTCTATTTGACTTTCTTCTTGTCAACAGAACCTTGGCACCTTCAGTTTGTAATTTGATGATCAGTTGTCTTTTTTGGAACTTATTGAGGTCAATTTTTAATTAAATGCTCAAGATTAATGTTACACACTTTTTAGTGTTTAATTGTCTAATATTTAAAATATGACTTTGGTTTGTGTGCCCAAGTGAAGGAAAACAAAATATTTCATTTTTATAAAGTGTAATGATAAAGTGGATGTGTAGCTTTTGGAGACATAAGGGGAATGAATATTAATTTTTAATTCCTCCCATGTTGGTGTGAAGTTTGAGATTATAGGAGTTTTATGTTTCATTTGCTGGGATATGCGTGCATGAAATTTCTTGGGAGAAGGTAAAATTGTAGGGTTTTTGCTGAAGCTCTTGGAAGACGAAAACCTTCCTTGGAATCGTCATCTTCTAGGATGAAAGATCTCTCCATGGTGATTGTTGATCGTCTTAATTTAGAGGCAATGCTTGGTTTCTCAATATTGGTGGTTTTGTGATGTTTCTTTGAAGTTTGGTGTTAAAGTGAAAATTTTCTCTGTATTTTGATGGCAAATAACCTCTGTTTTCAATAGGTATTTTAATTTAGTGTTGGATGATTGAAAAAGGACAAATTTCAAGGGTTTATGTTGAAGTCAAATAGCTGCTCTTGAAGGTTTGAAACCACTTCTTAACTCGGTATGCTCTATGGAGTGGAAATAATGATATGGGTAATGTTTGAAATGATTACTATGTGCTGAGTGCTGCATTTCAGACCAGTTTCAGAATTTTTTTTAGAAGAGATTTGAATTTATTTTGCTAAGTCGTTCTATCTAGCCAGCCGTCCATTATGGATGGTGAGTTTTTGGTGGAAGGAAATTATCTGCAGGTTTTGGGAGACTGAAGCATGAGCTGACTTGTGATGCCTAAAGTAGCAAAGTGTTTTCAGATCAAAGAAGAGGAATTGGAATGTTTTCAGAGCAGTTTGGAATAAAAAATTTACATCGCCCTTGCTGAAAGTGTGTCCCTTTACATCATGTGTGGTGGAATTCATTTAGCATTATAAGTGTTGACAAAGGTGAGGTGAGAAGTAGAGGTCAATTTGGATGGTAAGAAGGGAGTTTAAAACCCAGCGACTATATTTTGCTCAGATTTGCTACAACAGTATCTAATATTGTAGGGAGTGAATTTCCAATGAGTGCACAATGGTAATGCATCTGCTAAATTGATTTTCTGAGTATCGGTTTGATGCCATGATTGTCGAGGAACACGCCCTGTCGTTGCTTGGGAAGAGAAATTTTCAAGCTATTAAGGAAGAATATTACTGCTATCTTCATTCTGTTCACAACAGCAAATTGTTTAATACCTGCAATATAAACTTGGACTGTCCAAATAGGTATCTTGAATTTCTTTGTATCTCTGGCTGAATGTTCAATCAATTCTCTCATTTGCAGTCTTCAAGATTTGTATTGTTTTTGGCTTCTAATCATTGAAAATGGCATCCTGAATGAATGTAAACTCTATTCGAACATCTGCAATAAACATATTCATATTTGTCAAGAAAACAATTTTCTAGTTGGCAAACAAAAAAAATAAAAATTGGGGTGTAACTGTACAAGGATTTAGAGCTGTAATGGTGCAAATCTGACCCTACAGAAAGGAAACTATGTCCCTTTGAGAGCCAATTTCACAACATACATTCAGATATCTCCAACTAGTTCAACTAGTTAATCTAGTGAAGATATCTAATAATAAATAAAGAGAATGAAGATTCTGATTACAGAATCGGAAAGAGCAGACGACAAAGACTTTTCGGTCCAAATCTGAGTCTCTCAACCAAGGATGCCAGCATGGCGCACAGATGTCTGCACGACGCGTTGTAGTCTTGCATGGCCCAAAGCAGAAAAATTAGAAAATGCAAAAACCCAACTCTATACTTCAAATAACCTGCAAAACCCAGAAGTTAGAATGTGACAGTGAATACTAGATAATAAATATATAAAAAATGAATATAAATGAAATAAATAAAACGTAAGAAAACCCTCGTACATTCAGATGCTTCTAATAAAATTGCACACAAGAAGAAGAGGAAAAATGTTGGGGCTGTATAGAGGTTTGCTTCAATCAAACACCTGCTTTGGTGTTTCCACCTCCACGGACAGCCAGAGAGATAGATAGATCAAAAGATAAATAGATAAATGATAAATGATCAAATAGATAAGGGATGTGATGAATCCCCAAGATGCTCAAAGATGTGAGAAATATATTACTAGCAAGGCTTGAGAAAGCCAAAAAAGATGCAAAGGTTGTTGTAGCAAGCTAGAGATTGTTGTAGCAAATGAGAGAGAGCAAGAAAAAGTTGTGAGAGCTGAGAGAGCACCAGAGATTGCTAAAAGAACCAAGAGAGAACCTGAGACAGATTGCTAGAAATGAAAAGATGGATTTAAAAGAGAGAATAAGAGGGAAAGAAGAGGCTGGCAAGCCATTTTGGAAGATTCTGAGCCATTTCCACTGACTTGGGCAGGTGACAAGTGTCAAAACGCTTAGAATTAACATTTGAACGTTAAGATGTCGCAAGATGTTTGCGCGACGCTGTAGTGTCTAGACATATCACTCTCAAAAACGATAGTCGACAAGAGAATAATGCGGTTAATGCAAAACTGACGCTGAAAGGTAGCTGTTGATAAGGTGGCCTAAGCGTTTTGAGAGGAAAAAGGCTGATGCAAGGGCTGAAATAAGCCTATTCAGATGCTAGGGGAATGGATACTAAAGTGGATACAATAGTGTAGGTGGAATTGAAAAGGGGTATGCAATATTCGACTCTACAAGAGCATAGGTTGCTTATGAAGTGGGGTATTCATAGTGTTCCATTATCACATCACAATAGGTCTAAGATGTTCCTCATAAAATCCCAAAGTAGGATCCCTGCTATGAATGGCTTGCTTCATTTGCCCAAGCATACTATCAAAGGTCTCATAAATCTAACTAAGGCTGTAAGAGTTTGCATTACCATATCTTGTGACCTACACAATAAGGTCAGTGAAGGAGCAAACATATCTTTAAGTACAGACAAGTAACAAGAAATGAAATTTTAAAAAAGATTAAGATTTTAAGAATCAAATGATAGAGTGAATGCTATTACAAAGAATGAAAATAATTTATAGTTAGAAACATTAATAAATCAACTTTTTAAAAATTCAATAATAAAACTAGCACTATCCAACCTCATTGTGGACCACCTATCTTCATCAAGGATTTTTTGTTTCACATTTCTTCCTTCAGGTGTGTTTAACATTTCTTCCTTCTGAGCACTTGTGTTCAAATGCCAGGATTCAAGGATTGTAATGTCCCCTCTTTCCGAATTGATCACTCAGATATAGAGATTCGCTCGTTATCCATCTCTGCAGGTGAATGCAGTGAATATGAGATGATAGTGCTGGCATGTGGGGTCTTATACTTGTCATTTGGGTGCTAGGAAGTGTTATTATTTGAGAATATAAGTTATTTTAATATAGTCACTTTTTTAAAAAATAAAAAAAGTTAATTAAAGTGACTTTATGGGGTCAAGTTAGAAAGTAATAATAAAACATAAAAGCACCCCCATGGCACACACCCCTAGGCAATGTTGTTTTAAAAAAAGTGGGCAATCTCAATGATGAATAAGATTCTCAAGTTGGGTGAACTTGCTAGGGACATATTTTATTAAATAAATTTCATTAAAAATAAAGCATGAGAACTTGAATGGTACGATTAGGGTTAGGAGGCAATATTTTTAGGAACCTCAACTTTCTATTTTTAGGAATTTCTATTTTTTTTCTAAAAATAGAATGTTTTGTTTTTGGTACTTTGGGCACATTCCGGGAAGTAGTTTTTTTGGCTTGCTTTTTGCTTTTTTATGCTTTTTTGAAAGTAGAACCTGGGTTTTGTTCCTCAAGTCATTTGGTCAGTGCTCATGTCTTCAGATTCAAATTTTTTTACCTCTTAAGTACAAAAAGCAGGGTTATGTTTTTTGTGCTTTTTTGTGGAATTAGGGTTTTGATCCTCAGGTCATATCATTACTGCCCATGTTGTTAGAATTGAAGGATTTTGCTTCTAAGTGTAAAAAGTAGGTGGAAACCCTAATTAGGGTTTTGTTCCAGATAGTCCAGGTATAAACATGGCAACTCAGAGGTGGACATGACAGTTTGAATAAGTGTGAAGAAGTGGCTGTCTAGACCGCCTTGTCCAAAGAAGCATGAAGTCCGCCTAGATGGATGTCCAAACATCATCCAAGTTGGCAAAGCATTGGACAAGTCCACCCATGCACAAGAAAAAGTTGGCAAACAAACACTTAACTTTGATCTGTAGTCAAGTAGGATGGCAAGGGTTAAGCAAACCCCTACTCACAGTTAAAGAAGAAACAAAGCAATATCCAAGAAGACTTGAAGTTCGCTAGGCCAAGATGAGAAAATGAAGCACACAAAAAAAAGCATGGCAGGACTTCTTCCAAGTTCGCCTAGCTTATCAAGCACAAACAAAGATGGCGAGTAAACTTCCAAGTCCGCCATACCTTGCCAGCTCTCAGGTTTGCCTAGGTTGAAGGAGAAAAGCAAGCACAAGGAAAAGCTAACCAAGTTTTAAAGTTGGCAAGGAACTTTCAAACTCCGCCCAACAACATGAAGAGATTGTCCATTGGCATTCAAAGTTTGCCTTGTCCATGAAGCATGGAGTCCGCTAGGCACATGAAAGGTGGATGGCACAAGGAGAGCCAAGTCTGCCTTGGCTTGTAAGCTACAAATTCCGCCTAGGCAAGAAGGATTAAAACACTTCCAAAATAAAAACAAGTTGGCACAAGGAGAAGGATAAAACAAATAAAGCACAAAACAAAACATGTCCAAACACCTTGGAGGTCCGCCCAAGATGAGACCAAGATGTCCAAACACAAGACAAAGTCCAATCTATTCTAAAGTCTGCCAAAGAAGAGGTATGAAAGACGACACAACATTTCCCAAGTCCGCCCTAGCATGGTAGGGTGAAGGCAATGTCTAATCACAAACAAAGTACAAAGGAGATGTCCAAGCCAACTTCAAAGTCCACCCAAGTAGATGATAGAAAATTGAAACAAGACAAGGATGAAAACATGAAATGTTCGCCTAAGGAAATTAAAATTTCTTAGGGTAGATTGTCCAAGCACCTTGGAAGTTTCATCAAACATAGACATTCCAAATTTGCCTAGGCATAAATAGATTATGTGAAGATGCCTAAGCCAGATATGAAAATTCGTCCAAGATTTGAAGATTAAACATGAAGATCAACTTGCCATGGCCGAGAAAGAAAAATGGCTAAAAGAAAAATAATTTTGACAAAAAATTGCACATGAAATCAAGGGTCAATCAACGAACAGGTTGGAAAATAAATTTTGACACATGAATATTTTTAATTATTTTCCAACACTTACAATTATTTTTGAAGGGAAAATAATTTCAACATTTAGAAAGATTTTTGAAAATTCAAGAATTTTGGAATTTGGAAGAAAGTTCTAGAAGATTCTTTGCTAAGGATGAAATTTGGAAGAGAAATAAAACTTTCCATTTTGGAAAGATTTAAAACATAAAAACACAAAAAAATAATTAAAAAACCAAAAAAAAACCAAAAAAAAAACCACAAAGATGAAGCTTCAAAGTTTAAAATCCTTAAACTCTATATATTTTTAACCCGTCACTTTCAAAATTCATTATTCAGGCTGGAAATTTGGAGAGCAATTGAGAAAAAGTTCTCTCAGATTTTTGTGAAAATTGATTTTTTTTTTCGAAGAGGAATTTTGAAGGAGTAAAATTTTCTAAGTGTTGAAACACGAACAAAGTGCTTTTTTCTGATTTCAAGACAGAATTATCAGAATTGAAGGTGAATTTCAGTCACAAGATCAATTTCGAATACCCAAAATCTGAGTTTGACTGAATTCTTCTATTTTTTTGTCTTATTTCCCTCAAAATTCATCAATTTCTAAACCAAATTCCTCACTTTCAGTCTTCTTTTTTTTGCAGAAATTTAGCTTTTTAACAAGCTGAAAGTGAAATTTTCAAGTAAAAGGGTCTGAAAATCAGAAATAAAATCAGCAAGTTGTCTTGAAAATAATATTGAATTTTCATGTGTTATGCAGGTTAATGACCACCAAAGGAGCACCTTCCAGAAAAGCACCAATGAAGTTTTTCAGTAAAGGAGTACAGTGTAATGTCCTCTTCTCAGTGATGTGCATTCAGTGGTCCATTGGTCTATCCCGAAGACCCGTAGGCTATTTGGAAAGGGGAATTAGAGTTTCCAACTTTTGTGGAGTTCTACACGAGCTTTTTAGGGTTTATCAAGAGGGAATTCTTCAGTTCTATCTATGGTTTCCTTCTAGGTTTTTCATGAACTCCAGGGTGGCATAACATGCATTTGATTCTTTGGTGAAGTGAGAACTTACTATTTTTAGTAAGTTAGGGTTTGGCTGTTTGGATGATGCTGTCTTACTGAGCTTTCCAAGCTCTTCCTCCGGGTGTGAAGATCATGTTTTTCGGAGGAGTGTTTCATGACTTACTATTTTTAGTAAGTGGCAGTATTGAGCATTCCTATTTTTAGCAGTCCTGGACAGGGTCCTGATCCTGCAGTAGTTCAGTGGTCTTCATTGCTAAGCTTCATCTTGGATTTTGTTGATAATCAGTATTGGAGTCATAAGTGATTTAATTAAATATTATTTCCTTATCCTAAGGTTTAATATTTAATTATTTAATTATTTTTATTATTGATTAATGACATTAGGAATTGTGCATAATTTGATTTCTCCTAAGCCTGCTAGGCAAATTATTTGTATCATGAAGGGGGACTCCAAAATGAATAAGGAGTTTTATTTTATTTAACAAAGTATATGTTATACCAGTTTCTTGTTGTTTTCCTTGGCTGGTTTACCGCCAAGAAGTTTAGTTTCTATTATGTTGTATAAGCAGAAGGGGCTGGCTTGTCGCCCGTGCATTGTAATTTTCAGTTGGGTTTTTTTGGTGCTAACAATCCCCAGAACACCATATGCTCTCACTCTCCCAGATTGGGCTCTCGGTGAACAAAAGGTGGAAGGGTTCCTTTTCAGTTGTTTGGATTATTTCTCTAACCTTAACGGGGTACTGTGTTTGCTTTGTAAATCTCATTCGAAAAATTAAAAAAAATTAAGTGGGTTTATTACATACAGCCAGAATCCAAGATCAAATCTAAATGGAAGAATGTCACAAACACAGACCTTGGACATGTGGATTTAGAAGAAGTCAAAAAGAGAATGTACGGGCATGATGGATACCTACCGACACCCATTGCTCGCCGGATGATGAGAAATGGCATCATCTAGGTAGCTGGATTTCCACCAACTAAAGAATGTGCTGAGCTAATAGTTGAGTGTGCTTTACACTACAACGCACAATCAAGAGAAACCATTGCACCTGATGGAAGGGTTTTAGCCAATCTTTCAGAGTTACCCATTCAAGAGACGTTTGGAATTCCAAACTACAATAAAACCTCCTACAAGACCAAAGAAGATACCAAAAAGATTTATGATGACCAGTCTGAGCTCTGTGCGGCAAATATTAACATGTCATGGTTGGAAAAGAAAAGATCCCAAGGGAAAGTGCCAAAGAATCTGTTGCGCCCATACTTCAAAGAGGAATATGGTGATATCATCCTATTGCTGAATAGAGTAATGGACAACCCTCAAGGTGTGCCATTCAAGACGTGGATGTACTATTTCATTGATGAAATTACCTTGGGAGTCAAGATGTTCAATTGGTTTCGCATAATCAGCAACAATCTTCATAAACAGTTGATAAATTTGGAGAAGACAAAGTCATTCTACATGAGCTCCTACATTATCTACTCATTGGCCAAAAATTTTAGATATTCTAGACTAATCTGCAGAGGCGTAGTTGGCAATGGAGAAAATGAATTCAAGTCTTATGACTGTTACTCGCAGCTGCAACTTAAGGAGAAGAGTCATTTCAAGTGAGTGAATGATGCATTCTTAATGTATATCACAAGGACATTACAAGGAGGAACTCACTAGAGGCTATCTCTTGAAGCCAAAAGTTTAATCAGTAAGTATGGATCCTGGTTTATCCAGTTTCCGAAATTTACATACATAAGAGTTCAAGGTTTTGATAGTTGTCCTTATCGACTTCCGATCTATCCAACCAACAGGATGGTCCTACTTGAAGTTCTCAGACAACTAGAAACATATCAGAGCTCCAAAAGAATAAGACAGAAGGCAGCTATATCTTTTCCCTTCTTTATTGGAAATATGGAGGAGTCTTGTCCAACAACACAGGCGACTAAAAGTGTCAGGATGGAATGCAATGGTATCCCTTTACATTCTACCGATTCAGAGCTAAGTACGATCCTTGCAGTAATATTGGATTAGTGAATGGATAAAGATTAAGACATAGAGGATTTTTGGGCAAATGTTGTTGATGAGTTTGACATCAGGAAAAGACTATAATGTTCCCTTCTCAGTGAGGAGAAGTTCAGCAGGCCATTAGCCTATTCAGGAGACCGGTAGGCTAACTGGAAGCAGAAATTAGGGCTTCCCACTTTTGAGGAGGTCTGTGTGAGCTGTTTGATGCTTGAATTTTTGGAATTCTATGATTCTGATTGTGGATTCCTTCTGGGTTTTCTGAAAGCTTCATAAAGGTATAACATGCATTCAATTCTGAGAAGAATTCTGAACTTACTATTTTTAGTAAGTTGGTGGCAGCTGTTAGGGTTTTGAGGTTTTTTCTAGGTTTCCTGAGCTTGTTCCCAGGGTTCGAAGAGTAAACTTTTTGGAGTTATTTTCAGGACTTACTATTTTTAGTAAGTGTCATTTTAGGCAGTGCTATTTTTAGCAGCTCAGTGCAGAGCGCCAACCCAGTTCAACTTGACAGTTTTCAGCACTCAGTTTCCGGCTCATTTGTTTCTGATCAATCTTTGATTTTAAGATGAGTTATTTAAATATTAATACTCCATTCTAAGGTTAATATTTAAATTATTTGATGGTCGACTTAGGAAAGGGGAAAGAATATTTTATTCAGAAGATTTTAGTAATTCTCCTAAGTCAGGCGCTAAGGTTGAAAAAGTGTTTTAAGTTATTATGTTTTTTATATTGCAAATTGTCGACCATGAAAAAGTTCGAACTTGTCTAGAGGAAGGGGACTTTCATCTTAGACGCCACATGCTTGGAAAATGCAATGAAATGCAACGCTAATGAGGGTGTAATGAAATGACATTTGATTTGGGCGTATTTGGTGTGCATTTGCATTTGGGCTCTCATTTTGGTATCCATTATTGCTTTGATAACGAAGTGCTGCCAAAATGCCGTCAGACTCTTACTTCGAGGAATGCATACCTCTTAGTGTCTCAGTTTCGTGCTTGAAAGATAGTGCCTAGCTGAATGTATGATTGTTCTCATCCAGAGGAGCAGATTGGGCTCAATCTGGTGAAGATTTGTGTGGATTTGTGAGTGTTCTTGTTGCTGGTCGCGGAGTGTGCTGAAGTAGATTCTTGGTTGCATGTCTCAAAGTGTCATTCTTCTCGTTCTGGGTATTTCTTCTATCTCTTTTTAAGGTTTGGGCGATTCATTTTGTGAGTTTGTAGAGTCTAAAATGGTGTTTGGGATTTAATTTTTGCAAAATCGTTCCCTAGCTGGCCATACCATGTGGCTGAGTGCTTTGGGATGCATGCATAAATTATTGGGGTCAGTTTTCCATGTTTTGTTGTCTTAGGATTGATCGCCTACCTCCTAGTGATCATATGCTTTCAGTTTCATGTCATTTGGTTAAGAATTGGGCAAGTTGTAGTGTTTTAGTGGGATTTGGTGTTGCTGGTCTGTGTGTTTTCAGCGTGCTGGGAGTATATCAGATTTATAGATTTTCCGATTTGGAGTGTCTTCTTGTGTGGAGTTGGTTTTAGGGTGTGTGGGTTCTTTGGTGTGGAGAGAAAGATCTTGGTAATTGTTTGCAGCTGTCGGTTCTTCATTCTTATCTTCTATGATTCATATTGTAATGTTGGTAGTAGTACTAACAACAATTTCTATTGATCTTTCTTAGACCCACTGCAAAGTTGAAGAGGTTGGCCTTGCCGCCTATCTTTTGCATAGTGATTTCTCTTAATTTGTAATCCATATTGTGCATTGTAAAGCTGGTTAGTAGTACTAACAACTATCTAAATTGGATTATTACTCTTAGTCCCATTGCATAAGTGAAATAGTCTGGCTTTGCCGCCTGCTTTGAATATTGTAATACTGTCCTCCTGCTCCATAAGCGGTAGATTTTTAATTTCATTTCTAGTCCTCCCGTTGGATAAGTGGTTGAGTGATTGCTACTTCAGTTTCTTGGCTTGTCCTTGGCTGGTTTACCGCCAAGTGATCTTTCAGTATTCTCATTATCTCACTAAAAAGCTGAAGGGACTGGCTTGCCGCCCAAGTATTGTAATCAATTTCAGTTTCTTGCATCTAACTATCCCCTCAACAATGTATGCTCTTACCCTCCCAGATTGGGCTCTCGGTTATCCAAAGGTGGAAAGGGTTACTTTCAGCAGTATTGGGATTTCATTTTCTAACCCTAACTTTCAGCAGTGTTTGTGTTGATTGCAAACTGAAATAATTGAAAAAAATAAAGGGGGATATTACAAATTCTATGGTCCAGACTGCTAGTAAGCTTTATCAGAGCAACAAAACCTTTCCTTGTGTCGGATCAGTTGGAAGATAATGCAAAATATACTCAGCCTAGATTTGATGAACATGCACCACTTTCTCCTATCAAATGGTCAAAACTAGAGCATGTAGACTTGACCACCTTGATGCGGCCAGTTATGAAATATTCCAGGTGGTGGGTTGATCAATAGAGTCATAGATTAAAACGAAGAAATATAACCTTGACTTATGACCTGATGGGTGAAGCAGAAGAATGTTCTTCAAATGCAGAGGCATCTCAAAGTGCCAGACCTATTGAAAGTGCTAAAAAGAAAGGGAAGGCAATTGTAAATGAAGGACCTGCTTAGAAGAAACAAAGGCTAGAACCATCTCGTTTTGTTGCATCAGCAAACATAAATGACATATTGGCCATTGATGGGTCATTGGCAGAGATGGAAATCGCTTCCTTAGTTCATGGAGAAAATGTAGAGTCAATCCATCAAGAAGTTGAGTAGCCTCCGTCTCCTACCGGCACAAAAGTATTGGAGTCAGACAATGAAATGGATGTTGAGGAGGGTGAATTTCAAGAAGGAATAATTTCCGCCCTTCAGGGTATCACATGTGAAGAAGGCAATCAGGAAGTGGAAGGCATTGAGCAGCCCACTGTTTCTGATTGGTTGAAGGAAATATTGAAAGTAAAGACACAAGAAACAAAAGTTCAAGAAGAGGATGATATGGCAAATTTCTTGGCCAGATTAGAACAGGTTGCCACAAAGAAGCCAGCCAAAGGTTTTCCACCATCCAGAGAGATGAAGCTGGCTGCAGGATAGTGCAAATTGTTGTGCCAAAATTGGGCAAGGCAAAGGGATTATATTCAGCATTTGAGCACTGATTGGTTGAAGGAAATATTGAAAGTAAAGACACAAGAAACAGTCAGAAGTTCTGAGGAAGAAGTAGTGACGGCTACGAAAACTAAAGAATGGATTGAAAGCACCAGTAAAGAGGCAACCACATTTGTGGATAGGTTAGCATTAGCATATGGAAGAACCTCCTCTTTACTCTCCAGGATTGCAAGCATGGTAGAAGCATGGGCTGATCTCTAGGATATTCAAGACAGAATTGTCCCATGCATTAGAGAAATGAAAGGAGTTTCGAAGCACGAACTAATTGATGGAAATATAATTGAAGCACGAGCTGCATATGACTTCAATAGTTGGCACTGGACATTGGTTGCACGCAGTGAAGTCTTGGAGGAAGTGAAGGTCGATGCTGACAGAGCTAAAGAGAAGATAAAAGAAATTCAAGAGAAGGTTTACCTTGTAACTGTAAAGGTACTTGAAAAGGAAACTATCCGAGAGAAGGATATGAAGTTGGAAAATCTAAAGACCAAGACACAGGTGATCTTCTCCATTGGACCAGTCCTGAAGCAGAATCTGGCTAAGGCATCAAACCTCTTGTCCATCAGAGATGCTTTCCAAAAACAAGAATTAGATTGGGAAATCACTTTTGCCGTATGTGCAGATGATTTGGAAGGATTAGAATTGAGAGTCAGTGTGCTGCCACATCTCACGATGGAAGAGGTTGATTAGATTGTGTCCAAGTTCATTGAACTTTCTACTTCTCAACACGAGAAGGGGGTGCAATCCTAAAAGATAGCACCTTGTGCCACTTGTCTTGCATGCACTGGATTTTAGTTTTATTTTGGGAAACCCTAATTAGTGTTAGGTTGTCTTAATCTCGACCGTTGATTTAGATTGATCTCGACGATTCATTTGTTTTCAGAAACTATATAAACTCATTCTCTCATTTGTTTTCCTAAAATACTCATATGAAAACATGGATAAAACATGCATATATACATTATAGAACCTTAACATATAAGAACTAGCAGAGTTCTTATGGAAAATTTGTGTTAAATTGAGAGTCAAAGTCAAATTGCTTATAGAATTCATTGTCAAAATTCACTGTCTATATGTAGAATTTATGGGGATGTCCCCTAGGAGTCCCTTGTCCTTGGGACGGGGACACCTAAAAAACACGTCCCCGGGTAATGTAGGCTTTTTCTAAAAATAGCAAGTTTTGTTTTTGGCATTTTGGGGCCAATCCGGGAGCCTGATTTTTTCGTTTTTCTTTTCTCTAAAAATGTAAAGTTGCTTTTTTGCTTTTTTTTGGGACCGTAGGTAGTTTCTGAGTCAGAGGAAATGTCAGGCTAGTTCATTGTTAGGAATGCTAATGGAAGTTTAGAGGAAAAATGGCTAAGTATAAAGTTTAGGAATGAAAAATTCCTTGTTTCCTTGGAAAAATTCCTAGATTCCTTGGAAAAATTCCTTGTTTCCTTGGAAGAATTCCTTGTTTCCTTGGAAAAATTCCTTGTTTCCTTGGAAGAATTCCTTGTTTCCATGGAAAATTCCTTGTTGCACATGAAGTCCGCCTAGGAGTCAAGGAAATTCCTCAACCAAGCATGAAGTCTGCTCTCCCTATTGAGGAAAATCCACAAGTTCACATGATGTCTTCCCTAGCAACATGAAAATTCCTTGGTTGGATGCAAAGTCCGCTCTAGGCATGGGAATCCTTGTCCAACTATGAAGTCCGCCCAAGGTAAGAATGAGAAAATTTGGCTAAATGTCGATGGATTGGAAAAATAACTCAAAAAATTTGGCTCAGTGTTGATGGATTGTAAAAAAATTCAAAAATTTGGCTAAGTGTTGATGGATTGGAGAAAAATTCAAAAATTTGGTTAAGTGTTGATGGATTGGAGAAAAAATTCAAATCAAGATGAATTTCGCCAATAAGAGAAACTTCTAAAAGAAAACACAAGAGTTTGCCTTCTTTATAAGCATGAGCATCAACATTTCATTTTCTCACAACGTTTCAAGGCATGAAGTTGAAGCTCAGGAAATAATTTCTTTAAAATGTCAAGGAAAATTTCGAAGTAAATTGCAGGTACAAGGCAATTTCTAGGAAAGTTTCAGATCAATTTCCACACTGGAGACAAAGTTGAAGTAATTCCTTTAAGCAATTTAAGGAATTTCATCAAAATTCTCAGGTTTACTAAGGATTGAAGGCATTTTCATTCAGAATTCCAATTTTTTTCAGACTTCAAGACAACTTTCAGTCAGAATTTCTATTTTCCAGACTTGCAAGAGAACTTTCACTTCGGATTCTTCAAATTTTACTCAAGACTATCTTGCTATTTTTACCCTTTTATGCAAATTTGGAGGCAAAAATTTCACAGTCTTAGTTTCAAATTTCCAAAATTTCATTAAGTCTGATTTTTTACAGTTTCTAGAATTGCATAAGTTAAATCAAAATTATCCTTTGAAATTCCATCAAACTTTGCACTCCAGGCTGGGGATAAACATCAAACCCCCTTTTTTTAACTTAGGAATTTTTCATGTTTTTCAGGTGGTAGATGTCAGCTCAAGGAGGGATTTCTAGAAAGACACAAATGAAGTTCAATAACAAGGGACCACAGCTGGAGTCCAAGTTTGTGACAAAGTGGAAGAAGGTTGGAGATACCGACCTTGGCCATGTGGACCTCGAAGACTTCAAGAAAAGAAGGCAAAGAAATATTCCTTGGAAAAGATGAAGATTGATGGTGCCAAAATAGAAGAAACAATCAAAGCAATCCAAGACAAGGTCTTTGTCATAGTCTCCGATGTGCTTGAGAAGGAAATAGTTCGAGGCAAGGACATTGATGTAGAGAACTTGAATGCCAAAGTTCAGTGCAACTTCTTCACTTCTACGAATTTGATCTAGACACAACTTTTTAGCAAGGCATCCTCATTTCTGTCCATTGAGGATGGTTTTCAAAATATGATAAGATGGACTTGATGGAATGTAAGAACCCTTACTAACTTTGCCCTTAAATCATTGATTTCTGCCCTTGGGAATTTTGTCAAACACTTGTCTTGCAAAGTCTGTACTTGCTGTTATGAGTTTTCTGTTTGTATTGTTTGGGTCTTGTACACTGCAATTAATGTTTTGAATGCCTCTAACCATGAAAGATTGACTAACAATGTCATAGAAATGATATGCCAATTGATTTTGATGCATATAAGTAACTAAAAATAACAACTACAGCTGCTTGACAAATCATCAAACACTTGGCATGCAAACTAGAAATTATGTGGCAGCAGCATAATGAAGTTTTTATTAGTTATTCTCACACCAAATAGTTACAAAGGTATAACATGTAATTTCCAAAACTTATGACAGCAAAATTAGAGGACCTGATATGTAAAATGCTTGCTGCAAATGATGGTCTCCACTCTTCAATGGACTGCCAATTAAACACGTTCCTGCTGTAGCTACGAATAATTTGCCAATTAAATGCCTGATTTCTTAGTACTGTAGCACGTCACTATTCACGCCACTGTTGTGTTTCACTATTCACGGATTACTGTAGCGCAAGTACTGTAGCGTCTACTATAGCGCGGGTACTGTAGCAGCAATTGTATCTTGAAATGATTGCTTCAATTCTGATTTTTAATGGCTGCCAAATGAAACTGTAGGTCTGCAATTGATATATATTCGAAAATCTGCATACCCTAGATGTCTTCCCTTCTTTTTAAAGCCCAAATAGAACTCTAGAATGAAGCTCTCCTGAAATGCCAAATTCAGTGGATATTTCACCACCTCAAATGGTTGCAACACTGAAGAATTGTCGCTCTCCAATGGCTGACTGAATCAGAAACCCTTGGCTTCTTCTCCCAAGTTCATAACAAACAAATATCAATTCTCTGGATGGATGATATAAAATGAGCTCTTAAGTCCCTTTTTATTCTTTCTTATGAGAGCTCGAACACTTTCTTGGCCAATGTGGGATTAAAGACATATTCACACATTATAATATTAAAGTGACTTTATTATATAAAGTTACTTTATAACTTTATAATAACATTAAAATATTTAAATAAATCACTTAAGTCACTTTTAATTAAATTAATTAAATATAAAGTCACCTTTTTTTATTTTATTTTATTTAATGACTTAATAAGAAATTAATTTAATCAATTTCTCCTTATTTCTCCACTTAGCCTTCGGAGAATGTAAAGGCTAAGAACTCCACTGAGATGCTAAAAAGGTGGGGACATTACATGGAATACAAGATCGACATTATGCCAAGTGTCCCAATGGAAGAGCTTGACCCCATAGTGGCAAGGTTCATTGAATTTGCTGCAAAAGGAAAGGATAAGGGACGCCATCTTCTAGAAGAAAGCTGGATTTAATAGTTGTTTATTCTCATTGGTCCATTTTGGATAACTATTGTAGCTTGCCTTAATTGAAGTTTAATGTTTTAATCTTGGCCATTGATCTTAGATCAATCTGGACTGTTGCTTTGTAATGGGGTGCCTATATAAACCCTCTTTTCATTTGTTAGAGAGACTCTGGAGAAATTGTTGTAGTGATACTTCTTAAGTAATAGACATAATTCATTGTTCAAAATGTTCGTGAAGCTTTGTCTACTTTTGCAAGTTAGCATGGTTTCTTGGCTCTCATTAGAATAGATTTGATTTCCAAGTTGATAGATTGAATGAAGGATTTGATAAAATTGCTTAATGTGGAATTGATGTGTTGATACTTTTTATAATTGGATGATTTTCAATTATTTTGCAAATTTAGCTTGAACTAGTAAATGAAAACTTAACTCCTATTGCTATATTCAGTGTTCAATATGTTGGTGAATATGAGTGATGTGAAAACCTTTTGAATTCCTTAGAAGATAACACCGTTCTTGTGTAGTTGTTGAATTTGGCGAAACAAGTATTGGTTTAAATTCCACTTTCACAATTTTTGTCTCTAGAGTTAATAGGATTAGCTTAAGATTAGAATTATCTTCCTAAACCCTCACCCTTTTTTCCTTTTTTTCAAGTCTTAGTACAAGTAGGATTGGAAAGAGCTTATTGCAAAATCATTCCCAAAAAGAGAGAAAGTTGCAAGTTTTAGGAATTGGCAGAATCCTTAGATTGATTTACTCCTCGAACAATTATGTAAGTCCTCCTTGAGATTACCAGCAAATCACAACGAACCAACTGAGACTATCCGTATGAATTTGGGAACCTTGGAGTCGTCTTTGTGATCACATAGTTCAGCTGTTTAGCACATAGAAGATTTTGATCAAGAGAGAACAAGATATCTCTAGGTATTTTATTATGTGTTGAACGTGCATAAAACCACCACCAATACGTCCAAGCATGAACCTTTCAAGGGTTTCGTCCTTAAAAGCAAAGGGCAATTCTTGCAGAGAAAAAATTCATTAATCCATGATTGTTAGATAATGAGAAAGACTGCCATCGAACTCCATATATAGCTTCCCAAACAGCTATGGACCTCTTCATGAAATTCAACTTAGGCTTTTAATAATAAGATTCACCAGCTTATTAATTTAAATACCCACCACGGGGAGTTCGCTTAGGAAGGATAACATCTTCACTTATATTGGCCTCCTTTTGATGATAAAAAGTGAATAATAAAATGCTTAGAATTACAATTTTAGCTTTTTGCTCCTTTTTTTAATTATTCACATCATTCCTTTGGTTTAATTTCTTTGCCTTAGCTTATTGGACTTAATTTCGCACTTAATTCCAAGCAACTTATTATTTTGTTATTCCCAAGTTGCTTACAACCTTGGCTCCAAAACGGGGACATTACATTTGAGCATTCATTTTTATGATTCTTGTTTCAGATTTTTGGGTAAGACTTTAGGGAAGAAGAAGGATGCCATGAAGATATTGCAGGTTTTCAAGATGGAGAATATGATTTTGGGCATATTTCAGGCTTAAAATATGAAGCCATGTTGAATCTTGTTGCAGGTTTAAGGTTAAGAAGATAGTTTGCAGCTTAATTCTTTGTTGAAGGAATTTGGTTTCCTGAGTTTGAGGGCCAACGAATTGAATCCAAATCCCTGTAGTTGCACACATGAGGAAATGGTCATAGAGATGTGGACAAGTCATTATTGAACAAAAATTTACCCTAAGCTATGGGAAAAGGAGAATATTTGTGCAAGAAAGAGCAGTAATTATAGAGTAGGAAGTGAGGACCAAGGGTAAATTGTTTGAAGTGAGACATTGGGGAAAAATAGAGAACTAGAGTAAAATGAGATCGAAGAAGATTTTCATCCATTCTAGGTTTAGAATTGTTCTATGCCAAATTTTGTATTATGTTTTAGTTTATGCTCTTTCTTGGCATATTTGTACACCTTTGAATGCAAGTTTTTATAATAAATGCAAAAATGTTGTTATTTCTTTTTGGTGTATCAATATTATTTGAGGATTGTTTAGGCTGCTAGTTCTAAGCAAATGTTTAGTTGACTCCCATACCTATTCTCCTTCAAAAAGTTGCAACTCTTTTGATACCAAGGATTCGAGATATATATTATAATTTATAATACCATTAGATGTATTTGATATCCAAACTTTAAATGTCATTTTAAATTGATTTTACTATTTCAAGTTCCAACTTTCAATTTCCAGAATGCCGATTTTTAAATGTTTAGTTTTGTTTTGTTCTGAATTATTAGTTAGTGTCAAATAATGAGATTGATGGATCGGAAGTAGAATTTTTTGTATTTAAAATTTACTATTTTCTATCAATTGTATAATAATATTTGATGATTTTTCTACCTTGAAAATATTGTTATCCGTCATTATTTAGTCAATAAAAGTAATAAGTTTTTCAGTAGTTAAAACTTGCTGAGTTCTCTAAAATTTTCGATGTGTTTTGGGAATGCTTCTCCCAATTCCAGGAACTATTTGTAATATTGTAAATTACATATTGAAAATCTGTATTTTATTACCTTATTTAAAAAAAAATTGTAATAAGTTATGTTTTTCAAGAGATAGGTATTCTCCTGATTTGATGGTATCATTTACGTAGGTGAGCCGCTTATTTTTATTGAAGTTGCTTTAATGAAGAGCCTAGCACAATCGATACAGGTCAGTCATGCTTACTGTTTTGGTCTATTATAATGCTGAGAATCATATAGAAGCTTAAAATATATTGTACTTTTGGCTGTATTGTAGGAAGTACTTTGGGATGAACCACCTATCCCAGAAATTGATGCAACAACAGCTTTGTTCTACTCAATCTCTTCTACTCAGGTGATATTCTGAAGGCAATTCTAACAGCATTGTGGTTGATTGTTAAGTATGTCTTCAATTTTTTCTAAGTTAGAAGAATTTTAAGAACTATGTAGGCTTTGTGGCATGCTCATGCACATGTTCCACAAAATATGTCAATGATGACATTTTTAAAGTATTACTTTATGTCCCCTCTACCTTTATAGCAACTTATTATATTGTTATTTTCTAGTGGCATCTTGCTATTCATATGCACTACTTGGAAAGATAATTATGCATCTTGTAGTGCATTTTAAATGAATATTTTGTTTTAATGTTAATTTACTTTATTACATGGAGATAATTCATTACCTTCTTTAAATTTTTTTTCTCAAGGTACCTATGGAGATCATGAGGCCCCAACTTGAACATGGAACTATTTATGCCCATGACTTAAGATGTGATAACATGGAAACTCAATACGGGGATGTATCTTATCCATGAGTGTGGTGGTCTTCCTAACATGTGTGGGGAATTGAATTTGAGTCTCCCTTGTGAGGCTTCCTTGGTTTAACTAGTACACTACAACCACAAGATTACCTTCTTTAAATTTAACCTTTTTGTTTGTGGAGATAATTTATTATCAAGGTTGCTAGGAGTTTGGTACTATTACTAGTATGGGAGACCGGTATTGATATCGGTACGTCTATTTTTGAAAATAGGAGATGGGGGTACTTTGAGACACCCTTTTTTTGATATAATTTATAGAAAATATCATGGCATTGAATTTTCAAGACAAGAATAGTGGTAAAATTTAACATTAACTTTAAAGTTTAAATACACAATTGACAAATGTCAATGTGTCAAAGAGTCAAAAGAGTTCATAGTTCAATGTTCACACCACATATTTGTTATTATATTACATATTAAAATTCAGAAATATCGATAGCTTGATAGGCTGATACACAAACAAAAAACAAAAATCAGAAATCTATCGTCTACACTTCTATGTCATGATCACCCATATCAAGGTCCTTAGCTATGATGCTCTCCAAACACTCTTCACTCTCAAAACTAAGGTTCCTTTGTTGATAGTAGGACTAAGGGTAAATCACTAAGGCCATTTGCTACAACCACTTCATCCACCATGGCTGCAACTTCTCCATTAGGTGAAATTTGGTCCCATTTTGCTGAGGGATACTCCTTGTACTTAGGATCTACATGAGAGAGAAGACGAAGTGAGCAATGAATGTACACTAGGTTATTTGCTTTCTTTGATCCTAATCATTTCCGCTTTAGTGAATGAATAAAATCATAAGTAATCCAATTTATTTCACAAGATGAGCAATCTTATTGCAAATAATTGCAGTTCAGGGGTTTCACCTCCATGGTTCCACCACCACTTTATAGGGTCTTTCTTTGCTTGCATATCATATAAAGCTTCCACGGAAGAAAAAATCACCATGCCCATGTGAAAACTTATTCTTTGTAAGTTTTTCCTAATGTTCTTTGATGACATTTTGATATTTAGCAAGACATTGGAAGAGCACAAGAGGCACTTAGAAGAAGTGCTAAGCATCCTTGAGAGAGAGTCTTTGTTTTCAAAGGAATCAATGTGCGGATTTGTGTTGATAGAACTTCTCTATATTAGTCACAAAATCAGCTCCAAGGGTGTGTGTAGATCTAGAGAAAGTTAGAGAAATTATTGATTGGGCTCTGCCTACTATTCTATCACATATTAAGGGTTTCTTTCTGTTTGTGTGGGTTCTACAAGAGGTTTGTAATACAGCCCTAACATGTTCTAAATGTTCTTCCTTTGTTCTACTGGAAATTAAGATATCACCAAGCTATACAATGACAAACTTACCAAGGTAGGGCTTCAACACTTGATTCATCAACCGCATGAATGTGATTGATGCATTTGTCAATCCAAATGACATGACCAACCACCATACAATCCATCCTTCCTCTTGAATGTTGTATCCATTCATCCCCTTCACGAAGTTTGATTTGATGGTACCCACTCTTCAAATCAATCTTTGTGAATTACCTTGCTCCGCTCAAACAATCCATTAAATCATCCATTTTGGGTGATGGAAACCTACATTTGATGGTGATAATTTTGATTGCTCTAGAATCAGTACACATTCTCCATTCACCTTCTTTCTTTGGCACCGATACTTTAGGTACAGCGCAAGGACTGAGACTTTACCTAATCAGCCTTTGTCCAACAACTCTTGGACTTGTCTATTTATCTCCTCATTTTCCTTAGGCATCATCCTATATGGTGCCTTATTTGGCAGAATTGAACCTGAAATCAAATCCATGCAATGACTGATTTCTCTTACTAGTGGCAATCCATCTAGCAATTCCTTAGACATTATTTTGGCATATTCATCTATCAACTCTTGGATTTCTATGGGTAATTTTTCTTCCTTGTCTGTAGTCACTTTTTGTGCTACCTGGGAAACAAAAGCAAAGCAAACTCCCTTTTTCTTCAAGTCCTTAAAGAAATTCCTTCCTGAAATCAAACACACTCTCTAACTACCTTCCACATCTTCTTCCTTATCCTTCATGGGGTTCAAAACAAACTCTTGTCCATCCTTCTTAATGGTATATTTGTTGTTCTTTCCATCATGAACAACCTACCTGTTATATTGCCATGGCCTACCTAGAAGATGTGACATGCATCCATCAACATTACATCACATAGTATTTCATCCTTATAATTACCAATTGGGAAATCGACTAAACATTGTTCTCTCACCACCAATTGATGCTCCTTTTGGAACCACGAGACTTTGTAAGGGTTGGGGTGTTTTGACTTTTTCAGTTTCAATTTTTTTTACCATCTCTTCAGACACAATGTTGTCTGTGTTGCCACTATCTAGAATCACTTTGCAACATTTGACACCTAACTTGCATCTTGTTCTAAACAAATTTTTGTCTGAATTGGTTTAGATTCCGCCTTCTTCTGATTTAACAAAAGTTGTTTTTAATAAACGACTCTCCATTCTCCGGATCCTCTCTTTGCTTTGAATTTCTACGACTTCATCCTCATCTTGAGCTACATGCACTTTGGCCTCCCTTCCCTTACCACTACTTTGCTGTATCTATGGACATTCAAAAGCTCTATGCCCAGCTTCTCCACATTGGTAACATGTACCAGTGAATCCTCTACCTCTTCCTCTTCCAAAATTTCCGCGTACTCTACAGGATTCGTCTCTTCCTCAAAATTTTCCTCTACCTCCCATTTCCTGAATATAGGAACTCATCTGAGAGGTACTAACTTCATCCTGCTTGGTAGAATAGCCTCTTCCACCACTATTTTTCTCTACCATGTGCAATTCTGCTTGTTTCTCTATTATTGCTCTGCTACTTTCTATTCAACTTCTTTTTGGCCTTCAAAACACATTGATAGGGCTCTTCTACGTTATGCAAATGGAGCAAACTTATTTCATCCTGAACTGGCATATGTAGACCATTCAAATACCTGGAAACTTTCTCTACATCATCTTCAGTGTGGCCTACTCATATGCTCAATCTATAAAATTCATTTATATATTCTTTGACGCTTGTCTCTCTCTGCTTCAGATTCCAGAAATTTTCAAAATAAGCTTATGTGATAGTTTGCTGCAAAAATTTTGCCTTCAATTTTGTTACCATTCTATCCCATGATTTTATCTTCTCTTTACCTCTTCTTTGTTTGTCTGTCTACAAATGATCCCACCATAGGGATGCATGACCTTTCAATTTTGTGCATGCATAATTCACTTTTCTATCTTCTTCGGAATCTTCAAAATCAAAGTACTTCTCCACCTTAGAGACCCAATCTAGCAATTCATCTAGATTCAAGTTGCCATTGTAGCTTGGAGGGTCAAAACGAGGTCCAGTGTTTACTTAGGTTATGGATCGAATAAACCTTTCTTCTCCTTGATCAAGCCCAAGGTGATATTCTTCTTTTGCTACATCAACCCGTTCCTCTTTGTCATCACTTACATCTTTAATATGAGGACATCTACGTTGTGCTTTTTCAATGGCTTCACATCTTACTGTTATTCCTCTTATCATTTCCATCATGACAGGGTTTGCACCTCTGAGTGCTCCTCTTCCTCTACCACGTCCTCTGTGTGCCGTTACACAAAAGTTCTGCTATTTTTCTCCTTTTACCCACAACAAAATCTCCCGTAGAACTTCGTAGTTTTGACACCTTCAATTTAAAGGTAATGTTCACTTTCTAGGCTACAGGAGATGAGCAGAGGGTTGACCTATCACTCGAGTTTCCGTAGGTCAACCAAATGGTTAGGGGACTCTTTCTGAGGGGCATAGAGCTTTGCAGGGGCTCTATGAGCCATTTTGAGTGTTTACACAATAGTTCCTGCTTTTTAGGGAAGTCTCCTATTTTTTAGGGATAATTGACAGTTGATTGGATGACCACTCGAGGGACCACAAATTAGAGTAGGAGCCTTTTGAGCAGTTTCTGGAGTTTGCAGTGAGGTTCCTAGTTTTTAGGGCGAGTTCCTCTTTTTTAGTGTAAAATTCCTTAATTGATTTCAATTAAATTTATTTCCAGGTTATGACAGTAACACACCCAGTGGATTATTGGCATACCAATGACTATCGTTTCACAGTATTATTGTTCAATATGCAGTCTCTCAGTTCTACTTTCATTCTTACTGGCAAACATAGCATTATTATTCAAGGAAGATGATAACAAATGATTAAGAATACCACTAGGAAATGGGTTTAAAGAATTTCTTTAATGGTGCACCTGTTAGTTAAGCTTTGACTGCTGCTGCTGGACTCATTGCTGTATTCTGCTAAGGATCTTCTCGTATTCCCATTAAATGAAGTAACAGGGGACAATCGTAATAGCAAACGGTTCATGCTTCACCGATAAACAATGTAGCAGGTGACATCCGCAAATGGTTCATACCGCACTTAATTCCCAGGAAAGTCATTATGCATGGGTAGTTTTGGAACTCGATTGCGTCTCGGTGTGCTCCGTTTGATAGTCCTTCGACAATGCTAACTTGCTTCCTTCGCGGTTCTGCTAACGTGACTTCACGCGGCGGAAATACTCATTGTTGAAATGGCAACCACGCCACAACCCGTAGTCAGGTTACCTCCCTTCGGTTCTGCACACTGCGGAAATCCACGCCATAACCCGTAGTCGGGTTACCTCCCTCCGATTCTGCACACTGCAGAAATCCTCGCCACAACCCGTAGTCGGGTTACCGTATCGCAGAAGTTGCAAATCACAAAACTCAAGAATGCAGATAGGTGATATGCCTCGTCGCCATAGCCAATCTTCCACCCTTCGTATTGGTTTTCATAGTCTTACGTGAAGAACACGCACATTCGCCACCCTTACACACGGATCCTCCTGTCGACTCCCTTAGTGTCCTTCATAGATGATTCTTCTCCAGATCGGAAGACCAATAGTTCAGCCAAGGACTGACGAAAGGTCAATTACTTCATGATGTGTAAACACACACACACACAGGTGCTGAATCTTCTTCTCTAGGCCTCCTTCATCAACTTACGCCATGCCATTTTATTCACCCACGAAGTAGTTTTATGAACTACCTTTATTCATAATGCATTAACAATATATGTTAACAATATTAATTATTTATATTAATCCAAATTAGAATATTAATATAAAATAATTAATATTATGTCATATTTATTTTCATGATTTATTTATTTATTTATTGGGGAACATTACTATCTCCCCTGCCCAATGTTGCTTGCCCACAAGCAACTGCAATCCAGGATACTGAAGAACCTGCTCATTTTCCCAAGTAGCATCATCCAACAGTAAATTTTGCCATTTAATGAGGTCTTCCCTGATTGTCCTATTCCGCAAATGCCGATCTCGAGTTTCCAAAATCACTTCGGGTATCATCTCTAATTTCCCTTCTTCATTCAGTGGTGGTAGGTTCCCTGATATTGTCACCTCCTGACCCAAAGCTTTTTTGAGAGAAGATACATGGAATACATTATGTATTCTGCTTCCTTCAGGTAAATCCAATTCATATGCCACTGTGCCAACTTTCCGAATCACCAAGTATGGCCCATAAAATCGAGGCTTCAATTTCTCAGCCCCGCTCCACTTGAGGGATGACTGCCTATAGGGTTGTAGTCTGAGGTACACCAATTCCCCAATTTCAAAATGACGTTCAACTTGCTTCTTGTTTGCATAAATTTTCTGTTGATTCTGAGCATATTGCAAATTTTCCTTAAGTGCTTTCAATATATCTTGGCATTCCTGAAGCACGTCATGAGATTTGGGAACATTACTCTGATCAAAAGTCAGATCAATAAAAGAAAGTGTATCATACCCATATAGTGCTTTGAAAGAAGCCATACCAATAGATATATGATATGTAGTATTATAGCAGTATTCACCCAAATATAGCCAACGGACCCATGCTTTCTGATGACTAGACACATAATTACGAAGGTAACCCTCAATCTACTTGTTTACTATTTCTGTCTGTCCATCGGTTTGTGGATGATAACTTGTGCTGTGATTTAACTCAGTACCTGTCAATCTGAAAAGTTCCCCCCAAAATATACTCAAAAATCTGCTATCTCGGTCACTGATGATATTTTTTGGTAAACCATGTAAATGGAACACCTCTCGAAAGAACAGTTCTGCGAGTTGAATAGTTGGGAATTCTGGAGTGATAGATAAGAAGTGTGCAAATTTAGTTAATCTATCAACCACAACAAAAATGCAATCTTTACCTTGAGATCGTGGTAAGCCTGTAATGAAATCCATAGATATACTTTACCATTTCTGTTTCGGTATAGGCAAAGGTTGCAATAGACCCACAGGATAAGTATGCTCTACTTTATTTTGTTGACAAGTGATGCATTCTTTGACATAACGAAGGACATCATTCTTTAGTCCTTTCTAGGTGAATCTTTCTCTTATCTGCTGGTAAGTTTTGAAGTAGCCGGGATGCCCTGCTAAAGGAACATCATGCACTGCTTGGAGGATTTTCTCTTTCAACTTCGATCCTGGAATCAAATAAATTATGTCTTTGTAATAGATAACATCATTTAGAACCTTATATTTATCATCTTGTGTATTACCATCTAGCAAATCACAGGCAAAAGAATCCTTAGAATATTCTACTAGCAATAAAGATTTCCAATCAGCTGTTATTACAGATAATGCATTTATTTCAGGCCTTCTAGATAGTGCATTTGCAACAACATTGTTTTTACCTTTCACATATTCAATTTCGAAATCATAAGCTTGGATCTTACTGATCCACTTTTGCTGCCTGTCATTCAAGTCCCTCTGTCCCAAGAAATATCTCAAATTGTTATGGTCAGTTCTGACTACAAATTTGCCACCAACCAAATACTGTCTAAATTTTGCCAATGCGTGCACGATTGCCAACATTTCTTTGTCATAGATAGAATCAAAGAAACGAAACTCGGACTCGGCTCGGACTCGGCAAGGCCAAATCGGACTCGGACTCGGGACTCGGCGTCAGACTCGGCTCCAGACTCGGCTGGACTCGGGAAAGTGAAAAACTCAAAAAATTTAGAGATTTTTTAAGATTTAAAACTTGTTTCATGCACCCTTTATTGAATACACCTTAAAGACACAATAACATCATCAAACTCGGCTCATTTGATTACATACACAAGTATACATCAATCACATAAGCATAAACGCAAATTGTAGCTGAAGAAAATAACAAACATAGATATATAAATATTGTCAAATGTATACAATATTACAAAACTCATGGAATAAAAAATCCATGTCATCATATGATCATCATCAAATGTTTCATACAAATACCAAAGGTAAATACAACTACAAGTCTATGGCTCAGAGGAGCCTGCACCATTCGGCCCCAGCCCCCTGCGAAGGCGTCTAAGGTAGTTCCTAGATGATTCGACTGCCATAGCCGCTCCCCGTGACACCATGCCATGCTCACCAACATTAGGAACATCCGTGTCACTATCTGCCTCTGAATCTCCTGTCTGTGCTCGTGCTCTCCGCTCCTCCTCTGCCATGGCTACAGTCTCAACCTCTATATCTACCTGGTCGATCCAATCAATGTCAGACTCGGAGGTTAAATTTTCTCTACTTCTATCGACACAGTTTCCCCCATATTTTTCGACGGGGGTTTGGGGGCAGCGCCCCTTACGCGCTTCCTGTCGCGATACAGGGCGAGGTCGAGGGGCAGCGCCCCGCAACGCCAAAAAAACTTATTACAAGTCTGAATTAGGGTTTCTTTGAGAGTCTTCCTTAGGGCCTGGTTTTGCACTTGTTGCTAATTGGGTCTTGCTTGGTGAGTATCATTCTTGAAGGTCCAAGCTAGGTCAAGTTGGTGAGTGATAAAGTCTGGAATGTCATCCTGATCTTCAAATGCCCTGAAATTTGGCTAAGTCTGGAATGTCCTGATCCTGAAATTTGACTAAGTCTGGAAAACTGAAGAATCCTCCAAAAACTAGATTTTGCAATATAACTCCTGGAGGCCCGAAACCACTCTCAAACATCCTGACAGTATATATGGAATATAACTTAAAGTATAAGAAAGAAGAAAGATATAAGGAAATGTCACTTATACTTAAATGTTATATTCCATAAAATAATCCTGACGGAGAGACCAAAATGTCAAATTTCGCCCTTCCAAAAAGACTTATTACTTTTTAAAAAAACTTTTTAAATTTTTTTTTTTTGTCATTTTATTAACCCAGCCAGTAGCCGAGTCTGGGGCTCAGGACTCGGCGAGTCTGGCGATTTTGAGCCAAAATCGCCAACTCGGCGAGTCTGGCGAGTTTACTCTCCAGACTCGACCGAGTCCGAGTCCGAGCCCCTGGGACTCGTTTGGCCTGACTCGGACTCGGACTCGCCGAGTTTGGGCGATTTCGGGCGATTTTCGTTTCTCTGGATAGAATACAATCTCTCTAGATTATTAAGTTTCCTGCTTTCATAAGCTATAGGATTTTTTTTTTCATTAAAACTGCTCCTATTCCTTCACCAGATGCATCACATTCCAAGCCGAAAGGTTGATTAAAATCTGGAAGTGCAAGTACTGGGCAAGAGCTCATTATTTTTTTCAGTTTTTCAAAAGCTTGTTGTGCCTCCTCTGTCCAATGGAATGCCCCCTTTCTGGTAAGATCTGTCAACGGTGCCCCTAGCTGTGAAAACCCTCTGACAAACCTTTTGTAATAACTACATAATCCGAAGAATCCTCGTAAATTTGTGAGACTTCGTGGCGGTGGCCAATCCAGAATGGCTCTTATTTTTTCCTGATGAACTTGTACACCTGTAGCACTGATCATATGTCCTAAATACAAATTTTTTGTCATTCCAAATTCACATTGAGAGGCCTTTGCATAAAGTGATTGAGATTCCATAATACCAAGAACAATATCAATATGTTTCAAATGATCTTCCCAAGTTTTGCTGTAGATCAATATATCATCAAAGAAAACTAGCAGATATTTCCTCAACTGTTTGTTAAAAGTATGATTCATGCAAGACTGGAATGTTGCCGGAGCATTTGTTAACCCAAATGGCGTAACCAAGAATTCATAATGACCATAATGACAACGGAAAGCAGTTTTTTGGACATCCTGATCTCTTAACTTAATTTGATGATATCCTGACCTCAAATCAAATTTAGAAAAATAAACAACACTATGTAATTCATCTAACAACTCATTAATTCGAGGAATTGGATACTTGTTTTTGATTGCCTTTTTGTTAAGAGCACGGTAATCTATACACATGCGAAGAGTCCCATCCTTCTTTTTGACCAATACTACTGATGATGCAAAAGGACTAGAACTTGGCCTGATATGCCCCATATCCAACAATTCCTTAATTGCCTTTTCTATTTCATCTCTGAATGTTTTAGGATGTCTATAAGGAGTTGTGATAACGGGTTTTGCACCTTCCTCTAATTCAATGGTATGTTCAAATCCTCTTTTAGGCGGAACTCCTGGAGGTATATCACTAAAAACCAGATTATGTGAATCCAATACTTTCAATAAATCATCTTGATAATTTTTAGATTCAAAACCTGTTACCTTGTTGGAAATTAAACATTGTGACGACCATGCCACATCACCATGTCTGAAAATAGCCTCCATTCTTTTAGCACTAACGATCCTGGGACCACTGTTAGACATACCCCGAAGTACTACTTTCTTATCATCAATCTTAAAAGAAAATTCCAATCTTTTAAAACTTTGTGTGTACTCATCTAATGTTTCCATCCATTGAATGCCCAAAACAACATTCGTAGCCAAGTCAATCACATAAAAATCATCAGTAACAGTATAATTGCCAAGAGCAATACTCATTTTAGGGACTTTATGAGTGCTGGACAAATTCGTTCCACCTGCTACTCTAACATCAAAACCCTCTTGTTTTTCAGTTTGCAATCCATGTTTTTCCACAAGAGCTGCATCTATAAAATTGTGAGTAGAACCACTATCAAGCATGACAACCACACGCTGCCCATTCAAAACCCCTCTAACCTTGAAAATATTATAATGAGGTGTTCCTGTCATAGATGCTATTACCCCTTCTCCATGTTTAGTTCCTGTCCCTGATTCTGTGTTCTGTGGTACGGTTTCTAGATTAGGATCAACATTCTCTTTATCGTCACTATCTGACATAACCTCAATGTAATGAATTTTTCCCATTCACAAACATCTATGCCCTGGCTGCCATGACTCTCTACAACTGAAACATAGTTTTTTGCTTCTGAGTTCTTCTCTCTCTTCTTTGTCTAACTTGTTTTTAGGGAAATTATCTTTATGGAAAGGTTGTTTGTCATTTTCAGCTTTAGATGGTGGGGCTTTTAAAACTTTCCCTTTGGAAGATGGCTCCAATTCTCTTTCTCTTTCAATAGCTGTTTGTAAAGTAGGAGGGTTCAAGGACTTAACCCAACCTTTGAGTGAATCGGATAGTCCATCTGTAAATATCATGATTTTATGTCTCTCTGAAATTTCAGTTATTAAAACTGCCAGTTTTTCAAATTCAGAAATGTATTTGTAATGTCCCCTTCTCCGCAGTGATTAGTTCAGTTGGCCGTTAGCCTATTTCAGAGGCCCGTAGGCTAGTCAGGAGCAAAAATTAGGGTTTCTTATTTTTTAGGAGGATTCTTTGGTGTTTGCAGGGGGTATATGTGGGAGTTTGACAGTTTGGATTCTGGATTCCTTCTGGGTTTTCAGAGAGCTTCAGGATGGTTCGACATGCATCTGCATCGGGTTACTTTTTCTGGACTTGCTATTTTTAGTAAGTGCGACGGCTACTCAGAATATGGTTAAAGTCACTTTGGAAACACTTACTAGTTTTAGCAGTATGCTATTTTTAGTAAGTACTATTTTTAGCAGTTCTATTTTTAGCAGGATGTCAGCAGGCCTTTTTAGATGGCTATTTCCGGCAGGTCAGTTTGAGCAGTTGGTTTTCCAACATTTTTTGGTGCTATTCTTGGCAAGGATTCTGTAGCTCAGCTCAGTGGCTATTTCTGGCAAGTATTATTTTGGCAGGATCTTGTATTCACTCAGATGACTATTTTTAGCAGTTCAGTTCAGAGCCCTAACTTAGTTCAGCTTTGGTGATTTCCAGCACTTCAGTCTCCGACTCAATCTGGCAATAATCAATGTTTGAGAAGACGCTATTTTTAATATTTTAATACCTTAGGCATGAGGTATTAATATTTGATTATTTTATGGATGGACGACTTAGGAAGGGAGAAAATATTAATTTTATCCCAAGTCTATTTGGGCGAAATTTGCATATGACTTCAAGGGGGTCGTCATGGTGTTAATAATTAAATTATAACTCAAGGCAAATGGGGTGATTTTCTAAGTATATTGCTTTAGTAATATTTTTTATTTTGAAGTCATAGTTGGGCGCCCACTTTACACTTTGTTTTATGACTCTTATATTAAAAAGAGCGATTTTGGATGAATGTGAATTGGGTGAACTTGTGCAAGGAAATGAAATGAAATGCAATGCTAAATGTGGATGAAATGGAATGGCATTTGGTTTGGGCGTATTTGGAGTGCATTTGAATTTGAATTTGGTTGGCAAAAAGTTATAAATATGAGACTTGGGCTCCCATTTCCATATCCAGAGAAAATATATAGTTATGCTGTCGGAATGACTCCAGACATTCTTCGAGGGTGAATACCTCCTAGATCCTTCCTTCCGGTTTCGAGCGTGAGACATCACTCCTAGCTGTGGTGCGTAGTTGTGAGATTTTTGGTGATTTTTGGGTGTGTTGGTGAAGATTTGTGTGCTGCTGGTTTTTTGGTGTTGCTGGTGTGTGCCAGCTGAAAGTGTATTTTGCTCATAGCTGCCTGTGTGTTGAATGCATCATTCTGGGTGAGGGCTCGTTGGAAGCGTACCGGAGAGACGATAAGTCTCCTATATTGGCGTGGCATTTGGAGAACTCTCCAATTTTTAGTTGCAAATCAAACTATTCAGCAAAAACGCCATTTCCAGAATTGCATTGGGATGTGTGCATTATTGTTGGTGCTCTTCAGTTTCTGTTTCGAGGTATTGTTTTGTTTGCTTATGTCATACGCTTCATTTGCTTCTGATTTGGCATGATTCTATGGGGTTTTGAGCGAGTTACAAGCAATTTAGTGGGTTTCAGGATGGCTGGTTCTGCGTTTTCCTTGTATTTGATTTCAGAACAGCAAGTAGTATTATTGGTTAGAATGTGTTTGCGAATTCATAAGATATGTACTTCACTACCTCCTTTCACATTTCTATTATTGTAAGAATTGCTTCAGTAGTATTGACCAATTCATTCTATGTTGTATTTCCCACTGAACAAGTGGAAGAGGATGGCTCAGCCGCTTGTATGTTTGTAATTCAGTTTTGTCCTCCCACTGAGCAAGTGGTTGAGTGATATTGTCCTCCCGCTGAGATATGCGGTTGACTGATAGTTTCATTTGAAAGTCCTCCCGCTGCATAAGCGGTAGAGTGATTTGGTTCTATTATGCTTTGTTGCCTTGGCTAGTTTATCGCCAAGTTTGTGTTCTTCATCCCGCTGAAAAGTGGAAGGGGCTGGCTTGCCGCCCAGTTTTGTAATTGCATTATAATTTCCAGCGGTTTAGAAAGCTAACAAACCCCTTGTCACCATATGCTCTCACCTTCCCACATTGGGCTCTTGGTGATCAGAAAGTGGAAGGGTTACCTTTCAGTGGCATTGGAATTATATTTCCTAACTTTAACGGGTGCATTGTAATGTTGTTGTGCTTGAAAAAAAATAAAAATAAAATAAAATAAAATAAAATAACCGGGATATTATAGTATTGTTCAACAGTCCCAGATTGCTTAAGCTGAGTTAAATCTTTAAGATGAAGTTCAGGATCTTTAGAGTCAAATCTGTCAATAAGTTTCTCAGTGAATTCAACATAAGTATTAATCTAATCATGACCCGAAGTTACTTGCCCATTGTGCCACCATTTGTGTGCTACACCATCAAGATGTAATGCTGCATATTTAATTGCTTCATCTTCCAACATAGGATTTAATTGGAAGTAGGTGTTAAGTTTCTGCACCCAAGCTCTAGTTGCTGTTTTCCCTAACCCATCAAAATAAGGGATAGACATCTTACCTATTTTCCTCTGCAATTCACTGTTATTCCCTCGCTCTCCCCTTGGCCTATGTTTCATTCTGACATCGAAGTACTCTCTAAATGTCATGGTTGATCTAAAATCATCTCCTGATAATAACCAATCTTGGTGTATCTCATCCTGTAATTCTCTAATTGTTGGTTCATTTTTTGGTTGCACATTTCTAACAGTGAATGTGGGTATAAAAGGTCTGGTTGTTCCTGTTCTTTTCGGTTGATTATTATTGACAGAATGCTCATATCTTCCCCCATTGTTTGCCCCAACATTTTGGTGTTGATTATTTCCATTATTTTGATGCTGGTTAATAAATTGGGTCATTAAATTAGTCATTCTGTTGACATCGTCCTGCATATCTTGTTGACTTCTGATTAAAGCTGTTATGAGATCCCTATTGTTTTCTGGTTCCCCTATACTGTTTGTTTCAAAAATAATCTCTTTGTCGGTTTCAGTATGGCTGTCCTCAATCTCAAATTGAATAGAAGAATTACTGTGTGCTAAGGGAGAGTTTTGATTTCTGTCTTGTCGGACCCTAGTATTCCGGAAATTATAATTTCCCTGGTGCATACTCAGCTGTGCATAGATTTTACATGAATTTCCAACACCCTACAGACTGGCAAGATTTCTAGGCTTTGATACCACTGTAAAATTCCTTAACTGATTTCAATTAAATTTATTTCCAGGTTATGAGAGTAACACAGCTAGTGGATTATTGGCATACCAATGACTATCGTTTCACATTATTATTGTTCAATATGCAGTCTCAGTTCTACTTTCATTCTTACTGGCAGACATAGCATTACTATTCAAGGAAGCTGATAACAAATGATTAAGAATACCACTAGGAAATGGGTTTAAAGAGTTTCTTTTATGGTGCACCTGTTAGTTAAGCTTTGACTGCTGCTACCGAACTCATTGCTCTATTCCGCCAAGGATCTTCTTGTATTCCCGTTAAATGAAGTAACAGGGGACAACCGTAATAGCAAACGGTTCACGCTTCACCGATAAACGATGTAGCAGGTGACATCCGCAATGATCAATGGTTCATACCGCACTTAATTCCCGGGAAAGTCATTACGCATGGGTAGTTCTGGAACTCGATCCCATCTCGGTGTGCTCTGTTTGATAGTCCTTCGACAATGCTAACTTGCTTCCTTTGCGGTTCTGCTAACGTGACTTCACGCGGCGGAAACACTCACTGCGGAAATGATAGCCATGCCACAACCCGTAGTCGGGTTACCTCCCTTCGGTTCTGCACACTGCGGAAATCCACGCCATAACCCGTAGTCGGGTTACCTCCCTCCGATTCTACACACTGCGGAAATCCTTGCCACAACCCGTAGTCGGGTTACCGTATTGCGGAAGTTGCAAATCAGGAAACTCAAGAATGCGGATAGGTGATATGCTCCGTCGCCATACCCAATCTTCCACCCTTCGTATTGGCTTTCACAGTCTTACGTGAAGAACACGCACATTCGCCACCCTTACATACGGATCCTCCTGTCGACTCCCTCAGTGTCATTCATAGACAATTCTTCTCCAGATCGGAAGACCAATAGGTCAGCCAAGGATTGACAAAAGGTCAGTTACTTCATGATGTGTAAACACACACACACAGGTGCTGAATCTTCTTCTCCAGGCCTCTTTCATCAACTTATGCCATGCCATTTTATTCACCCACGAAGTAGTTTTATGAACTACTTTTATTCATAATGTGTTAACAATATATGTTAACAGTATTAATTATTTATATTAATCCAAATTAGAATATTAATATAAAATAATTAATATTATGTCATATTTATTTTCATGATTTATTTATTTATTTATTGGGGAACATTACATTTAGGAGGAATTGCTAGTTAGCCTGCGGACTCAAGTGGCATCGGGGACCGCAGTGTTTCAGACGGAATTCGGATTTGAGTCCTGGATTGCATTTTATGAATAAATAAGGAAATATTTATGCATTTAAATAAGTTATATTAAAGTGATATTATAATCACTTTATAATAAAATAACTTATAATAAGTTGGCCCCCTTTTTCCTAGGCGTTTGACACATAAAATGTTGTAATAAAAAGGAGAAACATTATAATAATAAAATTTGATGCCTAAGGGGTCAATTTTTAAAGAAAGCATATATTTTATTTAAAAATAATAAGTTGAAAATAGGGAAACCCTAAAATTGATGACCTAGGGTTTGGAGCCTTTTAAAAGGGCATTTGGAGATCTTTTTCATCATTCTTTTGATCATTTTTTATCTCTTATTTGAAGAATAACAGCTCTGTGATCAGATTTGCAGCAAACAGGTGTTTGAGGACGAAAACTCTTCAATTCGAGGCAAGCTTGGACGAAACCTGAGGCCATATTTCAGGGAAATTCACATAGAATTTCTGTTTGGGCTTCAAAATTCAGTCTTAATCAGCATTCTCAGACCTGCAACAGCAAGGAGATCAGACTTTAGAGACAAATAAGAGCAGCAAATAACATTTTGCAGCTCCAGGAGGTCATCCTATGTTGGCCGTACCTTCTTGGTGACATCAGCAGGGTTAAACATCCTCTCCTTTTCATGATGTTGGTGCTTCTAATCATTGGGAAATGAGTCATGATAATTCTATTATGGTGGGTACAAATGAAGCATGCTTTGATCATGATAAGTCACATGGTATATCTCATGCTAGGACTGGGTTTAGACACTTTGGAGCAGCTGATATAACTTAGTCCCAAATGATGAATGATGCTTCGCTAGAAAGGGCAAGGCAAGCCAAGCTATTGACTCAACAAGCCAAGATCAATCTTCAACGTGTTCATGATGTTCACCATTCATTTGATGATGAGAGACATGAGTTGCCTAATTCAGAATTTCCAATTGAGGTATTTGATCATTTTCTCAGTGATGATAGTGGTTTGATTGATGACTCTCTTAGTGGGCCAGCCACTCGAGAGTTGTCTGTGTGGAGTAGTGTTGGCATGCATACTTCATTTCTGAGTTTGTCACCTATTTCACTTGATATGGCAGCGATATCTTTGTTCGTTGGTGACTTCATATTCCAGACTTTTCATTGCCTACATCAGTTTCCTAGCAGTATGGGAGTGTTTGGAGGTATACCTTTGGGATAGAGATGGAGTGTGGAGTGATTTTCCTTGATTGGCATTGGTTTGTTGACATGTTTGATATCACATATATTGCTGATCAGAGTTATAACAACAAAGTTGGTTGGCCATTTATGTTGGTTCATTGGTATGAGGGGTTTCGCTTTCACATTGTTTTGATATTCTACATGCTTGTATGGTTACGTCATGGTGATCATTTGATATTCTCTTACTTCATCTCCTACAGTAGATTCTTCATTTTGGTATGGGATCTAGGGATTGGTGCTCAGTGTGTAGGTGCAGATTGGTTGAGGACAAGCAATCTCCTGGAAGGGAGGACTCTAATGTCCCCTTTCTAGGCGACAGGAGATGAGCAGAGTGTTTACCGCTACAACTGGTAAATTAAATACAGGAAATAATAATGTACATGACAATGCATACCAGACATGGCAGTAAAATATATTTTTATTCGCACGTGCAATTATTACAGAGAAGAAGACCAGAGATGGTTGGCCAAGGATTACAATAGATCCGACTATACCGTACTACTTCCTTGGCAGTACATGACATATTTAAAGGACTCGATGGTTGCCGAGAGGTACACAACTGTCAGCCAACCGACACATAACTACTCGAGAGTGACAACCCACTTAATAGAATTAATTAATACACTATCGGGTAACCAAAATTATCAAACATAACAATATGCATTTTATGCCAACTACATTATCCCCCCAAAAAGAAAAAGTCGTCTTCCAGACGACAAGTAAACATCAAGTAATATCTGGGAAGACTAATGACAAGAGTGTAGGCCAAGGCTTGTACTGGACAACCTCGACATGTAGTGTACTTGCCAAATCAAAAGGAGGTTTGGGGGCAACGCTCCCAATGGGGTCAAGGGGCAGCGCCCCTTGCTCGTGTTGTACTTGCAATGCCCTTCCAGCCGTCCATGGGGCTTCGTATCACCAGACGGAAGTTCAACTTTGCCAAGACTGCCAGATAGTTCCATTCTGCCAACTCTGCCAGGACCGCCAGATGGTAGTTCCATTCCGCCCACTCCGCGAGGACCGCCAGATGGCAGTTCCATTCCGCCAACTCTGCCAGATGGCAAGTCCACTCTGCCAACTCTTCCAGATGGCATGTCCACTCTGCCATGTCTAGGCTAGATAGTTCCATTTTGCCAACTCTACCAGGACCGCCAGATGGCAGTTCCATTCTGCCAACTCCACGATCGCCAACTCCGCCACGACCGCCAGATGACAGGTCCACTCTGCCATGTCCAGGACCGCCAACTCCGCCAGGACCGCCAGATGGCAGGTCCACTCCGCCATGTCCGCTAGGTGATGGTAGTATCCCCTCTTCCCTTGACAGTGGCATCTCGTCCATTTGACCAACAGAGCTCTCGTGACTACCAGGAGTTTCCTTACTTCCATATGACCAGTACAGATGCCTCCAACTGTCACCATAGGAGATCTCCTCAGCCGCCAATTCTGTATGGATTCCTCCAAATTTACCCTCCAACTCTGTACGTATTTTTGGCAATTCTATACGGATCTCTTCAAACTTCTCTGCCAACTTTGTACGGATAGCTCCAAACTTCGTACGGATGTCTTCACTGTTCGTGTGGATTTCTCCTATCAGACTTTGGAGTGATTTTCAAGAAGAATTCAAACTTTTTTCTTAAATCTGCTTTATTCCTTCTTCTAGAGATGTTCAAGATAGAATTTTCACCTTCAATCTGCTATCAATGGCGAATTTGAGGAGAATATCGAACTTATTTCCTTCAAACCCTTGAATTTATACCTTCAAACTATTATCCAAAGTCGAATTTTGCTAACCCTGCTGCAAATTTGATAAGTTCATCAGTTTTTGGAGCTGCTCCCTTTGGCGAATTTTAGGAAGAATTCAATCTTTTCTTTGAAGAAAGAAGAACTAATCAGATGAAAACTCCTTTTATATCTTCTTAGATGGCTTCTAGAAGCTTTATCCTCTCTTCTAGAAGTTCGAAATTCTCCTTGCTAGGCAAATAATGAAATCTTTAATGAAATAAAACCTTGTCTTATAGTTTTCTTGGAGACTTCTAGAAGCTTTATCTTAACCTTTTTGCTTGTCACACAAGTATTTTTAGGAAAGTTTTATTGCTTCGAGTGTTCCTTTATGAAGTTCGAATTTTAGGAAGTCTTAATGCTTTATTCTTCCTTCTAGAAGTTCAAACTTCTTCTTGGAGGCTTCCATCAAATTTTAGAAATTTTTATTTGCTTTATTCTCCTTCTAGAAGTTCGAATTTTAGGAAGACATGTCACATTGCTTTATTGCTTTATTTGCCAAGTCATCATCTTCAATCCTTTTGGAATGCCATGCCATCTTTTACTGCCATGTCATCTTTAATTTCGCCTAAGTGGGCCCTTCATTCTTTCCCAAGCTTTGGCAAACTTTGTACATCTTCCTTGTGCCATGGTTTTGCCTAGGCATATTTTGAAGGTATGATGGACAAGGCAGACTTTGAAAATTCCTTGACATGTTTGTTTGTGCCTTGGATGAATTTTTGCCATCTTTATTTCATGCCATAATTTTAAGGCGGACTTTGAAAGTGTCGGACATGGTGAAAATTGCATATACTTAGCCATTTTTATGCCTTGGTTTCTTTTTTGCTTAACCTTGAGCAGGGGTTTGTTAACTTTCACCATGAGTTAGTTAACCCTCGATAGGAGTTTGCCATCTGTCGGACAATTTGAGCTTGGACAATTCTCCTATGCCTTGGCAGACATTGATTCTGCTAAAACATCTTCCATGCTTGACATCTTTGGGCAATTCTCATTGATCATTTGCCATCCATTAGCTTAACCTTGAGCCCTGTCGAACTTGTCTGCCATTTTTATTTCTTCAACCTGAGCGAAATTTTCAATGTGCCATTTCACTTGCCTTCTTTTGAGTTGGTCAACAGTGTTCATGCCATGTTCATACCTTGCTAGTTCATCTGAACAAAAACCCTAATCTGGATTTCCATTTTGCTTTTTGCACTTGGAGACATTATTTTTGAAAGCTGAGAACATGGGTATTGATAAAATGGCTGATCTTCTGGAACAAAACCCTAATTAGAGTTTGCATTCTGCTTTTTACCCTTAAAGACATAATTTTCAAAATCTGAGAACATGGGTAGGAATAATTTGGCATGGGGATTGAAACCCTATTCTCGGAAAAAGAAATTTTTTTCAAACCCTTTCTTTTTACACTTAGAAGCAAAATTTTTCGAATCCGAAGACATGGGCAGGATCAAAACAACCTAAAGAACAAAACCCTAATCTCAAAAAAAACAATTTTCGAAGCCCTGCTTTTTATATCTAGAGGTGAGATTTTCAAATTCTGACAAAATGGGTAGTAATAAAATAGCTCAAAGAACAAAACCCAGATGTCACTTTCAAAAAAGAAGAAAAAACAGAAAAAGCAGAAAAAATAGAAAAAGCAAAAATTTCTAAAAATAGCAGGTTGTCAGAGATAACCCAAAGCAATTGCGATCTTTGTCCTTCAGACCTTCTAAGAACTTTGACAACATTTAAATTCAATCCTAAGCATAAGTTCTCAATCTGGCCCGGAATGACCTCAAAACTCTAACTCTCAACTCTCTCAAAATGAAGATTAATGAAAATGCAGAGCTAGGACAAAACCTAAAAAAAACGAAAACAAGGGGTCCCCATCTGCGATGGGGCGATGTGTGAATTAGGCCACAACAATATCATTTGTAATGTCCCATGTTTAATCATAATTAATCTTATTTCAATATGACTTAGATTAGTTAAAAATAAGAAACTGGCTCAGCAAAAATAATCAAATGGGTGTCATTCCATATTCTATTGATTTGATTGATTGATAAGTAAATTGTTCATTAATTATTTTAAGATGTTTAACTTCAACAATTATGACCTTTAACCCTTGCATTACTCCAGTCTTTGCATTACTCCAGTCTAAGAGGAAGAGAATGACTATGTTGCCAAGCGCTTTGATACCAATTTCAATAGGCTTCCCTCAAAGTTTACAGATCCAAGCCCTTACCCCATTTTGGACCCTGTCCTCAAGGTTCTCGGGTCACTGATCCCCACCCTCTCTTGGGAAACAACCTATTGACTGGATTTAGACTGCCCCTCTTGGAAACAAGTCCATCACCTCTCCTTAGTTACTGGTAGTAATGGCAGGAATATTTTTAAGTAATTCTATTATTATACTGATTTTACAATCTACTATTGTTATTTGTCTGATAAAACTATATATATATAATTATATAATATGACTTTCATACATATTGCAGTCTATAATTATTACTATTAAATTCTGCATAAAAACATTGTCAGGCTTCATATATTAAGCATATATAATAAGCACATCCCCATGCATACCATCCAAACATGGATGTTACTGCCTGTAACTTAATAACAATTCTGATATGATCTGATCGCTGGCTGCCAGATAATATAGATTCCCGTCTTCTATCCTTGCTGGCAGACTTGACCATTCCTTCCTTCTATCTCCCTTGTGAGAAGTATCACTGTCTCTCTTTTAAAATCCTCCAGCAGCCCCGATCCTTGGGGAGAGACGTGGCTTAAATGAGGGTCACGTCCTCCTCCAAACTATGCTTGTTTAATTAGCACTTGATTTACTTTTGTTGGTTAGTATCTCATACAAATACTTTCATATTTATTTAAATTAGTGTATAATATAATCTATTAGTGTAGTTTAATTATCATTAAATATAATCAAGATTAATTTTAATTTATAATATTTAAATTTTATTATTATTATTTATTATTAGATTCTACTTCGAAGTGGGGACATTACATTCAACAATACAGCTCAACAAGGATGAGTAGAAACTTGCTCTAATACCATGAAGAAAACATAAATGAAAAAAAGGAATTAACTAATCCAAGAGCAATTGTTTGAAGGGAAAGATTACCATAGAAAATAAAAAACCAAGAGATCCAAGAGCATGCACACCAAAGATCGAAGAGGAGATACAAGATTTTGTAAGGGGGAAAAAGCAAAGAAAAAACCCCCAATATTATGAAGATGGCATAAAGCCTGTGAGAGAGAGAGAGAGAGCATTGAATGCTTCATGTGAAGAATGAGAGAAGCACCTCAAATAAATAGAGGTGAGAAATGAGTTGCATAAGTAACTCCCAAGTCTATGCATGCGACCTTTCATCCTATGTGTGTACAAGATGTCAAAATCCTCATAAGGAGGAATCTACACCTAAGCTTTAATATTCCACTAAATAGGAATAATAAAAATGAATCATTCTCACATGTGTGAGAATACTCAAATAAGACAAAAGACTTATAGGGATTCCTTTGCAATATTCGTACAAGTAACTAAGTAAAGAAATAACCTTTACCAACTAAAAATTAATTTTTAACGACTTCCGTTATCGTACAACAATCCAATTTCAAGAGCTGATATTGTACAACCTCCTAAAGACCTCATTTGACATTCTAAATTACTTCTACTGTGGCCTCTTGGCACAACTAGAGTACGACGACACTCGAAGACTCCAAACTCTGTGTGAATTGGACATAGATCTCTCCTAGAGGCATCAATGTCTAGCATACAACATCAAATTGGCAAAACCGTGTGAGGTCCACTCAAGACTTCATTGTTCGAAGTGTACAACCTTTCTTTTACAGTGTATGACTTCCTCTACCAATATCCTTGCACACTATACAACAAGTTGCGTTTGGCATCACATGACAGAGAAAATTCTTTTTGGTACGACGACATACGACTTCTAGTCACACACCAATTTCATCATCTGGGAGTAGACAAATTCGTGATATCCTTCCTTAATAGTACAACAAAGTGGATTCTTCACTAAACATCTAGCTTTACTCCATTGCACATGTGGGCTAAACACTCCAAAATTTCTACTTTTTGGCTTTGTCACCATTGCTTTCGGCCTCTTAAAAAAATCACGAAAATGATGCACATCGTGATGAGCTGTGTGGTTCTAACGCTCTTAATTTGGGTTGGCACCCAAGGTGCTGCCTCAAGACCCCACGAGGGGTGTTGCCCCTCGACTCCACTGGGGGCATTTCCCCCCAAATCCCCACTGGATGTACTACGCCCAGACCCCCACAAGGGGCACTGCCCCTTGATTCCATTGGGGGCGTTTCACCCAAGCTCCCATTGCACTAATTTGATGTTCCAAGCACAATTTAAGTTAGAGCTTGCATAGTACAAGTCATTGTCTACACTATCATTATTTGCTTTCCCTCATGTTACTTGATGTTTGCTTGTCATTTGGAAGACAAATTTTTTTGGGGGGGAAATAATGTAGTCAGCGTACAATGTCTATTATTATGTTTCAATAATATTGGCTATTTAACTATGTATTAATTGTTTGTACTATGTTGTTTGCCATTCTCAGGTAGTTATAAGTGTCTGTCGGTTGACAGTTGTGTTCCTCTTGGCGACTGTTGGGTCCTTTAAATATATTATGTATCGTCATGGAATGCAGTATAATTTTAGTCAGATCGACTCCAATTCTTGGCTGATCATCTCGGGTCTTCTTCTGTAATAATTTCATGTGCAAATAAAGATATATTTTACTCCTGTATCTAGTATGCATTGTTATCTTTATTATTACTTCATGTATTTAATTTATCAGATATAGTAGTAAACAATCATTTAGTTGCCAAGGGGAGCCATTACAATAGGGAATAGATAATTTTTCTTCTAAGCTGAGAGTAAAAAGAAAGAATGTAGAATAGAGAGAGGAGGTAGAACAAGGAAGGCATGGTGGGGAAAGGTGCAGCAAGCCATTTTCGGGACTTTGCTAGTCTATGTTGCAAGTCTGGTTGTGTGTTCATTGTTTTCTATATTTTGGTGGATGCAATCTATTCCTAGTTTTGTAGCTTGGGTTCTTCAAGTCTTAATGGTGCCAACACAGTGTGCAGGTGTAGGGTGCTGGTCAGTTAGCATTAAGATGTTCTTGTAAGGCCATAAAGGCATTAGAAACACTGGTAATGATTGAGAAATATTGGC
Organism: Cryptomeria japonica; assembly: GCF_030272615.1. Classification (NCBI taxonomy): domain Eukaryota; kingdom Viridiplantae; phylum Streptophyta; class Pinopsida; order Cupressales; family Cupressaceae; genus Cryptomeria; species Cryptomeria japonica. The sequence goes on from NC_081408.1 coordinate 771,043,457, forward strand.
ATGAGGAGCTATGCTCACTTCAGCTGGAGTTTTAATCCAGTTGAGGGTTTCTCTAGTAGTAATTGTGTGTTTTGTCGGACTTGTGTGTGTATAATTTGCATTTGTTGATGCTTATATCTCTAATTTGCTAAGTTGCATCCACTTTTTTATGTCAAATCCATTGTAGATGATAAAAATAATCGTAAATTAGTGTAGAAAGTCTGAGCATTGTTAATCCGTATGTTGATAACTGTGCGTGTGGAATACCCACCCCTATTTATGAATCACTTGTTGAAGAACAATAGAAGCAAGAAGAAAGAGAAGAGTTGGAAAAGATGGAAAAATAGTTTCAAACTTTCATGAGATTGTTTGGCAATGAAAATCACACTCAAGAACATGAGGTAAAATGTTGGAGCTATAGAATTGATTGGCAAAATACAAAACTTGGACAGTATGAGATATTAATATTGAATAGTATAGCAAAATTGAAGTGTATCTGTATGTGTGGGTGTGGATGCATGTGTGTATGGGAATGGGCATGGGCATGTGTGTGTACTTGCATGAATGTGTGTTAGGGCATGCATGTGTTTGTTTGTGGTTTTTGTATGTGCACGTATGTGTGTGTGTGTGTGTGTGTGTGTGTGTGTGTGTAGGTGGGTGGGTGGGTGTGCGTGTTTGGGTATATACGGGTGTGCCCATGCACACACATTTCTTTGTGTGAATGTGCAAAGATAAGGTGATACATTAAAAACACCTTTCAATATATAATCCTTTTGAAATGTTAATATATGAATTTGCACATGCATGATTTAGTAGATGTATTTTCAAAAGCATGCGTGTTTGCACTTTTGTGTGGGTGGGTAACCTCTTTCTATATGTGTACACAGTACACACTGCCACAGATACGTGCCTGAGAAATATGCATATGTGCATATAGTTATATACTGGCTCTTAAGACCCAATTCTACATATTGTTCATCTTAATTTTCTATTTTCTGCAAAAGGGCAATCATCTATGTTGTCTTATCTTCTGCTTCCTGTATTTTGCTGCTCCATTCACTGATTTCTATGTTCTATGCCTCCTGGGATTTATTACATACTGTAAAAGATTTCTTCATTCAATGCATCTGCATGGGAGAATTTTCTTAAAACTTTAAGAATAAATTACAATAATTAAACACTTCTTTGTTCAGGTTAAATGGAACTTTATCCAGAAAACAGTTTGTGAAAATCCAAACGTGGGAATGCTGCATCTCTTAATATATGTTACCATGCTTGATTCTCAATGTTTCCTTTTAGTTGGTTGATTCTCATGTTGTAAATTGTCTGGTTAGAAGGGATTAACAATATAAGTAGAGCGATTCTTCTTGTCTTTGATAAATGCTTTTTGGCTTTAATATAGAGAAAACGAGTTTCATGTTTAGTGTTTAGCTGATAACAATGTTCTGGATGACTGGCAGCCTGGTCTAGCTGGAATTAATCTTGGAAAATTTCTAATCAAACGCGTTATTGAGTTGGTTCGACAGGAAATGCCACATATTAAAGTATGTATTGTTTATCACTATCCTATAGGACACTGCATAGATGAGGCTGAATACATATTTTTGTTATGCCTTAAATTCAACATTTTCATTGTTATGCTGAAAATATGGTCAATTTATATGCTTTATAGATGAAGAAGCATTATAGGCCACAAATATAGATATTCATATAACCATTTTCGTTTTTTCTGAACATCAAATACTTCATGATGTGAACTAAATGAAGCCTTTTCAAGGCTTACTTCTCGAAATAAGTTCATCAAATGTTAATGCTTCTATCAACCTTACAATTAAGTCTTAATTTGGTTCTACTTAAATGCTTTGAAATTCTATTTGTTTTCCATACAATATTGCCTATTATCTGAGTGAGATAATTTACCAACACAATGTTTTTCCATTTTTCCTTTCTTAGTAATATGCTTCACGTATGGTAACAATGTGAACAATATCAAGAATAGACTTCATCATAAATGGTGCCAAGGTATTGAATTAAGTTTGCATTTTTTTTTGTTACTTTAATAGCTGGTATGGGCCAGCTTCCTTTGTATTAATATAAAAAAGGATCATTACATTGCCTAACATTGTTTCTGTGGACTAACCACCTATAGATCTTTGGGCTCCGTAGCAAAATAGAGCATAACCAGTACTACCTAAGTACACTGACCGTCATTATATCATAAGCTTCATTAGTACTACAGAGCTGGAACTATACAAGCCTATATACTAAACAGATACAGACTGCCACATCAAAATTTACACCAAAATGTGGAAGATACAGGACATGAGCTATATTTTACTAACCGACACTTTCACAAAATATATCTATTCTTCTTTGTCTTCTGCTTCTTGCAACAGCAATTGCCCTTGTGACCAGTGGGCACTCTGAACCACACACATGATGATTCAGGCCTCCTGCAATTTGTTCCACATCTCGGTAATCATCTTTCCTCCATTCTTCCCCGTCCTCTAGGAGCTCCATAGAAATGCCATTGTCTTCCTCATCATCCGGGAGCAGACCTTCCTCCCTCATATAATCCATCAACCATTCTTCCTCTGGGCAGACTACCATGCGAGTAAGTCATTGCAAAAAAAGAAGGCTGCGCTCCATGTCACCCCACCTTGCTTCCAACAGGCCAGGTTCCAGAGTCCTTACTAACGGATACTTTTTCACCTCCCCACCCCAGCACTTTGTCAAATGGTAGTTTTGCAGGAAAGGCACCATAAGATTACTGCCAACATTGTCTAGAACTGCATCTATCTCCCCCAAGAAAGCATGTTTGAACAGGATTTGATACAGTTTCTTGGCTTTCGCCTTGGAGACCCACAAATACAACGCTAGGGCTAAGAACATCACAGTGATGTCAGTATTAACCCTGTAGCGATGATATGCCATCAAGAATTCTTGACCCAATATGGCCTTAACTGCATGCAAAATTAGAGGATGACCTGACTTCAAGATAGCAACCATAGTGCTGTTCTTACTTCACCTATACAGTTGTGCATGAAGGATGGCATTAATAGCATTGATGGTGTTGACATTAACCTCGAAAACAAATCTGATTTAGTATTGCATGATACTGATCATAAATCAGAAAATTTGTATGAGGTTGTTAGGTCTCAGGAGTCCTATCATTTGGCAGGACCGTTGAAGGTAAATGAAGACCAGATTATTGCAGCCATTAAACATTTTGATGACACCCATAAGTTGATGGAAAAATGTTGTTGGAGGTCTTCAGGGACACATATGGACCTTGGTGGTGAACTTTCCCTTTTAGATTTATAGGCACTTAGAGAAGTGTTAGTGGTAATGAAGACCAATTACCTACAACTGCTTTCCAATAGAGATCACCTTTTCATGGTTGGTGAGATCTATTTTGATGCGCTGATAGGGAAAGAACAAGAGGCAGATAAGCTTACTGATGAGCTTAAGGTTACCCAGGATTCTTTGGAGAGCACTCAAAAGGCCCTTCAAGAATCAGAAATTTAGATTGATGAGCTCTGTGAAGAATCGAATTTGGCTCAGTCATCATCATCCACAACATAAATCCAGTCTTATATGGCTGCCATAACACCTAAGGATGACAATGGTAGTCATGGTTTGAGGGGAGAACCCCTTATGATGGTCAAGTACAAGGAGATTTCAGATTTGCATGGGCTTAAGGACAGGTATGATTCTGAAATTGCTGAGTATACACACAGCCTACATCATGGAGATCAGGGGTCACCTTTGTGGGAGACCTGTTGTGACGTATTCACACATCGCCCCATTGCAAATGGGGACCCCTGCTTTTTGCCTTTTGGGGTGTGTTTTCTGGGTCTTTTAGGGTTTTGTCTGTTAGCCTTTGCAGGATGAGTGCTGTCGAGGTGATCGTTGGATTGCAAGCTTTTCTTGAGCCAGGGTGAGTCCACAGGGCCTCAGAATTAGGGTTTCTTTGAAAGTCTTCCTTAGGGCCTGGTTTTGCTCTTGTTGCTAATTGTGTCTTGCTTGGTGAGTGAGTATCATTCTTGAAGGTCCGAGCTAGGTCAAGTTGGTGAGTGATGAAGTCTGGAATGTCATCCTGATCTTCAAATATCCTGAAATTTGGCTAAGTCTGGAATGTCCTGATCCTGAAATTTGACTAAGTCTGGAAAACTGATGAATCCTCCAAAAACTAGATTTTGCAATATAACTCCTGGAGGTCCGAAACCACTCTCAAACATCCTGGAAGTATATATGGAATATAACTTAAAGTATAAGATATAAATGTTATATTCCATAAAATGATCCTGACGGAGAGACCAAAATGTCAAATTTCGCTCCTGACCCTTCCAAAGGGTCTGTTGACGTGTATTTTGTACACTATCAAACACAGAATAAAATACCCAAGGGTACCTTATCCTCTTTTGAGTAAAGCCTCTGAATGCTGAAGATATCGCGAAAAGGGTCAATCAGGGTGACTTCAAGGTTCTTTGCTATAGGATCTCTACGTGTGGATAAGCTCTCTGTGGTATGATGTGATTTGCTGGAATCACAAGGGGACTTACACTTGATGACTGAACTTCTGATTTGCTTTGAATATTGCTGGAACACAGGATTTTACTGCTTTAGATTTTAAAAAAAAAAGGAAAAAAAGATGAGGGTGAGGAAAGAATCTAATCCTAATAGTAAGGAATGTAGGAGCAATGATTGAGCTTTGATGAAATTCTAACTAAGTCTTGTTTTGACATCCCAGGACCATCTCCACAAGGTTAGTGCGATCTTTGAAGGAAAGCTTTATGATGTTCAAATCATCACTGCAGGCATAGACACCATCAGGCTGATGCATATCAATGAAGAAGCGACAATTGAAGTTAAGCTTAAGCTAAATGATTCCAGCTGACTACACAAGGCAAGTCTGCAATCAACAAACTGCTAGTAATATGGATATACGAATTTCACCATCAATCAAGCACATTTCTTCCATTCACCTAATCATCTACCATCTAGGATTGAAGATTCAACAAGAAACCATGCATATTGCAAGAAACGGCACACTTCACCATTACTTCAATGAAAATGGAGTTTGTTTACAATCAATGGCAACAATTTCTTGCCTTGTCCTCCTATTCTACTCTAATTGCTATTCTATCAACTGCTAATCACCTTCTAACTACTCTCTATTCACTAACTCTATTCTAACTGCTTTCTATTATCCTTTACAAATGAAGAGCTGGGGCTTATATAGTGCCCTCAATACAATTTGATGGCTTAGATCAATTCGAGATCAATGGCCAAGATTCAATAATGAAAACCCTAATTAGGGTTTGTTACAACCATTACATAACATTTAATGCTTGACCAATGAAATAATTGTATTGCTTGGACACATGTCCTCTCTGGAAAAAATCGACCAATGGATAGCCGAGGTAGGTACATCGGAGTTTGTGCCATCTCCCATGAGTTAGGTACATTGAATCTGGACATGTTGAGGTGGACCACACTGACTGGAGAAGTGATGACTGGGATGCCAACTCGCCAGACACTTGGTTGATACTCAATTTGGTAATGTTGAGAAGTTAGCTTTAATTAATTCATCTGTAACTATCTGCTTCTTCAACGAACCCTTTGCTTTGACTTCTTGTGTCCTTGATTTGCAGGATGATGATGTACCTTGGCTTGTAATGCTGGATTGGAAGAGGTCGCCCTTATCCTGATGATGCTGGATCGAAGAAGGTCGTCCCTGTCGATGCTAGACTGGAGGAAGTTGCCCTTCTCCTTGCTTGATCCTCTTGGAGGAGACCGTCCTTGATCTAGCTTGATTTTCCTTCGGACTTGTAGATCTTTCGAGCTTGGGAGTTGCCATCTTGATACCTACACAACATTTCACAATTAATAATATATCTTGAAGTGTAGAAATTAGGATTCAAAAGGAAGATTTAAGATTTTAATTAGGAAACTTCATGATAAATCTTGAGTTATCATTTCCTAACTATGCCAAACTTAGAATTTTCAAAATAAAAGTTCAAAATTCAAATCTTCAATAATGGTGTCAAGATGATTTCGCCATACCTCCCCTTGAGTATTAAACTCTAAGAAATGATGCAAAAATAGATGAAATTCGCTAGGCAAAATGTAGATCAAAGCCTTCTCTTGAACAAATTGTGCCTCCTTTAGCTTGGAAAAGAACTCCACCTTCCACTAGCTTCTTCATATCTGGGAATTCACCTTCAAATGTCTTCAAAAAATCTGGAAATTATCCTCCAAACTAGCAAGAAATACGCCTCTCCAATAGCCTTCAAGATGAATTTCGCCCTCCACTAGCTTCTCCACACTTAGTAGAAATTCGCTCCACTCCTCTGGATTTCGCTCCTCAAAATGTGTTCTTCAAGTTCGCATGAGAGATAATGCAAGAATGATTTGAATTTGCTAAAGAACCTCTCCCATTATATAGAGCACTTACCTTGATCCTTGTTGAGGCCGACCTAGCAATTAAGCCTTAAAATAAAATAAAAAACCACCAAGAAGAAGAAGGCCGACTTGATAAATAAAGACAAAATAATGCCTTGTGCGCTCAACCTTTAATCTTTTAATTATTTAAATCCAAAATTAATTTTAGATGCCTCCACAATAAAAGTTCGATTAATTTATTAAATGCCAATATGTTCTTTATTAAATGCCAATTTAATTAATTTTTTCAAATATTTCGAAGTTGGCAAGTTTGGCATCTCATGCGATTTGGAGGATATTAATGTTTAAAATATGGTAAAAAATGAAGAACACCACTAACTTCGCCCTGGACCCTTGGAGAGGGACAGGAGCGAACTTGCAATTTTGCTCTTGCATTCTTCATTTTTTAATTGCCAAAACTTCATCTAGGCGTCTAAATGGCATTTTAATTGGAGCTTTGAGTTTGATTTCACTTGATCTCTAGGAGGAAGGTGCATTAGGACATTTTCGCCTTGGACCCTTGGAAAGGGACAGGAGCGATTTTCACTTTTGTCCTCAATTCTTCGTCCTTTTAATTGCCAACTCTCAATGTGGAGTAAGTGATGATCTCTTTCATCCATTCCATACATGTTTAATCTTGTTTTTGCAAGGCAAAATAGGTGTCCCAAAGCTTTTCGCTCTGGTCCTTCAGTGAAGGACAGGAGCGCCCTTTGTATTTTAGGCTAGGATTCTCAAATTTTGAAGTCAAATCTTTGTTCACCATGCTTTAGAAGATCCTTCCCATCTCGCACAACCTTGCCTTAGCATAATCTCGGAGGGAAATTGTTGATTTCATAAAAATCGCCCTGGTCCTTCAGTGAGGGACAGGAGTGCTTTTGAGTCCTTGTGCAAATTCTTGATCACATTAATCTTCAAATTACCCTCTAGGCGTAGAATATCACATTTCACTCCTTCTTGAGCCTTGGAAACAAAAATAGCATCTCAAAATGTAAGGTAAATGGGCATATTTGGAAATTTCGCCTTGGTCCCTTGGAGAGGGACAGGAGCGCTTTTGCCAATTGTCATCAAAATTTGCAACTCTTGCATCTCAATTCCACCTCGAAGCATTTTAAACATTATTTCAAACTTGCGCCTTGGCCCCAATTTGTTCAAACTTGGAGAGAAGAGCGAGATAATATGTTTTTCGCCCTGGTCCCTTGGAGAGGGACAGGAGCGCTTTTTGCAATTTCAAGCTTATCCGTCCTTTGCTAGCCTTCCAAATTATCTTCAACGGGCAAAAATCGCTCTGGACCCTTGGAGAGGGACAGGAGCGCCTTTTTACATCTTGGTATATTTCCTTGTCTTTTAAACCCTCAATCGCGTCTAAGGCATAAAACATCATTGCTCCCTCCTATCCAAGTCAGGTTTTGCCTCAAAATCTTAAACAAAGAGGAGAATTTTGGAAAAGACGCCATGGTCCTTCAGTGAGGGACAGGAGCGCTTTTTGTCTTCTAGGCCAAAGTGCTTCATCCTTCATCTCGAAATTCTTGGCTAAGGAAGATATCATCTTGTTATACACCATGAATAAGAGTTCAAGCCCAAGAAAGGTTTAAAAATGTGTATATAAAGAAAATCGCTTTGGTCCTTCAGAGAGGGACAGGAGCGCTTTTACCTTTCTAGACAAAAACTCCATCATTTCATCGTCTTTGATCAAGTCTGGATGCTCTATCACGTTCATTTCGTCCTCCACCATGCCTTTGATGTCCCAATTTGACCAAACAAGGTCAGGAATGACTCCACTAAGTCTTTTCGCCCTGGTCCCTTGGTGAGGGACAGAAGCGATTCGCCTTGGACCTCCTGAGAGGGTCAGGAGCGAAATTCGCTCTGGATCCTTAGTAAAGGACAGGAGCGAAATTTGACTTTTTGAACTCTCCGACAGGATAATTTTATGGAATATAACATTTAAGTATAAGAATGTCACTTATACTTTAAGTTATATTCCATATATACTTTCAGGATGTTTGAGAGTGGTTTCAGACCTCCAGGAGTTATATTGCAAAATCTAGTTTTTGGAGGTTTTTCAGTTTCCAGACTTAGTCAAATTTCAGGATCAGGACATTCCAGACTTAGCCAAAATTTCAGGATCAGGACTTTCAGACTTAGCCAAAATTTCAGGATCAGGACATTACCCAAGCCGGACTTGCTATCCATGTGATCCCCTTGGTGACACTCAAAATGCAAAGGCTAGCGGACAAAACCCTAAAAGACCTGGAAAACAAACCCTAAAAAGCAAAAAAAAGCAGGGGTCCCCATTTGCAATGGGGCGATGTGTGAAAACGTCACAACAGGGTCCAGAGCGAAATTCTCCATAAGACATTCTACATTGTCCAAAGTCATGAACTAGTTCATTCCTAGGCATTTGTGAAGGCAAAACGCTTGTTTGGATGAAGAAATGTGAAAATGAAGTCAGGATCTTGGCCAAGAACATGATTTTCGCTCCTGACCCTTCCAAAGGGTCCAGAGTGAAATTCTTGAAAGCTCTCATTTTTCCTTTAGCAAGAATTAGGACCAAGGTGGAGATGCATGAGGAAGGATCTTTGTTTGCCTCTCAAGGAGATTTGGAGTTCAAAAGGTCAAGAATTAAGCTCAAAACTTGATTTTCGCTCCTGACCCTTCCAAAGGGTCCAGAGCGAAAATCTTTGTAGACCACATTCCCTTCCCAATTTTGGCTAAGTTTTGGCATGTTTGAGGATGAATTGATATGTTCTTGCTTGGAGATGGAGAAATGTGAAAATGAAGTTAGGATTTTGGCCAAGATTAGGAGTTTCACTCCTGACCCTTCCAAAGGGTCCAGAGCGAAATTCATCATAAACCTTATTTGTTGCCTTGAATGAACTAGAAACCTTGTTCCTAAGTTGGAAAATGATTTAATCTTGCCTCTTGAGGTGGTTTGAAACTTGAAAATTGAGCAATTTGGCCTGGAATGGAGATTTCGCTCCTGACCCTTCCAGAGGGTCCAAAGCGAAAATCTTATTAGAGCTTATTTCTTCCTAACTTTGGCTAAGTTTTGATGTGTAGGGTATCTTGGAAGGAAGATTGGACATTATTGTTACCTTTGAAGATTTGGAAAGCATGAGTAAATGAAGAATTTTGGACAAGAAGGGTAATTTCGCTCCTGACCCTTCCAAAGGGTCCAGAGCGAAATTCCCAAATGCTCTTATTATGCAGTGAAGAAGGTCAATTCTTTGGCATGAATGAAACAAGAATAACTTGCTTTTTCCTATTGAGATGTTTTGACTTGGAAAAATGAAGGATTTTGCCCAAATGGAGAATTTCGCTCTTGACCCTTCCAGAGGGTCCAGGGCAAAAATTCTTAAATCCCCTATTTTTCTTGCAAAATCAAGTCAAGTTTTGGTTTTTATGGCTTGGATGAGAGAGTAGTAGTGTCTTCTTTCCTTGGGAAGTGAATTCAACTTGAAATGATGGTGGAATAAGCCTAAATTAAGAAATTCGCTCCTGACCCTTCCAAAGGGTCCAGAGCGAAAATCTCTATAGGAGACATTTCTTGCCTTGTTTGGTCAAATTGAGGTGTCCAAGACATGATGAAAGGAAGAATGAGCATATTGAAACCCTTGGGCATGTTTAGAAGTTGTGAAAATGAAGGATTCTGGCCAGGAAAGGCAATTTCGCTCCTGACCCTTCCAAAGGGTCCAAAGCGAAATTCCTTATAAACCTATTTTTTTAGCCTTTCTTGGATATGAAACCTTAATCCTAGCATGATGAAACATGAAATCCCACTTGGCAAAGAAGTTTCAAGGTGAAAAAATGAAGATTTTTGGTCAAGATTGTAATTTTCGCTCCTAACCCTTCCAAAGGGTCCAGAGCGAATTTTCTCAAAATCACTCTTTGCTATCAAGTTTTTGCTAGGTCAAGTGTGGGATAAGGTATAATCAAGAATAAATTGACCCTGGGAGTGACTTCAAGTGCTAAGAAATCATTGAAAAGTGAAGGAATTGAGCGAAATTCCTAAAAACACCTATTTTCCTTGCAAGGTCAAAACTACTTTTTGGTTTTTATGGCTTGAATGGGTATGAGGAAGTGTGCTTTTTCCTTTTGAAGATGATTGAGGTTGAAAAGATGAAGCAATTGAGCCTAGAAGAGATTTTCGCTCCTGACCCTTCCAAAGGGTCCATAGCGAAAATCCTCAAAGTCATCCTTTCTTCCAAATTTTGGAATAAACCAAGCTTAGACATGGGTGTGAGAAGGCATTTGGATTGCCTTAGAGTGGAAATGGATTGCCAAGAATGCAAGTTTTGAAGCCAAGAAAGAAATTCGCTCCTGACCCTTCCAAAGGGTCCAGGGCGAAATTTCTAAATCCTCCTTTTTTCCTTGCAATTCAAGACAAGATTTTGCTTTTCATGACTTGGATAGGAGTGAGGCAAGATGTTCTATGCCTTGGAGGTGATTTGAAGATGAAAGGATTGGAAAATTGCCCTAAAATCTGATTTTCGCTCCTGAACCTTCCAAAGGGTCTAGAGCGAAAATCCTAAAACCAATGAATTCCTTTCAAGTTTGTGCTAAGACAAGACTAGGCCAAGGTAGAAATTTCCCTTGAGACCACCTTTGAGTGGATGTTAGTTTCAAAAAATGATGATTCTAGGTCAGAGAAAGATTTTCGCTCCTGACCCTTCCAAAGGGTCCAAGGCGAAAATCCTAAAATCTCCTATTTTGCCTTGCAAGAACAAACCAAACTTGGGTGGAGTGAATGAAGAAGACTATTGCCTAACCTTGTGAGGTGGATTGAAGTTAAAATGATGGAGGAGTAAGCCCAAGCAAGGAAAATCGCTCTTGACCCTTCCAAAGGGTCCAGGGCGAAAAACATCAAAGTCACCTTTTCCTCCAAAATTTGAGTAAAACTAGGCTTGGACTACAGTGAAAGAAGCCATTTGGAATGCCTTGGAAAGATTTGGATTTTCAAAAAGTGAGAATTTTGAGCTCAGGAGAGAATTTCGCTCCTGACCCTTCCAAAGGGTCCAGAGCGAAATTCCCAAAAATACAGTATTTCCTTCAAAATATTGATGAGTCAACTCAGTGATTGAGATGAATATACCCTAGAGATTGCCTTGAAGGAGGTTAATGATCAAGCTAAGGTAAATTGTGACCTAAAAAGAGAAAATCGCTCCTGACCCTCCAAAGGGTCCAGGGCGAAATTCACATTATCACCTAATTTGCTCATGTGAAATGCTAAAATTTGAAATGCAAGATTTTGATTAGGTCAAAACAAGCATGAGCTTGCCTTCCGGAAGATTTTGGAGTCAAGAAAACAAGGTATTCAAGTCCTAATTTGAAAAATCGCTCCTGACCCTTCCAAGGGGTCCAGGGCGAAATCATCAAAAAAACCTATCATTCAACCTTGTTTGATTAAGTCTAAGGCAAATTGCAAGATTGTGAAGACAAAGTCATGGAAAGTTGCAAAAATAAGTTGTGAAATTTTGACTCATGAAGTAAACAAGCCTGGATGTGAGGTTCAAACAAGCTTTGAAAGTAATTTAGATCTTCATCACTTTGGGTATTTCAATGCCTAAGGAGGAAAGAAGCTTCATTGAGCCTTGATCAAACCTCAATATTCCTCAATTTTCACTAAATTTGCCAAATTTAAGACATTTTGGGAAGCTAAATCAAGTTCGCATAAATTAAGGCCTTTACCATTTAATTAATTAATTTTTAAGCCTTAATATAAATATAAAATCCACCTTGGAAGCCTTGAAATTAATTTTAAAATTTTAAAAATGAAGGGGAGCGCTCAAAATCCATTTCTTTGCTTTTATAAGCAAGTTGGCCTCCTTCTAAAAGGGATTTTATTTGTTTTATTGCTAATTTGTTAGGTTGGCCTCATGGTTCATTAGGGTGAGCGCCTTGTATAAGAGAGGAGCATTGTAGCACTTTCAAATCATTCATTCATTATTCTTCTCATGCGAATTTCAAGAGCAGATTGGAGGAGCGAATTATACCAGATTGGAGGCGAATTTCTTGCTAAATTGGAGGCTAATTTCCAGAATTTGCTAAGTGGTTGGAGGCTAGTGGAAGGCGAAGTTCTTTTGAAGGTTAATTGAGGCATAATTCATCCAAAGGGAGACCAAAATTCAATCCTTATCCAGCAAAATCTGATCTTCTTTCTTCATTTTTCCAAGGTTGATAGTTAAGCTTTCAAAGAAGGAGGTATGAAGAATCAAATTTTTGAAGTTTCTATTCAAGACTTATTTTGATTTCATAGCAATCTTTTAAAAATCTAAGTCTTGCAAAATCTGATTTCCATTTGTACTTAATTTGAAAATTTATAATCCTTGGATTTATCATGTCATTTTCAAATTAATATCTTAAATTATTCCCTTGAAAGGTCTTAGATCCTATGCTTTAAGATATTATACTCAAAGACTAACTTTAATCTTTTGTGTAGGCATCAAATGACGACCCCAAAGCCGAAGGATCAACTACTTGGCAGACTCTCATAAAAGAAGATCAAGCCAGGACAAGGACGATCTCCTCCAGTCCAGCATCATTAAGGACGACCTCCTCCAATCCAGTTTCATTAAGGACAACCTTCTCCATCTATCTTCCAGTCCAGCATTTGAAGGAAAGCATCACCAAATTGAGCATCAACCAAGTGTTAGACAAGGTGGCATCCCAGTCATCACTCCTCCAGTCGAATTGGTCCACCTTAGCGTGTCCGGATTCAATGTACCTAACTCCTCAAAGATGGCACAAACTTCGATGTACCTACCTGTTGTGACCATTTCACACATCGCCCCATCGCAAATGGGGACCCCCTCTTTTTGCTTGTTTTTTTCGTTCGTTTTTGCTTTCGTTTTTAGGATTTTGTTAGTCAGTTAGTCGTTTGGATTTAGGGTCAAGCCTTAGGGTTTTAAATTTTGTCTTTTCAAGCCAAAATCCAGTCGTTTTTGAGAGCTTTTGAGCTTCCTTTTCTAGGATGCAAATTTTGAATGCAATGAATTCGCCAAAATGGTCTAATTTTCAATAGGAATGTTAATGCAGAGCTTAAATTTGTCTAAGTGTTGAAAGTGAAATGTGAATTTTGTCCGATTGAATATTTTGACCAAATTTTGACTTTTTTTGATTTTGATCCTGGGCATTGGAATTGATTTGTTTTCGCCTCGTGAAGTGTTAAAATGTGAAAAATCATGTTATTTTGGCCTGTAGGAGCAAAATCGCTCCTGTCCCTCAGTGAAGGACGGGAGCTCATTTTCAAATATCTCATCATCCCTGCAGAGTCCAGACAAATTTCAAGTTGGAAGTGATGGAGAACGGCGATATCTTTCCATTGAATATAAATTGAAGATTTTCATGAGCACAGAAATGCCTCCAGGAGGAAAATCGCTCCTGTCCCTCAGTGAAGGACCGGAGCTTCAAATCAAATTTCACCTTGTCCTTGCAAGATTTTGATGACGTGATGATTTGAAAGAGTCCAAAGGAGGATGCTTTGCCAAATGAATATAATTTAAGATGCAAAAATGAAGGAGAACGACCCAGAATGCTAAAATCGCTCCTGTCCCTCTCCAAGGGACCAGGGCGAGGTACCTTGTAGCTCCTGTCCCTCTCCCAGGGACCAGAGCGATTTCCTTCATTAGACAGAATCCAGGCAAATGTCAAGGCAAGTTTACGTTCAAAAACAAGGGAAAACATGAGATGGACGCATTGAATACAAATTGAAGATTTTTTGGACGTCCACAAAGGTTCTAAATGCCTAGTTCGCTCCTGTCCCTCAGGAAGGGACCAGAGCGATTTTTGCCATAATTGCTTTTCTTGCAAAATTACAGACAATGTCAAGGCATGAACGAATGGAGTGAAGAAAGACGAATCCGTTGAATATAGACTTGGAACCTGGCAAAGTGAAAATAAAGGCCATAAAGGGAGGATCGCTCCTGTCCCTCTCCAAGGGACCAGGGCGACATAGTGGTGATGATGCTTCTTATGCAGGTTCAAGGTCGATCCAAGTCAAGACAAGGTGGCGAGGGGCATTTCAAGGCGTCTTTAGCAAGCACAAACATTAAAAGGTCGTCACAATGATGAAATTCGCATCCTAGGACATAGATCGCTCCTGTCCCTCTCCAAGGGACCAGGGCGATGTTAGATGCATCGGTCATTTTGTGCAAGATTTACGTAAGAACAAGATTTCATGAGGTAATGCATGGTCCAAGGCATCGTTTGAAGATAAATGCAAGAGTTTTCAACGTCCAAACATTGCCCATCAAGGTGAAAAGCTCCCATCGCTCCTGTCCTTTGGACAAGGACCAGGGCGATCTTATCAAAAGCCCTCATATTCCTTCGAGGTCAAAGCAAGGCGAGGTTAGGTAAGGTGAAGGACGACGTTTGGAAGACATCCCAATAAAGATCGAAGTTAAAAGATGCAAGATGAACGTGGAAACAAGAAGATCGCTCCTGTCCTTTGGACAAGGACCAGGGCGATGTACACTCAAAAGGCACTTAAGCACACATGCAAGATGATCAAATTCAAAGAACCTATCAAGGTGATCGATTTTCAACGTGGAGACCCCACTAAAAGAACCTTGGAGTCTACCTAACTGATCCTTTACGCGAATCTTCAGCAGTTAGAGACTATTTTCTCAAGAGAGGATAAGATGCCTATTGGTATTTTATTCTGTGTATGATTGTGTACAAAATACACGTCAACACTACCCCGGTTATTCATTGGTCGAATATTCCAGAGAAGACATGTGTCCAAAATTCCAAATAATGCAATTATTTCGTTGGTCAGAATTGAGTTTGTTGTAACAAACCCTAATTAGGGTTTTTATAGTAAAATCTCGGCCATTGATCTCAAATTGATCTTAGCCATTGAATTGTTTTGTGGGCACTATATAAGCCTTGGCTCCTCATTTGTAAAGGCTAATAGTTAGTCAGTAGTTAGAAGGTGAATAGTTAGAAATAGTGAATAGTCAGTTGATAGAATAGCAATTAAAATAGAATAGAGAGAGAAGGCAAAGATTGTTGCCAAGATGTTGTTGTAAAAGACTTGTAAAACTTCATTGAAGAAATGGTGAAATTTATGGGTCGATTCAACAATTTGCATGGTCTCTATACTTCTCAGATTTGATTTCATGTTATTAGATGAGTGGAAGAAATGTGTTTGATTGATGGTGAAATTTGTATATCCATACTACTAGTAGTTTGTTGATTGCAGACTTGCCTTGTGTAGTCAACTGGAATCATTCAGCTTGAGCTTAACTTCAATTGTCGCTTCTTCATTGACATGCATCAGCCTGATGGTGTCTATGCCTGTAGTGACGATCTGAACATCATAAAGCTTTTCTCCGAAGATCGCACTAACCTTGTGGAGATGGTCCTGGGATGGCAAAACAAGACTTACTTAGAATTTCATCAAAGGTCATTCATTGCTCCTACATTCTTAGTGTCAGAATTAGATCCTTTCCTCGCCCTCATCCTTTTCCTTTTTTTTTCAAAATCTAGGCTAGTGAAATCTTGTGTTCCAGCAATGTTCAAAGCAAATCAGACGTTTAGTCATCAAGTGTAAGTCCCCTTGTGATTCCAGCAAAATCACATCATACCACAAAGAGCTTATCCACGAGTAGAGAACCTACAAAGCAGAACCTTGAAGTCCTTCCGATTGATCCTTTTTTGCGATATCTTCAGCATTCGGAGACTTTACTCAAGAGAGGATAAGGTACCTTTAGGTATTTTATTCTGTGTTTGGTCGTGTACAAAATACACATCAACAAGACCCAATTGAGGGCTCATGACATAGATGAAGATGGGATAGTTGAGCACACACTTGGTATATCAGCCACTAGTGCTATACCTACATATGTAGAAGAGGACAAAAGTGATTCATTTTTGGTTGGGCCCTTGGTCATTCGTGGAGAGTTTTAGGAGTGATCTCTTTTAGAGGCTCACTAGGTAGAGCTTACATCTTTTGGACCAGCCTATGAAGGAGTGTACATGGATGGTGGCATTGTTGATTCAGGATTGTTTGAGCATGTGGACACTCTTGGAGAGGCCATTGATGCACTATTCCCTCATGATGCATTATTGGAGTATGGAGCTAATTCGTTTTCAGGGTATGAGTTATGCATCAAGAGAAGCATTTCAACCCTAACTCATTGGGTTGTGGCCACACATTGGTGTTAGATAGCTGTTCTATTCTGCTGACCACAGATATTTCATAATGTTTTTGGGGACAGCAGCTGATTGGAGGGGTTGGAGAGGTTTGTATCATCCTTTCCTTGTTGGAGGTTGGCATATTGATGAGCTCCCATCATCTTTTGTCCTTAGAGGTACTTTTTGTTTCATTTGGAGTGAGGTTCTCAATTGGGTAGATGTTGTTTTGATCTATAAAAACAACATATGGTGGATTGGTCTCTATTTTCGGATACAGGATAGGGAGGTAGTGTTGTGGCAGTTTGGCTTTCCACTTATAGCCACTATAGAGCAGCAGGAGTTTTCAAATATTAGGGAAGGTGGATGGCCATTTTGCCTATGGGATCTAGGTGGAGCACTCCCATGGGTAGTTATGTTCCAGGGAGTTAGCAGCTTGAGGATACTCCCTTTGGTGGATTTATGCAGGCATACTTATCCGGCCACTCTCGAAATATATTATGATACTCAAACCTAAGATCCAAGGATTTACATGATAGATGGAATGCTTCCCAGGTTGTTGAAGATTGACAATAGTTATGTAAGAGAGGCACAGTGGATTGGTGGAGCCATATCTCTGAGATTGATATGGTATCTTGGTATTCAGATCGACATACAGATGTAGATAGCAGTGGGTCTGGTATGCAAATCCAGATTGCTTTAGGGCAAGCAACCTTTGGGAAGGGTGGACTGTAGTGTTCCCATTTTTTAACATTTTTATGCCTTCCAATGCTGATAGGATTGGCCTATTAGTTTCTTAGAGAATGTTTTGGAGTTGTGAGACACTTTTTAGGGTGATTTTGGGCAATTGTTCTGAAACTTACTATTTTTAGTAAGTGTCAATTTCGATACCGTTTGGTCAATTGGGAGTTTTAGGTTGAATTACTATTTTTAGCAGTTACTATTTATAGTAACTACTATTTCTGGCTGTTGGTCATCGTTCAGTCTGTTAGCCTGTTTTGTGATTGATGTCACAGCGATAAAGGTAGGTGTAAACTGAACAGACTCTATTAGATTAAATACATAATGAATATCAAAGTTGGTATTGGTGATGGTATAGAATGTTTCTCTCAAAACAGTTTGTGATGTTGATTCAGACGTACACCTATGCCAAATGAACAAAGCAGCATATATGTTAAACCAAGTGGCAATCCAAAACCGAATAACAATGATATTCCTTCTTTTTAGTCTTTTCGAATTCTTTTGTTTGTAAACTTCAAGATGCATTCTCACCGACATATTGGTTCTGATTTTGAAAGGCTTTATCATGTGTATTGTTTGGGTTATATAAAGACATAATCTTATCAGTTCGATTGTGATCAGTTGAAGATTCTAATAACTCACAAATGTTTTATTATTTGTTAATTGAAGATAATTGAAAGTGGTTATTGGTTAGTTCAAACCAACTTACAACTGCCCAACCAATAGAAGCAATCTTTATAAACACAGAATAAAGAACAGTTTGGGTGAGTGTTGATGATAAAAAAGAAAATATGTGTGAAGCAAAGCATATTATTATAAACAAATATATGATGGATGTACGTATGATGAATGCATATCTCATTTGAAAACATTACAAGTCAATCTTGAAGAATGTTCTTATGCTTCACTGGCAAATTGGATAGAAGAAATCTACATTACAAATGATAGACTGCGACAGAGACAAGTGGCAAGGGTGATTAGGTATTGTTGGTTATGTTTTGTTTCAGATATTCACTTATTATAGAACAGTGACAGGATTTTGCAGACTTGTTTATGATTGATACAGAGATTTATATGTTCATCACAAACATCAATGCCGGGAGAAGTTGTTTGCTGATTTTTATCTGTTTCCAGATATTGAGAAACACTTTAATCTTTTCAGTCTTGGTTTCAATACATCATTGTGCAGTCATACAGAGACATTTGACATCAAGTTTCATTATATTAGTATCTCTTTTCTGTCTCAGATTGTTGGAATTGACTTGATGCACAATAAGACTTATTGATGGAATTAGATTGTATATTTGATTTGTAAGTGAACATAATCTATAACTGATTTGGTTATGGAGTTGTTGCTACAAGATTCTTGAGTTGGTGCTTAAGACATTGTGTATTTGGAGGGTTGGTGCTCTCTTAAGGATTTTGGTTCAGTTGGTGCTCAAAAGATTGTAAATGGATTAACTGTGAAGCTGGATTAGGATGGTAGATTCTAGCAGCATTTCTCAGTGTAGTTTTCCCAAATTGGATTTCCATGTATATCTTTGTGCATTGGTCTCACTGAGTGGTGTATGCTTCAAGCTTTCGTTTAGTGCTTTTATTTCAAGATTAAGATTAAAAGTTTTTGGTTATTTTCTTTAAAAGAAATAATTGAATAAGAATTCAAGTTTTTATTTACTACTGATTCAGCCCCCCTCAGGAGTAAATCTATGTTCTTTACAGTCTCCTCCCAACTTCAGCGTGCAACATCTTCAGTCAGTAGGCTTTGTATGTATCTTCTAGAGCTCTTTTTGGTCACTTTTGTTCATACTTACTTTTTATAGTAAGTCACAGGATGATCAATGGGTATTGTGACTATTTTTGGATAGTCAGCTATTGCAGAAGTTGATAGCGTCATGGCAACTGGAGTTTTATGGATATTATATAAAATAACATTTGAGTAATAAAGTTAAATTAAATATTTAACTTTATGTTATTTAATATGATAAAGTGACTTTATAAAGTTATTTTTAAAAGTAATGTAATAAAGTGACTTTATAAAAGTTATTGTATAAAGTGATTTTTAATGGTTCTTTGTGAGACATGGATATTAGAAAATATTAAAAGTCACTTTTAATTTAAAATGTGTAAACCCTAATTAGGGCGTTGGGATGAAAGCATTATAAAAAGGCACGTGGGAGCTCATTTGAGATATACTTGGCTTATTTATTTTCTCTCTGAGAAGTTTGAGAGCTTTGGCTTTCATTTACAGGAAGTCTGAGGACGGAAACTCTTGGAGTTTCTCAGTGGTTTGGACGAAAACCCAACTCCACATTGAGAGGTGAATACACCTAGGGTTCATCATTGAGCATATTTGCAGGTTTTACATCATTTTGGAGCTTCAACCAGCTAGGGTTTGGCTGCCAAACCTGGTTTGATTTACATTTTCTGTGTATGGAGTTAAGTTTCAGATTGTCATTGCTGTTACGACTTCTATGCTGAGTGGTCATCACCATATGATATTGTGGCTTCAGCTCCTTGCACTTGGGTGTGGTTTATTAACTTGTTATCTGCAGATTAGTTGCTTGATTTCTGAGAATCATCACTGTTCTTCTTGTGGAAGCCGATTGCTTATTGTGATTTAAGGACTAGGATCCAATCTGAAAAACATAAAGACTGATATCTTATTGTTGTTGCTACTAATTGGCTTGGACGTGGAAGTTTGGCAACATTGACACAGCTTGTGAAGGTCTATGAGAAGCTATTTATTAATTTGCATTGAATCTGCTGTTAAGAGGTCAGAAAATAAAATATTAATATTGCTGTATTTTTTAACAGCAAGTTGTTTAATCTTCCATTGCTTCTTTTCAATCAAATGAAATGAATGACAAGTTTTTGATGAATGTCTTAAGTTTTCTATGAATATTAAAATGATTGCATAATGCAAATAGGCTTCAAACCATTGGACAAACTATCATAACTAGAGAACTCTTCAAAGTGAATTGCAAGCAAACTATTTGACAAAATTACAGTTAGCAGCTAGTTTAATGTTCTTCACCGGTAAATGCATGCCAAGGTTTTGGTAAATTCCTACATAACTGAGCAGTTAGAATAAGTGTGGAAAATTTTATTGGCAAACTGGGGTGGAACATTACACAATTTGTGCACCTTTATTTCCTTCATGAATACGATTTTCTTAAGGAATTGTTTTGTTTTTTTTCTTGCTGACTGGGTGATGATAAGCCAAATCATTTCTATGCCTTATCCGGTGATTTCATAGTTTACAAAATACTTTTTTTATGACACAATTCCTATCATCTTATAACCATTCTCAAATAGTGACAAAATTTCCTAAAAGGTGCTCTTTCTCTAATATTTTGTAATGTTCCCTTTTTGGATCATCCTATAATCAGCCCTAATTTCATAAATCCACATAAAGAGAACACAACATAGTTAGAAATATAATCCTTACCCCAAATTAGGATGAGATAAACTTGCCTTGGAAACCTGCAGTCGAATTAGATGATAATATAGACATTATACATATAACATATCCACTTTAGGGTTAAGGAGAAATACACTTATATACATGATTCTATTTGATCTTAGATTCTTAAGGGCTCAATCATAACGGAGGTGGAGATAGGGGATGATTCACCCTAGTTATCCTCAGCCCTAGGCCCAAAGGCAGAATTCTAGCCCCCTTGGCCTCATGTCGGTTTACCCATGCTCCTGAGGTGGTGTACCTAGCAGAGCTTGAACATCGTTCTCCTCCATCATACCGTTCTTCTCTCCTCTTTTGTTTGAGTACCCTTACCTAGTTTCCCTCCAAGAACTAACCCATATAGGGTATGTAGGGAAGAGTTGCAATAGGATGCCCTAATTCGACCCTAGGCCAAGAGCGGAACCTTTGTCCCTCTTGGCCTCATGTGGTCCTTAACCATCAATGAGGTGGCATACCTAGGGAGCCCTCACTATTCTCCCTTATTGCTCTTCCTCTCCGTCCCAATATGTTTAATTATTGTAGGTTTTTTCATTATCAATATATAGATATAGATACACAACCATTGTCTGTAATCATTATGAATATCTAAACATATAAAATCTGTCTATTATTTATTTGTGTTTATATCATTATGGATATCTAAATATATAAGATCTGCATATAAATCTTATTATGTATTTGTATTTAGTATATCACTATAAATATCTAGAACATATAAATCTGCATAATAATTTATTTATATTTATTTCATATGTGCACAAGAACTCCACTATACATTCATACCAAGATGCTGTAGTTTCTTATTGAACAATCTGCCTGTATTGCTGATGTGATTTTATGAAGATCTGTTCTCCAAGTCTGATCCATGCCTTAATCTAGTGCTGGGAGGATCTCTTATATCCCCTGGTAGGCATTGGAGGGTCATGATCCTTCTCCGTAGGTCGCATTCTTAGTGAAGGAGGTATCCCTTGATTGCTGCCTTTTCAGAATTCATGGAGACTAAGCAAGGGTTAAAAGCAACTTACTAATCACCGTGATGACTAAGCAAGGAGATCCACACCTTGATGAATCATTACTTGATGAATGTAATATTCGTGAGAGCCAATCAAGAGTGATCACACTATTGTCAATCAATCCCCGATGAATTTAATCGCTGTGTGATGGGAGGAATTGATCAAACCCGACTTTTATGTGATAGGCGATTGAGGTCTTGATGAGACAGTGAAGTCTTACTCCGTAAGACAATTTCATATGCAAGCTTTTTTGTACGTGAAAGGGATATCAGATCGGGGGCATGATATATTTCCTTAGGTGCAATTTCTTTGTTTTGGCCACCACTTGGGATATGACAAATTTCATAAATTGTGTGATTTCTCTCCTAATAGGCATGAATGACTTATGTTGGCTCTGCTTCATATGCTGATTGGGCTATAATCTGCCCCTTTTCAAGGCTCTACTCACATTAGAAAAGATTTTTTTGGTGCCATTCAATTGATAAACCAGCATCCATTAATATCTTCTTAGGCAGCAAAAAATGACAAAGATGTACCTTTTAGAACATGTGCTGCAAAATCTTAGACAGTTTCTTAGTTGTGATTCTCATGCTTGTCATCAGTTATTAGCTAAGTTACCAGTTTAGGTTCACGAGTGGGTTCGACGACACGAAAATTTAAAGAAATATACAAAATTACAAATCTAAATTGATAGTTCAAAATTTCAATAATATCATATTATGTCATATACTCATATGCCATATAATATATATCAATGTATTATAGATTCATATATGTCCACTTTCATGATTCAAATGAAAATCATTACAATTACAAAATTGACAATCAAAAATAATAATTGTCTTCTATCTTCAATGTTCATCAATCTTCAAAAGGATCTAGATCAAGATCATCATCATTTGCTCCAAGTTCAAATTCAAAATCATTTGAACCCAAACAAGTGCCACTCCCACTAGCTCCATCAGTTGTAGGCTAAGATACCGGTTCTTCCCCTTTTGGCCTGGGTCCAGGTCCTGGTTCTCCCCGGGTTCTCCTTGGGTTCCTCCCGGGTCCTTCCCAGGTGGCCAGGTTCCCTGCAAGACCCACAGGGAACCCGACCACTTGGGAAGGACCCGAGTGGAACCCAGGAGGACCCGGGTGAACCCAGGCCTGTGGTTTCCAAAAAATGAGGCCCACGGGTCAAAAAAAACAATAAAAAACAATTAAAAAAGACTTATTAAAATAGTTTTTTTATAATAAAACTCTAATTCGCCTCTTTATAACTTTTTAATGAAACTTGAATATTATCTTTTTCGCAAATTATGAATATGATATTAGACTTTAGTTATTAGTTTACTGATTACATTTGGGATATATGAATATTTATTGGCATTGGCAATTATGGATTTATGATTTATGATTTATCATTTAAGTATGGAAAGTCACATTGTATATTTTATTTTTGTATGGATTGTATATATTGAACATATATATAATATATGGGTATATATATATAATTAAAATATATATATGTACGGACAAACCCATACCCAAGATTTTTTTTTTTGCCGAATCCACGAATCCGAACCCGAACTGGTAACTTAGGTTGTAGGTATCTCATCATCGTCATTTAAAGTGACTCTAACCAAATCATCAACAGTTGCATCCAAGTTGGTACACTCAGGGGTTACATCCCAAAGCTTCATTGCCCCTTCCTTGTATTGTTGTCCCTTATGTGTTAGAAGACACAAATTGGAACGAATATAAACCAAGTCTTCTGCTCTTTTTGAAGCCAACCAATTACGCTTCACTGACTAGATAAAGGAGTATGTACTCCAATTTTGTTTACCGGCGGAAGAACTTGCAACCTGTTGAAATTGGAGAAAAAACCAACAAAACTTAAAATTAAAAAAGTGCAAAATAAATTAAAGAATGTTAAAACTTAAAAGCGAAAGTCTACAATACAAATGTTAATATTTAAAAATTAAAAAAACTTACTCGTGATAGTATCTTGATTGCAATTGGTTGGAAGAACATAAAATCTTGACCATGGAGGTACCACCATATAACTCCATCCATTTTGGATTGGTCATTAATGGAACAAGGACTATGGCTTCTTCTCGACATAAACAAACCAAACTCTCTCCTAACACTGTCCACCACTTCAGGATCACTATAGAGTCTCTCAAATGCCCGCTTATACCCAGCAGCAACTTCAGGATCTCTATATGGTTTAGTTCTCCCTAGCAAAGAAATTAATTCATTGCTATAGTACATGGCAGATAAAGCATGTGCAAGGAGGAGCAATGGCGTGGTCATCTTGTTCCACCGATGATGAATGATTTGTTCCACTCTTTTGAAAAATGCTTCATGGGGTCCTTGTCTCTTTTTCCTATTATAAATTTGATTTTTTCAATAATGGTGTCCATGCCATCATAGACTTCCCCCAAACAGGCTGAATCTGTATCAGTATACCTATAAGCATACTCATGATAGGCTTGATGAAATTCAATATATATTCCACATTTTCCCACCAATTGAGAATTTGAGATTCAAGATCAAATCCCTAACCTTTTGGGCCCTCACTGAATTTAATTGCTTCCAAATACTCCATTGGTTACTAATAACCATGGCACTCAATGCCTCTTTCACCTTCAAAAGGCATTTCAACATTATTGTATGTGATGCAAATCGGGTCTCAGCAACCTAGGTTCATGTAATGTAATGTCCCTGCTAAGTTCTGATATGAAATCCTAATGTTTTATCACTCAAACATTTCATCAAACACTTGACTATTATGGTCTAATCTGCTGTTCGCAATTTCAGTAAGACTCCAAGGACAATCTAAGACAATTTTAACGAAAGATGAGCCTCAACAATATCATAGAAATAATTGTAAACAATAACCATAACATAACATAACAAGGCAAAATGGGCTCGTAACTTCTTGCTGTCATTAAGTCAAACACTTAGCTGACATTCTCAGAATACTGTCCAAAAGATGCAGTCCCCAAATCTAATTCAATTCTCATTTAAGACCATTACAATATGCTGTTGAAGAACCAAGGTATAGACTGATTTCACAAGGGTCTAGTTTTCAGATTTCTAAAGACAATGGACTGACTTACATGGACTAGATCACAGACTTCTGAGGACTCAGACCTGATATAAATTCACAATTTTACCACTATATACAAATGAAATAAGAAATGAGGAACCTGGTAAAGTGTAGGCAATGAAGATCTTCAATAATGAAGGCCCTAGTGTGTAAGACCAAAAACCAGTATGTGCCAGCCCTGCTGCTGCTGCTGAAGGTCCGCAGATCTGCTGTCTATGGTGTATTATTCCTCCAAACTGACTAAAATCTCTTCTAGAAAACAGCGCCTTATTCCCAAAGGGATTTCCAAGCTATCTCAAGTAGCAAATGACCAAATTGAGGGTTCAGGTGCCCACGATTTTCCTCAGATCAGATCTTCGAATTCACATCAAATGGACTCTTAATAACCTTGGAAACTCCTCCAATGGCATTGCCTGTCCCTCTTATGAATTTAGGAGTCAATACAAGTCAAAATCGATGCAGCTAGGAGATAGAATGAATAAAATCGTGAGGTTCTAAGTCTGCAACTGTGAACAATGGCAGCACCTGGTCACTTTGATTTGCCTCCAACAGTGATGATAGACATCGCCTAAATGCCCCAATGAATTTTCTGTCTAATAATATCCAAGGGATGCTTTCACCATCACTCAAATGTATCTTCAAATCTGCAAGTCTGAAGCACTACTATGATCTGATATCAAAAAACTCCTTATGCTCAATATGGAAAGCTGAATGCTTCCCACTCTCTTCACAACCCTTCGGAGGATCTTTCACCCCCTTAGTTATGCTGACCAATAGGGAGGTATCGTTCCCCAAGATCTTCTGCGGACAACCTCTGTCTCCACAACTCAACAAGAGATAACAT
Source organism: Cryptomeria japonica (assembly GCF_030272615.1). Lineage (NCBI taxonomy): Eukaryota > Viridiplantae > Streptophyta > Pinopsida > Cupressales > Cupressaceae > Cryptomeria > Cryptomeria japonica. The sequence continues at coordinate 771,069,190 of NC_081408.1, forward strand.
AAACAAGTCATGCCCAACATGTGTTTCCCCTCTTCTATTTATTCATTACATAACATGTCACAATCACCTTCTAGAAGAGGGTAGGTACACTTTATTATTTTTAAGTGACTTTAATTATTTTTATTTTTTACTTTAGTCACTTTATTAATTTAATAAAATATAAAGTCATCTCACGTGTGATTTAAATAATATAATGAGACAACTTAATATAATATTAAATTAAATAAATTTCCTCCTTATTTCTCCTCAAACAATTCCAAGCTAAAATCGGGGACATTACAATTTGCCCCTCCTGAAATTGCTTGTCCCCAAGCAATCACGGCTGCAAGGAACTCTTCCCCCACCTGGATCCTACGGAAAACTCTGTGTAATGTCCCTGTGAACACCACACAACTGCTGCACTCTCACCTGAATCCACTGAATAAAATCAACAACCTCATCATGTGCTATAGGAATACAAGTCTCATGAAGTGGCAAATCAAGTAGCTGATCTTCCTTGCTCCCAATCTTTGCTGTAAGTAATTCATCAAATAAACCATCCACTACTTGTAGTCCTAAATTATGTATCTGAAGTAAGTTATGCACATGGGGATCCCAAGTGACACTGTAGAGACTCCTCACTATATATACGTTTGAATTTCCTTGTGGGGAACCTATGTGAAGTCCATATACACTAGGAGAAGAATCCCCATCATCACTATCAGGAGAATGATCCACATCCCAATCATAGAGTGGATTGTCTAATAGCCAAGTAGTAGCAATCTCAAACAAGGGATTATCCATAAACTCAAGCTTCTTCGGAATAATCACATGATCCCTTTTCCTACTTTTCCTTCTACAAAGAGACATAGAATGTAAGCTTCCATCTACAATTCCCCCTCAATACATGAGTCTTGTCATTTAATTCAAACTTCATTTCCATCTTAGGCACATTAAGGGTAAATACTCCAATGTCTTGGAGCCATTTCATGCCCAAGACTACATCCACTGCACCCATTTTAACTACATAGAAATTAGCTTGCAACTCATAATCTTTCAACTACAAAGTAAGATTACCTATCTGTTTGGTGCACATGAGGGTATAACCATCTGCAACCCTAACTCTAAGTCCGTTGAAGTCCTCTATCTGCAACCTGCATCTAGTCACAAATCCCTCATCAATAAAATTGCGTGATGCTCTAGTGTCTACGAGTGCAATGCAATGCTGCCCTTTGACTGTTCCCCGAAACCTGAAAGTAATCTCATCCTGCTTGTCAGCAAACAAGGCCATGGGAGAAAGATTCCCATCCGACTGAAATCCTCTTGAAGAAGCTGATTGATCTAAATTTTCAGAATTAGGATCCTCATAAGATACCGACATTGCACGATTTGCCTTACCCTCAGGTCTTAAAGGGCAATCATGCTCTCTATTGTACGGCTCCTTGCACCAGAAGCATAATTTTCTTCTCCTGAGATCTTCATGTGTTTCCTCATCCATCATAGGTGCTGATTTCTTTTTCTTTTCAACAAGTTGTTGAGGATTCTCCAGGCTGGTAGAAGGTGTTTCCTTATGATAACTTTTGTTTTTAGGTGCTGCGAACTCCATGCTTCTTGCTTTCTTCATTGCTTCCTATAATGTAGGCAGGTCAAAGGCTTTCAACTAGCCTCTAAGTGGCTCCATTAATCCCTCTATGAACAATACAACCAACCTCCTTTCACTAATGCTAGGCACCATAACTGACAATCTCTGAAAATCAGCAACATAAGCATCAAGAGTCCCATGTTGCTTCAATTGCGCCAACTCTTGAAAGCTGACTTCGGGATCCTTAACATCAAACCTTTCAATCAACTTATCAGTAAATTCAGCATAAGTGGTAATGAGATTGTGTCCTAGTGTAATCAAACCATGGTACCACCACTCATGAGAAGCCCCTTCTAAATGTAAGGTGGCAAACCTTATTGCATCTTCCTCAGGCATAGGTCTTAATGATAAATAATTGTCAAGCTTCTGCACCCAAAACCTAGCTGTACATTTATTGCTTCCATCATAATAAGGCATAAGTATCTTATCGAGGGTCAGCTGATAATCATTCCAAGGTTGATTGTAGTGACCATTTCTAGCTCCTCCTCTTCTATTTCTTTGATTCATGTATTGATCAAAAGTCCACTGGTCCTTCAAATCAGCAGGTAATGCAGTATACTCCTGGTAAGCTTGCCTTGCTTCATCTCCAAATGTGGTAGCAACAACTACAGGAGGGTCTTCCCTTGGTGTGAAGGTGGGGAAGAGTGGTCTAGAGGCTGATCCTCTAGTAGTAGTCCTTTGGACAGACCTATCTCCTTCAACATTTCTGATGTTTTCATTGCTCCCACTGTGCTCAGCTTCATTTCTTTGGTAATTGGTGTTGTTGTTGGATTGCTGCTCCATCTTGCCCAACAATCTTGACATCATGTCCAACATGGTGTGAAACTTCCTCTCTATCTGAGCATCTTTGTCATCTTCTGCCATTTTTCCAGCGTCTCTTTCCCTCAATGCTGCTGATAATGTGTCTACGTTAGGTACCTGTGGGTTTTGGTACTGCTGTCTCCGCTGTTCCTTGTTATAGTACCTTACTTCCCTTGCACTCATTCACCAATTTTGATCACGGGATGACAGGATGAAAGCTCTGATACCACTGTAATGTCCCTGCTAAGTTCTGATATGAAATCCTAATGTTTTCTCACTTAAACATTTCATCAAACACTTGACTATTATGGTCTAATCTGCTGTTCGCAATTTCAGTAAGACTCCAAGGACAATCTAAGACAATTTTAATGAAAGATGAGCCTCAACAATGTCATACAAATAATTGTAAACAATAACCATAACATAACATAACAAGGCAAAATGGGCTCATAACTTCTTGCTGTCATTAAGTCAAATACTTAGCAGACATTCTCAGAATACTGTCCAAAAGATGCAGTCCCCAAATCTAATTCAATTCTCATTTAAGACCATTACAATATGCTGTTGAAGAACCAAGGTATAGACTGATTTCACAAGGGTCTAGTTTTCAGATTTCTAAAGACAATGGACTGACTGACATGGACTAGATCACAGACTTCTGAGGACTCAGACCTGATATATATTCACACTTTTACCACTACATACAAATGAAATAAGAAATGAGGAACCTAGTAAAGTGTAGGCGGTGAAGATCTTCAATGATGAAGGCCCTAGTGAGTAAGACCAAAAACCAGTATGTGCCGTCCCTGCTGCTGCTGATGAAGGTCTGCAGATCTGCTGTCTATGGTGTATTATTCCTCCAAACTGACTAAACCCTCCTCTAGAAGACAGTGCCTTATTCCCAAAGGGATCTCCAAGCTATTTCAAGTAGCAAATGACCAAACCGAGGGTTCAGGTGCCCACGATTTTCCTCAGATCAGACCTTCAAATTAACATCAAATGGACTCTTAATAACCTTGCAAACTCCTCCAATGGCATCGCCTGTCCCTCTTATGAATTTAGGAGTCAATACAAGTCAAAATCAATGCAGCTAGGAGATAGAATGAATAAAATCTTGGGGTTCTAAGTCTGCAACTGTGAACAATGGCAGCACCTGGTCACTTCGATTTGCCTCCAACATTGATGATAGATATCGCCTAAATGCCCAATGAATTTTCTGTCTAATAATGTCCAAGGGATGCTTTCACCATCACTCAAATGTATCTTCAAATCTGCAAGTCTGAAGCACTACTATGATATGATATCAAAAAACTCCTTAAGCTCAATATGGAAAGCTGAATGCTTCCCACTCTTTTCGCAACCCTTCGGAGGATCTTTCACCCCCTCAGTTATGCTAACCAATAGGGAGGTATCGTTCCCCGAGATCTTCTACGGACAACCTGTGTTTCCACAACTCAACAAGAGATAACTTAAACAACTCATGCCCAACATGTGTTTCCCCTCTTCTATTTATTCATTACATAACACGTCACAATCACCTTCTAGAAGAGGGTAGGTACACTTTATTATTTTTAAGTGACTTTAATTATTTTTATTTTATACTTTAGTCACTTTATTAATTTAATAAAATATAAAGTCATCTCACGTGTGATTTAAATAATATGAGACAACTTAATATATTATTAAATTAAATAAATTTCCTCCTTATTTCTCCTCAAACAATTCTAGGCTAAAATCGGGGATATTACATGTAAAAAATGTCAATAACACTTTTTAAAAAATATAAAATAAAATTAAACATGGCATAAATAAAATTAAAGATAAATTAAATTTACCTTCAGCAATTCCAACCTTGAGATTTTCTTGAAAATGGCTTGTGACATATGGTGGTTTGTCACAAACATGTAGATCTCGTCACCCTCTCAATAGATATCCTTCACCCATTCTATTTGAGTGCCATTGCTTACATCACCAAGTTGAGGGAGTGTGAAAGATCCCTGATAGATCTTTGCTGTTAACCTGCTGTAATTTTTAATTTTTAATTTTGTTTTCCTGTTTATTTAAGTTTTTCTTACAGAACTAGACAGAAGTGCAGAAAGGGTTGTTTGTTTTTGTGTTTTTGATTGTTTTATAGCATAGGAAGGAATAGATAACAGCAAATATGAAGCAATACTGAAATAAATGAGGTATACAGCAAAAGTCAGAATTATTGCAAATCGTACCAGGCAGATTTGTCTGAATTACAAAGCCAAACAATGAATCCAATGTATTTCCCAAGCTCTCATACAAATTCGAAGTCAAACTGGAAGATGAAGAATGTTCTCCAACCCCACATACACTGGAAGTGAATACAAGCAATACCCTATACACCACGTGGTGTATTTGCTGCAAATGGCATTCCTCCAGCTGCAATGAACCACGTCTCCACTGGAAAGATGGTAGGCTACGCTGAAACCCTACTGAGAATTGATGCCTCTGTCCTTAATCACCACGCACAATGCCTTATAAGTCCGGTGCCAAAGATTGCTGAGGGCTACGTCCCAGCCAATCCTAATCCTGGGGTTTGCGTCCCAGTCTAGAAATCGCTCTCCAGAGCAAATTCATACAAGTTGTCAAATATGCAAAAGATGATGATAGAATGAAGCTCCTATCCCCTTATAACCCCTCTCAATTGCAAATCGAACCCTAATTGTCTCCAAGTGGCGTGGTCTAGTGGAAATGTTATAATTTCTTATTTTAAAGTGGTCATGTTACTAGAAAATGACCTTTTTCCTCATAGACAGAAATCCGCTCACTGAATTGCCCTGAGACCAAAGAGAAAGATTTAAAGAATTTCAAGATCTTTCCAACGAGCTATCACACAATAGGATGCGCATCCAGATGAGGCCAAAAATCCCCTTATTACTCCAAAATGGCTAACAACTTGCCTTATTTAATTATTAAACGCTAACTTAGGAAATATTAAAAATATAACCCAAATAGCCACAAAATGCCCAACTGACATTACAAACCCTAAAATCATCCTGTCACCTGTCTGTGACTGAAGTCGGAAATCAAGGATTCACTGGTAGTCTCATCCCTAAAATCTAGGGATGCTCCTAAAATTTAGGAAACAAGCCCAATCTCTCTGAAACTGAACCCAAAGAGGCATCTCATGGAGACCCAACCTTGGGCATGATCAAACCCCCTAAAAAGTAGGAATTGCCTCCTAAAAACAAGGAATGTCTCCCAACTGATCAATAACTGCTAGAACACCAAGTCTCCAACACTGAATAACCATATCGGGTCTCTGTCCAACCCTGTCAGCCTACAAGACCCCATAATAAGCTGACTCACATGTCTCTGCTAGACTGAGCTAGAGTGGGGACATGACAGAGTGTACGGTGCATGGTGTCCAAAAAATGTGTGAATATCTTTGTTCAGCCAAAGCACCTACAGCCCTACAAACCTTTGCATTGTCTATGATGACTTGGACAACATTTTCATGTCCCACCATATCTATGCAATCAAAGAGGATTCTGGAAATGAATTCTGCATCTTTGAGCTGCCCCTCACAATCAACTACCCTCAAAAGCATTGCCCCTTTGGGGGGACACTGCATTAACATTTATCAATGGACAGTTTTTGTCATCCTTCCATCCATCAAAAACAATAGAAACAGCTGATTCACCCCAAGAATCTCTAATCGGTTTCAATGATTGGTCTACAAAATTCTTCTCTCTTGCCAATAAGGTGGTGTGCACCTTTGTCATGTTCCCTCCTGGATCGTCATATATATATATGGAGAGAAAGAGAGGGACCCTAAATGAAGAAATTATTATAATTAATTAATATAATAATTACCAATGAATGATTATTTAAAACTTGTCATTGATGTCAAAGTAATTGCTATGTTTGCTTGTACAGTCCCCATATATATAATAGATATATAAGATTCAGCATACAGAAGACTGTAGTATATACAGGTCACAACATAAAGACGACTCAGAAATATATATTATTATATACAGTATGTGTACGCACACAGATATACAGCTCATGATTATATATATGACAATATGCAACAGTTCAGTTGTACAATACCCAGTCTGATCATACAGAGACAGTATAATCTATACTGAAATATATATATATATAGACAACAATTCTGATATAGGTCCAGTCTAATCATATCCAGACAAAATATTTTATATTGTAATGTATATAGACAGTATTATTGTCATACCTGTATACATACATAAACAGAATATGTTATACTCCATATAGAGACAGCCATATATAATACGATGACAGTGGCAGGTCATATTTCATATGTATGCAGATTATATTCATGTCCGCAACCAGTGGCAGATCATTTAGAGATAACAAATGCAGGTATATTACGGCAAATTGTATTTTTAATACATATGGAAGTTCGATATCAAATAATGGATCATGGTTCTATGTGGTCAAGGTTAATACGATCAAAACATAATAGATTGTCTACGTAGAGTCATAAGAGTAAAATGATTGTGGTCAAAGGATAATTTCAGTGATTAAACCAACAACGGTGGTTAACAATTGTTAATATTAAATATTAACAAATCGTAGCAAGTATAAAGGTGCAACATTTACAAGTCAGACAGTCGTGACTTTATATAAGGCGGTGACTGCTTGTATGAAGAAAGGCAACTCTTAAGGGAAGTTGAAAGGTATAAAATCATTTGTGAATTGGAGGAAAAGGGGAGGAGGGCGGACGGTGGAGAAAAGGTAAGGGAGAGCGGTCTGCGGAGGTAAGGTAAGATACAAGGTTTATTTATTAAATAATATAAGTGATACAAGGTTTTATTTATATTAAATAATATAAGTATATTATTTAATATGTAATGCCATTATCATAATAATGTGTGAAACTCATTAATATTAGCTACTGAGTAATGTGTGAGGTTCGTTAATAGGTGATGTTAATTGTAATCTAGTGAATATATATATATATATATATATATATATATTCAATTAGAACAAGGAGTAACATAATGATTATAAATATAGATATTGATTATAATAGATAGGTAATAAAAGAAGTTAAGGTTAATGAATGTAATTAATGTATATGTAATGTTTATGATAATGAATACTTTAAATGAACATATTAATGAATGGTTTACAGATATTAAGGAATAAGTATAAACCGTATGTTAATGAATTTGTACTAACATACGTTAACGAGTATACATATCAATGAATAGTAGGGATATAAATTAATAAATGTAATGTTCATTAATTAATGTGTAATGTTCATCAATATGTGATATTAATCGTAGTCTAGTGAATGTATATATATTAATTAATGTGTAGCATTCACTAGTCACTAAACGTAGGTAAAGGATATAATTTGTTAATTGTTGTATACATAAGTTTGCGTATTAAGAAAGATTAGGAAGACAAAGGTATGTTAAGAGATGTAATGCATATGTAAAAGATGGAAGATTATATATATCTATGTTAATTAAGAATACATTAAGAATTCATGTTAACACAAGGGATAGTTTATGAACTGAAACTATTATGCAAATGTATGGCTTGGTTGACTAAAACTCAATCAAGAAGAGAAGGATCTGGTCAATTCCCCTTGAGGACTTGGATGATGGAGGCATCACCCAAGACAAGGTAAGGCAAGGGTCTTCCTTGGCTAGCTTGGGTATAAGAGGTTATACCCAAGACAGGACTCAAGGTCAGGCCGATCCCCTTTGAGGACTTGGGTGATGAAGGCATCACCCAAGGCAAGGAATAGACAAGGGTCTTCCTTGGAGGGCTTGGGTGTAAGAGGTTACACCCAAGACAGGATTCGAACTCATCTTCGATTTCCTGGAGGGCTTGGAACCAAGGGGTTCCAAGAGGGCGAGCTTCACGGCCGCCTAAGGACATCTTGGAACCAAGGGGTTCCAAGAAGGCGAGCCTCACGGCCACCTAAGGACATACCTTGTATGGCATTCGTATCCTTTTTATTAGATGAAAATTATGATCATGCTAATTAAGTGTTAAAAATAGATTGTAAATTAAAATGGTTTATATATATATATATGTTGTGTTCTAACAATCTGTTCTGCAGGTTAATGATCTCTAAATAGTAGGGACACTACAACCTTTTCATACCTAGGACTTGTGAAACCAGTAGGTGCATTATTGATTGCTGTCACCATCTCCCGCCAATATGGTGATCTTACCTAGTTGAAAGGAAGACCATTGGCATAGAGGCAACGTGCAATTTTTTGCTTTGCAATATCTCTTGATTCCATTTTGAATGCTTTCTCCAATGGGTCTCTTTTGTGGGAAAGAAGGGAATTTTCTACTTCAACTTCACCTTGCATAGCGAGTATATCCAAGAAAGGGTGATGGGGAGCCTTTCTAGTAGTGCATGATCATCAGGTAAAGTAATTGGTGTTTTTCTTGCAGATGGATTAGCTCTTAGTTTTTCCCTTGCTATAGCTTGATCAACGTCGTCTTGTTCTCTAATGAATTCTGGTATTTGTGTTGCAAACAACCCTTTCTCATCTGGCCGTAGACACATTTTAATCCCTTTCCTAGCAGGTCTACAAAAGTGATGTCTCACTTGATAATATGAGCACCTATAATTGGTTTTACAAAATTTACAAGTCCATTCATATCCCCCACCTCCTGGAAGGTGTTGATGTATTGTAGTATAATTCCATAAAGGAGATCTTCTATCAATTTTAAATTTTTGGTTTTGAGTCTTGTAACCCCCACCCATTGAACTCGAGCTTATTGCCATTTTGTTTTTTTGCTATTATAAGAAATTAAACATTTTTAAACTAGAATTTAAAAAAAAAAATGCAAAATTACACAATGTAAAAGCTAATGTAAGTATGAAAAAACATTATAAAAAATAATAGAACTTGTTTATCTTTTTCTATGAAATTTTTTGAAAAATAAATAAACTTGAAAAAATTCATTAAAAGATCAAAGAATAGGGATAAATGCTTACCTTAAGTGCTTGAATCTCCTTTATGCAAGCTCTCCACCTTCGTCAAGCACTCTTTGAAAAATCTCCTTTGAAAATATTCACTTGCCCTTCAAAATGCCAAAATGAAACCAAGAGAGAATAGATGAGCAAATGAAGCTATTTTGGGTCTCAAATGTGTTTAGCAAGGGGCGGATTAGGCTTTTCTCTTTAAAAAGGCCAATTTTTTTTTTTTTAAATGGTTGAAGTCACTTTATTGTGACTTAACCCAACTCCGAACCTAGGTTCGCCCAAGTCCAGGTGGACGCGGTCTGTGTCAGGGGCCTAAAACCCACGAACTCGGCAACTTAGGTTATTAGTTATTACTTAGACAAAAGATGAGAAATTCTTTAGGTAGTGCGCCTGAATTTTTTAGGCTTTAGTAGAATTAATCCATGTTATTGTTAAGATGAAAGTATGCCATTGAATGTCTTTAAATGGTAACACTATGAAAAAATGTGCTTGAAGGAGTTCATGCAATCATTTTCCAGTCTATCCCTTCTCTGTATCTAAGTCACAGTACCATAATCTAGAATTTACTCATTTCAATTTTAAACACATGCAGCTGGAAACAATCTACAATTATTCGTTAGTTTGAAACATTGGACTTTGACAGGGCAACCTTGCCACTGCATTGGAAACACTTATTACAGGTCTTGACTGAACAACAAATAACAACGAAACAATGACAAACAGTTAGTGAGCAGCATAACCATAAGTTTTAGATTGGGTACAACACTATCCTTCTTGAATGCTTTTTAAAAATTCTTCTTCTAGTTTATAGTGGTTATTTTTATTCTTATTTTGGGGGCAAAATGTTGACTGGAATTTGCATTTCAAGGTCAAGAGACGTAACTTTGAATATTATTTTGGATTATTTGTTGTTTTCAAATCTTGGGTACAATATTCAATGCCTTGTACAAACTTATGTGTTTTTTATTTCTCTCAGATGTTGTTTAATGCTGTCTCATACAGTATATTTTTTGTTGGTTTGTTCCTACGTTTGTCTAAATGATTTTAGATTCTAGAATGTTGTTTTGAGGAGAAATTTTTTTATCTATAGCTTCTTGAAGTTTGTTTTGTGCGTCATCAGGATTTTTACCAGTCTCTACTTTCGTTTGAATGCTAATGTACTATTGCAGTGCTCCTCCTATGAGTTATAAAGAAAAATTTGGGATTTTTATCTATTTAGCTCAATTAGAACTAATAGATAGGTCTATTCTTGGATGCTATTATTTATATTTTTCTATCCAATTAACATGTGCCATCCTTGGTAAAATGCTTTGTGTTTTTCCCCATCAATGCCTGGAAAAATAACCTTTTTTCAACCTTGTACATGGAGGGGAGATACTGACAGGGGTGGGGTGAATCAATATTTTAAACCTTTTCAATTATGAAACCACATAAAACTTGAGAGATCAAACAACAAAGAGCAAACACAAAATTTTTACCATGGAAAACCCTTTCGGGTAAAAAAGCATGGCACATTAATAGTTTTTAATTACCAAAAGAGTACCTACTCTGAAATACACAAGTGAGCACCAACTCACTAAGAGAACCAAACTGAAAAACACAAGGGAGCACCAACTCGCTACTAAGCATCAACTTCTTATGGCTGAAGCGCCAACTTCAGTTTCCAAAAGACACAAAGGATTGTCTTAACAGCTCAACGCTTACTACATTTTGAATAATATATCATAACTGTGTTGCACTAAACCGCTGTAATAGGTTTGCATGAATTTGCTCCTCTACTAACTCTTCAGATTTGTATGAACGGAAATGTATTTCCCTATGTCTCTATCCACATACAGGTTTACATCCAAGTCTTAGGAGTCACGGTTTGAAAGCAAAGTCAATGGTCATGCCCAGGCAGAAGCATTTTGGTCATTCCCACAACTCCTATCCAGCTCCAAGAATCAGAGATAAATCCTTGGTCATCCACAGAGAGAGAATCAAGCCTTGCAATGAAAAATTAAGTCATTCCAAAACACTTTGAGTGACCATGTGTTGTTGTGAATAACCAGTAGAATACTTACGTCCTTATTTTAATTCAACTTTAGCATCAATCACTTTGCCTTGAGTTCCAGCATCCAATACTTATGAAGCCCGTCACAAAGTTCTCACACCAACTCTGTGTATTTTGATGGCCCCCACTTTACGTTTTTCTACAATGCACACAAAAAAATTGTGTGAGATTTTTAACTCAGAGCAATAACCACACCCAACTAATATATGCAATATCTCCCTTTTAAAAGAATCTTCATTTACAGCTCCATCTGCATCAAGATTTTTGCATTTCAAGAATACAAAAAAACGATGATGTTCCATTAAGCTTTTGCCCCCCTTCCAAAACACGATACTTCTGGCTTTTAATACAAATAAAAAATCCCTTTAAAAAAAACAGAACCACGATCTATTTCGCAATCTCATTTGAATGTTATTTTTAGAAAAACACTTAACGCATACAACAACCCACATCATAAATGGATTTTTTTTCATCATGTTTAGAACACTACCTGTGCTTTTTAATGCAACCCCCTATTCACATCATGAACATTTCTTTTAAAAAATCTGTCTTTTCTTCAAACACGACCTCCATGATTTCATAACACAGAAATACATCAATACATGCCAACGGGTTTGTTTACAAAGAAACAGTTTTTAATGTCTAGAAATTTTTTCAGACACAATAACACCACCATCAGAAAACGCATCCATTAGAAATTTTTACTCTATTTGTAAGAGGAATGATGGTTCATAATAACTCTAAACAACGCCACCATCAAAAGATGCGTGTTGTATCCAATAAAAAATTTAAATCATTTACCATGCCAACCGCATAATGCTAACAACGTGATAGTTGGAAAGAAAGAAATAATACCACCGCAAAAAGACGTTTCAAAAGTTAAAAGCAATCCACTCACATGATGACCAACACATCAAAAGGAGAATTAAGAGATTGTTCCGAAATGCCATTCAATAATACCTGACATAGTCAGAATGGAATGAAAATACACCATATCCAGCCATCCAACATCAAAACATTGCAAACATAAAAAGTTAATTTGATTCCATACAAAAACATCCCTTTCTTAAAATTTAAAGAATGACATGTCACTCAGTCTAACTTGGCACACTTCAGCAGGTGAACTAGACAACTAGACAACTAAAGTTGACAAACACCCAACTCCTATAGATAGGCAAGTAACTCAAGTTGACACTCAGGCAACTCAACCAAGCAACCAAGTAGCTCAAGCAACCAACCAAGTAACTCAAGTAAGTAACCAAGTAGCTCAATATCGCATTCCAATTCTCTGTTTAGAAGTCTTGACAAATATCCTTCGACATCAATGACAAAATGTTCAACAATTTCCCCCTTTGTCTGATGGCAACACCATCTGCAAGCAAACTAAAATCTAAACTTTTTAGAAACAAAGCTTCTCCCCCTAACTTACTACTCCCCCTTTGACATCAATGACTCAAACAAATTTGCATGACTGAAATAAGGCTCATAGGATATGATAATGAAACACTCCCCCTGAGTTCAATCTGCAATTTAGCAATGGAGTGAGATCACTGCCAACTTCTCCTTCAAGAATTCAAAAGTTTCCTTGAGTAGAGGCTTAGTAAACAAATCTGCAATTTGCTCTTTCGTAGAAACATATTCCAATATAACTTATTGATTACTAACTTGTTCTCTCAGAAAATGATATTTAATAGGAATATGCTTAGTTTTGAAGTGCATAATTGGATTCTTAGAGATATTAATTGCACTCGTGTTGTCACAAAAGATAGATATATGATGGTCATACTCTACCTTAATGTCCTTCAGTTGTAGATAATGAAGTTCACAGGGGATGGGTCAGAGGATCCGAGGAGGCATTGCAAGATGTGCGAAACCATTTGGTTGGCAAGCGGTCAAGAGGACACAGACTATTGGCTAAGAGCATTTCCAGCAACCCTACGGGGTGTGGCCATTGATTGGTTCACAGAACTTGATGCTTCATCCACAGCCTCTTGGGACGTGTTGAAGAAGGCGTTCGAGGCCGAATTTAAATTGTTGCAGGACAACAATGAGATTGTTGCCGAAATTTACAACACCAGACAAGGGAAACATGAAAATGTACGGGCATACAATCGTAGGCTCAAAGAACTATTGAACAAGATGGAGGACCAGCTGGCTGCGCAAGAAGATGAAAGTAGTGCCTCCGTCCTTGTATGCCGATGCGTACAATCAGGGGATGGACATTGAGAGTGAAAACACAACATCTTCCCGAGGGAAGAGGAACATGGAGGATGATGAGAGCACTAAAGGGAGTAGTGACGAAAATCCAAAACTGTTTAGGCCCTATGATGGGGTATGATGAGAATGATGAAAGAATTGAAGGCCGAGAAAGGAACCGGTAAAGAAGGTAATGAACTATGGTGTACTGAGTGCAAAAGTGAGGGGCACATGTAAGGCAACTGTCCAAGAAATATGTTTTGTGAGATTTGCTAGGTGATGGGTCATTCAATAAAGGAGTGTCCATATAATTTGAAGACTAGAAGCACGCAAGTCCTCTTTGCACAAGGAGAGTCCACTCCATCAAAACCTTAGAATCTATCACCAGGCGTTTATGGAAATCAATGAGGGTGAAATCAAATACAATATGACTCTAGAGGGCGTCCTATTATATAGTGTCGACAATGTAGCAAATGGGGACACTTTGCGAGAGACTTCCATAACAAGAAAGGCAACGTACAATTATTGTGCAAATGGTGTGGACCAGGTGACCATGACGACACCAACTGCCCGAGGTAGATGGGTGTAATGTCCTCTTCTCAATGATGTGCATTTAGTGGTCCATTGGCCTATTTCGGAGACTCGTAGGCTATTCGGAAAGGAGAATTAGGGTTTCCAACTTTTGTGGAGTTTTGCACGAGCTTTTTAGGGTTTATCAGGAGGGAATTCTTCAGTTCTGTCTATGGTTTCCTTCTGGGTTTTCCATGAACTCCAGGGTGGCATAACATGCAGTTGATTCTTTAGTGAAGTGTGAACTTACTATTTTTAGTAAGTTAGGGTTTGGCTGTTTGGATGATGCAGTTCTATTGAGCTTTCCAAGCTCTCTCTCTGGGTGCGAAGATCATGTTTTTCGAAGCAGTATTTCTTGACTTACTACTTTTAGTAAGTGGTTGTGTTGAGCATTTTTATTTTTAGCAGTCTCGAACAGGGTCCTGATTCAGCACAGTTTAGTGGTCTTCATCGCACAACTTCATCCTTGATTTTGATGATAACCAGTAATGGAGTTATAAGTTATTGAATTAAATATTATTTCCTTATCCTAAGGTTTAATATTTAATTATTTTATTACTAATTAATTGTGTTGTGGGCGACTTAGGGAAAAGGATAATTATCCGCCATTAATATTATTATTTTCCCAAGTCTGGTGGCATTGAGAATGATAAAACATTTCATGTTTATATTATTTTTAATATTGCAAGTTGTTCACCTAAGGAAAAGTTTGAACTTTGCCTAGGGAGATGGGGAAAGTGGATGCCATGTCTAGTGGAGGACATGACATGAAATGAAATGAGTTTCAAGCGATTTTGGGCTCCATTTGCATTTGAATTTCAAGGGAGAAATCTATAAATATAGGTGCTTGGCCTCTCATTTGTTATCTTGAGAATTTTACACTGTTATGTTGTGGTTTGGCAATTGAAATCCGAGCTTCGAAGTGTGGCTTCCTAGCTAAGTCTCAGTTTCGTACTTGGGAGATAGTACCTAGCTGTGTTCTTGTATTTCTAGTGCTGTTAGAGAGTGTTTTGCAGATTGTGGCATGTTTTTGGGTGGGTTCGGAGTGTTTTCTTGCTGCTGGCCATGGATTTGCTGAAACCATATTTCGCTCATACCTCTTGGACAAGTGAATCTTTCATTTTGGGTATTTGCTCTATCAAATCTTGGCATTGAGGCGATATAGTTTGCAATTTATAGCTGCTGGTTTGGAGAATTGGATTTTTAGTTGCAAATCGTACCATCTAGTTCGGTCGTACCATTCCAGAGGTGCATTGGGATGCGTGCTTCTGTTTTGAGACAGCTGGATTGCAGGTTTTGTGTTCTTGAATCATTGTCCAAGTTATATCTTTCATTCGCATTTGATTTGGTGTGTTTCCGCTTTCATTTGAGTGAGTTACGATCATTTTGGTGTTGCCGGTTGAGAATAGTCACGTGTGTGTTGACTTCAGATTTTCAGTTCAGCAGTAGTGGCTTTATTTGAAATAATTTGATGGTTGTTTATTTCTGTAATCTGCATTGGATATCATCTCTAATCTTCCCTTTCTATATTGTAAGGTTAAGTAGTAGTACTAACTAATTCTGGAGTGTTGCTTGCCCACTGCATAAGTGGAAGAGGCTGGCCTAGCCGCCTACTTGTTATGTAATTCAGTTTGTTGCTCTGTTCTCCCACTGAGTTAGTGGTTGAGTGATATTATGTTTGTAATGATCCTCCTGCTGCATAAGCGGTCGAGTTGAGCTTTATTGATTTGTCCAGTCCTCCCGCTGAAACATTGCGGTAGAGTGATTCATGTCGAGTGTGCTCTTGTTGCCTTGGCTGGTTTATCGCCAAGTATCTTGTTTAGCCGCTGGATAAGCGGAAGGGGCTGGCTTTCTGCCCGTTATTGTAATCATTACTTTCAGCAACTTGTGGCTAACGATCCGCTGCTACCGTATGCTCTCACCCTCCCAGTTTGGGCTCTTGGTGATCAAAAGGCGTAGGGTTCCTTTCAGTTGTTTGGATTACATTGTTGTAACCCTAACGGGTGATTGGTGTGATTGTGATCTTGCTTTAAAAATTAAAAAATAAAAAATTGTGGGAATATTACAAAGGGTATTAATATGCTAGACATGGAGGAACAAGAGGACGCAGTTTTGGCAATCACGAGAGCACAAACAAACAAGGTGATGTATTCGAACTCTTGTATGGATAAGGAACAATTTCAAGAAGCCAGAGCCGAAGTAGAAAAAGTGCTGGCAAAGGAATGAGTAACCTCCAATGGTACTGCAGGTGCATCATTGCGGGAGTCAGAGAAGAACATAGTTCGACAGGTGCTACAGACAACCATACCCATCATGGTGGCAAAACTTCTTCAAACTATGTTGTAACTGAGAATGGCAATTGCCAACATAGACGACATAGTCATCCAAAAAACATGTAAGCCACAAGAGGAGGAATAGACAGGAAAACCATCATCTGAAGGGAATGAGGCTAGTGATCCAATGTTGCTGACAGTGAGCATCAGGAGGAAGGCAGCAGTCATCAAGATGGAAATAATGGGGAAGAAGTTGACAAACACCATTGTCGATGGAGGCTCGGGAGTAAACGTACTACCAAAAGAAACCTGGAAATGTTTGGGGAAGCTGACACTCTCGCCGCCAACCTTCCACTTGGTAGGTGTCGACCAACACGGCATCCAGCCGTTGGGAACATTCATGGCCCAAAAAGTAATCATTGGGACACATCAATTTTTCTTGGACTTTGTAGTCATCCTATTACAGAAGGTGTACGATGCACTCCTCGGGAGAGGATGGTTGATTACAGCCAAGGCGAATCATAATTGGAAGTGGAACACACTCTTGATCGAGAGGGACATGAGGAAGTACGCCATCGACCTGAGGAATCAGGCAATGTGTAAAGAACTGGTATCCTCCGACTCAGAGTTTGAGGGTGGAGGCTTAGGTATGGCTGAAGGGAGAGGATGGTTGATTACAGCCAAGGCGAATCATAATTGGAAGTGGAACACACTCTTGATCGAGAGGGACATGAGGAAGTACGCCATCGACCTGAGGAATCGGGCAATGTGTAAAGAACTGGTATCCTCCGACTCAGAGTTTGAGGGTGGAGGGTTAGGTATGGCTGAAGGGAGAAAAGGCATGAAACCTAACAGTGAAGAGGTGGTCGAGTTGGAAGACTACTCTGACGATGAGATGAGTTCCTTGAATGGACTATTCCACTAGTAAATGGAGGACTATGAGGTATTTTCGCCAACGTGTAATTTTTTGGAAGCTACAACTCTTGGTGAAGAGCAATTGATGAAAGCATTTAAAGTTATGGATGATATATTTGGTAGTATGGAGATGGAAGGTGGAAGGAAAAAGCCCACGGAGGAAGGACAGAGGCGGTACAAACAAGGGAGCCTGCATGAAAGGAAATCATACCTATACGGAGTCAAATTGTATGCAAGTGTGCAGTACAAACAAGGGAGCCTGTATGAAAGGAATTCATACCCATACAGAGTCAAATCGTATGCAAGTGTACTATCAAAAAATATGGAATTGAGAGAAAAAATTAAACAGAAGGAACCGTATGGAAAATACAAGAACACTACACAAAAAGTCCGTACACCGTACGGAGAGCACGAAGATTGGCCACGAGGCTATTTCCATACACCATACGGAAGGCAGGAAGTGGTCGTGCAAGGAGCAGGTCATTCACTATACAAATGCAAGATTGGCGTAAGTCATCCACCGTACAAACACATGTACGAGCACAAAAACTGTGTCATCCTTATACTATGCAAAAAGAGAAGTTCGTGCGGCTTAAACCGTACAAGGAGTTTTCATTTGTTCACTTCTTTTCTTTCCCATTTTTTTTTCTTTCTCATGATATTGCTTTCTTTTTCACATATTTTACACTCTTTGGCTCGTAAGCAATGAAGCTCACTTGGGTTTGAGAATTACAGTGGCGCTGAAGCAAGATTTTAGATTTTTCACTAGCCACGACTTCACCTAAGAAACCACAATGACTTAGAGTAATTTGATTAAGTGTGTAAAATATAGTAATCGAAAGATGTTGATATCAAGACACAATAAGTGATTTACTTCCAAGTCGAGTACAAATCCTAACCAAATAATAAAGCCGGAGAGGAATAGCCTGGGATTCAAAAGAACTTCATAAGTAGTCATCTAGGAAGTGGGCTGACCACAAAATCCAAAATGTGCTAGTGTGTGAGAAAACAACGTGTTCCCACTTAGGACACCTAAACTAAGCAAACTGACTAACTGACTCTAAAGAAAACTAACTAGTGCAAGGCAAACTAAGCTAAACGACTTGAGCCACCCAAGAATCATGAGTCAAATGACTCAAGGCAAATCGAAACTCGGCTCAAGAATACCTCTAAGCTAAATGAAAACCTACTATAAGCTATATACAAGACTCCTTGAACGGGCACGACTCAAAAGAGTGACATATGTACGTGACTTCGCATGACTTCTCAAATTGTGTAACATGAGCATGGCAACAGTGATGGTAAGGAGATGTGCAAACTCATCTTTAAAGTCAGAAAGGTAGGCTCTCACAATGCATTTCTCATATTCAATTAAAACTCCTCTCAAAATGATCAGTTGTGGCAGCTCATTGGGACCATGGTCAATCCAAATTTAAATTATTTTCCCAAAACCCCCAAAATCAAAATCATAATAACTTTCAAAACTAGGATTAAGGAAAGAGACAACTTGACACTGTTCGGGCGCAAATGGAACTTCTTACTTGCCTTCCACTAGTACATCATAGGAAAATAGATCATCGACTGCTTCAGGAGGTCACCATTGGTGATGGATCATACCACTCGCATCTTTGATATGCAAATTCTCACTTGCTAGTTCTTCTTGAATCCTTAGGAATGGACTTAGCGCAACCTGGAATTGCTCTTCACTTCTATGGTGACAACAGGATCAATATCTTGGATAAACCATGTGTCCTTGTGAAACTCCATAAGCATATCTTCATAAATGAAAGTCTCCATTAGTGATTGATCTTCCAAAAATTCCTCTAGTGATTGCTCAAATGTTGACATTGATGGTAGCACCACCTCAAAGTGTTCTTCACTCTCTAGCTCTATTTGTTCACCTTCAAGGAAGCTCAACAATTCTTCCTTTGATTCCTCTTCTTGTAGCAAGGATGATCGTTCACCAAGTATGTCGTCATCTTGAATAGCATAATACTCAATTCCTTGTTCTTGGAATGGTGAAGCATCAAGTGATAATGAATCATAATGATCCTCCAAGTCATAGTTGGAAAACTCAGACTCGCTGCAGACTTGGCAAATCAAAAATTGGACTTGGACTCGAACTCGAACTCAGCAAAAAAGAAAACCATAGTTTTACAAAAAAACAAAAAGAAATTAATGCATTTAGAGAACATAAGAGCCATAATTGAAACATTAAACATGTTATATGATCTCCAAACACTCAATATTTGAAATTTCATCATTCATATTTCAAACTTTAAAACATATAATAGCAGCATAAGTTTATAAATGTCTACAAAATTACATATAATGATATGTCCAAATGTGAAAAACAGCAAACTAAAGACTAAATCTTCCTGTTTGAGCAATAACAAATGTCAAAAGTGAGGTAAAGTGAAAAAAAAAAAATTTAAACCTTGACTGGGTGTTCTCGACAAGTGGCAAGAGTCCTTCATCAGGACTTGGTAACCTAACACTAGAATCGTGCGAGTCCTTAGCAGACTTGGGAGTCTTTGTCCCAGACTCTCCCGGACTTGGCTCGCGAGTCCGTGTCGAGTCGACTCGGCCTGCCAACAAACTCGTGAGTCTTGACGAGTCCACAGAGTCCTCAAACTATGCACCAAGTCACTTATGCTTTCTACTACTTTCTCACTCTCAATCTCCTGGTGATCTTCACAAGTGTCCATGGTTTGTAAAATTTCATGCCTTGATGTTTCCAAACATTGATCTTCACTTGCCACCATCTTGCTAGCTTGAACACCTTCCACTGTTTCCTCCACTTCCTCAGACGCAAGGTTACCCTCAATTGTGACGCTTTGACTACTTGTCTCATTCGTACTATCTTCTTGCATTTTATTCAATAATGCTTCGAGAGGTCGAAGTTGATGATGAATTATGCCTCTTGCAGCAACTTGTTTGTCTTGGAACAATGTCGACAGTGACTCCTCTTGTACTTCCTCCATGAGATCTTTCAGCACCCCTTCGAATAGCATGATGGTGATGATGTCTTTGAGCGCCCCTTAAATTGTTCTTCATATTTGGGCTCGTGTGTGAAAATTTGTAACTCTCCATTCAACATCTCTATGTGATTGTCTTCCTCTCCAAAGACGCTTGATATTTCTTGCAATTCATTCTCAAGGATCTCCTTTTGTATTCGAAATGAACATTCATCAAGGAATTCCTCCTTTTGCAATGGATATGAATCACTGTCTTCCTTGATTGCCATATTGACACATTGATCATCATTTACCACTATCCCACCAGCTTGAACATTCTCAATTGTTTCCTTAACTTGCATTCCAATGTACTCCTCTTTAGGTGCAAGGTATGGAAAGCTATCCATTGCAGTACATTGATCATCAGGTTGACTTGTGTCATCGGCTTGCAACTGGCTTCATTCACTGTCAGATGATGTAGCAATGCCTTGTTCTTGTGTTCTTCTAGACTCATCAGCTGCAAGGTAGGCACTCCAAATTTTGTCAATGATGCACTCATTTGATGCCTTGGGTATTCCATACTTACACTTAACTTGATCGATAGCCTCTTGACATAATAGGTAAGTAAACTTGAAATGAGGTTCATCGTGAATCTTGCACCACCAAAGTAGCAATATCCTTTCCAAGCACAATTACTTGTCGAGACTCAACTGATTTTCAATCAGTCCCCTAAACCTTGTGAAGTTGTCATTGCATTGTGGAGCACCAAAACTGCTAGATCCTATGAAGAACTCCGGCTTAGCTATATCCCAAAAGAAGATTTTTCCTTGTAATGCTAGCTCAAATCTTGACAAGAATGTCAAACAATGCAGCTCACCATGTTCCTTTGTCTCGTGAATTCTACTGTGCCCTGGCAATGAAAGCTCAGAGCCTCAGACACACTGTGTGGATGAATTTGTGCATTCGGTCTCCACCAAATTTGTGGAATATCAACTCGCTGATCATCGTGAAACTGTTGTTGCTCCTTTGAGAAATCTTATCCTTTTGAATTTTCTGATTTTTTTATTTGTTTGGATTTTTCTAGTAGTTCACTTTTTTGGATTTTTCAACTTTTCTACCTTTTTTTTAATTTTTGAATAAGAGAGATCTAGTAAATCTCAAATTTAGCTTGAAAGATCAAGTGGTTCCAGCCACAGAAGATTTGAGCATTAAATTTTTTGGAATCATTTGTCGTTGCACCAAAAGCTTCAACTATCAATGCTTGATACAAACGCCAGATTTGACCGGACCCACGAGAGGCGGTTAGGCCATGTCATGAGTCCCCGAGGAGGTGTTGACCACCAAGTCAACAATCTCCTGCTCAACACCGACTGTACCTTCAACACCTACTGAAGGGAGACTCGATCACGTGACCCAAGGCTTTGATACCAATTGTTGGAGTTGTTTGTTGTTGCGCCAAAATCTCGAACTATCAATGCCCGATACAAACTCCAGATTTAACTCGACCCACAGGAGGCGGTTAAACCATGCCACGAATCCCAAAGGAGGTGCTGACCACCAAGTCAACAAATTGCCTCTTTCTTTTGCAAGTCCGATTGATAATCCAGTGATCACCTTCCTGACTTGTGCAAATTCGGTTGGCGAGTACTTCAAGATATATAATTTGATAAGATCTGGCATCCACTGCTCATGCATTAGCTGTCGATCATGCCCTCCTAGCGTCAATTTTATTGATGTGTTTTTATGCACTATGCAACATAGAATAAAATACTAAGTATTATATCCTGTCTTGAACAAAACAACCTCCTATGATCACACAGTTTAGCATAAGAGGACATTTTGTTCAAGACATGATAGAATACTTAGTATTTTATTCTATGTTGCATAGTGCATAAAAACACTTCAGTTTCCAAAAAACACAAAGGATTATCTTAATAGTTCAACGCTTACTCCATTTTGTAGAATATATCATAACTATGTTGCACTTCACCGCTGTAATAGATTTGCTTGAATTTTCTCCTCTACTAACTCTTCAGATTTGTATTAATGAAAATGTATTTCCCTATGTCTCTATCCATGTATAGGTCTACAACCAAGTCTCAGGAGTCACAATTTGAAAGCAAAGTCAATGGTCATGCCCAGGCAGAAGCATTTTGGTCATTCCCACAACTCCTATCCAGCTCCAAGAATCAGAGATAAATCCTTGATCATCCAGAGAGAGAGAATCAAGCCTTGCAATGAAAAATTAAGTCATTCCAAAACACTTTGAGTGACCATGTGTTGTTGTGAATAACCAGTAGAATACTTACGTCCTTATTTTAATTCAACTTTAGCATCAATCACTTTGCCTTGACTTCCAGCATCCAATACTTATGAAGCCCGTCACAAAGTTCTCACACCAATCTCTGTGTATCTTAATGGCTCCCACTTTACGTTTTTCCTCAACGCACACACACAAAAACATCACATGAGATTTTTAACTAAGAACAATAACTACACCCAACTAATATATGCAATCTCTCTTTTAAAAGAATCTTCTTCATTTACAGCTCCATCCACATCATGATTTTTGTGCTTCTGGAATACAAAAAAACTATTTTGTTCCATTAAGCTTTTGCCCCCCTTCCAAAACACGATGCTTCCAGTTTTTAATACAAATAAAAAATCCCATAAAAAAAAGAACCACAATCTCTTTTGTAACCTCATTTGAATGTTATTTTTAGAAAAACACTTAACGCATACAACAGCCCACATCATAAACAGTTTTTTTTTTCATCATGTTCAGAACACGACCTGTGCTTTTTAATGCACCCCCCTGTTCACATCATGAACGTTTCTTTTAAAAAATCTGTCTTTTCTTCAAAACATGACCTCCTTGATTTCGTAACACAGCGATACACTAATATGTGCCAACAGGTTTGTTTACAAAGAAACTCTTTTTAATGTCCAGAAATTTTCCAGAAACAATAATGCCACCATCAGAAAATTTTACTCTATTTGCAAGAGGAATGATGGTCTGTAATAACTCTAAACAACGCCACGATCAGAAAATGTATGTCACATCCAATAAAATATTCAAATCATTTGCCATGCCAATCGCATAATGCTAAGAACTGATAGTTGGAAAGAAAGAATAATACCACCGCAGAAAGACGTTTCAAAAGTTAAAAGCAGCTCCATTCACACAATGGCCAACATATCAAAAGGTGAATTAAGAGATGATTCCAAAACTCCATTCAATAATACCTGACGCTATCAGAATGGAACAAAAACACACCACATGCAACCGCCCAACATCAAAATATCACAAACATAAAAGGTTAGTTTGATTCCATACAAAAACATCCCTTTTTTACATTTAAAGAATGACATGTCACTCAGTTTGACTTGGCACATGTCAGCAGGTGAAGTAGACACTAGAAAGCTTAAGTGGACAGGCAACCAGCTCAAATAGATAGGCAAGTAGCTCAAGCTAACACTCAGGCAGCTCAAGGAGGCAAGCAACCAGGGAGCTCAACCAAGCAACCAAGTAGCTCAAGCAACTCAAACAAGTAGCCAAGTAGCTCAATATTTCATTCCAATTCTTAGTTTAGAAGACTTGACAAATATCCTTTAACATCAATGATAAAATGCTCAACAGATCACTCAATTACAGCCTTTATGATATTCTAGTAGTTCTTTAGTTTCTGGCAAAATTATCCTTTTTGAACCGTTCATGTGGTGGAGGTGATGCATGGTGATTATTTCTCAATCATATCCTTAACCAAATTTCATTATTCGTACTGTTCCAATAAATATTGCTAATTATAATTGAGAAATGGGTATTGTGTAACCAGAATACAGTAATAATGCCGTAACCATTTTATGATGATATTATAGAAATTATAGATTGAGGGTATATTAAGATATTCATGGTGTTATTATGTCTCTAAGATGGTTCATTGGTTTTTTGTTTAAATTTCATGTAGAACTTATTGAGGCTCTAACTTTGTAGAATTTTGTCAACCAGTATGTATTGTAGTGTTTATGGTTGTTATGATAATAAATGATTACAATATGCACACTTCTGATTCTTGGAAGTATGTTTTGGTATATCCACCATGGTCATAACTTTTTTCACTTCTTCACAGGTGTTTGCCACACTTAGTCCTATCCCTGGGTTCATGCAGTGGCTTCTATCAAAGCTTGCTCAATCAACTTCCGAGAACAGTACAGATTTGGGGGAAGCATCAACAAGTACTTTTAAAGAGAACTTACTTCTTCCAGAAGAGGAGAAGGCAATAGTAGAGGCATTTGTGTAAGTGATCATTATGTTATCTTTTGCTAAATCTAGCATCTACAATTTTCCCTTTTCTTTAACTAGATAGTTGTGAGATACCCTTGCTGATTTCACCCCAAATCCTTGTAATATTTTCCAAACAATTTTGACAAATAGTTGCAAAATGTCTAGTTTTCAGATCAGATTTGGATTGTAACCAGCTTCACATTTTATAAGAACTCGGAGTATTACAACATGGTGCACCTTATCAGCTATGTCTTCCAACATATTCACATTCAATTTTAATCAACTAAATAGAGATATTTGCACACTGAATAGCAACTAAATCATAATAAATGAACAGCTATTACTGGACAGATTTGCAGAAATAAATTTGACAGATAATTTCATAAATCCGAGTTTGATATAAATATTGACCAATCTGCACTACTGTGTGCAGATGATTAATATAAATCCCTGCAAACTTCTGACTTGGAAATGCTGTGGAAATACTGTGCACTTTGACAGTGAAATGGCCATGTCCAAGTTGATAAATTCATGCGTCCCACTATTACTTGGACTTGCACAGACAACATTAAGTATCCATCAAAGTTGAAGGTCTGTGCTGGCTTTATCACTCCTCATGTCCTTTCTGCAGGTATTCATGTAATGTCCCCACCTTTTTAGCATCTCAGTGGAGTTCTTAGCCTTTACATTCTCCGAAGGCTAAGTGGAGAAATAAGGAGAAATTGATTAAATTAATTTCTTATTAAGTCATTAAATAAAATAAAATAAAAAAAGGTGACTTTATATTTAATTAATTTAATTAAAAGTGACTTAAGTGATTTATTTAAATATTTTAATGTTATTATAAAGTTATAAAGTAACTTTATAATAATAAAGTCACTTTAATATTATAATGTGTGAATATGTCTTTAATCCCACATTGGCGAAGAAAGTGTTCGAGCTCTCATAAGAAAGAATAAAAAGGGACTTAAGAGCTCATTTTATATCATCCATCCAGAGAATTGATATTTGTTTGTTATGAACTTGGGAGAAGAAGCCAAGGGTTTCTGATTCAGTCAGCCATTGGAGAGCGACAATTCTTCAGTGTTGCAACCATTTGAGGTGGTGAAATATCCACTAAATTTGGCATTTCAGGAGAGCTTCATTCTGGAGTTCTATTTGGGCTTTAAAAAGAAGGGAAGACATCTAGGGTATGCAGATTTTCGAATATATATTAATTGCAGACCTACAGTTTCATTTGGCAGCCATTAAAAATCAGAATTGAAGCAATCATTTCAAAATACAATTGCTGCTACAGTACCCGCGCTACAGTACCGCCGTACGGACTGCTACAGTGCCGCGTGAACAGTACCGCGTGAATAGTGCCGCTGTACGGATTGCTACAGTACCGCGTGAACAGTAATTTTTTCAAAAAAATTAAAATTTGCAGTTGGCAGATTTTTTCAACTACTGGGACAGCAAAAATCAGGTTTTATCTTACATTGTAATGAATTTGTTTTCCAGGCATATTGGCCATAAAACAGAACAAACATTCCCTTGATAGTTTCGTAAATTAATTCCAGCAGTAATATTATTGTTCCAGTATTATTTTAAGCATAGGAGTTTATTCCAGTATTGTTTCATTGCTCATTATTACCAACAAAAAAACACAAAAAAATCTATAAACATTCAAAAACCAAAACAAATTCAAATCTATTGCATTCAAAAGAAACAGTCAGCAGAGGAGAGCCAAGTTGGGTTCTTACAATTCACCACTGAATATCAGATTGAGATATAAATTTATTCCTCCAAGTCGTGAGGTCGCTGGTCCAAAAGGAAAACACCCAGGCTGAAGCTTCAAATGCACTCTTATTCTCTAAATATACTAATATTTTCACTCCCAAAATATAATTTTGATACACCATACAATATTCAGAATATGATAAACTTGTTTCTAAATAAGAAATAAATGCAATTATCTTTGTTTATGAAACAAACCCTAAACCTTACAAATTTGGAGACTTCACAAATTTGCCCAAATGTGAACTATGTCACAAATTCACCCTTTAGGAAGAGCTAGGTTTTCATTGAACCCTTCTATCAATCTTTTGACTTTTGAAGGTTTTCATCCTCAGAATCTGCTTCAAAGTTTCATAAATCCAGTCATATCAAATCCATGAGCCTCCTTACTTCACCCAACCAGCCTGCTTATAAAGAACTCCAAGAAACTTCTAGAAGATTAGGTTACTTTCCATATTAGATTACATTCCATTTTTGTAACAAATGGAGAAATTTAAATAATTTCCATATTAGGTTACATTCCATTCTTATCATAGCTAGAGAAATTTAAATACTTTACACATTAGGTTACATTCCATTTTGTCAAAACTCAAGAAATTTAAATACTTTCCATATTAGGTTTCTTTCCATTTTTGTCACATCTGGAGAAATTTGAATTAAGTGACTTATTTTATCATTTTCACTTTATTATCAATTAAATTAATTAATTAGTCATCCCTTAGAAACAAAAATTAATTTTTTTGGACAACTTATTTTCCATATTAGGTTTCATTCCATTTTGGTCACATCTGGAGAAATTTGAATGAAGTGACTTATTTTATCATTTTCACTTAATATTCAATTAAATTAATTAATTAAAGTCATCACTTAGAAACAAAAATTAATTTTTTTGGACAACCTATTTTCCATATTAGGTTTCATTCCATTTTGTCACATCTGGAGAAATTTGAATTAAGTGACTAATTTTTTGTTTGGACAACCTATTTTCCATATTAGGTTTCATTCCATTTTTGTCACATCTAGAGAAATTTGAATTAAGTGACTTTTTTGGACAACCTATTTTCCATATTAGGTTTCATTCCATTTTTGTCACATCTGGAGAAATTTGAATTAAGTGACTTATTTTATCATTTTCACTTTATTTTCAATTAAATTAATTAATTAAAGTCATCCCTTAGAAATAAAAATTAATTTTTTTGGACAACCTATTTTCCATATTAGGTTTCACTCCATTTTTGTCACATCTAGAGAAATTTGAATTAAGTGACTTATTTTATCATTTTCACTTTATTTTCAATTAAATTAATTAATTGCAGTCATCCCTTAGAAATAAAAATTATTTTTTTGGACAACCTTTTCAATTAATTTAAATTAATTCACTATATAAAATTTGGGGACATTGCAATCCTCCTTGCCCAAGCATTGCTTGCCCACAAGCAATTCATTCCTACACCACCAAGATCCCAAACCAGCTGTATGAACAACACTACATCATTCTATTGCTCCACCTTGATGCAATCAGAATTACTGAAACCCACGACTTTGTCATTCTGAAGTATTCCCACTATCAAACTGTTTAATGGATCCCAAATTTTGAATTTATCATGACTTCTAATGGAGGAATGATGATTGTCCCTTATCCATCCAACATGCTCCAAACTTGGAAAATCCATTGGTAAGGCTGCCTACTCAATCACATTATGCTTGTTTATCGCTGTCATCATCCAAGTTGCTGCTGCCTTTGGTGCTTCACCCACGAAAGCCTTGAATGTTTTCTTCTTCCCATCCACCATGAACTCCAACTCCATTTGCTGGAAATCCTGAACATATCATCCAAGAGAATGCAACCATAGAATTCTTAATATGATATTGGAATCAGAAGTTCCAATCATGTAAAAATCATCGATGATGGTGTAGTCATCAAATTCAGTGCTCATCTGCAGTACCCTCTTGTTGCATCAGCCATCATCACATGGAATCCTACAAAATCCTCAAATGGTAATCCTCTCCTTGCCACAAAGCAATCACTCACAAAATTATGAGTGACACCGCTATCTACCAAACATGTTACTTGCTGTCCATTCACAACTCCTCTTTTTTAAAATGGTAGATACATAATACTTGGAAGTAAAGTTTTAGCACCATGTGCTAAGGCTGTAATATCTTGCTCCTCATTGTCACTCTCTGAAGTATCATTAATTGTGTCATCAACATCAGATGCAACTTCAATATAATACAATTTACCTTTTTCCCAGCAACTATGACTCTGCCCCCATGGCTCTTTACAAGTGAAGCACTTCTTACACAACTCATTCTTGCTCTCAAAATCCAGCTTCTTATCATCTTCCTTTCTTGGCTTGGATGGAACCTTTGATTCCTCTTGAGATGACTTATTTTGCTTGGTATTCGAATCCTCATAATTGTGCTTTCCCTTAGAGGTAGAAATCTCCATGTGGCGTGCTCTCTTGATGGCAGCAGTAAGAGTAGGAGGGTCAAAGGCTTTAACCCAACCATGAAGTGGCTCAATCAATCCTTCCACAAAATGTACAACCAATCTATGGTCTAAAATGTCGGTGACCATAAGTGAAAGCTTCTGAAATTCAGACTCATGCATCCACCAAACCTACTTGCTTCAAATTAGCCAACTCACGAAATTGCAATTCTGGATCTTTCTTGTCAAACCTGTCAATCAGTAGTTGTGTGAAGTTGGCATATGAAGTGATGTGAGCATATCCCAAGGTGACCGATCCATGTTACCACCACTCATGTGCATCACCATCCAAGTGAAGAGTAGTGTACTTGATTGCCTCCAACTCCACCCTCAATCAACCTTGGAAGAACTTCTCTGTTCACTCCAGTAACATCATGTTATGTGTGCGAACTTGAATAATGCAAATGAGAGTCAAAAACCTCCTTTTGTAGGGTTGAAGGGAAAAAGAGGAATTTAAAATTCAGAGTAAATTACTTTCCCTCAAAAGTCTTTTGCACTTTTATAAAATAACTTTATTTCTAAGTCCACTTTTCCCTAGACGTCCACTTTTCATAACAAAACAAAACTTTATTAGATTCAAACACTAAAGTTAATATTTTAATGTTAACTTTATAACTTTAACAATTAAATAATCCAAATCACTTTGCAGAAAGCACTGCCAAGGCATTGAAAACTGAAATTGAACATGCCAAGAAGGAACTTACGCTGAAGAATAATGTTGGGTGCCAAAAAAGGCATTTACTAAAATTACAAGTGTCCTCCAAGAACTGTGGAGAACAACCCATAAGGCCCAAAATGCTACAGAGAGCATCACTGCAAACCACCACCAAATGCTAAGAATGTTGGAACTCTCCTAGCTCACCTGGAAACTAGTTGACATAAAAATGGGGACATTACATGCAGAATGTGTATAATCCCTATATTCTATAATTTCTAAGTCTTATTTATGTTTAGGTTATTGCTTTGAATGTTGTATTATATTTCTGCACAACATATCAACTGAACTCCAAACCACCACCAGATGCCAAGGAAACCCTAAATTGAGATCTCCAAGAATGTTGGAACTCTCCCAGATCACCTGGAAACTTGTGGGAAACCTCAAAAACTGGCCAATGATCATAGAACATTATAGCATAAAAATGGGGACATTACATGCAGAATGTGTATAATCCCTATATTCCATAATTTCTAAGTCTTATTTATGTTTGTGTTATTGCTTTGAATGTTGTATTCTATTTCTGCACAACATATAATTTTCATTGGTTTGTGAGCAGAATGGTCGTCCTTTCCTAATCAACCCCTGATTGCTGGAATTTTTTCTTAGAAGTAAGAAAAAATGGACAAATGATTCATGACCTTTTTCTTGTAGCTATTGGATTATACTATGCTTTTAACTTAACATATTTATTGTTCAAGCCTTATGTAAGAATCAAATCTTGTTTATTGTGTGTCTGCTTGTAAGAACCCGCCTGTTGGTGTATGTTTTATCATCTACCAAACATTAGAATAAAGTACCCAAAGATAATTTACCCTCTCTTGAACAAAATCACCGCGTATGCTAAGATTTCTAGAAGATCATATGGCAATTCCAAGGTTTCTTTTGTCAGGTCTTGACGTGTGGATAAGCTCAATGGGCGTTGTGATTTGTTGGTAATACACAAAGGGACTTACGCTTAAATGAACTGTCAACAACTTTGGGACTTAGATGGATTTGTCAATTAAAGCTCTCTCTCTTTCTTTCTTTTTGGGATTTTCGGGGTTTAAGACTTTCAAAAAAAAGACAAAAGGTATAAGGGTTGAGAGATATACTCTAATCCTATGAATTCCAGAGACGGTATTGATTCGGTGAACTCAATAAACCACACTTTGATTCGCCTCACTTAAGACAACTATACAAAGTGGATGCAATCTTCAAAGGATGTGTTTTGATCGGAAGTTTAAGCATACACAAAATGGAAAGCTCAGACTAACTTTGCACAGTGAATGAAAATCATCCATTCACCAAAAGTATGAGCAAAGATACACCATAAACCAATACTTATTAGATCTTTCATTCATCTAACATACATGAAATAAAATCTAAACTATTGTGTTGAGGAAATTGAAAACCTTGCTAATCATTCAGATAAAAGAGATTACAAAGCTTTAAGAGAAAGCACACAACTAATGTATTATCTGGAAATGACCTTGTTGCAACAATATTTCAAAAAAACTCACACTCTCCAAATGAGAGGAGGCAACCTTATATAGGCGTGCACAAAAGTTTTGAATGGCCGAGATCGAACAATGATCAAGGGCCCAGATTGAAAGATCAAAACCCTAATTAGGGTTTGTTACAACTAACTACCCTCAACCAATGAGACAATTATATTTGGGGACACTTGTCCTTCTTGCTAAATATGAACCAATAATAAAAATAGAAGGTTGTTGCATTGTGAAGTGTTCCCTCCAGAAGTTTCTGTGGATAAGTCAGGTTCATTGAACCTGGACATGTCGACTTGGAACAATCTGATTGGTTGGAAGATGACGAGGCGTCACCTCAACGTGTCGGATGTCTTCCTTGAATTCTCCAATTTGTGTCAAGAAATTGTCTAAGTATGGAAATTTGTTTCTTCTTGTCACCATCTGATTCTGATTGGGAGCTTGTCTTTAATTTTTTAGGAGATGAAATCCTTCAAGAAGTTGTCCTGATTGCTTCCATAGGTAATCCCTAGCGGAATAGGTAACCCTATCCGTCCCTAGTCTTTCTTCCCAATCCGGTTGTATCACATCATCAGACAAGTCATTTTGCCATCCTGAGACCATTGATCGGAGGATCGTCTTGTCGAGTTCTTGCATGCCTTTTAGGATTGCCTCGCATGCATCGTGTTCTTTATCAATGATTTCCTTCGCATCATTCTTCATGTTGATAGTCCAGTACCACTCTTTGAAAACGTCGATACCATGAGGGTGCAGGATGTCAGAGAGTGCAGGGATCTGTGCTTGGGTCCAAAAGAGAGCATTTATGAGGGGAAGAGTAGCGGCAGCTACTTCATGCATTCTAAGGGTGGTCTCTCGATGGTGGGCCATCTCTTTTACTTCTTCAAGGATTCGTTCTCCCCTTCTTTTGATGTCCTGTATCCATTCCCTGACGGCCCTTGCAGTGTCTCGCACTCCTTCAAATTCTGTTGTGGTTCTCTGTGCTAATGTTGTCGGGGGAATATGGGACTTAGAAGCATTGTGTAATGGTCTCAGGAGTTGATCGATGTATCCTTCAGCCTGCTCAGCACGAGCTCGATACATATCCTTTTCAGCTGTTATTTCTTCAAGTTGCCTGAGTATGTTTTGCACTGAATCCTTGAATTCCTCCTTCTCTTGTTCCTTAGTGGCTCGTCCAATGGGGACAGTCGTGATGCTATAATCGGCCAGTGTAATCTGATCTACTGGCTTGTCTAGGTGGTTTGGTGGTGGCCTTGTGCTGGGCTCTGGCAATTAACCATTCTTGAGGTACAGCCTGGGCTGATGCTATGGTTAAATTTGCACTTTGTTCCTGGATGTTCCTAGCCGTCTCATCACAAATTTGCAGTTGTTCCATTACCGGAGGAGTGGAGGCGGTGTCAAGTTCTTTGCTTGCAGCCGAATTTTCTCCTACTTCACTGAACAATTGTCTGGTGCCTTCGCGCAATGGTTGCTCTTTGGTCCTTTCGAGCTCGCGAGTCTCCTCTGTTTTTTGCTCTCCTTCAATGGTAGAGTCATCTTTGGTAGTATTATGGAGCAGCAATTCATGGCGTCTCTGTTGGGTGGGTTCGTGCACTTCAATCCCCTGAATGGATGGAATTTCTCCTTCTTCAATTTGGTTACCCGACTCGACTGATTCAATAGCTCTTAGTTCGGCGTCTACCATGTCGGGTGTGGGAGGGTCATCAACTCCAAATGTATCAATGTCGCTCTGGGAAGGCGGAGCAGGTATATAGTCTAGCTCTACCACATCATCGGACGAACTGGGGTCCTTTGACGATGAAGTGACCTCTGGTCTCCTAATGGGAATCTTTTCCCTTCTTGTTCTCTTGGATGTCCGAGTCCCTCTGCAAGCCTTAGCCTTCTTCCTCTTCTCGGTCTTTTCAATTTCTTCCCTGGGTGCACTGGAAGTTCCCTCATCTTCGGAGGACTAAGAATCGAGGCTACCCATTAAGTGGTAGGTGAACTGGACTCCATGAATTAGTCGCTCAATTTGTTGATGCAACCATTGGTCTGTATATCTTGTTGGGGCTGCCATGACTGCCTCAAAATCAGTGATCGGGTCTTGCGACCAATCAACGCCTGGCAAAAGATGCCTTGCTACCTCAAATTCCCAGACTTGCAGACAATTCTTTGAATCTGTGAGTTGATCTTGGACCCGGCGATATTCATAGAGTCGCATTTGTTGCACACTCAACCTAGAATATTCACGCCTTTGGACCTCATAGTCATCAGAGCAGTTTTTCCAATAATCTTCAACCGATTCCTTTGCTCTGTACCGCCTGCCATAGGCTCTCTTTGCCAGATTGTCGTGAACAAGAGCATTTCCTCGGAGAATTCTCTTGTATGCCATATAAGGCTAGCTCTCCAAAGGATTCCTCCGCTTGAGATGGGGTTTTTAGATGGATGTCTTGATTGCCTAAAATCATGGGGAATGCAAACCCAGCTAGCTTCCTGTCTCTAAGTAAGCTGCTTGTCGGACGCGACTTCCTTGCGACCTCCATAAGAACTATCTTGTCGGTTGGGTACCGTGGAAGCCGGAGAGGGGCACCATCAAAGCCAGTTATCCGGATGTAGGAGAACCTTGGGAACTGGATGAACCAGGCTCCGTATCTCTGTACCAGAACAGTAGCTTGCTCTGAGAGCCTTATATGCAATCCTCCCTGCATTAGCCTAACTAGGTGCATTGTGAAGGCGTCATTGACGCGCTCATATTGACCAACCGCATAGGCCGGGCTTTTCTTTTCTCTTTGAGCTATATCCTGATAATGCAGCTGTGGGTAGCAATCATACACTTTTACCTGACCAGGCCCATTCCCAATTTCACCTTTCATTATTAAACCTGGCAGTGGTTGGTTCTTGGCGAACATGTAGACCAAATAGGAGGTCATAGTGAAGTATTTCTTTGTTTCAAGTTCTATCAGCTGAGTGTGGATGTTGTCGCTTATGATCTGGGCCCAGTCAAACTTGGATTTCCCAGCGAAGACCTGCTCGTGAAGTAAAACATCCATTCTTCAAAGTAGTTGGATTGGGGAAGTCCCATAATCCTGCTGAGCAATGTGACCATGTCCCCATGCTCATTGTGAAAGTCGCTTCTAGGGGTCTTTTTCCCAATCTTGATGCTTGGAGGTCTTCTCTCCTTGTACCACTCTTCATTCATTAGTGCTCTGCACCTGGCGGGATTCATATCATACACCCCCTGTACTTTGTCCATAGTTGTTGCTATGGGGTTGTTTGGAAAGGGAATGTCAAATGCGTCACCAATGGCCTCAGGAGTGAAGTTGGCAAGGGTCATGTTCTCGAGGAGCACCAATCTGGAACCTGGCTGGTAATGTCAGGCAGCTTCTACCACTAACTCATAGTTTTGCACTGCTGGAGGAAATCCCGCCGTTGGGCGATGCCCCTTTCCATCATCTGTCTAGGCCTGCCATAGGCGTTAGGGGAGAAGACTCGATTCTTGAAATCTTGGATATCAATATGGCCCAGGTCGGTATCACCGACACTGTCCCAGACACTCCGAACTTTTGACTCCCTCAGTCCTCCTCTTTGATACTGATATTTCATCCTTTCAACTTTGCGAGGGATATCTAATTTGGATGCTCGCAATGTCTCGGCTATAGCAGGCGTCTTTGATGATTCTACCTCTGATTTAGGCACCTGCACAGCCGGATGCGGATTACGAGGCGATAAAAGGGAAGTAAAGTGGGTTAGATAAAGAATATTCCAGCATTCAAGGATTAATTCAAAAACCGAATTAGAAGAACAACATGATTTTGTTAGTTAAAAGCTTGGTTGATTTAAACCCAAGTATTTATGAAGCTTTTGATTGCGAATTTATACTTAAGCATTTTCGGGATCAATTTTCAAAATGGACAAAGCTTGAGAAATTTTCCTAAGTTTGAAAATGCATTTTCTAGCTGATTCTTACGAGTAAGTTCTGATTTCAATTGCTTTGCATGACGCCTTACAAACGGAAAAAAGATGCGATTTTGAAGATTTAAGTATTTTAATCAATTTTTTGCACAGACATCCATCCAATTTGTAAATATTTCAGACGATCGAGAGAGGTAAAGCGTACTTACCTGGTGAAAATGGACGGCGAGAAATTGCCCGATTTGCCCTGCAAGAATGGATGGGAGAGTTCTACAAATTTTGAATTTCAACGGTTAACTTTATTCAAATTTTCGTGCCTATGGTTTGAAAAGAACTTGCAGTTTTGAATTTTAGACTTAGCGATTTTTTTACCTTGGGCGAAATGGTAATTGAACTTGAATGTTTGAAAGAGTTTATGTCAGCGATTTTACCTTGGGAAATTTCAGCAAATGAAGGGAAGGGGGTTTCAGATTATGAAAATTCACGCTTCTGCCCTACGGTGAGCCATTACGGAGTTTACTGTGTTTGCAAGATTTGTACAAAAAAAAATTGCGATCTTACCTTTGATGCAAATTGTGCTCTCTGGCTCCACCCTCCAAACCTTACACGATCCTCTTTCACGCGATTTTACCCTAACTTCGGCGGAATGAGGGAATTTTAAAAACTTCAAACATTTCGCATTTTCATCCTCCAAATCCCGAACTTCGGTGCTTTGACATGGTTCGCAAACTTCACTCTCTGCGCTTTCTCTTAAACGTGATCTTCAGAGGAATGAGGGATTTTGCCAATTTAAACACTTCGCACTTCCACCCTAAAATGCGATTTTCGGCGCTATGAGGGTTTTGAAGATTTCTTAAACTTCGCATTTATCCCTAGCCTTCAGCATTCTAGAGTGTTTTGCTAATTTCGGGCTCTTTGACAATTTTGCCAAATTTCAGACTTTTGACATTTCACTTAAGGGGTCCAAAATTTGGCCCTTTGGGCATTTTTGCCAACTTTTTAACTTTTGACATTTCACTTAAGGGGGGCGAGGGGCATTTTTGCCAACTTTTTAACTTTTGACATTTCACTTAAGGGGTCCAAAATTCGGCCCTTTGGGCAGTTTTGCCAACTTTTTAACTTTTGACATTTCACTTAAGGGGGCCGAAATTCGGCCCTTTGGGCATTTTTGCCAACTTTTTTAACTTTTTATTAAAAAGTACGAGTTTTGGCACTTGGGCGAGTTTGTCAACCTTGGCACTTTGCAAAAAAAAAAAAAAAAAATTTTGCTCCTTCTCTTCCAGCTAGCAAAAATCGCCATTCATTCAAATCTCGTAAACTTTGTAAAAACAAACATCATGTAATCTCTCTCATCGCTCTTATGCAAAAATTGGCAACTTTGGGTCCTCATGCAACCCTCAGACGCGCTGTCCCTTGCTTGGTGGGCTTCACCAACCTCTATCATCTCACGCCTATTCAAGGCGATTTTACAAGCTTGAACAATCTCTTGGAATTCGTGCCCAAGGGCTCGACTGACCTAAACGGAAACACCGGCTCCTTCGCTTAACATCGTCATCTTATAGACCAATCGCAGGCTCGCTCGAAAGGACACGAGACACTCTGCGCGAAACTCAACAGGGCGAAGACGGAAAAGGGCCCAAAAAGAAAGGGGGACCCTGTCAGCGACAGGGAACGTGTGCAACGCACAACAGAACCCTAATTCGAAATTAAGGTTAGGGCTGGGGAAAAAAGTGAATAAAAGAAGGAAAAGGTAGCCATTTGTGACTGTGAGATTTTGCCAAGATCTAGAGGCAATGGAAAGCACAAATAAGAGAGAACAAAATAGATGATAGGAATAAGCTGTATTCTATCAAGATGCAAAATATGATCAACTGGATCATTATAAGATGTTCAATAGTTGCCCGTCCAAACAATGTAGATGAGCCTGCTTATATAGGCAAGGCTTATGGATATGTGAGCACACAAAAATGACATGTGGCTCAATAAGAAACAATGGTAGGTAGGAAATAGATGTGGGTAGGTAGGAGAAACAATATAATATTCCACATGAGGTGGATCACCCACTGAATGTGGAGTGTAACAACAAGATAAGTCCACAAAAGGTGGAAATTCTCCTACACGCACTATCCCAATGTGGCACAAACACCCAAGTGTCTCATACCCAAACTACTATTAAATGCATGTACCTAAGTAAATTTAAGTAAAGTGTAATAATATCCATGATGAATAATTATTTACACCAACACCCCCCCTTAAGTGCAACTTAGGGGAATGCACTAAAGTCTAAAAATGCAACTAAGCAATGCAAGATAGGTCCCGGCTACAAGGCCATGTTAGGTACCCATGTACAAATGCAAATGCACACAAACCAATGCAATGAAATCTCTCATAAAGCGGAGAAAGAGAGAAAAACCCAATGGCAAAAAACCCTCCCCCAAAAAAGAGATGATGAAAGTAAACAATACTCTCAATGATGAATGAGAAGAACAAAAAATATGTCCCCCCCATAAGAGAGAAGAGACCATGAAGCCCTCCCTCAATGTCGAATCTCCTGCAAGGATGGTCTAATGATGTTGACCAAAATACCTCCCCATAAGGAAGAAAGAGAGCCTATGCTGCACCAATAATGTCAAAGTGTGACAAAACCAGGTACCAATGTCGATGACGATGAATCACTCGCTGCAACAAAAAGAAGATTAGGCATGGAGACAACTTGCTTTGAGCACCAACTGAATACTCATAAATAGCAAAAATACTGGTAGAATCCATGTCTCATGGGATCCATGCACCAAGTCTCACAAGATATTCCTAATCTATCTGTATAAGAGGATTACATCAAATAGTCAACAATGACAAGATACAAAGAGGTGTGGCACTTTATGATAGTGCGAGTACAACATTGCTCAAGCAAGAGCATACATCATGATAAAATATTCGAATGTGGAAACATGAAAATGATGCCACCAACAAAGAAGCCCTATAGAATATTGCAGATGAAGATGCCTCCGAATGGAATTTCACCAAGAGATATAAATGAACAACTGACCCCCCATAAAAAGATCATGTTGGCACTTTGTTAACGTGTCTGGAATCGCATTGCTGCAAACTCCATACGGCCAACACAGAATAGAATAACCAGCTGAGTATCCTATCCTCTCTTGAGATAAGGAAATCCCTAGTGCTATTTTCTGCATTTTGATCAAAGGGGATAACCTCAAGGTTTCGTTTGTCAGGTCTTGACTGCGGGATTTCTCAGTGGTTTGATGTGTTTATGCTAGAAACACAAGGGGGACTTACGTTGAGATAGGCAATTTATAAATAAGTTCCCTGGAACTTTTATGATCTTTCTTATCAAATGATTTCGGTTGAGTTTATATTGTTTTCAGTGGGACTGCGGATTCTCTTGATAAAAAAAGGGAAAAGGGAGGGAAGGATAGAGAGAGAGAGATACATGAAATGTAAATTTTAACTAAGATAGCAGATTCAATCAAACAGACAGACACCTCCAAATAACTAGACTAAGCATCACCAGCTACTTAAGCACAATGTTTGCATAAATCCAGTGCAATCTTCAAAGGAAAAACAGGATTTTCATGTTATCAGCTACAACATTAGAACTTTTAGATTCATAGTGAGTATTCAATAACTGAACTAAGCATAACAGGTTCAGATTAACCATACAGAGAGAAAGGCAATCAGCCATTCCCCAATGGTGTGAACTGCGAGGATTCTATCAGATGTTTGCTTGAAAATGCTATGTAAAGTAAATAAACATAACTGAAAAATTTTCTAAA
Source organism: Cryptomeria japonica (assembly GCF_030272615.1). Classification (NCBI taxonomy): domain Eukaryota; kingdom Viridiplantae; phylum Streptophyta; class Pinopsida; order Cupressales; family Cupressaceae; genus Cryptomeria; species Cryptomeria japonica. Next base: position 771,107,988 of record NC_081408.1, read on the forward strand.
TTAGTGAAGAAGGAGACCATGCACTCACAAGGAAACTTGGAAACAGTCTTAATCTTTGCATTAATTCCTGTAAATTTCGCCAGAGCTTTTGCAACAATCCAAGAACTTCTTGCAAAATGAGGGAAAACCAGTCCCTTAAATAGGCTTCAAAAAGGATGAATGGCCCAGATTTAATATAAACAAATGGCCCAAATTCATCCATAAACAATGGCTGCCCATACCCATAAATGGGAGGCAAATATCAACAACCACCCCAAAATGGGCAATAACGACCCAAAAAAGGATAATTAAATCTTATCCAAAATTACCCAAAAAGGTGCATTCATAAAGTTTTACATTTTAGTTGACCTGAAAGTCAAATATGACCTTTTGGGTGAAAAGGTGCACTTTTCAGAATTTTAGAAAAAGGAAAAGCACTTTTAAAGTTTTTTTTTTTTTTATAAAAAAAAGGAAAAGTACTTTAGGAAAGCACTTTTTCTTTTTCAGCTTCACATTCCTTTTCTAGAAATTCATCTTCACCATGCAGATACTCCTGCGAAAGATCCCGACCTGCGGCACGCTCTCCGTGAACATATTCCTGGAACCTGCGGCACAATTGGAATAGCAGACCGAATGGAGGCATAGGAGGATGGCGAATTTTATATTGCATGCCCTCAAGGTACTGGTCTACCTGCTTCAGACCGTCTCGCCAGTTGGAACAATTACGTTTGAAGCACGACAGATCTGAGTGGAATCGACCGGCAAAGCTTAGGTCCTCAGTGGAATAAGTTATCTTATTTGTTCCCAATCTTTCCTCCCAGTCCGGCTGTATCACTTCGTCAGATTGGTCATTTACCCATCCCGGAACCATTGATCGGAGGATTATCCTGCCAAGTTCTTGCATGTTTTTTAGAATTGCCTCGCATGCATTATGTTCTCTATCAATGATTTCCTTCGCATCATTCTTCATGTTAACAATCCAGTACCACTCTTTGAACACGTCGATACCATGAGGGTGCAGGATGTCAGAGAGTGCAGGGATTTGGGCTTGAGTCCAGAAGAGAGCATTCATGAGGGGGAGAGTAGTGGTAGCTATTTCATGCATTCTGAGGGATTCGCTTTTTACCTCCAACAACTTGACTAGGGTGGTCTCCCGATGGTGGGCCATTTCTTTTACTTCTTCAAGGATTTGCTCTCCCCTTCCTTTGATGTCCTGCATCCACTCCCTGACGACCCTTGCAGTGTCTCGCACTCCTTCAAATTTTGTAGTGGTTCTCTGTGCTAATGCTGTCGGGGGAATATGAGATTCGGAAGCATTGTGCAATGGTCTCAGGAGCTGATCGATATACCCTTCGGCTTGCTCAGCACGAGCTCGATACATATCCTTTTCAGTTGTTATCTCTTCAAGTTGCCTGAGTATATCCTGCACTGAATCCTTGAATTCCTCCTTCTCTTGTTCCTTAGTGGCTCGTCCTATGGGGACAGTTGTGATACTGTAATCCGCCAGTGTAATTTGATCTGCTGGCTTGTCTACAGGCGGGGTGGCAATGTGAAGAGTGCGGTTCCTTTGCTCATCTTTGGTCACTCTAGAATACGCCTTGGGCTTTTTCTTCCCCTTAGCTTTAACTTGGTCTATGCGCGAGAAAATGTCCTCCAGATCAATAGGTGGTTTGGTGGCGGCCTTGTGCTGGGCTCTGGCAATCAACCATTCTTGAGGTAATGTCTGGGCTGATGATATAGTTAAGTTTACATTCGGTTCTTTGGGGTTTTCAGCCGACTCATCACAGATTCGCAGCTGTTTTGCCACTAGATGGATAGAAGAGGTGCCAAGTTCCTTGCTTGCAGCTGAGTTTTCTCCCACTTCACTGAACAATTGTCTGGTGCCTTCGTGATGGTCGCTCTTCAGCCCCTTCGAGCTCACGGGTCTCCTCTATCCTTTGCTCTCCTTCAACGGTAGAGTCATCTTTGGTTGTATTATGGAGCAACAGTTCATGGCGGCTCTGTTGGGTGGGTTCATGCACTTTGATCCCTTGAATGGATGGAATTTCTCCTTCCTCTATTTGGTTACCCTGTTCAGTTGATTCAATGGCCCTTAGCTCAGCTTCTAGCATGTCGGGTGCGGGCGGATCATCAGCTCCAAATGCATCAATGTCACTCTGGGAAGGCGGATTAGGTATATAATCTAATTCTACTACATCGTCGGACGAACTGGGGTCCTTTGACGATGAAGTGACCTCTGGCCTCCTTATAGGAATCTTTTCCCTTCTTGTTCTCTTGGACGTCCGAGTCCCTCTGCAAGCCTTAGCTTTCTTTCTTTTCTCGGGTTTTTCAATTTCTTCCCTAGGTGGACTGGACGTTCCCTCATCTTCGGAGGACTGAGAATCAAGGCTACCCATTAGGTGGTAGGTGAACTGGACTCCTTCGTGAATTAGCCTCTCAATCTACCGATGTAACCATTGATCTGTGTACCTTGCTGGGGCTGCCATGATTGCCTCAAAATCAGTGATCGGGTCCTGGGACCAATCAACGCCTAGCAAGAGATGCCTTACTGCCTCAAATTTTCGGACTTGGAGGCAATTCCCTGAATCTGTGAGTTGATCTGGGACCTGACGGTATTCAAAGAGACGCATTTGCTGCACACTCAGCCTAGAATATTCACGTCTCCGGACCTCATAGTCATCAGAGCAATTCTTCCAATAGTCTTCAACTAATTCCTTTGCTCTGTACTGCCTGCCATAGGCTCTCTTGGCCAGATTATCGTGATCGAAATATTTTCTCGGAAAATGGTCCTGTAGACCATAAGAGGCCAGCTCTATGAGGGATTCCTCTGCTAGGGTGGGAGTCTTCAGGTGGACATCCTGGTTGCCTATGATCATGGGGAACGCGAATCTAGCCTGCTTGCTCTCTCTGAGTAAGATGTCGGCCAGACGTGACTGCCTTGCGACCTCCATAAGAATTATTTTGTCGGTTGGGTACCGTGGAAGTCGGAGAGGGGCACCATCAAAGCCTGCTATTTGGATATAGGAGAACCTTGGGAACTGGATGAACCAGGCTCCATACCTCTGTACTAGAATAGTAGCTTGCTCTGAGAGCCTTATGTGTAATCCTCCTTGCATTAGCCTGACCAGGCGCATTGTGAAGGCGTCATTGACGCGCTCATATTGGCCAACTGCATAAGCTGGGCTGCTCTTTTCCCTCTGAGCTATATCTTGGTAGTGCAGCTGCGGGTAACAATCATAGACCTTTACCTGACCAGGCCCATTCCCGATTTCACCTTTCATTATCAAACCTGGCAGCGGCTGGTTCTTGGCGAACATGTAGACCAAGAGGTCATAGTGAAGTATTTCTTCGTTTCAAGCTCTATCAGCTGAGTGTGGATGTTGTCGCTTATGATCTGGGCCCAGTCAAACTTAGACTTCCCAACGAAGACTTGCTCTGTGAAATAGAACATCCACTCCTCAAAGTAGTTGGATTTAGGAAGTCCCATAACTCGGCTGAGTAATGTGACCATATCCCCATGTCCATTATGAAAATCACTTCTTGGGGTCTTTTTCCCAATTCTGGCGCTCGAAAGCCTTCTCTCTTTGTACCACTCTTCGTTGATCAATGCTCTGCATCAGGCCGGATTCATATCATATGCCCCTTGTGCTTCATCTATAGTTGTGGCCGTGGGATTGTTTGGGAAGGGAATGTCGAGTGCATCGCCAATGGCCTCCGGAGTGAAATTGGCAATGGTCATGTTCTCGAGGAGCACCAGTCTCGAATTTGGCTGATAATGTCGGGCAGCCTCCACTACTAATTCATAGTTTTGTACTGCTGGAGGAAATCCCGCCGCTTGGGTGATGCCACTTTCCACCATCTGTCTAGGCTTGCAATATGCGTTAGGGGAGAAGACCCGATTCCTGAAGTCCTGGATGTCAATATGGCCTAGGTCGGTATCACCGACATTGTCCCAGACGCTCTGAACTTTTGACTCCCTCAATCCCCCTCTTTGATATTGGCACTTCATCCTTTCAACTTTGCGTGGGATATCTGATTTGGATGCTCGCGATGTCTCCGCTGCAGCGGGCATCTTTGATGATTCTACTGCCAATTTAGGCATTTATCCTACACAGCCGGACGCAGATTACGAGGTGATACAGAAGAAGTAAGGCGGGTTAGATTAAGAATACTCCAGCATTCAAGGATTAATTCAAAAATTTAGATTGGAAACGGAGCGACATTTCTAGCTAACAGCTTGATTGATTTTAACCACAATATTCATGAAGCTTTTAATCGCGAATTTATACTTGACACTTTCTGGATTAATTTTCAACAAGGACAAAGCTCAGAAAATTCTCCTAAGTTTGAAAATGCAATTTCTGGTTAAACCTTAGGAGCAAATTCTAATTTTGACTGCTTTGCACAACGTTTTACAAGCAGAAAAAGATGCGAATTTCGAAAATATAAGCATTTTAATCAGATTTCACACATACGTCTATTTGATTTATAAGAATTTTAGATGATCAAGAGAGACAAAGCGTACTTACCTGATGAGAGTGGATGGCGAGAAATTGCCCGACCTTGCTGCGTGAAGCCGAATGGACAATTCTGCAAATTTTGGAATTTCAACGGTTATCTCCTTAATTCGAATTTTCGCGGTTGTTGTTTGAAAGGAATTTATCATTTTAGACTAAGCGATTTTTACCTTGGGCAATTGGTAATCTAAACTTGAATATTGGAATGGTTTGTGTCAGCGTTTTACCTCGAATGCAATTTATACTTTCTGGTTCCCCTTTCAAAATCGAACGTGATCCTCCCTTACGCAAAATTCAGCAACATGGAGGGCTTTGCCAACTTCTAAACTTCACACTTCGTTCCTGTTGACGTGTATTTTGTACACTATCAAACACAGAATAAAATACCTAAAGGTACCTTATCCTCTCTTGAGTAAAGCCTCTGATTGCTGAAGATATCGCGAAAAAGGATCAATCAGGATGACTTCAAGGTTCTTGTATGTAGGGTCTCTACGTGTGGATAAGCTCTCTGTGGTATGATGTGATTTGCTGGAATCACAAGGGGACTTACATTTGATGATTGAACGTCTGATCTGCTTTGAATATTGCTGGAACACAGGCTCTTACTAGCTTAGATTTGAAAAAAGGAAAAAAGATGAGGGCGAGGAAAGGATCTAATCCTAACATTAAGAATGTAAGAGCAATGAATGATCTTTGGTGAAATTCTAACTAAGTCTTGTTTTGACATCCCAGGACCATCTCCACAAGGTTAGTGCGATCTTCGAAGGAAAGCTTTATGATGTTCAAATCATCACTGCAGGCATAGACACCATCAGGTTGATGCATATCAATGAAGAAGCGACAATTGAAGTTAAGCTTAAGCTGAATGATTCCAGTTGACTACGCAAGGCAAGTCTGCAATCAACAAACTGCTAGTAGTATGGATGTATGAATTTCACCATCAATCAAGCATATTTCTTCTACTCATCTAATAACATGAAATCAAATATGAGAAGTATAAAGACCATGCAAATTGTCGAATCGACCCATAAATTTCACCATTTCTTCAATGAAGTTACAAGTCTTTTACAACAACATCTTGGCAACAATCTTTGCCTTCTCTCTCTACTCTACTCTAATTGCTATTCTCTCTCTATCTTCTAACTGCTTCCAACTATTCCTAACTATTTCTAATTTTCTTTACAAAATGAAATGCCAGGGCTTATATAGTGCCCTCAATACAATTCGATGGCTTAGATCAATTCGAGATCGATGGCCAAGATTTTACAATGAAAACCCTAACTAGGGTTTGTTAGAACCATTACATAACATTTAATGCTTGACCAATGAAATAATTGTATTGCTTGGACACATGTCCTCTCTGGAAAAATCGACCAATGGATAGCCGGGGTAGGTACATCGGAGTTTGTGCCACCTTCCATGGGTTAGGTACATTGAATCTGGACATGTTGAGGTGGACCACACTGACTGGAGAAGTGATGACTAGGATGCCACCTCGTCTGACACTTGTAACTTGGTAAATATTCAACTTGATGTTGTTGAGAAGCTAGCTTTAATTAATTCATCTGGAACTATCTGCTTCTTCAACGAACCCTTGTTCTAACTTCTTGTGTCCTTGATGTGCAGGATGATTGATGTACCTCGCCTTGGAATACTGGATTGGAGAAGTCGCCCTTGATGACGTTAGTCCAAAGAAGGCCGTCCTTGTTGATGCTAGGCTGGAGGAGGTCGCCCTTGTCCTTGCTTGATTGTCCTTGATCTGGCTTGATTTTCCTTGAAGAGAGTCTTCCGATTTGTAGATCTTTCGAGCTTGGGAATCGCCATCTTGACACCTACACAACATTTCACAATTAATAATATATCTTGAAGTGTAGAAAGGAAGATTCAAGATTCTAATTTTAGGAAACTTCATGATAAATCTTGAGTTGTCATTTCCTAATTTAGGATTTTCAAAGAAAATTTTAAATCTTCAAAAAAATGGTGCCAAGGTGATTACGCCATACCTCCACTTGGGAATTAATTCTAAAAAATGATGCAAAAATAGGAGAATTCGCTAGGCAAAATGTAGATCAAGACTCCCTTTAGCAGAATGTGCCCCCTTTAGCTTGGAAAAGAACTCCATCTTCCACTAGCTTCTTCAAGATCTGGAAATTCGTCTTCAAATGTCTTCAAAAATCTGGAAATTATCCTCCAATCTAGCAAGAAATACGCCTCTCCAATAGCCTTCAAGATGAATTTCGCCTTCCTTAGCCTCCACACTTGGTAGAAATTCGCTCCACACAAGCTAGATTTCGCACCTCCTTCCTTGCTTCTCCAAATCGCACTTGAAAGGATGATTGAATGATTTGAATTGTGAAACAACACCTCCAATAGATAGAGCGCTCACCTTCCACTTACCCATGAGGCCGACCTTGCAAGTAAAGGCAAAAAAATAAATAAAATTAAAAAAAAAGAAGAGGCCGACTTGATAAAATGAATAAAAATAATACCTCAAGCGCTTCATCTTTTAATTTTAATTTAATAATAATTCATTTCAAATGCCTCAATAATTAAAATTTCGATTTTTTAAAGGCATAAATTAATTATTAAATGTTTTGCGCACTTATTAAATGTCAATTTAATTTCAAAAATATTTCAATGTTTTATCGAAATTGGCATTTAATGTGTCATAGATGATATTGGCGTCTAGGCATGGCAAGATAATGGACATCAACAAGATCGCTCTGGTCCCTAGGAGAGGGACAGGAGCGCCCTTACACTTTAGCCTTGCAATTCTTGTTTTTCACGTTCAACACTTCATCCTGGACGTCCAAAATGGCATTTTACTTGAAACCTTGAGTTTGACCTATTCAATTTTTGGAACGAATGCTCCTTAGAACCATTTTCGCCCTGGTCCCTGGGAGAGGGACAGGAGCGATTTTGCATTTATAAGCTCACTTGTGTTTTGCTAGCTTCGAAAATTATCTTCAACGGATCGATTGCGTCTTCCTTAACCCACCTCAAACGCGAAACTTGCCTTCCTTTTGCCAAAAACTTGTCTTGAGGGAAAATCGCTCTGGTCCCTTGGAAAGGGACAGGAATGCCCTGGCCTTTATGAGCTCATTTATGCCTTGTTAACTTTCAAAACTATCTTCAATGGGTTGATTACGTCCTCCTTCATGCCTTTGATGTCTCAATTTGTCCAAACAAGGTCAGGAATGACTCCACTAAGCTTTTTCGCTCTGGACCCTTGGTGAGGGACAGAAGCGCTTCGTCTTGGTCCCTTGGAGAGGGACAGGAGCGAAATTCGCTCTGGATCCTCAGTGAAGGGCAAGAGCGAAATTTGGCTTTTTGAACTCTCTATCAGGATAATTTTTTTATGGAATATAACATTTAAGTATAAGTCACTTATACTTTAAGTTATATTCCATATATACTTTCAGGATGTTTGAGAGTGGTTTCAGACCTCCAGGAGTTATATTGCAAAATCTAGTTTTTTGAGGTTTTTCAGTTTCCAGACTAGTCAAATTTCAGGATCAGGACTTTCAGACTTAGCCAAATTTCAGGATCAGGACTTTACTCCATCAGGACTTGCTATCCTATTGATCTTCCCGACAGCACTCAAAATGCAAAGGCTTAACTAACAAAACCCTAGAAGACCAAAAAGCAAACCCTAAAAAGCAAAAAAGCAAGGGTCCCCATTTGCAATGGGGCGATGTGTGAAAACGTCACAACAGTTCCCAAATTGCGAACTTCGGAGCTATGGCGCTGCAATCTTCGAAGGAATGGAGGGGTTTTCAAATTCGAATTCCTTATATTGCTTCTTCGCGTTCTTCCCTCAGCTTTTGATTTTGGCTTTATGGCGAATTTCGGAGCCTTGAGAGGTTTTACAAATTTAGACTGCGCTTTTAAACCCTAAGCGCGAACTTCGGATGCCTTGGCTCATTCTGCGATTTTCAAATAACTTCGGACCATTTTAAGCCCTTTGGAATTTCGCAATTTTTAACGCTTCTTTGCGATTTTCGGAAGCATTTTCGGACCATGCATCGCTTCTTGCAAATTTATAACAAACTTCAGACCACTTGGCATGTTTGGAATTTCGTGATTTTAGACCTTTTGGCGAATTTCGGAGCGCTTAGACGTTTTTGCGAATTGGAGATATTTTCGGAGCCTAGGGAGTTTTGCAAGCTGAAAGGTAATTTTCGGACCATTTAACACTTTTCACAACTTAAAAAAAACTTTGGACCCTAAGCCCCCTTTTGCAAATTCGGAGTTTTAACGCTTTTCGCGAATTTCGGGGTTATAATGCCTTTTTGCGATTTTAGGACAAATTCGGACCTTAAGGCTTTTTTTTTACAACTTATCCAGAATTCGGACCATAAGCGCCTTTTTGCAAATTTAGAACATTTTCGAGTTTCGGCCCCAGGGTCCGAAATTTGGGTGACTTAAGTGAATTTCGAACCATGTGGGGTCTTTTGCAAACTTCCAAAGCATTTTCAGACCTTTTGCCAGCTTTGGGAAATTTCGAATTTTTTGAAATTTAACCCCAAGGTCCGAAATTCGGCCCCCGGGGCGATTTTCACAATCTCTTAACCTTTTGAATTTTTAGAATTTTAGCCTCTGGGTCCGAAATTCGGTGCCTTAGGCAATTTTGGCAACTTTTTGAAATTTTGGACCCTTTGCCAATTTTCATAGTTTTAAGGCATTTTCGGACCTTAGGCCCAGTCTTGCAAATTTTGGAGTTTTCTCTCAATTTGGCCTGAAAGTCCAAAATTTTACTCCTAGAGCGATGTTGGCGATTTAGACTTTCTCCTCGAGAAGCATGAGCTTGGGCACTTGGGCAAGTTAGTCAACCTTGGCATTTTGGCCAGGAAATTCGCTCCTTCACCAGCAGGCGAAAATCATCCTTCGTTCAAATCCCATAAACATCGCAAAGACAAACCTTATGCAATCTATCTCATTGCTCTTGTGCGAAAAACGACAACTTTGGGTCCTCGTTGGACCTTCAGATGCACTGCTCTTTGCTTGGCAAGCTTCACCAATTTCTATCACCTTACGCCTATTCAAGGTGATTTCACAATTTTGAACAAACTCTTGGCATTCGTGCCCGAGGGTTAGACTAGCCTGATGGAATTATCGGCTTCTTTTCCTTGACATCATTACTTCACAGACCAGTCGCGGACTCGCTCGAAAGGACGCGAGACACTCTGCGCAAAACTCAATAGGGCGAAGACGAAAGGCCCAAAAACAGGAAGGGGGACCTTGTCGGCGACAGGGAGCGTGTGCAACGCACAACACACTTGCAAATAATGGCAAAGTGGACTTCTAATTTCAATTTTACAACTTCTCAAAATGATATATAAGAGATTTCAACAAATACTGCTAGTGATCTAAACTGAGATCCAAGCAAAATACATGTACCGAATAGGCCAAAAATGACCAAATATTGAAAGTACAATATCCACTCAAAATCACTGCAAACTAATGGCTGATTATGAAAGTAGATGAAAAATTATGCACTTTCAAAAAAAACGGCACTTGAAAAGGAGTCCATATGAGCCCAAACGAAGCCTCCAAAGTTGTAAAAATCAGGATTTCATGATTTCCGAAACACCTGTATCCAAAAATTAGAAAACTCCTACACCACAATACAGATCACGAAATTCTACCCCAAAACAAAAAAAATTGCTCGAAAAAAGAAGTCCGGATGAGTGAGATATCACTATTTGAAAATTGTCTGCAAAATTATAATTTTTGGAAAATTTCCGCCGCAGCTTCAAACTTCAAATGCCTCTAGATTTGGCCTCCGAAGTATTTGGATGAAACAAAAGACAAAACTGACTCTCTTGGACCTCCTCAATCCAATGATAACCTCAAATTTAACCCATCAAGCTTCAATAATAACCTGCAATAGAAAGCTCCAAAATACACAACTCCAAATAGCATCAAATTTCTCTCAATTGGCAAACCAATGACACTCTAATGGCTCTGATACCATGTGAGATATGGACCATCTCTGATACCATGTGAGATTTTGCCAAGATCTAGAGGCAATGGAAAGCACAAATAAGAGAGAACAAAATAGATGATAGGAATAAACTGTATTCTATCAAGATGCAAAATATGATCAACTGGATCATTACAAGATGTTCAATAGTTGCCCGTCCAAACAATGTAGATGAGCCTGCTTATATAGGCAAGGCTTATGGATATGTGAGCACACAAAAATGACATGTGACTCAATAAGAAACAAGGGTAGGTAGGAAATAGGTGTGGGTAGGTAGGAGAAACAATATAATATTCCACATGAGGTGGAATGTAACAACAAAATAAGATCAACACCATAAAAGGTGGAAATTCTCCTACACACACTATCCCAATGTGGCACAAACACCCAACTGTCTCATACCCAAACTACTATTAAATGCATGTACCTAAGTAAACTTAAGTAAAATGTAATAATATCCATGATGAATAATTATTTACACCAACAGAGACATATTGAGGTGTGTTTGCCCTCTCGGGTGAATAACTTAAGGCATAAAGAACATAATGCAGAATAATGCCATAAATATCAAACAAAGTATATCAGATGTTCTATTCCCAAGTGAAGTGTATGTTACAAGTTACATTCCGCAGTATAAAAGGGTACCGAGGGGGTGCGAGCGCCAACCGTCGCACCACAACTACCACCCCTCGGTTGCCAACTAACCAAAACAATTACACATAATTAACTAATGTTATTCCCGTGTACAATAATGCCGCCAACATCATCCTGTTGACGTGGATGAAATCGCATTGCTGCAAACTCCATTGCGCCAACGCAGAATAGAATAGCCGACTGATTATCCTACTCTCTCTTGAGATAAGGAAGTCTCTAATGTTGTTTTCTAAGTTTGATCAAAGGAGACTACCTCAAGGTTTCTTTTGTCAGGTCTTGACTGCGGGATCTCTTAGTGGCCTGATGTGTTTATGCTGGAAACACAAGGGGGACTTACGTTTGACTGGCAACAAGCTAGTCTGCTGTGATTCTCGAATTATGCAATAAAGAGCAAAAGGAAAGGGTTAGGAGTTCTAAAACTAACAACACGGGTATGTGGGTAGACTTATTCCACATAACCAATTCTTGCTTGGCCAGAATGGCTCACAACCTTGCAGGAACGGTGCAATCTTCAAAGGAACTTGGAAGATTTTCAGATTGGAGGCGCACGGCTAAGCACCCAATTCTGGTGCAGCTCAGACGGACACCTGCAATTGAACTAAGCACAATCGAAGGCTCAGGTTAACCACACAAAAAGATACACAATCAGCATATCCTCAGTGGTATGAGCCTGAATCTATCAAATACCTGCACACCCAAAATAGAAAGATCTATCTAAAATGCTGAAAGAAACCATGCAAACAGGATGAAAACAAGACAATAAACACCAAATCAATGTTCATATATTGATCTCAACTGCCTATTACAACAATTTTTGCAGCATCTATATGCTACTGCTAAGATCTAACCTATTCTAACTCTAAAATCTAACTATCTAACCATCTCCCTATCTAACAATCTCTCTCTCTAACCCTTTACAAAAGAAAGGCCTCTGCCTTTTATAGATATTACAATTTTGAATCAGAGGCCAGGATGGACTGCATCCAAGGGTCCTGATCTGCCTTCCAGAAGCTGACAGCTTTGACCCATGCCGAATTAATTCTCAGTTATCCAACCAGCAACTATCTCAACTACCTGCCACTATTTGGCTTTAATTCAGGTCTATCCAATCTTCTTGGTGGTTGGGAATAGTTATCCACAAAAATATCTTGCACGGGACTCATAGGCAGTTTACAATAAAGCAATTTCAGCTTTAAAACTGAATTTCTGGACTTAAATCCAGCTGTGTGCTTCTTTGAGAATGCATAAACTCGCAGCATTCAGAGTGTTCTTTTGCTTTTTGCCTCCAATTTCGCCGGTGGACTTCATCTATGTTCAATGGCACGGTTCCCAATGCTCGGTTGCTCTTGCGCTCCTGCATCTTTTCTTTCCAATCTTCAGCGCCTGGCCTTGAATTGCGATCCTTCCTCGATTTGCGTTTCAGGTCTTTCTCCTGGTTCTTCGATGACGTCCTGCGATCAATCAATTTCACTTAATTAAATTAATTTGGAAAATTAAATAATTTAATTTAACAAACATTAAATTTAATTACGACGTCTGGCTTGAGAAGCTCTTTGCGGGATGTATCTTGAAAATGCTTCTCTTTCTCTTCGATTGTGAAATCTGATCCTTGGTCTTTTACTTTTGCGTGATTTTACCTTTCGAGTGTTGGACGTTTTAAATGGGTTTATGGCGCGATTCTGGAGATTTGGAGAACTTCTGCAAATTTTAAAATCATAACACTCATGCTTTTCTGGTGAATTTTGGAGAACTTAGGCATTTTGAACTGGAGATATTTTCGGAACATGGGGAGTTTTGCAACTTTCGACGCTTTTCACATATTTCACATTTCGCCCCAGGGTCCGAAAATGAGGACTTAAGGCGAATTTCGGACCTTATGACATGTTTGGCAAATTTCGGAGCTTACACATATTTCGCAAATTGCGATTTTCAAACTTTTCGCCCCAGGGTCCGAAAATGGACACTTAAGTGTATTTTCAGAGCTTTTCACGCGTTTTCTTGGCGAACTCTATCATTTTCGGAGCTAAACCACCCTTTGCAATTTTGATGGGTTTTAAAATTTCGGGGCTGGGGTCCGAAAATGGGTGTCTAAGGAAAACTTTGGACGCTCAACGCCTTTTGGCGAATTTACCCAGATTTCGGACCATAAGGCATATTTCGCAATTTTAGAAGAATTTCGGACCTAAAAACGCGTTTGGAAATTTCGCGATTTTAATGTGAACTTCGGAGGTAGGGTCCGAAATTGGGCGTTTAAGTGTTTTTCGGGGCGTGAAGCGCTTTCGCCAGTTTTTGGACCTAGTGTGTCCTTTTATATTTCGCGCTTTTAAACCCAGGGGTCCGAAAATGGATATTTCGGGTTTTCGGACCTGAAGCGTCCGTTTTAAAACTACGCGCTTTCTTTATTTTCTTCCAAGGGTCCGAAAAGAGGGACTTAAGTGATTTCGGACCTGGAGGCGCTTTTGCAAAATCGCGTTTTTTAACATTTCGCCCCAGGGTCCGAAAATGGACTCTTAAAGTGTTTTTCAGACCTTGAAACACTTTTTTGCGATTTTGTCATATTTAGAAATTTCGGCCCTAGGGTCCGAAAATGATGTTTAAAGTGAATCTCGGACCTTGAGGGTCGTTTGGCAACTTTTAACTTTTCAACTTTTGGCTTCTGGGTCCGAAAATGAGCATATGGAATATAACATTTAAGTATAAGTGACATTTCCATATGTCTTTCTCCTTTCTTATACTTTAAGTTATATTCTATATATACTTTCAGGATGTTTGAGAGTGGTTTTGGCCCTCCAGGAGTTATATTGCAAATTCTAGTTTTTGGAGGTTTCCTCAGTTTTCAGAGTTAGCCAAATTTCAGGATCAGGACAGAAAGGCACAAACTTGGGGTCCCTATCCAAGACGGGGATGGGTGTGCGATTCGCACAACACATCCCCCCCAAAAAGAAAAGTCGTCTCCAGGCGACTTACAAAAATGGAGATAATGCAACCTATACAATATACATATCTGAAAGACTAGGGAGGGGGCTGAGGAAGCGTCCCTGAAGCAGAAGGGTGAGATGTCGGTGTCTGGGCCGCCAAGCGGGCGCGAAGCTCATACACCTGCTGAGTGCGTGCCGTCACATCCCGCTCCGCCACCAATACTTTCTCCAAAGCTATCTTCACCATGTGTGCGGCTTCCAGCAACTCCTCTTTTGTATCCACTGCCTCCGTCGCGTAGACCAACCGAGTCTGCTCGGCTGCCAGACAAGTCTCTACCTCGGCCTTCGCTGCCCGGGTCTCAGCCGTCTCTGTGCGGGCCATCTCTAGCTGTGCCAACAACTGCGCCCTCTCAGCTGCCCATGAGGCCTACTGGTTAGCCACATCTCTCTCCAACGCGACGCGTGCAGCCTCGCGGGCCGCAGACTCCTGCTGTGTATGCCTCAATGTATAATAGGTATCCCGGTAGACCTGCTCGATCTCGCGGACAATTGCCGTCACCCGACTCTCTACAAGGGGCGGACGCAACCTCCAAGCCTAGAACATCCCCTCTATCTCAGCAGTCGGCCACCCCTGAGACTCAAAGCAGGTAGCAAAGGCTGCCGGGGAGCCCACCCGCATAAACTGTAAGACCTGCTCTAGCTCCACCACCACCTGCTGCAATGCTTGCGTCTGGGAAGCGGCCACCACCCGCCTACCCCTCATCACCATATCAGCCATGTTAGCTAGATAGGTCTCAATATCCTCCCCCGTCTGCGCCGAAGGTTGTGAAGTCCCTGGTGGAACCGGCACAACTGTATCCTGCTGTGAAGGTACCTCCTCTGCCACCGAAGGTGTACCATCTCCTGGTGCCTGCCCAGCAGAGGCGACCTCCCCCGCCTCGTTCCCAACCGTGAGTCCATGTGCCTCCCCTGATGAGTCATCCAAGTCGACTACCTCTGCTCTAGTCTCTCGACACGGTGAGAATACAACAGCTCCCTCCGGTTGTGCCAGTGTCATCTGAAACCGCTGTGTGAGCCAGCTCTGCATAGCCACAAGGTCGGCACGCATCTCCGTGACCGGGGGATGGTTCGCTGTCGTCGGCTCCTCTAACAAGGAAGCAGAAACAGTCACCACTGCGTCACTACCCACGACGTCCAACCGCACGTGAGGCTCGGTATCCACCACCCCCACCTCCGTCAGCCCCTGCTCCTCAGCGACCACTACCCGATGCAGCGACTCCTCCGTCCCTGACTCTGCCATGTCCTCGGTAAGTGCCGCCGTGGTTGGGCCTGGTGATGCTCCCTGGTACTCGTGCTGGAGGGGACCAAGTGTAACAGGTGTATGGCTCTGCCCGAAGGCCGGAATACAGGTGCCGCCCACTCCAGATGATGGCACAGGCGTGCCCATCGGTAACAGGGGTGGGGCAAACAGGACTCGTACAAGCTCCTCCGTCGCCTGGCTACTATCATCCTCCTCATCTTCCGCCTCTAAATCCTCCGCACTGCTGGAATCTCTCCCGCTGTCAGGCTCCCTTGAGGCCGAGGCCATATCTACCGCCCGTTTCCGCTTCGCGGAAGAGTGCCCAATGTCCAAGTGCCTCCAATACATTATTGGAGGCTCTCCTGCTGTCAACGGTCCCTGCGCTGCTTCCTCCGGTGGCATTGGTGGTGTGTCCTACGTGGACGACTGGAGGTACGGTGTTTTGCCTGTCCTATGTGGCACCTACACCCGTACGGTTGCCCTCCCCTTCGCTCTCACATGCGCCCACTCCTGCTTCCCGTTGGTGATCTTCACTCCGTGGCGTAAGGGATAAGTTTCTAAACTGATCCCGAGTCTCCTCGACTAGATTTCGCCGTAACCTTGTTTCTTCTAGAAATTCTTCGTGGCTCCGCGTCCTACGATGATCTGGCGACGCGTAGAATTTTCCGTCGGCCTCTGCACCCTCCGTGACACCTCCTTGGTTCCCCTCGGGCCTCCCTTTGGCAGGTCGTCCTTCGGCAAGTTGCCTCAGCCTCTGTCTACGTTCTACTTGCTGCTCCAGAATCAAGGCCCTTTGCGCAGCCTCCCACTCGTTCGTTTCTGGTTTTTTATTCCTATCTTTATTCAATAGGTTTGGCATTAATTGTCGCACATTCCCATAACTCACAATTCATAAATCAAAATATGTCTTTTATTAATTCATCTGCTCAAATACAACTCGTGTCAATGACACTTTTATTTGAAAATAAGAAGTTCAAGGTTCAATTCCCTCCTGTCCTGGCACCATCTCGTTCTGTTTCCCGTCGGCTGTTCTCTTCGTAGCGTTGCAGGATTTGTTGTCATCGCTCTTCCTGGGCAATCTCCTCCAGGCAGGTCTGTTGTGCCAGCGATGCCTGTGCAAGCAACCGGGGGAGGTGGTTCATCAACCGGTTTACTGCCAAGCTAACCTCCAGCGCTGTCCACACGGCACTTGGTGGGATTTCTGCCTCCGCCGCCTCTCGTCGGACGTAGGTCTGAATGGCTACCTGGAGCAAAATTGAAAATTCTCGCGTTGTCGTGTCTTCTCCTATGTAAAGTTCTGTTCACGCATCGTCGGCCTCTGGGTTTATTTCACCAATGGGTAGGCCCATTGTGTCTGTGCACCATCGTGTCTTCTGTTCCCAAGTACGTCTAGGCAACGGTTCCAAATGTTTGCCCTCTCGGGTGAATAACTTAAGGCATAAAGAACATAATGCAGAATAATGCCGTAAATATCAGACAAAGTATATCAGATGTTCTATTCCCAAATGAAGTGTATGTTACAAGTTACATTCCACAGTATAAAAGGGTACCGAGGGGGTGCGAGCGCCAACCGTCGCACCGCAACTACCACCCCCCGGTTGCCAACTAACCAAAACAATTACACATAATTAACTAATGTTATTCCCGTGTACAATAATGCCGCCAACAAGGTGTATTTTTGAACAGGTGGGAGCTCTAGAAAGGAGTATCCTACAGCAGATTGGCTTCCAAGAACGAAAACTCTTGGCAGATTATGTAGCTGGACGAAAACCCAGCTTACCAGGTTACAATTGCAATTCACAATTCAGAAAAATCATTTCAAAAGAGGGTGGAATTCTGTGCACATTGATTGGTTTCAGTTTGGAAAGGAGTGTATTCATTGTGCAAATTAAAAATCCAGACCTTGGGCAGTAGATAACACTCAATTCAGACCTCCAGCATCAGTTGTACATCCTATATTAGAAAATACTCCCTCCTACAGTCAGGCGCTAGGGTTTGGAGCCAATCAGACCTTAGATCAGAGAAATTAAGTCTGATATCTCAAATCAAACCCAAGGAGAGCCCTTACTTGTTAGTGGAATTTACCTAGGTGGATGGAAACTGCGGATCAAACCTATTACAGTCATTTGATGTTGACCCAAAACTCAGATCAGACCTAGAAATTCATATCCGTTTGATATCAGACCTGTCTACCTCAGTCTGGAAGCTCATACCATCTCCAAATAAGGCTCAACATCATCTACAACGAAGAGGAATCATTCCGGTTTACATATTGGCATTGAGGAACTTTCAAACAAACATCAGAAAATATTCATACACTCAGAAATCAGAACTGAAACACTCTTCATGCCAAATGTTTGACAAATGGTCAAGCAATCAAATCTGAAAATTTTGGGTCAAATTAGAGTGGGGATCTTTCAGATTATGGCAAAATAACCATATCATCCTCAAATCTTGTCAAACAGAACCAAATCACCTGCAAATGTGGACAAAGATCAAGTGCCTCTTCAATGTAAAATACCCATTCAGAAGACCTGTAATACTTTATGGAATCCCATGCCAGCTTCCAACCAGCCTTTCAAGGAGGTCAACTTGCTTTGGAAAAAATCATGCACCAACCCAGCTACCTCGGAATCGCCACCAAGAGGGTTGCCCTGACAAAAGAAGGCTGCAAACACAGTCACAGATTTCTAAAACCCCACAGCCTGATTCTCAAAAAAAGCCGTGATGGCATGGCCCTGTCTAAATATTGGTTTTGGCCCAAAAAGAAACATTCTAGAATTAATTTGAAAAACAACAAGAAACCTGAAAACAAAACCAACTTCAATACCCAAAGTCCTGCAATCCTGTCTCCAAAATTCTTTAATTCAAAGAATCTTAAAAGATTTTGCATTCAAAACCTTCTTGCACAACTCTGGCAATCACAACAATGAAGCACAAGCATAGTCTTTGTGTGAAACTATCACAATCAATGAGGGATGATGTTTCACCACCATGGATGATATTCTTCGAGATGGATTTTGTTCTTAGGAAGTCTAAGATGAACCAAGTTCGATCCCACAAAACCACCAGGGCTTCACAACAGGAAATGAAATAATCTGCATAATGCAAATGATCTCACAAAACCTTCTTTTGTGCTTTCTCCACTGAACTTTCCAAAAGATACATTTTAATAATTAACTTTTTAATTAAAAACTCCTTTTTGGCTCCAAAAGACCTATAAAAATAATGATAATATGTGATATTAAAGGTCCCAATTTAAAACTTTTTATCCCATTTCCAACAAGCTATAACACTAAGGTGTTTTTTAAATTATTTTAATAAAATTAAGCAACCTTGGTAAAAATAATTAAATTAAAGCTAATAATACACTCAAGTTGCATAAATTACCGAAAGCAGTGAAATCGAATACTGACCATATTGGAATGATACTGATGATTAATAGTGAAAATTGGGGCCGACTGGATGACTTACTATGATATGCACCTGTGTTACACAAATCTATTCGGGTATACTATGTTGTGCATTATTGGTTCCATGTTAATGAATTGTGATGCTTTGGTATTGTACATTGTATATTGATGTTCCCTATGCTACCACTTGAACCACTTAGGCTACTAACATTTTGGCGTCGTTGCCTAAGTCGAACCTGAAGGTCTGAGGAGGGAAAGCTGGCGGGATGGAAGTATAATGGGTCGTACATTCGACCAAAATATCCTGGTGACAGACAGTGACATAGAAGATAACACGGAAGTAACCAAGGAGGATCAGTTGACACGGGACCTGATTCACGCGTGGGACGTTGTCGTGGACCGGTACGTACAGCAAGAAGCGGAACTGAGCGCTGTCTCGGCTGATACGGTACGGGCGGAACTCAACGTGAACCAGGCAGTACATGATCTCCTGGGTAGCATTCCAAGGTTGTTGGCACATGTCCTCGTGGAACGTGAAGAGGAACAAGAGAACACACGAAGGGAGCAACGCAAGCAGCAAGTGCTCCAACAGTATAAAGAAAGGAATCAAAGGGAAGAAGAACAGAGGGACTATACACAATGACGAAACCGCCGCAATTCCAAAAATTAATGCCAAATACACTAAACAAAGATCGAAACCGAGAAGCCCCAGAGGAACAAGAAGGGAACCAAGAAGACATAGTAAGAAGATCCCTGCGGATCCAAGAACAACTTGAGAGGCGCCTGAAACTCTACAAGATAGTGGAAGAAAGAGGGAGCCTGGCGGAAGGTTCTCGACAACATACACAAGCATGGGACAGGAGTCACAACAGCCCAGAGGCATTAGGTAGCAGTGATAATTGGGAACAAACAACCACGCCAACCGAGTCATTCAACAATTCCCAGGACAACTCGGGGAGTACGAGGAAGATGGCACATAACTCCGAAAAACAGAAACTCCCCAGATTCAATGGACTAGGATCGGAGGATCCCGCCCGCCACTGTAAAACTTGTGTCACCATATGGCAGGCCAATGGCGAGGATGATGAGGATAACTGGCTGAAAGCATTTCCAGCCACCCTCCGGGGTATTGCCATTGATTGGTACACGGACCTACCCATCACTTCAAAGGATACCTGGAAAAGACTTGCTAAGGCATTTGAGGAGGAGTTTCGGTTACTGCGGGACGATGACGAGATTGTCGCAGAAATATACAACACCAAACAGGGCAAGAGTGAGACGGTACGGTCCTACTACCGCAAACTAAAAGAATTAATTGGCAAAATGGATAATACCCCGGCCGACGGGTTAAAGAAGCGATTGTTTATTGAGGGTCTGCAACCATCACTGCAGAAAAAGATGAAGATAGTACCCCCATCCACTTTCATGGAGGCATACAATAGAGCCATGGATATTGAAAGTGAGAACAAGACATCAAAGGGCAAGAAGCGTACAAGCGATGAAGATAGTAGTGATCAGGAGAGCGAGGAGGAGTCACGTACGATACAAGCACTCCGGAAGGATATGAGACGGATGATGCGGGAAATGAGGACGCAAAAGGAAGAAAGTAGGGAGGGCAGAGACCTCTGGTGCACAGAGTGCAAACTGGAGGGACACACAAAAACCAATTGTCCAAAGAAAGCTTTTTGTGACATCTGCCAAGTGTTGGGGCATGCTATTAAGGAATGCCCCTACAACTTGAAGGCTAGGAGTGCTCGGGTACTTTATACTCAAGAACAAGCAACACCACCCACTACACCCACCAAGAACACAAACTCAGATGCGTCACCAGGCGGCTATAGGACCAGCCGGAGGGGGAGTAACAACAACAACAATAATAATACACCACGGGGTCGCATCCAATACAATGCAAAAGGAAGACCAATGATACAATGTCGATGATGTAACGAATGGGGCCATTTTGCACGCGACTGCCAGAGTGGTGCTGGGCAAGGAGGGCTACTCTGCAAATGGTGTGGGCCGGGCAATCACGAAGATACGGAATGTCCAAAACAGAAAGGCGTCAACATGTTGGAGGTAGTACGGCCAGAACTAGACGCACGGTTCCCAGAAGTACTAGCCATTACCCGATCTCATACAAGGAAACTAATATGCCCTGACCCAGGCACAGAGAAGGGAAGACTAAAAGAGGCATAGAGAGAAGTAGAAAGGGAAATGAGTGAGGAATGGAGAAAGCCAGCACCCGACAAAACCACCAACACCATACGAACCGACTCCGAAACAACCATAATGAAACAACTTCTGCAAACCACAGTGCCGGTCCGCGTAGTGGATCTATTGCAAACACTACCACAACTATGGATAGCTATAAACCAAGTGGAGGAGACCAGGAAGGAGGGGAAGACGCCGAACCACAAGGAGGAAATGGAAGGAAGGAACCACTCAAAGGAGACTAATGATCCTATGTTGATGACAGTAGGGGTAGGGAGGACACCAGCCGTAGTAGAAATGGAGATTCTCGGGTTCAGGCTTACTAACACCATCGTGGACGGAGGGTCTGCGGTAAACGTGCTACCTGAGGAGACATGGAAAACCTTGGGGAGGCCGACACTCTGGCCGCCAGCCTTCCACCTCGTAGGAGCCAATCAGCATGGCATCAAACCATTAGGCACGCTTATGGGCCAAAAGGTAACTATCGGGACACAACACTTCTTTTTAGATTTCATGGTCATATCGTTGGAGCGGAAGGGATACGATGCACTTTTGGGAAGAGGATGGCTGGTCACGGCCAAAGCAGACCACAACTGGAAAAAAAATACCCTTTCCATTGAAAGTGAGGGAAACAAATATGTCATTGACCTGCGAAACCAGCAGGTGAGTCAAGAAATGGCCTCAGATTCTGACTCGAAGGAGAATACTGTAAGGGAAAAAGGCGAGATAGAGCCCAATGGAGAAGGGGTGCTCCGCCTCGGTAATTGCTCAGAAGATGAAACGAGTTCTCTAAGTGGACTATTCCACTGGCAGATGGAAGATTATGAGATCTTCCAACCAGAGTGCAATGTATTGGAAATCCTCGAGTTAGGAAACGATGGCACCTACCCGCCACAATTTGCGGAATACGAGGAAGGAGGGGCAGAAGTAGACAGCACACCGGCACACCAATTTGAGAAAGAAGTGGTACAATATGAGGAACCAAAGGTTCAGAGCACCAACTTGGGAGATGAAAAGGACCCAAGAGTGATAATGGTTGGAGATGATTGGAACCCTGTACTGAAGGCGGCGGCGTTTAAGATATTCTTGGAGTATAAAGATGTGTTCGCCTGGCCTTATAAAGATCTGAAGGGAGTACCCCCAGAACTATGCGTACATCGAATACCTTTGATGGAAGGGGCAAGACCTGTGCGGAAACGCCCCTATCGCATGAATAAGAACTATGCGGCTAAGGTACAAGAAGAAATAGAAAAAATGCTAGACGCCGGGATCATTTTCCGAGTGCAAACTAGTGAATGGGTTTCTCCCATTGTTATTTCCCTGAAAAAGGAAGGAAACAAGATCCACATTTGCGTGGACTTCAGAAGCTTAAATGCTGTAACCATTAAGGACCCGTTTCCGATACCGTTTATTGATAGCATCCTCGAAGAGGTAGCAGGGCACGAGATTTACTCCTTCATGGACGGCTTTTTCGGCTATAACCAGATCAACATTGCGGAGGAGGACAAACTCAAAACCACATTTATTGTGGAAGATGGAGTTTTTGCGTACAACCGTATGCCATTTGGGCTATGCAACGCCCCAGCCACTTTCCAGAGGATCATACTCCACATCTTTGACAAAATGGCCACTGGGAACTTCAAGGCCTTCCTGGACGACTGGTCAGTATATAGTGATAAGGAAAACCATTTGAGGATACTGGGGGAATGCATGGACCGGTGTCGACGAGCAAGACTGGCACTCAATCCCAAGAAATGTAGGTTCCTAGTGCCACAGGGGAGATTACTCGGCCACATAGTCTGTAAGGCAGGGTTAAAAACAGACCCAGATAAGATCAGAGTTATTCTCGACATGGATAGCCCAACAGATGTTACGGGGATCAAATCCTTCCTTGGCCATGTTGGGTACTACTGACGGTTCATTAAAGGATTTGCAGAAGTGTCCCTTCCACTTGAACGCCTAACAAGGAAAGGGGAACCATTTGTGTGGGACAAGGAGCAGAACGAAGCCTTCCAAGAACTCAAAACCAGATTGGTAAGTGCACCTATTTTGGCATACCCAAATTGGGAGAATAAATTTCATGTACATGTGGACGCTTCTAACTTTGCAATTGGAGCCATCTTAACGCAACCCGGATCCTCAGGCTTAGACCACCCAATATATTCTGCTAGTAGGTTACTGTCAAAAGCAGAAAGAAATTATAGCACCACAGAAAGGGAAGCCTTGGGAATGGTATATGCAGTATAGAAGTTCCGCCATTATCTTTTGGCCACACCATTCACATTTTTCGTGGATCACCAAGCACTCATGTACCTGGTGAACAAACCGGTTATTCAAGGACGGGTAAGCCGATGGTTGATCTTGCTTCAGGAATTTACTTTCAATGTCGTGGTGCGACCAGGGAAAAGTCACGTAATGGCTGACCACCTGTCTAGAATAAAATCCAGGGAGCCAGGAGAAGGAGTGAGCGAAGATTTCCCCGATGGCCAATTATTCAAGATAGCCGTGTTACCTTCCTGGTACAAGAAACTCAGGCAGTATCTTTCTACAGCAACATTTCCAGGTGACATGAGCCCAAGCGAGAGAAGGAAGCTCGCACTAAAAAGTACCACGTTCCAATTGATCCACGGGCTCCTATATAAACTAGGTCCGGACGGTATCCTGCGAAGATGTGTCCTAGAGGAAGAAATTCCTGGAGTCCTAAGAGAATCTCACGAAGGACTAGCCGGAGGACATATGGGGCCAGATACCACGACACGGAAAATTTTGTTAGCAGGGCTCTGGTGGCCTACACTTTATGCGGATGCGAGGGAATGGGTGACCAGCTGCGACACGTGCCAAAGGGCAGGTAAGCCACTCAAACGAGACTTCATGCCCCTGTTCCCGTTCCAACCATAGGAATTGTTCGAAAGATGGGGACTGGATTTCGTAGGACCTATGAGGACGAGCAAAGTGCATAGATGCCACTACATTGTGGTGGCTACAGAATACCTCACTAAGTGGGCCGAAGCCAGAGCTTTACCCGACAACACAGCCTTGAGCACCGCCAAGTTCCTCTATGAACACATTGTGACCCGGTTCGGGATACCCCTGCAACTCACGAGTGATAGGGGGGTACACTTTGTCAATCAAGTGATACGCAATATGACAACAGAATTCAAGATTTTCCACACATTGTCCAGTCCATACTATCCCAGGGCGAATGGCCAAGCGGAGTCCACCAACAAAGTACTAGTATCTATTCTCTACAAGACGTGTGGAGTAGAGCAAGGAGATTGGGAAGAGCGATTACCAGCAGTGTTGTGGGCCTACCGGACAACGTACATAGCAACAACTACACACACCCCCTTTCAGCTTATGTATGGACAGGAGGCAGTAATGCCAGTAGAATACACTGTACCAACCTTGCGGATAGCAGTGCAGAATAGATGGGGGGATGAGGAAAGCCTAAAGGAACGACTTATGACATTACAAAAATTAGATGAGCGCCGCCTAATAGCCCAATGGGCCATAGAAGTGGCTCAGAACAGAAGGAAAGCTTGGCATGATAAACATCTAAGGCGGATGAAGTTCTCGCCAGGACAGCTGGTACTCAAGTACAATGGTCGGAATGAACTCCGACCAGGTAAATTTAGACTTCGATGGCTAGGGCCATACAAGGTAAGGGAGGTGGGAAAAAATGGAGCTATTAAATTGTCCAACCTGGATGATAGCCCCATCAAAGATCCAGTAAATGGATCAAAACTAAAGATCTACAAAGAAAGGGAGTCCATAGCCATTAATATGGTGACCATTAAAATGGTGGTGACTGAAAAAAATAAAATAACCAATTTTCAAACAGAAATAAAGTGGCACAAAGAAAAAATGAAGAGAGAGGAGGACGGAGAGAGAAAAAGAATAAGAAAAAAATCAAGGCAGAAGTATTTAAAAATAAAAGACCAAGGCAAAATATCAAAAAACAAAACCAAAACATTAAAAATAATAACAAAAGAAAAACATAAGAAGGCAGAGGCCATGCACAAGAGACACATTGTACGCGGGTTGGGCGTACGTAGGGTGGAAGAGAGAGCACGCAGCAAGGAGACACAAGCGAGCAGCGGAGTGAAGGGGAGCGGACGCGGCAGGAGGAGCAGCGTACGCATGGAGGAGAGCGGAGTGAAGGGGAGCGTACGCGGCAGGAGGAGGAAGAAAGACGTGGGGAAGAAGGCGTATGCATGGCGGAAGGAGGCGTACGCGGGGAGAAAGGCGTACGCGGCGGGGAGGAAGGCAAGGTACACAGCAGGGAGGAGGGCGTACGCAGGGCGAAGGTAGGCGTACGCAGCACAAGAGGGAGCTGGGGCGTAGGACACAGCACCAGCGGCACAACACGGAGCATGTCATGTCCCTTTCTTGATCGTTATTTATAATCTAAATGAAACAATTATTATTATAAATTAATATAATCAACAAATGATTATTTGAAATTATTAATATTTAGTTATTAAATATTATTATTAATATTTATTAATATTTAATTACTAAATATTATTATTATTATTCACAAATTAATATTGAAAATTATTATACACAAATTATTTAGTAATATGTGAATCGCATTTTATTATTAATAGAATTATTCACAATTTATTAATATTGAGCATTACCTCTATCAAAACTTGTTTATTACAAAATCACCGATCATATTATTAATGCATCGGGCTGTGTTTAATAATGACAAATTTAAATTAGAGAAGGCACAACTCAAGGGGGAGTCATATCCTTTAGGAAGGGTTGTGGCTTGTCAAGAAAATTAAATAACCTAACCACCTTCCTCCAGCAATACACACACGGGAAGAAGGAGAGACTCGGTGAAGGAAAAATACCAGTGTCACGAACTTCTGGAAACCCAAAGCGGAAGTCTCAGGTACGTATGCACACTCAGGAAGTTAGTGAATCGGTTCAGAGGTTTAATTACTCAGTCGGTCACTGCATCCTATTAATACAATAATACTATGATTACAATTTACCAAATCCATATATGATGATGATAATAATATGAACTACATAAAGATGTGAATCGTTTTATCTAATCCATACCATACGATAACGAAACAAGAAGGAACATTATCGGCACATACGTAGAAACCATATGAGGGTTTTCGGACAGGTAAGAGCCCATCCGCTTAAAGATTCAATTCAATCATTGTGTGAAATCAGTATTTATAATTCTACAAATCAGTATGTTTTCAAATGTTCATAGTTTAATTCTCTGATAATAAGACAGATAAGGATCTGTAAGAAACAGACCGTATTACTTAAATCCTTAACACGCATGGATAGTTAACAGTGAAATGAAATTCAATATCTAAAAGAATTGTATTAACTTAATGATCTGTGAATGATATGATATTAATAAAAGGAAAACCATAATTAAGAAGGGAAGAATATACTGGTTAATTATTCACAAAATTAATATACATCACGGAATTAAATAGATGAAAATGTTTTATAACAATTGATTTAGGAAACTACTGAAAATGAACACCTGTCTGGGAGGACAGCAGACGTGTAGGAGGGATAGTGACCACCCGAGTAGACCACCTACTGGTTCATGTAAGATCAGTAGGCCAGTTGGGCATGTGACTGCTACTGGATTTGGGCCTGGTGGAATTAAGCCCCTTCTACCATCTGCTGCCACTTTGACATAATTTAACAAATTAAGTTGTGGGACAAGGGATGATCAAGGGGATAAGACCCACGCCACAATAAGTAAGCCAAAAGGGCATGATGACTGCTTTTGGATCCAGAGTGGGACGGATGGGCTAACCAGATCATACCCTGTGTCTTCCCAATTTAAGTAATCAAGGAATAATATTCACAAACTGTTTAAGAAGTAATTAATTCAAGACTCCGCTGCATATGTATAACTTATAAGAAAATACTTTCTGTATGAATTAGTAGGTTTTCCTTGGAGGAGAGTTACTTTTTGTTCCATTTCTGATTTATCTTTTTAATCTGAAATTCAGGCAAACATCTTTGTGCTTATATATTGAGTAAGGGACATTACAGAGCAGCAGCGCAAAGGGGGCGGCACTTGGAGAAAAAAGCACACAACCACCAGCGTACACAACACCTCAGCCTCAGTCACAGCGTATAGGCCCACAGCCCTCGGGTACATCACCATACACGCACAAGATGGTGAAAGGGGTCATGGCAACCCTAAAAGGGGAAGTTATGAAATAAATTACAAAGCTAGCACCTCTAACAAGCAAGCAATGGCCATGCCAGGAACCAGCAAGAAAAGCCAAGAGAGGGCATCAGAACAGGTGAATGTAGAGAATATCACGTTTGAAGGAGTAATTGGAAGCGAGTGCAGGAAGTGGTGGGAAAACAATGAGGAGGACCACCCCCTAAAGAGTTCATTGAAGCAAGCAGAAGTTGACAAAATCATTTTCATGCCCATCTTCAACCTAAAAGAATTCGAGCCTATACTGCGTGCCATGGTCCATGGATATGAGCAGGACAGACATAGATCAGTAATTGACTATTTGGGACAAACAGTGGTCATTTCTTATGCACCCAAAGAATTCAGCAAAGTTTTCGGCATTCCCAGTAGTGGCGATTCAGCTATGAAACTATCAGCAAGAATGCCTACAAAAGAAAAGAAGTGGCTACTGGAACATATCTGCGGCGACGCACTCACAGAAGAGCAATGGAACAGTTTATGGCAGAATAGCAATAGAAGGGGCCTGAAGAAATCTTATCTCACCTCACCAGAATGGAGATGTGTCCTGGACATCATAAAGAGTAAGTTAACAGTAGCAAGCCGAGCATCCGATGTTGCAATATGGATGCTACGCCTCATGCACGGATTGAGTAATGGCAAAATTTATAACTAGGGCCGAGTCCTTTCCAGCTGTGTGAAGGAAGCCATGCTCCTCAAACACAAGACCCTATACGTGCCCCATCACCTCATTGCCCTCTTCTTGGAAGCATTGAGAACTCAAGTGGCATTAGAAAACAGAGGAGGATTTGTGGCCTCAAGCCGGGTGGAGCCCTACAAGCCAGCCATGTATTATTGGCTACACCTAGACACTTTTACAGTAACCACAGAGACAACACCAAGGAAAAAAGCAAGGCAAGAACTGGCAGGGAGCTTAGAAGATGGAGGAGAAGAAGACAACAATTTTGAGGAAGAGGTAGAGACAGGAGGAGAAGAAACATACACATCATCTTCAAAAGAAGATGAAGGAGAATTCAGGATGGAGCCAATGGGCATGGAACAGGAAGGAGAACACGTAGGAGGGTTGCGGCAAGTAGGGACAAAGAGCCGTATGGAGGGCATACCAGCCGTACCAGGATGGGGAGTAAGGAAAAAGGTACTCTTCGAACCAGCACAGATTCCCATCACGGCACATTTGGTAACTAGAGTCACAGGGACCCCATCTCAGTTAGTAGACTTGCGGGGACACGCTGGGGCCCACACCCTCCATATAAGCACAACTAGGGGCGTAGAAGCGGCTAGAGCTGTTGCATTGGTAGTAGCACCCATAACTGATCCACTTGCAACCATGGAGGTAGGAAATACCGAAGGAGGAATACACGGTGAAGAGCCAGAGGGAGACAAAGGAAAGGGGACTGAGGAAACAGACATGGAGACAGAAGCAGACAGCCTGCTAGCAAGATTCCAGATGGACATAGAGGTTCCACCTCCTTCACCATCATTGGGGACTGATCAGCAAGAGAGCCAGAGGATGGAAGGAATCGGAAAAGGGCACAGTACGTCCTCACCAGCACCAGCAGAGGGAATCCAAGAGTGGGAACCAGTTGCGCAGAATTTTCTTTCCAAGTTGGAAGTAATGAGGGCAGCCACGAAGAGGATGATAGATCAGTCTCGAGGGTCTGATATGCCTGCTATAGTAAGAGCAGCGGAAGCACTACTGGCGTTTATGACAGAAGGCTGCGAGAGGGAGTTCTCAGAGAAAATTAGGAACCAAGGTTGGCCTGACACGGGAATTCCAGAGATAATAGCATAATGGGGAATACCACGGATCCTTAGTGAACATACAGGAGGTAATCAGAAAGTAATGAGAGCTCTCACTTCCATAGAACAGACCTTCCGCGCTACATTCTTACAGCTCCAAAGGATGACCTGGGAAGCAAACAGAATGGAAGGAGTCCATACCTTAGCCCTTCAGCGAGAGAGTGAGCTGAAAGAAATGATCCAGGCTATGGAGCAAGAAATGGTTCAAGAGAGAACCACGCGACGTGAAACAGAACGGAAGTTGGCTGCCTCTAAGAAGGACCGAATGGATGCACTTAGGCTTTTGAAAGCCACTCGAGAGAAGCAACTGCTTGCTGAGAGGGACCTGAAGATACTTCGAGAACGGACCACTACGGGAACAGGGACGCCCTCTTGTCCCTCTAAGTAGATAATTCTTGTTCAATTGTTGTAGTGTTCGTCTGGAAGACGAACAAGTTTTGGGGGGGGGGATGATGTAAGCCAGTTAATTAGTAAATAAGGCTTTTTAATGCTTTAATAGAAAATAATAGTATTAAGTTGTTTATGCGGGTAGTTAGTTGTCGGACGGTTGGTGGCCTAACCAACCGCGAACTCTTTATATTGTAAACTTGTAGCACACTGTGGGGACATGGGATTTGGAGAGGAATATGATATGCACCTGTGTTACACAAATCTATTCGGGTATACTGTGTTGTGCGTTATTGGTTCCATGTTAATGAATTGTGATGCTTTGGTATTGTACATTGTATATTGATGTTCCCTATGCTACCACTGAACCACTTAGGCTACTAACAGATGCTCGCTTCAAGATTCTTGGAGAATACACCAAAAGCTAGAATTCACTTTGGAACGTATTAGAGTCCCCTAGACCAATTGAGCTCATTGCTAACATCAAACATACCCTCGGACAAGGTTTGCGCACACCAAGAAAGGTAGAGCTAACTTCAATGCTAGTGTGACAAAAAACAGGGACATTACACTATGTACCTTGTTGTGCCAAAGAAAATTGAATCACTTTTGAGCTAAATAAGTTTTCAGAAATTTTCTTTACAAGGTTGTTCAAAGTGATAATCTTCCATTAAAAGGTAAAATCTTGTATTCTATGACTCTTCGGGAGCTATCAAATGATTTTTTTTTTATATTCTAGATCGTTTACAAATATCCATAATTGCTCATATCGAGCAACCACAACCATGACACTAATACTAGCTCATTTCGAGCAACCACACTAGAATCAACCTAGAATACCTGTGGAAGACCAAGAGTCACAAATTAAAATCCACTTATTGGAAACCACTATTAGCTCATTTTGAGCAACCACACTAGAATCAACCTATGGAAGACCAAGAGTCACAAATTAGAATCCACCTAGAAGCCAACTGTGGAAGACTAAGAGTCACAACTTTGAATTCCATATTAGATTTCCCTTTGGGATTTGAACTTTGATCTCCACAATGAGAACTCAATACTTTAACCAATAGAACACAACCCCTTGGACTCTATCAAATGATTTAGGATAATTATGTTTTGGAATATATAAAGATATGAAAATTCTTTGGAGTTTTTATATTCTCTTGACCTTCATTGTGAACAGTCTTCCATTTTTATCATGATAATTTTCCAATTCTTTGGCCCAAGAGTGTATGCTATTTTGTAAGAGCATAGTTTTTTAACACAAAATATGATTTATTCTATTAAAGGACAGAAAAGAGACATGACGAAGTTCCATAGCAATGATCCACACTCAGAAAATATTTGTATCTCTCTCCTTTTAAGCTTCATACATTTTGCATTCTATATTTGTTCCTTTTGCATCTACTAATTATTAGCTGTGTAGTTTCGAAAAACTTGCTAATATTTAATTTTAAAGAAAATGCAGGAAATCAGATGAAAGTATAAGTGGCATGGAAGTCTTATTAAAGCTACTAAGCTCAAATGGACACGATTGGACCAAGTCTGAGATGTTGTTAGCAGCATTGGAAACTCCTATGATGCGATTGTGTACAAGGTAAACATAAAGTAATCTTGATATGATACGCGAAATTGCTAAGTGTACACTTGAGTTAATAATGTTAAAACATGTTCAGGCATGATGGTTTCAACATTGAAGAACTGTCAACACTGTCATATTCTCTCCTCGAACTAAGATACATGCTGACAGAGAGCATTTAAAATCTGATATATTTCCAACTTGATGATAAATGGGTCTTTAAATTTAAGGGTAAATAAAGATATTTAATGTATTTCACAGATCATTGGTTGTTCTACTGGGTTAAATATAACTTCATACTGCTGTCCTAGTATGCAGTTTTCAGCATTCCATATAATTTTGTGCTAGTTTGTTTTCACCTCCTGATTAACATATTGTAGTAACTCAGGCTAGCTATTGCAATAAGTTTGCCAGATTCACAGCTTACTTGGTTCATCCCACTTTAAAAAACCATATAAATATAGTTTAATGGTTAAAAATGACCACTAACCAGGGAGGACACTTATTCCTCTTTCCTTAGGAAGCATCCAAGCATAAATCAACGTGCAACTCTAAGGCTACAAGGTTTGTGAATATTTTAATGATTAAAACTTGAGCTAGAATAATGCAATGAGATACAGAAAATAATAATAAATTTAACCCAGCTAGTGGAAAAGTCTGGTCATGATATGTATGAGCTTCATTGTCTATAAATAATATTTATCCTTCTCCAACATAAAATTTAAGGTGTTGAAAATGAAGTGGCTCACAGCCTGTTAGTGTTTTGATTCACACCTTTTATTGTGACACAAAATGGAACAGCATGTATAGTAAACTGTTCATCAAATTATTTGTTGAAGCTTCCTTTTCAACCTAGAACCTATGGGTTTCAAGTATGCAAAACAAAGAAACTATAATTAAAACCTATTTTTTTGTTTCTCAATCTAGACAAGTAGTGATTTAGCTTTTTTGCGCTGGATGGGAGATTTTATATATTAAAACTATATACTGTATAAAAAAATATAACACAACAAAGGGACACTTACAACCTTTATTTAAATACAATGATTGAAAATCACAAGTTGAACACAATCGAAACTGAAATGACCACAAACTAAGATTACTATGAATTAAGCACAAAAGGGTCATATAGAAAGCTACAAGTCTTGTTTTGACACAGATTGCAATACAAATCTTACAAACATTGTCAGATTGTACTTAACATAAGACAATTGAAATAGAAGTGCAAAATTTAACAAAGAG
Source organism: Cryptomeria japonica (assembly GCF_030272615.1). Lineage (NCBI taxonomy): Eukaryota > Viridiplantae > Streptophyta > Pinopsida > Cupressales > Cupressaceae > Cryptomeria > Cryptomeria japonica. Next base: position 771,140,200 of record NC_081408.1, read on the forward strand.
CAATGTTGGTACCCCCATAGTTTGTAAACTCTAGGGTACTCTCCGAGCCGCCAAGTACTCTATGTTTTGTTTTCTCCATGAGTTTTTATAGACATGGGAAAAACATAGGTAAAAACATCAACCTTGATAAAATGTTGTTTAACATGTGTTTTTCACATGTTTTTTTGGCTATAAAACCAAGCATTTTCTCTTTTGAGATGTCAATTTTTAGTTTAATACATTTCGACATTTTGTAATTGAATTTTGCAAAAATATTTATGTTTTTTAAGAAAATTTAATTTTTAGTACTTTCTAAGTTGCCTATTTTTTGCCGAGTTTTTGCCAGGTCAAAAATTTTGGGCTTGCCAAGTACTCTTTGAGTCCAAATTTTTGAACTATGGATACCAACATGACAATTTTTGAACTATGGATACCTACAAAGCTTTGAATACAATCATGTTGGTAGTCTTAGATCAAGTCATACATGTCATGTTATTAATGTTAACCAAGTTATTCTCTAGTCAAGTTGTAAAGATGTCTAGATGTGGTTCAATGTTTCAACTAACTTTTGTAGATTTTTCAAGGTTTCTGTTGACGTGGCGAAAGTCGCATCGCTGCAACTCTATCCGGCGCAGGATAGAATGACCTCGCCGAGTATCCTATCCTCTCTTGTATAAGGAAGCCCTAATGCTGTTATAGTTGATCAATGGGGACAACCTCAAGGTTCCAAATGTTAGTTCTTGAGTGCAGGATAACTCAACGGTCGATGTGTTTTGCTGGGAGCACAAGGGGCCTTACGTTTTGCAACAAGCTGGTCTACTGCGATTCTCGAACTGCGAAATAAAATAAAAAGGGAAGGGATTGAAAAGCAAAGAACTATCAAAATGTTTGGCCATTGGGAATGCAGACATCTTTGCCGGTATCGAAAACAAAAAATATATCTACCGGAAACAGAGCAATCTCTGTGAGCTTTTTAGGCGATAACCTTGTCGGGGCTATGAACGCTCGCTGGCAGCGAGGCAATATCTAGGTTGCTTTTGAAGTTAGACTCGTCCCACATAACTTGTCTTGATTGAGCGATGACATCTCAACTTTCTTTAAGCTGAAATGAATTTCACAACACACACTTGATCTTCAAGATTGGTGACTTAATTTAGTTTGCGACCTCATTTTTATTTTGAATCTGTCTTTTATCATTTGGGTTGTTTTGTGGGGTATATACTAGAGATTCTGGGGTTCAATCTGGATAGTCATCCTTGAAATGTTCAGGAACATTTCCCAGCTAATTCGCCATTTGTTGTGTATTTTGCACACCCATCCCCGTCCGGGACAAGGACCCCCGTTTTCGGTCTAAGTCTGCCCAATAGGAGAGGAGAAAGCCCATGTTTGGCATTACATTTGCAAAAGCCCCAAAAATTGCCAAACTCCCAATATCTCCCTCATTCAGCCAAAAGCAATGAGAAGTCCGAATTCGCCCAAAACCTTTTCACCTGCCAAAATAATGAAGGATGAACAATCTCGCAAAAGGTCTATTTAGGCCGAAGTGGAAAAATCTCACAAAATTGTATTTTGGGCCGAAAAGCACTCCATAAGAAGTAAATCACGTCAATTTCATCCTTTAGGCCGAAATACAAAGTCCAGCAACTTAGTTTGCAAACAGGCCCTATGGACCGAAAATGAACAAATCTCACATTTTAATCATTTCACACGAATTTCATCAAAGGTGATATAACTTAAGTGAGGGGGGAAGTCATTTCAAAATCGTGCAGTCAGGTCTAACAGCTCGAAAATGAAAGGCAAGAGCCTAAGTCGCACATTTTGAGCTTGTTGGCCGAGAATGATAGACATTTCAAAATCGCGCATTTTAGGCTGCAAAGCCGAAAAGTAAATGAAGTCCAAAATTGCAAGTTGGAAAAGAGAAGAGTGAAATCAAGGCATTTCAAAATCACGCAAAAGGCTTCTTTTAGCCGAAATTCACCTAAGTCCCGAAAATGAACTAAAAAGTTCATGATCACGCAAAATCGCGAAATCGGCCCATTAGCCGAAAAATGCTAAAGCAAACTTCAAAAGCTTATAAAATCGGCTTAGAGGTCGAAATTGAAGAAAATGACAAAGTCGGCACTTTTTGTTTGATTTCGTGAAAACTATAAAGCAACAAGGAAAGTTCGCACATTTAGGTTATTAGCCAAAGTTGGAAGTCAACAAGTCTAAATTGCGTCCTCATTTGCCCAGAAGCGAAAACACCAAAGAGTCCAAATCTTGCAAAATCCTTCATAAGGCCAAAAATAAACTTAAAACAAAAAACTCACAAAACAACGATGTAGGCCGAAAATAAAATAAAATGATGATTTAGACCAAAAAGACTTAAGTTTAAAGTTCGCAAAATAACACTCATTTACGCCGAGAAATCGTTCACAGTTTGATATTGCACAAGAGGAGATCATGAGCCGAGAAGGTGAATACAAAGGTTGGGTCTCTCAAAAACCTTATCTAGGTCGATAAGGCATTTTCGCGCCAATTGATTCTTAAAGTCAAAAACTCCAAAAGAGTGAGTCGCGCAATTTGCCCTCACAAGCCGAAAAACTCAAGGCAAAATCATTCAAATCTCACCTTTCCTTCATAAAGCCCGATTTTGGCATACAACATAGGCATCTTAAAATTCTTGCATTTTGTCTTAAAAAGTTGAGTTTTTGAAAGAATCTGTATTTTCGCCTTAACCAAGGGTGAAAATCGTGCATTTGAGCTCAAATAGCCAAATTCCCTCAATAAGACGCAAAGTCTCACAAGAGAGGCATTTGCAAGATACATTTCACAAAGTGCTTCTCAAGCCCAAACTCCACCGAGACGTAGCCCGACATCGCATAAAATTTAATGTTTGTCAAATTAATTTAATTATTTTTTTCAAATTGATTAATTAAAGGTGAAATTGATTGTTCGCGGGAAAACGACATTGAGGAAGAGCTAGAGCATCAACCTAAAGCTCAGATTGGAGATGCGATCGAAGCGAAGCTGGGAAGCAAAGAAGAGGAAATACAGGATAGCACCACAGAGCGTGAAACGAAGCATGAAGAAGCGCGCCATCACCAGACAACAAGCTGAAGTCCACCACCGAGACCAAAGACCGAAGAACATTCAGAATGCTATCAAATTATGCATTCTCGGAAAAAAAGAACAGCTGGATTTAATTCCAGAAATTCAATGTTAAAAACTGAAATTGTTTATTGTAAAGAACTGCCTGTGGATCCCGCTTTAGATATTTTGAAATAGGTCAGTTGTGGACAGCTATCTCCAACTACCGGATAGACCCAAATTGAAGCCAAATAGTTTTCGGTAGTTGAGATAGTGGTTGGGTGGATAACTGAGAATTGAGCGGGCATGGGTTAAAGCTGCCATGCTTTTGGAAGGCAGACTGTAGCCCTTGGATTCAATCAATCTTGCCCATCGATTCATATTATAAATTCTATAAAAGGCAGAGGCCTTTATTTTGTAAAGGGTTAGAGATTTTTTTTAGACAATTAGACTCTAGTTAGATTATTTTTAGATTTTTAGGCAGTTAAAATAGGCTAGATTGTAGAAGGTTAAATTTTAGCGGTAGCATAGAGATGCTGCAGAAATTGTTGTAATGGCAGCTGAAGCAAATATATGAACATTGAAATATGGTGTTTATTGTCTTTGTTTTCTTTTGTTTGCATGGTTTCTTTCAGCATTTTAGATAGATCTTTCTTTTGGGTGTGCAGGTATTTGATGGATTCAAGCTCATACCATTGAGGATATACTGATTGTATGTTCTTGTGTATGGTTAGCCCGAGCCTTTGATTGTGTTTAGTTCAATTGCAGGTGTCCATCTGAGCTGCGCCAGAATTGGGTGCTTAGCCATGCTCCTACAGTCTGAAAATCTTCCAAGTCCCTTTGAAGATTGCACCGTTCCTACGAGGTTGTGAGTTATTCTAACCAAGCAGGGATTGGTTATGTTGAATCCCTCTAACCACAAACCAGCCTTATTAATCTTAGGGTTCCTAAATCCTTCTCTTTTGCTTTTATTTCCCAGTTCGAGAATTAGATACTGACTAGCTTGTTGCAAAATGTAAGACCCCTTGTGCTCCCAGCAAAACATATCGACCGTTGAGTTATCCCGCAGTCAAGAACTGACATTTGGAACCTTGAGGTTGTCCCCATTGATCAACTAAAACAGCATTAGGGCTTCCTTAACAAGAGAGGATAGGATACTCGGTGAGATCATTCTATTCTAAGTTGGCCGGATAGAGTTGCAGCGATGCGACTTTAGCCACGTCAATAGTTTCACTATGCCAAATGAAAGATGAAGTTCATGACTAATGGAAGCTCATGTAGTGAGCAGAGAGAGAAAGAAATGGCAAAGGCTTGGGACTAATTTATCAAACATCAGCAATTGACTAAGCAAATTCCTCCAGTACTCCATTCAAATGACACATTAGCATAAGGTAAAGTAGTGACACATTATTGTATTGATGGACTATCGAATGGCAATGCCATGAGGAAGAGTGTCTAAGTTGACAAACCTCGTCGAAAACTATGCCAAGGATCAAAATGTGACAATGAACAAAGTAGTTAAATGCCATTTTAGGTGTTGAAGCTAGGAGGAAATAGTGTCGAAGTGGTTAACGCCTAAGTGATTAATACGTTTACTTCAAAGGTGAAACAAGTGTAAGTGATTATTCTACCTTTCCAATGGAAATTGAAGTAGCTAATGTATTATATGAGCACAACAAAGGATGCGGCAAAGGACTTGAGTGATTGGTGCCATTCTTGAGTGGTAGAGTTAATGAAAAAGTATGTCAAAAGAAGTGTTGGAGAGGTCCTTAAACTATGTCATTGGGGTAAGTGCACCAAGATGGTGAACAAAAAAGTGGCCACATGCAAAAAAAAATGAAATTTTTCATAACCCGTGCGTGTTATGGAAATTCAAAAACGTGCTAGGCTTGGTAACACCAAGCCTAGCCAAAAACAATTAAAAAAACAAAAACATTATACTTTTTAGAAACCTGCGGGTTATGCAAAACTAGAAGATTTTGTCTTAGTTCTGCATAACCCGTACGGGTTATATAGAACTAGGAACCAAATAGGAAGTGGAGAGAGAGAGAGATTTGGAAAAGGCGAGGGGGAGAGGGAGAGAGAGGGAGATTGAGGAAGAGAGAGAGAGAGAGAGAGAGAGTAGGATGAGGAGAGGGGGATGGAGGGAGAGGGAGAGAGAGGGAGATCAGGAGAAGGGGAGAGAGAGAGAGAGAGAGAGAGAGAGAGAGAGAGAGAATATGATAAAATAATGAGAGGGGGAGGGAGAGAGAGAGTTAGAGACATAGAGAAGGAGATAGGAAGAGAGGTAGAGAGAGATTAGGAAAGAAAGAGAAGGGAGAGGGGGGGGAGAGAGAGAGAGAGAGAGAGAGAGAGCAAGATAAGGAGAGGGGGATGGAGGGAGAGGGAGAGAAAGGGAAATCGGGAAAAGTAGAGGGAGAGAGAGAGAGAGAGTAGGATAAGGAGAGGGCGATGGAGGGAGATTGGGAAAAGGAGAGGGGGAGAGGGAGGGAGAGAGAGAGAGAGAGAGAGAGATTTGGAAAAGCGGAGGGGGAGAGGGAGAGAGAGAGAGAGAGAGAGAGAGAGAGAGAGAGAGTAGGATAAGAAGAGGTGGAGAGGGGGATGGAGGGAGAGAGAGAGAGGGAGATTAGGAAAAGGAGAGGGGGTGAGGGAGAGGGAGATTAGGAAAAGGAGAGGGGGTGAGGGAGAGGGAGATTAGGAAAAGGAGAGAAGGAGAGGGAGAGAGAGAGAGTAGGATAAGGAGAGGGGGATGGAGGGAGAGGGAGATTAGGAAAAGGAGAGGGGGAGAGGGAGATTGGGAAAAGGAGAGGGGGAGAGGGAGAGAGACGGAGATTGGGAAAAGGAGAGAGAGAGAGTAGGATAAGGAGACGGGGATGGAGGGAGAGGGAGAGGGAGGGAGATTGGGAAAAGGTGAGGGAGAGAGGGAGATTTGGAAAAGCAGAGGGGAAGAGGGAGAGAGAGGGAGATTGGGAAAATGTGAGAGAGAGAGAGAGATAATAGGATAAGGAGAGGTGGAGAGAGGGAGATTGGGAAAAGGAGAGAGAGAGAGAGAGAGAGAGAGAGAGAGAGATAATAGGATAAGGAGAGGTGGAGAGAGTTAGAGATAGAGAGAGAAGGGAATAGGAAGAGAGGGAGAGAGATAGGGATGGAGAGAGAGAGAATAGGATAAGGAGAGGGGGATGGAGGGAGAGAGAGAGAGGGAGAGGGAGATTGGGAAAAGGAGAGTGGGAGAGGGAGAGGGAGAGGGATATTTGGAAAAACGGAGGGGGAGATGGAGAGAGAGGGAGAGAGAGAGAGAGAGTGTAGGATAAGGAGAGGGGGATGGAGGGAGAGGGAGATTACGAAAAGGAGAGGGGGAGAGGGAGAGGGAGAGAGAGAGGGAGATTGGGAAAAGGAGAGAGAGAGAGAGAGAGAGAGAGAGAGAGAGAGAGAGAATAGGATAAGATAACGAGAGGGTGAGAAGGAGAGGGAGGGGGAGAGAAAGAGAGAGAAGGGGGAGAGGGTGAGAATAAGATAGGATAATGCGAGAGAGAGAGAGAGAGAGCAGGAGGAGGAGTGGGTGAGAGACATGAGGTAGAGAGAGAACGAGAAGGAGAAATGGGTGAGAGACATGAGGTAGAGAGAGAACGAGAAGGAGAAATTGGTGAGAGACTCGATAGAGAGAGGTGTGAGGGGGAGAGAGATGAGATAGAACTCAAGGAGGATAATTAGGGCTCAGAATAGACAAAACGGTGATGGGGAAGGAAGATGAGAGAGAGAGGAAAAGAAGGGAGACACACATGTATACAAACATATATACATATATCTATACTAATATGTGTATATATAATTATAGATATGCATATATACATACATAAACACATATTATATATGTATGTATGTACATATGTGTAGTAAATTCTAAGTTTACAAGCATACATTACTATGTCTTCATAACCCGTACGGGTTTTGTGAAACAAAAAATAATGGTTTTAGTTCTTCATAACCCGTACGGGTTATGTAGAACTATGAATAGTACTTTTTGTTTTTCAAAACCCGTGCAGGTTATGAAAAACTATGAATAGTATTTTTTGTTTTTCAAAACCCGTGCGGGTTATGAAGAACTGTGAGTAGTATTTTTTATTTTTCAAAACCCGTGAGGGTTTTGGCTTGATAAGAGGGTTGGAAAACGACCCTAAGGCTTGCAAGCCCATTTTCCCCCCATTTTTGTCCCTTTACACGTTTTTTCATCTTCCAACATGATTTCTCGACTTTGTCATCATCAGGTTTACAAATGATCAAGTGGGTATCTCTAAAATTACAACCATAATCTCACACGTCTTCTCAGTTTTCTGACCATATAAGTTTTTCTATTTTTGGACAACATTAGCATAGTAAACTTTAATTTTCTTTACCAGTGCCTTGATAGTCCTCACAGACATATGTCTACCATTTTTTTAATAAATTTTGATATACTTGAAGAAATTCAAAATAAATTACATATTATTGTTCTACACTAGATTCTATACACTTCAAAAAAAAAGTTTTCATTTTCGATTATTTAGATGCAAGTTATGCCTAGCGCACGAACATGTGCCAAATTTTCAAGATGCGACCACTTCAAAAAATCATTAAAAAAAAAATACTAAACGTAAAATTACAAAAAAATACACAACTTCTAGATCTCACTCTTACCTATCATCCTAGCAAAGGGTTCTACAAAATAATAAATCTAACTATATATTTTGTGCAGCGCACGAAAACAGCTATGTTATATTTTTCTGAAAAAATCAGGAATAGTTTTTTCGTGCGTGAAAGGTTTGACCCTCTTAATCTTATCCAATTTTTAAAAAAATTAGTTTCTAGATTCAGAGCAATACAATTCTTATTCTTTTCTCAACTCCTAGTTTTTAGTGCATGACCTTCAAATATCTCCTTGAAGTTCAAGTTTACCTGTTTTCAGAAAAAAAAAAAAAAGTGGCCGCTTATACCCCCCTTTTTGTTCACCATCTTGGTGCACTTACCCATTGCTTAAAGGTCATGAAAGGAACGTAAAATTACAAAAAAATACACAACTTCTAGATCTCACTCTTACCTATCATCCTAGCAAAGGGTTCTACAAAATAATAAATCTAACTATATATTTTGTGCAGTGCACGAAAACAGCTATGTTATATTTTTCTGAAAAAATCAGGAATAGTTTTTTCGTGCGTGAAAGGTTTGACCCTCTTAATCTTATCCAATTTTTAAAAAAATTAGTTTCTAAAGAAACTAGATTCAGAGCAATACAATTCTTATTCTTTTCTCAACTCCTAGTTTTTAGTGCATGACCTTCAAATATCTCTTTGAAGTTCAGGTTTACCTGTTTTCAGAAAAAAAAAAAAAAAAAGTGGCCGCTTATACCCCCCTTTTTGTTCACCATCTTGGTGCACTTACCCATTGCTTAAAGGTCATGAAAGGAAGACCTAGGTATAGTATTTAAGTGGCTTAGCAATTGAAAGTTCTGACAAAGGTGGAAGGTGGACATGAAAATCTCAACGAGGAGAAAATGCATTCAACATAGAAAACACCACTTTGTTGATGGCAATGGTAGTCTAAAAGGAAATAAGTCAAATAAGAAAACATGCCCAATTATACGACTGAAGGAAATATGTAAATTGCAACTTTCAAGTGGTTATGCCATTAGAAAATGATGACATATAGTGGCAAGTGATGGGTAAATTTTGACCAGCATAGAGTGTTTTACAAAGAAAGGAATATCACATTTTTTGCTTGGCTGCAAACACAGTACAACTCAAAGTGGCAAACATATTGAAAAACTACGCTTGAAAAACTACACTAGTACTTAAAAGAGCATGAGTTGAGGTTCAAGTGTTGCACCTTTTCAAGTGGAAAAGCAATAAAGAAACCACAACAAGAGTGGGAAATGAACAAAGAAAGTGTGATCAAATTAGGCCAAGACAATCCAAAATAAAGATGCCTATAAAATAAAGACCAATTCTCATCATTCCAGCAGACCTCAATGACAAAATTCAGGCAATTTTTTTATTTTTCTCATCATTCACATTGATTTGGAAGCGAATTTCATCTTTTCTAAGGCAATTTTATACAGGCAGATCTGAGCAAATTATACCAGTAGAAGTGGAGCAATTTCATCAACAAATCTTGCATTGTTGAGGCAAATTTACAAGTCAGACAGAGAGCAAATTTGATAGCAGGCTGATTTGAAGCAAAATTTAAAGTGATTTCACTGATTTCCAGCCCAAATGTGATACAAATTCCTTCTAGTGTAGTGAATTTGGTGCAGACCCGAGTTAGGTCATTAAAAATCAGACCTAATACGAATTGATCAGACCTGACCTAGAGTGATTTTTAGGACCTTCTTCCTGAGTAACTGCTCCTTGAAGTGATTCAACCTGCTTTCACCTGATTTTGATCCACAAATCTGCCGAATTAATCAATTTCCAGCTTAGCATGAAGAGTGTACCAACCTGATAAGGTGCGAATTACTCCAGCTTGTCACCTTGTATACCATATTCAGAAATCAGACCTGATGTAAATTTAAAATTCAGTCAAGAACATCAAATTTCAGAAGTGATTGATGTTGTTTTAAAAATGTGTAAGTTGAATTTCAATTCATTTTTCGTAATTCAATTTTTGTTCTTTTCAGTTTGGAACCCAGCAATAAGGTGCATGGAGCGTGAGGATGAGGGATCCAACACATTCAAGACAGAGTCTACATTCCAAGGCGAACACAAGATCTACATTTCAATAAGGAAGTCAAGAATTAACATCATCACACCCTCAAAGATGCAACAAGAAGAGGACTTCAATGAGATGCACAATGACAATTCAAGGTGTACGAGTTCAAGAGTTTCAAAGGTGAAGAGGAAGACTACCCCAAACATGAAGGAGACTTCACATGAATTCCAAGGGATGAAAGATCTTTCAACACAATTTCAAGAACATTCCAAGGGAATCACCAAGTGTTTGAAGTTATAATTGCTCTACAAGTATGGCAAGGATGCAAAAGGGTTAAGGCAACATTTCTCTACATAAAGATCATCATAACCTCAATCACATGGGGGAGGCATCAAAGGAAAGACATTACAAAGCAAGTATAGGGATCAACACCAAGGGATTCAGGACATTCAAGGCTAGCATTGCAACATGAGGAGCTCAATACAAATCTTTCATTGCATCATGGCGACATGAGGAAGTCAAGACTCCAAGGCGTAAAGTAGAGATCACACTCACACATGCAAGGAAGACGCAAAGTTGCTCTACACCCTGCAAACACCAAGGTATTGAAGGGAATTTTGCAAATATCTTTCCTCTGGAAATTCAAGATTCAAGGCTAGTAAAATAGGGAGATACCCCTACATCATGCACAAGAATGGTCAAACATAAACAACATGAAAGAGTTCAAGTCAAAGACAAGGAAGGTTAGGAGGTTGTGTCTAACATAAGGTCATGTTCTACATCAAACATAGGCATCACAGGGTTTACATCAAACATTGTCAATGAGAGAAGGAAAATGCCCAATTTAGGAGATGAAATTGTGCAAGCGTGATCAAGGAATGGTGATAGTTTTAAAAGAGTTAATTAAAGTTAGGCACTTGATCACGAAGATGATACAATTTGGGAATATGTCCCACTACCTTCATCACCATCACACTAGGCTAGATAATGTTCAGTATCAAGAGATATGCCTCAATCACAAACACTTTGTGATGATCTACATGGCAAGTTGGGGTGGCGTCCTAGTCATCATCAACTCAGTTAAGTTCTGCCACATCAATATGTTCAAATTCGTTGAACCCAATTCATCCATGGGTAGAGCAAGCTACACATGGCAACTCATCAAATATTGTTTCACATACCTAACCTATTTTCTCAATTGTTAGAAATCAAAGATGGACATGTGCCCTATATGTTGTAACTTGTAATGATTTCATTGCTCAAGAAAGTTTGTTGTAACAAACCCTTATTAGGGTTTTATTGTTAGTTCTTGACCGTTGATTTGATAATCAATCTTGGCTCTTGAATTGTAATGGGATGTCTATATAACACATTACCTTCTCATTTGTAAAGTTTGATAGTTAATAGTTAGTAGCAGAAGCAATCAATAGTTAGCAGTTAGAGTAGAGTGGGAGAAAAGGAGAGTGTTGCCAAGGCTTGTTGTAATAAACATACTGTTTTCATTGAAGTAATGATGGATTTTGGTGTGCTATTTCGACTTGTTGCATTGTCTCTACTTTTCATAGTTTAGATGTGTTAGATAGATGGAAGATTTTATTGTTGATGAATGGTGAACCTGTGTTCATACCACTTGGAGTTTGTTGATTGCAAATTGTAGTGTGTGGTTAAAGTGATGTTGATCAAAAGCTTAACTTCAATTACTTTATGCTCATTGTTCGTGATGTCGGTGTGCATTGGTGATATGAAAATCATTCGCTCAGCCTTAGGAGATTGCACCATCTTTTTGTAGTTGTTACCGCATGGCAAAGCAATGCTTGGTTTGGTGTCACCAATTCAACAATTATTTCCTACATTCTTAAGATTAGTATAGGCTTTCTAAACCCTTATCTTTTTTATCTTTATTTTCGAAGTCAATTAGAGTCTGACAAAGTTGAAGCAAAATGTAAGTCCCCTTTTGATTCCAGCAAGATCACATCAATTTCACTAAGTCTATTCACAACATTAAGTTGCATAGTTCACATTGTAAACCTTGGAGTTGCTTTGATTGATCACTTTGTTTAGCAAGAGAGGATAGAATACTCAGTATTTTATTCTATGTTCGAGGTGTCCTAAAAAACACATCAACAAATTTGGTGCTAGGAGGGCATAGACATGAATAGATAAACTCCAGATCATATCAATTCATATTTGTGGGAGTAATCTCAAGCCTTTTTCACCCTCCTTCATGCTTGATAGAATTAACACCTGAATGCAAATCTTGAACATGTGAACAGTTGAACTTGTGAATGTACAAGCCTATCAATTTAGTGGAGAATCTTCTATGCTCGATAGAATTATCACAAGAAGGGAGGCGAGAATGTTGAATCATTAAATGGACTCGCACAGGAAGGGAAGCAATTCACGTTCATACCAATCGCAGGCTGGAACCAATATGTGTTTTCAAGTTACATTTCAAAAAAAAGTAGAAAAGTTCAAAAGTCCAAAAAAAGTGAAAAACCAAAAAAAAAATCAAAAAGAAGAAAGATTTCTCAATGTATGGGCAACAAATTCATCATCCACTTGGCAAAGGGGATCCACGAGTTGATATTCTTCAACTTTGGTGGACTTTGAATGTGCAGTTACATCATCAAAGTTTGTTCGAGTTTGCATTGCTAGGGCAGTGTAGGATCCATCAGACAACTCAACATGATGAGTTGCATTGCTTGATGTTCTTGTCAAGAGTTGAGCTAGCACTACAAGGAAGAATTTTCTTTTGGGATATGGCTAAGCTGGAGATGTTGATAGAACTTGGTAATTGCAATGCTCCTCAATGTAATGATGAATTCACAAGGTTCAAAGAATTGATTGAAAATTAGTTGAGTCTTGATGAAGAATTGTCCCTAGAAAGTATATTGCTATCTTGGTGGTGTCGAATACACAACGAGCCTCATTTAGAATTCACTTGCTCATTGTGTCAAGAGGCAATCAATCAAGTCAGATGTCAATATGGAATACCTGAGTGCATCACTGACAAAGTTTGGAGTGTATACCTTGCTGCTAAAGAGTATAGATGAACACAAGAACAAGGCATTGCCTCTTCTTCTGACGAACAAAGTGATGAATTGCAAGAGGATAGCATAATAGAGCTTGATGATCAATATGTAGCAGTGAATGGTAGTTTTGCATACCTTGCACCTAAGGAAGTTGAGGAAACAGTGGAAGATATCCAAGCAAACAACATAGTGGCAAATGAAGATCAATATGTGGAGATGTTAAAACATGATCAATTACAAAGCAAAAGTCCTTGTGAAGAGCATCATCAAGGAATTGAGGAGGAAAGCGTAGTAGAAGGCATAGGTGGTTGGAAGGATTATCATATACTTGATGCCTCACCATTTCAAGAACAAGAAATTGAGTTCTATACACTCCAAGGGGAAGCAACCCTTGATGAGGATTCAAATGAGCCTTCAATTTTACAAGAGAAAGATTTGAGTGAAGCGTTTTAAGTCGCCCTACAAGAAGATAATCAAATGAACATAGTAATGGAGCCAAAGAATGATGAGAAGTTCAACGGATTTCAAAACATTAAAAAAAATTTGGTGAAATTCGCCATAGATTCAATACGGTAAAGGGTAAAACTTGTTCTAATAAAATATGTTTTAAAAAACATTGGGACTATGGAAAGCTCCTCTAGTTGTCGTCAAGAGTTTAGCAACATCCATTCTACAACGGAGTGAGCTTTCGCAGGTCTTCTCACGCAGTCTACCCGTCAGTTCCAAAAGCCTCTGCCGTTTCCCCCGCCCGACCGATAATATCGTAGAAGAGGCACTAATGTTATTAAGATTCATAGCATGGAAATGTTTGGATATGAGTCTATATATATATATATTTTATATGTTCGGATATATATGAGTCTATTTATATATATATATGTTAGTGTTATTAAGATCATAGTATTGAAGTTTTTTTTTTAATGTTTGAAGTATCATTTTATGTTATTTATACTTTTAATGTTTGTTATTTATACTTTATGTTTTACATCACGTCCATTTGTTATTATATAATTTTGTTTATTATTCAATATATTAAAACTTAATATTTTAAAATATTTAAATTAAACTTATTATGATAATATATTTATCATTTAATATATAAATTTAATATATTTTTATATATTAATAATATTTTCAATTAAAATTTTAAACATTATTTATTATTATTTATTTTCTTTTATGTTTAACTTTATTAGTATATATAAATATATTAGCATACTATATAATTTTATTACTCATTTTCAATTTATTACTTATATTTAATAAAAATAAAATTATATGTAATGTCCCCTTCTCCGCAGTGATTAGTTTTGTTGGCCGTTAGCCTAGTTCGGAGGCCCGTAGGCTAGTCGGGAGAAGCAACTAGGGTTTCCTATTTTCTAGGAGGATTCTTTGGTGTTTTCGGGGGGTATATGTGGGAGTTTGACAGTTTGGATTTTGGATTCCTTCTAGGTTTTCAGAGAGCTTCGGGATGGTTCGACATGCATCTGCATCGGGTGACTTTTTCCAGACTTACTATTTTTAGTAAGTGCGACGGCTGCTCAGAATGTGGTTAAAATCACTTTGGAAACACTTACTATTTTTAGCAGTATGCTATTTTTAGTAAGTACTATTTTTAGCAATTCTATTTTTAGCAGGATGTCAGCAGGCCTGTTCAGATGGCTATTTCCGACAGGTCAATTTGAGCAGTTGATCTTCCAGCATTTTTTGGTGCTATTTTTGGCAAGTTTTCTGTAGCTCAGCTCAGTGGCTATTTCTGGCAGTATTATTTTGGCAGGATCCTGTATTCACTCAAATGACTATTTTTAGTAGTTCAGTTCAGAGCCCCAACTCAGTTCAATTTTGGTGATTTCCAGCACTTCAGTCTCCGACTAAATGTGGCAATAATCAGTATTTGAGAAGGTAATTTTAATATATTAATACCTTAGGCATGAGGTATTAATATATGATTATTTTATGGATGGACGACTTAGGAAGGGAGAAAATATTAATTTTATCCTAAGTCTATTTTGGCGAAATTTGCATATGACTTCAAGGGGGTCGTCATGGTGTTAATAATTAAATTATAACTCAAGGCAAATGGGGCGATTTTCTAAGTATATTGCCTTAGTAATATTTTTTATTTGGAAGTCATAGTTGGGTGCGCACTTTACACTTTATTTTATGACACTTATATTTATTAAAATGGGCGATTTTGGGTGGATGTGAAGTGGGCGAACTTGTGCAAGGAAATGAAATGAAATCCAATGCCAAATGTGGATGAAATGGAATGGCATTTGGTTTTGGCGTATTTGGAGTGCATTTGAATTTGAATTTGGTTGGCAAAAAGTTATAAATAAGTGACTAGGGCTCTCATTTTGGTATCTCAGACAATTTACAGTGTTATGTTGTCGGATTGACTCCAAACAATCTTTGAGGGTGAATACCTCCTAGGGCTCTTAACAGACTTCGAGTGTGAGATATCATTCCTAGCTGTGATTGGATCTTTTGAATGTGTGGTTTGATTTTAGTGTGCATTTTCAGATTTTCAAAGTGGTGTGGATTTCAGTGTTGCTGGTTTTTGGTGTGGTTGTAGCACGTTTTAGTTCATAACTCTAAGTTCATGTGTCAGATCACTCTGGGTAGTGGCTCGTTCTCTTCCTATGCCACAGGCGATCAATTTTGTAAGTTTGTAGAGATTAATGTTGAGTATTTAATTTTTAAATGTAAATCCTACCTCTTTCCTAGTTGTACTATGTTGGGCTGCCTGGGAATGCGTGCATAAATTCATTTGTGGGTTTTGGGTGCAATTTGTTGGTTCTAATCTCATTGCCTGTCTTGTATCTCTCATTTGCATCCGTTTGGGGGTCATTTCGTTGGGTGTGAATAGAGTTACGAGCATTTTTGTGAGTTTCTAGGCTTCTGGTCTATGTGTTTCCAGCACATGGTTGCATATCAAAATCTGAAAAATTGTTAGTTTGGAGTGTTTCCTTGTGTGGAGTTGGTTTTAGAGTGTGTGGGTTCTTTGGAGTGTGTTTGGAGATAATTTGAGTGTGTGGGGAGTGATTTAGAAGTGTTTGTGAGGATTTTAATGTTGTTGGTCTGTATTTCCAGCCTGTTGTTCATTCATATCAGTTTTAGTTTTGGGGGGTTGAAGCTAGTTTTCAGGTGTGTGAGTCTATGGGTGTGGTGTGAAGAGTCTTGGTCATAAGTTGCAGCTGTTAGTTTGGGTTTTGGCATTTGAATATCCATGATGAATCATATTGTAATGCTTGTTAGTAGTACTAACAGCAATTTATTTGAAATCTCTTAGTTCCACTGCATAAGTGGAAGAGGCTGGCCTTGCCGCCTAGTTTGGACAATGATTCTAGTAATTTTGTAATCCATGTTTGCATTGTAAATCTGATTAGTAGTACTAACAGCTATATACGTGGATTGTTGTTCTTTGGCCCATTGCATAAGTGGAAGAGGTTGGCTTGCCGCCTTCTTATCTATTGTAATCTCATTTTCAGTCCTCTCACTGAATAAACGGTGGAGTTGATTGCTATTTCATTTCTAGTCCTCCCGCTTGTTGTGATGTTTTCACACATCGCCCCATTGCAAATGGGGACCCTTGCTTTTTTGCTTTTTAGGGTTTGTTTTTTTGGTCTTTTAGGGTTTTGTTAGTTAGCCTTTGCATTTTGAGTGCTGTCGGGGAGATCAATAGGATAGCAGGTCCTGCTGGAGTGAAGTCCTGATCCTGAAAATTTGGCTAAGTCCGAAGTCTTGATCCTGAAATTTGGCTAAGTTTGAAAGTCCTGATCTTGAAATTTGACTAAGTCTGGAAACTGAAAAACCTCAAAAAACTAGATTTTGCAATATAACTCCTGGAGGTCTGAAACCACTCTCAAACATCCTGAAAGTATATATGGAATATAACTTAAAGTATAAGCCATAAAAATTATCCTGATAGAGAGTTCGAAAAGTCAATTTTCGCTCCTGTCCTTCACTGAGGATCCAGAGCGAATTTCGCTCCTGTCCCTCTCCAAGGGACCAAGACGAATCGCTCCTGTCCCTCACCAAGGGTCCAGGGCGAAATGGCTTATTTGAGTCATTCCTGACCTTGTTTGGTCAAATTGAAACATCAAAGACACAATGAAGGACGAAATGAGCATGATAGAGCATCCAGACTTGACAATGAAATGATGAAGTTTTTTGCCTAGAAGGTCAAATTCGCTCCTGTCCCTCATTGAAGGACCAGAGCGCTTTTCTTTATATGCACAATTTTAGACCTTTTTTGGACATTAACTTTTATTCATAGCATGAAGTAAGGTGAAATCTTCCCTAGCAAAGGAAATTTGAGATGAAAATTGTAGTGATTTGGCCTTGAGGACAAAAATCGCTCCTGTCCCTCACTGAAGGACCGGAGCTTGATTTTCAAATTTGCACTGTTCTTGCAGGATCAGGACAATTTTATGATTGGAAGAGATCAAGGAGGGCATGTTTTGTCCATTGAATATAATTTAAGCAGTCTACAAAGGAGTAAATCAACCCAAATGACAAAAAGTGCTCCCGTCCCTCACTGAAGGACCGTGCCACTTTTTCAAGTTTCTCCTATTTGTTTGATATTTTATGGCAAAACTTGACTTGGATGGGAAGGTGTTGTGCGTTGCACAAGCTCCCTGTCGCCGACAGGGTCCCCTTTTCCTGTTTTGAGTTTTCGATCGTTGTCCAGAGGATCCAAGCAGAGTTTCTCGTGTCTCTTCGAGCGAGTTCGTGACCAATCCGTAAACTGATTGACGTTGGAGTAATGGACCAGTGAGTCCTCCTGACTGGTCCAGCTCTCGGGCGTGAATGCCAAGGGCTTTGTTCCAAAATTTTGAAGATTGCCTTGGATAGGCGTAAGTTGGTAAGAACTAACGAACCTCGCCAAGCCAGAGCTATAAGGCCGATTGCATAAAGTTTGCTACCCGACCCTTGCAAGGTTTGGGCAAGAGATGATTTTCGCCTCCTAAAGGATCAAATTGCTCGACCGAGTCCCTCGGTATTTTGATGCCTCCCAAGGCCAGATTTGTGGAGTCTGGCGAAGCTGGTGGGAGGTCCGACATTCTGTGCAAGTTTCCAAAATTCTCTAAAGAGCAGATTCCCCCCCCCCCCCCCCCAAGATCACAAAAAACGATTTTCGGACCTCAGGTCCGAAGTTTTTAATGAAGGCGGAATGTTCTGAAAAGGATGCATTAGGTCCGAAAGTCCGAAAGACACATAAAAACCATTTTCGGACCCCAGGTCCGAAGTTTAAATCATGCAATATTTTGAAACAAATGGTGTTTTGCTCCGAAAGTCAAGTAAAACATTTTCGGACCCCTGAGTTAAAGTTTATATCGCGAAACGTTTAAAACGGACCCCAGGTCCGAAGTTTAAAAAGCAAACCTTTATTTTCGGCCCCCCCGAAGAAAGTTTTAACAGAGGGCGAAAAACAAAAAGGGGCGCTTAGGGTCCGAAAGCCCGAGAAGGCATTTAGTTCCCAATTCTCGGACCCCAAGTTCGAAGTTAGCGCAACGTCTTTTAGAAACACCCGAAGTCACTTAAGGCGCTCACTTTCGGACCCCAGGTCCGAAGTTTGTAAAACGCAAGGAGCTCATTTTCGACCTTAGGTCCGAGGTTGCGAAGCAAAGTTAAAACGCGTTGAGGTCCGAAGTTTTAACGCAAACTAAAAGTTTAAAGCGCAAAGCAAAGTTAAAACGCGTTGGAGTCCGAATTTCGGATCCTTTAGGAAAGCTAAAGTTTATAACGCGAGGCTCCTTTTCGGACCCCAAGTCCGAACTTAAAACGTGAAGCCGAAGTTTATAACGGAAGAGCCGAAGTTTTAAACCCCAGAGCCAAAGTTCGCATCGCGAAGCCAAAGTTAAACCCAGGTCCGAAGTCGCGAAGAGGAAGTGCGAAAAGTTTTTAAAAACAAAACCCCGAAGTTTGGACGGGCATTCAACATAGACGGCAAGTCCTCCGAGTCTTCCAAATTCGCCAAGGCTTGATCGGGCTCTGGGATCTCCAAGGTTTGCCGAGGTTCAAAAAGCGCTCCCAGCTCCGAAATTCCAAAGTTGCCAAGGCACGCAAGGTGAGCGCTCAGGTCCGAGTTTTTTTGAAGAGCTTCAAAAGACGTTCCCAGCTTCGAAAGTGTCTCCAGCCCGCCTAAACCCCAGAGACTTCCGAAATTCGCCAGCAGGTTGAGATCTCCATGGTTGCAAATAGCGTCCAAGCTCCGAATTTCGTGCAGGCCGAGTGAAGCCAGGTTAAATTCCAAAGCCTCCAAATTTGTCAAAATCCAAAGTTGAAGAGAGAATGCAATTCAAAATTTGAAAGAGCTCTCAAATCCGAAAACAAGGAGGTAAGACGCCGCATCACCCTCCCCGTCGACCATTTAAATTCATATTGCCAAGGATAGAACCATTTAAAATTGATAAATCCTCTTTCATCCGCCAAGCCGCGAAAATTTAAATCAAAAGGATAACCGTTGGGATTCAAACTTTGCAGGATCGTCCGTTCACTTCACGCGACGAGGTCAGGTAATCTCTCGCCATCCGCTCCCATCAGGTAAGCACGCTTTAACGCGTATGGTCATTTGAAATGTGTAAATCAAATAGGCGAATGCTTGAATTCTTGAAGTCTACATCTCTTTTTTGTAAAGCGTTATTCAAACATTCGAAATTTAGAATTCACTCCCGAGGTTTAGCCAGAAACTGCATCTCTTTTCAAATTCAAATTTCTCATGTTTTGCCTCTGTTGAAAATTAATCCAAAATCCGAAAGTGATAATGCGTAGTCGTAAATCTTCAAGAATATGATGCTGTTAAAGTTAATCAAGTTGTTAGCTAAAATGATATTTAAGTTAATCCTGGCCTGCTGAAACACTTCTGTTGTTATCTAACCCGCATTATCGTTCTTGTATCACCTTGTAATCCGCGTCTGGCTGTGCAGGATAAATGCCTAAATCGGAGGCGGAATCATCAAAAACACCCGCTGCAGCCGAAACTTCACGAGCATCCAAATCAGACATCCCGCGGAAAGTTGAAAGAATGAAGTATCAATATCAGAGGGGAGGATTAAGAGAGTCGAAGGTTCAGAGCGTCTGGGACAACATTGGTGACACCGACCTTGGCCACATTGATATTCAGGACTTCAGGAATCGAGTCTTCTCACCCAATGCATATGGCAGGCCTAGGCAAATGGTGGAAAGTGGCATCGCCCAAGCAGCAGGTTTTCCTCCAGCAGTCCAGAACTATGAATTAGTAGTGGAGGCTGCTCGGCATTACGAACCAAAGTCCAGATTAGTGCTTCTGGAAAATATAACTATCGCCGACTTCTCCCCTGAGGCTATCGGTGATGCATTTGATATCCCCTTTCCAAATAATCCCATAGCTACAACAATGGACGAAGCACAAGGGGCATATGATATGAATCCGGCCCGATGCAGGGCATTGATTAACGAAGAATGGTTCAAGGAGAAAAGGCCTCCGAACACCAGGATTGTGAAAAAGACCCCCAAAAGTGACTTTCATAATGAACATGGGGACATGGTCACCTTACTCAACCGAGTCATGGGACTTCCTAGGTCCAGCTACTTTGAAGAGTGGATGTTCTATTTTACAGAGCAGGTATTTGCCGGAAAGTCTAAGTTTGACTGGGCCCAGATCATAAGTGATAACATCCACGCTCAGCTGATTGAGCTCGAAACGAAGAAGTACTTCACCATGACCTCCTATTTGGTCTATATGTTCGCAAAGAACCAGCCACTGCCAGGGTTAATAATGAAAGGTGAGATCGGGAATGGGCCTGGTCAGGTGAAGGTCTATGATTGCTACCCGCAGCTGCATTACCAGGATATAGCTCAAAGGGAAAAGAACAGCCCGGCTTACGCGGTTGGTCAGTACGAACGCGTCAACGACGCCTTCACAATGCGCCTGGTCAGGCTAATGCAGGGAGGGTTACACATAAGGCTCTCGAAGCAAGCTACCACCTTAGTGCAGAGGTATGGGGCCTGGTTCATTCAGTTCCCAAGGTTCTCATACATCCGAATAGCTGGCTTCGATGGTGCCCCCCTTCGACTTCCGCGATACCCAACCGATAAAGCAGTCCTCATGGAGGTGGCAAGGCAATCACGCCCCGCCGGCATATTACTACGGGAGAGCAAGCAGGCTGGATTCACATTTCCTATGATCATAGGCAGCCATGACGTCCAATTGAGAACCCCCACCCTAGCAGAGGAGTCCCTTACAAAGCTAGCCTCTTATGGCCTACAGGAACATTTCCCAAGGAAATGTTTTGATCATGACAATTTGGCGAAGAGAGCCTACGGTAGGCGCTACAAAGCAAAGGAGTCAATTGAAGACTATTGAAAAAATTGCTCTGATGACTACGAAGTCAGGCGACGGGAATATTCTAGGTTGAGTGTGCAGCAGATGCGACTCTTTGAATACCGTCAGGTCCCGGATCAGCTCACGGACTCGGGGAACTGCCTCCAAGTCCGAGAATTCGAGGCAGTAAGACACCTCTTGCCAGGCGTTGATTGGTCTCAGGACCTAATCACGGATTTCGAAGCAGTTATGGTAGCCCCAGCAAGATACACAGATCAATGGTTGCATCTCCAGATCAAGAGGCTAGTCCATGAGGGGGTCCAGTTTACTTACCATTTGATGGGCAGTCTCGACTCTCAGTCTTCCGAAGACGAAAGGACATCAGCTGAGAAACCAGAAAAAAGAAAGAAAGCTAAGGCCTATAGAGGGACTCGGACGTCCAAAAGAACAAGAAGGGAGAAGATTCCCATAAGGAGGCCAGAGGCCACTTCATCTTCAAAGGACCCCAGTTCGTCCGACGACGCCATAGAATTGGATTGCGTACCTGCTCCGCCTTCCCAGAGCGACATCGATGCATTTGAGGCCAATGATCCTCCTGCACCTGATATACCGGACACCGAGCCAAAGGGCCCCAGGTCGACCAAGCTAGGTGACCAAATAAAGGAAGGAGAAATCCCATCCACCCAGGGGATCGAAGTGCATGAACCTACCCAGCAAAGCCGTCACGAATTGCTACTCCTCAATACAGCCAAGGACGACTCGACCGTCGAAGGGGAACAAAGAACAGACGAGATTCATGAGCTCGAGAGAACCGAGGAGCAACCTTCACAGGAGGATGTTAGACAATTGTTCAGTGAAATAGGGGAGAACTCAGAGGCAAGCAAGGAGTTTCCTCCTTCTTTCACCCCTCAGATGGCGGGGCAGCTGCTAATTTGTGATCAGCCGGTTGAGAGCATAGGAGAACAGGGTGTTAACTTAACCCTATCCTCAACCCAGACGGTGCCTCAAGAGTGGCTGATCGCCAGAGCTCAGCGCAGGGCCGCCGCCAAGGCACCCATCGATCTAGAGGACATCTTCTCACGAATGGATCAAGCAAAAGCTAAAGGGAAGAAGAAACCAAGAGCATACTCTAAGGTAACCAGGGATGAGCAAAGGAACCGCACTCTTCCTATTGCCACCCCGCCCGTGGACAAGCCAGCAGATCAAATAACACTGGCAGATTATAGCATTACGACTGTCCCCATCGGACGAGCTACAAAAGAGCAAGAAAAGGAGGAATTTAAGGACTCAGTGCAGAACATACTCAGACAGCTCGAGGAAATCACTGCCGAAAAGGATATGTATCGGGCCCGTGCTGAACAAGCCGAGGGATACATCGATAAGCTCCTGCGGCCATTACACAACCCCTCTGAATCCCATATTCCCCCAATAGCATTGGCACAAAGAACCACCACTGAATTTGAAGGAATTCGAGATACCGCAAAGGCCGTCAAGGAATGGATGCAGGACATCAAGAAAAAGGGAGAACAGATCCTTAGAGAAGTAAAGGAAATGGCTCTCCATCGAGAGCTCACTCTAGTCAGGCTGTTGGAGGTAAAGAGGGAATCCCTTCACATGCACGAGGTAGCGGCCTCTACCCTTCCCCTCATAAGAGCTCTTTTCTGGACGCATACACAGATTCACACACTGCCTGACATCCTAGATCCCCATGGCATCAGTGTTCTCAAGGAATGGTACTGGACCGTCACCATGAAGAACGACGCCCAGGAAATTATTGACAAAGAAAATGACGCATGTGAGGCAATTCTGGGGAACATGCAAGAACTAGGCAAGACCATCCTCCGATCAATGGTTTCGGGGTGGATAAATGACCTATCCAACAGTGTAATCCGGCCGGATTGGGAAGAAAGGTTGGGAGCAGATAAGGTTTCTTATTCCGTTGAAGACTTGAGTTTTGCTGGTCAGTTCCATTCAGACATATTGTGCTTCGAGCGTAATCGCTCCAGCTGGAAGGACGGTTTAGGGCACGTGGACCAGTATCTTGAGGGCATGCAGTACAAAATTCGCCACCCTCCCATGCCACCTTTTAGCCTCCTCTTCCAGTTATGTATCAAGTTTCAGGAATATGTTCGCAAGGAACGAGCGGCAGGTCGTGATTTATGGCAGGAATACCTGCATGACGAGGACCAGTTTCTAAAGAAAGAATGTGAAACCAAAATAGAGAAAGTAGTTTCTCAAAAGTGCCTTTTTCCCTCCAAATCTTAAAAGTGCACTTTTGTCCCAAAAAGGTGACAGTTGACTTCTGGTCAACAAATTGTAAAACTTTTATACACCTTTTTTTTGGATTATTCCAATTGTTGTAATTATCCTTTTTTGGTAGTTATTACTCCCTTTGGGGGTGGTTGTTGATATTTGCCTCCCATTTATGGGTATGGGCAGCCCTACTTTATAGATGAATCTGGGCCACTTATGAAGATTTAATCCAGGCCATTCATCTTTTTTTTGAGGCCTATTTAAGGGACTGGTTTTCCCTCATTTTGTAAGAAGTTCTTGGATTGTTGCGAAAGCTCTGAAGGAATTTGCAGGAATTAATACAATGGATTAAAACTATTTTCAAGTCTCCTTGTGAGTGCATGGTCTCCTTCTTCACTTAATTTTGAAAGCTTTTTTAATTATGTCTATTCATTTTGCACAGCAGTTTTTTTAATCAAGCATCTGATAGAGCCTTCACAGTCCATACCATTAGAGGATAGCTGATTGTTTTTCCTTTCCGCATGGTTAATCTGGACTATTTTATGATTCAGTTCGATTATCAAATATATATATCATGAATGTAGAAGTTCTAATATCGTATTTGGTAATGTGAAAATCTGGTTTCTCCTTTGAAGATTGCACTAAGTTTATGCAAACATTGCGTCTGAATGACTGTTGATGCCTAATTTAGTTTCCTAGAGGTGTCTGTCTGCTTGATTGAATCTGCTGTCCTAGTTAGAATTTTCAGTTCATCTCTCTCCCTATCCTTCCTTTCTTTTCTCCCTATTTTATCTTTTTTTAGAAGTCTACAGTCCTGCTAAATCAGCTTCAAATTAACCAACATCACCTGAAGGAAAACCGTAAAAGGTCCCCAGGAATTTATACATAGAATTGCCAATTAAACGTAAGTCCCCTTGTGTTTCCAGCATAAACACATCGAGCCACTGAGAGATCCCGCAGTCAAGACCTGACAAAAGAAACCTTGAGGTTATCCCCTTTGATCAAAACGTAGAAAATAGCATTAGGGATTCCCTTATTCCAAGAGAGGGTAGGATACTCGGTGAGTTTATTCTATTCTGCGTTGGCCGTATGGAGTTTGCAGCGATGCGATTTCATCCACGTCAACAGAAGGACGAAGGATGTTTTATGCCTTGGACGCAATTGAGAGATTTAAAGAACAAAAGGGTACGCCAAGATGTCAAAAGTGCTCCCGTCCCTCACTAAAGGACCGTCCCACTTTTCCAAAAGTGCTCCCGTCCCTCACTGAAGGACCGTCCCTCTTTTCTAAAAATACAAATTTCTTGCAAAGGCAAGGCAAGTTGCGTGATTGAAATGAATGAAAGAGGGCAAGATTCATCCATTGAAGATAATTTGGAAGACTAGCAAAGGACAAATTGGCTTAAAAATGAAAAAGTGCTCCCGTCCCTCACTGAAGGACCAGAGCTTGAATTCCAAATTTGCATTATCCTTGCAAGATTTAAGTGATTTCGCGATTTGAAGAGGTCAAGGGAAGTGTGTTTTATTCGTTGAATATAACTTGAGTGGCCTACAAAGGAGAGAATCAACCCAAGTTGCAATAGGCGCTCCTGTCCCTCTCCAAGGGACCAAAGCGAAGTTATCAAAATTCATTATTTTTTGCCTTATTTTAGCAAATCGCACTAGATGCCAAGTTCGCCAAAAAACTTCGAAATTTTTTTTAAAAAAAATTCTAATTAAATTGGCATTTAATGAAAGGCGCACAACATTTAATAATTAATTTTGGAGCCTTGGAAAATCGTTTTTTTAATTAATTGAGGCATTTCGAAATTAATTATTATTAAATTAAAGTTAAAAGAAGAGCGCTTGAGTTATCCTTTTTATTGCTTAATTAAGTCGGCCTTATTCTTTTATTAATTTTTGTTTATTTTGGCCTATTTTCACCAAGTCGGCCTATGGGAGATGTAGAAGGTGAGCGCTCTATATATTGGAGGTGTTGTTTCACAATTCAAATCATTCAATCATCCTTTCAAGTGCAAAATTGGAGAGCAATTTGAGGAGCGAAATCCAGAAGCTAAGGAAGGCGAAATTCATCTTGAAGGCTATTGGAGAGGCGTATTTCTTGCTAGATTGGAGGATAATTTCCAGATTTTTGAAGACATTTGAAGGCGAATTTCCAGATCTTGAAGAGGCTAGTGCAAGATGGAGTTCTTTTCCAAGCTAAAGGGGGCGCATTTTGCTAAAGGGAGTCTTGATCTACATTTTGCCTAGCGAATTCTCCTATTTTTGCATCATTTTTTAGAATTAATTCCCAAGTGGAGGTATGGCGTAATCACCTTGGCACCATTTTTGAAGATTTAAATTTTGCTTTGAAAATCCTAAATTAGGAAATGATAACTCAAGATTTATCATGAGGTTTCCTAAATTAAAATCTTGAATCTTCCTTTTAAAGTTTAATTTTTAGATTTCAAGATATATTATTAATTGTGAAATGTTGTGTAGGTATCAAGATGGCGACTCCCAAGCTCGAAAGATCTACAAGTCGAAAGACTCTTCTCAAGGAAAATCTAGCCAGATCAAGGACGGTCTCATCAAGGACGATGAAGCAAGGACAAGGGCGACCTCCTCCATCCTAGCATCGACAAGGACAACCTTCTTCGATCCAGCATCATCAAGATAAGGGCAACCTCTTCCAATCCAACATTCCAAGGTGAGGTACATCATCATCCTGCAAATCAAGGACACAAGAAGTCAGAGCAAAGGGTTCGTTGAAGAAGCAGATAGTTCCAGATGAATTAATTAAAGCTAGCTTCTCAACAACATCAAGTTGAATATCTACCAAGTTACAATTGTCGGACGAGGTGGCATCCTAGTCATCGCTCATCCAGTCAGTGTGGTCCACCTCAGCATTTCCAGATTCAATGTACCTAACTCATGGAAGGTGGCACAAACTTCTATGTACCTACCCCGGCTATTCATTGGTCGAATTTTCTAGAGAGGACATGTGTCCAAGCAATACAATTTTATCATTGGTCAAGCATTAAATGTTATGTAATGGTTGTAACAAACCCTAATTAGGGTTTTCATTGTAAAATCTTGGCCATTGATCTCAAATTGATCTAAGCCATCGAATTGTATTGAGGGCACTATATAAGCCCTAGCATTTCATTTTGTAAAGGCAATTAGAGAGAGTTAGAATAGTTAGTAAGCAGTTGGAAGTATTAGAATAGCAATTAGAGTAGAGTAGAGAGAGAAGGCAAAGATTGTTGCCAAGATGTTGTTGTAAAAGACTTGTAACTTCATTGAAGAAATGGTGAAATTTATGGGTCGATTCGACAATTTGCATGGTCTTTATACTTCTCATATTTGATTTCATGTTATTAGATGAGTAGAAGAAATGTGCTTGATTGATGGTGAAATTCGTATATCCATACTACTAGCAGTTTGTTGATTGCAGACTTGCCTTGTGTAGTCAACTGGAATCGTTCAGCTTAAGCCTAACTTCAATTATCGCTTCTTCATTGATATGCATCAGCGTGATGGTGTCTATGCCTGCAGTGATGATTTGAACATTATAAAGCTTTCCTTTGAAGATCGCACTAGCCTTGTGGAGATGGTCCAGCGATGTCAAAACAAGACTTAGTTAGAATTTCTCAAAGATCATTCATTGCTCTTACATTCTTAGTGTTAGGATTAGATCTTTTCCTCGCCCTCATCTTTTTTCCTTTTTTTCAAATCAAAGCTAGTGAAATCCTGTGTTCAAGCAATATTCAAAGCAAATCAGAAGTTCAATCATCAAATGTAAGTCCCCTTGTGATTCCAGCAAATCACATCATACCACAGAGAGCTTATCCACACGTAGAGACCCTACATACAAGAACCTTGAAGTCATCCTGATTGATCCTTTTTCGCGATATCTTCAGCAATCAGAGGCTTTACTGAAGAGAGGATAAGGTACCTTTAGGTATTTTATTCTGTGTTTGATAGTGTACAAAATACACGTCAACACCGCTACATAAGCGGTAGAGTGATTGTTCTTCAGTTTCTTTTATCATCCTTGGCTGGTTTACCGCCAAGTGATTTTTAATATTTTCCATATCCCACTGAAAAGTGGAAAGGGTTGGCTTTCCGCCCAAGCATTGTATTATTTCCAGTTATTTGAAGCTAACGATCCCCTCAACACCGTATGCTCTCACCTTCCCATATTGGGCACTTGGTGATCAGAAAGTGGAAGGGTTAGAATTTCAGCATTATTGTATCTTGATTTCCTAACCTTAATGGGTTCTTGTTGTGATTGTAACTAGAAATAAATTGAAAAAAAATTGTGCGGATACTACATTATATAAGGCAAAATTAATGCCGAATTTTTTTTCGAATTTTTTCCCCTTGTCGAATTTCATCCGAATTTTATGGGTGCCGAACTCGAATTCGAATTCGAACATGGTGACTTAGGTTTATACAAAATAGTGAGCTTGTTGCTACCATGGAAGCTAAGTATGAAAAGCAATTCGAGGTAGCGTTGCGTCCATTGCTAAGGATTCAAGAAGAGCTAATAGGTGAAATGTTCCATGCTTATAATCTAAGATTTCCATTTGAGTTCAATTTTTACCACCATATAATCACTAACGAGCAGGATTTTGATTTACATGTTTTGAACGCTCGTGGGATAATACATCACCAAGAGCGACCTCCAAAAGTTGTTGAGGATCTCTTTTCACACAATATGTTGGGGAGTGATAGCATGCAAGAGTCACCATTTGAACACGAACAACACTAGGTTGTCTCTTTCCCTGCTCTTAATTTTGAAAGTTATGAAATTGATTATGGGTGTTTAGGAAGAACAACTTGCATTTAGATTGACCATGGACCTAATGAATTGCCACAACTGCTTATCCTAAGAGAGGTATTGATTGAATATGAGAGATGCATTGTGAGAGCCTACTTCTCCGAGTTCAAGGATGAGTTTGCACAACTTCGAACCATCACCTTTGCCACGCTCTTGTTGCATAATATGAGAAGTCACATCAACTAATGTACATATGTTGGTTTTTTGGATCTTGACCATTCTAAGAGTATATGGCTTAGGGTATTTTTCGTGTGTTTTAGTTTAGCTGAGTTTTGTCGAGCTAGGTTATTTGTTTGCCTTGAGTCTTTTGGCTCGAGATTATTGGGTGGCTCAAGTAGTTTAGTTTGATTTGGTTTGCTTTAGCTTGGTTTAGTTTGCTTTGGCAAGTCGTTGCTTAGTTTAGGTGTCCTTAGTGGGACCTGTGTTTGTGAGAAAGGCGTTTGTGGTGTTTTTGCACGCTCTAGCACAATTTGGATCTTATGTTCGGTCCATTTCCTAGAAAAACTATTCATGAAGTGCTTTAGAATCCAAGGTTATTCTTCTCGAATTTTATCATTTGGTTAGGATTTGTACTTGACACGGAAGGGAATCACTTATTGTGTCTTGATGCTAGTATCTTTCGATAACTATTTTTTTACACTATTAATTGCTCTAAGTCATTGTTGTTTCTTAGGTGAAGTCGTGGCTAGTGAAAAATCTAAAATCCTACTTCAGCATCACTGTAATTCTCAAACTCGGGTGAGCTTCATTGCTTATGAGCCAATTGTGAAATGTGTGAAAGGAAAAGCTGTATCAAAAGAAAAGAAATAAAAATGAGAAAGCAAAAGAGAAAAATATAGAAGAACAAAAATTAAATGAAAAGAAATATCAAAATATTTGGCTATTGGGAACATGCGAGTAACTCCATCAGGGCTATGGATCCCTTGCTAGCAATGGAGCAATATTCGTGAGATTACAACGATAACTTCGTCGGGGCTATGGACACTCGCTGGCAATGAGGCTCTATCCAAGATTCTTTTGAAGTTAGGACCACTCACGTAGCTCATCATGGTGGATTTTGAGGGTCACAATGGTCTTGTGAGTTGGAATGAATACATTTGCACACACATGGGTAATCAAAGACTAAGTCCCTTGATCTAGTTTGGGATTCTTCTTTCCTTTTGAGTATGCTTCCTAGTTACTTGATAGGTTGGGTTGAGTTTTCTGGAGATTCTAGGTTTGGATTGAGTCTTTATCTTTGAAATGTTCAGGAACATTTATTCGAGGTGGCGCTAGATGTTGTGACGTTTACACACATCGCCCCATTACAAATGGTGACTCCCACTTTTTTGCTTCCTAGCATAGTTGTTTTGTTTAGTTTGCTTAGCTTGGCAATAGTTCAAGTCTTTAACCTTTGCTTCTGAGAAGGTTTGGTTTGGTTAGTCCAAGATGGAGTAAGTCTTAGGAGAGCAGTGTTTGTCTTTGGGGTATATTTGAGTCAAATGGCATTGTCAACATGGTGAAAGTTGCTCAATGTTGTAAACTTGTCAAAAACTATCGAAATTGCAAAGTTATCGAAGATGCAAGAAATGTTGTCAAAATTGTCGAGAGGGTGAAAATGCAAGTGGAGATGTCACATTCTAATTGGAAATTTTACTTGCGATTCCACTATGAATTGCAAGTATTTCATGTATTTCTAGCTTAGCATGAAGGGTGAAGTAACCTGATATGGTGCAAATTACTCCAGCTTGTCACCTAGTATACCATATTCAGAAATGAGATCTGATGTAAAATTAAAATTCAGTCAAGAACATCAGATTTCAAAAGTGATTGATGTTGTTTTAACAATGCGTAAGTTGAATTTCAGTTCATTTTTCTTAATTCAAATTGTGTTCTTTTCAGGTTGGAACCTGTTGACGTGTATTTTGTACACAACCAAACATAGAATAAAATACCCAAATGGTACCTTATCCTCTCTTGAGTAAAGTCTCTGAATGCTGAAGTTATCGCGAAAAGGATCAATTAGGGTGACTTCAAGGTTCTTCATTGTAGGATCTCTACGTGTGGATAAGCACCAGTGGTCATTGTGAATGCTGTTTCTTCAAGGGGCCTTACGTATTTTCGAGCTGCAGGAACAGGATTTTCCTAAATGCTAACATGTTCTCAAAAAAAAGCAAAAGATAGGGTTTTCAAGAGATGAATTCTAATCTAATCCTAAGAATGACTCAATGTAGGCTAGACTTGGTAAGATTCTACCAATTTCAATATTGCCAAGGAATTACAACTCTGTTGTCCTCATTTTTGTTTTCAAAAATGAAGGACCACTACAATGAAATTTTTATGAAAAAATTGAAATTTTTACTCTATGGCACGCTTCCCAAGGCAGAATTTCGACTAATCCTTGGACTGGCTTGATCCTCGGTTCATTCTCGAACTAGGTTTCGAATTTCATCCAATTCTGGGTTCGTTTGCTATGCCTTTCCTTCAATTTCGGGTTTTAAAACCCAGACTGCAGGTGGAGAATTTTCTTCAAACTGCAAGTTTTAATGATATTCATTGTTATGGTCTTTGTAGGGGAATTTTTGATCAATTACATGTGCACTTTTATTTAAAAGATGTTACTTGTAATTTATTTTAAGTTTCCCCTTTGTTGTTTTATCTTTTTATTGATTTTTGGTCATTTTTAGTTAAAATAGGGATTTTTTGGCTCAACTGCAAGTAAACTTGCAGTTTGTTCAAAAAACCCCTACTTTAATGGTTTTTACATGTAATAGGGATTTTAAATCCCCATTACATATGTGCAAGTGTTTTTAACTTGTTGTAGGGATTTTATTTCCCTTTTACAAGTATTTTTTTAAACTTGCAGTTTGCTCCAAAAAACCCGATTTTGCCTTGCAAATGCATTTTTGACAATTTTAAACTTGTCATTTGTCCAAAAAAACCCGATTTTGGCTTGATGAGTGAAAAAGTGAAAAATTAAACTTGCTATTTGTCTTAAAAAACCCGATTTTGGCATGAAAGTGGGAAAAGTGAAAATAAAACTTGTTATTTTCTCTCTAAAACCCGATTTGCTTCATTTTGGACAAATCGAACTTGTCATGTGTCTCCCAAAACCCGATTTGCATGAAAAATTGATTTGTTGAAGATTTCAAAGCAATTTTTTGTGGAGATTTTTTTAGGGAGGAAAGGCGTTTTTGCTTCTACCCTATTTTCATGCAATCATCAACATCTTTCATGCCAAATGGAGGTTATATTGACTGGTTTTTGAAGCTAAATCAGCAAAAACGTGGTTCTTTAAACCCACATTTTGGGCGATTTTTACTTCATAAATCTGCAGTCTCCTTAAGCGTTTTGTCTTCTTCTACCTAGGCGTGGAGGGAGAGAGGGTTTTCGCACCATTTAATGATGCCGTTGGAGTTTATTATGGTGGCCACGTGATTTCCTTTGGCCACGTTTTCTCCCTTTGGCAGCGTTTTCAGTCATTTGGATCATTGTTTCTTCTTCTACCTTAGGCGTTTTGCTTGGATGCACACTCTCATTGGCATTTTGGTCCTCCAAGTTTAAGATCGCTGCTATATTTGGGGCATTTTTACAAAAAACGTGATAAGGGTTTGATTTTCCGGATTGCTCCTTTTCACCGGTTTTGCTTCTTCATTTCAAGAATTGTTGCATTGTTGGAGAAGCATTTTGCATTTTTAAGAAAGGTATGTTCTCCTTCCTTTCTTCTCTTCATTTTATTATTTTCTTGTTTTCTTTATTTTTCGTTATTAGTTACATTTTTTGGCATGTGATGTTCTTCCCTAAAAAAATTTGGTTTTCGTGAAAGAAATCTTCCCCTTGAAATGCAATTGTTGAATTGTATTGTTCTTCTCAAAATTCCTTCTTAACTTGTATTCGGGATTTTTAATCTCGATTACAAGTTCGCTGGAAATTTTTGTCCTTCCCCTACAATTAAGGAATTTAATCATTTTTGGTTAAAATTCCAAGCTTGAAAAGTGTGAAATACCCCTCCCTTGCAAATTCGGGTTTTAAAAACCGGATTACATGTTGAAGAGTTCTTCCCATTTTCATAAAAATGACTTTCCCGGATATTCCCATTTCAGCATACGAGCCTTCTCTTGATCAACAACGAGAAAGTGTGTTGAAAGTTCCTGAAGATAATCCCACTTGCTTCAGTTATCAGAAATTGATACTTCCACTTCTGGTTTTGAAGAATTCATGAGGCAATCTTCATGTCCATTGGTAACTGAGCAAACCGTGGTCGCTATTCAAACAGATATTCCTCCCAGGGTGACCACGGTAATTCAAACAGAAACTGCTTCTCCTTTGCCTACGGCTGCTACTGGAAGTGAGTTGATGACTTTGCCTCCATGGCTTAGTTCTTTCACCCCGAAAAGAAAGAAGCAAGAGATCTCACCTGATGCCTTTGACTACCAGCAACTCAAACAGTCCAGATCCAAAGTTGCTAAGAAGGCGAAGACTATCTCTAGGGTAACTGTTGATAGCAACAAGATGAAAGTAGTTGAAATTGTGGAACCTATTGCAGATAAACCACTTGATGAAATGTCAACTGCTGATTATAAGGTCACAAGGGTAGAATTGGGCAAGCAAACACATGAGGTCATTAAACATGATGCTCAGTTTTCTGTTGCTTCACTAGTGCAAAGGTGTGACGGTCTTCTTGCAAAGAAAGACAAGCTAGAAGAAGAAAACCGACAGCTCATGGCAGCCATTCATAAAATCACAAAACCTGCTGCTGAAGGGAGTAACTCCATAGGTTCTTCTGGTTCCCAAGAATCGATTCGTGGAGTGGAAAGAGCTGCTCAGAAAGTACAAGCACTGGATTCCTGGGTTGATCAGCTTCATGATCAATGTGTACAAGTGGTAAAAGACATTTTTCAAATAATGTCTAAGTTGGAAACCATTGAGGAGAAACTGGATCAGACTTCTAACACTTTCAAAAAGAATCTGGAAAGCGTTGAGAAAAGTCTGGCAATCTGGCGTACCATGCCCCAACAACAGCTGAGTATTTTGCAGGAGCACGCCATCATCTCTTCCAGGGTCATGTACTTGGAATTTGAGGAACTCATGGAAAACAAGACCCTTGTTCTTAAATCCCTCATTGAGGAGATCAATGATGCAAGGAGATTCCGGGATGAAATCTATCGAGGTATTGTCTCACATTGTGAAAGGGCCTCTTGCAATATAGTAAGTCAGGATGGAAAGCTGATTCCAGAAGAAGAAGTTCTTGCTGATTTACAGATGAGGATTCATAATGAATGGAGGAGCGAACAATTCTCGGCAGCTTCAATTCAAGCATTGATGAAACACCAAGCCTTTTTGCATGAGATCCGGTCTATCCTGGATAAAGACAATTCCGCGCTCCTCCACTGTCACGACACTATTGTGAAGACTATGGTTGTTGCTAAGAACACCCATGAACCGAATCCCGAGGAACTACAAGCGAGCATCTGGAAATTTCAAAGATTCGTGTCTTCACAAAATGCAACTTAAGTGTTTTTCAACACTTAGTTGAATTTTCCCTCTTTTGTAATCTTTAGTTGTAATTTTGTTTTGACAAGTTACATGTAAAAGTATTTTTGTAAAACGCAAGTTACACATTACTTGCACTTTTGTTAATTACATGTAAGGCAACTACAAGTTGTGTCCAATTAGGACTGTAGTTGGAATAAGTCTTAGTTAGTTAGAGTAACTCTTAGTTAATTAATGAAGTCTCAGTTATTTATTGAATGAGTCTTGGTGGTTGAGAGAATCTCTCAAGTTAGTTAGGATCCTCCCACCTTTTTCTCAAGGCTCCTCCTCTATAAATACTTGAGAGGTCCATTGTAAATATATCTTTTGGAAAGCAAGCAAAAACTCTGTCAAATTTATAGCAAGAAGTCTTTAAGCTTATGTATGTGAATTGAAGGTTTTGAAGAATAAGAAAGAAGGATTACTCAAGTTTTGAGTCTTTGAGCTACATGTTTGAGTTTGAATCTTTTTATTTCTTCTATGCAAAGTGTTTCTAAAGGAGCTTAGTCCAATCTGATTTGAAGTCTTTGAGCTGCAAGTAGAGAAGATTAATTAAAATAGGAAAATCTCTAGAAGGAGCAGCAAGTCTTTGAGCTTGCGTCTATTCTTGAGGAAAAAATACTGTTTGATAAGAAATAGCAGCAAGTCTTTGAGCTTGCATTAGTTCTTGTCTTTGTGTTAAAAGAATAAATTATTCCAGTCTTTGAGCTGTTGTCTTTTATTCGTTGTAAAATTTAGTATAGCAAAGGGTAGATAGGACTTCCAATAGTCAAGTCTTTGAGCTTGATATTGTTGTCCCGTCCCGAAGGAAGTGACGGAAGTCTTTGCGCTTTCAGGAAACTTCATTTCCTTTCTCTCATTTCACTTGAAAGTAGTTACTGCTGTTCATTTTCAATCGCTATCCTTTTCTGTGAAGAGAAAAGGATATTGTCTTTCTTGAAGAAAGAAGGAAGACTGCTGTCCCATCCTGTTTTTATTTCAGTTTTAGTTAGATAGGGGGAGCCTTCCCTTAATTAGGAGAGTTTTTACTCGTGTGCTGTGGTTGAAACCACAATTTTGTATATTTCTCCCAAGTGTACAAAATTTTCAACCAACAAACTCTACTGGAATTGATGCGATCTTCTAAGGTGATTAGTGGTTTTCCAATCATCAAGAATTATAGATACTACCATAAAGATACATATCAATATTTCAATAACGATTGAAGGTTCAAACAATCTCAATATCTCCAGTTGACCACACAAGGCGTCCTTACAATCAGTAAGAAGCTAGTGGTTTGGAACATGAATCTCGCCAAAGATTAAGCACAACACTTAGTCCTTCAAACTTAAATACTACTTCGACCAAGAATGATTCAAGAAAGTAAACAACCATGAAGATAGCCACAAGAATTGCAATAAAACACCATAACTTCAATATTTTATTGATCTCAAAGCCAAAATAGACAACAATTGTTCGAAATTCTCTCTTCACTACTCAATCTTGCTACAAAATAACTTTCTCTCTAAGCTCTCTAATCTCTTTTTCTAAAATCTAATCTGATCTCCTTTTCTAATGACAAAATGAAAATGAGTGAGGGTATATATAGCATCCTCAATTACAATGAACGGCCCAGATCAAAAGAAGATCAACGACTGAGATTCTGACACCTAAACCCTAATTAGGGTTTGTTACAAAAAGTTCCCTTTTTAGATGAACATTATTAAATGCATAGCCAAATATTTAATTGGCACAAAAGTCGAGGAAACATAGACCAATGATAATTAAGATGCCACATCATTCTATAACAACCTTTCTTCTAGAACCTTGTTCCCTTTCCAATGCTCTTTCTTAGCATATGCAACGAATCTGGACACAATTCCTTCAACCTCAACAATGGGAATCTCAGGGAGATTCTTCATTCGTTCCTCCAAGTGGATAACCTGATCAAAGGTAGTGAGAAGAGCCGCTTCCCATCCAGGTTCGAGTTCTTTGATCTTCTCAATCAGGAGCATAGTAGTGAACATTAGATCCCGCTGCTCATCTGTGATGACATTCTCATCTTTGCAAAAGATGACCTTGACTCTCTCTTCCAACTCTTAGAGGTTCACATCCGTCTCAACTTCAATCCGCCTGCCAAGAATGGTACACAACACTTCAAACACTTTATCCTGAATTGGATGGATGACACCTTCAACTTGATTGCATTTGGTGCTGATGTCTTCGAAAAGAACCTCTTTCATCTGGAGTAGAGTTGACCACTAAAGTAGGTTATGAGTTCCTCCATCCATTATCTTTTCTTGTGCTAGGATCTTCCTTGGTGTTTGCCTGATTACTTGCAGAATAGGAATGATAACATCTCTAGTGTGAGCGAAAGTGGCTACAGTTATCATTAGATTGTGGACGATCTCAAGGATCTGGATAGCTCGGTGGATTGTCTTCATCATTCTTGTTGTAAATTCAACAGCTACTGTGTGGGATTTGTCAATCCAAGAGCTCATAAGCTGAACCAAGCTCTTGACTCTTTCTGCCTCGCCAACTGATTCAAGGGGAAGTGCTTGCACAGGAGATACAGATGGATCCTGACGTCTTAAGGGCTGATTGAGATGACTAAAGTAGCCTCTCCAAGCACCGACCTCTCTCTCAAGCTTCCTATTCTTTTCCATTTCTTCTTTAAGTTTTCCCTTAAGTGCTTCAAATGAATTAGTTGCCTCATCCATTGCCTATTCAGTAGTGAGTGGACCAAGCTCAAATGTTTCTACATCATACTCATCTGCAAGAATTTCACCTTCATACTTGTCCACCACTGGCGTAGCTATCTGCAATTTCCTGGATCCTGTCTCATCCCTTATCACTTTGGACATCTTCGTGGCCTTCCTCTTCTCTGTTACTTCTTGAGAATTTCCTATAAGGCTCTCTAAGTCAATAACATCTTCCTCTTCTTCAATCACAATCACCCTTGTCAGTCTCTCTTTCAACCAATCTGGAATGGCAGATCTTGTCTCTCTCACTTGTATTTCTTTAGGCAGTGGTTCATCCTCTCGGAGAGGAGATGTCGCTTCATCATCATTTCCCTGATCCTCTTGTAGCTCATCAATTTGTAGAGGTTGACTTGATGAATGTTGAGGTGTTTGTCCCTTCTCTGGCTTATCATTCTGTACCATGGATTCCATAGATTCATCAATCTCAGGTACCATCTTCTCTTGACCTTCAACTTGACTTGCCTTCTTTCCATGTCGAGAAGATGTGCCTGATGGGCAATCTCGATTGGCCTCTTGCTTCTTCTTGGAGGATTCTCTTTTCTCAGGTCTTTCTTTCCTCTTTGCGCCTCTAGGATGAGAATTGTCTTCACTTACGCTTGCTCCTCCTTCTTCTGGTCTTTCCTCCAAAGTAAAAGTCATTGGTACATTCTGCTCTCTTAACTTCTAATGTTGTACATCCACCCATCTGCGAGTACATGACAAAACTGGAGCCATCAAAGCTCTCAAGTCCAAAATCTCAGGCTCGCTCCAATCTATCTTCACTCTCTTATCTTCTTTGTCATAGGATGACTGGAGATGTCTGCCATTGTCCTGAGCTTGATCGGCTACTTTGTAAACTTTGCATTTCCTGATGAAATCTAAAGGTAATCTGGATTGCATCTTTCTTTTCACTTCTAAATCACTTGAGAGATTCATCCAAAAGTCTTCCACCTGAAACTCATGTCCGT
Organism: Cryptomeria japonica; assembly: GCF_030272615.1. Lineage (NCBI taxonomy): Eukaryota > Viridiplantae > Streptophyta > Pinopsida > Cupressales > Cupressaceae > Cryptomeria > Cryptomeria japonica. Next base: position 771,177,543 of record NC_081408.1, read on the forward strand.
ACTTCCTAGCAACTGTCTCCTCCATATAACCATAAGGATCAAAATTCTCCTGTGGGGCAAAGAAGGTGAATGAATACAAGGCCAATTTCGTCTCTGCATCCTCTGAAGCTTGAGTATTAGGACATACCTCAATTGAATTCCCCAATATGATAGGTACGGGAATTCCATTTCCATGCTTGTGTCTGGATACCATTGCACAAGCTACCAACTGCCTGGTTACCTCAAGTAGCACTATCCTGTCTGTCGGATACCTCGGCAACATGTAGGGAGGTGAAGGACACCCCTGAACTCTGATATATGTAAACTTTTGAAACTGGATGAACCATGCACCATACCTCTTCACAAGCTCTTGTGCATCCAGAGATAGTCGATTGTGAATCCCGCCTTGCAATATCCTAGTGATGTTCATCGTGAAGGTATCATTGACTAACTTGTAGTCACTTCCAGGTGGATGATGCAAATGAACATAAGAGTCACAAACTCTCACTTCTCTTGGTCCTCTTCCGATCACTCCTCTGTGAGGTAGCCCTGCATACTCAAAACTCCTGATCAAGGCATATATGACATATGAGCTCATGTGGAACGACTTGGTAGGCCTTAGTCTTCTCAACTGCACATCCAGGCTATTGCTAATAATTCTGGCCCAATGAATCGTTCCTTTCCCTTGGACAATCACTTGAATGAAGTAGAACATCCACTTCTCAAAGTAGAAGGCTTGAGGAGTCCCCGTAACTCGATTGAGCAAAGTTATCAAATCTCTGTACTCCTCCTGGAAATCAATCCTATGCGGTGTATTCGGAATCTTGTTCAGGCGAGGACGACTTTTGAGCAACCAATTCTTGTTGATGAGATTCAGGCAAGTGTCGGGATCATCTTCATACATTGACCTGGCTCCTTCTAGGCTTTTGTAAATCATATCTTTATGCTCTGGAAGATGAAGAGCTTCACTTATAGCCTCCTCTGAAAGGTAAGCTAAAGTGTTTCCTTCCTTGGATACGATCGATCTTGATTGTGAGTCATAATGGCGGGCACACTCGATCATCAGCTCATGACACTGGACTGCTGGGGGGAAACCGGCCGCCTTGATGATGCCACTTTCAATTATCTTCTTCGCAATAGGTGATGGCTTGCCAATGCAGGGGACCTCTCGAAACTTCTTCACACTGAAGTTTCCCAAGTTGGTATCTTCGATATTACTCCATTTGGACACGATCCTGGTCTCCAATTCTTCATTCTTTTGATCTTCCTTCATGAGAGCCGAGCGACTAGTAGATGCTCCCGCCTTTGGAGTCGCCATCTTGACACCTACACAACATTTCACAATTAGTAATATATCTTGAAGCGTAGAAATATAGAGTAGAAAGGAAGATTTAGGATTTTAATTAGGAAACTTCATGATAAATCTTGAGTTATCATTTCCTAATTAACTATGCCAAACCTAGAATTTTCAAAACAAAAGTTCAAAATTCAAATCTTCAACAATGGTGTCAAGATGATTTCACCATACCTCCTCTTGAGTATTAAACTCTAAGAAATGATGCAAAAATAGATGAATTTCGCTAAGCAAAATGTAGATCAAAGCTCTCCCTTGAATAAAATGCACCTCCTTTAGCCTTCAAAAGAATCAACTCCTCTTCCTTCTAGCCTCCAACACTTGAAAGAAAATCACTCCAAGCAAACCAGATTTCGCACCTTCAATTAGCTTTCCAAATTCACACTTGAAGCAATGATTGAATGATTTGAATTGTGAAAAAACACCTCCAATATATAGAGCTCTCACCCCTTTGCTCCCTCTAGGCCGACTTGGCAAAAAGAGGTTAAAAAATAAATAAAATTCCCAAAAAGGGGGGCCGACTTGGCAAAATAAATGAAAATAAGGCCTTGAGCGCTTTATATTTAATTTTAATTTAATAAAGAGTAATTTTAAATGCCTCCAAGATAGAAGTTTGATTTTTTAAGGCTTAAAATTAATTTATTAAATGCCAAAATGTCCTTTATTTAATGCCAATTTAATTTTAATTTTTTCAAATGCCTCAAAATTAGCAATTCTGGCGATCAAATGCAATTTGGAGAATATTAATTTTTAAAACAAGGCTTAATGAAACTTCCTGAGGATTTCGCCCTGGACCCTCTCTGAGGGTCAGGAGCGATTTTTGAATTTTAGCCTTGAATATTTCACATTTTGACGTGAAAATCTCCTGGAGGGTAAATCGATATCTAGTTGATGCGTTGCACTTCAAATTTGACATTTTTCATGAGGAAAATAGGTGGAATTGTCAATTTCGCCCTGGACCTTCACTGAGGGTCAGGAGCGATTTTTCATTTTTTGCTCAAATTTAGCACTTTTCCACCTCCAAAATTTCTTCAAGACATTTCAACTAGGTCCTTTCACTGAATTGCAAACTTAGCTCAATCCAATTTTGGAGAAAAGGTGTGATTTTGAAGTTTCTCGCTGTGGGCCCTCTCTGAGGGTCAGGAGCGATTTTTGCAATTTAGGCTTGATTCTTCATCATTTTTCATTAAAACTTCATTCATCAATTGGCAATGCCTTCCCTTAATCCACTCCAACCAAATTCGCTTTGTTGTTGCAAGGTAAAATGAGGATTTTCAACAATATCGCTATGGGCCCTCTCTGAGGGTCCGGAGCGATTTTTCGCTGTGGGCCTTCACTGAGGGTCAGGAGCGATTTTTCATTTTCTGACCAAAATCATCAAGTTTCAAAGGTAAAATAATATTCATCATGTTGTTGGAGGTCTCTTCGCCTTATCCTAACCTTGCCTTAGCACCATTTTGAAGAAAACATGCATTTTTTGAAAATCTCGCTGTGCACCTTCAGTGAGGGTCAGGAGCGATTTTTTCATTTTGGGCAAATTCCTTTATCTTTTAATCTTCAAATCACCTCCAAGGCATAACACATCACGTTCTCCTCCTGTCCAAGCAAGATTTAATCTCAATTCTTCAAACCAAGGAGAGAAAACTGGAAAATCGCTATGGGCCCTCTCTGAGGGTCTGTAGCGATTTTTGTAATTGCCTTCAAAATTTTGATTCTTAACGATTTCATTTCACTTCAAGGCATTTCAAACAACGTTCAAACCCATGCCTAACCTTAGCCTTCCTCAAACTTGGATGAAAAATTCCCATTTTAGGTTTCTCGCTGTGGGCCTTCTCTGAGGGTCCGGAGCGATTTTTCGCTGTGGGCCTTCAGTGAGGGTCAGGAGCGACTTTTTCATTTGAGTTGATTTCTTCTTGTGTTGATCCTCCAAATTATATTCAACGGATAGAACATGCTTTCCTTCATCCCTTCCAATCATAAAATCACTTTGATCTTGTAAGAATAATGCATATTTGAAAATCTCGTTGTGGACCCTCTCTGAGGGTCAGGAGCGATTTTTGCTACCTGGACCAAAATGCTTCACTTTTCATCTAAAAATCACTTTGCCAAGGAAGATATCATCTTGTTCTTTGTTATGAAAAAAAATTCATGTCCAAGAAAGGTCCAAAAATGTGCACACAAAGAAAATCGCCGTGGGCCCTCTCAGAGGGTCAGGAGCATTTTTTCCTTTCCTGGGCAAAACTCCTTCAATTCATCATCTTTGATCAAGTCTAGATACTTCATTATGTTCATTCTATCCTTCATAATGCCTTTGACCCCTCAAATCAACCAAATAAGGCTAGCAATGACCCTTATAAGATTTCTCGTTGTGGGCCCTCTCTGAGGGTCAGGAGCGATTTTTCTGTTTTCAACAAGGTCCTTCATCATTTCTAGCCAAAACTTCCTTAGGTGGGTGGGGAAAGTCATTTATTTTCCATTTATGATCAAAACTTAGTCTCTTTTTATTGCAAAATGAAGGAAATCAAAATCTCGCTGTGGGCCTTCTCTGAGGGTCAGGAGCGATTTTTTCATTTTTAGTTTCCAAAATTCACCATCTTTCACGTCTCCAAACCGTCCAAAGCATCAAGTCACGTTCAATCATCCTTCCAGGAGACCCTGCACAAAGCAATTTAGAAAAGTCAGTGACAAATATGACTTAAACAACATTTTCGCCCTGGGCCTTCACTGAGGGTCAGGAGCGATTTTACCCTTTTTGGCCAAACTGCTTCAAATTTAAGTCTCAAACTGCTTCACAAGGCAAAGTTAGTTCATTTTCAAGGTCAGGAACCAGTTAGCAAGCCCATCAAAAACAAGAAATTGTACTCAGGATAAATTTCGCCCTGGGCCCTTAGCAAGGGTCAGGAGCGATTTGTCTGCTTCAGGCATCATCTTGCTTCAAAAATTTGAGCAAAACTCACCTAGGCAAGAACACACAATTTCACCTTCAAAAATGCTAACACTTAGTCAAAATTGGATTTTACCCTAAAAACCCTTTATTAGACCTAACCTGAGACCTACTTGACTCCCCTGAAAGGCTTACCTTACTTCAATCGTCTCAACTCTTCGGGAGGATACTTAACAACTTTCAAAATTTGACTGGACTTAGCTTGAATAACATCAAAAGAAACCCCTAAGGTTTAGCCCTAGCCCAGACAGACCACTCACTCACTCAAAACCCTAAAAGCAGAGAGAAAAACAAGCAAAACAAAAGCGAAAAAGAGGGGGTCCCCATTCTAATGGGGCGATGTGTGAAATGGTCACAACAGAACCCAGTAATGAGGTGCATGGAGCATGAGGATGAGGGATCCAACACATTCAAGACGGAGTCTACATTCCAAGGCGAACAAAAGATCTACATTTCAATAAGGAAGTCAAGAATCAACATCATCACAACCTCAAAGGTGCAACAAGAAGAGGACTTCAATGAGGATGCACAATTACAATTCAAGGTGTTCGAGTTCAAGAGTTTCAAAGGTGAAGCGGAAGACAACCCCAAAAATGATCTTTCAACACAATTTCAAGAACATTCCAAGGGAATCACCAAGTGTTTGAAGTTCTAATTGCTCTACAAGTATGGTGAGGATGCAAGAGGGTTAAGGCAACATTTCTCTACATAAAGATCATCATAACCTCAATCACATGGGGGGGGGGCGGGGGGGGCGCATAAAGATCTGATGTAAAATTAAAATTCAGTCAAGAACATCAGATTTCAAAAGTGATTGATGTTTTAACAATGCGTAAGTTGAATTTCAGTTCATTTTTCTTAAATCAAATTGTGTTCTTTTCAGGTTGGAACCCAGCAATGAGGTGCATGGAGCATGAGGATGAGGGATTTAACACATTCAAGACGGAGTCTACATTCCAAGGCGAACAAAAGATCTACACATCAATAAGGAAGTCAAGAATCAACATCATCACAACCTCAAAGGTGCAACAAGAAGAGGACTTCAATGAGGATGCACAATTACAATTCAAGGTGTTCGAGTTCAAGAGTTTCAAAGGTGAAGCGGAAGACAACCCCAAACATGAAGGAGACTTCACATGAATTCCAAGGGATGAAAGATCTTTCAACACAATTTCAAGAACAGTCCAAGGGAATCACCAAGTGTTTGAAGTTCTAATTGCTCTACAGGTATGGCGAGGATGCAAGAGGGTTAAGGCAACATTTCTCTACATAAAGATCATCATAACCTCAATCACACGGGGGAGGCATCAAAGGAAAGACATTACAAATCAAGTGTAGGGATCAATGCCAAGGGATTTAGGACATTCAAGGCTAGCATTGCAACATGAGGAGCTCAATACAAAGCTTTCATTGCATCATGGCAATATGAGGAAGCCAAGACTGCAAGAAGTAAAGGAGAGATCACACTCACACATGCAAGGAAGAGGCAATGTTTCTCTACACCTTACAAACATCAAGGTATTGAAGGGAATTTTCAAATAGCTTTAATTTCCTCCGGAAATCCAAGATTCAAGGCTAGTACAATAGGGAGATTACTCCTACATCATGCACAAGGATGATCAAACATAAACCACATGAAAGTGTTCAAGTCAAAGACAAGGAAGGTTACGAGGTTGCATCCAACATAAGGTCATGTTCTACATCAAGCATAGGCATCACAAGATTTACATCAAACATCGCCAATGAGAGAAGGAATATGCCCAAGTTAGGAGATGAAATTGTGCAAGTGTGATCAAGGAATGGTGATAGTTTCAAAAGAGTTAATCAAAGTTAGGGACTTGATCACAAAGATGATACAATTTGGGAGTATGTCCCACTACCTTCATCACCATCACACTAGGCTGGATAATGTTTTTTTTAATACACCAGAGGTATCCCCGCGACCCAGCCCAGTACCCAACCCGCCTTACCTTGGACTTACATATTGCCAAGTTGGGGTTCGAGAAAGGGTAAGCGGAGGTGAGACTATTCCCCTAGGGGTGGTGTAAGAGCCCGCAACCAACAAACAACGGTTAAACCCGTCCCTTGGAGTCGAACTCGAGACCAATGGGGAGCAAACCCATGGCCCAAGCCAACTTCACTGAACTTTCGAGGTAATGTTGAGTATCAAGAGATATGCCTCAATCACAGACACTTTGTGATGATCTACATGACAAACTAAGGTTGCATCATAGTCATCATCAACCCACTCAGGTTTTACCACATCAGCATGTCCAAGTTCGTTGAACTTGATTCATCCAAGGGTGGAGCAAGCAACACATGGCAACACATGGCAACACATGGCAACACATCAAATATTGTTTCACATACCTAACCTATTTTCTTATTGGTTAGAAATCAAAGATGGACATGTGTCCTATATGTTGTAATAATTTCATTGGTCAAAAAAGAGTTTGTTGTAACAAACCCTAATTAGGGTTTCATTGTTAGTTCTTGACCGTTGATTTGAGAATCAATCCTTGCTCTTGAATTGTAATGGGATGTCGATATAAGACAGTACCTTCTGATTTGTAAAGGTTGATATTTAATAGTTAGTAGCAGAAGCAATGAATAGTTAACAGTTAGAGTAGAGTAGGAGGAAAGGAGATTGTTGCCAAGGCTTGTTGTAATAAACATACTGTTTTCATTGAAGTAATGATGGATTTTGGTGTGCTATTTCGACTTGTTGCATTGTCTCTACTTTTCATAGTTTAGATGTGTTAGATAGATGGAAGATTTTATTGTTGATGAATGGTGAACCTATGTTCATACCACTTGGAGTTTGTTGATTGCAAATTGCAATATGTGGTTAAAGTGAACTTGATCAAAAGCTTAACTTCAATTACTTTATGCTCATTGTTCGTGTTGTTGGTGTGCATTGGTGATATGAAAATCATTCGCTCATCCCTAGGAGATTGCACCATCTTTGTGTAGTTGTTCCCACATGGCGAATCAAAGCTTGGTTTGGTGTCACCGATTCAACAGTCATTTCCTACATTCTTAAGATTATTATAGGCTTTCTAAACCCTTGTCTTTTTTATCTTTATTTTCCAAGTCAATTGGAGTCTGGCAGAGTTCAAGCAAAACTTAGTCCCCTTGTGATTCCAGCAAGATCACATCAATTTCACCAAGTCTATCCATAGCATTTAAGTCACATAGTTAGCATTATAAACATTGGAGTTTCTTTGATTGGTCACTTTGTTTAGCATTCAAAGTTTCTTTGTTCAAGAGATGATAGAATACTTAGTATTTTATTTTGTGTTCAAGGTGTCTTAAAAAACCCATAAACAGGTATAATTCCCAAGATCCACAAACCCCTGAACTATTTGAGTTGACATCCATACTAAGATTCATCTATGTTAGGTCCCTCCTAGTCGTCAAAGTGTGCCTTCTTAATATATCTAATCTTCATCAATGTACACCATTGTTAGCTATAGCATGGATGGTTCCAAGAGTGCAAGCAATATCTGATTTATGTGCATGACCATATTCAAAAACAAGAGATTGGGTGCTGGATTCAACTCATAAAGCACTTGATACAATAAAGTGGTCCATTGAATAACTAATCTTTTGGTTGAATCTGAAAGTATTGTAATGGGTGATATCCAATGCTTTAGTTTTGTTTCACAACTAAATACCCCTTACAAAAATTTTGAACAAAAAGCTAATTTATTAATGCATCTTTCAAATTGAAATGCCCTTAACAACAACTTTGATTGGCAAGACTCGTGAATTGCTATGGCCTGACAAATTCTGGTGTGTTTGACACTTTGAAAATCTATGATATTTCTTGTGCCCTAAAATATTACTAAAACTCTACAAATTGCAATAATTCTTTTGTTGGATTTTTCATCCACCAAGTGGGTTTGGATTGCATGCCCTAACGATTATAGAAAGTATTAAAGTACCCTCATGATTCTTCTTGCAAATCACTGAGTTAAACCTTTTGTGGCTTTCAAGATTCTTGAGTGACCTGTTTTTGTAGACCATGAAGTTTGCACCCATATTTGATTTGGTTGAGATCCCTTGATGACCTTCAAAAAAGAAAACGATGTATGACAGCTCTTTAATGAGCCCCAATTTTGATACGGACCACCATGTACGATGGCACTCAACTACTAGTGACATAAATTGACTGCAATGATGTCTAGTAATGTTGCATGGATGAGGTACAATTTCCCAAATAGCGTGGAACCCTCCTAGTAGTTTTGGTGCCTCAAAATGGTAAAATGACAACAATAAATGGAGTTGATGCACTCACTATGAATGTTGATCACCCACCAAAAAAATAAAGAGGATATTATAGTGATATACCTGACATGTATATGCTTTCTAGCATTATCAATTTATTGAAAAATAAGGCACATTGATTTACCTTTACTTGTATATTTTATTTCGTGCAGATTTAACTTTGGAACAATTCCAACTCCAATATGGCTTTCGTTTTTCGGCTACCTTTTGATTTTTAAAATGAATAATAAAGTATTAAAAAAATAATAGTATTTCCAACATTTTCATAGACTACTGAAATATTTCAAACATTTTGCTTGATTTCTTCAATGCCCTTCCTACTACTCTAATGCCATTTAAGGAATATTATAAAGTAATAACAAATCTCTCAGCAAATAAAAACAAGCACCATTCCAGTCCCACATCAGCATGTATACCTTTTAAAATGTATTCCAAACGCCGAGAAAATACTTTTGTTTTGAAAAAGTTGACTTTAATTTGCTCATTGCCAAATTTCTTGAGCATATGTACAAATTTGATTCATGAGAATTTATGAGAAGCGGTCTATTCAATGAAGACTAACAAAATAAAGCACACAATTTAGTGTTTGCACCCAATTGTTCTTGATGCATAGAGAAATGAAATGTTCTAGCATAGTTCATGTGTCATGTAGAGATTATTTATGTAACGATGATTATTTTGATTTTTTAAATATATGAGCCTAGGCTAAATTATTTTTTAACAGAGTGTGAAAAATGAATATGACATACTATACGTTTCTGGTAAATGCTCCATTGTAGCATAAGCATGCTTGCTGAAGATAACGGAAAGGAAATGAACTTTTTGTCCTTATGTGATGATCTATATTCTATTTTTTATTATTGCAGATATTTACTTAAGGAAAAGAAGCGAGGCAAGGCTCTTGATCCTGTCACAAATTTTCATGTGCAGAATGGTGCTGTAAGTTTTTCTTCTGGTCAACAAGGCAGCTTATGTTTTATTATTTGAGAAAAAGTTGTTTTAAAAAAGTGACCAAAAGTGACGTAAGGAATGGGATCCAAATTCATAATTAAAAGTTTGAAGGAAAAAAGAAGTTTGTTTTGGTCAACAAGGCAGCTTATGTTTTATTATTTGAAAAAAAGTTGTTTTATAAAGTGACCAAAAGTGACATTAGGAATGTGATCCAAATTCAAAATTAAAAGTTTGAAAGGAAAAGGAGAGAAAAGAAAATAATGATTAATTTTCCCTGAAAAGCCTAAATAAGGGAGAATTGAGGAATGCAGAAGGTTATCAATTCCATTTCTCCTGAAAGTGACTAGTGTTCATCTTTTCTGTCCTAGGAAAAAAATCCTTTGATAAAGATTCCAGATTCCAAGGCAAAAACTCTCCTAGTCATTTAGTAATTTCATTTAAAGATTACCATTGAGCTGGGTAGTTGCAGGGCTTTCAATGTGTTTAATTGGTGTGAAGATTTTTACTCTTCCTAAAATTGTTTGTGTGGAGTTTCCAGTTTTATTTATTTTGGTATGAAGATTTCATTATTGATATATTATTTGCATTTGCTGTTGGGCAGCAAATATAAATTCATGCACTTGTTAAGAAGTTCCAAGGTATCATATTTCCAAATTATGTAGCTGACCATACCACTTGGTACTAGCCGTACCATCAAAAAGTTCTTAGTGCAACCTTTTGGAAGGATTTTTTCACACTCCACGAAGTGATATTAATGTTTATTTGCATCATGTGGAGTGCCTCATATTAATATAAGGGTAGCGATCAAGTTTAACAGGGAATAATATCAATGTTGCTACCTTTCAACTGATCGTGTCCTTGTTGCTGCCTTTTATCTTTATTTCTAGTTTGTTACACTAGTGAAAAGGAAGTAGCGATTAACTTTGAATGAAGTTAATATTATGTTTGAAGGTTTTTTAAACAGTTGTTGCACTAGGAAAAGAGTATTTTTACCATTTAGGGAAGGTTGCAATTTTGGGTATGGTTTGATATTCCAATTCATACTAGATATTGATAATTTCTGATAATTATTTCAGTGGTGTTTTCACAGATAATAATCAGTATTTTAGATTATTAAAATAATGTTTTACTTTGTAATTTTTTGTCCAGATTACCGCTATTATAAGTTTAGAAGTTGATTTGCTTTGTAAGTCTAGAGGGCTATGCCACCACAACATTAAGAAATCATTTACTTTCCACCTTTACAAGTCTAATGTTAATCTATATAGTTCACCCTCAAATTGGAATTTTCTAATTTAATCTAGAAGCCTTGCTGTCAAAAATGCATTTCATTACTTCCAGATTTTGTAATTGTTGTGTGGCTTTCTGCCGATAAGTATTTTTTTTATTAAACAATCTAACTCCTTTCACTGTATGTTTCCACCTTGCTCACATAGAAATTATCATGATCAAAAGGTGTTAAGGTTACATGCTTGTTCATTGTAGAAGTGAAAAAATTAAAAAAAAATCAGCTCAAGACATTACAATTTTGTAGCCTTAGACATGAGGCTTTATTTGTGAATTGCTCACTTGGAAGCCACAAACTAGAGCAAGATTCCTTGTTTATGCAATGCTAGACAACAAGAGACACAAGATTGAAGGAAAGTATTTAGAGACAACTGTATTGCAGCATGCAAGGAGGCAATGGTTTGAGAAGCTCTAGAATGGACTTAAAGACTAAGGGTGCAATTTGCGAGGAAATGAAGAATGTAAATCTATGCAGGTGGTGTGCAAATTATTGTAGGCAGTGTGCGAGAGTGTTGAGCATGAGTACTGTAAGCAGGAATGCAAGAGGTATTGAGCATTGAGCTAATGTATTGAGGATGGAATGATTTGAAGTGACACAGTTTAAAAAATTGGTCACTATTTGCATGATTTTTGAGTACTCATGGATGATTAACCCAAACAAATAATCACCTATATAATTTGAGGCCAATTTTTAGATGAAAAGTGTTGCGAGTTATTTCAAAAAAATCATGTGAGTTGCAAGAAACTTGCCAAGATTTGCATGTTTCAAAAGGCGTAGTGGACATTTAAATCATGTTTTGAAGATTTTTTAATTTTCCTCAAATGACTATGCCATGATTTGAAGATTTTTCAATTGTTGTGAATGGCTAGGGCACAATTTGAATTACAATTGCTGCAAACAGACTTAGGGCATGATTTAAGGATTTTTCCCTTCTTGAATTTTATAACTACATAGATTTTTCCTCACTCATCGACCTTCCAAGTAGCCTTCCCCTTGGCTTGCAATCCATCATGTAGTGCAAGCTTTCAGTTATCTTCACCAATGTTTGCCTTAATATAGATTGACACATGTTACAATAATAATAAATATATAAAAAAAAACAAAGACATATTAAAGAAATAAATATAGATAATATGTACATTCTCAGCTAGTTTCTCACCTTGATATAGATAGATCATAGATCGTATTCACAATGAGGAGAAATACATAGGTGGTTAATTTTTTCCCTATTATTTGTCTTTTGCTAGGTTATATTTCTATTCTTTGGTTTCCAAACAAATATGGCATCAACAATGAGATATAGTAAGCCTAAACATAGTTGAAAAACTCGGACTTGGCAATAACTTGGTAGGCCCAAAACTTTTAAAAACTCGCAACTCAACAAAAACTTAAGGAAAAACTTGGTAATAACCTAACAAATCTATCAAACATTTGAAAATACAATTTTTTTTTAAATGTTCTTCAAAACCCCCTATATTAGAATGCAATCTTTTGGGATTACACTATGTCTGTTTATATGCTCGATGTTTCAAATCACACCCAGTGATTCATCATCTGAAAAATTAAAATGAGAAAAAAACTTGTTAGTAAAGTCAAGATTGCCATCTCTGTTGGAATAAATAATTTATATATTAATTATTCACTTAATTGCATTAATTCAATAAATAATTTATTATTTAGTTAATTAAATAATTATGAATAATTAATTAATATTTATCTCCATGCATAATGCAAACTAGGAAAAGCAAACTATGTTTAGATTTTCGAGAGTTCCATGCATTAATTAGTCTATTATGCTATTTGTGCATACATGACTAATTCATGCATTCTATTTTAACTCTCAGTCTATCTTATAGACTCCACCATTTAGGGTTTCTATCTATAGAGTTAGATTTCTTTATACGGATGTCATATCCTTCATTGTAACTTAAGCAATACAAGCAATTCAATCAATTTCATTGTTATTGTCTTCAATTATTTTGTTGTTCAATTCTCTCTTTATGTGTGACAGGTATTCTTGCAAAAGATAACTGGGCTTGTGAGATTCGCATTTCACGAATTCTAACCTGGTATCAGAGCTCCAGATCTGAAGATTCTTGTTCGCTTTTTTTGGAGATTATTTCCATGCACAACAAATTGTTCATCTTGGGTTAATTTGGAGTGCACAATCAGTTCCAAAAGGCTCGAGAAAGTCAGGATCGCCTTTTTTTTCGCTGAAATCAGATACACGGAGTCCATTTTGTTAAGGTTCGAAGTTTGAGGGTTTTCTCTGTTCCAGAGGGTACCTGAAAATTCGGAGCTTTTGGGGCCCAAAGGGACCTCATGGTTGGATTCAAAAGGCCAATTCCATGAATTTTGATATATAATTTGCCTATTTTCGGTAATAGGGGCATCTGGGGCATTATTTTTTTATTGGCATGCTTTACGAGGCACAAAAATCGTTGCAGCCGTACAGCCTGCATGCACATCATTATCCACATTAGAAAAAATTTCAAAAAAATAATCTGGTAAAAAAAAAATTCATGCATAAATTTTTTTTGTTAAAATATTTTGGAGGGTGCAAGTTTTTTTTTGGAAGGAAAGTTTTTTTTAATAAAAAAAAAAAAGTCAAATCTGCACAAAAGAGTACGTACCAGGCATGCATCAGCAGGTACCGTGATGATGTCATCATCTGCATCAATGAATTTGGCGGACCCACTAAATTTGAAGCTCTTCTAAATTTAGTTGATTTTCTCTATTTTTAGCCCTCGAAAGTTCTAAAAAGAAGTGGTTGGTTTTTTCGCTCTAACTTGAGCATACGGAGGCAAAATTGGGCAAGCCATATATCGTTGGAAAGCTCTTTCCGAGCTCGATCCAGATATGGATGTATTTTTTTTAATGATTTTTCCATTTTGCAAGCTTTTTTTCCAGTTGAAGTCAAAAGTTGTTGCTTGCACTCCCAGGGGCATATCTTGTGCATCTGGACTCCATTTTTGTAGACTTCTTATCAAACCACTATCTCTTCTTTTTGAAGTCGACAGTTCTTTTTCTGGTCCTTTTCTACCTTCCTGTGATCCAAGCTCCACCTTTCTTGTCTCAGATCTCTACTTTTTCAGCATCATAGAGAGAAAGATTTCAGATTCAGTGTACCTGTCATACCTCTCCCTTGTCAGCATTATGGGGGGGGTTTCTACTGTTGGTGCTAATGCTTCCTTGGTTTCGCATTGGAGTTAGCTATGTATTAAGTATTTGTTCCTATGTACTAAGCAGATGCAGCAGTTGATTAGCCATGCATCTCGGTGAGACGGGGAACTTACGTACTTGTTCCTATGTACTAGGAGATGCAGTAGCTGTTTACCCATGCATTTCGGTGAGATGGAACACTTACCATATCGACACTCTTGCATTCCTATTTCTGGAGGTTCTTTTTTCAGCATCATAGCAATCATTCTACGACATTGTTTGCATCTTCTTTATGCTTCAATATTTCTTCATGCTTGTCTTTTGTTTCTCTTTTGGAGAGGATTTTTGTTCCCACTGGGTTTTCTCCTTTGTTCCGTTTCTGAGAAACTTGCATGTTTGTTCATGGGTACCTCATTAGGCTTTATGTCGGGACCCATCTTGCATTCATCTTTGCATGTTTTTTTCCTTCATCTTTTTTGCCTCTCTCCCCAGTTGTGCATTTAGGGGGGCTGTTGGAATAAATAATTTATGTATTAATTATTCACTTAATTGCATTAATTCACTAAATAATTTATTATTTAGTTAATTAAATAATTACGGATAATTAATTAATATTTATCTCCATGCAAAATTCAAACTAAGAAAAGAAAACTATGTATTCAAACTAAGAAAAGAAAACTATGTTTAGATTTTTGAGAGTTTCATGCATTAATTAGTCTATTATGCTATTTGTGCATACATGACTAATTCATGCATTCTGTTTTAACTCTTAATCTATCTTGTAGATTCCACCATTTAGGGTTTCTATATTTAGAGTTAGATTTCTTTATAAGGATGTCATATCCTTCATTGTAACTTAAGAAATACAAGCAATTCAGTCAATTTCATTGTTATTGTCTTCAATTATTTTGTTGTTCAATTCTCTCTTTGTGTGTGACAGGTATTCATGCAGAAGATAATTGGGCTTGTGGGATTCGCATTTCACGAATTCTAACAATCTCTCTTTCTTCTTTTCATGACTCTACCAAGAAACGTCTACTTCCCAATAAGGAGATCACCTCTCGCATTTATGGAGCCCCTAAACTTCACAAACTTGGTACTCCCCTTAGGCCAATTGTTGATACCTCCAATTCACCAACTTATAAATTGGCAGCCTACCTTGCCAACTTGATCTCTCCCTTACTTGGAAAGTCGGATTCCTTTATCAAAGACTTTAATCACTTTATTGATTTCGTTCAAGATAAAAAGGTTGAAGACAATGAGATCCTAGTTAGCTATGATGTAGTGTCTCTTTTCACTAAAGTACCCGTAGCTGACTCAATTGAATCTGTCAAACGAAAAACCAATAATGATATTGTGTCTCTTGTTGATCTTTGTCTTCATTCTACTTTCTTCACTTTCCAAAATGTAGCATATGAGCAAACAAATGGTGTATCCATGGGTTCCCCATTATCGCCAATTATAGCCAACCTCTATATGGAATATTTTGAAGAGTTGGCATTAAACTCCTTTCCCCTAAAACCACGTTGGTGGAAATGATATGTAGATGACACTAATGTTTGTTGGCCTCATGGTCTTGACCAGCTTGAACTTTTCCACTCATTTAAATAGTCTAGTCGATTGCATTCAATTCACCAAAGAACTTGAATCTATAATCAACTTCCTATCTTAGATGTCCTTATCATGAGAAAGGAAGATGATACATTAGCTTGTCAAATTTTTAGAAAATCCACTCACACGGATTTGTACCTTCATGTTTCTTCTCACTACCATCCAGCCCATAAATTGGGAGTCCTCAACACCCTTTCAACTCGAGCTTTTCGCATTTGTGATAAGAACCATATTAATCTTGAACTTTCCCACCTCTATCGAGTTTTCAAACTCAATGGTTATAATGATAAATAGATTCTTTGAGCCTTTAAACGTGCCAAAAATCGAACTAATGTTATACCTAAGCACAATTCACCTTAATCCTCCTTGATTGCCTCCATCCCTTATGTTGAAGGCCTATCTAACAAAATCTCCAAGATTCTTAGGATAAACGGTATTTTTTGTGCCTTTAAACCCATCTCCACTACTAGAAGGCTCATTCCTAATGACGTGGCTAAAATCGCAGAACTACGACTCTCTCCGGCCAACGCAAAATAGAATGCTAAGTATCCTATCCTCTCTTGAGATAAGGAAATCCCTAATGCTGTTTCAATTGATCAATGGGGACGACCTCAAGATTTTGATTGTCAGGTCTTGACTGCAGGATTACTCAGTGATTGATGTGATTTGCTGGGAGCACAAGGGGTCTTACGATTTTGCAACAAGATGGTCTGTTGCGATTTTCGGACTGCGAAATAAAATCAAAAGGGAAGGGTTCAAGAAGCCTAAGGACAAGGATGATAACAGTTGATACAGTGGGTAGACAAATTTCAATAAACCAGTTCTTGTTTTGCCAGAGACACCCTCACAACTAGACAAGAACGGTGCAAGCTCCAAGGGATGAAGGATTTTCAAACCGGAGACACTTGTTTTAGGCACCCAATTTTGGTGCAGCCTAAGACGAACACCTGCAGTTGAACTAAGCACAATTTGGGTTCAAACTAACCATGCACGGTGACCAATCTCTTCAAACTCACTTCCTTTGGCATTTCATCGCCCAAGGCCTTCAAGGCTATTGATTGATATTCTTGACTAGATGAGTGTATGTGTAGAATTCTTGATGCAATATTTGAATCACAATTCTTAGTTGGGAAACTCATCCCTTGTTCATCCAAGTGTCCATTCCTTTGCTTGATTTTCTACAACTTCTTTCTTGCTTGAGAAGCTATCTTATTGGTGTGTTTAGCTTTCTCATTCCACCATTCACATAGTCGTAGAGTCCTTTCCACATCTTCAGCACTATCCATCAGTTTCCCTGGTTCTTTGCTTGCCATTGATTCATCAAAGAGTTTTCTCATCTGCTTGTCTCTATCATCTTCTGAATTTTGTGATTTTGTTGACTCATTTCCTTGCATTCTCTCTTATGTGACCCATAACTGTCCTTTCCAATCTTGCGTTACTGAGATTCTCTGTTTATTTGCCTCAAGGTGATTTTAACTGTCATATAACATCTCTTTTGATTCCCTTTCATTAGAAGGAATACTCTTCTCATCAACAATTGACTGATTGGAGGAGACCATGTCCTCCTCAAAGGGTGAAAGAAAACTATGATCAGCATCATTATCCCTAAGTGACTGCATTTTTCTGATTTATGATCAATAGACTCAATCTCCTCAATGCATGATTCTTGAATTGAGGTATTAGAAGCAAAAAGGTCATTGTCCTCCACAGACTTGTTCCAAAATTCAAACCAAAAACCTCCATCGTCATTGAAGTGAAAGAAAGTTTTATTTGAGACTATTATTTTAGTTTTCTCCTCTTGCTCTAACTCCGCATCAGTAGTTCCTTGGCATTCTATCTCATAGTCCTTACGAATCAGAGCACTATTTTCATTGAGATAGAAGAAACATATGAAGGTTTAGTTATTTTCTTGTTTTTAGAATTGTTAGAAACCATTTCCTCTTCTTGAATTTTTTGAAATGATGGCATGAAATTATGAGCTGTTACAAGCTCATTACCATCTTTGATTGTGATGTTCGGATAGGTGTTTGGGCAATCTATCTGTTTCACCTTTCCAGTCTGCCCTTCTGCGACCTCTTGTTCTTCTCTTGTGCATAGTTCATTCTTACAACTATCACGATTGCTGCATTGGAAGATCCTTTTTCATTTTCTTTTTGTCTTCTTTTTAGGTCTGTGCTTAACTCACCCCATTTGGCTAAATTCCTATCACTTCTTTGGATAGTTCGTTTGAGTTTTAACACCAGCTCTTGAATTGTCTTCATCTTCTATTAATCTGAAACTATTTTTGAAGTCTCCCCAACAGGCCGGCAAGATCACCAGCTCTGATACCACTTGTAATGTCCCTTGTAAGATTTCCTCTATCTTCACAATCTAATGAGATGATTATACTTATGATTCTTAGGGTCTTGATTAGAAATGTCTAATAAAATTATCGTTATGTAATATTCAAATCAAGAAGGGCTTAATTCATGAGATTTATATGAATATGGAATGAAATAATAAAACCTTCTGAACTGATATAAAATTCAGTATGCAATGGATCTGCAAAATGTGCTATGATTATTGGAATTCTGATGGTATTATTGTCTACAAGAATATTAGTTCAGAGCTTTAGTTGGTAAGATCACTGTCCCTGACTTATTTCCTTATGATCATGCGATTTAATCTGATCGGAATTACAATTTCTGTTGCTCTTCCTGTTATGACTTTGTGTTTGTGCAACCTTTGACGCCATCTCTGCTATGATTCCTCTTTGTGCATGTGTCCTTCACCTTGCAATCGGATGGGTCCTCACCCTCCTCTCACTTGGTTGACTATTGGCTCATGTGAGCACTGCAGTTATGAAGAAATATATATAACAAACATTCGATGATTTGGAAGGAACTTGTGATTATCCTTAAGTATGCCACAATGAGACATGATGTGAGAAATTGTGTCTCAACATCCACAACCCTTTGCAACAAGTGCCTAATTTGTGTCTCTTCCTTATAATTAAATTGTAATTAGTTAACTAGCTGTTTGCAGATCGTGATAATCATTCCTTGGTCAGCGATGATGTATGAGACAACTACTTGCCTTTGATCAATCTGTTGTATCGTTTCCTTGAACAGCAATGCATTTACCACTACTAACATTTGAGTGAACTTACCATTTTCTTCTTGGCAGCGATAGACTTGTTTCTAACTGATTGCAATGCCTTGGAACTGTGATATCTCCCTTGATCGAACTTAAGCCTTCCTTCTTGGTCAGCGATGACTTTATTTGATGTGTGCAACACCCATTGTTTGCCATGCCTTGAGCCGAAAGCATTGTTTGTGGTTGACTGGCTTTAGGAATCGAATGGGGACATTACAGTGTGGAGCTTAATGGGTTGATGTAGTTGAGAAAACCATGATTGTGCCTATATTGCAGTACAGGTATGAGTTTATTAGAGCTAGAGGGGATGAGTTGCTAGCACGATGTTCATCATTCATGTCACAACTCATGAAGGACTTCTATATGATACAACATTGGTCAATCAGTACCAAGAGATATAGTGTGTCAATTTGTAGACGCAACAAAGACAATTGGATGATTTCACAATAATATGCTTTGAATTATCTTCTAAACCCCTTTAGATAAGGGGTGTTCATGTGATCCTAAGATTAGTTTTATTTAATTTTAATAAATATTTGTGGCATGTATCTCATATGTAAGATACCCCACCATCTCTAGTGTTTGTATTGAATGAATGGCTTTGTAAGCCCAATGTAAAACCATGTGACATTTATCCCCACATAATAAATTTCTGAATGTTCCTATCATTAATATTGTTCTTTAATGTATTCCTAGCTGTAAAAATTGTTCAAGTTCTTTGGAAATCCTGATTGCACAAAGAGTCTATTAGGGTTACCTAGAGGATTTAACCAGCAAGAGTCTAGCCCGCTATGCATCAAATAACTTTGTTTTGGGTATGATTTATTTTATGTTTATCAAAGTCCAAGAGTCTTTGTTGGTATCTCCCATCAGCTTTTAAGCTCTTTGGCTTTACCTTGCATTTATGCTCTCTGATCTGCTAAAGCTGCTATGTAAAAAACAATTCTCACTGGCTTAAATGAGACATGTTTTATAGGTTGTTATGCAGTCAGTTTCCCATTTGAATTGGTTTTTCTTCCTCACAATTAATGCTAATAATGGTTATAATTATTTTTAAATTTGAATATTATGTTGAATTGCTTTTGTTGTGTGGAACTATACCTATGCAGACTCTTGAGAGATTAAATTGGATGGCTGATAGGTCACAAAAGGGTCTTTCCCAAAGCGCTGGCATTATGGTGAACTATCTCTACAGGTAATATTTATTTCTGGCTAATAAATAAAAGTGTATAGTTTTCTTATAGTGTTTGCAAAACTAATAAACTTCGTCTGTACTTCAGGGTGGATGAGATAGAAGAAAATGCTCAGAAATATTTTGACACGGGATATATTGGAGCTTCAGCTTTCATCGAAGTTCATTTAAAATCCTCTCCATAAGTGTTATGGTATATTACTCTGTGCTATCCTTACCTGTACTGGGTCAATCTCAAGAGGTTACATAGGGACCAAATAACGTATCTATCTCTAGTTAAGTGAAAATTAAGCCAACGAAGTAGCTTCGTTGCCTCATTGCCCGAAGTTATAATCCTACCTTTGCTAAGGATGGATATTTCTTTTACCAAATGATATTTTTTAACTATTCTTAGCATCTCTATTCACTATGTCTAGTAATTTGAAAATGATTGTATTTATAATATATATAGAATTCTAATATATAGAAAAAATGGTTTTCGAAGAAGATGTTAGTTAGAATAACTAGCAATTATACAAATACTATAATGGATATACTAGTTGTACGCCCGAAGCTACTAAGAACCCTTTCTTAAATTTTGACCATACTCGTACTTACACGGTAGATTTATTACATACTATATTGTGGCTTATGTTCATTGCCTAAAGTATTTTTCATTTTTCTTTTAATATTGAGCAATGAGCACAACATAAGAAGACGGTAGATATAGAAAAATAATTGTGTATGGAAAAAGATGATTTTTTAAGAAGACGGAAGTTAGAATAACTAGTAGCTATGCTAGTACTATAACGGATACACTAGTTGTCCGTCCAAAGCTGTTAACTAACCTTTATCAAATTTTGACCATGTTCATACTTACATGGTAGATTTAGTACATATTATATTTCGTGGCTTATATGGATGTCTTAAAGGTTTTATTTTTTCTTCTTTCTGTTATGCAGTAGAACCATAAAAAGCTAACAAATAAAAGATAAAGATCACAATTTCTAATGTTGAGCAGCCTTTTAGTGACTTGCGGGACTTTCAACACTTAATGTTGGAATTCCTGGGAACAAACCTAAGCCATGTTTGAGCTCTCTCAGAAAGAAAAGGAATCTGTTGCTCCAATCACTTCCGTAGTTCCCTTGGATCTTTGCATGAAACTATCCACACTCCTTCACTATAACTTTCTAAAAGATTGGTGCTGACCTAAAGGCAGTCAGTTAATCTTGTTCTCCTCGAATTCATTTATTTGCAGCTTCTTCCAAAACTCCTTTTTTCCTGGCTCAAGACCAAACAGAATTGTCAGTTTCGCAATGCAACCTGGTCCAAACTCTCCCCTTTCCCTGGCTTAACACCAAATAGAAAAGTCAGTCTAGCAATGCAACCTGCTCCAAACTCTCCTTTTTCCCTGGCTTAACACCAAATAGAATTGTCAGTTTAGCAATGCAACCTGCTCCAAACTCAGTGCTGCTCTCTGGCACTGTAAGGCAGATGCCAATGGCAAGCCCTTCATTTGAAAACTAATTCCCTTCAAGCTTCCAGTTGGAGGTAGACTCTGTTTCGTTAAGCTTCGAACCATCTTATGCTCTGAACCTAGGCATGTTAAACACATTTTCTGGGACCATCTTATTGCTAGACACGCCTGGATCTTTATTCGTGAAGACCTTCCTTCCATCTGGCTGCAAACTTCACTGAAAAATTGCTTTGTTGGGGCTTGATTTAATGCTAAAGTGCTCTTGGATTCTATTAGACAATTAACTGTCAGTCTTTTATGGAAAAAATGTTGCATTGCCATCATTAATAACTCATGTTCTCTACAGAGAATCGCCACTCAAAATCTTTATTCTAACGTCATTTTTCAGATGGCAAACGTGTCCAATCTTCTACATGGCACTCTCTAGGGAAATCAGCAGCTTATGCAACAAATTGGACGAGTGCAAAGCCAGATCAACAAACTGGAGTCTGCTCAAGAAGAGCTGATCTAACTCATTAAGGCCATCACTTCTGGTACTACCTTAATAACTGCTGCTGGCTCCTCTCTCTAGGATGGAGGCAAGATCAGAAGCTTAAGATGTTTTTCTGGGAGCTTAGTTGCATGGGAGATCAATCTGTCAGCTGCTCATTGATTTTTTATATGTATTCAATGGTTCTTTGTACTCGATATTATTCTCAACCATCGCTGTAGATCGTAAATAAGTATCTTGGTTTATTATTTTATTTTCAAAATTTTAAAAATTAGTTATATTGCTTGAGAATTTTACTCAGCTTTTCCAACGTTGTCTATCTATGTTTCATTAAAATTTGTAATGATTAATATCATTTGATTTTCTTACAATAGCTTAAAAATGCTTGCAACGTAAACCAATAATCGAATGTTTTGTTAGTGCATTGTTAGAAAACTTAGCTAGTGAAAAAAGCTACAGCGACTTGTGCCCAACTCGCACCCACTATCAAAACTTGGAACTCTGTCAGCGTTGGGCTAGGCAGGGGTCTTGTGGAGGGGTTCAGCTCTATTTAACTTGAAATTTTATCAGCTTTAGGCTAGGCAGGGTTCTTATGAGGGAGTTTAAGCTTTTTTTTTTTTTAAGGAAGAGATGGTATCATGAAGAAATTATTTTTTTGCTACAATATTATTTAGAATCTTTTACCAAAAAATAGAAGCCCCTACTTTTTAGGTCTAAAAACTTTAAGCCGGTGAAAATGGAGTGGGGCTAGAAATTGCCCCCCCAATTTAAGAATATTTTATGTCACTTGTCAATCATCATAATTTTAGAGGGAAAGCTTTTTTTTTTTTTACCAATAACTTAAATTTAAGAGTTTAAACTTAAGTCGATCTACACTACAAAGTTCATGGGGCTGCTAGCATCCTTAAATTTAGGAACGTAAATTTTTAAGTTGAAGTGTATTACAAAATTCATGAGACCACTAGCTTTAAAATATTCCTAATAAATCTCTATTTTTTAGGAAGCCCCCTCCATGGGACCCCAACGTTAGACTCCTAAATCTCAAGGGAAAACTCGCATGCTTTAATAAACACCTTCCACTAATGCAAGTTGACTAGAGAATACTAATGGGAAATATTTAAAGGATCAAAATGAGTATTTAATCAAGCTTGGAGTGTTATATATATATAATTCATTCTTTTATCTTGACTTTTCCCTTTATTCTTAATTTCAAATGTTGAATGTTGAATCAAAAAAATTAAGTCAAGTTAGAGGTTGTGAGGAGGATTGTCAATACACTTGGATTTTACTCCATTGTATGTTGGAGTTAGAAGTTAAATAAAAAATGTTACGAGAAATAGCGTAAGGGTAAGATGACAATGACAAGATCTTGGTACTACAATAATATACCCTTCGATGTGATAAACAACCTATATTGAGAAGGGTTGATAAATGCACTAATAGTTGTTGGTGTGAGATTTAACACCTAAATAATTGAGGATTTTAGCGGTCCATTTTTAAAAGAAGTCGTAAAAATCACTCGACTTGTAGTTGATGATTAGGAAAGTATGGCGAGAAAGGTTTGCAACATTTTATCAACTGAATGGATGGATGATAGTAATAGGACTCTTACTAACATTTTAGTGGCTTCAAGTTGTACATTGGTGCTCTTGAAGTTTGTAGATGTCTCAAACAAAGTAGGGGAGAGGACCCAATAGTTGAGCACCCTAACTTTGCACTTCTCAAAATCCTACATGGAAATTTCAAATGACTTTCAATTTTTTACAACACCTTACTTGGCAAGTCACTAGCTTATACTAAGGCTTCAGGGTCACATCATCAAATATGATGCCACATTAGCATGCTTTCTGCCAAGATATCCAAAACAACCCCAAAAAAAAGGTGAGACTGATAGTTGTGCACTGAGACATCTTTTATCGGTGCGCTAATGTGGCATCACATGATTTTTGCTTTTTAGATCTAAAGGATATGATGTAGGGCACCATAGGTCTTAATATGGAAAAGTTGCAAAGTGTTAAGAATTTTGGTTTTTTTGTGTTTAAGTCATGTTTTGTGTGTAATAAGGTCTTTTAAGACCATTTGTGATTGTAATGTCCATTTCTTTGCAGTAATCAACTTAGTTGACCGGTAGCCTATTCCAAAGACTCATAGGCTAGTCGGAAGCACAAATTAGGGTTTCCTACCTTTGGGAAGATGTTTTAGCATTTTTTATGGCTTGCATGTTGGATTTTTTTAGTTTGGGTTCTAGATTCCTTCTGGGTTTTCAGAAAGCTTTCCAATGGTGTTACATGCATAGCAAGCAGTGGAGTTTGGCAAATTTACTATTTTTAGTAAGTGGAAGCGAGGACCACTCACTTTTCTGGGTTTTTCCGGGTTTTCTAAGAGCTTCGTGATGGTATGACATGCAAATCAATTTGAAGACTTTTTTGAAGTTACTATTTTTAGTAAGTTGTGATAGCGGCTCGGAATGTGGTTAAAATCACTCTAGAAACACTTACTATTTTTAGCAATATGCTATTTATAGTAAGTACTATTTTTGGCAGTTTTAGTGATCCAGTTCAAAAGCTATTTCTGGCAGTGCAATTTTGGGGATCTTGGCCTTTAGCGCACTTTGGCAATATTCGGCATATGGAAGGAAAAAGTATTTTTAATACTTTAATGTTTTCCCACGGCCTAGGTGTGACTTGTTTAATAACTTGAGAGGGGGTCGATTTGATGCTTAAAATATCAATTTTATAACTTATGGTTGGACGCCTTTGGGAGAAAATTCTCATTTAAAAAGTTTATACTTAGTGTTATTTTAGCATTTGCTTAAAGTTGGCGTCCACTTGAGGGAATAATGTATTTGTTGTCAAATAAAATATTATTAATCCTTGGGTGATTTGGTGAGGGAATGAAATGAAGTGAAATGAAATACAAATTAAAGGAAATTCGAATGTTGTTGTTTAATCCCATATTGGAGGGAAAGGAAGTTCGATTTAGGGGAGGAAGTTATAAATATGTGCCTTGGCCTTCATTTGAGACTATCCAAGAATATTTGCAACGAAGTGCTATTGAAATTTCGATTGATTGCTTTAGGGAATGCTTACCTCGTAATTGAATCTTAGCTTCTGACTTGAAGGATAGCGACTAGTTGAGACTGTGAGACTATTCTTTACTCAGAAGAATAGATAGAATTCATTGAGGAGTTTATGTTTGATGTTTTCTAATTTTGTGTGGAGTGTTTAGGTTGCTTGGGTTATTGGTTTCTAGTGTGGCTGTAGGTGTGATTTATTCATAAGTCTCTGTGTGGATCTTTGTTGATTTTAGGTATTGGCTCCTTGTATTCCTTAAGTCTAGGTGACATCTATTGCTAGTTTGTTGGGTTATTCTCACTGATTTGGATTTAATAGAGCAAGTCGAACTTCATGCCCTAGTTGTACCATGTTGGAGAGTGCCTTGTGTTGTGTGTTAATTGTTTTCTCAATGTATGTTGTTTCTCGGTTCTATCTAAACCATCTCATGTCTAAGGTTCATTTGGCTATGTTTTGAAGTCTTTTGGTTGGGTTATGAGTGAGTTAGGAGTTAATTTGTGGAGTTTAGTGGTGTTGGTCTAAGTTCTCTAGCTTGTTGTTCATGTATATCAGATTGTGGAATTTTGGAATGTGAGGTTGTTTTTGGGGGTAGTTGGTCTTTTGTAGCTTGTGGATCAAGTTGAGAATTATTTGCAGCTTGGACAGTGATATCTTTTAATCTAAAAATTCATGTTATGTAATGTATAGTTGATTAGTAGTACTAACAACTATCTTATTTTGAATTGTATCACAAGATTCACTGAATAAGTGGAAGAGGTTGGCTTTGCCACCTATCTTATCTCATTGTACTTTAGTACTCCCGCTGAATGAGCAGTTGAGTGGATTGTATTAAGTTTTTCAGCCCTTCCGCTACATAAGTGGTTGAGTGATCTATTTTCTTGTTTGTAATAATTGTCCTCCCACTGCACAAGTGGTTGAGTGATCTATTTCCTTCTTGTAATAATCGTCCTCCCTTTGAAAAGTGGTTGAGTGATTCTCTTTAGTTGTTCTTGCCTGCTGCACAAGTGGAAGGGGTTGGCTTGCCGCCCAACATTGTAATTTCAGTTGATTATTGGAGCTAACGATCCCTTATTCATCGTAAGCTCTCACCTTCCCACATTAGGCTCTTGGTGATCAGAAAGTGGAAGGGTTCTCTTTCAGCAGTATTGAGTTCATATTTCCTAACCTTAACGGGTGTTTGTGGTGTTTGAAAACTGAAAAAATTGAAAACAAAAAAGTAAGGGGATATTTCAGTGATGTTTTTGAGTCATTTGGAAATAGGTTGTTAAAAGTTGTCCAACTTTGAAAAAAATTGTCAAAAAGTTGCTCAAGCAACTTTCCCTTTTGAGTTTTTGAGGAAGTTGAATAGTTGGGCGTTGGAAAACAATTGGAGGGTGGTTGGTTATGATGTGTAATGTTTAAATACACCTTAGAATGGTTGAACTAAGGTTGTGAAGGTGATTTTGTAAGTTGAACATCAATAAATTTTTGGTTTCCTGCACTTTTCTATTGTAATTCTCTGGTACAGGAGGTTGTATGGCCTTGTACCTCTTGCAAGTGGTCTCTAATTGATTGGAGGTGATGTGGAATTGAATCTAATTTCCAACAAACTTGGTCTTATCAAATTTCATTCAGTTTTGAGCATTTTAGAGGCATCTTACTCCAAACCGCTTTGAAAACATGGGTTTTGGTGCTTTGAGAGCAAACAAAATGGAAAACTCACCATTCCACCGATGAAAACCTTTGAGAATTGGTGGAATGGTGTTATATAGGATGTATTTTAAGTTTATGGTGTTTGCAAGAGCAGGGAATAAGGTTTGGTGAAAAATAGGTGATGCCCTCTCAAGATCAGATCTAATTGACAGAAGGACAATCCATTTTTTAGGCATTCTTTCCAAAGAAACCCTATTCAATTTTGACATATGTTGTATAAAGCCAAAATGGGTATCTAGAAGTGGTTTTAGTTTTATAATATGAAACCTATACTGAAAGTTATGCCCAAAAAACCCCATTTGTTGCACTTTTTAAGCCTTCATGCAAGCATAGTAGCAGTTTTTTTAGGGTTATGTTCCAAAGAAACCCCTATTGCTTTTGAGAAATGTTTTAAAAGGGTTTAATGGGTATCCAAAACAGGTTTTAGGTTATGGGTTGGAGGTCTTATCTGAAAGTTATGGCTAAAATACCCTGTTTGTTGTGCTACTAGAGAAATAGTGGATTTGTGAAGGAAATCATTGTGTTAAAAGAGTTGGGATTTTGTCAAAGGATTGGTTGAGTTAGTTTGTGTTTTTCCACCCTACTCTGCATCAGGATACATTTCATTCAATTATGGGTATTCATCAATAGCAATAACAACTTTAAAGTTACAACTATTGGTGCAATATTGTCAAAAATATTGGGCATTAAATCAACAATTGCTATCATAGCCATTGGAACACGCGCAACTACTGGGTCCTCTCCACTAAAGATTGTTGAGACTTTGTGTAATTTATTGGAGAGAATGGTCGAAACTTTTGGAGTGGAAAATATTTTCTAAACTATCACATACAATGCAACAACATATGTATCCATCGGAAGAGTTATTTAGGAGATGCATCCCTCTGTTTTTTTAAGTCCTTCTATTGCACATTGCTTGGATTTGATACTTAAGGACAATGGGAAGATTGGATGGGTTAAAAATGTGGTTGAAGATGCTAAACAAATTATCGTATTTATCTAAGATCATACTTGGCTCCTTCGTTTGACGAAAGAACACATAAATGGCTTGATTACGAATGACAAAATCTGCCAATAACTTCTTCACTTTGTAGGGCATTGTAGTCCTAATTCCTTAACTCAAGCAAATGTTTGTGAGCAAAGCTTGGATGAACTTTTCATATTCTAAAAATATTGAAGGGAACGAAGCCACAAAACAATTTTTTATGATGTTTTCATACAAAATGTGTAGGAGATACTTGGATTAACTTACAACTACAAACAAAAAATCTATAGAGAATTATTTATTTGTTGATTTTTTGTTTTTAAAAATCTATAGAGAATTATTTATTTGCTGATTTTTTGTTTTTACTTATCATTTTTTAATTTCTTATAATTTAAAACTTGTTTTTTTAGTTTTTAGGTCCAAAGGTTCTACATTCGGTAGGTGGGGATGACATATCAATAGGTTGTCTCTATGAGGTTGTAACAACCATAAAATTATATTGCAAAATTTTCATAATTTTTTTTTTTCCACTTAACCCAAATTTTATCTTTTGTCCATAGAAGATAGTCATCCATCCAAATGTAATGACCATCTACTCAAATAAAATAGGCATCCCTCCAAATAGGATAGACGTCCATTTTATCATAATAGGTATCTATCCACACAAAACAAGCACATGAAATAACCCACTTGTTCAAAAACCAAATTGCACGATGATTATATACAAAGAAGAATGAGTACAACTTAATTTATTAAAAAAATTAAATGGTTTTTTTTAAAAATTCAATAGTCTTGATTAAATACTTAGGAACTAATAATAGTTGATTCACACTATCTTGTCCGATATAAAACAACAAATGAATAGCCAAATTGGGTTATTCCATCCACTGGGTTTACTTGTCCATATGGGATGCTTAGTAAATTAGAGTCATTATAGACTAATCATTTATCCAATATGTGATAGACAACTTAATTAGCCATATGAGCTTATAAAGGTAGGCAATAATAATAAATCATTGGCCAAAAATCAACTCATTAGGGTCGATCGAATCTTGAGTAACAAAAAAATCATAGTATACTCATGTTGCATCAAGGTTTTTACCCTTCCTCAAGATTTTAGATACAGGCTAAGTACAAGGTAGATCCACCCAAAGATTCTTGTAAGTATCAATGACTATCATAGTTTATTTCTATTACCAAGTTTAATTTTAAGAATAAGTCACAAAATATCACTATATTATGTGTATCTAAGTAATGGAAAATTTCTTTGTTTCTTAGATTTCCTACATACCTTGTATCCATAGGATCGAGATATAAGAGAACCAAGCGTATGAAGCATGTAATTTTGTTTGAAAGTATGTTTATGCAACTATATAGGTGGATGCATTTTCTCAAACAGCTTTTCATCCACTACCATCCACGCAGGTGAAATAGAGATTGAAACTCATGTATATATCTACATATGTTAAGTTTTATTGAGATTTTTTTCATTTACCTAAAACATATGTTCAGATCAAGAAAGATTGTTTATTTTCTTTTTTCCAAACAAGTTATTGTTTTTGTGTATTGGTTGGTAATAACCAATATGTAACATGTTTACTTTGAGACAATGCATCTTAAATTCAATCAATTAAATAATTACTTTGCTTGCAATATTCTAATATTTAATACAACTAACTATAATAAAAATCAATTAATTGTGATAAATATACACATATAATCAACAAAACAATTTCTCATAACCATAACTATTCAAGTGAAATTATATATTGCAATAGCATTAAGAAAACAAGTATCATTGCCTTAAAGAGGTCTACAAGATTTCATACTCATTAACTTAATCCACATCATTCTTAGATCAATGGGTCCTCCTTGAACTATTCTCTTCACTAATATTTCTTTTATTTATTAAGTTGATTTGTGTTATGTCATTAACAACTAAAGGTTATAACTTTAATGATTTGATATCTATTGGTGTGAAGATTTAAATCAATATCTTGTCATGTATGAAACAAAACCAATAGATTAGACAACATTTTCTGATCACCAAGATCCCTATTGGGTGAGGTGAGAGCATATGACAATTACATAATCTTAGTTATAATTCGAAAATACAACTAGCAAATTTAATCATGTAATTTATTAGGAAAATCATATAGGTTGATCGAACCATTTCTTACACAACCCCATTAGAGAAAAAATTGCATACAAGTTTACAAAATAACCATATGGTAATATTAAGACAAACCACAAGATAACACAATATATACTTGGGAAAACCTTTAAAAGAAAATATTCTACCTTCCAAAAAGAATCCATATTCAATGTATTATTAAAGAATGAAAACATTACAATACACTTACAAAGTCTAAACTTCTAAAATATCAAGCTCCTACATTATACTTACTAACAAATAAAACTATGAAATCATTTGGTGCATCATTAATCATAGATGGGTGAACCAACCAATACATTCCTTGGGAACTCTTTGAACTCAAGTTTTTACGTATGTGCTATGTTTAAGAATGATGATAAGATTATGATAGGCCTTTGTCTCTAAAGAGGATCACAACAAACAAAAACATTAAAGATAAAATTTTAAATGAATTGATGGTCTAGGAGGAAGGAAGGC
This sequence comes from Cryptomeria japonica, assembly GCF_030272615.1. Lineage (NCBI taxonomy): Eukaryota > Viridiplantae > Streptophyta > Pinopsida > Cupressales > Cupressaceae > Cryptomeria > Cryptomeria japonica. The sequence goes on from NC_081408.1 coordinate 771,207,778, forward strand.
TCTTTTTTTCATCTCAAACCATTCATAGAAAGGGAAACTAGTAACTAAGTTTTTTATAGCACAATATTTAAAAATAGAAACTTGAAAGCTTCAACTTTAAGTTTTGAACATTTTACTTAATACTTATATTTTTTGAAATGTTTTATCTTCAATTTTGTGGTGGGAGGTTTGTGGTATCACACCAAATCTTTATAAGCTAGCTATCCATTTTTTGTCCCAGCTATGCAGTGCTTATAGGTGTGACTGCACCTATTTGAGAGAATTCACATCAAGAACAAAAACAAGTGAATCTAAGAACGCCTTAATAATATTGTCTTCATTTAGTACAACTTTTTCTTTCAAACCAAAAAGGTAGAGATTCTTTTCATGATGCCATTGAGTTGAATGAAATAAATCCATTTGATAATTGAACTATCAAAAAATAGATATCATGTTCACTAATGAAGATTGCGTTCATTAGTGGCAAATACATTGCAAGAAGATGAAGATATATTTGAGGAATCATTCATTATTATTTATTTTAATTTACCTTTTAGTTCAAGGATTGAAAATATTGGTATTAGGAGGGTGAATAAGAGAGTGTAGAGAGGGTAGATAGTTATTATTTATAATTTTATAGTATTACAGGTATTATTATCTGGTTTTTCAACTTTTAAATTCAAATTTGAAGTGTTTGAGGGTCATATTGCATGTTATTTGAATCATATAAACTTCAGAATGTCCTTTGATCTCCTCCAAAAAAAAAAGGATGTTCAAAAAGGTTATCAGATCTGTATAAATGTCTTGATATCAATGCATAAATAGCATGAATGATGATCTTTGTTTACATCTAGGAATCATATTAACATCAATGACAACATTTCAACACAAGACAACTTGAAATTTTGTCTTAAAACTTGAGATCAACAAAGACTTGACAAAAGATAAATAATTACACCAAAAAAACATAAATTAATGCATTTTAGAAAACCCTCAAGTCTATTTAAATTTAATTCTGAGGCAGATCAAACTATGTTTTTAAGACTGAATGTTAGTTAACACGGGGCAAACAAAATATATGTACAGATTTAATATTAAGAATGTCACGTATTAAGAATGCCACGTAAAAACTATTTGTGCAGTGATCATTAAGAAGATCTCACGTATTAAAAAGAACTTACGTACATTAAAGTAAAGGCATTTGTTAACAAAATTAAAAGGAAAAGACACTATTTCCAAAAGTTGTGAATTGGTTGAATATTATAAGTTGTTAATTAAACAAAACAAAAAGACATGTCAGGTAAATATGACGACTCTTGAAATAGAAACGTATGTATGTGGGATACAAACAGCAAATCATGTTTGATGTTTTGGAGATTAGAATATTGAAGAATTGCCAATACCACGTTCAGGACTTTGATCTGATATAGACATCAGGATTAAAGTAAGAGGACTCCAATGAAGATTTAGTAATAAGATTGCAGCATAATCAAAGACAATGTTGATGCAAACCATAGAATAAATATTGTGATTATAAATATTAGTTCACACCCTCCCCTGCCACCCTTACAATATAACTATGGGCGTAACAATTAGTATCAGAGCAGGCCTTTTAAACTAGTCTAACCAAGTAGATGGAAGATCATAATAGCACATATGGCTAATGTTGGTTAAGAATTTTGTAAACTAGAAGAGTTTTCAAAATTGTGGTTTCAACCACAGCAACACAAGATTAAATCTCTCCTAATTATTAAGAGAAGGCCCCCACTATGATTCACTACTCTACCTTTACAGAAATAAGATACAAGCTTCAACTCCTAATCTAACTTGGGTGGTACATTATCCTATCCTCTTTTTTCAAGATAGATGTTATTATTTTCCTCTCTTTTTAGGAAAGAATTTACAATATAGACTAGTAATATTTCTTACAATTTCACTGTTACAAATTAACTTAGAAAGCAAGAATGATAAAATATAGATAAGAAAAGAAGCAAAGTTTCTATAAAGGCACAAAGTCCTCTGTTGCTTCTCCAGGATGGGAAAGAGTACTTAAGCTCAAAGTCTTAATACTTCATTTTTTCCTATCAACCTTTTTTAACAAATACTTTTGTAACCCAATTTGTATATTAAGAAAACCAAAGTAAAGCGCAAAGTCTTTAAACTGATTTGTAATTACACTTTCGACAATATTTTTTTGAAATGATAATATGAAACTCAAAGTCTTCAAGTTATAATTTCCTTTTCCAAGATGACACAATAAAGCGCAAAGTCTTCAAAGAGAGTGTGTGTGTGTGTTTCACCCAACTTTAACTTGAAAATACCAATATGAAGCAGAAAGTCTTTAAAATGATATTGCAATCACCAATTCCTAATTCTATTGACAAGAGTCAAAATATGACACAAAGTTCACAAATTTACAATTGCCTCTACACTTTAACAATATTCTCTCAACAACACCTCTTATTGATATCACATCTACAATTGCTCCTGATGATGCTTGTGTTGCTACATTTTTGGCTTCTTGTGATTCAATGCAACGGGATATATATTGTCTTCCAACTACAGTTTCTTAGGATGATTACTTAACAGACATTGTTGGTTTGTTTGTGGAGTTCTATATAATAGATTTGGGAGACATCATTAATGATATTCATCTTCTCTTTGATGGAGATGGTCCTTCTTCAGTTGTTGTGAGGGAGAACTCTGACTCTCTTGTTCATTCTCTACATGATCATTCTTTCGAGTTTGATGTGATTGTGGATAGTTTTGTACAACATTTGGAGGAGTGTCTCCTTATCTTTTCTTTGGATATTGTTCTACATTCATCTTCACTAGATTTTGGCTTGTCTTTTTCAGCAGTGCAGCCTAGTGCTCTTGATTTGGAAGAGGCAAGTTGAATCAACATCAACATGGGGACACTTGAGCAACTTTCAGAGATTGCATATATTTTGAGATTTCTTCCTACATATTCCTTTCAGGATTGGGAAGACTTCATACATACACCTTTGCTTTTGTTTCTTCCTAAAGGGAGGAATTTTGTTCAACAATCATGGAGTAGCTTCTACATCCAGATTGGAGCATCTACAATTGGTGCACATTCTACATTGAAGGGGAAATACTTGGTCTCTCTTATTGGGGGGAGTTTGTTCTCTTATTGGGGGGAGCTTGTTTTCTTCACATGGGATTTTGTTCTCATTTTTCTTTGAGAGTATTTTGTATTTTCATCTCTATTTTGGGAGGAGTTTTTTCCCACTAAGTTTTCTCCCTTTATCCATTTGTGAGAGATTGCATTGCATTTGTATATTGGTACCTAATAATATGGCCTAGTAGCTAGGAACCATCTTGCATTGTCAACTTTTTAACGTTCTCCCTAAGTTGCACTTAAGGGGGGATGTTGGTGTAATTAAGGTATTGTACCTTAGTTATTTCTCACCTAGGTCTTAATTACACTTTACTAAAGTTTACTTAGGGAATTACATAGGAGTAGTTGGAGCATCTCTACTTTAGGTGTACTTGCCATATTATTATTTTATCATATCCACTTGTAGTGGTTGCTCTTTTCTACCTTTTGTGGTGTTACCACACTACCACCTATCCACTTTAGGTGGGATGATATCTTTTCATTTTAGTCTCATGTCATAAGGCTATGATACTTGTCATAATATTATGCACTCCTAGCTCTCACCTTTGCCTATATAACCAAGGGGTCTCCTATGTGATAATCATCCCTTTGATCCATTTGTTTATCATCATGTTACACATATGCCTTTACCTTGTCATTGATGCCAACCCCTTTGATCTGGAAGTAGTCCTGAATCTAGAAGTAGATCAAAAGCAAGGTATTGGATCTGGAAGCTATGTTTTGGTTATGAGTGTTCATGAGTTGATCCGAAAGTATTTTTTGTTTAGATTTTGTCAATGGTGATTACTGGAAGACTCATTATCAGTTAATGATCTAGTCATTTCTTTTTGGTCTAGAGATTTTCAGTTGGTTTTAGTTTCGGTCTAGTTTAAGGATAATATATTTCTCCTTATTGGTCTGGTTGTATATTTTGGGTCAGAAGCATGAACACACATTACAATCCTTTTTGTGAAAGACTTGATGAATATGTTTGTTCTAGTTTGGTATATATGTGTAAAGATGTTGGATAAATGAGATATATAGGTGTGAAACTTAATGTAAGGATGGTGATGTGAATGATGCAAAGATATCAGTTGATGTATATGTAGTGATATAGAAGCCTTGGTGGTTCGGATATTTTATTATGAATAGAGATTGTGTTTTAACTGTAACTGTAATCAGCATATTGAGATGCTTCATTCTATACAATTTTTTTTCTAAAAATAATAATTATGTATCTTTCCCTGAGTGTAGTTAGCTTCAGGTTTGCAAGTCTCTTTTTTGTATTTTGTGCCATGAGTAGATAGCCTTGGTCTACAAGTCCGGAGTAGTGAGCTCCCTTTTGTAATCATTTCTATATAGTGGATTATCTTGTGAGTTTACACTCACTGTGGTTTTTCTCAATTCTGGTTTTCCACGTATAAAATTTTGGTGTTCTTGTGTGGATGTTTTATGATGTTCATTGCTAAAGCTCTTTGATGTGCATATCTGAAATTAACTAGTGAAATTAAGTCTACAATTTAAAATTTTAATTTATGTTGATTCCCCCCCTCTCAGCATCCAATGTGTGTTCAATATATCATTGATGAGAATGCAGGTTATTCTTGTCACATTATTCTCTCTTATTATTGTGCTTTCTATTAGGCCTCTAGATCTTGGGTGGCTACCTTCATAGCCAATTCTTGCACTTCTGAATACAATTGGCCGACTAAAATGCCCCCTTGACTATAATGTCGCCCCTTACTCTATTTCTCCCCCTTTGACATCAATAGTAAAGGGTATTGAGGACTAATTGAATAAGACAATGAATAGCTCCCCGTAAACACATTCTTCTCTTGAAAACTTAGTGAATTAAATATACAAACTCCAATTTACTTATCTATGATCGAATCTATACTCTAAGCATTATAAATCATCATTAGAGAACAAAGCATTCATTGCACCATCAACTTACTCTAATTTTTGCACTTATCAACACATGACAACATCTTGCAAGGTTGCTTGTTTTATACAATTTGTGTGCTAAAACTATGAAATCATATCCCATGGATTCAACCAAAGCATAAGATTTGTGCCTAACAAACTCTTTAAAGGTGTTCATCAACACTACTTGATTTACATATTTAGATTCCAAGAAACCATGCAAATAGGTTTTGGATGAGTACAATTTCACAAAGCTGAGAAAGGAGTTGAAGGATGTAAGGAAAGCACAACGCGGAAATGTCTTCCACCATGTTTAATTCAATGGGGAGAGTAGCATAGGTAACTTTCAATTTCAAATTACAGTTACTAAGATGCACATTGACAAGATAGCAGAGCAAACAAAAGGTTCATACATGCATAGAGAGAACACCTAATTTACGTGGGAAAACCTTTACGGGTAAAAAAACCACCACCAAAGAAGAATCACTTGTATTATAGTAAAATGTCAGGTTATATACAAGTTACAAATTAATCTCTCTCAGGTGTATATTACACAATCTCTGCTCTGGCAGCATACAACCAGATTATATTCAAACCCAGACTACACAGTTACAGATGTTTCTGCAACTCAGCCTCTTCAACATCTAGCAGAACCATCAACTTCCAACCCAGTCGCTGTAATGCCCCCTTCTCGTTGATGTACTTCCAGTGGTCCATTGGCCTATTCCTGAGACATGTAGGCTATGTGGAATGAAGAATTAGGGTCAAACATTAATGAGGTGAGAACTTACTATTTTTAGTAAGTCAAGGGCTGGTTGTTTTGATGATATTGTCCTACTGAGCTTTCCATGCTCTGTCACTGGGTGCGAAGATCAAGCTTTTTGGAGCAGTAGTTCATGACTTACTATTTTTAGTAACTGGCAGTATGGAGTGTTTCTATTTTTGGTAGTGGACAGGGTCCTGATCCTGCAGTAGTTCAGTGGTCTTCCTTGCTCAGCTTCATCCTGGTCTTGTTAATAATCAGTATTGGAGTCATAAGTGATGTAATTAAATATTATTTCCTTATCCTAAGGTTTAATATTTAATTAATTTGATTATTGTTGCTACTGATTAATGACTAGGAAATTGTGCATAACATGATGTCTCCTAAGTGCTAGCTAAATTATTTATGTCTAGAAGGGGGACGCCAACATTAAAATGGGAGATTTTATTTATTTCAACAAAGTATTTGCTAAGTCAAATCGTGGTCCTTGTTGCTTGGCGTGAGGTATGACTTGAGGTATGGCGCCATCCTTGGGGTCCACTTGGGTAAATGAAATGCAAATGGGAAAGATGAATTTGTGAGCATTGCATTTGAATTTGGTGGAGTTAGAAGTGATAAATAAGAGCCTTGGGCTCTCATTTTGGTTATCTTATGAAATTGCATTGTTATGTTGTTGGATTGGCGATTGAAAAATCTGAGCTTTGAAATGTGGCTTCCTAGCTAAGTCTCAATTTTGTACTTGGAAGATAGTACCTAGTTGTGTCCTTGTATTTCCAGTGTTGTTTGTGAGTGAGTTTGCAGATTGTGGAGTGTTTTGTGTGGGATTGGAGTGTTTTCTAGTTGTTGGTCGCGGAGCTGCTGAAACTATATTTCGCTCATACCTCTTGGCCAGGCGATTCCATCATTCTGGGTACCGGCTCATCCATCTTTCCTGCTACTAGCGATTCATTTTTAGTAGCTTGCATTGAGTATGGAATTTTATAATTCAAATCAAAATTCTCTGGTTAGGTGTTGGGTTTAGGAGGTGCAATGGGATGTGTGCCAAATAAATGAGAGTGTTTTGATAGATCACTTTGGGTTTGTTTTCATTGTTGCTAGTATAGTATTGGTTTAGAACTGCTTTGGGGTGAATTGGGTGAGTATTGAGAGAGTTATGAGTGTTTTAGTGGGTTCATAGGTTGTTGGTTTTGCATTTCTAGCTTATAGATTTGATGTTAGCAGAATTTCATGCTATTTATTTTGGATGTTCAGCATTACTCTTTGACTCTCACTCTCTCTGTTATTGTAAGGTTAAGTAGTAGTACCACTAACCATTTTGGCTTGTAAACTCTCAGCCAGCTGAAAAGTGGAAGAGGTTGGCTTGCCGCCTATTTCAGTTAAATTGTAATTCAGTCCTCCCGTTGCATAAGCGGTCAAGTGATGATTGGTTGTAATGGCCCTCCCACTGCATAAGCGGTCGAGTTGAGTTGTTTGTAATCCAGTCCTCCTGCTAAAATATCGTGGTTGAGTGATTTGTGTCTACTGTATGTTTCTCTTAGTTGGTTCACCACCAAGTTTCTTGCTTTCCCGCTAAATAAGCAGAAGGGGATGGCTTGCCGCCCAGTATTGTATTCACTTTATCTTTTCAGCAGATTTGAGATCTAACGATCCCCTATTCACCATGTTGGTTGAAAATTTTGTACACTTGGGGAAATATACAAAATTGTGGTTTGAACCACAGTGTGTGAGTAAAACTCTCCTAATTAAGGGAAGGCTCCCCCTATCTATCTACAACTTTGAAAATAAAATAGGATGGGACAGCGATCTTTCTTCTTCTTTCAAGAAAGACAATATCATTTTCTCTTCACAGAAAAGTGATAGTGATTTGGTATAAAACAGTAGTAACAACTTTTGAAATGAAATGAGAGAAAGGAAATGAAGTTTCCTGAAAGCTCAAAGACTTCCGTCACTTCCTTCGGGACGAGATAGCAATATCAAGCTCAAAGTCTTGATTATATGAAGTTATATCTACCCTTTTCTATAATAATTTAATTAAGAACAAATTATAACAACACAAAGACTAAAATAACTTATCCTTCCTACATAAAACAATGAGAAGTAGTATAAGATCAAAGACTCGCAATTATTTCTCACAAAATCTACTTCTAAATTTTGTTAAGAACGAGTGTAAGAACAAAGTCTTACAACTTTTTCCAATAAAACTTCTACTTTAACTAAATTAATCTTCAATACTTACAGCTCAAAGACTGCAAATCAGATTTGATTAAGCTCTCAAAGAAACACTTGCAAGGAAGGAAATATGGAACACCAACTCAAGAATGTAGCACAAAGACTCAAAGCTTGAGCAATTTTCTTCTATTCCTTTCAATTCTTCAACTTACATATAAAAGCTCAAAGACTTCTTTGCTGCAAATTTGGCAGAGTTTTTGCTTTCTTTCCAAAAGATAAAAATTACAATAGACCCCCTCAAGTATTTATAGGAGAGGAGTCATGAGAAAAAGGTGGGAGGATCCCAACTAACTTGAGAAATTCTCTCAACCACCTAGACTTATTCAATAACTAACTATGACTTATTCCAACTACAGTCCTAATTGAACACGACTTGTAGTTGCTTTACATGTAATTAGAAAAGTGCAAGTAATGAGTTAACTTGCAATTACAAAGTTATTTTTTTACATGTAACTTATCAAAACAGAATTACAAATCCATAACTAAAACTATTCCATGTGTCTAAAGACACGACTCTAACTGCATCATCCTTTGTCTGTGATGATCTTCATGCCGCTTCAGGATGCTAGAACTTGAAGTATTATGGATTGGTAAAGACATCTTGAACCGGAACGGAAACTTGCGTCCTTGTCTTCTTGCTTGGGATAGTACTATCTATTCAGGAGGGAAAGGGTCACCTTCCTCTTTTCATGTCATGACCATCTTTGTCTTGAAAGCATTATATGCTCTTAACCATGAATTGTTGTTGTATCTCTACTTTGTATCATCCTTCATTCTTGAAATCTTCTTGAAAAATAAGGCCTATGCCTTAATCCATTGATTTGGTAGATCGTGTGTGCAAACCGAAATGACAAGGGAAGGGATAAATTGATGCAAAAATGGGCTCACAAGTGAATTTCGGGTTTTGGAAGTTGTATTACATGTGTGGAAAAAAACAAGAGCATTAACTTGCAATTGTGGAGAACAAACATGCAACTTCATATGTGTAATGGGTAACTACAAGTTTGCACTTGTAATTGGACCTTTAAAACTCATTTTCAAGTGTTTTTTGAGTGCATTTTGGACCAATTTCGGGTTTTGGATGGCTGACCGCAAGTAGGCTTTAAATAGGGAAAATGAATGAAGGTGTGAAATGAGTGGATGAAATGGTATGTACAGATGATGGAAATGAATATGAGTGAAAATGAAAAGATTTCGGGAAGATCGTCTTCAAGAAAATGGGAACAACTTTCAACATGTAATCTGGTTCTAAAAACCCGATTTTGAAAGAATGGGTATTTTTCATCTTTGCAACTTGGAATTTAAACAAAAGATGGTTAAATATTTTATCCGTAAGGGAAGAACAATGATTTCCGTCCAACTTGTAATCGGGATTTAAAATCCTGAATACAAGTAAAGAGGGAAAATGGGGAAGAACGATGCAATTCTAAAACTGCTTTACAAAGGGGAAAATCTCTCTCACAAAACCGATTTTCGGGGAAGAACCAACCATTTACAACTAGAAAGGAAAAACAAGAAAACAAGAAAATGAAACAAAGAAAGAAAAGTAATCAAACCTTGCTTCAAACTGAAAATGCCTCTTCAAAAAGATGATCAACCTTTGAAAGAAGGAAGGAGAACTCTTGAAAAGAAATTAACCGCATTCCAAAACCCTAGCCACGTTTTTGAAAAAATGTCATATGTATCAAAATGCCCATTAAAAGCATGAAGAATCGGTCAAGTAAAGCACCCAACCTCCACGCCTAGGCAAGACAAGCCAAAACGATTTAGGAAAGATAAGATTCGTGGCACTTGAATGAGGCAAATCGTGGCATTTTTCAAAAACATTTTTGTTGTTAAAACCCCATAAAACTAGCGATAATGTCTTCCTAATGGCATGAAGAGAGTTGAAAAATGCATTAAAATAGCAAGGAATCCAAAACGCCTTCCTCCTCCTTGAATTTATCCACCAAAATTGTTGGAAATCTTCAACAAAATCCTCCAATATTGTTGGTCAGGTTTTTGGGAAAGAACAACAAGTTTAAAATGTTACTTTTCTCTCAACAAGGCAAAATCGGGTTTTAAAAATGCAATTACAAGTTTAAAATTTCACTTTTTCCATCAACAAGGCAAAATCGGGTTTTAAAAATGCAATTACAAGTTTAAAATTCCCCAATTTGCACTTTATGGAGAAAATCAGGTTTTTTGGGCAAAATAGCAAGTTTAAAATGTCACTTTATTTCAATTCTAGGCAAAATCGGGTTTTGGAGAGAGATGTGCAAGTTACAAATTACTTGTAAAGGGAAAATAAAATCCCTACAACAAGTTTTAATAACTTGCACATATGTAATAGAGGTTTAAAATCTCTATTACAAGCAAAAGACATTAAAGTAGGGGTTTTAGAAAAGAATTACAAGTTTACTTGTAACTTATCCAAAAAAAACCATATTTTAACTTAAAAAGCCAAAAAGCATCAAGGGGGAAATAAAAAGAAAATTACAAGTTTTATTTTTCAATAAAGTGCACATGTAATAAACTAAAAATTTCCCTACAAAGACCAAAACAATGGAAATCATTAAAACTTGCAATTCAAGAGAAATTTCCCACTTGCAGTCAGGGAGAAAAAACCCAAAATTGAAGGAAAGACATGGCAAACGAATCCAGAATGCGACGAAATTAGAAACGTGGTTCGAGGATGGACTGAGGATTAAGCCAGTCCAAGGATTAGTCTAAATTCTACATCGAGAAGCATGCCATAGAGTAAAATTTTCATTTTTTCACAAAAAATTCATGTAATGGTCCTTCATTTTTGAAAATAAAAATGAGGACAACACACCGTATGCTCTCAACCTCCCATATTGGGCACTTGCTGATCAGAAAGTGGAAGGGTTGCATTTTTCAGCAAGCTTTGAGTTTATTTTTTCTAATCTTAATGGGTTATATGTTGGTTGATGATTATTATTGGTCCTAAAAACAAAATAAAAATATCTAGGATATTACAGTCGCCCTTAGCATTTTACCATCGAATCAATCTCCACCGACTTCTAGTCTACCAATCAAGTGTTTGATCTCTCTGACCTTAGTTAGATACTTTTCTACAACAAGTCTTCCAGGCCTCTCCCTTTAGGTCTTGTCTCACTCACAACCATTTCGTCAAAATTTTATACCTCTCTGTCAAGAAAATAGTTCATTTCAGTTACATGGCTCCAACTATCGAACTTCCTCAAACTGTCGCCATGTTATTTCCATCACTTCCTTTGAGTCATTCCAGTTTCCACCAATCATCAACAGACAACTCGGCAAGTCAACATGAGTCCATTGCGGTCCCACCTAGTCTTAAAAGATTGTCGATAACTATTCTCATTCAGACCAATTGTTGGCTTCCAATCAAGCTCCTCAGATCCCAGCTCAGATCAATTATTAGCTTTCAACTCCACATGAGTCAGTCATGGTCCCACCAAGACTTATCTGCAAGAGTCTCTTCGATACCCTAGAGGGTGGCGAGGAGAGCAAGTCTCCTTGCTTCACTTTCTTCCTGCAAGACCTTCTACACGCCCTTCATCAAGTCATGGGGTGGCAGGGAGAGCAAGTCTCCTTGCTTCCTCATTACCCCACAAGTCCTTTTAGGAGCCTTCGGATGCCTCATTGGGTGGTGGGGAGAGCGACGCTCTTCTTCCTCTGTTATCCCGCAACATCACTATTTAACTACTATTCATCGTGCAAGGTGGCAGGGAGAACCTTCACTACACCCTTTGCCTTAATCCCACACTACACCTGTAGCCATAAGAAAATCCTGCGAGGTGATAGGAGGGAGACTAAGTCTCCTTCCTATCGCTATCCTGCATGGTCTCTTGTTTGAACTCTTAGAGTCATGTGGGGTGGCGGGGGGGAATAAGTCTCCTTCCTTCTCGTTATCCTCTGACCCTTACCACCATGACTTCATCGACTTGTGGGGTTCAGCAGAAAAGGTTAAGTTCCTTTTCCCCATTGTCCCGTAGCACTTCGAGCACTACTTAGATAGGTGAAGCATAACACGAGGGTTATCGACCGCTAGTCAATAACATGAAAGTTATTTAGTCACCTAGGTGATCAATAACACGAGTGTTATCAACCCCAAACTGTTGATTCAGAAACCAAGTGCCATCTATCTAAGATTTGAACCAATGAGTTTGAGACACCCATTCTCAACAAAGGAGTCAAAGAAAACATTGATGAAGGTCTAAAGTTGAAAGGTGGAAGCAAAGTTCTTTATGTTATGCTAGTGCTCAAAAACAAAGCAAAGACAAAGAAGGCTTGGGATATTAAGAAGGAGGATTTTTTAAAGGAAAAGAGAAGATCAACAATCCTCTAGTTCAAAATGTCTGGAAGTCTCCTCTGGCTTCTAACAGGTATACTTTTAAGGCTAATTGTTTCGCTTGTAATAGATATGGACATAGATCTAGTGAATGTACAAGTTAGATAAGAAATCAACCTAATGTGATAAGATGTTATTCATACAACAAGTTTGGGCATAAAGAAAATGAGTGTAAGACTAGGATGATTTGGAATGGATACAAGAATGTGAATGTTGGACAATCATTTCATGGAAAATGTTATTCCTACAATAGATATAGGCATAAAGCATTTGAATGTAGAGCATCTAATATGTCTGAAAGTACTGAAAGATATGGGAATCATCATCAAAGTAGTCTGATTTGCTACAATTGTAAAAAAAATAGGGCATTTGGCAGGAGATTACAAAAACAAATTTGGTGTGTCTTTTAGGACAATGAAGAAGGTGGACATTAACCTTGAAAAGGAAAAGATGAAAAAGATGTGGGTAAAGAAATGTGAGTAGAATTTAGAAATTGTTCTAGCACTGGCTAATGGTATTGGCTCCTCCAGAATTGAAAGAAAAATCTTATACTACCTCGAAATATGGTGCAAATTTTTTTTCGGTGGTTTAGAATGTTTTGGACGTTACTAGAAAAATGAGTAAAAAGGGAAAGTTGTTTCAAGAAGTATGCTTGTCATTAATGTTTGTTCATCCAGAAATCACTTGATTATTTTGGTCACTTGCGATAACGAAGCTTAAGAAATATCAGTGTGAAGAGGAGCTCATTATATTATGCAAAGAAACCCTAAGTCTGTAGTATGTCAATTCCAATTGTTGTTGATCTTGCTTCGAAGCCTCAACCAACATTGAAGCCATATTCATATGTCGCGATGATGACTAATGAAGATGGAGCATTTTCAAGGGTGCCTGCTCACTGTCTATACATTGAAGATGTGTCTGCCTATATTCATCTTGAAATGGAAGAGGTAAGTCATCTAGGATTCAACAATTTATAGGAGAAGGTAACTAAGGATGATAGTGTAACCCTGAAGAAGGAATATAAAAATCTTAGAGAAGTTGGGTTGGACATTTGGAGATTTCTTCCTAATTTTTTTTATGAGGTTGAGTGGATTAGAATAATCTCGAGTCGAATTCATAGGGACACAATTTATCTTGACAAGCTCCCTATTGGGTTACAAAGGATGTTCTTCGAACCCTATATGGTCTTTGTCAAAGGGGAGAAGTTCCGGCTAAGAGATTTGTAAAGAATGATATTGTTACCACTCTAATAGGATCTATATGTGACAAAAGAGTGATGATTATTGAGAATATCAATGACATTGGAGTGAAGCTTTCGACAAAATACCTGGCTTCCAAAATTTATTTTCAGAATCTAGAAGGTATGGCTACAACGATAGCTATTAATATTGCATTCATAATTATGGTATGTTATGAGTCTTTTGATTTGTATGAGCCTATTTTGAGTGAGTTAACAAAAAAATTAAGTAAGACGAGGAAGAACAAATACTCTTTCAAATTTGGATCTTTGATAATTTGTTTAGTTTTATGTTCTCAAATGAACTTCGTGGTTGAGATAATGTTGTTTGGGAGAAGTCATCTCCATTAGGGATGCAAATGATTGATTATGTGAGGAGGTGTATGTTGGATGACAAGAAGTATCGAAGGGATTTCAGTGGTTGGTTTAAGGAATTATAATCATCTATGTAAGATAGATATAGGTTTTCATCAAATCTTGTGAACCGTTACAGAGACACATTTACATTTGTTATCAATAGAGACAATTGTTATATTATTGCAGTGGAACCACAAGTTGGGTGGATTCTAGAGCTGCCTTATGAGTTGTCTGATGAAATAACAATAGAAAACATTGAATAGGCCCTAGGTGAAGCATATGGAAATAGATCCTGAAGAGAAATGATTTAGAACTGTGGATGAAAGTGAAGATAGTATAAGGAAAGAGAAATTCGTAAAGACTTTGAATCAAAGAATACATGTGATATTCACCAAGATGAGGCTTACAAAATCTGCACTGAAATATGCACCCCAGACGTCCAAGTCTATTCCATTGCCATTTCCTACTAAGCCCAATATTTTAGAAGTATTTGAAAATGTGTAGAGTGGAGGTGTATTTGCCGAAAAGAAAAGGAAATTTGGAAGGAAGACAAGAGCCTAGAGAAAAGCAAAAGAAATAGATGAGAGTATTGATGAAGAAGCTGAAAAGGAAATATATGAAATGAGTCATAAGAAGTCGAATCCTGATGAAACCTTTGGTTAAGAAGGAGAAGAGAGGATCATCCTCTGGTCAAGACAAAGGCAAGTAAATAGTGGAAGAAGAGAATCTAAAGGTAGAGTTTCTAAACTTAGAAAGCTTGGTTAATGCAATTGTTGATAGTCAATCTTTGGAATATATTCTAGAAAACTATGATGAATCGAAACTTGTAAATAAGGATGTCATGCAAAAAGCCCTAATTAGGTATATGATTTTATATGACAAAACATTGAATGAGATCAAAGATGATATTCCAGAAAAGCTTTATGCGTTATTGGTTGAGAAGAGACAAAATTCAATAAATAAAGAATCAAATTTTAGAATTGTTGCAATAGATAGAGTTTGTAGTCCTTTGAGCAGGGAAGCTAGATTGCAATTTCAACAAGCTTTGAACACTCGTTTCCATACCAATGAAATATTAAATGTTATTATGGGTGATGTTCCAGAAGATATTAAGAGGATAGGAAAACAAACAGATGATATAGCTGAGGAAGTTGCAGAATGGGTTGCCATCTCGCTGTCTTCCGATCTGGAGAAGATTTCTAAGAAAATTGATTTGGGTGAACCAAGTGGAAGTAGTGTTTCTTTGGTATCCAAAGCCGATATGCTTGTGATTGAACCAAAATCAGTTATGGTTGTTGTTGATGTTTCTAAAGAAGAGAAGGTAGAAGTGGAAGAAGTTGAATAGGTGTCAAAGAATGTGTTTGAAAACCTAGAAGATTTACACGGTGATAATTCTTTAGGTTCCTTGTTACAATCCTATGGAAGTGGTTCCGAAGATGTGAGTGCAAAATCATAAGGAGAAGGAAGAGTTGAGGAAGCATTGAAAAGAGTTGAATCTGAAAAGACTCTGATTATTCTATTTGTTGTTGTTTCTAATATTTCGTTTGAGTTGTTGCAAGTTCTTGTTTCACAAGGAAAATTGAACATTGATATGTTATCCCCCCAACAAATGCTATTACTTGGAAATTATTTATTGTCTAAAGCAAGAAAAAAGAGTTATGTTTTGAGAAATCTAGTTGAGGATATGCTAAAGTTTCTCCATGAGAAACTTTCAGAAGTTAAGATTGAATCTTGGAATGATGAAGGGCATATGAGAAATGCTTTTAATAAGCTGAAAATGGGTGCTATGAACTTTGAAGAAAAAATTGCTAAGTCTATTAAGCAAAGGATTTTGTCTAGAAGGTTGCAGTCTCTATAGGTTAAGTGCACTAAATCTCATGTCCGGTTGAAAGAAAAGATAACCTCTCTTGATGCTGGTATTGATCGTGATATAGAGACTTTTTGAGTCAGTTTGTCTTGGCCAAAGGCCATTGTAGACGTTCAGAAAAGAATTTCAGCTACTGAATGTGCCATCTTGGATATTTCAAAGACGTTTGACCCCTGGTCAGATGAAGATGGTTATGAAAGAATGAAGATTTCCTAGTTGAACAAGGATTTAGAGCTTTGGAATGTCAAGAAGGAAGCGATTAAGAAATATTTTGATAGATTGTGTGACACAGTCGAGATTCACATCTCTGGTATGTTAAAGGTGATGAGAAATACAAAGAATTGGTTTTATGTTGTGTCACCTCCATCAAGTTGTGAAGAAGTCAAAAAATGTATTTTAGAATTGGAAAGTCAAATTAAGCTACTTGATTTAGTTGATATAGATTGGAATGATTTTTTACAATAGTTACAATCAGTGCATGGTGGAGAAATCACTCTGACTCTCCAAGGTGCTTGATTTCTTTTGGTTGTACATTCAATTTTGTGTATATGATTTATTTTTCTTAGGGGAAGTCCTTTGCATCCTTTGTCTTTCGTGGAAAAGGGGGAGAGAAAGATGAGTAGAATGACATTTTGATAATCGGTTTGGCAAGGCTATTTGGCAGGTGTTGCCATCGACGACAAAGGGGGATATTGTTACACATATGCCTTTACCTTGTCATTGATGCCAACCCGTTTGATCTGGAAGTAGACTGGAAGTAGTGTATTGGGTCTGAAAGCTATGTTTTGGTTCTAAGTGTTCGTGCGTTGATCCAGAAGTGTTTTGTGTTTAGATTTTGTTGATAGTGATTACTGGAAGACTCTTTCATGTATCAGTTAATGATATATTCATTTCTTGTTGGTCTGAATATTTTCGGTTGGTTTTAGTTTTGGTCCGATTTAAGGATGATACATTTTTCCTTATGGGTTTGGTTGTATATTTTGGGTCAGAAGCGTGAATACATGTTACAATTCTTTTTGTGGCCGACTTAGTGAATATGTTTGTTTTGTTTTGGCACATATATGTACAGATGTTGGATAGATGAGATATATAGGTGTGTGACTTAATGTAAAGATGGTCATGTGAATGATACAAAGATGTTAGTTGATGTATATGCAGTGATCTGGAAGGTCTAGTGGTTCAGATATTTCAGTAAGAATAGAGATTGTTCTTTAACTGTAACTATAATCAAAGTATTGAGATGCTTCATTCTATACAGTTCTTTTTTTGAAAAATTGTAATTTTGCATCTTGCCCTGAGTGTAGTTAGCTTCAGGTTTGCAAGTCTCTTTTTGTATCTTGCACCATGAGAAGTTAGCCTTGGTCTGCAAGTTCAGAGCAGTGAGCTCCCTTTTGTAATCATTTCTATATAGTGGATTATCTTGTGAGTTTACACTCATCGTGGTTTTTCCCAATTCAAGTTTTCCAAGTATAAAATTGGTGTTTTGTGTGTGGATGTTTTATGATGTTCATTGTTAAAGCTCTTTGATGTGCATATCTAAAATTAACTAGTTAAATTAAGTCAGTAGTTTAGAATTTTAATTTATGTTGATTCCCCCAAACCCCCTCTCTCAGCAGCCGGTGTGTGTTCAATACATCATTGATGAGAATACAATTTATTCGTGTCACATTTATTCTCTCTTGTTATTGTGCTTTCTATTAGGCCTCTAGGTCCTGGGTGGCTACCTTCATAGCCAATTCTTACACTTCTGAATGCAACTGACTAACTAAAATGCCCCCCTTGACTATAATGCCCCCCTTACTCTACTTCTCCCCCTTTGACATAAATGGTAAAGGGTATTCAAGACTAATTGAATATGACAATGAATAGCTCCCCCTAAACATATTCTTCTCTTGCAAACTTAGTGAATTAAAAAGAAAAACTCCAATTTACTTATCTATGATAAAATCTATACTCTAAGCATTATAAATCATCATTAGGGCACAAAGCATTCATTGAAACCATCAATTTACTTTACTTTTTGCACTTATCAATGCATTATAACATCTTGCATGGTTGCTTGTTTTATTCAATTTGTGTGCTAAAACTATGAAATCATATCCCATGGATTTGACCAAAGGATAAGATCCCTGCCTAACAGACTCCTTAAAGATGTTCATCAACACTACTTGATTTACATATTTAGATTCCAAGAAACCATGCAAATAGGTTTTGGATAATTAGAATTTCATAAATATTTTCCATGTATAGAAAGTTGATTTCACGAGTAGGGGACACTTCTACAAAGACACAAATTAGTTGTGTACACTATTTCAACCTAAACTATTAAAAAGTCAATTTATAATTTGTCATCAAATTCAAATTTAATATTAAATCATAAATGAGATCATTGAGCAACAATTTTTAGCCAAACACTATCAAACCATGCATTAAACTAAATCCTTGTTATTATTTGAAGAACAACACACCTAAACATTTTAATTATTATCCCAACTCTTTTAATCTAAAATTTATTGCTTATATTGAATTTATAGGGTATGTATTTTATTTGCTCATACCTTTAAACATAAATTCAATCCAAATATCTTGATAAATTCAAGTGGAATTGGAGTGCAGACAAATCCTTATAAAGGGGGGGGAGGGGCGAGGGACGATATAATTGTTGGAGTAAATCTAATTTACTCACATGCTTAAGTTAACTTAGGTATCCTTATAAAAGGGGGGATATAATTATTGGAGTAAATATAATTTACTCACATGCTTAAGTTAACTTAGGTATCATTATTTACTAGGCTACATTATTATTTGTGTCAAGTGGTTGAGTTTACCTACTCTCACCTAACCTTGCATCTCATTGAGACACATGTCATCATCCTATGCTCTCATATCTCGTCTTTGCCTTTATAAGCAAGGCTCTTGTACATTTCTCTTCATATCAATATAATTTATTTTTATGATGATTTATCATTTCTCTCTTTGTGAAGGTGAATCTGTTGTTTGTGCTCTTGAGAGGTTGATTACTCCAATATGGTATTAGAGACGTCTTACAACAACTCCTTTTTCTCTTGAGAATTTTCATCAGGAAGCTGACGTCGAATCTCAGGAAAGTGGATCTATAGTTGAGGCATGTGGATCTAATATTTTTTGAATTTTTTTTTTTTTTTAAATTCTATTTCGCCTGGTGGACTTTGATACTCTTTTGCTAGGCATTGATTCTGCTTTATGGTTTGTTATTTTATCAGCTCTATTGGTTGGTTGACTACATCCTCCAAGACTAGGTTTGTGAGTTGACTCGTAGATTTTGTGATGTTTGATCAAGGTATTCTCGATTTTTGTTGTAGGTATTCTCGATTTTTGTTGTGATCTTCATATTCTCTAGCCTATGCCTTATGCACAAATTAAGCCATTTGTTTAAGAATTTTGTGGCAATTTCTTGTGTCCCTTAGTTGGCTTTTGTTTAGTGATTAGTAGATCACACTATTTTACCAGGCCAATGTTTTCCTTGGAAAATCATTTTGTTTGATCTATTGGAAGCACATTTGATCGGGTTGTTTACATTTAGTGCTATATGATTTCATTCCTTCTATAGAGGCGTCAATTATTGAGCTGGCTGATTTTCATTTTGTGGTGGCTTATAGCTTGCAGGCTCGTACTTCGAAAAATTTATCAATCTGCATTGCATCACATTACCTTTGTTGGGAAGAGCGATTTTCTATAGCCCAAGTTTATTTTATTGAATGTGCCCGGCCATGTATTATGCGACACTATACCCTATTGACAAGCACGCCATTTGCATTTGGTTGATGCTTCTAGTAGTTGGCAGAGGTATCTTAGATTTCTATAGATGCATTTGTTGTGAGTTCAAGTGTTTCCTGTGGAGACACTGACGTTGAAGCAGTCAATGTTGTAGTTTGTAGAGGTCATATTGGCTTTATTTTCTAGGCAATTGAATTTGAGGCCTGTGCCTTCCTTGGTTGGAAGATCTATGTTTGGACCAAAGGTTTCTTTTATTTTGGTTGACTCGTAGCTGAGGCTCTTGATTTTCTCTATAGACCAATCTGCAACATATCTATTGGTGCCCATTCCATATTTATTTTGCGTAGGGATTATTACTACATTGACCTGATCTTCCCTGGTGTGGTGGTTTGAAATCGCTATAGGCTCTACTGTTGGAGATTATCAATTTGAGTTAACTTTATAATATTATAATGTTTCTCTTTATACATTTGCAGGTTAAGGTTTTGATTGAGTGCCTACATTGTGGCGGGGTTGGGTCCTTTGTAGTAGCGTTTGAGGGATGTTTAGTCCCATATTGCTAAGAAGAAGAAACTTTTATTACTTTTTATTGTCCATTGGTGGGATCTGATAACTTAATATCCTCTGCTAAGGCTCACACTTGTCCTTTTATCTTCCTCTTGCACGCAATGTGCCAATGGTGGTTTACCTTTCCAAAATATGACTCTTGTCATTTGAGCCTAACCATCATTTTGCTAAAATCAGGTTTTATTATTTTTTAAAGTTATATTATTTGTAATGGCTTTATTTTGTATACTTGAGGAATTGTCATAATGGGTGTTTCATTTATTTTGGAGAGGGGAACTATAGGCAATGGAATGATTTTATCCTCACTCATCTTAGTGAGTGCCATCTATTGTCATATTTGTACAGTGATGTTCTTATTTTAGACACACCTTAGGAGTACAGTATTTAGAAAGGCTATATGATTCATGTCTTTAGAGTTATTTTTGATGATTTCGATTATGACATTTTAGAGTCACTTATTCATTGAGTGCCCTCATGCTCTTTGGACTCACGTTTGGGAGTTATATGGAGATCATGTGATACTCCACCATCTCTTGATGATCCTATTTTTGATCCTAATGCGCCTCTTCATTCTCAGGAGTCGATAACCCATGTTTGTGATCCTTTGGAGGTTTTGAAACTTTAAATGAGGTTGCAATTGCTTCAAAGGTTCCTAATTCTTCATTAGAGATAGTTGATCCACCTTCACTACAAATTTCCATCTTTCCTAATAAGCATAATTATCATTGCCTTCCTAATTGGGATTCTTATTTGCCAGAAATTGGTTCATTGTTTGTGGAGTCTCACATTTTAGATTTGGGAGACACATTTGAGGGTTTATCTCTCCTATTTGATGATAGTTGTGGCACCACTATTGTCACTTCATCTTTGTCTTTGGAACTTGTTCAATATCAGTTTCTATTAGTCCATTGTTTGTCACCTTCTATTGTGATTGGGTCTGCACTTGATTGGTTTGTGACATCTTCCTCCATCTTCATCTAAGGACTTGGTGATATATGAGAAGATTTTAGAGACACATTCATCCTACATTTGGATTCCACTTCCTAATTCCTATCTAGAATGGGAAGTGTAGACACATAAATCTGTCCACTTAATCAAATGAATGTTTAGTATTTATTTGATTATTTAACCATCAATCAATAATTAATTCATCTTAACCCTCTTCTCCTATTAATTAAATAAATTATTCAATTTATTTGATTTAATTCACTTAACCAAATTCAAGCCATTCATTAAATAAATAAATCATATTTGTTTAATTAAATCTTCTCTCACATTTAAATATTTATTTAAATCCCCCAAAATCCCATCTCTCACATTTAAATAAATTAATATTTATTTAAATCACATTTATCCTCCACCCACTTGCATTTTCCTACAAATGCAAGTTGCACAACTATTTTAAATAAATAAATTATTTATTTAAAATCTTATTTATCCTCACCCACTTGAAACCTTTAATGGCTTCCCTTAAAGTATTCAAACTTAATGACTTTCTTCTAGAGTCTTCTCAAGCCTTTAATGGTTTCCCTTAAAGTCTTCAAGCTTAATGGCTTCTTTCTAGAGTCTTCTTAAGCCTTTAATGGTTTCCCTCAAAGTCTTCAAGCATTTAATGCTTTATCTTCCTTTTTCTCATGTAAATAAATTAAAATTTATTTAAATAAAATCCAAAATTCACATTCACATTTAAATAAATTAATATTTATTTAAATATCTATCCAAATGCAAATTACACCATTTAATTGAAATAAATGATTTTATTTTAATTGAAAATCCCAAAATTCCCCCCACTTGCATTCTCCTACAAAATCCACTTGCATACCTAAATCCCTTCTAGATTCTTCTAACTCCTTCTAATTAGCCTAATCCTATCCTAATCATTGTCACATTCCTAAATAAAAGGAAGTCACTTCTCAAAAACCTCCAAAGTCTTCAATAACCATTAAAGGCTTTATGTCTTCAAATGGTTAACCTCTAAAGTCTTCCAAACCATTAAAGGCTCTTACATAACCATTTATGGTTAACTCACCTTTTACCTTTGGTTGGAGACTTTCCTCTAACTTAACCATCATTTTGATTCATGGGTCTCTTCAAAGCATTTATTTCTTTGACTAAGGTAACTATTTAACCCTTGCACTTTCATTTATCCCTTGGATAAAAGGAATATCTATTAACCTAACCCTAACCCAACCCCTTAGGGTAACCATCATGTCCCCTCAAGCATTTAATGCTCCTTATCTCCCCTCTCAAGCCTCCTCATGGTGACACTTGTCAACATGAGATCGGGTTGAAAGTCTCACATGGATTGAATATCTTTCAATTCTAACCCTTGTTAAGATTGCTCAATCTTAACCCTTCATTTCCCCATTTCTTCTATAAATAGAACCCTTATCCTCAAGCAAAGAAGGAAGCATTAGAGTATCGTTGCTATATTGGTATTAACATAGAGCTTTTTCATAGCATCACTATCTACACTTGCATAGCATTTGTTTATCATATCCAACCATCTTGAATCTCCATATGGCATCCATGGCTAGTGCTAAAAGATTAAAGCTACACTCATTTGGGAACTTGGAGAGGAGAGGAACAAGGGAAGAGAAGCTACAAGCATGGTGAAGGGCATTTGGAGATGCCTTATTGCATTTCTTTTCTTTGTTAATCTTTCTATTTTGCTTTTAGTGTCTCTCTTGATATGCTTGCTTAGGATAGTGTTTGATTTTTGATTTTCTAACACTAACAATCGATTAGTTGCTTGTTTGTTTCTGTTTGATTTGACGACATCCTAACCATCCTTTTTGCAGAGCATCAAGAAGCATTTATGCATTTGTACTTGTTTATCTTCTTCCCAAGGGGAGAAATGTTGTTCGTAGGCATTGGACTATGTTTTGTCTTAAAAAACTCACCATTTCTATAAGACATTATCCATTATGGGGGGCTATGTAGTCTCTTTCTTTTCCTCCTCTGGGGAGATCATTGATTGTATATACATGATGTATGTAGTCCTTGGGGGTTGTGATTGAGTCCTCCATTCATGCATCTTGTTTATTTTCTCTCTTTTAGAGAGGAGTTTTGTCCCATGCGACTTTCTCCTTTTCTTCAATTTGTGAGAGAATTCATTGCATTTGTATTGTACATGGGTACCTAAAATGATTTGGTAGCTAAGACCCATATTGCATTTTGTGTATTTAAGGGATTGTCATAATGTGTGTTTCATTTATCTTGGAGAATGGGAACTATAGGCAATGGAATGATTTCATCCTCACTCATCTTAATGAGTGCCATCTATTGCCTATTCCTGACACACCTTGGAAGTATAGTATTTAGAAATGCTATATGAATCATGTCTTTAGAGTTATTTTTGATGATGTCGATTATGACATTTTAGAGTCACATTCATTTTGAGTGCCCTCATTCTCTTTGGACTCACCTTTAGGAGTTATATGGAGATCATGATACTCCACCATCTCTTGATGATCCTCTTTCTGATCCTAATGTGCCTCTTCATTCTTTAGAGTTGATAACCCATGTTTGTGATCCTTTGGAGGTTTTGAAACTTCAGATGAGGTTGCAATTGCTTCAGAGGTTCCTAATTCTTCATTAGAGATATTTGATCCACCTTCACTACCAATTTTCATCATTCCTGATAAGCACGATTATCATTGTCTTCTTCATTGAGATTCCTATTTGTCAGACATTGGTTCATTGTTTGTTGAGTCTCACATTTCAAATTTGGGAGACACATTTGAGGGTTTATCTCTCCTATTTGATGATAGTTGTGGCACCACTATTGTCACTTCATCTTTATCATTAGAGCTTGTTCAATATCAATTTCTATCAGTTCCTTTTTTGTCACCTTCTATTCTGATTGGGTCTACACTTGATTGGTTTGTGAAATCTTCATCCATCTTCATCTAAGGACTTGGTGATATATGAGTATATTTCAGAGACATTCATCCTACATTTGGATTCACTTCCCAATTCCTATCTAGAATGGGAAGCATTTCTGCATTTGTACTTGGTTTATCTTCTTCCTAAGGGGAGAAATTTTGTTTGTAGGCATTGGACTATGTTTTGTCTTAAAAAACTCAACATTTCTATAGAAGATTATCCATTATGGGGGGGGACTATGCAGTCTCTTTCTTTCCCTCCTCTTGGGGGATCATTGATTGTATATACATGATGTATGTAGTCCTTGGGGGTTGTGATTGAGTCCTCCATTCATGCATCTTGTTTCTTTTCTCTCTTTTGGAGAGGAGTTTTGTCCCCTGTGGCTTTCACCTTTTCTTCAGTTTGTGAGAGAATTCATTGCATTTGTATTCTACATGGGTACCTAAAATGATTTTGTAGCCGAGACCCATATTGCATAATAATATTTTTCCTAAGTTGCACTTAACGGGGAGTGTTGGAGTAAAAACAATTTACTCACATGCTTAAGTTAACTTAGGTATCATTATTTCCTAGGTTACATTATTATTTGTGCCAAGTGGTTGAGTTTACCTACTCTCATCTAACCTTGCATCTCATTGAGACACATGGCATTATTATATGCTCTCATCTCTCTTGCCTTTGTCTTTATAAGCTATGCTCTTAGACATTTCTCTTCATCCCGATACATTTTTATCTTTCTGATGATTTACCATTTCTCTATTTGTGAAGGTGAATCCATTGTTTATGCTCTTGGGAGGTTGATCACTCCAACAATCATGAGAGAAAATAACTAAAAAATAAAAAATAATTAAAAAGGGGGGTAAAAAGATGCTTATATAATCAACAATAACCTTGCATCTCATTGAGACACATGACATTATTCTATGCTCTCATCTCTCTTGCCTTTGTCTTTATAAGCTATGCTCTTATACATTTCTCTTCATCTCAATACATTTTTATCTTTCTGATGATTTACCATTTCTCTATTTGTGAAGGTGAATCCATTGTTTATGCTCTTGGGGTTGATCACTCCAACAATCATGAGAGAAAATAACTAAAAAATAAAAAATAATTAAAAAGGGGGGTAAAAAGATGCTTATATAATCAACAATAAACTTAAAATATTAATATTAAAGGTATAGATGAATAGAGGTAAAGACGGCTAAAATTAGAATATCACGCCACTTTATGCATACTTGGTTGCAGGGGAGTATAATTTGTAGGGAAGAGAGTTTTGAAACAAACAAAGATCCTATTTTTTCTTTCTTCCACATACGTGAATCCATCCATGATTTAGCCCAACTAGGTTGTAGGTTGTTAGGCTACTGTTGTTAAAAGATTCACAGGCTCCCATGCTAATGTGATCTAGTAGTAGAGCCCTCTAATATGGTGGCGTAAAGGCCTTCTTAGTTTAAGGTTTGTGGGAAGAAAAAAATACTAGTTATGGTCTTTTGAGGACATCAATGTCTGGGATTTAATGAAAAGATAGTGAAAATTGTGATGACGAGAATAATGATTACATTTGCTTGCAATATGTATGCAACAAATATGTATGTTTGCCTAGATTAAACTACACATGTGGGATTGGAGTGTAGACAAATCCTTATTAAAAGGGGGAGATGTGAAATAATTAAAAAATAAAAAATAATTAAAAGGGGGGTAAAAAGATGCATGTATAATTGACAATAAAGCTAAAATACTAATATTAAAGGTATAGATGAATAGAGGTAAGGATGGGTAAAATTAGAATATCATGCCACTTTATGCATATCTAGTTGTAGGGGAGGGAGTACAAATTATAGGGGAGAGCGATTTGAAAGAGACAAAGACCCTATATTTTCTTTCTTCCACACATGTGAATCAATCTATGATTTACCCCAATTGAACTATGGATTGTCAGGCCATTGTCGTTAAAAGATTCACAAACTCTTATGCTAATGTGATCTAGTAGTAGAGCCCTCTAATACGATGTCATAGATGCCTTTCAATTTAAGGTTTGTGGAAAGAAAAAAATCTCAGTTATAGTCATTTGAGGACAATAATGTCTGGGATTTAGTATAGAGAGAGTGACAATTGTGACTACGAGAATAATGATTACATTTGCTTGCAGTATGTACACAACATATAGGTATGTTTGCCTAGCACACCATCACTCTCTACTAAGTTTTAAGGCTTTACTTTGACATTTTTCTTCAGGTGGCTTTTTTGTTTTCGCAGCTCCAAATTTTATGTAAGAAAAATATGAGAAAACCATTGACAAATTAAACAAATTAAAGTGTTACAATTTCAGTATAATATCTATCAATGTAAAATTGTTCAATATACGAAATGAATGCTTATGACCTTTCATTTGTAACTTTAACGACTTATTGATAACTTTCATTTGTAATCTACATTGATTCCATAGAAAAAATTTGTGAGATGTGGTAGACCTGATCCCTAATTTAATTTACTTCTATCATTCTATGAACTGTCACGTAAACATAATTGCCGTACAAATATCTTACTCAATCTTTCCGAAGATGTGGTGGGACTCATACCTAATCCTAAAGCGATCAGAAACATTCTGAGCCTCAAACAACAATGACCATGAATTTAAAAACTAAAATAAAAACAGAAGATTTAAGGTGGCCTGAGAAAACAACGCTACAGGTGGGTTCTATCCTCGATTGATTTATTTTTTTCAATTCTATGAGAAAATTGCATTTTTTTGTATGAAATTTTTTCAGGAAGAATGCCAAGCGTTCTCAATGTTGAATCTATTATTAAGCGTGGTACCAGGACTGCGCTATCATCTCTTTTATCCATCTGCGGGGATTGTCTATTAGCATTTTGAAATACGATGGCTTTGGGCCAAATTGGACATCCCTTCAATGTATGGTCACATGGAAGGAACTATGGTCTTTTCCCTTGCAATGCACATCATTGCTTTGCAGAAACTAATTTGAATGCTAGGGGTCGCTGTTTGAGCAAAACCCATATTAGGGGCATCTCTGGAAAGGGTAGAAGGACAGGCTTCAATATGACCAAATGCTCGTCTTCAGAAAGCGCTCGTGCAGAGCCTTTAGAATCCAATGGAGTAGTTGAACTGCCTCTGTTCCCACTCCAATTGGTGCTTTTCCCTGATGCGAATCTGTCTTTGCAGATATACGAATATAGGTACAGAATGATGATGCACACCCTCCTGCAAACAGACCTTAGGTTTGGGGTAATCTACACAGATGAGTTCTCTGGTGTAGTTGAAGTGGGCTGTGTTGCGGAGGTCGTTAAGCATGAGAGGCTTTTAGATGGCCGGTTCTACTTGATATGCAAAGGGCAGGAGAGGTTCAGAGTGATCAAATATGTGAGGACTAAGCCTTATCTGGTGGCAGAGGTTCAGTGGTTGGAGGATAAACCCTCTGACAGACAGGAGGATTTAGAGAAGCTTGCAAATGAAGTGGAAACCCACATGAAGGATGTGCTCAGGCTGTCCAATAGATTGGCTGGTAAAGCTGACGAGGAATCCTATGACGATATTAGGAAGGGTCGCTTTCCAACTCCCTTTTCGTTCTTTGTTGGCAGCTGCTTTGGAGCGTCACCAAGAGAGCAGCAAGCACTCTTGGAATTGGAGGACACCTCAATGCGGTTGAAGAGGGAGAAAGAGACACTGCGGAACTCTCTGAATTACTTGTCTGCAGCAACTGCTGTAAAAGATGTTTTCCCATCTTCTGATTAATTGGCTTCTTAATACGGTAAATGTTTCTACGGAGAAGAAACCTTGCTTTGTTGTAATTTACTTAGAAGATCATGGACAGAAGCTTCCCATATTATTTCTAAAGAAATCTTTTTGTCTCATCCCCTTATACACATGTAAACAGTCAAGTATATGTTGAGATAACTAATAGACTTTGGCTGGAAAAAAGATAGTTTTTTTTCAGCTTGAAAAAGGGAATGTAATGATTACGATTTAAAAGAAATATGAAGGTTCTCATGCAATTTTGTGATACTCAATGAAGAGAAACCTCTATGGGGTTGCATACGACATGATATTTTGATTGGAATATGTATTTACATACTATATAATGTGCTTATCAGAAGTTGGAACTAAGACATGATGAAAATAATGTTTTTTCCTATATCTTTAACGAATAAAATGGAACAAATTCTAAAATTTTAAGCTTCATTTGTGAAAGTAGCGTAGCCAGCACGAAACTTCGGTTCAGCATCCATAACCACATATCCTGGTGGATATTTTTAAATATAAAACAGCTATACACTTATAGAATCATATACAGCTGAAACATAAATTTAAAAATCTAGGTGTTTGTCTTGCAAATATATGTAGTTTCCAGGCTTTCTTTTCCCATTCACACGCAACCTTAAATCCTTATTATTCTTTCTCTATAATCTTTAGTAGTCAGATGTATAAATCACCTATCTATCAATCAAATCTAGGCTTGAATACATATCTGGAAATAATAAAGGATAGGACAGAAATGCACCAGTTATCCTAGAAATGGTCTATTACTTTGGGTACGCTTCAGATAGAAATCAACCATAGGTTTTAATTGAAGGCTTATCTATCCAAGATTTCAAAGTTGTTATTTGTGTGGCACACGTCTAGGATGTTCATTGTCCAAGGTACCTGTGGATTATTTTTTTCATTTTTAGAAATTGAATATTCGTAGTAACAGCAACTATTTTCCATTGCTTTACCATTTAAGCATTAAATGGCCGAATAGAAAACTGACAGTTATGTGAGCTAATCAGATAAAAAAGGTGATGCTACTAACAGAACTATGCAGAAGAGCATGCATTAGAAAAACAAACAACTCAATGACTAGGCATTGTACCTAGACTAATTCCATATATGATAACTTCTTAGAGCGTGCACGTGCAAGATCGTAGCTCCGCTGTTGATCTTTGTATTCAGATGCTAATTTAACAAGATTAGTGCTTTAGGATACAAAGGGGTAATATAGTGACAGCCCATCATGCTTAAGCAGATGCAAATGATCTTTATACACAAAAGGGATGACAACCATCGATATAGCTTACCATAAGGAGAAGGTTTTTGAATTCTTCGTTTTTTTCCAATTAATCATTAATGCCATGCATCCTAGGAGGCAATTAAATGACTTTTCACTCATAGTTGTCTCCATGTGATACTGGTCGGTACCACAAGATTTTCTAGCAGGCCTTCAATAAGGTTGTGTTGCAGCCATGCTTGCAAGACGTGTGGATGGAGGTTTTCTAATTAAATATTTAGATGAAAAGTTCTTCCCCAACATGTAGTCGATAAAATGAAATGCCGTTGCCTCTATTTCAAAAGTTTAGTCACAGTAGATGAGCTACTAAGCTCTCCAATTTTCATCCTTTAAAGCTTTTGCTTTGGCAGTGGCACTTTCAGCACATGCTGTATGATGCACAGAATCCCTGTTGGAACAAATACCCTTTTTCATCCTGTTTCAGGCGGCATTATTTTTGCCAATAATCTGGTTTTTCCTTAGCCTCTAACATTGCTGATGACCAACCAAAACTTTATAACCCTCCTGTTTGTATTAGGTCTCATATACCTTGCAATTTCTATTATTTATTTTCTAGTATTTATATGCTCAAATAGAAAATGGCGCCCCATTTGAGGTGGCTTTTTACGCCATCTGTAATTTGTAATATAATGTGTTGTAAGAAGCATCTAAAGCAATGTCATTGTAAGATGTTTAAGAGATTTTATGATGCACGAGAGCATGGAAAGAGAGAGTGAATTGTGGAGAAAACATAGTAAGATTCTTGAGAGGACGGAGAAATCCAAAGTAGAGCACCCAAATTTTGTGGAGTTATGAAGTGAGGTTTCATTCTAATTAAGGTTTGTTGACTCAATGATTAGTGGGTATTAGATTTTGTGCCATGATTTGGCTGTCATAGTTGCCTATGGTTTTAACCAAGCTTGAAAAACTCGGATTTTGCAATAACTCAAGGCCAAAAAATTTTAAAAACTCGGGACTCGCCAAAACTCGGCGAAAAACTCGGCAAAACTCGGCAACTTTATCGAACATTTGAAAATACATTTTTTTTTTATATATAATTCAAAAACACACATTTACACCAAATTTGTATAACATATATGATTTTCATGATATATAAATCAAATTTTTTTGGTAATACATAGCAACAAATGCAAGTATCATAGCATAAACCAAAAACCAAGTGCAACATATGAATAAGAGTTCAATACATATCAACATATCATAGTGACAGTCTCATAGAGTTATAGAGTCATAGACCACAAAA
Source organism: Cryptomeria japonica (assembly GCF_030272615.1). NCBI lineage: Eukaryota > Viridiplantae > Streptophyta > Pinopsida > Cupressales > Cupressaceae > Cryptomeria > Cryptomeria japonica. The sequence continues at coordinate 771,238,107 of NC_081408.1, forward strand.
CAAGAACCTCTGAAATTCTGATTACATATCAAGTTCAAAGTTTGGTATCAATGAGAATAAGAAATCATAAATTGCGTCTACGACTAAAGCTCAAAACAGATCGTGGCCGCTGGGTGGGTGGTGCTGAAGTAGTGGCAACATCCTCAACACTAACAGGTGCCTCTGCTGCATGATCAACCTCCTGCTCCTCCTCACGTGCTGCCACTTCCGCATCCCATTCCTCTCTTGCCCTCTCCAACTCACTCAGCTGCTCATTAGTAAGGAATGGATCCAAATCATTATCAACATCATCAGGAGAAGCAACCCATTTTGCTGCATATGGATCAATGTCATCCAAGTCAAGTGCTTCATGTGAATCTTGCCCTAGCACCTTCTTCTCATGTAATCGAATGTTGTACTGCACATAGACAAGATCATTCAAGCGTTGTTGAGTCAACCTATTGCGCTTTTTTGTGTGGATGTTCTCAAAAACACTCCAGTTGCGCTCACAACCAGAAGCACTACAAGGCTGTGATAATATGCGGATGGCAAGCTTTTGAAGATTAGGCGTTGTGGCACCATAATCTTCCCACCACAAATCTGCAAGGATACAAAATGTGATTTATAACTTGTAAAGATTTCAATAATCTTAAAGAGAGAAATAAATGGTAAAAATTAAACATATGTTTTTTTTTACCTGGTCGTAAGGTGGCTCTCCTACGTTTGCAATCAGGTGAAGAAAACAATTCCCCTAAGGCCTTCTTATAACTCTGCAACTCATCAAGTATTAGGTCTCGAAGGATCTCATCATCAACTAATCTCCGAATGCATGTGTCAAGGCCAATTCTAACCTCTGCATCTGCTCTGAAACTCGGAGAGTAAAAAAACTTGGGATTCAAGAAGTAGGCAGCAGCATGAATATGTTGGTGGAGTTGATGGTTCCACCTCCGATCAATTATGCGCCATATGGGTTCATACTTGGTCTTGTTTGACCCATACAAGTGTTGAATCACCTCTTTGGCCTTATCCATGGCCTCATATAGATACCCCATGGAGTTATGATCCCCATCCACTATTCGTAGCACCCTCACCAATGGTTCCGACACCTAGATATAAAAAATCTAACAAAATCAGCAGATTGAAATATTAGAAAATTAAATAATAAATCATCAATTAAAGTTTCAAAACTTACATTGATGATCTCCTCCACTATCTTGGCAAAATTAGTATAAAAAATGGCAATCACAACCTTCTTTGCTTCAGGCTTTGTAGCATAAGGACTCCCCAACCATCTTTCACTCACGAACATCCGCTTCAGGTTGGGCAATGTAGCAAGTATGCTCTGCAAGGTGAGGAAATTGGTAGCAAAGCGTGTGACCCCCGACCGCACAAGATCCTTACCTTCAGTGTGCTCTCTCATAAGATTCAGGACCCATGTGTGATTGTAGATGTATTTGGTGATATTCCTTCCATCTTCAACCACTTTCTTTACCCAACTTAGTTTCCCTATGTCCTCAAGGAGCAAGTCAAGACAATGGGCAGCACAAGGGCTCCAAAATAATGTCGGATGTCTAGCCATTAGAAGTTTGCCGGCTGCCACATATGCAGCTGCATTATCAGTCACAACTTGGATGACATTCTGCACTCCCACATCCATCACCACCTCATCCAACATGTTGCACAAGGTCTCCGCATTCTTCACTTCATTGGAGGCATCAATTGATTTTAAAAATACTAACTGTCCTCTTGAAGCAACTAGAAAGTTGATGAGTGTCCTATTCCTACCATCTGTCCATCCATCAGAAAGAATGGTGCAGCCATTCTTTTCCCAAATAGTCCTTTGCTCTTCCACTAATGCATGAGTGTTTTGGACCTCATCCTGCAATAACGGTCCACTTACCTCGTAACGGCTTGGGGATTTGAACCCCTTACCTGCCACAGTCAACGCGGTGACCAATTGGTCCCAAGATGGACTAGAAATAGCATTGAACGGAACATCGTTGTAGATAAAAAATCTAGCACTCGCCACCTTGGCTTGTTGGTGAGCCTCTTTATTCCATGCAGTGCCAAGCAATCCAAGTTGTGCACCAGGAGTGTTAGGTGGAATAAAGAAGTTTTCCATGTTGCTGTCCAAAGTTCCCTTTGCTCGTATCCGTGGCCCAAGGGAAGAACCAGATGTCCCCACATCTGTATGTGACCCTATGGAACTCAAATCTGCCCTTGGGGCTGCCATTGCCTCTGCTGTTCTCTTTTTTGTTGCCTTCCTTTGATCATATGCTTCAAGCGTTGCTATTGCATCTCTCGTAGCCTCTTCAGTACATTCCGTACAGCTTGTGGTATCTCGGCATTGAATTTTTGCAAGGTGATATTTGAACCTATTAATGCCACCTTTTACAAAAAAACATCTCCTCGTTTTGGACCTGGTCTCCCATGTTTCCAACAAGGGTCTCTCTTTTTGCCACCAACTTTAACTGTAGAAGCTGAATCCATTTTCTTTCAAAAAGATGTGGAAAAGAACCTAGCAAAAGAGAGACAACATTTAGAGATAAATAACATTGTTACCAAAAAAAATCACGAACATCCAAAAATTACAATGACTGTATAACTGTATTTTATTTACAGTCATCTATTAATAGATGACTATCTAAAATTAAAATTTATAATTGGTTGTGTATTTTTTTAAGTTTTTAACTTCAAATTTAAATTTAAATGAAATACTTTAATACACATTGACATTACACAGTTGACAGTCATTTCAAATGACTATGAGTATGTATTACATAGTCATTTCACAATTGACTGTGTAATACACAGTCATTAATTACAATGTACATTAATGATTAATGTATTACATAGTCATCAGTCATTTGAAAATGACCATGTATTACACAGTCATTTCAAATGACCGTGTATTACACAGTCATCAGTCATTTGAAAATTTGAAATGACTGTAATGACTGTGTATTACACAGTCATTTGAAAATGACTGTGTAATACACAGCCATTTCTCATTTGAAATGACTGTAATGACTGATGACTGTGTAATACACAGTCATTTGAAATGACTGTGTAATACACAGTCATTTGAAATGACTGTGACTGTGTAATGATGACTGTGTAATACACAATCATTTGAAAATTTGAAATGATTGTGTATTACACAGTCATTTGAAAATTGAAATGACTGTGACTGTGTAATGATGATTGTGTAATACACAGTCATTTGAAAATTTGAAATGACTGTGTATTACACAGTCATTTGAAAATTGAAATGACTGTGACTGTGTAATGATGACTGTGTAATACACAGTCATTTGAAATGACTGTGATTGTGTAATGATGACTGTGTAATACACAGTCATTTGAAAATTTGAAATGACTGTGTATTACACAGTCATTTGAAATGACTGTGACTGTGTAATACACAGTCATTTTCAAATGACTGTGTATTACACAGTCATTTGAAATGATTGATGACTGTGTAATACACAGTCATTTGAAATGACTGTAATTACTAATGATTGTGTATTACACAGTCATTTGAAATGACTGTGACTGTGTAATACACAGTCATTTTCAAATGACTGTGACTGTGTAATGATGATTGTGTAATGATGACTGTGTAATACACAGTCATTTGAAATGACTAAGACTGTGTAATACACAGTCATTTTGACTGTGTAATACACAGTCATTTCAAATGACTGTGTATTACACAGTCATTCGATTAAAATTTAAAATGATTGTGAATTCGAAATAAAACAATACAAAAAGATACCTGGTCGCGCGTGCAAATGCAAACAATACACAGTCATTTTGACTGTGTAATACACAGTCATTTCAAATGACTGTGTATTACATAGTCATTCGATTAAAATTTAAAATGACTGTGAATTCGAAATAAAACAATACAAAAAGATCACGAATAAACAAGTAAAAACCTGGTCGCGCGTGCAAATGCAAACCCTACTGGAAATCGCGTGGCGTTTTTTGCCTTCCGGAGTCGCGCGAAATGGAATAAAGACTTAGGTTTTCTTTTTGCCTGCGACTTAAGTCGCATTTTTCTCGTGTTTTGTGCTGCGTTTTCGGGCGGGTTTTGGCGATTAACGGCGAGTATTTGTCAAAAAAATTGCGGCGACTATATGAAAAAATCGCGCCGAGTATTTCCGCGATTAACTCGCGCGCCATTATGGATCGCGATTACTCGCGAGTTTTGCAAGCCTGGTTTTAACACATGGTTTTGGGTTTGGTCTATTTAATGGATGCTTGAGATCGAGATGTTGAAACACCTATTCTTGTAGGGGTTATGTTGCTGGAATTTCTTTAGATAGTTGGTGATTGGCATTGGAGTGAATGCTATATTTTTCTTACGATGTTGGTGTTTATTGATAATAAATTGAGTGTTCCTTTGATGCTAGGTTTTTTCTGAAAAGGGTTTTTCCAAGGCATATATTAGGTCATGTGTGATTTTATGTCTTGCATGTTATTATATGTTTGATTACCTTTTTGAACTTCTTTAACTCAGCCTATATAATGTTTCTAAATTCTTTCCTCTTAAGATTAAGAAGGAAAGTTATTTAATTGTATTTGGCTTCCTTTCATTTGGTATCAAAAGCTTGATCAACTTGTGAGATCTTTGGTTAGAAAAAGGATATTTTTGCTACTAATTTTGATATGAGTGAAAGCTTTGCATAGGAGTGATTTTATTTTATATGAACAATGATGAGAAAACCATAGTTAGAGATGGAGATATCTAATGACACAAATTTTGAGCTATGGAAACTCAAAATTGAGGATTTGCTAATAAAAAAAGATCTATGGGTTGCAGTATTTGAACCAAGGTTGCAAAACTCGCCAAAAACTTGCAAAACTTATGAGCCACTTCGTCAGATGAGTCACTCACCCAATAACTCGCTGACGATTTTCTGCAAAACTCACGAGTAAATGCAAAAAATGACGATTTCTCCTTGAAAAACTCGTCCAAATCCATATAATTTAGTTTTTCATGCTTGCAGTTAAAGAAACATGATTTTCATTGGTGGTGAAATAGAAATGTTTCTAGTTTCTAATTCCTCATCTTTGTCTTCAACTCAGACTCAATCTCCCATCAAGAATATATACATGAAAAATAACTTAAAGATAAGAAAGGAAAAATGCATATTAAAATTAATATGCATTTTTCTGTTCTTATCTTTAAGTTTTATTTCATGTATATATTGGCAGGATTTTTGAGAGTGGTTTCAAATCTCTAGGAGTTATAATGCAAATTCTAGGTTTTATAAGATCTTATAATTTTTCAGACTTAGTCAAATTTCACTAATCAATAGGCTCCTATCAACACTCTCTCTCTCTCTCTCTCTCTATTTCACTCTTTTAATCTCCCCTGAACTTGAGACCTATCTCTCTCCCTATCAGTCCTCCTCTAAATTAATATGCATTTTTCCTTTCTTATTTTTAAGTTATATTTCATGTATATATTGGCAGGATGTTTGAGAGTGGTTTCAAATCTCTAAGAGTTTTGATGCAAATTCTAGGTTTTAGAAGGTCTTATAATTTTCAGACAGTCAAATTTCACTAATTAACGGGCTCCTATCAACACTCTCTCGCTCTCTCTATCCCACTCTTTTTATCTCCCCTGAACTCTATACCTATCTCTCGCCCTATCACTCTTCCTTTGTACCCTCCCTCTAACTCTCTCTATCTCACTCTCCTCTCTCCTCCAATTCCTAGACCTATTTCTCTACCTCTCTCTTTCTCATCCTCAGACCCCCACGAGGTGCTACCCTCAACCTCATTTTGGCATTGCCCCCAAACCCCCATCAATCGTTATTATTACACAACTTGCAAAAAATATCTTCCGATGGGTAACTTCTATGTTTGACATGGCTAGTGAAAGTGACATTGTAACTCATTTAGGGTTGTTTTTGTTTTTAGGTCTAAGATATGCATTAAACTCTAATTTTGATTTTAATATGATGGAAATTAGTGATATGCTCAACAACTTTACTAATGTGTGTTTTTGAAGAATATTTTTAAAAATTTATGTATTTTTAAATGTTTGATAAATTTGTCGAGTTATTGCCAATTTTTTCTTTAGTTTTTAAAATTTTTGGACCACCGAAGACATTGCCGAGTCTGAGTTTTTCAACTATGATTTGAACAACAACCTACATCTATTAAGGATGAAGATTGAGTTGTGTTGGATCAGAAAGCTAAAAGATTGGTTAGTTTTTGTTTGGCAAATTTAGTGCTCTCGAATGTATTGGGAGAGCTCAAGACATAGAGCCTTGGGAAGAAGCTGGGAAACCTACGCTAAGCTAAATCCTTGGTAAATAATTTTTTTCTATAGAAGAAGCTTTCTTTGAAGAGGAGTGATGGGAAATCTGTTTTAGAAAATTTGAACATATTCAATATCATTATGAGATCTTTAATGCTGGAAACGTTTATCTTGGTGATAATATATTCCTTAGTATTGTTGGACGTGGTGGAGTCAAGATCAGATTTAGTGATGGGAGGATTATGGGACTCTTAAGAGTTTTGCATATTATGGTTTGGCAAGAAATTTCCTTTTAGTTAGCAAAAAGAACAATGTTGGTGTGCTTATAGTCTTTAGCAAAGAAAGGTGTAAGATGGCTTGTGGAGCAATGGCACTTGCAAAGGGAGTTAATGTTGGAATTCTATTCTACCATGATGCGAGCACTTACATATAGTGTAAACGTTTGGTGGTGCCTATAACTCTGACGCTTATAGCATTGACACTTGTAGCATTTGGGCTTGGCATATATAATTAGAAAACTAATTTTATATATGCATATAGGGAACAGCACCTTAACTAGAATTATATATGCATATATATTGCTGGTTATATTTAGCCTTTATGATTCAATGATCAATTCACTAAATAGTTGCAATGGTTGGTCTGCTCAGTTCTGTCACATCCCTGAACATATATAAAATCGTAGCCTTTGTAAAAGGAGATCACAGCTTTTATAGCAGTCAAACCCAGGCAATTAAAATAAATAGGCCCGACCAGAATATTTAATAATAGTGTATATTTCAAGGGCCAACGAGAATTAAATAGCAGCGAATATTGAAAAGAGGGGGGATGGGGGTGGTGACCTGATTAAGATACTGATATTCACATCATTGGCTGACTAATGAAAAATTATAATTACTTAAATTATGGCGTGTCTTGAAGGAGGCCGACTGAGTTTTGTTTGAAAAGTTGTGACTTCTGCAAAAAGGCACAACTCGCTCCAAATGGGAGATATAAAAGAAAGAACAATTCATCCAAGGAAATCATTCCAGGAGGATCTATGGAATGAGAACTCTGAGTCTGAGTTTAATGCAGTAAAGGCATCAATCCGATGAGAGATTCTGAAATCTAAAATTGAATCCATGAAGGATCAATCCAATAAATGGGAAGTAGCATTTAATCTGAATTCAGATATTCAGCCAATAAAGAGCAGAGCCTGAGCTTACATAAGCAGCCTAGAACTATTAAGTTTATGTGTAGAAATCGATCAAGGATAGGCATCATTGTAATCTGTAACCTGCATTCATCTAATCAGACCAGTAAAACATATCAAGGAATAAATACAAACAGCAATCAGGCATATATCGATCAGATCAAGGCTTACTATATAGAGTAGATAATAGCACTATTAGTCATATTTGTGGTATGCATGAAATGTATGCTTAGAAGATATCATCTAACATGTAATTTCTTATGTGATAGGCATAGATAATAATGTGAAATACATATCCTAAAACATTAATCTATTTATAACCGGCAAGAAATCATGTAGGGAAGAGAAGGAAATGCAAGGAAAGGGAGCAGATACGAGATGAGCATCTAAGTAGACCACCCCACGATCGATGTCCAATGTGCCTGTCACTTGGGGCCAAGAGGGTGAGTGTCCGCTTTTGGGCTTAGATAGGAGGATTTCCAGGCACCCTATTGCGATTTCCTCTCCGATCTCTACGATGGTTGATTGTTGTAGGAATCAACCATCCCATTGTGGAGTGAAGGATGAAATATATGATAAGGAGGCAGCAGCACTAAGTTCCCCATCAAGTACCTCAACCCCTAGGTGGGGCCAAGAGGCTGAATAACTGGGTGTTAATTCTGTGCTCCTGGGCTTGATTGGAAAGGACAGGCTCCTAGCGCCTTATATGATTTCCCGAGGGATTCCATAGTGTGGATTGGTTGTTAGGGAAAGTCTTTAATTGAATCCCGCATGCACATCATGTAATTTGCAATGGTGATATAAGGATTAGGATTCTCCTTATAATATTATTGATTATATGTTTTCAATCTTTCATGGATATTAGACAATCACCATCAATTATATGAGAAATGATAACTAACTTGGTTGCAGGGTCTAAATCAAGATTTAAAGCTGGTAATTTTGTATTCCTTAAATATACTTCATTCCTTGTTTACTTAATTGGTGATTCTAGGGAAAAATCTGGGGTAATCCCAAAAGTGGACATTACAATTTCATTAATCATCTCTTTGATTTGTATCTAAATGCTGATTGATTCTCTTAAAAGAACTCAATCTACTTGCTGATTGATGCCCTTTCAAATAAAATGTCTTACCTTTTATATCTCTATATTCAAGTAAGTAATGCACCCCTTCGAATGTAGAATTATTTTCTAAGAGACATGACTCTCTAAGCGCTGCCTTATGCTGTCCATTAATAAGGTTAATGATTATTAATTAAGTTGTTATCGCCACCTTTACTGATTTTGCCATTCCAAGGATTGCCCAGTTCTTAGCCAGCCCTCTTAATAATAATTATACCCTTTTAATTATGGTCGGCCTTTGTTAATTTTCCAATCTTAATTGGCCCTCTTAATGCTGTTATTATTTTCTTGGAAAGGACTGTGATCCATTCTAATAGTGTGACAGCAAGAGCTGTAACCAACCAGCCATTACTGGAAATGACATCCATGCATAGCCTGAATATGCTGGTTTCCATCCCTTTGCATGCTGAATTATTCACATGCAAGTTGGCTTGGTCGTTGCCTGCATTCTAGTTTCAATGCTGGCTATATCAACACCTTGAATGTGAATATTTAATGCACAGGACAGACACTGGGGGGAAATTAAAAAGCCCATGTGCCGTAGCACCAATCCACTTGCCAAGATCCTTAGCATTTGCAAATGAAGTAGGAAGAGCAACAACACAAATGCAGATTTCAATTTGACTTGAAATATATCTTATTTTCTAGAAACAAGTTCATCCAGGATGGAATCACCTTCTCTACCAACTAAATGAAATTCATCCACAATACATAAGCTAACTTGCTGCACTAGTTTGCGTTGTTTCCATCTATGTTTGATGTGGAAAAGGTGACAACATTGAGCTTAATTCTTTTCTTGACCGTATTCTCATGCAATCTAAATGCCTCCTACATAAAATCCCTTTGTTGATGACACTTCCTCGGAGAAGATGCCTGCAAATTATTTGTTCCCTGCATTTTCTAGCACACAAGCTTATTCTTTCTTCACTATAGACAACGGGGCCAATGTCATATGGATTCTCTGTATTCTTATTGGAGATCTACTTGTATGCATTCCTATGATCTTATCTTCCTTGAAAATAGTAAAATGTGCCTAATCTTTTTTGTGACTAGGTTTGTTTGATGGTTAGGATAGTAATGTTTGATGATTTGTAACCACAACAATTGGTTAAATACAGGCAAAACTTAAGCACCATATCAACTCCCATAACATTAGATTTGCTTCTAAAATGAGAAGATTCTTCATGGTTTTGCTGATTAGGGAAATATTCATTTTTTAAACACCTTTAACATCATGGTATTCATAAACAAACACATGATCTTTTAACATAGAATAAAATATTGCTAATATTTCATTTTCCTTTGCTCTTCCAACATTTTGTTCTAAAACTGACATTTGGTGATAGTTGGATAGATGTTTATCAAAAGTTGTAGGCGCAAACTTAGACCTGCCAATTGCATATGCTTATAAATTTCTAAAGCCCTTTCATCAAATCTATTTTATATGTGCCTTATGAGGAGACATTTTGTCGAACAGTCAACATTCTTTCTCTCCTACTACACATTGCATATATGTCAATCAGGGCAGCCGCAGTTATAACTATGAGATTCCTTTATGCTTTGTGCTTTGACAATTGCCCAAACGTTGTTTCAGTGTTCCCATAATTTACATCCGTTGACTGCACTTGCTTAAAAGTTTCTAAATGCTTTTGTAACAAATAAAATGCATATGCAGTCCACCATCTTTCATAGAGGCATTCTGTTGAACAGTCCACAAACCCTGTTCATGCCTCCATGTTTTGCATACATGCATACCATGGCAGCCTGCTCTTTGAGTGGTGAAAAGTAAAACCATATTAGATGTCAGGCAGAGGTCTTCAACTTAAGCTCTGTAATCTATGCTTGGAACAAAATATTGATCCTGGCACTTGGCTCCTCCAAGCTCTTCCTCAGACCACAACATAAATGTTTTTATATTATACATAATTTGCACAAGTTCAGGGTCCACAACAAAGATATATTCTGCAGCTAATCGTCCAAGTTCTATGTTTCGATGGACTTACTACCACCAAGAAATGCTTTCTACACACTTGTATTAGTTTCTACTAGCTTCTTCTTGATCAAATCATGCACCTCATTGAAGTGATCTGCATGGTTAAGCAGATGAACCATGCTTGCATAATGGTTGGCATCAAGCTTAATTTGATATTCATGTTCCATGGAATGAACATATACCATGCTTCATCAGTCATGTTTTCATTGTTGCTAGCAGAAAGAACACCAGCAAATGTGACATTGTTCGGTTTCATTCATGTAAGTTGCATTTCTTCCAAGAGTTCAAGGGCTTTATCTTCATGTCCTTGCATATCATATGCCCCTATCATTGCATTCATAAAATTATATCTCATTCAAATGTCCTCTTAGACACTTTCCGAGCATACCCAAGATGACCAGATTTTGCATACATATCTACAAGGACAGTCGCCATTGCTACATTGGACTTAACTCCACTTCTGAAAATTTAACCATGAATTTCCTTTCTTGGTCGTGTTGACATAACAACTGAAGAGCATCATCATTTCCATTTCATTTTGCACATACCTTACCATTATTGTGTTCTAGAAAATTGAAATTGGCTCGCTTGCATTTGATGAAATAGTTCCTAAGCCTCCTTGCAGTGCCCATAATCTGTTCCAAAGCTCGCATTAGAATGTTGAAACCTTGCTGCCGGACTTTTGATTTGTAAATGCATGTGGAGTCTTTGTGGTGGATTGCATTTGCAAATTAAATCTTCATTGGTAGAGTTTTACATTGCATTTGTAACTTGAATCTTCATGGTCTGTATGCATTGTCAGGTTTCAGGCTCATCATGCATGCATGTAACAACTGCACGAGTGTAAAAAAATCTGTGCCCCCACAAGCTTGCACAAAAATTTCATTTGCAAAGTTTTGGGATGGAGATGCACATTTGTAATTGGTGCAAAGATGCAACTAAAGTTTGCACCTGTGTTACCAATATGTGTATTAGGTTTCCCATTTACAAATCTAAAAGTTACAAAAGTATATAGACTCCCACATCCTCTCCCACTTTATATTATTTATTGTTTCCATTTACAAATGTAAAAGTTACTAATAGGTTTTCAAAGTTTGAAAGCATCCATGTAGTTACATACAAAAGGGAGTAGGGGAAGTAAAATCCTGACACTTTATATTGTGTTGGACCTTTTTTATTCGCAGAAGTTGTTAAAGATAACTCACTTTCACAAAAACTCACAAACATGCACAAAACTCCAATTCCTGCTATTTTACATCAACCAACTTTTCAACCACTTTTGTGAACTGCTGAATTACTCACAACTTCTAGTATTCTGCCATGTCACATCTATAAACTTTTCAACTTGAAAAATTCCAAATGACAAATTTGAAAAGAAAGATCTTCATTATTCCACTTTGAAGTCGACACTTCATTTTGGGCCATTGATGCAAACAATAAAATCCTTGTAGAATCAACAAAACAGAATTATTTGGCACACAGCTTAGAGTGACCTGACCTTTGAACGACATCAATCTTATGATTGTGGTGGACATTCAAGTATGACTTATAGTGACAAGTAGCTTTACAAATTGACATAATTTTTCAATGGTATAGAACAACTGAGTACATTTCTTGAATCACCTACAATTGAGTCTATTTGAAATTAATATTTTGGTCTCAATCAAGCTTAGATGATAAAGAATTTCTACACATAAATTGTGATACTTGCACACTCTTTGAGAAGATGGGATGATTGATGAATTTCTACTTGGACTCAAAAGTTTAGTATTTACATGGACAGAATTTGAGGATAACAATGGTGTAAAACAAATCTATGCATGCATTAGCAAAATGGAGTTGTAGATAGGGTGAATAAGATGATGGAGAGGGCTACGATTATGCTCAATTTAGCTAGTTTGGATCAAAAATATTAGGTAGAAGTGGCTAGTACAACTTATTATCTATTTAACAATCTCCTACATCAACCTTCGTGGACAAAATTTTGGGGGAGGTTTGGAGGAACAGGAAACCCTCACTTCAACATATCGGAGTTTCTGTTTGTGCACGTGTCTAAGGAGGAGGTCAAAGTTGGACTTGAAAGCTATCAAATGTATTTTCATTGTTTTAAAATCATAGTTCACAAATTTAGACTCAAAGAGTACTCGGCAAGTTCAAAATTTTTGACTCAGCAAAAACTTGACAACCTAAAAAATATGTAAATTTCTTTAAAAACAATTTTTTAAAATTCAGTTTAAAATGCATCAAATGAGTCTAAAAGTCCATGAGGAAGTGTCTTCTATTAAATTTGATTCAAGATCACATCTTCATGATAACCCAGATAATGGATATTGGATACAATAGCTAGCTGCTAACTGATATCTATTATGAATTTATGATGATTGTCATTGAGAATCATCATCTCATAAATTTCATATCTGGGCAAGTAAAAGATTACATGTTTTTACAATTTCCTCTTATTCTATTGAAAAATTGGGGGGTAGAGGGTATGGTCTTTTCACTCGATTCTGGCTCCCTGCTTGGCCTAGAAGACTGGCTGTGGATCCACCTTGTTGCTAGATGGTAATGACTCTTCTACTATATCAATGTCATCGGATCCAATTTCCCCTACTTCTGTTGCATCCACATCCTCCATAGCTTACCTCTCAAATTTAACAATCCCATCCTCTATAAACAAGGATGGCTCATCATCCAACATGATCTAATCACTATAGGTATCAATTTCATCTAAATCAATAAGCTCCCATGGTTGGTCCTCTACTTTTCTTGTGTGATGCTAAAGGTTGTATTGCACAAAAACAAGATCATTGAGGCATTGTTGAGTCAACTTATTATGTATCTTTGTGTTAATGGTGTCAAGTAAACTCTAGTTCCACTCATAGCTAGAAGTACTACAAGGTTAAAGCAATTTGGGGAGATATTCTTTGCAGATTTGGGGTAATTCCACCCTGATCTTCCCATGAACCTGCAAATAAAATATTTAATATTTTGTAAATAAATAATATTTTATTAATAATTGTAATTTACAACTTGCAAGATATAAGACTTCACTTTTTCTTACTTGGTGTTTGGGTGGCTCTTCCTCATATAGCTAATGGCAAAGAAAACAACCTCCCCCTAGTTTGCTTATAATTCTGCAACTTAGAAATGATGAGGTCTCTCACCTCAAGCTTAGGTGTCATTCTCATGATGCATGTGGATAGGCCCTCTATAACCTCCCCATTAACATCTATGAAGCCATCAGAGAGGAAAACTTGGGGTTGAGGTAGTACCCTATTGCATGAATGGGTTGGTGGAGTTGATTGTTCCATCTCCTATCAATGATCTCCCAAATTTGGCAAATCTATTTGCATCCTCTGGTAATAGTTTTGGATGCTCTCATAAACATATCCCATTGCATTTTCCTCCCCATCCACCAAGTGTAGAATCCTCACCTATGACTCTGTTACTACAAAGTACAAAGTAGAAGCAAATTTAAATGACAACTTACAATGAAAAAAATACTTCTAAAGTTCAAAAATAAAGCACTCAATTTGAAAATTAAAATTAAGTTTGATGTAACCTTGACAATTTCTATAGCTCTAGTTGCAAAAACATCAACAAAAACTACTTTTGCGGTTCTTTCTCCATCAGCCTTCATTGAAATAAGAGTCTACCCATGCTTGACTCACAAACTTCTACTTCAAGGGAATTGATAAACTAAAAATACTTTGCAGCATTAGAAAATTAGTTGCAAACCTTGTAGCACCTGATTGCACAAGCTCTTTCCCTTTGGTGTGATCTCTCATCAACTGAAGAACCCCTGGGTCATTATAAATATATTTTGTTATATCTTTTGCTTCTTCTATGATTGGTCTTACCCAATCAATTTTGCTTATGTCCTCCAAATGAAGGTCAAGGCAACGAGCTGCACAAGGGGTCCAAAAAAGTGTTGGATGGCTCTCTTGATGCATTCTTCTAGCTGCCACATATGCCACTACATTGTTAGTAAAAACTTGCACAACATTTTCTATGCCCACCTCTAAAACAACCTACTTTAACATCAAGCTCAATTTTTCTGCATTCTTTATTTTGTTGGAGGCATCAATCAACTTCAAACAAACTAACTGATGAAGGGTGCTCCCCTTACAAATCCAAACACACAACAACAATAGAGAAATAAACAAAAATGCAAGAAAGAAATACATGCCTTATATTATTTCAAGGAAATGAATTATAACGTTTAGAAAATAACATGCTTCATCCACATGGGGTTTCTTATTATATAAATCTGCAGGCTAGAGTCACAATATGCGCTATTGGAATTGTCTTCTATAACCCTCGTTCACCCTTTTATTTAGCACCAATAACCGCCGTAGAATGTTTCGTAAAGTGTAAATTTTCTTCTTTTTGGCACCAATGGTCCATTCATTTTTCCCGCCCAGGTTGAATTTCATTGAAAGTTGAGTTTTGGTGGCACAACTTTCGGGAGCCATGACTTTTGATTCGAGTGTTTGATTTGCTATTATAACATGTCACTGGAAATCTTGCGAAGAGATATACAATGCCAAATAATCTAAAGATTTATTTGTCCAGATTTCAACCTTTTTTGGGGCTTTTAAGGTCCTCAAATTTGAGTTTGAAACTTCATTGGAGAAATTTCTTGAGACAAACTTTAATATCTTCTAAACAGTGCAGATTATTGAGATGATTCTTTCACTGATCATTTTATTTTTCAATTTCGCCCCGTGCAGTCAGTTTTCATGTCCATACAAACTTGAATAAGCCGGCTTACTAAAAATAATAGGTGAATATTTTTTGCTGTTTCAAGCTTTTAATTGCCCTACACCTCATATGCGTCAGCATGGGCTCCAAAACAACTAAAGAAAACTACACGACAAAAGGAAAATACAATATTTTTGGGTGATGCAAGATTGCCCTTACAACACTAGATTCTCTTGCATTAGACACCTAGGGTAATTTGAGAAGTGACCTTGTCACATCTCAGGTGTTGGAGGAAAACCAAGATGGTCAACCTCAACCTTAGACAACCATGTTGAATCTTCAATAGGCCTTCCTTTCCGCTTGACCAAATACTCCTCATAGTATCATACTACCTATTTCTTGTGCTTCTACCCACACGGCTATCCAAGATGTTATCTCCTCCTTAGAAGTAGTTGTTGGAATATTCCATTGTGCTTCTGCTATTTCATCTTCAATACCCCCTTCATGATACTCTGTCAAATCTGAAATATTAAAGACAGGTAAAATGTTAAGTCTGCTTGGCAACTCTACCTCATTCATTTCTTGAATCATGTTTCTTTAGGATTTTGTAGGGCCCAAATTTCTTCATCTTTAACTTATTATGTGGTCCCATTGGAAACCTCTCTTTTCTCAAATGAACCATGACTTCTTCAATATTCATCTTATTAATATGCTTTCTAACTTCTTTATGCAAATTATTCAAGTGCTCTACAAAGTCTTCAACTTTGGCACTACTCTTTTCTCTTTTGTCCATCTCAACTCAGAAGCATTTCTAGGACTACTTCCATCTACAATCTGGAATGGTGATTTACCAGTACTCCTATTGACATAATTTGTATGCAAACTCTGCCTGTGGTAAAATCAAATCCCATCCCTTTGGCTTATCTCCTACTAAGCATCTCGGCAGGTTACCCAAACTCCTATTCACCACTTTAGTCTACCCATCGGTTTGTGAATTGTGTGTTGAACTGTACTTCAAATCTTTCTTCAACTTTTGTCCACAATATTCTCAAAAAGTACCTAGCAAACTTGGTGTCTCGATCTGAAACTATACGCTTTGGTAGACCATGTAGTCTCACCACCTCTTTGAAAAATAACTCTGCCACATGAACAACATCATTAATCTTCTTACAAGAAATAAAACGTTCCATCTTCGGGAATCTATCCACCACCACAAAAATGGAATCATGTCCTCTCTAATTCCTTGGGAAACTAAGAACAAAATCCATACTAATATCCTCCCATGGCCTCTTTGGTACATGTAATGGCTGTTATAGCCCTATATAGCCCTATATACATAGTAATATCCTCCCATGGCCTCTTTGGTACATGTAATGGTTGTTATAGCCCTATATTTTGCTTGGTTCCTTTTGCCATCTGACATACTTTACAACTTTGCACAAACTCCTTAACATCTTGCTGCAATTGTGGCCAATAATTATGCTCATTGACAAGAGCAAATGGTCTTATCTTGATCAAAGTGTCTAGCCAACCCTCCACTAAGCTTCTCCTTCATGGAACTCTTTGGAATGCACAATTGGCTTCCTTTGAATAACATCCCATCTTGGATTATAAAATCCAACCACTTGATCTTGTTTAAAGTAATAGGCTCCATGCAAGCTCTCCAAGCGTCTCCAAAATCAGGATCCTTCAGATACAAACTCTTGAGTTCATGGAACCCAACACCGTTGATCAGCATCTTTGTCAACAAATTCTGCCTTCTACTCAATGCATCTGCAACTCTACAAAAACTCAACCCATTTTAGATGCCTTTGATTCAACTTACCTTGGCTATTCAAATACTGTAAAGCTTGATGATCAATAAATAAAACAAACTCATTTGGCAAAAGATAATGTCTCCACTTCTTCAATGCCTGAATTATAACATAAAATTCCTGATCATAAACAAAATATTTTCTCTTGGCATCATTCAACTTTTCACTGAATAAGCAATGGGTTTACCTTCTTGACTCAAAACAGTTCCAATGGCATTGCCACTAGCATCACAATTTACTTGAAATACCTTGTTAAAATCTGGAAGTGCCAAAACAAGTTGCTCCGTAACTTTGTTTTTCAACAATTCAAAACTCTTTGCTACTCCTGTAGTCCACTTAAACTCTATTCTATCACCTCTCATTGTTTCAGTTAGGGTTTTGTTGATGTGTTTTTTATGACAGCGTCCAACACAGAATAAAGTTGCCCAACGGTCACTTCACTCTCTCTTGATCAAAGTACGATTGCATGCTGATATAGTGGGAGAAATAGACAACCGACTCCAAGGTTCCTTTTATGCTGCGGATGTGACTCAGTTGGCCGATGTGATTGCTGGTAATCCAAGGGGCCTTACGTATGTTGAAGAAATCTATGCAAGCTCGAGAATTTATTGACACGGATGATTTGCAATGAAGCTCTAAGTTTTAGATTTTGGATTATGAAATATGCAGAAAGTAAATAGGAATAGGGTAGAGGGAAACTAAACTAAAGGTAATCTAATCCTAGGAACAAGGAGACGAGATAGACTTGTGCAAAATCCAACCGCGCTTCGCTTCGCCAGCAAAGCACAACTTACACGAAGGTGGTGTAATCTTCAGGGGGAGTGCTAAAGGTTTTCAAATCGTCAAAAGAAACCATCAGATAGAACAATCTCTTCTAACAATCAAAGTTGAACATACACTTATAACGAGGCTCAGACTAACTTTGCACGACATGCAACAATCAGCTGCACACCAAAAGTATGAGCAGGTATTTGACAACAAGCGATCCTATCAAATCCAGTTCATCTAATTGCATGAAAACAAATCTAATCTATGAAGAGAACGGGACCATGCGAGTTCTGAAACAACACAAGAACACACCAACAATTGAACAATGTATTAAGTGTTTGCTTCAAAAACTCTTAGCAACAATCTCTGACTATAGTCTCTCCTAATTACAAATGACAGGGTCACCCCTTTATATAGGCCTCAAGCCCAGATTACATGCAAACCCTAATTAGGGTTTTCCCTAAAGAATTCTCCACACATGATGCAACAAGGTGGGAATCTGCACTAAATAACCCACTATGCCCACTTACAATAAATTTAAAAGGGCCCAAAATGGCGCCCATGATGATGATCATGCCCGGAATATAACTGACGTCGTCATAAATACTCATCACTCTTCAAGCGACAGCGACATGCAAAAGAATCCGTCATAAAACCATTATGAGGGGACGACATGCAAGAAGATTCCCTTATCCTGTGGTGGGATGCGTTGACCGGTCCCGCGCCTAGTCAATGTTCTCTTCAGCCATAAATACGCCATCATGGTTCAGTCAAAAGACTTTCGTCCAAAAACGGACGACCATTATCTCGCTCATTAATGGCGTAAGTAATGAACCTACCGACGACGGCTTACTATTCTCCGATGGAGACACTTGGCACATTCTCGACGTTGAATTCCATCAAGGCAATCTCCTCTTCACTTCGGGAAAATAAACTTTCCCAATCCGCCATAGCTTCTTGTGTTTTCTTCATCATACCGGAGAATGAAGAAACATTTGCAAAATGTTCTTTGGGAAACGAACCGACGAAGAAGAAATCATGCAACTGGGATTTCAAAGAATTCACTGTTATTCCCCCGTCGCTGAGTTTCCTCGAAAAAAAAGCTTCCATGGCATTGAGGATTTCTTCCTGTATCCCTCTGATGGATTCCTTCAAGGTGACGGAATCAATGTTGAATTTATCAAGGGTGTTCTTCCCTGAACAGATGGCGTAGAACCATCGGGGAAAGTCGTAGGCTTCATTCTCCTGGATTACTTTCCCGTCTACCAGTGTTTGCCTTGGAGTCTTCATCAGAGCCTTGAGTCGGGAAATGGTTAAGTCTTGGTAGACATCAACGTCTTCCCATAGTCCCTCCACTGTTTCCAATCTACTTAGGAGGGCCACGAATCTTGAATGGAGCTGAGCTAGATCTTTTACAAATTTCCTTGCCTCAGCATAAATATCCTCTATCCATTCTCGGGAATTCTGTGCCATTGCCTCTGTAAGTTCCGCATCGTCAATTACTTCCGAAGGAAGGAAGGGAGGGGGAGTGGATGAAGGACCTGCTTCCCTGAGGGGTTTCTTGAAACTCCTGACATACTCGCATAGAAGTTCGTTTTCCTCCTTCAGCCGTTTACACTTTGCTTTTGTTTTCAGCAATTTCTCCTTCATGGCAAAGGAAGAATCGTCGAAATCTCCCATTACTTGACCGGTGGAAGCATGGCCAAGATCCACCTGTCTGATGACGTAATCTTCCTGCCTGATCTCACTCCTATCCCTATCCACAGCAGGTTCAGCAATGTGCAAGGTCCGGGCTCCGGATTCTTCCCTGATTACCTTGGAAAACTTCCGGGGGGCCTTCCTTTCCGGTGGCTGATCCATCCTCTTCAATAATTCTTCTAATTCCTGAGCAGGATTGGGCTCCGCTCTTGCTTCATTTCCCAATCTGCCTACCAACCAATCTGGCGCGGGGATGGAATGGCTGTACTCCCCTGCATGCTCCCGCTCTTGAGATTCCTCTTCCATTTCGCCAGGGATAGTCTCTATGAAATTATCTTGGCGAACTTCTTCCAGGCGCGGGGAAACCTCTTGCCTCTGACTTCTTGGCTGATGACGGCCCTGTGAAGCATTGATGCTGAGTAGATCAGGTGCTGGAACGTTTCCTGGAAGTGGGCCCGCAGGATGTGGAAACATTTCTACTTCTTGTACGCTCGCGGAGCTGACTGGTGAATGTTCCCTTCCTGTCCTCGTTCTCTTTTGTGGAGGCTCCTCCTGTTGGGCTTCCTGCTGAACCTCGTGCAGGATTTCTTGTTGAGCATCCTTCGTCTTTGTTATCCTTGGCCTCTTTGGGGCACTTTTTCCTTTGTCTATCCGGGCCTCTCTTCCTGCCTGACCTTGTGAAGAGTCTTCAGTTGCCTCGCTGTGAGAATGCAGATTTCCTATCAGCTGGTATGTTAGAGGGACATAGTTTTCAACCAACTTTCTTGTCTGCCTATCAATCCAGTGCTTAGTGAATTTTAGCACTGGCCTAGCCAAAATGTTCAAATCATCTACCTCAGGCTCCGACCAATCTGGCAGCAGGATAGGTTGATCTTTTATCCTCTCGAATTCGGGTTGCATCAAATCTGAGTCTTCCTTTACTTGATCTGGCACCTGATGGATCTCACTTATTCTGATGGTGTCGAGGGGCAGTCTGGAGTGCATTCTTCTCCGGACCTCAAAGTCATCCTCAGCACCGGCCCAGTAATCCTCCAAGTGAAATCTGTGTATGAATTTGACACCGGCAACCTTCCTGATCTGGCTGTAAGGATCATATTGGGCCCTGGAAGTGTAAAATGGTAGTTGGTAGAATGCCAACTCGCTTGCTGCACTTTCAGCGGCCTCCAATCCTGGGCATATCTCCATGAAATCTCCCAAGACAATTGGAAATTCAATAGATTGCTTCTTCTTCTTCTGCAGCTGATCGTAGGCAGTCAATTGCCTCATGAGCTCGAGCAGTATAAGCTTATCTGATGGATATCGAGGCAATTTGTAAGATTGGAAGGAGAAACCCTGTGTCCTGATGTAGGTGAACTTGGGTGGTGCAGGGCACAGGACCTAGGAAGTCAAAATTATTAAGGTTTATGCATTTTGTTGAGTTTTTCATGTTTTGCATTGTAATAAGGATGAACATTGAGCATCCATGTTGTTTTGGGCCTATATGTGTGGTCAAGACATTCTAAGGCCATTTTATAAGCCTAGAATGCTCTTAGTCCACTAGGACCCCTCATGTGCACTCAAAACTCTTTTCATGATTTAGGTCTTGGGAATTGTTTAGGAAGTAGGTAGAGGTCATTTTAGACCCAATCCAATGATTAAAAGATCTTAGATTGATCATTTTAGGTCATTTTGCAAAGTTGTCAAAAAGTTGCAAAGTTGTCAAAAAAGTTGTCAAAGTTGCATGACAACTTTTCCAAAATTGGTTGTAGGGCAGTTTGAACGCCTCTAACTTTTGGAGATCAGTTAGTTGGGTGTGTGGAGGTCTATTTGAGGTTTTTCCTTCGAAATCCAAGAGGTTAGAAGGTTTTGTGATGTAAAAAGACCAATTTGCTGCAATAAAACACAGATTTTCTGAGAAAACACGTTTTGTACGGCCTTGTACGGATTGGTACGGAAGATATAATGCCATGATTGTGTGGAGGACTGCATAACCTTTCGTTTGGTGGTGGTTTGATCCAATTTGGTGCTTTGTGGTGAAAGTTATTGCATTTTTTCTGACTGTAACCCGTGAACCTAGGATTTTGAGGTTTTTAACACAAAATGTTTGATATCTTGCAATCCCTACATTGAAAATTTCTAATTTTCTGGGGTTTGCAAGGTATGAGGATGTATTTTAAGAGTCCTAAGTCTCAGAGTCTGGAAAACAAGGCAAGAGGGTGTTTGGTCCAGCAATAGGCTGAATATCTTCATGTATTCAGCCTGGCACATGATGAATGGAGATAGTTTTTGAAGAGAATGACCCAAGACCTGGTTCTAAACCATTGAAGTGTGTTCCTAGGAGGTGGGCAGACCTTCCAAAACCACTGCCCTCATAGTATGCACCCAACTTCCTTAGTTTCCAAGTGTTCCAAGCCAATTTGGCCAATTAGGCTTGTGAGACTTGTTGAGATTTGGGGGTTGCAGGAATGCTGTGGGGATCTGCCCTTTTGAAGTATGTTTAGTAACCACAAGGAGGTGTCAAAACCATTAAAACAGCGTTAGGTCCCTTGGAAAAATCTTTTGGTATCGCCCAATTTGCATTTTTGAGACCTAGTGGCCTAATAGGTCAAAGTGGGCAATTTGAGTTGGAGGGTTTGTAGAATCAAACCAAAGGTGGATTCATGATTGTCTAGGGTCAAATGAAGTGTCCCCATTGATTTTTCTGATCAGAGAAGTCATTTGAGTCATTATCCCATTTTGTGGCCTATTGAGGGATTGAAGCCCTGAAGTCAAAATTGGATCAAAGTTGCATTTGTCTTGGTGAGTAGATTTGGTTTAGTGTAGGCTTTTAGACAGGTTTAGGAGTACCTTTGTAACCAACATCAAGTGTGTGTGTGGTTGGTTGTACCTTTGGAGTCACCTCTTTGAACCCTAGAGGGTTTTTGAGTTTGGTCTCACACCTTCAGTTGTGTACTCTGCATCAGGTGGTATCAGAGCCATCTAAGAGATGGGAGATAGAGGAGAAGAGGAGGAAGTCCCTTTAAGGGTGACCAATATTGAATTGACAAAGATAGTCAGAGAGCAAGCAGCCAAGAACAAAAAGATGGAGGCTGAGATAGAGAAGTTGAAGAAGGAAAAGAGTAAGAAGAAGCAATCAGAGGTCATCTCAGATTCAGATGAAGAGGACCAAGAGGAAGAGAGGTCCATGGAGGAGCCACAAGGAAGCATGTCTGAAAGACAATTCCTAAATGCACTTGGAAAGTTGAGTAGGAAGGACACTAGGGTGGACTTGCCTATGTTTCCTGGAAAGATGAACCCTGAGGAGTGCCTTGATTGGATTGAGGCAATGGAAAACTACTTTGAATGTGAGGAAGTGGCTGAAAATCAGAAAGTAAGGATTGGAAAATCTAGAATGAAGGGGGCAGCCCTAAGTTGGTGGAATTTCATTCAAAATGAGAGGATAGAGGAAGATAAAAACCCTATCTCAACATGGAGGAAGATGGTGCTTGAAATCAAGAAACAATTTGTTCCTGAAGACTATGAAGTCAGTTTGCATAAGAAATTACAAAACTTGAAACAAAAGGATATGGATGTGAGCACTTACACTGAGGAGTTTCACAAAATGACATTGAAGGCCAAGGTACCTGAAAATGAAAAACAAAAACTTGCAAGGTATCTTAATGGTCTCAAGTTCTCCATCCAAGATGAACTAAGTCTCTTTAACCCTGAGACTGTCCATAAGTGTTTTCAAATGGCATTGAGGATTGAGGAAAAACAGAAAAGAAGACATGATGCAAGCAGCAGCAGAGGAAGAGGAAATCAGAACTTTAGGGGCAGGGGCAGATTTCAAAACAAAGATTTTTTTCCTAAAAACTATGACAGCAGATCACAAGAGGGCAGCCAAGGACAAGTAGAAAGAAGTAACACCAACCAAAGTCAGTTTAGAGGAAGAGGCAATGGTAGAGGAAGAGGTGGAGGAAGAGGTTCCAGCATGTTTACTGGAAGGTGTTTTTCTTGCAATCAGATTGGACATCAGTCCTTTAGGTGTCCTGAAAAGATGGGAAACACTGCTGCAAATCAGAAAGAAAGAAGAATACAACTCCTCAATGAAGAAGATTGTCAAAGCACCACCAGTTATCACACCACCTCCTCTAAGCCAGCAGCACCTGAGAGTGGAGAATGCCTCATGTTCAATAGATCCCTCATCATGCCGTTCACACAAGAGCAGCCCCAAAGAAACAACTTGTTTAGAACCACTTGCAAGGTAAAAGGAAAAGTTTGTAAAGTTATTGTTGATTCAGGTTCTTCTGAAAATTTGGCTTCTAATGAAATGGTGAATAAGTTAGGATTGGAAAGGATACCCCATCCTAATCCATATAGAGTCTTTTGGCTAACCAAGGAACAACAAATTTTGGTGAAAGAGCAATGTTGGGTTGAATTCAAGATAGGTGAATATCATGACAAGGTTCTTTGTGAGATAGTAGATATGGATGCATGCCACCTTCTCCTTGGAAGGCCTTGGCAACATGACACAAATGCTCAGCATGATGGTAAGAAAAATGTGATTTATTTAACAAAGAATGGTGAAATGTTTACTATGACTCCTTTGATTGATGATTGTAAAGAAAAGGTCATTTCTAGTTCAGTTATGTTGATTGGTGAGAAAGAATTTTTGGCTAACCTCAAGGAAGAGAAAGTGCCATGTTTTGCAGTAGTTCTCAAGCTCAAGGATGTGAATCCCAAGAAAGCTAAAGGGCAGCAACCTCTTAGGAAGGTTGGACCAAAGGAAGTAGAAGAAATGTTGGAGATGTTTCAGGATGTGATAGCTAATGAGGAAAAGGATGCCCTTCCACCAAAGAGGGAGATTAGTCATTGCATTGATCTCATCCCTGGATCCACCCTACCAAACCAAGCAGCCTACAAGCTTACACCAGAGCAAAATGAAGAGGTAGCAAGGCAAATCCAAGACTTGTTGGATAGAGGGCTTATAAGGAGGAGTATTAGCCCATGCGCAGTACCTGCAGTACTTGCACCAAAGAAAGAGGGCACATGGAGACTATGCACTGATTCTAGGGCTATCAACAAAATCACTATCAGGTATAGATTTCCAATGCCTAGAATAGAAGATTTAATGGATTGTTTGGGTAGGGCTAAGTATTTCACAAAGATGGATCTAAAAAGTGGTTATCACCAGATTAGGATAAGGGAAGGGGATGAATGGAAAACCGCTTTCAAAACCAATGAAGGATTATTTGAGTGGGTTGTGATGCCTTTTGGTTTGTCAAATGCACCAAGCACCTTCATGAGATTGATGAATGAGGTGCTAAAACCTTTCCTTAACAAATTTGTGGTTGTATATTTGGATGATATATTTGTTTTTAGTGGCAGCAAGGAAGAACACCTAATGCATATCCAACAGGTACTCAAGAGGCTTCAAGAAGAGAGGTTGAAAATCAACCTTGAAAAATGTGTTTTCTTGCAGGAAGAATTGATATTCTTGGGGTTTGTCATCTCTAAGGGCAGCCTTAAAATGGACCCAAGCAAGGTGGAAGCCATTCTCAATTGGCCTACCCCTACTACCGCCTCTGAGGTAAGAAGTTTCCATGGGTTATGCAGCTTTTATAGAAAGTTTATTAAGGGGTTTAGTGGTATTTGTGCTCCACTTATTGACACCATAAAGGGGGGCAAGAAATGTGTGTTTGTATGGACAAAAGAAGCCAATCAAGCCTTTGAGTTGTTAAAGAGGAAAATATCAGAACAACCGGTCCTAGTACTTCCTGATTTTGAGAAGGTCTTTGTAGTAGAATGTGATGCAAGTAAGAGGGCTGTTGGGGGAGTCTTGAGTCAAGATGGAAGACCTGTAGCTTTCTTCAGTGAGAAGCTAAATGAAGCAAAACAAAACTATTCCACCTATGACCTAGAGTTATATGCTATGGTTCAATCATTGAGGAAATGGAGGCACTATTTGTTACCAAAAGAATTTATTGTTTTTACTGATAATCATGCTCTCAACTTCTTGAACAGGCAGCAAAAGTTGAATCACAAGCATGTCAAGTGGATGGAGTACATCCAAGCCTACACTTTCTCAATAAAGCACAAGAAAGGAGTGGTAAATAAGGTGGCTGATGCACTAAGTAGGAGAAATCTTGTTGTGCAAACCATTCAGTTGGAAAGTACAGGTATCCATGCCATTAAGGATCAGTATGAAGAGGATGAAGACTTCAAAGAACCGTACCAAGCTTGCCAAGCCATGACAGGGAGGTATAATTCTGATTTTTCTGATTATTTGCTACAAGATGGATATCTTTTTAAGGGCAGCATGTTGTGCATTCCAAGGGGGTCTGTTAGAGAGAATATAATCAAGGAAAAGCATTGTGGCAGCATGTCAGGTCACTTTGGTATTTGATAAGACCCTAGAGTTGGTTAGGAGGTATTATTTTTGGCCAAGGTTGCCAACCGATGTAAGGAAATTTGTTGAAACTTGTCAAATCTGTCAAAGGGCAAAGGGTCACACATCAAATGCAGGTCTATACACTCCTCTACCCATCCCCTCAAAGCCTTGGGACTCCATCAGCATGGACTTTGTACTTGGTTTACCTAGGACCAAGAATGGGCATGATAGTATCTTTGTAGTGGTTGATAGGTTCTCCAAAATGGCCCATTTCATCCCATGCAAGACCACACATGATGCCTCACACATAGAAGGTCTTTTCTTCAAGGAAATAGTCAGGTTACATGGTTTACCTTTATCCATCATCTCAGATAGAGACCCCAAGTTCATAGGTCACTTTTGGAGGACACTTTGGAAGAGACTAGGCACAAACTTGTCTTTATCTTCTGCCTATCACCCTCAATCTGATGGACAAATTGAGGTAATCAATAGGTCTCTTGGCAACCTCCTAAGATGCCTCACAAAGGAGCAGGGTGCTAGCTGGGATTCTATATTGGCTCAGGCAGAATTCTCTTACAATGACACTGTTAACAGGAGTACCGGCCTATCTCCTTTCCAAATTGTGTATGGCACTCATCCAAGGGGTATTTTGGAATTGAGAGAGGTAAAAGGGATGGACAACATCAGTGCTTTGGCTGAGGACTTTGTTCAAGTCATGAAAGATGTCCATGAGCAAGTGAAACAAAAACTACTATCCACCTCTCAAAAGTACAAACTGAATGCTGATAAGAAAAGGAGGGATTTACAGTTTAAGGAAGGTGATTTGGTCATGGTCCATCTGAAGAAGGAGAGACTCCCTGCAGGTAAACACACCAAGCTACTCATGAAGAAGATTGGGCCTTGTAAAGTGCTCAAGAAATGTGGAGAGAATGCTTACAAAATTAGTCTTCCAGAGGGCATTGCCTTATCCCCTATCTTCAATGTTTCAGACCTGTATCCTTACAAAGGAGATGATCCTCAGACTGCTGTAGATGCACACCAAACTGATCAGACACTTCAGGACCTGATCCCTTCATCTCCCAATCAGATTGAGTGCATTTTGGATACCCAGGTGAACAAACACACTAGGAGGCATACATATTATGACTATTTGGTGAAGTGGCTCAACAAACCTCAGGAGGATGCCACTTGGCTGAGCAGGGCAGACATTGAGAAAGCAGGTTTCACATTTGACAGCATCCCTAACTCAAGAGACTTGAGTTCAGTTTGACAGTGGGTGTATGGTGCAGGGCACAGGACCTAGGAAGTCAAAATTATTAAGGTTTATGCATTTTGTTGAGTTTTTCATGTTTTGCATTGTAATAAGGATGAACATTGAGCATCCATGTTGTTTTGGGCCTATATGTGTGGTCAAGACATTCTAAGGCCATTTTATAAGCCTAGAATGCTCTTAGTCCACTAGGACCCCTCATGTGCACTCAAAACTCTTTTCATGATTTAGGTCTTGGGAATTGTTTAGGAAGTAGGTAGAGGTCATTTTAGACCCAATCCAATGATTAAAAGACCTTAGATTGATCATTTTAGGTCATTTTGCAAAGTTGTCAAAAAGTTGCAAAGTTGTCAAAAAAGTTGTCAAAGTTGCATGACAACTTTTCCAAAATTGGTTGTAGGGCAGTTTGAACGCCTCTAACTGTTGGAGATCAGTTAGTTGGGTGTGTGGAGGTCTATTTGAGGTTTTCCCTTCAAAATCCAAGAGGTTAGAAGGTTTTGTGATGTAAAAAGGCCAATTTGCTGCAATAAAACACAGATTTTCTGAGAAAACACGTTTTGTACGGCCTTGTATGGATTGGTACGGAAGATATAATGCCATGATTGTGTGGAGGACTGAATAACCTTTCGTTTGGTGGTGGTTTGATCCAATTTGGTGTTGTGTGGTGAAAGTTATTGCATTTTTTCTGACTGTAACCCGTGAACCTAGGATTTTGAGGTTTTTAACACAAAATGTTTGATATCTTGCAATCCCTACATTGAAAATTTCTAATTTTCTGGGGTTTGCAAGGTATGAGGATGTATTTTAAGAGTCCTAAGTCTCAGAGTCTGGAAAACAAGGCAAGAGGGTGTTTGGTCCAGCAATAGGCTGAATATCTTCATGTATTCAGCCTAGCACATGATGAATGGAGATAGTTTTTGAAGAGAATGACCCAAGACCTGGTTCTAAACCATTGAAGTGTGTTCCTAGGAGGTGGGCAGACCTTCCAAAACCACTGCCCTCATAGTATGCACCCAACTTCCTTAGTTTCCAAGTGTTCCAAGCCAATTTGGCCAATTAGGCTTGTGAGACTTGTTGAGATTTGGGGGTTGCAGGAATGCTGTGGGGATCTGCCCTTTTGAAGTATGTTTAGTAACCACAAGGAGGTGTCAAAACCATTAAAACAGCGTTAGGTCCCTTGGAAAAATCTTTTGGTATCACCCGATTTGCGTTTTTGAGACCTAGTGGCCTAATAGGTCAAAGTGGGCAATTTGAGTTGGAGGGTTTGTAGAATCAAACCAAAGGTGGATTCATGATTGTCTAGGGTCAAATGAAGTGTCCCCATTGATTTTTCTGATCAGAGAAGTCATTTGAGTCATTTTCCCATTTTGTGGCCTATTGAGGGATTGAAGCCCTGAAGTCAAAATTGGATCAAAGTTGCATTTGTCTTGGTGAGTAGATTTGGTTTAGTGCAGGCTTTTAGACAGGTTTAGGAGTACCTTTGTAACCAACATCAAGTGTGTGTGTGGTTGGTTGTACCTTTGGAGTCACCTCTTTGAACCCTAGAGGTTTTTTGAGTTTGGTCTCACACCTTCAGTTGTGTACTCTGCATCATTGGGGAACTGCAGGAATGTGGCGCCATACTTCTGGACCAAAGCACTTGCTTGTGGGGACAACCTCATGTGCAACTTATTTTGCATAAGTCGTGTCAGGTACATGGTGAAGGTGTCATTTGCCAACTTGTAGGAATTCACGTTGTGGAGATGTAGTTGAGGATAACATTCATGCACCTTTAGCTGAGCTGGCCCGCAGCCCATGATTCCTCTTGCTGGTAGCCCATCGAATCCACCCCTTCGTACCAACATATAGAACAGATAGGAACTCATGAAGAAGGACTGAGACTTTTTCTCCTGCAGGTTCTTCAATTGTTCGTGCAAGTAGTGGCTGATCAATCTAGCCCAATCAATCAATGTATTAGAATTCATGATCTCGCCAATGTAGAAGAACATCCAAGGCTCGAAGTTCACCATGTGCGAGCATCCCATTACTCTACTCAACATTTTTATCATGTCCACATATTTTTGCTTGAACTCGAAGATTGTGAGAGTCTTGGGCATCTTAGAAACGTGCACTCTAGGTTTCAACAACCATTGCTTGTTGATCAAATCAGCACACCTGGTGGGGCCTGCTTCATAGACTGCTTGGGCTCTGCTGCTGGTCCTGTATGTCATGGAGTAATGTGAAGGGATTCCGAAGGCTTCACCAATCGCCTCTGGAGTCAATGTTGCCAGTAACTTGCCGTCTGGTGTTGAGATCGTCTTCCGCTCCAGATTGTAACGTGCTGCACATTCCAAGACTAGATCTAGGCATTGAATGGCGGGAGGAAAGCCAGCTGCTGCAACTATTCCGCTTCTCACAATCTTGACAGTTGTCGAAGATGGATTGTGTCCTGCAGTTCCGAACATTCTTATCTTGAACGCAGCCCAGTTGAATGTGCCAAAGTTGGTATCACTGATCTCTTCCCATCTTGAATTCAACCGAGAATGGGGGAGAAAACCCTTCGTCTCTGCTTTGATCATTGCTTGCCTGGAGATATTAGCTGTCCTGCTAGGTTCCGCCATCCTGGGAATATTTCAAAATGATGAAATAGAGACTAAGTATAGAAAACTTTTCACTTCTTCACTCTTTCTTTCCTGAATCTCGCACGTGAAAAATGAGATGTTTTTTCCAACTTATATACAATTCCCAAGAGGTATCAAATAAGTAACTGCATTTATGACGCGTCATACTTTCCTTAATTATTATGACATGCAAGGCAGTTTCCCATGCATGTGAGTTCGAATTTAGAACCTTCCTTAAATGCTCCCAGTCATGCGTCATACTTTGGAAGATTCCTCCCGCCAACTCGTTGATTCTGTTCTTTCCAATTTTGGAGGGAGATTGCAGGATCTTTCTCGGGATTTGCTCAATTCCACTCTGACTTGTCATCTCGTGCCATTGAAGGAACTTTCCTGGATTTTCTCCATATCCCTATTTTTTAGGGATCTTCCTAAATTTTAGGAGTCAGGTTCATTGGATGGGGAATTTCGTCTTGATTCGGAATCTATAAAAATTTCCATATTTGGCCAAGATTTGATGTCTAAAAATAGCATAATTGAAAATTCGCCCGAGGGGAATTTCTGTTTCTATTCTTCCTTGACTCCTTGGAATTCGTGCCTTAGGCAAAATTTCAAATTTTCTGTTTGGGTGAAATTTTACCATGCCAAGGATTCATGAATTTTCCACTTGTGAATGCCTTCATGATTTCAGCACCCCAGACCTGACCTGGGCGCATTTTCACTCTGTCCCTGGAGAGGCGGAAAATTGCACTTGTGAATACCTCCTTGGTTTCAGCGCCCCAGGCTTGACCTGGGCGCATTTTCACTCTGTCCATGGAGAGGCGGAAAATTGTGCCTGTGAATGACTTCTTCATTTCAGCGCCCCAGGCCTGACCTGGGCGCATTTTCACCCTGTCCATGGAGAGGTGGAAAATTGCAGTTGTGAATGCCTTCTTCATTTCAACGCCCCAAGCCTTACCTGGGTGCATTTTCACCTTGTCCATGGAGAGGTGGAATTTTGTAGTTGTGAATGCTTCCTTGGTTTCAGCGCCCCAGGCCTGACCTGGGCGCATTTTTGCTCTGTCCATGGAGAGGCGGAAAATTGTGCTTGTGAATGCTTTCTTGGTTTTAGCGCCCCAGGCCTGACCTGGGTGCATTTTTGCCCTGTCCATGGAGAGGTGGAAAATTGCAGTTGTGAATGCTTTCTTGGTTTTAGTGCCCCAGGCCTGACCTGGGCGCATTTTTGCCCTGTCCATGGAGAGGTGGAAAATTGTGCCTGTGAATGACTTCTAGACTTAGAATATTTTGACCTTCCACTTCAGGGATGATTCTTCAGAGTTAGCCATTTTAGACCCCTGCCTATCTGCTTTCAACTTTCTAGATTTAGAAGTGTTTGTGCATGTCAACTCTCTGTTGCCTGCTGGCTTGATCTTGCCACAAATAGACTTCCCTGAAATAGAAACTTTCCAAAATGTCAGAGTTAGAGCCCAAGACAGGGCGCAGGATGACTTACTAAAAATAGAAATTACTAAAAATAGTAAGTTTGATTTTTGGCAAAATGGCGACATTCTGGGACTCAGAAAAATCCCTAAAAAATAGGGACTTTCTAAAAATAGAAAGTTACTCCGTTTGGGCTCAAATTTTGCTGGGAGGTCCCCTGAAGGGTCCCGACTCCATTCGTATGCTTAGTTTTTCCAAAACCCTAACCGGAACCCCTAAAATCTAGGACGAAAGGCAAAACCCTAGAAAAAGGACAAAACAGGCCCTAGACCTCACAGAATTTGTTTGACAGAGAAGCAGATTAACCCCAACTGACTCCCAAACACCTGTAACGCGGAGAGATTGAAGAGATTGCCACTAACACACGCAAAACGAAAGCCAAATGACCGAAAAGGCCTAAAAGCAAAGGGGGGGTCCCTATCTGGGATGGGGTGATGTGTGATTAGGTCACAACAGGTTCCACAAATACTATTGAAATTCCCAATAAACTTTCTATAAAAACTAGCCAAGCCATGAAAATATCTCACCTTAGTAACACTCCTTGGGGTAGGCCATTCAAGGATAGCTTTTACTTTCTTTGAGTCCATTTTAAGACCATCCGCTAAGACAACAAATCCCAAGTACACTAACTTCTTCACAAAACTACTCTTCTTCAAGTTAATCAATAACCTTTCTTCTCTTAACTTCTCAGACATCCTATGAATATGCATTGTATGCTGCAATGTTTTACCAAAAGTCAAAATATCATCCAAGTAAACAATAACAAACTTATCCAAAAATTCTTTTAATACCTCGTTCATGAGGAATGTACTCAATGCATTGGTTAGCTCAAAAGGCATGATTAACCACTCATACAAGCCCTCCTTTGTTTTGAAGGCTGTTTTCGATTCATCTCCTTCGCTAATCCGGATTTGGTGATATCCACTCTTTAGATCCATCTTTGTGAAGTACTCAGCTCCACTCAAACAATCCATAATGTCATCTATCCTTGGCAAGGGACATCTATACTTGATAGTAATCTTATTGATAGCTCGGTAGTCTATACACATCCTTCATTCTCCATTTTTCTTCGGTGCTAGTACTATAGGTACTGCACATGGACTCAAACTCTCTCGAATCAACACTTTCTTCTTTAACTCTTGCACTTGTTTGTTCAACTCTTCACTCTCTGCTAGAGTCATTCAATGGGCTGCCGTAATCGACAAACTGGCTCTAGGAACTAAGTCCATTTAATGAATAATCTTTCTCACTGGTGGTAAGCTGTTAGGTACATCATCAGATACAATATCCTGAAACTCATCCAACAAATCTGCAATTGCCACAGGTATATCTTCTACTTCTTCTTTGTTAGCTTTAGGAATTAAAACAAAACATAGATGCTCATGCTTCATTCCATCTAGAAATTTTCTTCCATCAACTAAACATATTCTTGCATTACTGCATACCTTTTCCTCTGTCTCCTTCAATTGCTTCAGCCTATGTTGAACTCCATCTTTTGTCAAAGAATAGGTATTTGCATACCCATCATGTACCGCATGACAATCAAATAGCCATGGTCTCCCTAACAACATGTGACAAACATCCATAGGCATAATATCACATAATCCATCGTCATGATAGTTTCCAATCTTGAACTTTACCAAACATTGTTCATTGACCAAAGCCTTATGGTCCTTCTGCAACCAAGCAATCCGATAGGGATTTGGCTGCCTTCTTCTTTCTAACTTCAATTTTCTAACCATTTCCTCTAAAACAAGTTTATCAATACTACACTGTCTATAATAACATTGCAAACTTTACCATTACACTTACATCTTGTGCGAAACAAATTCTTCCTTAGGGCTGGTTCTTTCTCATTATTCAACAAGGCTCTTCTAGTAACAAGAACCTTTGCTCTCTTGCATCTTCAGAATGTGGACTCAACATCTTCATCTAAATGGGCAATTTGTGCATTATCCTCGGGTCTTCTATATGCCCTCCCTTGATGTTGGGGACACTCATAGGCTATTTGTCCTTCTTCGCATCGGAAACATGTTCCACAGAAGCCTCCTCTTCCTAGTCTTGGTCCTCTTCCTCTTTGATCTCCATTATTTTGATCGTGGGGATGGTAGGAATTATTTGCCTTCTAATTTTGACTGCTACTAGATTCTTCATTCTTCTTCTAGTCTTCATTTTGGACTCCATAAGGTCATCCACCATGACCTCTTCCATTTTGCTTGCTCTCAAATATTCTATTTATCTTCTCTTCTACCTTAAAAGCAAATTGATATGCATCTTCAATGGTGGACATTCTTACCAAACTCAACTCTTCTTTAATACTTGGCTTCAACCCATTTATGTAATGGGCAACTTTTTCCTTGTTGGCCTCAGAATGGCTTGTTCTAATTAGGACTCGATAGAACTCTTTTGTATATTCATTGACAGATTTTTCTGCTTGCTTCAACCCTTGCATCTTTTTCAACAAATCAAGCTCAATGGTCAACAGGAATGAATTGCCTCTTCAATTTGTCCACCATCCGATCTCATATTGTTATTTTCTCATGTCCTCTTCTATTTCTCCCTAATTGAACTTTCCACCAAATACTTACATGGCTCTTTAGCTTGGTCTTTGCAAACTTGACCCTTTCAGGATTGTCCACTTCTTCGTACTCAAAATATTCTTCCATATTGTTGATCTAATTGATCAACTCTTCTGGATTAAGATTTCCAAAAAATGTGGAAACTTCAATTTTTGGCCTTTTTCCAATCTTCAAAATGGCCCTCAAAAGCCTAGTCCCATCAAGATCTTTGGTTACTTCTTGTTCTCTTCAAATTGATTTTTTTCTTCAGATTCATCCTCACTTTCATCTCTTGCCCTAATATGAACTCCTCTATGCAGCTCCTCTTGCAGTCCTTGAACTTGTCTCTAGAGGGCTCTAAAACCCTCTCTTGTCACACCAACATTTCTTCCACCATGCTTCCTTCATGGAGGCATTTTTCTCACTTTTCTCACATACCCACTACCACACTCCTGGTGCAAACTACTTCAGGTTTGACGATTTGTCTACACACTGAATAATTTCTGCTCTGATACCACTTGATGAAGGGTACTCTCCTTACAAACCCAAACACACAAACAATAGAGAAATAAACAAAAAATGCAAGAAAGAAACACATGCCTTATATTATCTCAAGGAAATGAATTACAACGTCTACAAAATAACATGCTTCAGCCACATGGGCTTTCTTATTACATAAATCTGCAAGCTAGAGCCACAATCTGCACTATTGGAACTGTCTTCTATAACCCTCGTTCACCCCTTTATTTAGCACCAATAACTACTTTAGATTGTTCTAGAAAGTGTAAATTTTGTTTCTTTTGGCGGCTAGTTGCCCATCGGTTCGTTTCTTCCGCCTCGGTTGAATTTCATTGAAACTTGAGTTTTGGTGGCACAACTTCCAAGAGCCATAAATTTTGACTCAAGCATCCAATTCGCTATTATACATATCTTTGGAAAGCTTGGGAAGAGATCTACAACACTAAATAATCTAAAGATTTATTTGTCCAGATTTCAACCTTTTTCGGGGCTTCTAAGGTCCTCAAATTTGAGTTTGAAACTTAATTGGAGAAATTTCTTGGGACAAAAACTTTAATCAGTGCAGGATATTGAGATGATTCTTTCACGAATCGTTTTATTTTTCAATTTCGGTCCTTGGAGCTAGTTTTCATGTCCATATGAACCCGAATAGGCCAACTTACTAAAAATAATAGGTGAATATTTTTGGTCGTTTCAATCTTCTAACTGCCCTTCACCTTGTATGCATCATCATGGGCTCCAAAACAAGTAAAGAAGACTACAAGACAATATTTTTGGGTGATGCAAGATTGCCCTTACACCACTGGATGCTCTTGCATCACTAACTCATCATTTGAAGCCACTAAAAAATTGAGGAGGGTGTGATTCCCTCCATCTTTCCACCCATTTGAATTGTGCATCCAAACTTTTGCCATTGCTTCATTTGATCTTCGACAATTTGTACATCTCCAATAGCATCTTTGTTGTACATCTCCATTAGCATTTGGAGAGGGCACCTTGTACCCTTTCCTTGCAATTGTGAATGCTATCACCAAACAATCCCAATGGGAACTCCTTGCTAGGAAGATTGTTATAATACCAAAAATTTGCACAAACCTTATCTGCTTCTTTATGCACCTCCCTATTCCACCTTGTAGCTTCCAATGAAGGTTGTGCTCTTGGTACATTTCTAGGCACAAAAAAACCTTGCAATTTAACTCTTCTTGATCTTGATGAGGAGTATGGGCCATGTATATGCGGACCACGACTAGAGCCCACAATGCCTTGCGTATCCATATTAGATTCTCTTGGAAAATTATGAGAAATGGCATCTTGTATGGTTGCTTGTGCCTTCACCCTCTCCAATTTCTTTTCATCTAGTGGCACAAGAACTATCATCTCTCTCATTTCACCTCTTCCAGTGGTACTTCACATGGCCTGGCATTGTGTCAAGGAATATTTGTGAGATGGTATTTGAGGCGATTGATGACTCCACTAAGCTTCTTATTGCACCAAGTACAAATCACAAACCTTTATATTGGTCAAATTATACCATATTTCCAAGTGGGGTCATGGCTTCTAGGGGATCTCCTTCCAATGTGCTAACTTCCACTTGCTAAGTTTGAACTAGATATAGAAGCATATATAATGCAATAGAAAATTCTCCCTTCATCAAATTTAATTTTTACAACAGCAAACTCATACAAATCTGATCACAAAATATGCAAGCAAATATGATCTTTTGAATTAAATCTGCAGATGTAAACTGATTACAATAACATAAGCCTATTGGCTTCACATTCAGATATGCAAATCTGATTACAAACTTTTGAAAACTTGCAAGAAGAGGCTATAACAGAAAAATATGCTTCAAATCTGATTTCTCTTTCTCCCTAGCTCCCACACACTTCACCTGCAAAAGTATGTCCCCGTAAATGAAAAAACAAACATGAAAATGCAATTCTCCAAATGAAATTTTCATTTGGCCCTAATTAACAACCTAGAAATGTTATGGCCAACTTGTTTTCCCTCCCATTCTGAGTTTGAATTAGCATTGAACATTTCTATTGTGTGCTCTTACAACTCTTACAAGTTGCCAAAATTAGTTGCCCAATTGTGCCACTAACTCTGCCTGTTGACTCCCAAAATAGAAACAGCCAGAAACTCCTTGGAAGCCCAACTTGACATGAATGCTTTGTCATTTGTCATAACTCCCGAAAATTGAGATTTTGCCTTACTTGGTTCCACATGAAGAGCAAGTGGGGTCCACCAAAATCCAATGCCCAAGTTTGCCAAAGTTCACATTTGACCTTTGAAATGCCACCCAAATGAAATTCAGGTTTACAAATGAAGTTTATTAAAAAGCTTGTGAAAATATTTATAAAAATATTTGGCTTTATTTCATACATTATTCCACCTATGACAAAAATTCAACTATGCAAGAAAATGGAAATTTTTTGGTTGATGAGGATTGCCACTATACCTAGGATGCTCCTGCATCAATATGCTATTGTGATTATAACAACCTACGATATTGAAAAGAACAAAAAATAGTGATTAAAAAATATAGCAATTTGAAGTTGAACATGTTTTTTTTTTAACATCATGTAAAATTAAAATGCATTTAAATAATACCTTCATTGGTAATCGAACTAACAAATTTGATAAAAATATGATAATATCGTCTCTTAACCTTAAAATGTAAACCCTATATTAAAATAAATTAAGAAAATAGAAAAAAATTGGAAAAAAATGATTCAAATCAACGTAAATCATTTAAATTTTAATCAATCCACAAATTTAGACAAACTGAATCAACTCATTTCAATCATTTTACATGCCAAAAAACTAAAAAATCACTCACAAATTTAAATTCTTAGAAAAAAAACAAAAAACATTGAACTAACCTATTGTAAATCCAAATTCTAGAAATTTCTACTTCAAAATGCTTAAAAATTCTTCCCAGTATACTCTTAAATTCTTGCTTACTGCTGTGTGTGTTGAGTAGGGGTGACTTTAGGGTTTTATAGACTGAAACCTATGTAAAAGGCACAATTTTACTTGGTTTGTTTCATCTTTATGCTATTGGATTCATTTTACCCATTATGTCAATTTTTAATGTTGTACTCATCGAGTTTTGGTGAGTGCTCACTAAAAAAGTCGACGAGTTTTCATTGAAAATCCATTTGTTTGACTCAACAAGTTAACATTGGAAAAACTTGCGGTGAAAAAAAACCTGTGAGTACTCTGAAACTTGTTGAGTACTCATGTAAAGGCCCCTGTCTTTCTTACCAACAAATTCAGTTTACTTGGTTTAGCATTTCGTCAAACATTTGACAGGCTGTAGTATTGCTTCAATGGTTTACTCACTTCAATAAGGTCTGATTTTTGGTATCACTGAAAAGTTTTGTTGAACCTGGTGCGTTTGGTGTTCATATAGTTTGCCATTCCACATACAACGACAATAGTTCCATTGACTAATAAAAAAACACTTTCAGATAATGCACAATATCGATTACATGAACCAATGTCTCATATTTTAAATGTCAACAAGATCATACAGACTATAACCAGCAAGGACTGTTCATCTATTAATGACCAGTTTTTCAACAAACTCCAAAGTATATATATTTTACTGTAACATCTTTTCAGAGTCCTATTCATTAAATTTTCAACAGTGAACTCATATTGGCATAGCACGAGTTAGCACATGGAACCTGTTGCTATGAGCTGATGAAGAAGTTTTTTCCAGTCGCGTGTTATGCTGTGTTTGAAGATGCAGTCCATGTCCCCCTTGTATTTCCTAGACCGCCCCTCTGTGATGGATACCAAGTTGAATGGCTGACATATATCTGTTACTGTCGGCCCCCAAAAAACAGTCTTCTCCCTCACATTCCGTATCTCAGTACTTACGAACTGCTACTTCTGGGCCACATGGTCTGTGTGCTAGAATTGCGGCAGCTTAGAGCTGGCCGGGTGCTAACAGAAGATGGGCGTCCTGCTGTCTTCTAACCCCCGACCCTGTTTCTACGGCTAGGATTTTTAGAATGTCCCAGGCGCTGTTAGCTATAACTTCTACTCATGCCAAGGAGAAGACATGCTGCTGTACCTGTATCTTACGGACTGTGTATTGAATGGCAGCAAAAAGAAATGGCTGGAAGGTTGCTAACCTGATGATTTCGAACTGCTGTATTGGCCCAGTCCCACGACCCTTGCTTTTCAAAGCTTCAAAACCAAAAACCTTTCCAGGTGTTGTCTTGTATATCTACCCAGCACAAACTCTACCTCTATTGCAGCTATGTTTCACAGCCCCTGTAAATAGCAATGCTCTTGTGAATGTATGTCAATTTGTTTCTTTCAACTCCCAGACCTGGTCTTGCACAGGCATGGAAATTGATGCAAGAGAGGGTGTACGTCCTCCAATGCCAAGAAAATCTCCAGAATGAATTTCAAGAACACAATTTCCTAGATGTCTATATCCTCATTAAATGCTCATATTTATTACTTCATTTTGGCACACATCCCAAGGCACCATCAATGTGGGATGAATGAAAGATAGAATAAAATATTATTATCCCCTTATGTCTCCTCAAAGAAAGGTACTTTTAATTTTTCCCCTTTAACATTAGCTTCAGCATTAAATAACCCACTAAAGTAAAATATTTAAATTTAACTTTAGAAACTTTTGATTTTTTGCCTAAATAATTAATGCCCCCATTTAATTTGCAATCTAGGAGAATAATTAATACACCAAAATGAAGTCAACCAAAATTGCTCCAATATTTACCCGTCTCTGAGCCCAAACTGACTTACTATAAATAGTAAGTTTTCTGAAAAACTTGTCAAAACACCTCTAGTTGGCCTGCAATTGAAATTGCCTAGGCCAAAACCATCAAGGATCCCTGTAAGGTCCCGGTGCGCCCTCAGGACCATGACAAAAAGGGCTAACGACAAATCACCAAATGACTGCTAAAAAGGGGACATTACAACTCACTAGGTTTGAAAACTATGGTTAAGATGATGGGTAAAGGAATAAAAATTTAGAATCTAGTGACAAGAAAGATGGTAAATAGTAAGAAGGTAATCTTTAGGGAGATTAGATCTTTTCTTATAGTTGAGCAACCAAAGGAGAATGCAAAGTTAGTTGTGTACTCAGAACCAAAGACCAAAGAGGCTGCATTTGAGGTTGAACCAAAGGTTCAAGTTGGACTACATGAGGAGGATGTTACATAGAGCTTTGAGAGTTCCGAGGAAGGAAAACCTCTTCATTAGCTTATGAGGTCCACTTGGCAAAGGAGGCAACCTGAGAGGTATAGCCACCTTGAGTTTAGGTGCATATTTTCTTTGTCTATCAATGTTGATGAGCCTAGAACTAGCAATGAGACACAAAACAAGGCAGGGAAGCGCAAGGCAAGGTTGGTTGCTAAGGGTTATTCTTAGGTAGAGGAAATGGGTTTTGGTGAGATATTTTTTCCAATTACAAAGCTTATGTCTTTGATTTCTTTTATATGTTGTTGCATTTGACCTTGAGGTTGAGCAAATTATGTGAAGACTAATTTCATGCATGGAGACCTAGACAAAAAGAACTATATGACACAATAAGAAATATATGGTAAAGGGTAGGAAGAAATTGGTTTGCTAGTTAACGAAATCTATTTATGATCTAAAACAATCTCTCAGAATGTGGTACCAAAAGTTTGATTCTTTTGTTTTGATGCTAGGATTTCCTAGATCAAAATCCGTTGACTATGTTTATCATAAACAAGATAGCACTTAAATTATTT
The DNA here is from genome assembly GCF_030272615.1 of Cryptomeria japonica. Lineage (NCBI taxonomy): Eukaryota > Viridiplantae > Streptophyta > Pinopsida > Cupressales > Cupressaceae > Cryptomeria > Cryptomeria japonica. The sequence continues at coordinate 771,278,189 of NC_081408.1, forward strand.
ATTATCACTTGTTTGTGGATGACATGTTGTTGATCAGTAATAGTAAGGATATGATAAAGGATTTGAATATCAGGTTTCATTACAATTTGATTTGAAGGACTTGGTAGTTGTTAAGTTTATCTTAGAGATGGAGATTAGAAGAGTTAATGCTAACTAAAAACTTTGGTTGAGTTAGAGGAAATATGTTGATTTTGTTTTATAGTGTTTTGTCATGGAGGATTGTAAACTATTTAGTGTTCCTATTTTTGTATGAACAAATTTTTAGTTGAGTGTCATTTTGATGTACTTGGTGAGATGGGCACGAGTCATGTCTCTTATGCTAATGCAATTGGGGGCCTCTATGGAAATATGCTACGATGGTCGAACAACTTTCAGGAGATGGGGCTTTTCTTTGATGGTTGAGTATAAGAGCTCATATAGTTGAGAAAAAGCTCACTTATGTGCTATGATGGCTATGGAATTATTTTTCAAGGGCTGAACAAGAAGGGGTTGCCAAAGGAACAAATTTTGGCATACATTAGAGAACAAGAAGCAACCAATAGTGTCAATTAGCAAAACAAAATTCTCATCTTTTAGTGAAGAAAGAATTAGGGAAGCCACCTATGGGGCCTCCAAAGTGGTCGCCCCACAATCCTTTCTTGGAGACATCATCTATTCAACATCCCTCTCTTTTTTCTTACAAAAGAGGCCCATTGGAGAAGACATTTCAGAAAGAAGCGAGGGACAATTCAAATGAATATATTGCATGTTGCATTTATGCCAATGTTCTTTCAACCTATTGAGATCACCATTTGCAGTAGGACATGGTGACAACAATTAGTCAAAGACCCTCAGGTTACACAAGTTCTGGGTATGAGAAGGTGCACACTTAATAATTGTGTATGGCCCCAAAAGTTAAATTTATTATATCTCGGGTCCTTTTTACTTTTGGCAGTAACATTTTGGCCGTGTTGACTCTTTTTGTAATCCTTAGGGAAGTTTCCTCGAAGCCATATAAATTACCGAGTTAGTCATTGTCATAGGTATGCAAGTTTGGTATTTTCTTTGTATGTGTGAATTCTAGTTGGAGTTTAGTTGTCTGCCATTTCAGAGGTGGAAGATCCTCCCTACTTGGCATTCGTAGTTTCGGTGGGAATAACTCCTTACCCTACTCTGCTCTACCCTCAGTCCGGGATTTTTGTAATTTGAAGTTCTATCATTATTGCATTTGAATTTCTACTTGCATGTCTGGTGTGTTCATTCTTGTGCCAAATCGTGTTAAACTAATCATATTGTCCAACATATTATGGAACCATCTTTTTGAGGCCAAGATTATTAATTTCGTACAGGAGAGTCAATTGATTGAAGGCAGGAGCATACGGGTGGAGTGCCATACGGTGGAGGTTGTGTTGGGCGTACGGAAGGGAGGACTGTACTATGCCAGTTGTATGGTGTATTGGTCGTACGGTACAACTTGAATTGACTGTATGGTGGAGTGTGTTGTCTGTAGTGAACCGCACAGTGGAGTGTATTGTTCGTACAGGGTGGAGGCTGTTGACTGTATGGGGAGGTTGTGTTGCCATACGTGTATGGTACACTACAGTGGTATCAGAGATGATGATCTTGCTAGCTTGTCAGGTAGTGGATGCAGGTGTACACTAGAAGGAGATATCGTTTTGCCGACCGAATAGGGGAACCACACGATCATGCCAAAGAAGTCATGGCACTATTAAGGGAGCTAACCAGAAGCCAAGCTTAGCTCAACGACACCATGGTCAGAGGGGAACAAAGACAAAAACTCATGGAAGATACATTGCATCAATTGGCATTGGGAAAAACAAATGGAGAGAGCGATAATTCAGTCACTGGAAGGTCAAACCCTCAGCGTTCAAATTCCCGATCGCTGATGCCAACTTTTCCCTAGAGAACTGAAGCATTGCGTAGGGAGCAAGAGCCCACTTTCAAGGAGTTGCAAGCACAGTTGAATCAAGATTGGAGGGATGCAAACCTCGAGGGAGACATATCCTTTAAGGATTATGTTGAGCTGTGGAAGAAATACTCAGGCAATAGAAGTCGTGGTTGCTATGGCTACTATAACGATGATATCAAACAAAAGGTTGGTAAGATTAATTTGTCACCTTTTGATGGGACCAGAGCAACCTCGGCACGAGCTTGGGTACAAAAAGCAGATACCTATTTCTAACTTAACTCGATGCTTGAAGATGAAGCTATCAAATTTGCTGCACTTCACTTGGAAAGAGTCGCTCATGAATGGTGGCATCATGGAATGGTCACCCTCGGCCACGATCAGATAACTTCATATGTCGAATTCATGGAGAGGCTCATAGACCGTTTTGACGGAAGAGATCCTGAACTCAACTTCAAAGAGTTGGCTCAACTAAAGCAATCTGTACCGGTGGATAGTTACATTACAGAATTCCAGAGACTGTCCGTGTTGGTGACAGGTATGTCGGAGAGGAGATTGGTGGTCTTATTCATGGACGGGTTGATGGAACCACTAAAGGGTTGGGTGAAAGGGTTCAACCCCAACATGCTCATTGAAGCAATTAAGAAGGCGTGTGACATGGCGACATCTTCTTCCTCCAGAAACTTTCCACATGCCAAACTACCCTTCGCCCCGAAAGAGAAGGATATCAAAACCTTTCCGAAGAAGTGCTCATTGGATGAGGCCACAAAACAGGAGCTCAAAAGGAAGAAGCTCTATTTCACCTGCAAGGAGCTGTGGGAGCCAGGGCATCGATGCTTGGGCAAAGGAAAGATTCATTATATTGAGGTCATGTTCGATGGCGAGGAGGAACCTGAAGAAAGTGAGCCACCAAAGGAAGAGTCTATAGAAGAAACAGGACAGGGGGAGAGAATTTCCACATTGGTATGGAGGGGAGGCGTCATTGCCACACTGGCTGCTATCCCAAGGTGTAGTGTGTTTAGGGTATGTGGTACGCTTCAAGGGCAACGAGTCCTAGTTATGCTTGACAATGGGGCCTCGCTCAACTTCATAAATTCATCACTTGTCACCTGAAGGGGTTTGCGTACAAAAGAGCATGAAGGGTTCGATGTCAAGGTGGCAGGAGGCGATCTCCTATCATGCACTCACTTGGTTCTGCAACTGAGCATCACCATGGGAAATTACACAGATACAGACAATTTCTTTGTAGTAGATCTGGATGACATGGATGCCATATTGGGCATTCAATGGATGGAGACCCTCGACCAATACACGCAGAACTTCAAAAAGATGGAGTTCTCATTCGAGGTGGATGGCAGGAAGGTGGTTCTAAGAGGAATGTCGAATGGTGGCCTGAGGGAGATTTCGGCCTAACGAATGGAAGCCCTTTTCAGACATGATGAAGTCATTTGGGCAGCACATAGTTTGATCTCGATAGAACCTGTGAGAGGGCAACAATCTCACTACCAAGATGAGGAGCTTAAGTCGGTGCTGGATAACCATAGCATGGTGTTCGCTAACATTCCACCTGGCATACCGCCACACCGTGGCTTTGAGCACACCATCGAGTTGGAGGAAGGAGCCAAACCCGTCATTACCACACCCTACCGCCATCCTAAGAAGTTTAAGGATGAAATAGAGAAGACGATTGTTTAGTCCTAAATGTATGGCTGGTGAATGAACAGATAACACAATGTTTTCCACACGTACCAAGTATTCATGTAACAAAACAGTCATACATCACAACATAAATGACAATGATACTAGTTAGACCAGAAGAGTTATATCTTTATTCAAGTGTCTAGAATGTCCATACATAATCTCCCCTGTCGAGGTTCCAACCAAACGATATAAGGACCCGATGGTTGGTCAAGTTGCCAACTGTCACCAACTCCCAAACTACTCGACGGAAACCTCTTGGCGACAAACATAAACATAAACACAACATAACACACTTATAACTATTATTCTTACTAACATACAGTATTTACCCCTAACATTAGCCCCCCCAAAAACGTAGTCGTCTTCCAGATGACTCAGACAAGAAAAGCTGAATTATATAAAACATAGCTAGGACCGAGAAGAGGGAGGAGGCGTCCTTGTAGTGGCCGCAGGAGGAGGTTGCTGTCCGACGTGAAGTTTCAGGTTCTTTTCTGCTAGCAGCTGTCGTTCCCGTGCTTTCTTTACCATGTGAGTAGCTTCCAGTATCTTTTTATCTTTTTGTTCTAGCTGTAAGGTGAGCTCTGCCACTTGGGCTGCTAGTGCCTGTGCCTCCCCCTGTATGTTGCAATGGGCCTCATAGGTGGTCATCTTCATTTCCATCTCCTTCCTCATGTTCCTTTCCACTGTAGCTAATTGTGCCTGCTTCTTGCCTTCCTTCTCTACTGTTGTTATGTACATCTACTGAGCCTCTTGCTCCCTTGGTGCTGCCACATCTGTAAGCACACCTCCCGGAAGGCCTTCTCCATGCTGCAGAAGGTGGTGCCCAAGGTGCCCGTGCCTCCCACCAGGTGTTCGTGGGTCCAATTCTGAATCATCTCAGGCGTACTATGGTCTGGCCACCCTTTCTACTCAACATGGTGTGTGAACTCATCCGTAAACCCCACAGTCATGAAGTGACACAACTGTGTAGCGTCAGCTGAATTGCCGGCCTCCATCTATCCAATAAGTTGTGCCATGTTGCGTGCAACATCAGAGAGCCCCTGTAGCTCTCCCAGAAATCGTCCGAGTGAGCCTGCTGGATCACTCAGATTTGGTGGGGTGATGTGGAGCCCTGCGAGTGCTCCCTCCAGTCCACTGCTTTGCTTGTCACTCCTTGGGTTCTGATGCTCTCGATCAATGAATCTCTCTCCGTCGAGGTCTGGGATGGTAATATTACTATCCCTATCTGGAGTCATGTGTGCCCCCATGGCTATGTTATGCGGTGCAGGGGAGGGGGGAAGGTGGGGGGCAAGTGCGAACTGCCCTAGCCATCCATCCAGCGAGGCGTCTATATCTTCGTTTGTGAGAGTATCCAATGCTGACACTACCTCCAGATCATCCTCAGTCCTCTGCACATTCCCTATCTCCTTCCCTGCTGGAGCCGTATTGGTACCTGTTGGGGTCATACCAGTACCTGCTGTCATCGTACCAGTATGTGCTGGCACTCTACCAGTATGTGCTGGCACCGTACCAGTACATGTTGGCATCGTACCAGTATCTGTTGGCACAGTCCCCGTACCTGCTACCACTGTACCAGTACATGTTGGCACCGTATCAGTGCCAGTACCTACTGGTACCGTACCAATGTTTGCTGTCCTAGAGCCAGATCCCGTCGTACCAAAACTAGAGCTTGCCATACCAATTCCTTGCCCTGCCGTTATGTCTTTTCCTGACACGACCTCTCTTGTCGCTGCCTAGTCCATCATACTACCTTCTAGAGTGTTTGCTGCTATTACGGCCAAGCTGATCTATGGTAACGCCACCCGCCGCTGCGCTGGTGGTTCCCCTTCATTGATTTTTCAGAATAACACCCCTATTGGTCGAACGTCTCCCATAGGGCTGGCCACCGTAAGCACTTCTTGTGGTACCAAATGTGCCGAAGATAATTTTGGCAGTGGAAACTTTACCCAGGTACTTCTCCATTGTGCCTGTAACCCTCCGTGTTGCTCCTCTTCTTCCTCTACCTGTTGTTGTGACTCTGTTTCCCCTTCCTCTACAGCTGTGTGTCCTGCCATATGAGACCCCTCATCACCACTTTCCTGTTCCTCAGTCTCTTCCACCTCCTCCGTATCTTCTGCGTTGCTGACATCTTCGACCTTGATGGATGTGTCCAATCTCCTCTTTTTGGTTGGCTGCACGGTGTCACCCAGTATGTCGAGGTGGATATAGTAGTACATAGTGGGTTTATTCGGTTCCACCCGTCCGCGTGGTTTAAATGTTCCCCTTATTTTTGGTGGTACCTGCAGGCGTACGACATCCAACAATAAGCTGATAGCATGATGGCACATGTAGAACGTCGTGTTCTAGTCTCAGGAAATCATGGATTCGTTCTTCCAGGAGTTGCCCCCAATTGTACATCCTCCCGCATTTAATCCCGTTCATTAATCCTATCATCCAGATAGCTATGTCGGAGGCGTGGATGGCTTCGGTAAGGTGACTTTTGACTAGGTCAATAACATCATCCATTCTCCTGGTGCGATAAACGCACGCTTCATTCCTCTGCCATCAGCCCAGGCACTCTTCCATTGCTCCTCCGTGAGGTCGTCTCTGCATACCAAATCCATCGACCATTTCTTTTCTTCTTTTGTGAGTTTTTTGGTTGGTTTAGCTGCAAATGCCCCTTTCTCGGGTATACCAAATACCCTTTTGAAATCCTCTGGTTTAAACGAAACTTGCACTGTGCACCCTTAGAATTGAATGACTGAAGCTCGTTCCTGTGGGTTGTATCCCTATACCGTGGTTCGCAGAACTGGCTCGAACTCCTTAATGCTGAATGTGGGCATTTGGATGGCGTGGTCGACCTGTGCCCTCCTGAGAGAATCCTTTGTCGCATGGTCTGGAGGGGTTTCTTCCCACCAGGTATGACATTCGTTGCCGGTCACCCTCTCAAATGCTACATTCTCCACCTGTGATTCCCTCTGAATCTTTCTGTACCTTTGCCCTGTTCCTAGTTTTCTTGCTGCTGGCTGGCTCTATGGTAGTCATGGCTGCACTGCAACTGCCTTGTTCTATTCTTCTTCCCTTGCCCCATCCTTGGCCGTTATTATAACTGTCGGAAAGAGTCTCTCCAGTTTGTACGGCCCATTGTACCACCCACAGTTTCGTTTTGCCAGACGACCCACTTGTTTCTTATATCTGCCTGTTGCTTGCTTGAATGGACTGTTGCGTACTGGTCTCCATACGGTACTTGTTTTCTTGTTCGTACGACTTCCTTCTCTTTAGCTGACTGTACGGTATGTGCTAGGCTCCCTACAAGAAACGGTGCTGAGATAGCCTACCGTACGGAACACCCTGCCGACCTTGGTGCCTACCGTACGAACCAAGTACGACCATCGTATGCTGTACACCTTCCTTCTAGATGCTCCCCTGATATTGTACGTCGTACGGTCTATTCCATCGGTGGCTTCTTCTTGCTGTGTCCGTACGTTGTACGATAGTAACCTTACTTTGCTCTTCGTGCGTCGTACGCTGTACGGGTTAGGCAATCTTTTGACTTTCTCTTGCACGTTCGTACGTGTGGGCCATATGCCATACGGGGAAGACCTCTGGTGCCCTTGATTCCCTGCTCATGCAATCCGTACGTCGTACGGACTTGTCCCTTCTTCTGTACCGGCCTTTTGTGTTTGTACGGTGTGCTGGCTGTAGTCCCTTCCTCTGCTTCGCCGTACAGTTACCTGCCTCCGTCTTCTTAATTCTGCCTGGCTGTTGGGTTCACTTTGCTGTCCTTGCTCTGTGCATAATGGGGTCTCTTGGAGGTTTTTATAATCACTTGTCTTTGTCAGGGTTAGGGTTAGGTGCAAATGTTTGATTAACTTGATATAAAATAAATGCCTTTTTTGCAGTCTTAATTTTTCCCTAGTGATTTTGCTTATATTTGCTTGGTATTTTAATTTTTAAATACTCGCTAACCTGGTCTTTTTTTCTTTTTTCCTGTATTTCTCCTCCTTACCCTTTATGACCCCTTTTTTAAATAGTCGTTTGACTTCCTTTATTTGACAAGCTTTTTTAAATATTAGTCTCCGTACCTTTAATTTTCCCAGGTATCCCTTGGTCTGGCTGTGCCTTCTAATTGGTCTTCTGGGGGTCGTTGGCCAGTTTATTGGGTTTGCCCTTGCCGCTGCATGATTCTCCTGCCTCCTTTGTTTTCTCCTTGCTGGCCACATACCCTGCTTCTTTTTCACCTTCTTCATTGTTCCTTTGTTCCTCATCCTGTCTTCCTTCCATTTCTTGTTTGGTTCTTGTTCGGAGTCTTCATCCCCACTGTTGTTCCTCTTCACCCCTGAGGCATCACTCAATGTCTTCATTCTTATCTTTGAGTCATGCGACCACATACATACGTGTGGTAGTCTCCTATAACATTCTTGTGCACAACACGTCCCTACGTACTCTAGATACCATATCTTGTCCATCAATGGAGCGGGTCCCATACCCTTGTATCGGTCGTCAATGAAGCAGTCCCTGTACTGTTGGTACCATTTTACTCTTTCTCCGTCAACCTCCGGTGGCCCAGCGGGGTTAGGGATCACCCGATACAATGAATTGGGTCCGGCTTCTACCACGCCTGCCTCGGAAGCGATGACGAATAGATCTTCTGTTTTCAACACCATTTTTAAACAGGGACCTAGGGTTGCCCCATATACCTCTAAGTCGAGCTCTTTCTCCAGGTCCACTGGTTCCTCCTCTTTATTTGTGTTCTCGGCTCTCCTCCGGGCTTCCACTTCTTCATCAATATCATATGCTACGTATCCTTCCCGAGGTCCTTCGTATGGGGCCCGTTTCTTCCAATGTCCTGAAACCCGCACCCACACAACTGGGTCCCCAAAATACGCATTCGTGAGGTGCTTGTGGATCTTGGGAACCGCCACACCTTCCACCCTTTTCGGTACAAGTCGTTCTTCCATGGCCGCCAAAGGCTTCGCCTAGTCGTCATCCCTTTGGGAGGGTTCTCCTTTCACCACCGGTCCTTCTTCGACTTCCTTGCTCCGGCCAATGGTCCAATGTCCTCTAGTGGCGTATCCCAGCATGTTAATCTCAATCACAGGTTTATTCTGTTCTTTGTAGATTTTCAGCTTGGAACCGTTCACCGGGTCTCTGATCGAGTTGTTGTCCAGAGTCGAAAGCTTTACTGCACCGTTCCTACCGACCTCTCTAATCTTATAGGGTTCGAGCCAACAGACTTTGAACTTCCCTGGTCGAAGTTCGTTCCGGCCGTTATACTTCAAAACTAACTGTCCCGGCCGGAAGTTGGCCTTCCGTAGATGCTGGTCATGCCAATGCTTCCATTGGCGTTGCGCCACCTCCGTTGCCCATTGTGCCATCAATCTTCGTTCATCCAGTTTTATCAAACCACCAAGCCTTGCATTCAAGCTTTCTTGGTCCCCGAGCCTGTTCTCCACCGTCACCCGAAGGCTCGGTACGGTGTACTCAGCTGGTACCACTGCCTCCTCGTACATGAGCTGGAACGGGGTATGCCCGGTAGTGACTTTGTATGTTGTACGGTACACCCATAGCACGGCTGGTAGTCTTTTCTCCCAGTCTTCCTGTTCCACCCCACACGATTTGTATATTATTGATACCAACACCTTGTTGGTTGCTTCTGCCTGTCCATTAGCGCGAGGATAGTACGAACTGGATAGGTTATGGAATATTTTAAATTTTACTGTCATGGTACGAATTACTTGATTGACGAAGTGCACTCCTCTGTCACTGGTGATTTGAAGGGGTATCCCATACCTTGTGACAATCTATTCATACAAGAACCATGCCGTACTCAAAGCCGTGTTGTCCGGCAAGGCCCTAGCTTCTCCCCACTTGGTGAGGTATTCTATGGCAACTACAATATATTTACACTGGTGCATGCTACTTGGCTTCAAAGGTCCCACAAAGTCCAGACCCCACCGTTCGAATAACTCCTGCGGCTGTGAAGGAAAGAGAGGCATGAAGTCCCTTTTGAGTGGTTTTCCCGCCTGTTGGCAAGTGTCACACCCAATCACCCACTCTCGAGCGTCAGTGTGTAGAGTTGGCCACCATAGACCGGCCAGGAGCACTTTCCTGGCGGTTGCATCTGGTCCCATATGTCCGCTTGCTAACCCGTCTTGTGCCTCCTTCAATACACCATGAATTTCCTCCATGAAACACCTCAAGATTTGGTCAGGACCCATTTTATATAAAAGCCCATTAATTAGTTGGAAGGTCTTGCTGTTTAGTGCCAGCTTCCTCCGTTCCCTTGAAGGCATCTTGTTGGTGTAAATAAATATTCATTATGGATATTATTACACTTTACTTAAGTTAACTTAGGATAATGCATCTCTTCGTAGTTTGGATTTGAGACACTTAGGGAAGTGTGCACATAGGGATAGAGCTTGTAGGAGAAATTCCACCTTTTGTGGTCTTATTTTGTTGTTACACTCCACATTCGGTGGGTCATCCACCTCTTGTGGAATATTATATTATTTCTCCTACCTAAGTATTTCTTACCTACCCTTGTTTCTCATTGAGCCACATGTCATATTTGTGTGCTCATACATCCATATGGCCTTGCCTATATAAGCAGGCCTCTATTCATTGTATTGGTTAATCCAGCTGATCATTTTGCATATTGATGAGAATACAATTTGTTCTTGTCATTCTATTGTCTCTTTTATGCTTTTCATTGTGCCCTTGATCTTGGCAAAATCCTACACATCTCTCTTGGAAATGTGGAGGTAGATGTAATGTCCCTACTAGTTAGAGATCATTAACTTGCAAAACAGATTGTTAGAACACAACAAACATATATATATATATATATATATATATATATATATATATATATATATATATAAGTAATCTAAATTGCAATCTAACTTTAATACTTAATTATCATAATCATAATTTTCATCTAATAAAAAAGGATACGAATGCCATACGAAAGTATGTCCTTAGGCGGCCATGAAGCTTGCCTTCTTGGAACCCCTTGGTCCCAAGCCCTCCAGGAAACCGAAGATGAGTTCGAATCCTGTCTTGGGTGTAACCTCTTACACCCAAGCCATCCAAGGAAGACCCTTGTCTATTCCTTGCCTTGGGTGATGCCTCCATCATCCAAGTCCTTAGAGGGGATCGGCCAGATCCGTCAAGCCCTGTCTTGGGTGTAACCTCTTACACCCAAGCCATCCAAGGAAGACCCTTGTCTATTCCTACCCAAGTGCTCAAAGGGGGTCGGCCAAATCCGTCTCTTCTTAGTTGAGTTTTAATCAACCAAGCCATACATTTGCATATCAGTTTTCAGTTCATAATCAATCCCTTTGTGTTAACATAGATTCCTAATGTATTCTTTTAACTTATAAATATCAATGTGCTATACCATCTTTAACATATGCATTACATTTCATTAAATACCTTTGTATTAAATAATCCTTCCTAATGTGTAAACTTGTGTATACAACCATTACATGATTATGCCCTTTTACCTATATTTAATGGCCAGTGAATACTACACATTAATTAATACATATATATTCACTAAACTACAATTAACATCACCTATTAATTAACATTACACATTACCCATTAACTAGTATTAATGAGTATTACACATTAACTAATAATAATGACGTTACATATTAACTAATATGAACACATTAATTAATATAATTATATTATTTAATACCCGAAACCCTCTGTTCCTTACCTTTCGATTGCAGTAGAAGACCCTTCTTCCGTTTTCTCTCCTTCCCGTCCTTTTCTTTAGTCCTTATTGCTCTTACCTTAAATAAGCCGGGAGGGGCTGTGCCCCTCCACGGCCCCCTTCCGCATGAAGGGGTGTGGGGGTAATCGCAGCCTAGGCTGCGGTTACCCACGCACCACTTCGTGCGGAAGTAACCCAGCCAATTTCGGGTTTATTTAAGTTATGTTTTGTTTGTAATATATATATATATATATATATATTAAATATATTAAATATTATATATTGTTTCCCTTTTAATATATTAAATATTAAATACATTTCATTTAAATATATAAAATACTAAATAACATTTCATTTAAATATATTAAATATTACATATCAAAATATATTAAATATCTTTCCTTTCAAATATATAACATTTCCTTTATTAAAACAAATTAAATATATTTTCTTTAGATTATTATTTTAATTGTTCATTTACAATAGCCTTATTTAATTAATCCACGCAATGATTTTACATCTCGTGATACCGTAAGGGTTATCACAGTAGATAGGTACTGCCCTATCTTTTCATACCAAGCTGGTAGTATTGCAATTTGGAACAAGTGTGCATCTGGAAAGTCTTCGTTCACTCCCTCGGCTGGTTCCCCTGATCTGATCCTTGATAGTTGATTGGCTATTACATGGGACTTTCCTGGCCGTACGATAATGGTGAAGGTGAATTCCTGTAGTAGAAGCCACCGACTTACCCTACCCTGGATGATTGGTTTATTCACCAAGTACATTATTGCTTGATGGTCCACATAAAATGTGAATGGTGTAGCCAACAAGTAGTGCCGGAACTTCTGTACTACGTACACCATCCCTAGTGCCTCTCGCTTCGTTGTGCTGTAGTTCCGTTCGGCCCTTGACACGAGTCGGATTGCGAAAAAGACGGAATGGTCCAATCCTTGTGCCCCTACCTGCGCGAGGGTAGCACCAATTGCAAAGTTGGAGGCATCGACGTGTACATGAAATTCTTTGTTCCAGTCCGAGTATACCAATATCGGTGCACTCACCAGCCGGTCTTTCAATTCTTTGAAGACTTCTTCCTGCTCCATACCCCACACGAACGACTCTCCCTTGTCAACTTACCTAAGGGCCAGGACACTTGCGCAAAGCCTTTGATGAATCTCCGGTAGTAGCCGACATGGCCGAGGAATGATTTCACCCCTGTCACGTTTGTTGGGCTCTCCATGTTGACAATTACTCCTATCTTGTCCGGGTTTGTCTTCAGACCTTCCTTACAAACGATGTGGCCCAGGAGTTTCCCTTGTGGTACCATAAACCTGCAATTCCTTGGGTTCAGGGTTAACCTAGCCTTCCAACATCTTTCCATGCACTCCCCCAGAGCCTTCAAATGGGTGTCTTGATCGCTAAAAATCGATTAGTCATCGAGGAATGCCCTGAAGTTCCCTACGGACATCTTGTCAAAAATGTGCAAAATTATTCTCTGGAAGGTTGCAGGCGCATTGCATAGTCCGAAGGGCATGCGATTATAGGCATTCACCCCTTCCTCCACCATGAATGTGGTCTTTAGCTTGTCTTCTTCTGCAATACTTATCTGGTTGTACTCGGAGAATCCATCTAGGAATGTGTATATCTCATGCCTGACGACTTCTTCGAGGATGCTGTCAGTGAATGGGATTGGGAATGGGTCTTTGATGGTTACTGCATTGAGGTACCTGAAATCTACGCATATCCTTATCTGATTAGCTTCCTTCTTAAGGGAGATGACTATTGGGGAAACCCAGTCACTAGTTTCCACTTCGAATATGATCCTTTCTTCTAGCATTTTATTGATCTCCTCATTTACTTTGGCTATGTAGTTTCTGTTCATCTTGTACGACCTGCTTCATACCGGTTGGGCTCCTGGTACGAGGGTTATGCGATGTACGCATAGCTCCGGCGGTACCCCCTTCAAGTCCTTGTAAGTCCAGGCAAAGACGTCTTTATATTCCAGGAATATCTTGAAGGCTACTGCCTTCAGCACGGGGTTCTAGTCATCCCCTACAAGTATCATCTGTGCCTTCTCCACACCTCTTTCCTCGTACTTGATGGGTTTATCTCGTTCAAACTGGTGGGCTGACGTGTCGAATGGCGTCCATTCGTGCCATTCCCTCTTAGTATCTACTGTACTCCAGGGGAAAGGATTGTTCTTCCATCCCGCCACTTGATTCTCCTATCTCGCATATTTGGAGCATGTGACACTCCGGGTGGAAGACCTCATACATAATCCTCCATTTGCCAATGAAAAAGTCTGGCCAATGAACTAGTTCCATCCTCAAAACATCCGTCCAGTTCCAACACTCCTTCCTCGTCGGGCTCTTTCCCTCTTCTGTCTCCTTCAGAACCCCACTCCCATCTATTTGAATCTTCTAAGTTGGAATCGGATGACGCGAGCTCTTCACTAATGGACTGGTTCCTTAGATCGATTACATACTTATGACTGTCACTCTCGATTGAGAGCATATTCTTTTTCCAGTTATGATTAGCTCTGGCCATGATCAACCACCCCTTTCCCAGGAGGGCATCGTATGCTTTTCTTTCCAGTGGGATGACTATGAAATCTAGAAGAAATTGCTGCATCCCGATTACCACCATTTGTGCCATGAGGGTATCGAGGGGTTTGATATTGTGTTGATCCGCACCGACCAAGTGGAAGGTTGGTGGCTAGAGTGTAGGGTTGCTGAGGCTTCATCAAGTTTCCTCCGGTAGTACATTGACTCCGGACCCACCATCCACAATGGTGTTTGTGAGCTTTTGTCCCGTTATAGCCATCTCTACTACTGCCGGTTTCCGTCCAACCCCTATCGTGAGTAGCATAGGGTTCATGGCATCCGTACCAGGTCCCTTCACCGGGTCCGTACTACATGGTTCCATCATCGTTTGGTGTTCCTGATCGAGGGTAGTGTCGTCGGTTACATTTGTCAGAGCGATCCTCAACTGTGGCATGGTCTGTAGAAGGTCGGACATCCGTACGGGTATTGTGGTTTGCAACATCTGCTTAATGATAATTTTCTCTGGTCCTGACCGGAGTGGTGTACTGGCAGCCAGATGCAAGGCCCTCCGCTCTTCTACCATCACCCGCTCGATATCCGCCCTTGCTTCCTGAAGCCTTTCCTTTTCTGTGCGAGGGTCAAGATACATGGCTTTCTTGTTTTGCACTCTTGTGATTGCCAAAACGTCCTCTCCTGATCCTTCCACATCCAACATATTCACCCCTTTTTGCTTTGGGCAATCTATGTCCTCGTGATTTCCTGGGCCACACAATCTGCACAACAAACTTCCTACCTCACCCCCGTTTTGGCATTCCTGGGCAAAGTGACCCCATTCGTTGCACTTCCTGCATTGAATCATGGGTCGCCCTTTCGCGTCGTATTGAATTCTACCCCTTGGTGTGTTATTATTGGATCTATTGTTACCTCACCGATTGTTTCTGTACCCTCCAGGGGAGGCGTTAGATTTTGTTGTTGGCTTCGGAGGTGTCGCCGGCGGTGTGGCTTGGTTGGGTTGGGCGTAGAGCACTTGTGTGCTCCATGCTTTCAAGTTGTACGGGCATTCCTTAGTGGAATGTCCCATTACCTGGCAGATGTCATAGAAAACTTTGCGAGGACAACTTCCTTTATTGTGTCCTTTAGTCTTGCAGTCAGTGCACCATAGTTCTTTTCCTTCCCTGCCACTTTCCTTGTCCCCCTTTAATTCCTTCATCATCCTCATCATATCCTTCCGGAGTGCTTGTACGGTTTTGGACCCCCCATCGCCCCCCCATCGCTGTCTTCATCCGTACTGTCACCGTCGCTCACCTGTCGCTTCCCTCGGGATGTCTTGTTTTCATTTTCAATATCCATCGCGTGGTTGTATGCTTCATCGTACGATGGCGGAGGGACCACTTTCATCGTCCTTTTCAGGGATGGTACCAATCCCTCTACAAACCATCGCTTCTTGAGGCCATCCGTCGGCTGGTTCTCCATTTTGTTAAGTAGTTCCCTGAGCCTTCTGTTATATGCACGTACACTTTCATTTTTTCCTTTTTTGGTGTTGTAAATCTCTGCCACAATCTCGTTGTCATCTCGTAGGAGTTTGAACTCTTCCTCGAAGGCCTTCTTCAGATTTCTCCAGGACGTTTTATGCTGGGCATCGAGGTCCGTATACTAGTCAATGGCTATTCCTCGCAGAGTGGCTGGGAATGCCTTCAACCAGTAGTCCTGGTTGTCCTGGCCATTTGCTTCCCAGATGGTCACGCATGTCTTGCAATGTCGTATGGTGTCCTTTGACCCGTTGCCCATGAATTTTGGGAGTTTTTGCTTCTTCGGGGTGTGTGTCATTGTTCTTTTCTGGATGGTTTTATGCAGTGCTTGGAAATGGCTACATGCCGGGAAGGTATTATGTGTCCGGGAGGTACCGTATGCTCTTGGTCTGGTTGGGCCCCTATCAGCCGGGCTTTGGTCACCTTCACTTCTATAGTCCCTCCTTCCTGGGGTTTCTGGATCTGACCCTCCTATTTTGATGCCCTCTAACAAGGACAAATTTTTTATGCCAGATAACCTTGCTTCAAAAATAGTGGTGATTTCCTCGTGCAGGTCTCGTATCGCCTCCTCTCCTTGTTCAGAATATTCCGACAGGGTGCTTTGCGACTCGGCTTCGGAGTCCTCTTCACTTGACGTCAAGTGTGGGGCCTGGTCGGCGAGATCTTCCTTCGCTACGTCTGGAAGTGGCAAGTTCCTAGCGACCTCGGCCAACTCCTTCCACGTACACGGTTTTTGTCTCTCCCGACTACAAATCTGACTCACACTTCGACTTCTGCTGTGTTTCTCCGGACTCTTTGAGTCGGCAATCTCCCTTAGCCGCCACCTCCTTTCGGCCTGTTCTTTTATGCAGAGAGATCTCCGTATAGTTCCCTCGTTTACTCCTTCGGTGGTAGTGGTACGTTTGTCTTTGTTTGGTCGTAGGGGCATCAAGTGCCAGAGGTACAGTGCCGACTAGCTTCCCTCTCCTCTTCCTCCCTACGACTCCGCTCCTCGTACCGTCGGAGGACTAGTTGCCGCCAAATTTCCTTTGTCGTCTCCTCCCTTCGGTCTCGGAGTGCAATTAGATTTCTGGCGAGTAACCTTGGAATACTTCCGAGCAGGTGAAAGATGGGGGTGCTGACGGTGAGTTCACCACGTACCGTGCCTTCCGAGACGGCTCTCTCCTGAGCCTCTCGTTGCACGTACTGCGTGACCGACACATCCCACAACTCCACCAAATCTGCCGTCAACTGATCCTCTCGTTCCTCTTCCGCAGTACTCTCTTCGTGCGTGTCGCTGTCCACGACAATTAATTGCTGGTTAAATGGCCGGCCCATTAATTCCTTCCATCTGCTGCCATAGTTATCTCCAGGTTCGTTCAAGCAACGGCGCCAAAATGTTTAGTCCTTGATGTAAGGTTGGTAAAACTCATAGGTAACACAATGTTTTCCACACGTACCAATTATTCATGTACCAGTACATTCATATGCCACAGCATAAGTGACAATGATACTAGTTAGACCAGAAGAGTTATATCTTTATTCAAGTGTCCAGAATGTCCATACATAATCTCCCCTGCCAAGGTTCCAACCAAACAATATAAGGACCCGACGATTGGTCAAGTTGCCAACCGTCACCAACTCCCAACTACTCGACAGGAACCTCTCGGCGACAAACATAAACATAAACACAACATAACACACTTGTAACTATTATTCTTACTAACACACGTTATTTACCCCTAACAACGATCCAGGAACTCCTTGACAAAGGATGGATTAGGCCCAACTCTAGTCCCTTCGCGTCGTCAGTAGTGCTAGTAAAGAAGAAGGATAGATCCATCTGGATGTGCATGGATTACCGTTCATTAAACAAAAAGACTATCAAGAATAGATACCCCATCCCCAGGATCGATGAGCTACTGGACAAACTACATGGTGCAGTCTATTTCTCCAAATTGATCTCCACTCCGGCTACCACCAGATCCGCATGAGGGAGCAAGATGTGGAGAAGACACCCTTCCATTGCCATTATGGACACTATGAGTTCTTGGTCATGCCATTTGGATTAACCAATGCTCCAGCCACTTTCCAGTCGTGCATGAATCACATCTTCAACAAGTAGTTGCGCAAGTTCCTGTTGGTGTTCTTTGACGACATACTCGTCTACATCAAAACGTGAGAGGAACATCTGAGGCATTTGGACGAAGTTTTGGGAATCATGGAGTCACAATCGTTGTCTACCAAGAGGTCCAAATGCGAATTTGGAATGATGGAGATATTGTACCTGGGACACATCATCAGTGCCCATGGGGTTCAAGTACATCAAGAAAAAATTCAAGCCATTCTGGATTGGCCGCCTCCCAAGACTCTCTCAGAGCTGCGTGGATTTCTTGGGTTGTGCAGTTATTATAGAAGGTTCGTGAAGGGATTTTCACAGATTGGTGCACCCCTAACAGATCTGACGAAGAGAGGATCCTTCCACTGGGATGTGCAGGCCCAACACACTTTCGACAAATTGAAAGAAGTTATGAGTACGTGTCCGGTTTTGGCACTACCAGACTTCACTTGGCCTTTCATCTTGGAGTGCGATGCCTCGAGTGAAGGCATTGGAGCGGTGTTGATGCAAGACCGTCACCCCATCGCGTTTGAGAGCTGGAAGCTCTCGGGAGTAGAGCGGTTGTACTCTATCTACGACAAGGAGATGCTCGCCATCATGCACGCACTGACGAAGTTTCGACAGTACCTCATCGGAGCAAGGTTTTTTCGTATGGATAGACCACAACAGTCTGCGATATTTCTTGGAGTAGAGGGATCTGAACGAACGGCAATAGAAGTGGGTGAGCAAAATCCAGGCATTTGATTTTGACATTGAGTATGTGAAAGGCAAGAATAATGTGGTGGCCGATGCTCTGTCGAGAAGGCCTGCCAAATGTTCTCTATCCTAGATTTCAGCGGATTGGAAGGAAGATCTATTGGTGGAATATTCCAAGAATACATTCGCGTGGGAGCTGATGGATTGTCGAGTGCAGGATGACAGATACAAGGTGGTTGACGACATCATTTACTACAAGGACATAATTTATTTGGTGCTCGAGTCCAAGATGAAGGAATTTTTTTAAAAAGAAATGCATGACTCACCCTTGGCCGGACACCCAGGATACTTGAAGACCTACAGAGATCCAGGAAAGGTTCTCTTGGAAGGGCTTTAAGAATGACGTCCAGCAGTACGTGCGAGAATGTTCCACCTGCCAGCAGAACAAATTTGATCACTCCTTACTTGTCGGACTACTTCAGCTGTTGCCAATTCCCGACCAGAAGTGGGATAGCATCTCAATGGATTTCATTATTGGGCTTCTCAAGGTGCAAGGGAAGGATTGCATCTTCGTCGTGGTAGATTGTTTGACCAACTATGCCCATTTCTTTGCCATCTCCACTAGATACTAGGCATCTCAAGTGGCCAAGTTGTTCTTCCGAGAGCTATTCCACTTGCATGGTCTTCTGCAGAACATAGTGAGTGACAGGGATAGCCGCTTCCTGAGCACCTTTTGGATGGAGTTATTTCGGTTGGCAGGAGCCGAGTTGTCGCTAAGCACAAGCTACCATCCATAGACGAATGGACATACAGAGACCTTGAACAAATGGTTGGAGGGTTATCTTAGGAACTATGTCTCAGCACAACAGAAGGCATGCGTCCGTTGGTTACATTTGGGTGAACACTGCTACAACACCACCTACCACATGTCGATAGGTATGGCGCCTTTCAAAGCACTGTATGGTTATGAACCTTAGTCTTTCGTGGATCTGGCATTGGGTGATAGTCGCGCACCAAGGGCCAAGGATTGGTTACAGGAGAGTTTGGACATCCTAAGATCTCTCAAGGATAACCTGCAGAGGGCTCAAAACTAGCAGAAGATGTATGCGGATCGACATCAGATTGAGCGGAGTTTTGAGGTTGGTGATCTGGTATACCTCCGACTTCAATTGTACAGACAATCCTCCCTGAGGATATGTGGTAAGGAGAAGTTGAAGCCGCGTTTCTATGGACCCTATAGAGTGGTTCGGAGAGTGGGTGAAGTCGCCTACAAATTGGAACTTCGTGAGGGGAGTCAGATTCACAATGTTTTTCATGTGTCATGCCTCAAAAAGGCCGTTGAGCAGTGTGTCACAGTGTCGAAGGATTTGCCACCCATTGACGAAGAAGGGAAACTAATTCTGGAGCTGGCTGAGATCATCGAAGTCAGGGAAAAGAAGCTGAGGTAGCGCATAGTCAAGGAGTTCCTTGTGCGATGGAAGGATCTGCCGATCGAGGATGCCACCTGGGAAGGCAAGTAGATTTTGGAGCATCCAAGTCTGCAATTGCTTGAGGGCAAGCAATTCTCCGGCAAGGAGGACTGAAATGTCCCCGACACTATTAAATAATTTAATAATTGTGTGTATGGCCCCGAAAGTTAAATTTATTATATCTCAGGCCCTTTTTACTTTTGGCAGTAACATTTTGGCCATGTCGGCTGTTTTTGTAATCCTTCGGGAAGTTTCTTCGAAGCCATATAAATGGTCGAGTTAGTCATTGTCATATGTATGCGAGTTTGGTATTTTCTTTGTATGTGCGAATTCCAGTTGGAGTTGAGTTGTCAGCCATTTCGGAGGTGGAAGATCCTCCCTACTTGGCATCCGCAGTTTCGGTGGGAGTAACTCCTCACCCTACTCTACTCTGCCCTCAGTCCGGGATTTTTGTAATCTGAAGTTCTATCATTATTGCATCTGAATTTCTCCTTGCATGTTTGGTGTGTTCATTCTTGTGCCAAATCGTGTTAAACTAATCATATTGTCCAACATATTAGGGAACCATCTTTCTGAGGCCAAGATTATTAATTTCGCACAGGAGAGTCAATTGATTGAAGGCAGGAGCGTACGGGTGGAGTGCCGTATAGTGTAGGCTGCATTGGGCGTACGAAAGGGAGGACCGTACTGTGCCAGTTGTACGGTGTATTGGTCGTACAGTGGACGGTGTTGGTCGTACGATACAACTTGAATTGACCGTACAGTGGAGTGGGTTGTCCGTACGAGGTGGAGGCTGTTGACCGTACGGGGAGGTTGTGATGCCGTACGTGTACGGTACACTACAGACAACTTTATTGGCAAAACATTTTCTTTTTGTGTATATCATGAAAGCCAATTAGGGATTCATGGGTTGAAATAGGAGTGACCATTGCTTTTAATGGATGGAAAGATTGCAAAAATTAGCCTTTGATTAATGTCAGTTTAGTGGCCCAAGAGGGGTAATTTTTTGAAGGCAGTTAATTGTGAGAAGCAAGTGAAGGATGCAAACTTTATTTACAAAAACCTCATTGAGCCCATTGAGATGGTGGGTGCTAAGAATGTTGTTCAAGTCATAACAGAAAATGGTTGGTTGAGGAAATGCATAATCACATTTTTGTGACGCTATGTACCATTTGTTCCCTCAACTTGTTGATGCTAAAAATTGGCACTTAGTGGGGAAAGAAATATACATTGAGGATGAGGAGATTGAAATGTTCATGACAAACCATCATGTGTCACAAGGCATCTTCAAGACCTTCAATTTGGAGTTGTTGGAGGTAAAATTTATGAAATCTCAATATTTATCTTAAATTTAATTTTTGTGGCATTTATTTTTTAAATTTTAATTTGTTATTAACTTTTTATTTATTACATTAGGTTATTGAGACTTGATTTGCATCACACAATCAAGTTTAAGACTTGTGAAGGTGTGAGAGGCATTGAGTGCCATGGTCATAAGCAACCAATGGAGTGCATGGAGGCATCTTGAATGATGGTTGGTTGGCTTATGTGGGTTACATCTTGAGTTTCACCGAGTCCATCATGAATCTGATCAGGTTTGTTGATATAGATCAGTTGTGTTTGGAAGAAATCTATGATGGCATAGACAGCATGATAGAAAAATTAAGAATAATAATAGCAAAGAAGAAGAATGACCCTATATAAACATTTTTTTGAAGGGTGGACAAAATTGTTGTTGATCATTGGAACAAGATGACCACATGCTTGCATATCCTTGCATTTGCATTGTCTCCCAAAAATTATACCATGACAATACTTTCTTTGCATAGGAGAATGGCATCATATAGAGAAAGTGGAGTTGTTGAATGGTACAAGAAAGCATTTTGAAGAAGATGTCTAGATCCAGAAGTGGTGGATAATGTTAGAATTGAGTTATTCACATTTTTCCAGATAAGTATAAGATGAACACTTATTGATGGTGATACCTCCATGGGCAAGGTTCTGTGTTCCTCCAACCTCTTGCAATCAAAATTCTGTCATAGGTAAGCATTTTTTATTTTTCAACATTCTTATCATTCTTTTGCATTTTTTTTATTTTGAAGTTGTATTGACTTTCTCTTATTTCAACAGGGTGTGAGTTCTTTGGCTAAGTAGAATTGGAGCACATACTCCTTTATTTATTTTGTTAAGTGCAACCAATTGGTTGCAAATTTGTCTCTTATCATTTAAGGAAGTTGACTATAAGCAAGGGGCCACAAAGAATAGTGATATAACCCTTTAGTCTGTCAACTTGGATGTATTTGTTTTAGAGATTGCTAGAGTCACTTTAGATGATGATGAGCTCCTACACGTGATGTAGCTAGTGGAGTGGCCCCATAGTTGTTTGTGATTCAAATGAAGTTGCACTAAGCGATGATTTAGATCTATAGAGCAAGATGCATATTTTGTTATTGTAATTTGCATTTTCTGTTACTATTCACCATATTCAAATTTGTAATAATTTGACACATAATATAATATTGAATTATTGATGTTTATCAGTGATCACTATCAAGTATCATAGTAGCAAATATCAAATGTATTTTCAATTCTGTATAGTTATTTTTCATATATATGTACAGCCATACCCATACCCAAGAGAGCTTTCTTTTTTGGCCATACTAGCATACCCACAAACTCATACCCTTTCCTGAACCAGAACCAGCAACTAGGATTTAATGCAATTCAATTGATGGAGTAGGAAGTTGGGGGCTAGCTTTACATCAGCGAGACACAGCTTCTACCACCTGATCCTGTCGTAATTGATACAGTAGCAGTTATAAAGATTTATTGAGTGCATATGAGCTTAAGTGTTAATTATTAATCTCCCAACAAGAGCAATGTCGTGTGTTCTCATGGCAACATGCTATATTATTCCTTATGAATAGCAACATTCAAAGGATTAAAATTTAAAAATATCATGAATGGTATCATCAGACCCCTATGGTATTAAAGATGCATATGAATGTGCAGAATTACTCCACAACAATCAACTCTTGCATTTGCTTCCCTGTAACAATGATTAAAAAAAAGTCTCAATGCTAGATTTAAGAGCCAAAGCATCATCAACCGACTGTTAGAACCACTCCACACAGTTACCTTCCCTTATAGCATCTATATTAAGGTTGCAATTGCCTTTGATAATAAGTTTATGATAAGTCTATAACCACCATACATTGACACTTTGAGACTTTTTATGACTCTTCCACCTCTACTATATTGTTGGTTGCGCTGTTTGTGGACTCTAGACACTTTATATTTCCATCTTGAACTCTAAATGGCACCTAATCCAAGTACAGACAAGAATGGCAGTGAGCAGTCATGCTAAGGCTTTGCACCACTGTTGGATCCAGTGATTCATTGTGCTTTCTTAGCTCCTTAAGCAGAAGACCACATTAAACATCCCAGCATGCATATGCAATTGGCTGCCTGAAGATTCTCCCACGTGGGACATCCCTTACTGCATCCTTTGAACAATGGAATACAAACTGCCATCCAAAATTGTTATGGACCGTCTTTGTGAGTGAATCTTCTTGTACTTGCATAAATATATATTGTAGGCTTTTTCTTGGCTCTCTTAGACTATTAGCAGTTCAAGTAGACATTCTACATACATAGGAAGCTCCGCATTTCATCAAGCTAGAGAACATGGCATTTCTCTAACTTGTAACATTCAGTACACCTCCCATTTATGATTAACAGAAGAGCTCTATTTGCCACATTACTCTATTCTTTGAGCGTGCACAAATTTTCTAGTTTATGTTAATAGTATTCTTGTTTGGATTCTCACTATAACTCAATAACCTCTTGCTTTAGAAGCTGTCCTTTGTGCCACCATATATCCTTGGTGCACTCAGCATGTACCATGCCCTCATCTCTTCCTCCTCCTAGTTCCCTATTCCTGGATTGCTTTTAGCAGCTGTATTGAAACTGAAATTTGAGTAACCTCCTTGGTGGGAAAGGTGAAGAATGGGGAATACCTCTTTTATCTGATTTAAAGAATTTTCTTTACATGTCTTTATTGGGTTAAGATAACTGTGAAAGCAAGGAACCAAACATCTGAGCAACCTTTACTCAACGCTATAACTTAATTCACAAACTACACATTAGAGCCATATATCATATAGATAACCAAGGTTAATGCAGAAACCAAGTCAGCTACTCCATAACCATATTCATCATTATTACACGAGCCTAGGTGCATAACCTGTCAACCTCCTTATTAGAACAATCAAAAGCTATCATGTGGCTAATGTTTACCAAAGTTGAATTTGTTCATATTTATATGTTCAATATGTTTATAAGATTGAATTCTATATTTGTAATCTCAAGCTACTTCAAGAATAGATGGGCTGTCTTTTGTAGAAATGAGCCATTAGCTTTGTTTAAGGTAAACTTAGAAATCAGCCATAGTCTTAGAAGTTGCGACTTCATAGCTGTCTAAAGCTTTTGTAACCGTGCACTTTGGTGGGCCAAATTGGGGATGGCTGTGAACTAAACTGTCCTTAATGTTTGTAGAAGATTGGACTAAATCCTTGTGAATTGCTACCTTTTTTTTCTCATCACAGACATATCTGCTGGAACAACCATATCTAAGGAATGTTATGTGTGCAACTTGAATTATTCATCAGTTTGATAGTAACAATTATTTCTAAGGAATGTAGTGTATGTGACTTGAATTATTCTTCAGTTTGATAACCTTTTGTGTGCAGCCATTAACAACTGCTAATATTGCCATGTGAAGCCGTTTTTAGATTTAACCATCACCAATTAATGGCTCCTTAAATGCAGGCCCTGAGTAGCTTTGTGAAATGGGCACCCCCTGTTCGGTACTAAATTTATGTCCTTTTTACTTAGTGTAATTTTGTCAAACAGTTGGCTTGCAAGCTGACTACTGGATTTTTTTTGGTTCTTGATTTGCAATAGGATCAATTGGATAAACTGATATTTATTGTAAAGCTTTCAAAGTTTATTCAATATAAAAACAACCAGACATATCAAATACCAAAAACAAGAAGATTAATGCTGATGGTATTTATTTAATTCCAACTCCAAACATACAAATCAGATCTGAAGAATATTACAGACCATATGATAATAAACAAATTCAAACCTGAACTCCACAAGTATAGAACTTGCTGAAAACATTGTTCACACACTGTAGCTGCACTATTCACGGCACTGTAGCATTTTTACTATTCACGCGGCACTGTAGCAAAACACTATTCACGCGATACTGTAGCAAAACACTATTCACGCGGTACTGTAGCAAAATCAATATCTTCAAATCTGCACTTTCAAACCCCTGTAAAAACATCATGCAAGAGCACCAAATGAAGCCCAATGTGTTTCTTGAATGAAAACACCATTAATCCTCCTGACTGTGTCTTTCAACAGCGAAGAGAATGCTAACAAAGAGGGATTCCGTCTTCCAAGCCCAATAATCAGATCTCTACGAAATCCAACAGCATAACATTAATTTCATCCCAGCATATCCCAAAAGAGAGCTCTCAACTTCCATTTATATCTTCTTCCTGGATGCAAACACTTCATTTCCTAAATGTGGGATAATACATTTTAGAATAAAATATTATTTCCCACAATGTACACATTAAAGGGAACTTTTAATATTTTAAACATTACTTTATATTCCTAACCTTATAATATAACGATAAAGTTAAATATTTAATTTAACTTTACACTTTATCGTTAAATATTAAAACATTGTTGATAATCCCTTTAAATCATTGTCGCCTTCAAATATTTTTTACTGATAATTATGCCAACCAAGGAAACACTAAAAATTTCAAGTCACTGCTTGGAGACTAACTTACTATAAATAGTAAGTGTCTAGAAACCCTGTCAAAGCAGCACCGATTGGCCTGAAACTGAAAACACTTAGGCCAAAACACCTCAGGATCCCACCAATGTCCTTGTTAGCCTTCGGGACCGTGTCAGAATAGGCTAACGACACCCCATATCATGTTGTGCTAAAAAGGGGACATTACAGTCCACCCCCCTTGAAATTGCTTGTCCTCAAGCAAATTCGGTCCTGAATGTTGCAATACCTGCTCATTCTCCCATGTAGCATCCTCACCTGGCAGGTCTCTCCATTTCACCAAGTATTCCTTAACGATTCTGTTCCTGAGTGTCCTTTCCCTGACATCCAGAATAGCTTCGGGTACTAACACAAGCTTCCCCTCCTCATCCAAAGGGGGTAAATCTGCAGAAGGCACTACACTCTGACCAATGGTTTTCTTAAGCCTAGACACATGAAACACATTGTGCACCCGACTGCCCTCTGGAAGCTCAAGCTCATAGGCGACTTCGCCCACTCTGCGAATCACCCTGTAGGGACCATAAAATCTAGGCTTCAATTTTTCAGCTCCGCTCTTCTTGAGTGATGACTGTCTATATGGTTGTAGCCTCAAGTAAACCATATCCCCTACCTCGAAACTGCGCTCTATTCGGTGCTGATTAGCGTACAATTTCTGTTGATTCTGGGCCTGCTGTATATTCTCCTTGAGCACTTTCAAGATGTCCTAACTATCCTACAATAAGTTTTTGGCTTTGGGCACTCTGCTGTCCCCCAAAACTAAATCCATGAAGCTAGGTGCGTCATAACCATAGAGTGCCATGAAAGGAGTCATCCTGATGGACATATGATAAGTGGTGTTATAACAATACTCTCCCATATGCAACCATCTGACCCAAGCCTTTTGTTGTGCAGTTACATAGTTCTTCAAATATCCTTCCACCCATTTATTCACAATCTCTGTTTGCCCATCTGTTTGCGGATGATAACTAGTGCTAGGTGTAAGATCTGTACCACACAACCTAAACAACTCTTGCTAAAAAACACTCATAAACTTACTATCCCGATCACTGACAATGAATCTGGGCAACCCATGTAACCTGAATATCTCTCTAAAGAAAAGATCTGCCACCTGTGCTGCTGTGTAAATGGACGGAATAGCAAAGAAGTGAGCGAACTTCGTCAAGCAGTCCACCACCACATAGATGCAATCCCTTCCCTGCACTCGTGGTAAACCAGTGATGAAGTCCATCGAAATACTTTCCCATTTCCTATCAGGAATGGGCAAGGGCTGTAATAAACCTGCAGGAAATGTGTGCTCTCCCTTATTCTGTTGACAAACCGCACACTCCCTGACATACCTCTGAACATCATCCTTGAGCCCTCTCCATGAGAACCGCTCTCGGATCTGCCTGTAGGTCTTGAAGATCCCCGGATGCCCAGCTGTGGGTGCATCATGAAATGCCTTCCGTATCACCTCTCTCAAATGTGATGACGGAATCAAATAAACCCTGTCCTGAACTCTGATCAATCCATCTATCACCTCATAGCGATCATCCTGTATAATACCTGAAATCAATCCAGAAGCCCAAGCATCTCCGACATACTCTGCTATAATCTGATCTCTCCAATCTCCTGAAATCTTTGCCAGAGCACATAAGTGAGGTCTCCGAGATAAGGCATCAGCCACCACGTTTTTCTTACCTTTGACAAACTCTATGTCAAAGTCATAAGCCTGCAATTTAGTAACCCATTTCTGTTGCCGGTCATTAAGATCACGCTGGTTCATGAAGTATTTAATACTGTTGTGATCAGTTTTGATCACAAAACGCCCACCTACCAAATATGATCGGAATTTAGCCAATGCATGCATTATGGCCAACATCTCCCGGTCATAGACAAAATAACTCCTTTCAACTCCCCGGAGCTTTCTACTCTCGGATGCAATGGGATGCTTCTCCTGCATCAATACTGCTCCAATCCCATCACCCGATGCATCACAATGAAGCTCAAAAGGCTTCGTGAAATCTGGTAGAGCTAGAACTGGACATGAAGACATTACCTGCTTGAAATGCTCAAAACACCTCTGTGCTGCCCCTGTCCACACGAAGGCCCCCTTCTTGGTGAGATCTGTCAAAGGCGCTGCCGTCTGTGAAAAACCCTTAACAAACCTTCTGTAGAATCCGCAAAGACCAAAGAATCCCTTAAGCTGTGTGAGGTTCGTAGGAGTAGGCCAATCAACTATAGCTCTAATCTTTTCAGGGTCTACTCGAACTCCATCTGCACTAATAATATGCCCAAGGTATAGTAATTCTGTCATACCAAACTCACACTTAGACTCCTTGGCATATAAAGACTCTCTCTCTAGGATAGATAATACCTCCTCCAAATGCTGTGAATGTTCCTCCCAGGTCTTACTGAAGACCAAGATGTCATCAAAGAAGATCAAGACAAATCTCCTCAACTGCTCCCTGAATACCTGGTTCATACAACTCTGAAATGTAGCGGGTGCATTGGTTAGTCCAAATGGCATAACCATAAACTCAAAGTGGCCATAGTGACATCGGAAGGCTGTTTTCTCAATGTCCTTTGCTCTCATCCTGATCTGATGGTATCCGGATCGCAAATCAATTTTGGTGAAGAAGCATGCCCCATGCAATTCATCAATCAGCTCATCAATCCTAGAAATGGGATACCTGTTTTTAATTGTTTTCTTATTCAGTGCCCTGTAATCGATGCACATGCGCATTGTCCCATCCTTCTTCTTCACCAGAACTACTGCTGAAGCAAATGGGCTTTTGCTAGGCCTAACGTGCCCCATCTCCAACAACTCCTTAATTGCCTTCTCTATCTCATCTTTGTGTTTCTTAGGATGACGATAAGGAGTGATCATCACTGGTTTGGATCCCTCCTCGAGCTCAATAACATGCTCTGCACCCCTGTCAGGAGGAACCCCATGAGGAATATCACTGAATACCTTGGCATGTCTGTCAAGAATCTCCTGTATATCTGATGGATGACTCTTCACTCGAGGCTCCGGTGAAGATGACATAACTAAGCACTCTGTTGCCCACTCTATGTCATTATGCCGAAAAAGTCTCTCCATTCTCCTCAAAGAGACTACCCTGCAACTCCCATCTGAAAGTCCCCTGAGTACAACAGTCCTACCCTCATGCTGAAACCTCATTTCCAACTTCGCTAGGTTGAAAGTGAACTCAACCAGCGATGCCATCCATGTCATACCGAGGATGACGTCGTAATCTCCCATGTCCACAACATAGAAATCATCCTCCAACTCATAGCCATCTCCAAATCTAATGTGAAGATTTGAAACCTTCTGAGTACATAATAGCTTTTGGCCATTAGCCACCATGACTCTAAAACCATCATGCTCCTCTGTCTGTAAGCCTCTCCTGGCTACCAACTGTGTATCTATAAAGTTATGTGTAGCCCCAGTGTCAATGAGAGATATCACTTTCTGCCCCTGGATAGTCCCCCCGACTTTAAATGTGATTGCCTTTTGGGCCCCTGTCAAGCGTGCCAACGATCTATCCTCCTTAGGAATGCTGCTCTCCTCTATCGTGTTACCCTCATCTGAGTCGGAGTGCTGATCCTCCCCCTCTGACTCTGACTCCTCTGCTGAAAAATACTCCATTTGATTTGCCTTAGCCTTGAGAGGGCATTTATGAGATAAGTCCCAAGGCTCTCTACACTGGAAGCACAGTTTCTTCTTTCGAAGTTCATTCAAGGTTTCACTGTCTAGTCCTTTTGATCCTTCTTTGGGTTTGTTATACTCTTTCTGAAATGGTTTTTTGTCTTTGTCCTTGCGGTAGGAAGAATATGTTGAATGGTATTTTCCTTTGTATACCGAAGGGGCTAAATCTCGTGCCTTTTTAGTTGCTTCTGCTAAGGTGAGTGGATCATGTCCCTTCACCCAACCACGTAATGGATCAGCAAGCCCATCACAAAATAACACCACCAATCTCCTAGGAGAGATGTCAGTAACAAGTACAGACAAACACTGAAACTCGGCGATGTAAGCATCCACAGAACCTGACTGTTTTAACTGTGCTAGCTCCTTGAAATGTAACTCGGGATCCCTAGTGTCAAATCTCTCAATCAATCTTTCTGTGAATTCCTCATAGGATGTAATCTGATTATGTCTCAAAGTCACCATGCCATGATGCCACTATTCATGCGCAACGCCGTCCAAATGCATAGCCGCATACTTGATAGCCTCCTCCTCAGGCATAGGATTTAGCTGCAAGTATGTATCTACCTTCTGCACCCAAGCTCGTGCGGTCATCTTCCCTGAAGCATCATAATAAGGCAAGGAAAGTTTTCCAACTTTTTTTCTTAGCTCAAAATTCTGATTCCTCCCTCCTGCTCTAGGCATATGTCTCATCCTCAAGTCCATATAATCTCTGAGGGAAATATCTGCCTGAAACTCGGGTCCACTGGCCTCCCAGTCCCTCATGAACTGACCCTGTAACTCAGTAATCTGCGGTTCATTCACTGGTTGAACCGGATCCCTAGGTGGGAAGGTGGGTAGAAGAGGTCTCGAGCTCGCTGTTCGAGCTGGACGTGCAACGTGTCTAAAGTTATCCGCCTCATTCCCATTGTTGCCATGTCCATTATTACCATTAATATTATTCTCAGGGCCATTGTTGTTGCCTCGGCCTCCATTATTATCATCGCCCCTATTGTTATCGTTTCCCCCATTGTTATTGTTTCCATTGTTGGCATCACCTGGATTAATGTTGACGCCCATCTGTCTAGCCATACGCTGCAACATCATGTCTATTCGCCTATTCTGCTCCTGCTGCATACGCTGCCCTTGCTCTAATGTACCCAGTAACTGTCTGAACATTACCTCTCCCTGATCTGGACCGATATTCCTATCATCTCGGTCACCCATACTGCTGTCCTGATCAAAGAATATCTCCTCTATGTTTGTATGACTGAATTTTATGTCCACCTGCACGGATGAACTAGTCTGCTCGCTCCGTGAGTTCAAATTTCTGTTTTGTCTTGCTTTGGTATGGCGGAAGTTATAAGGCCCCTGTTGCATGCTTAAACATACATGCTTAGCATGTTTTTTAATTCATTAATTTCTGATTTTAGTGTTTTGATATTTTGTTAAACACTTTTCTCTCTATCCAGCTGTTCCAAAGTCTCTGTAAGATCTCCACAGGATGGCAGGACTTATAGCTCTGATACCACTGAAATGGGCACCCCCTGTTCGGTACTAAATTTATGTCCTTTTTACTTAGTGTAATTTTGTCAAACAGTTGGCTTGCAAGCTGACTACTGGATTTTTTTTGGTTCTTGATTTGCAATAGGATAAATTGGATAAACTGATATTTATTGTAAAGCTTTCAAAGTTTATTCAATATAAAAACAACCAGACATATCAAATACCAAAAACAAGAAGATTAATGCTGATGGTATTTATTTAATTCCAACTCCAAACATACAAATCAGATCTGAAGAATATTACAGACCATATGATAATAAACAAATTCAAACCTGAACTCCACAAGTATAGAACCTGCTGAAAACACTGTTCACACACTGTAGCTGCACTATTCACGACACTGTAGCATTTTTACTATTCACGCGGTACTGTAGCAAAAACACTATTCACGTGGTACTGTAGCAAAATCAATATCTTCAAATCTGCACTTTCAAACCCCTGTAAAAACATCATGCGAGAGCACCAAATGAAGCCCAATGTGTTTCCTGAATGAAAACACCATTAATCCTCCTGACTGTGTCTTTCAATAGTGAAGAGAATGCTAGCAAAGAGGGATTCCGTCCTCCAAGCCCAATAATCAGATCTCTACGAAATCCAACAGCATAACATTAATTTCATCCCAGCATATCCCAAAAGAGAGCTCTCAACCTCCATTTATATCTTCTTCCTGGATGCAAACACTTCATTTCCTAAATGTGGGATAATACATTTTAGAATAAAATATTATTTCCCACAATGTACACATTAAAGGGAACTTTTAATATTTTAAACATTACTTTATATTCCCAACCTTATAATATAATGATAAAGTTAAATATTTAATTTAACTTTACACTTTATCGTTAAATATTAAAACATTGTTGATAATCCCTTTAAATCATTGTTGCCTTCAAATATTTTTTACTGATAATTATGCCAACCAAGGAAACACTAAAAATTTCAAGTCACTGCTTGGAGACTAACTTACTATAAATAGTAAGTGTCTAGAAACCCTATCAAAGCAGCACCGATTGGCCTGAAACTGAAAACACCTAGGCCAAAACACCTCAGGATCTCACCAATGTCCTTGTTAGCCTTCGGGATTGTGTCAGAATAGGCTAACGACACCCCATATCATGTTGTGCTAAAAAAGGGACATTACACTTTGTGGAAGGCTTGGGTTGTAAAGGTTTTCTTGTTAATTATTAGATATTTCTTAATCCTATTTATGCATGAGTTTGCTCCATACTCCAGGGGCCCCTTAAGTATTGCTTGATTTTAAAAGCAATTATGATCTAGATAACCTAGAGCCATTTTGAAGTCTATTAAAATCAAGATAATTTTTGACGTGCTTTTTTATTGAATGTTTGCATGTTTTGTTTTGTCTCAATTTTGCACTGTATTCTGTAAATGATTTCTGTGAAGTTGCTAGGCTAAAGTGTTTGACAGCTTCTGAACGTAGTTTGGAAGCTGATTTAAAGGGCTTTATTATATTATCATAATGATTTAGGAAAGCTGCTTTAAAGGACTTTATTATATTATCATAATTATGTACCAAAGCCGCTTTAAAGAGCTTTATTACTTTGGAAGCCGCTTTGAAGGACTTTATTATACTATAATAAATTAATAATGATATACCAAAGCCTATCGCCATTGACAGCAGTCTTAATACAAGAGATGGCATGAATTGGCCATTATCTATATTTTTTATTTAGACTTGTCTGGTTTATATACAATGAGTACAGTCTAATAAAATCTTATGAATTGGTCATGCATTCATTTATCAATGTAATGATACATTAATTACACAAAACCATACAACATGGAGAGCCACAGCTTTAATGTAGAATAAGAATTAAGCATCACCTGAAGATAGCATGTGTTTCGACGAGAAACACACTAATATGATCCTCCAGATTTACTCACCTGACAATATTGAAACCTACCACCACTGAATTGGAGTCAAATGCTTTCTCAAAAGGTTTTTATAGTTAATTGGCAAAGAATTATAACTGGAATTATGTGCAAGTGAATCCCTTGAAAGTTGGGAATCCTCTTGACCATCTGTGTTAAATAAAGAATAATGACAACGAACTCTATAGTAATTGTTGAATATCTATTGCATGCTTTGCATCTTTTACACCCATTATAGACTGTACACATTGATACAATTATTTGGGGTTCTGATAAATGTTTTTTCGGCCTATAGTTTTATATCCATTGTATTGCAATTCTGCTTAATGGTTTCCTATATTGACATGCTTATCAATTCTCTTATATGGATGAGGGCCAAGCTCAACTGCAAGTTATGTTATTATATTATGAAAGGTTGAGTGCATATAGAAAATGCTATTTTGTTGGGTTTTTTCCTGAAAGTTTTTTCTAGGACAATAACTCTTGTTATACTGTGAGTGTGCCACTATTTTCTTTTTAGTACATTTAAAATTTTGTCAGTATTGCTTAATAGCTTTATTTCTCTTCCAAAATGATTCATAAGGTTTAGTTCTTTCAGGGGTAAAATATTTACCAAAGTTCAGAAGCTCAATGACAGTTGAAAAATCTCAAAGCTAAATGACACAAATTTATGCATAACTATAAAAATGATATTAAAAATATTTTTAAGCCTAATGGTCGCAATTGTAAAT
Organism: Cryptomeria japonica; assembly: GCF_030272615.1. Lineage (NCBI taxonomy): Eukaryota > Viridiplantae > Streptophyta > Pinopsida > Cupressales > Cupressaceae > Cryptomeria > Cryptomeria japonica. The sequence goes on from NC_081408.1 coordinate 771,311,568, forward strand.
GATCAATTTACATTCAATATGCAAGTTATAATTCTATTATCTGATTTGTATTATTAAGTTCTTATTGTATATGTCTAACTATCTTCTTGCTTGTGGCAGATGTGAGGAGCATTTAATATTTTCTATGTCCTATCTCAAGAATGCCACTTACTATAAGTATATGACAAAGGAGGCATGATCAAACAATGCCTTGATCGGTCATGACCGATCAAGACATTACTTGATCGTACCTTTTTGTTTATACTAACAAAAGCATGTTACGGTAAATGCCAATCGGTGATCATAATCGAAGTTCATCAGTGTATTTAACCCAACGCTAGTAACTGATAGTATATCGGTGGCTGTCAATGCTAACAGCCGATAGTTATTGGTGTGTTAGCCTTGACAACCGATAACTATCGGTGTAGACTAACACACCGATAACTATCGATGATTAATACATTGCCACCCGATATATATTCCGATATACCTTATATGCAACCCGATATATATTATATGCACCACGATATAATATTACATGTAACCCGATATAATATATATTCAATTCGGTATATATTAATCGGTGTCATCATCATTTATGTTTAGTTGATATTCATCTAAATACAGAGTTCATTAGATAGATGAACATGAGGAAGATACATAGTGTGATTATCAATAGATTGCTCATATCCAAATATAGAATCGCTATCAAGGATGAATTAATTGCTTGATGGTTTTATCATAGTTATCGACATGATAAATGATTGAATGAGAGACTTCATTTATCTCTCATTCAATCATTTATCTTACCGAAGCTATTATGTATTAACACTCCCTCTTAGCTAGGTAAGATGAATGTAGACAATAAATTCAAGCATCATAATTTAATTGATAGCGATCATTTTAGTCATTCACGGGAATCATACCATCTAATCATTTGGTATGTAGTATCACCTAAACACGTAATACTGAAGTTCATCACATCAATCTTGTGATTGATAGGATATCACCTAAGCATGTGATATCAGTATTGCCTACACACAATACTTAAGGATAATCATATGAGAAAGATTAATTTCTCACCTTATCCTAGTTGTGATAAGTGTACTAACACTTTATACAAATGTTTTATCACAACACAATCATCGCACATCCATGACATACTAGAGATCCAACATGATAGCTGGTTTGGACATTATAAGATCGTCACCTTATAATGTCCCCATACAAGTGTTCACTATCTTGAGAGATCGTCACCTCTTAGATGTGAACCCAGGGGATAGAATCCAAAAATTGTCCTAACATGACAAAGAGGTTTACACATTAAACATCTTATAGGTATGCAAATATAGATTACAAAGCAATTTACCTTTCTGTCATACCTAAACCTTTTCTGAAGTGATCAACCTTCACTCTGGAAAGGGGTTTGGTCAGAATGTCTGCAGTTTGATCTCCTGTACAAACATATTCTAGTTGGATTGCATTCCTATCTACCATATCTCGCACATAGTGGTATGGAATCTCAATATGTTTGGATCTGTCATGAAACACTGGGTTTACTGAAAGTTTTATGCAACTCTGATTGTCATAGTGTATAACTGTGGGTTTCATAGGTTCTCCAAACAATCCTACAAGCAACTTCTTGAGCCATACTGCCTCTTGGGCAGCCATAGAAGCTGCAATGTATTTTGCCTTGGTGGAACTTTGAGCTACAGAAGACTGCTTCCTGCTGATCCAAGATATCATAGCTGAACTTAGACTGCAGCAACACCCTGAGGTGCTTTTCCTCTGTTACACTTCCAACCCAATCTGAATATGTAAATCCATGTAATTCTATCTCAACTTTTTGTATTTGAGACCAAGGTTTAGAGTACCTTGTAGGTACCTCATAATGTGCTTCACTGCAACCAGGTGTATCTCCTTTGGTTCACACATAAACTGACTTAGAGCATTGACTGCATAACAGATATTTGGTCTTGTATTTACCTAATACATCAGGGACCCAATCATCTGTCTGTATTGAGTAGAATCAGTGGGTTGTGACTCTGTTGCTGCTTCTTTAAGTTTATGTAAGTTGGTTTCCATAGGGGAGGTCATGGGTCTACAATTTAACATTCTGAATCTCCTCAAAATATCCAAAGTGTACTTTCCTTGGTTTAGTATGATGTTGTCAGAATTCTACCATACTTCTAACCCTAGGAAGTAATGAAGGAATCCTAAGTCCTTCATATCAAATTCTTTAGATAGATCATTTTTGCATTGTTTTATAAGTTGATCACTTCCTATGATTAATAAGTCATCAACATATAAGATCAATATTAGCATATCATCTTTATTTATTTTGTAGTAGAGATTAGGGTCTACATTTTTGGAAAAACCTAGTCCTAAGAGATAGGTGTCTATTCTTTCATACCATGCCATGAGAGCCTGTTTGAGCCCATAGAGAGGTTTCTTGAGTCTACACACATGAGACTCTGTGTCATGAATTTCAAAGCCTTCAGGTTGCTCTAGGTAGACTTCTTCTGAGATCTCACCAATTAGGAAAGTTGTCTTAACGTCCATTTGGTGTACCTTCCATCCCTTTGCTGCTGCAATGGCTAATACAACTCTTACTGAGGTATACCTGGCAACTGGTGCAAAGGTTTCTTCATAATCTATTCCTTCCCTTTGTGAGAAGCCTCTAGCTACAAATCTGGCCTTGTGTTTTTCAATACTGCTATCTGCAACATGTTTGATTTTGAACAACCATTTAGATGAAACCATAGATTTCTTGGTTGGTCTAGGAACAATCTCCCAAACATCGTTCTTCATAATGGATTGATACTCTTCAGACATGGCATCCTTCCATACTTGATGTTGATGTGCATCTGATACATTGTTTGGTTAAGCTTTAGAGAGGTCATTCATAAGGGCAACATAGCTAGTAAATTTATTAGGCCTTTTTCTTTCTCTGAAGGTTCGCAAGGGAGCAGCAAACTTTTGAGCTTCTTCTACAGTTTTGGTGGCCCATAGTGATATTTTCTTGAGGTTTTCTCTAGGTGGACTTAAAGTTTCACTCATAGTTTCCTCAGGATTCTCCCTCTGAATTTGAGGAGTAGGATCTCTATCTAAGCCAAGGTTAGGAATATGGACTTCAGGATCTAGAGAGCTTTGGGCTCTTTTGAAGGCTAAGTTTTCCTCAAAGATCACATCTCTACTTAGTTCAATGTTCTTTTGGCCGGGTATATATATTTTGTAGGCTTTGGAGGTTTCAGTGTATCCTACAAAGATTCCTCTCTTTCCAGAGGGTTCTAATTTTAATCTTTTCTCCTTAGGTACATGAATATACACTGGACATCCAAAAATCCTAAGGTGGCTTATATCTGTTTTTGATTTTGTAAAGACTTCTTTAGGGGTCTTGTCTTCAAGATGAGAGTGAGGACATCTGTTTTGAATGTATACTGCAGTGTTGGTTGCTTCTGCCCAAAGATTGATATTTAGATTCTGATCAAGAATCATAGCTTTGGCAACTTCAACGATTGTCCTATTTTTCCTTTCTGCTATCCCATTTTGTTGAGGGTTGTAAGGTATTGTTAACTCCCTCTTAATCCCTGAATTTTTACAAAACTCTTTAAATAATTCTGATGTGTATTCCCCCCCATTATCAGTTCTAAGGGTTTTAATTTTGTTTCTTGAGTAGTTTTTTGTTAATGATTTGAATTCTTTAAACCTATTAAGGATCTCTTCCGATTCTTTGCATTTCAGAAAGTAGATCCAAGTTTTCCTAGAGTAGTCATCTACAAATATCACACAATACAAAAATCTCCCCAATGAATTTACAGACATAAGTCCACATACATCAGAATGAATTAACTCTAAGAATTTACTTGTTTTCCTAGTACTATTCTGGAAAGCACCCTTAGTATTTTTGCCTAGGGCACATCTTGTGCATGCCCCTGAATGATATTTCTTCAGCTTAAGTAGACCCGTGACAAGGTCTCCCATTGATGATAAAGCTCAAAAATTTAGGTGGCCCAGTCTTCTATGCCAGATTTCATTGGCATCTATAGTTTCATGAATTAGGGCTAAATTGGGCTCTGTGCATAGCTCATATAGGTAGCCTTGTCTTTGACCAATTGTACTAGCTTTCTTGATAGATGTGTTCTTTGGCCAAGCCAACACTTTGTTGTCCATGAATGTCACTCTGTATCCATTGTCCTCCAATGCTGATATTGAGACAAGATTCCTCTTAATGTCTGGAACATATAACACTCCTTCAAGTTGTAATGATACACCCGACTTCAGTTTGTTGGTGCAGTTTCCAACTCCTTTGACAGGGTGTGTGGAGTCATCTTCGATGGTTACCTCTTCATCATTTTCCTCTCTCATAAAGTCTAGTACTTCTCTGAATCCTGTGATGTGTCTGGATGAGCCACTGTCGATTACCCAGGAATTCACTTTGTTTGATGTTTGATGTGTGAGTGCTAAATAGAGCACATACTTCTCGGAGTCCTCTTCCCTTTTCGATTTTCCTGATTTGGCAAATGTGGCTTGTTTAGCTCTTTCTAGACATTTGGCAACATAGTGCCCAAATTTGTCACATCTGTAACACTGAATTTGAGAGAGGTCCTTTTTGAAAGAGTTCTTGCCATGATGACTCTTTCTCTTCTTGAATCTTCTTCTTGCCCTTTTTATCTGAGTTCGTAGTTAGAACTTGAAGATCTTCATCTATATTCTTTTGTTTGATTCCTTTCCTATTTTGCCTTGATTCCTCTTGGAGACAATCAACCTTTAGTCTATCGAATTTTGGAAAGTTGTCCCTTGCACTGATGTCTTGGACGAACATTTCCCAGATACTATGCATCCCATCTAAAGCAATGAGGGTTAATTCTTTGCTTTGGATCTCATATCCAAGGGTTGCTAGTTCATCCTTTAAGTTTGATATCCGCATGAAGTAGGCGTTGACTGATTCTCCTTTCATTATGGTTATATGATTTATCTCTCTTTTTAGAGCCAAGGTTCTACTGGCATTGGATATCTCAAACGCGTCTTCAAGTGCTTTGAACATGTTGAAGGCTGATTCGTGTTTCTTTATAATGGGCATAATATTGTTCCTTACCCCATCGACTATTATTTTGATAGCTTTATCATTTCCTTCTCTCCAAATTGCTTGATTAGGTTTAGTCTTAGGTTCTTTGGATTCAGTCTTTACGAATGATTCAACTTTGTTATCTTTTAGTGTCATTTGAATTCTGAATTTCCATGCGGAGAAATTGTCACCTCTTGCAAGTTTGTCTTCAAATCTGATAGCGCTGGCCATTGATAGGATTGTGATGTTGAATATATACTTGATTTGAATTTTACGTAAAATTGAACAACCTCAGGTTCGATTTAACTATAGCTCTGATCCCATGTAAATGATGTTCAATTTACATTCAATATGCAAGTTATAATTCTATTATCTGATTTGTATTACTAAGTTCTTATTGTATATGTTTAACTATCTTCTTGCTTGTGCCAAATGAGAGGAGCATTTAATATTTTCTATGTCCTATCTCAAGAATGCCACTTACTATAGGTATATGACAAAGGAGGCACGATCAAGCAATCATGACCGATCAAGACATTACTTGATCATACCTTTTTGTTTATACTAACAAAAGCATGTTACGGTAAATGCCAATCGGTGATCATAACCGAAGTTCATCGGTGTATTTAACCCAACGCTAATAACTGATAGTATATCGGTGTCTGTCAATGCTAACAACCGATAGTTATCGGTGTGTTAGCCTTGACAACCGATAACTATCGGTGTAGACTAACACACCGATAACTATCGGTGATTAATACATTGCCACCCGATATATATTCCGATATACCTTATATGCAACCCAATATATATTATATGCACCCCGATATAATATTACATGTAACCCGATATAATATGTATTCAATTCGGTATATATTAATCGGTGTCATCATCATTTATGTTTAGTTGATATTCATCTAAATACAGAGTTCATTAGATAGATGAACATGAGGAAGATACATAGTGTGATTATCAATAGATTGCTCATATGCAAATATAGAATCGCTATCAAGGATGAATTAATTGCTTGATGGTTTTATCATAGTTATCCATATGATAAATGATTGAATGAGAGACTTCATTTATCTCTCATTCAATCATTTATCTTACCGAAGCTATTATGTATTAACAACAATGTTTTCAATTTTTTTACATACAAAATTTAGATGGGAACAGTCACACTTGAGTCTTCATTGTTTATGTCCATGTGGAATTATCTTGCATTTCACAACTGTGCTTTCACAAACACTACACATACATGGCAAAAATGACAGAGGATTGTACAAAGCATTAAAATAGACACATCTAAAATAGATAGGAGAAGATGATTTATTCAATGGAAGTAGTGCCACTTCGATGGAAAGACCTTTCAAATGCCTTGATTAAGAGCTAAACACATGACTCCTTACAAAGGATTCGTTGGGCCCTATATAGCTAACATTGGCTTGGGCTAATTGTAAAATTTTTATGTGGTTTACTCCTTAGAAGTTACACATCTAGAATTGAAGATGACTTAATGGTTATTTGCACTATGTGTTTGTTGCTTTATGACTCAATAATATTCCAAAGGGTTAGTATCAAAGCATACTCCTACACTATGAAAAGTTACTCTTGAAGCTTAAACTCTAAAATGCAACTATAAGAGTACCCATCTTTCGAAGTAGTGTTCCTCCAAAGTAGTGCCTTCCTCTAGAAGATTCTTCCATTTGATTAGACAGTTCATTATTGCTCTCTTGAGTGACTTCAACTTCTTGCTTCAAGACTATGCAAGCTACAATATCACTTTTCATTCCACATCCAACTCTAAAAGCTTTGTTTGTACTCAAACATTGTCACTGACAACCTCTTTAAACTATTTAGAAGAATGTGTTGTTGAAGAGGGAAGCACCTTCAACTTGTAAGGCATGTTATTGATCTTTTGAGGTACTTACAAGGCACAAAGTTTGATCCCAAATCATTTCCTTTTTGTTGTTGAAGAGAGAGTTTCTCATTCAGTTGTATACGCAATAAAACCCCAAATCTTGCATGCCTAAATGTTATGGTGGTTAGTGTTTTGTTTCATTGGGTTTAGTGCCATGGTCAAAATATCTATTGTAGTCATGAAGTTAGTCTATTCTTGTTGAATACAATCAACTACTTTCTCCTTAGAATGACCATTAAGGTGGGACATGATTGGTGGTGGTGGATACTTGTTGACTGTTTTAAGTGTAGTGGGTATTTAGGAGGTGGGTATGAGAGAGTGATCCATGTTGATGCCCAAACTCAAATGTAAAGGAAAATAAAAATAAAATGGTGAATTGCTTTAAGCAATCTTTTCATCCTCAACAATGAACAAAGAAACAACATATGCTTAAATAATCATTCATTTGCAAATAATATAAAACATCAAACTACCACTATTGTTGTTGAATATTATCTTCTATTGCTTTCACCTTGGGATGCCCATTGATGTAGGATGTGATTGATATTGGATGCAAACATAGTGCTTCAAATGTAGTGGATGCTAAGACAAGTTAGATGCAAAGGCACAATTTGTACCGATGTCCTCCTACAACATTAATAAATATACAAAAGCTCTATAATAAAAGCCAATAAAAAATTTACATGGGAATTGTGTTGAACAAAATTTGTTAATATCTAGAAAAGAATAAAGAAAAACAACGCATGCTCAAATAATGACTCAATGCAATGATATAAGACATCAAACCACCACTCCCCACAAAATATTAGCTTTTTCTATTTTCAATTGATGTGTATTTAGTGTCTCTTTAGGATTCTTCTTTAGTGATTTTAATAGTATTTCACTTTAACGATATCAGATTTCCACTCCACGATATTATCAAAATTAAGCTTTTGGGTTAGATTGCGTGTTAGTTTTTTGCATCAACATTTTAGATCACACTTTGTGATCCATCATCAAGTTAGATTTTATACCTCCTAGCTCTCTCTTCTATCTTGATGATGGATCATAGAGTGTGATCTGAAACATTGATGCAAAAACCTAACATGCAATCTAACCCAGAATCTCAACTTTGATAATATTTCCATTTGCTTAATTAGTTGACCCAACTCATACAATGAAATATTGACCTTAAGCCTTCTTTATATATTCCAAGCAATGTAATATAAATAATTTGCTACATTTGTTGATACTGTTACTTGGCATAAAGGAAGATGCCATGGGCTATTTTACTTTTGATTCTTGATTGACAAAAATATTTTATGTTGTTGACAAAATGTATGAACTTCTTATAAATATTTGCCTTCTCATACACTATGAGGTTGTGTCATTACCAGGATTAGTTGACACTACTTCAAACCCATCCATCACTTGCACAAAACTCTATAGCACATTAGAAAGCTCATTTATTTTCATTATAGTAGTTCATTTGGCAAACTTAATACCATGTTAAATAAAGCAACATACAAAATTCAAAAACCCAATTAGATTTACAAATTGATTTTGGCTAATTATTTTTGTTACATTGGCTTGGGGTTTGTTGTAATTGTTCCTCTAGAATCCAAAATATCTTATGATTAAACTTTTCAATAGTACTATTCCTAATTCTCTTTTGCAAATAGATAAAATCATTGAGGGTTGTGCCAACATTTTGGTTTATTGTAATCATAAATTGGTTTTGACTTACATGAGTTGTAGCCAATTGATGCAGAGCATCCATACACAACCAATTAGGGGAGATCTTTCTCCCAACTCATTTATCGAAATAGGTGACAACCCTTTAAAACCTCACAAGACCCCTCACAAGGTTACTAGTACTCACAAGGTTTCAATATCCCAAAGACACACACCCATGCTTCTCAACACTCCTCCAACCATTGACATACCTTAGATTAGGCTTACACAACTTGCCCAAATCCATTTGAGAACTTCCAACCTTTGGATCACACCAAACTCACAAAACTCCACTCTCTCAAGAACATCTCATGATAAGCCTCCAAACTCCACTATTACTCAACTCACATCATGTAAAAGATCCTCATAGGCCAATGTACCTCTTGACACTCCTATAAGGACTTCTCAACATGCACAATCAAGGTTCTCTACCCCCCAACTACCCAAGTGGACATAACAATGCTTAATGTGGATTCACTGTTTTTTAGGATAGTCATACAAAGTGTAGGGACAATCATGTTTACATAGTTCATTCCCCCTTCAAAGGAATCCAAACACTTGGTCTTATGGTGTGGGGACTCTCTACTCACTTCCCTATCTTCCATCTCAACATCCAACCATCTCTCAACCTTGCAAAGTATAAAAACTTAGTCTGTTGTCATTCTGGGACAATCAACACACAAAAGAGGACAATCATGAATATTTGTAGTTTGTGTTGTTCTTTAGGTTATCAAACACTTGGAATATGATGAGAACTATCTTACACACCCCTCACTTCCTCTGTAAGACCACTCAAGACCATTAAAGCAAGTACACCACCCAAAACTCCACGAAATCATTGTGTTTTTAGACTGTGGCACTGTCAAATCAACATTTTGACATCATTTTGCATGTGCAAAGTTGAGCATGGGACCCTGACAGAAAACAAAAATAAAATACATGATATGGACCTCCATTCCACCAAGTATTAGCCTATGTTCATCATGAAATGAGGCTTATTACATTTTATAAAGACATTGTTTTACCCTACCTAGGGTTTTAACAATTTTTATGAAAATCCCAATATCTCTCTCAAAATACAATGAAATCAAATGTAACAAAGAGAAAATTAAAGTATATTCATCCCTAAACAATATCCAATGGATTCCAAAAGTGGATGAATGAGTGTCAATAAAGAAAAATGTGTTAGATCACACTGTCACATGGTAATTCTCAGGAAAATGCAGGGAACCAATAACTTTATTGATTTTCTTTCTTGATACACCACACCAACCTCATACTGACCAAGAAAAAGAGAATTTAAAGGCTATTCAAGCCCTCCCAACAGTTACAACCACCTTTTGAACTTTTTTTCAACAAGCAACACCTAATTACCATCACAAATGCAAAAGTTGCTTTGACAATTTTTGTCTAGAATAGGACATAAACCCAACCTAAAACCATTATGACCCAAAATGGATACAAATATGCCCAAATAGATCTAAAAGGCCCTTATACATCATTGAATCATCACATTAGACCCATTGACATATTTCCCACAAAATGACAATTTTGACAAATTGTATCAACATGACTCCTACTAAGACTCCACATACAAACTAATGGTTTTAATAACCTTTATTACATAACATATGGTATTTAAAGACCTTATTGTTGATTTGAATGGATCAAAACACAATTGATGCATAACTTGCCTCATAGAGGCTTGATGACAACTTAGGTGCTCTTGCACCATACAACTCCCCTAGAAGAGAACTCATGTCCCATGAGAGAGAACTGATATCCACTCCATTAAGCCATCCAAATGCATGATCATCTATAGGTCTTCTCCATGGGTTCAAGCATTGAAACTATGGATGCCATCTTGGAGTCATGATCGTGTTGGCATGTAAATGGGACTGCACTTTTGTGATCAAATCTGAATGTGGTATGCCCACTGTCCTTGGACTGAGACGTGGCATTGGGGTTGTCCTATTGCACTCAAAAAAACTCTTACCTTGATGAGAAACCCATTCATTTGCCTTCGTCTCCACTACAACTTCATGTGCATGGTGTTCTTCATCTCCTTGTCCAAACTGTCCTTGTACATCTGCCATCAAATTCATTGTCTTAACAACATCTTGTACCTCTATACCCACACTTTCACATTGTTCAATGACCTTACCCTTCACCAAGGGACACACTACCATTCCAATCAAAACATTATCTTGCCAATCAACCACCCACTCATCCTTTACATTTGATTTTGTTTTCAGTTTATTTGCTACAACACTGATCTTTTTGTCAACTAGTATAAGTTATTTCTTCCCACACATGATCATTTTAGTCTTTGTACCTGCACCCTCATCTCCCTCTAGAAGTAGAAACAATGTATATGTTTGTCCTTCCTTATATATGGTATATGTATTTTCTTCCCCATCATACGTTGTACGCCTATCATACTGCCAGGGTCTTCCATGAAGGAAATGACAAGAGTCCATGGGTACAATATCACAAAGCACCTTATCCTTATAATCACTAATAGAAACTCAACAATGGCGTGTTCATTAACCAAAAGAGATTGCTTATCACTTAACCATGACACCCTATATGGAAACTCATGAGGAGTCCTTTGTAAATTCAACTTACTAACCATTTCACTTGAGACCATATTTTCAGTAGAACCTGGATCAACTACAACCTTACATACCTTATTCTTGCACTTACATGTGGTTTTGAAGAGAGATTTCCTATACAATGGTTCTTTCTCCTTGAATGTGTTCAATAGTGTTCTTCTTAGCATCAATGTCTCTCCAACTTCTGGTTCACATCCTCTTGGAGAATTAACACTTCCTTCATCCTCTTCTTGCACAAGTTGAACCCTCTTCTCACCTCTTCTTTCACCTCCTGATGATGAACCTTGTCTTTCTGGACACTTGAATGCTGGGTGACCAACTTTTTGCAATTGTAGCACCTATTGTCCTCATTTTTGTTTCCAAAAATGAAGGACCATAACATGAATTTTTGGTGAAAAAATGGAATTTTTTGTGAAAAAATGAATTTTTTTTACTATATGGCATGCTTCCCGAGGTAGAATTTCGACTAATCCTTAGACTGGCTTAATCCTTAGTCCATCCTCGAACTATGTTTCGAATTTCGTCACTTTCTGGGTTTGTTTGCTCTGTCTTTCTTTCAATTTCGGGTTTTAAAATCCTGACTGTAGGTGGAGAATTTTCTTCAAACTGCAAGTTTTAATGATGTCCATTGTTTTGGTCTTTGTAGGGAAATTTTTATCTTATTACATGTGTATTTTTATTAAAGATGAATACTTGTAATTTGTTTTAAATTTCTCCTTTATTGTTTTTATAATTTTTATTATTTTTTGGCTTTTTTTAGTTAAAATAGGGTTTTTTTGGTTAAGTTACAAGTAAACTTGTAGCTCTCTCCAAAAACCCCTACTTTAATGGTTTTTACATGTAATAGGGATTTTAAACCCCTATTACATGTGTGCAAGCAAATTATAACTTGTTGTAGGGGTTTTATTTCCCCTTTACAAGTGCATAAAACTTGCATCTCTCTCCAAAAATCCCGATTTTGCCTTGTAAGTGAAAAAGTGACAATTTAAAACTTGCACTTTGGTCTAAAAAACCCGATTTTGCTTATAAAGTGCATTTTTGACATTTTAAACTTGCATTTTGTTCCAAAAAACCCGAGTTTGGCTTTGTTGAGGAAAAAGTGAAAATTAGAACTTGTTATATCTTCTAAAAAACCCGATTTTCACATACTTATGCAATTTCGAACTTGTCTTTGTCTCCCAAAAACCTGATTTTTATTTGGAAGCAAATTTGTTGAAGTTTTCAAGCGATTTTTGTGGAGATCTTCTAGGAAGGAGAGGCGTTTTGGATTTCACCCTATTCTTATGCATTTGTAAATACTTATCACGCCATTTGGGGTTTGCATTTACTGATTTTTTGGTCTAAATCAGCAACCACATGTTTCTTTGAAGCCACATTTTGGGGGATCAAGACTCCACAAAGTTGCAATCTCCTAGTTCGTTTTTACCTCTCTTACCTAGGCGTGGAGTTTGTGACAAGTTTTCAGTCATTTAATGAGCCATTTAAGAAGGTTTTAATGCCACATTTTTTACCACCTGACCCTCCTTTGGCTGTGTTTTGAAAGGATTTGACGCCATTTCTCCATCTCCTCCTTAGGCATTTTGCTTTAACTCTCTTGGGTGTGCTCTCTCATTGGTATTTTGGCCCTCCAAATTTGGGATTTCTGCCACGTTTTTCAGTTTGTGACATTCTTGCAAAAACGTGACAAAGGTTTAGCATTGCGGATTGCTTCTATTTATTGGTTTGTCTTCTTCTTTCCAAAGATTGGTTGCATCTTTTGGAGAAGCATTTTCAGTTTCATTCAAGGTATGTTATCCTTTCTTTCTTGTTTCATTTTATTATTTTCTTGTTTTCTTAGTTTTCCTTCTTAGTTGCATTTTTGTAAATATGTTGTTCTTCCCCCAAAAATTGGTTTTTGTGAGAGAGATCTTCCCCTTGGTATGCAATTTTTGAATTGCATAGTTCTTCCCATATTCCCTCTTTACTTGTATTTGGGATTTTTAATCCCGATTACAAGTTCGCTGGAAATTCTTGTTCTTCCCTTACGGTTAAGGAATTTAACCATTTTTAGTTAAAATTCCAAGTTGAAAAGTGTGAAATACCCCCCCCCCCCCCCCCCCTTTCAAATTTGGGTTTTAAAAATCGGATTACATGTTGAAAAGTTCTTCCCATTTTCATGAAAATGACATTCCCGTATTTTCCCATTTCTATCCATTCATGTTTCCCATATCTGTACTTTTCATTTCCGTCATTTTCCGCAAGTCAAATTCTCATTTTCCATCCATTTCTCCATTTGCAAATTTACAAGTGTACTTGCATTCGAGTTTTAAAACCCAGATTGCATGTATGTTCTTTCCAACTTGTATACTTGCAAAAATTTCCCCAAGATCTAAAATTCGTGAAAGTCAAGATTTTCCCATTTCTATATATTTCCCCTCTTCCTCTCACAAAATCATGAAGTTCAAGAATCAAAGTTTTTCCCATTTGAATTCCCATTTGAAGAAGGAAGAATGATATTTGCAGCTAACTATGATGTTGCTTTAACTCTTTTAAGTCTTCATCACAGTATTCTAGGTTCACAATCAATGTCAGATTTGTCGGCATCTTCAGTTTCAAAAAAGATGAAGTACACATATGACAAATATCAGAATGAGGTAGAACCTTCCCAAGTTTCTTCCCCTTTGGATTGTATCAGAGATATGGAAATAGGGCACGTGGATATGTCGAAATTTGTCAAGAGGGTGGAAGATCCACAAGATAATAACATACAATGGCTGTTGGATAGCCATATCCATCATGCATCTTCTTTCCCGGTGGCTGACCTAGAACCTGAATTTTTTCTCGCCCGCGCCCATCATTTTGACAAAGAGGCAAGAGTCATCAAAAATGATGATGGCGAAGCAATAATTCGTCTTGATGCAGATACGATCGAGAAGGTCTTTAGAATACCTCCTGCACTTGTTTACATGGAAATCTCCAAAGAAAGTGCAACAGAGTATTACAGGAAGAGGGAAAAGGATTGCAAGTGACATATCAACAGGTGGATCCAAGAGCCACGAGCCGCCTTCTCAAGGTGGGAAAAGTTGTACCCCTGCGATTTCAAATGGGAGATAGGAGACACCATAACCCTTCTCAGCAGGATGATGGACCTCGAGTATTCTAATGTCTTTGAGCCATGGATGTATCAGTTTATCATGTTCATAAGGCAATCACACCATATATCATGGGGAGAAGTCATCAACGATGCCTTGTGCGAACAACTTGAAGCAGTTCCATTTACCATGACTTTCTTCATGAACTCATATTTGGTATACTTGGCAGCATCACTTAGACACTTTCCAAGTATTTCTACCAAGGGTGATCGCTCACTTATACCGGTTTGGGGATATTATGACCAGTTGCCGTTGAGACCCAGAAGACTGCATTTCAAAAGAGTCCAAGATGCATTCTTTGGATATTTCATGTGTCAGTTTGACAAAACTCTAAGGAACAAAAGAGTATTAGATGAGGCATGGGAAAGGGTGTGCGAATATGGATGATTGTTTCTACAGTTTCCCACCTTCACCTATATGAGAATTAGATGCTATGGTGGTCAGCCATATATGCTTCCTAGATACCCAACTGATAAGATTATTTTTATGGAGTTGGGAAGACAGATCATGGCTGTCCACACTTTTCAGTCTGCTAGACACAAGGTTGGAATGGGGATCAATACCACAAACCCATTGAAAATTGGCCGATATTCCATTATCACATCTGTGAAAGCTAAGGCCATGGAGACTGAACTGCAGGAAATCAAGCTCAAAAGGTTTAAACCTAGAGCTGATTTTGATTATAGGAGTATGAAGGAGAAGAACAATAAATCCTTTGTGCACGTGCATTGTATTGAAGACATCTAGGTATATCTCCACACAGAAGCCGAAGTTCTGAAGATGGATTACTGTAGGCTCACTGTTGATCAAATTGTTGATTTGAACTTCATGGATATCCCACAAGGGATGATTGATGATGGGCACATACTTGATCCTGAATATATTTCATGAAGGGTTGAGGAAGCTCCACTTCCTTTGATCCAATGGTCACACAAAGAGTGCATATCCATCATTGAGAGATTTCAACCTATCTTGGCTAACACTAACGCATGGTTGAAAAATAATGTTGTTAGACTTATAAAAATCAAGGTTGAAAAAGAAGATGATTCTACGGGGCCTCTTGGACATAAGTTTGAGATTCAAGTTGACAACAAGGAGGGTGGATCATCTTCGGGCACAAGAATCAAGTTGTGATTTAGTCATGCAGTAGTGCTTCCTCCTGAGGAGATGACAGTTCGTGGGAAGGAAAAATCATGATTTCATGTTCAGGTGATTGATCTGGATAATCCAGAAGAAGGGCAACAATCTGATGATGCTCCTAAGTCTCCAGTTTTAGACTCGCCTCATGAGATCATTCCTCCAATTTCTATTGAGATGCCTCTTTCTCCTCTTGATTTTCTTGTGGATGAATCTCCTTATAATGCTATTCCCATTTCAACATACGAGCCATCTCCTGGTCATCGACAAGAGACTATGTTGGAAATTCCTACTTGCATCCAGTTATTAGAAATTGATACTTCCACTTCTGATTTTGAAGAATTTATGAGGCAATCTACATGCCCATTGGTAACTGAGCAAAACCTGGCCGCTGTCCAAACAAATATTCCTCCCAGGATGACCACAGTGATTCAAACAGAAACTGCTTCTCATTTGCCTACATCTGCTACTGAAGGGGAGTTGATGACTTTGCCTCCATGAGTTAGTTCTTGTACTCTGAAAAGGAAGAAGCAAGAAATATCACCTGACGCCTTTGATTATTAGCAACTGAAACAGTCCAGATCCAAAGTTGCTAAGAAGGTCAAGACTATCTCCAGAGTAACTATTGACAACAACAAGATGAAGGTAGCTGAAATTGTGGAACCTATTGCAGATAAGCCACTTGAGGAAATGTAAACTGCCAATTATAAGGTTACAAGGATAGAGTTGGGAAAACAGACGCATGAGGTCATTAAGCATGATGCTCAATTTTCTATTGCTTCGCTGGTGTAAAGGTGTGATGAGCTTCTAGCAAATAAAGACAAGCTAGAAGATGAAAACCGACAACTTATGGCAGCCATTCATAAAATTACAAAACTTGCTACTGAAGGGAGTAACTCCATAGGTTCTTCTAGTTCCCAAGAATCAATTTGTGGAGTGGAAAGGGCTGCTCAGAAGGTACAAGCACTAGATTCCTGGGTTGATCAACTTCACGATCTATGTGCACAAGTAATGAAAGACATTTTTTAGATGATGTCTAGGTTAGAGACCATTGAGGAGAAATTGTATCAAACTTATGATACTTTCAAAAAGAATCTGGAAAGTGTTGAAGAGAGTTTGAAAATATGGCGTACCATGCCAAACAACAGCTGAGTGTTTTATAGGAGCATGCCATCATCTCTTCCAGGGTCATGTACTTGGAATTTGAAGAGCTTCTGGAAAACAAGGCCCTTGTTCTTAAATCCCTTATTGAGGAGATCGATGATGCAAAGAGATTCTAGAGTGAAGTTTTCCGAGATATTGTCTCACATTGTGAAAGGGCCTCTTGCAACATACTAAGTCAAGATGGAGAGCTGATTCCAGAAGAAGAAGTTCTTGCTGATTTACAGATGAGGATTCATAATGAATGGAGGAGCGAACGATTCTCAATCGCTTCAATTCAGATATTAATGAAACACCAAGCCTTTTTGTATGAAACCTAGTCTATCCTGGATAAAAATAACTCTACGCTCCTCCGGTGTCATGACATTATTGTGAAGACCGTGGTTGTTTCCAAGAACACCCATGAACCGAATCCCAAGGAACTACAAATGAACATCCAAAATTTTAAAGGATTCATGTCTTCACATAATGCAACTTAAGTGTTTTTCAACACTTAGTTGTATTTTTCCCCTTTTGTAATCTTTAGTTGTAATTTTGTTTTGACAAGTTACATGTAAAAGTATTTTTTGTAAAATGCAAGTTACACATTACTTGCACTTTTGTAATTACATGTAAGGCAACTACAAGTTGTGTCCAATTAGGACTGTAGTTGGAATAAGTCTTAGTTAGTTATTGAAGTCTTAGTTAGTTATTGAATAAATCTTGGTGGTTGAGAGAATCTCTCAAGTTAGTTAGGATCCTCCCACCTTTTTCTCATGACTCCTCTCCTATATATACTTGAGAGGGTCTATTGTAATCTTTATCTTTTGGAAAGCAAGCAAAAACTCTACCAAATTTACAACAAAGAAGTCTTTGAACTTTCATGTGTAAATTCAAGAATTGAAAGGAATAGAAGAAAATTGCTCAAGCTTTGAGTCTTTGTGCTACATTCTTGAGTTAGTGTTCTATATTATCTTTCTTGCAAGTGTTCCTAAAGAGCTTAATCACATCTAATTTGCAGTCTTTGTGCTGCAAGTAGTTGAGTTTAATATAGATTAAAATAAATATTTTGTTGAGAGAAGTTGCAAGTCTTTGTGCTTTCACTTGTTCTTAGGAGAATTTAGGAATATATTTTGTGAGAAATAGCCGTGAGTCTTTGAGCTTACACTACTTCCCATTGTTTTAAAGAAGAAAAGGTTAATGTTTTTCAGTATTTGAGTTGTCATAACTTATTCTTTATAGTATTAGTGTAGAAAAGGGTAGATAGGACTTCACATAATCAAGTCTTTGAGCTTGATATTACTGCCTCGTCCCGAAGGAAGTGATGAAAGTCTTTGTGCTTTCAGGAAACTTCATTTCCTTTCTCTCATTCCATTTAAAAGTGGTTATTGTTGTTTATATCCAATCACTATTCTTTTCTGTGAAGAGAAAAGGATATTGTCTTTCTTGAAATAAGAAGAAAGATTGCTATCCCATCCTATTTTATTTTTAAAGTTGTAGTTAGATAGGGGGAGCCTTCCCTTAATTAGGAGAGTTTTACTCACGTGCTATGGTTGAAACCACAATTTTGTATATTTCCCCAAGTGTACAAAATTTTCAACCAACAACACCTTCTTGTGAATATGTTAGAACTTCTACCTCCTCCAAATTTGCCTCTTGTGCCTCTAAATCTTGCTCTAAAATCAGTAACTTTCTCTTTACCTTTACTTGTGTCTCCTTGGTCTTCTTGAGTCTATCTTGTTCCTCTTCCTTTGTTAGTGTTTCCTTTACCTCTTCCTTGTCTCTCTTGTCTTCTTTGCAACTTCTCCCCAGCCTTCATAGCCAACTTATAGCACTCCTCTATTGTTCTTGGTGTTGTGAGACTAAGTTCATCTTGAATATTGTACCTCAACCCATTGAGATACCTTGCCACCTTCTCTTCATCATCTTCCTCATGTGCTTCTCTTATATCCAACTTATGAAATTCTTCAGTGTATGCTTGCACATCCATATCTTTTTGTTTCATATTTTGCAACCTTCTATACAACTAGACATTGTAGTCATTAGGTAAGAACTTTCCTTTCAGCTTCTCCACCATCTTGTTCCATGAAGTTATCTTTGGTTTTCCCTTCTTCCACCTAATGGCTTGCACACAATCCCACCAAAGTAGAGCATGTCCTTTCAATCTTGACTTAGACATGTTTACCTTTTGATTCTCCTCTGCTTCTTCACATTCAAAATAGTTTTCCAATGCTCCAATCAAATTTGTGAGTTCTTCTCCATCTAGTTTTCCTCCATACATGGGTAAATCTACTTTGCCTTTGTGATCACTTTCCTTAACTGCCTTTAGGAGCCTAACTGTCCTTGCTTACTCTGGATCCAACTCTACCTCTTGAGGAACTTCATCCCCACCTTCTTCTTCTTGATTACTCTCACCTTCATTGGTTCTTCTCCTCCCATCTCTGGCTTCCAATGCTGCAACCTTCTCTTTCAGGGCTTTCAATTCCCTAGCAACTGTTGACCCACCTTTTGGAGGCATCTTGCCTTCAACTACTCAAACTTCCTTCTTTCAACATTCAAGTAACCTACTCCCTTTGATGTGATATCACTTTGATGCAGAGAATCCATACACACAACCAATTAGGGGAGATATTTCTCCCAACTCACTTATCCAATTAGGTGACAACCCTTTAAAATCTCATAGGATCCCTCACAAGGTTACTAGTACTCACAAGGTTTCAATACTCCAAAGACACACCCATTCTTATCAACACTCCAACCATTTAAATACCTTAGATTAGGCTTACACAACTTTCCCAAAGCCAATTGAGAACTTCCAACCCCTGGATCACACCAAACTCACAAAACTCCACTCTCTCAAGATCATCTCATGATAAGCCTCCAAACTCCACTATTACTCAGCTCACATAATGTAAAAGATCGTCACAAGCCAATATACCTCTTGAAACTCATATAGGGACTTCTCAACATGCACAATCAAGGTTCTCTACCCCCTCAACCACCCAAGTGGACATAACAATGCTTAATGTGGATTCACTAATTTTTAGGACAATCATACAAAGTGTAGGGACAATCATGTTTACATAGTTCATTCCTCCTTCAAAGGACTCCAAAAACTTGGTATTATGGTGTGGGCACTCTCTACTCTCTCCCTATCTTCCAACTCAACATCCAACCATCTCTCAACCTTGGAAAGTATAAATACTCAATCTACTGTCATATGGGACAATCAACACACAAAAGAGGACAATCATGAGTATTCGTAGTTTGTGTTGTTCTTTAGGTTATCAAACACTTGGAATATGTTGAGAACACTCTTACACACCCCTCACTTCCTTCGCAAGACCACTCATGACCATTAAATCAAGTACACCACCCAAAACTTCATGAAATCATTGTGTTTTCAGACTGTGGCACTGTCAAATCAATATTTTTTCATCATTTTTCATGTGAAAAGGTGAGCATGGGAACCTTAAAGAAAAGAAAAATAAAATACATGATATGGACCTCCATTCCACCAAGTATTTGCCTATGTTCATTGTGGAATGGGGCTTATTACATTTTATAAAGACACTGTTTACCCTACCTAGGGTTTTAACAATTTTTACAAAAATCCTTATATCTCTCTCAAAATACAATGAAATCAAATGTAACAAAGAGAAAATTAAAGTGTATTCATCCCTAAAAAATATCCACTGGATTCCAAAAGCAAATGAATGAGTGCTAATAAATAAAAATATGTTAAATTAGACTGTCACATGGTAATTCTCAGGAAAATGTAGGAAACCAATAACTTTATTGATTTTCTTTCTTGATACACCACACCCAACCTCATACTGACCGAGAATAAGAGAATTTAAAGGCTATTCAATTCCTCCCAATAGTTACAACCACCTTTTGAACCTGTTTCAACAAACAACACCTAATTACCCTCACATATGCAAAAGTTGTTTTGACAATTTTTGTCAACATTGACAATTTTTGCCTAGAATAGGACATAAATCCAACGTGAAATCATTATGAATCAAAATGGATACAAATAGGCCCAAATAGTTTTAGAAGGCCCTTATACATCATTGAATCATCACAGTAGACCCAGTGACACACATTTCCCACAAAATGACAATTTTGATAAATTGTATCAACATGACTCCTACCAAGTCTCCACATACAAACTAATGGTCTTAATGATCTTTATTACATCACTTAGGTTCTCTTGCACCACCAATAGGTTACTGTACCTTTGATTTAAGTTATTCCTTACATTATTCTCCAAATCCATACTAGGCACTATAACGTAAGGGAGTAGATTTCAACTTTAGAGTTGTGTTTGTGAAAATTGCCTCTCCACAACTATGGCTTCTTGATATGTTCACATAAATCATTCATGTCAAATCATCTTGCAAATATAAAGGTTAAAGGATCTAGATCATTCAAATAATAATCAAAGACTAATATTGAGAATTACCTTTTGTGAGGAATTCTATTAAGAAGCCCTTATATTATAGTGGGAAATCCTCAATTGCATCACTTTTCCTCTTATTAGGTTAAATTGTTGAATCATATTAAGAACATCAATAGCACAAACATACACAAAGGTAAAATAGTTTCAAGGTCAATCCACCTTTTGAAACTAAGTGTGAATAAATGTAAAAAATAGTCATTGAGTGCAAAATAAATGGAAGAACTAGTCATCTAGTGCAAATAAATGTAAGAACCAATCATGCATTAGACTTTTGACTATAAAATGGAATATTATGCAAGCAAACTTTTTGAAACATTATACTCAATTACCTTAACAAAGGATTAAAAGCACTAACATGTTCTTATGCCATCTTGGTCATGCTATTACAAAATTTGAATAGATAATATTAATATATTTAGGGTAAGTTATGAAATCTCCTTAAGCATAAACAATAGAACCTACTAAATAGGGTGTGAGTTAAATCTAATTCAAAATATTGTTGTTGAGTCCCAAGTAAGTTATATTGATGACAAATGCTTTTAACAATAAGATATTCACATTTACTATTACAAGGGACTATCATTCAAATATTTCATTCAAGGTACTCCATCAACAATCTTTCTTAGGATTTTTGATATTTTTCTAGGGTTTCAATTTTTTGTCAACAACAAAGATCCCATTGTCCTTTTCCAAACCTAGTTGAATTATCAATTGATTCCTCAATGCTTTTCAAAATCAAATTCTTACCACAATTTAAGTGATGATTGTGCCATTTTAGTTAACTTGGTTGAAGCAATAAATAGAGGTATTATACATTTTGATTTGTGGCAACTTAGAAGATGCCCAAAGAACAATCCATGAAGAGAGTGAATTAGCTTAATAAGTTTTCAGATTGTGCTGACTATGAAATAAACACATGTAGAAGCGCCATTACCTATTCAATATGTTGGGTATTTTCACCCATGTTTCAAAGGATTGATAGACTAGAGCAATAGCTTATCTCATGATTATGTGTTTAGTTTGATAGTCAAAATGTACCAAATCTCGTTATCAACATGCATGAAAGTAGTGGAACAATATATAATCACAATATTACACAAGAAACATTTATGTGGGAAACTCTTACATGAGAAAATCAAACACCAAAAGACATTCACAATTTTATTATTTAGAATGAACACCGATTCAATGTAATGTGGTCTTTGGAAAACCTCTTACAGAGTCTTAATTTACAACATAACCTTATTTTGGAATTGCTCAAGTATTTACACACCAACAATATATAAATGTCTCTAGTGTTTATTACAATGAGTTTGTAACCTTGAGTAGCATTGGTACATTCACAAACTATTATATAGATGTATTCATGAGAATACCAACCATCCAATTATATAACTCGTGGAATACCAAGAGTCATGCAACCATATTTCAAACATACATGATGTCATCATACCACACTTACAATCAAGTAAGACATTTCATGGGTAATTTCTTTGGATACTTAACTGTTATTGCACATTATGAATTGATAGCTAAAACCTTTACATTGTTGATATCATCACGTATCCAATATAGTCACCACTACTAGCTTCTCATTTGTAATATCTCATACAAATATGACTTCACTTTATATGGCTTGTACTACCTTATGCCATCTTCTATGACATTATCTATCCCTTAGGTCATATTGCAGGTTCACTGGTGTTGTTGTATGTGCACCAACATTATTGGTCATGCTTCCAACAAGTACTAAACACCTATAGAATTATGAATTATTTCAAATAATTTTCAATAGTTGTCACATCATCTTCATATGTAGATAAGCCATGTATGATACACTACAACTATTTTCACAATATCACATGATAATCATCATAAGATGCTATACCACAATACAAGAAACTCATTAGATTTATTTGCATTCCACTATAAAGAATGCTATAGATAAACTTTTTCTACTATAATGAAGCAAGGGGTAGTGAAATCAACTTCCTACATTAATCTTGAGAAGAGAAGAGAAGTGCATAATAAACTTTCAAATTGATCTAAAACAATTACAAAAGAAAGAACAATAATATATACAATAGAACACATTCCACTCTGTCACATCCCTCATGGTCAAGCATCGAGAGAAGAATTAAACAATAAAATAAAGTAAATTATTGGCTTTTGAAATATAAAAAGGGAGGAAGGTATGGGCGTGTAGGTGGAGAGAGAGGGATTGCATGCCATGGAGAGCAATTTTTTTTGTCATGTCCTTAAGGCAGTATGGTGCCCCTATCCCCATTCATGGCCCATGCTAGAAGTATTGATAATTGGCGTAACGTAGAAGGTATTTTGGTAGGTGTGAAAAGAGGTTGAATCCCATAGTTGATGGACACACGTCCTCTCCAGGTATGATGAAATGGGAGCTTTGAAACAGAGAATAGACTCACATGAAGGCACCATGGAGGAGAGAGAGAGAACAGAGAAGGAAGGGAGTAGAGATGATCAAATATGAGTTAGGGTGAATAGAAGAAAATGCGCAGAGAAAGGGAGTGGAAAGGAGGTGCGACTGCAAGAAAGAAATCTTGCCAAATGTGGTAGTTGAAATATGCATAATTTAGAAGCATAGCCAAAGCACGCGAACTGTTTAACAGAATATTTGAAAGAAGTGGGGTTTCATGGAACACAATGATCGTAGGATATGCACAATTTGGAGTTCAAGCAGTGTAAATTGGAAGATAACAACAAAATGCCACAATCATTGCTAGCATCTTTGCTACCTATGCTGAAATGAGAGTCTTCAAATGGATAGTGCATGTCATATAAGCATAAGCCCTAGGGTTTATAAGGAAAATGTGAGAGAAAAGGGCGAAAGGAAGAGTAAAGGGTTTGTTGTATGAGCATATAAGTATTTTTCTTATTTTTTATTTACGTTTGTATTTCAATGGAAGTGTTTTATCCAATAGTGTGGCATTTGTATGCATTGCATAGTCCCGAGCAAATTGAAATTAGATAAATTGGGTAAAAAGATAAATGGAGATTACAAGGTCTGTTAGTGAGTAGAACTAAGAGATTCTAATAGTTATGATTAAGACATTTAAACTAATGATAATGATATTATGACGAGATATATATATATATATATAGTGCTATAGTATATGAATGATGTAATCTTTATTTTCATTGAAATGGATTGTGGAATAAATGGCTTCCTTATGCTTCCTAATATTAATATATAAAGGCATGCTAATTCAAGAAGAAAACTCTATTATGTTAAACAACATAAATGTATAGGTAATTGTTGTCAAAGCACCCTTGTTAATATCAAGAATAATTGCTAAATGGTTTTGTCAACACCTAGTCCTTGATTCAGTTGAGAATAAGACCATTTTTAAAATGACATAATTTTCTTAGTTTATGATAGCTCTCGCAAGTACACGTCCATAATTTTAGATTGTTGTTGGGAGTATAGAGTTGTGATTTTATTAAAAGCTCACAAACCCTTAGATAACAAATTGTGCATGAGGTCTTTAAGTTTGGAGGACTAACATTTAGTTGGTGGATGTGTACTACAAAATTTTATTAGTAGGCTTCATTGTGTCTCTACATCTTATGGATCATAGATTAGGATGTGGTTGGATATGGGTAATGGTTCAAATTGAAGTTGTCCTTACCACAAAACAATCTCCCTCTAAATTACTAATAGACCTTTGAGGTGTTGGCATATTAAGTATTAATGTGTTTAGAATTTATCTTTGAAAGTGATAACAAAAATGTTTCATCACTATGCATTAATAGTAAAGATACTACTTGACATTATTAACATCAGTAGTAGACTAAGCAAGATTTAAGAAAATAAGAGATTTATTAATGTTGCTATATTATTTAAATAACATGAGTGATATAATCTATTTGGCCTAGACATGTGTGTGTATCATTGTAGTATCCCTCGATTATATCTATTGGAAGTTTGTTTATGCTTCTTAGAATGCTATACCCCTTTTAACCTCCTATTGGTATTGTTGTACTTGCTCAATAGTTACTTAATTGAGCCTTGACGATAAAATTTTTTTATAATATAGTTGATAAGGACCTCATTAGCACAATCCAATCTATATATTTGCACCAAAATATTGCATGATTAAAATAAGAAAACTATCTTTTAATTTAATGATGTAGTTGAGATTGGGTTAAGAGACATTAGTTGTAATATTTTAATATAGCATTTCTCGATATCTTATTATTGATCATGAAGATCATAATCAAATGTAAGTGGAGAATGTGAGTATTATATGGTCAAGAAACTATACCAACACAAGAATATGAAGTTGCACCAAAGGATAAATGAAATAAAAAGATAAGGATATTATTACTATCATTGGGTGTGATCTTGATATGGAGATGATTTAACAAATATGATATTTCCATAATCATAAGGTTATCTTAGGTATCAATCATGCTTAAGTAGGTTTATTACTAAGATATTAAGAATATAATTACCTTAATATTAAGAAGTGTATACCTTTACATGAAGATATGGTGAGCCCATAATATTGCCCATTGTTTTAAGGCTATAGGATTCAAATATCGATTATGCTTAATAAAAGCTTGCAAACATTGATAGATGTCTTTCAAGGTTCAAAAGGAATTTATGCTAATTGCTAGGGTGATGTCATATATTATTGTGTTACACAATATTATTGAATCATACTGAAGTGGGACCCAACTAGGAGCCTTAGTGAGATCCTTGTATCATTTTAATATTAAGATTACATGGGATTATTGACCTCTTGAGTACCATAATCTTGATAAGATAACTACTATTTGAACTAAGGAAGGGTACCATAGTTGTGTTGGATGATGATATGGTTGTGTAGGAGCCATGACTAAGGTGAGGATAAACCTATGTTGTGAGACCTATGAGTTTCCAGACACTTGTGATGTGGAGAAGACAAATCAAAATGCCTATAATTGTGGACCATTTGAGTAATTCTATTGCAATAAAATTAGTGAATTAAGTTCCTTAATGTCATTTTATCATCCTCATTTAGTGAAATAATAAGATATGCTATATAATTTTGGAATGGTATTTTGGTATTGGAGTAAAGACTTTTATACGACTACAAGATATTTGTTCGCCCTTAAGTATAAGAACATCCATATTGGACATATTATATGAATTTAAATGGAACTAATTGTGTATGGGTTGTGAAAACTAAGGTAACATTGTGTTGAGTAATAATCCTAGCTCTAAGTCAATGTAACAAAACCTTGGGAACTTGCGTGTAGGTATCCTTGAGAGCTTGTAAAGAGAACTACATGTAACTTTGACCTGTTTGGAAGTGGTAATGTAGGCAATCCTTAGGTGAAGGATGCCCATGTGACCTCAAGTCCATAGGGGGAGCGTCTAGGGGGAATATCTCCTAAGGTCTAGGGATTGTTCCTAATTTATTTGGCCCTCTCTCTTCACTAGACTTCAAATTAGGCCAAAGTGGGTATTAGATGGTTATGAGAGGAATAAGAAAACCTGATCATGATATTTAATACATAATTTGTTTGAAGAAGCGAGTTGAATGAAGTGATGGTGCTGACTACCTTATAGTCAATTTGTTTATCTATTGACTAGAGGCCATCTTATGTTGGATCCAGATCGTATGTGCTTGTGAATTTGAATCCTAGACCTTTAAGAATTTTTGTATATACTCTTAGATTAATCCATTGTGATCTAATTGTTCTAAATTAGGAACCTCTTTTTCAGTTATAGTGCTAAGATAAGTAAATGCACTGACTTTTATAACAACAGATGGAGTTAGGACCCTACGAGGGTATAGGTAGAGGTTGTTTTCCTCTAACACGTAGACTAGTCCTCCCTATATGAGGTGATCACTGAAGAAAAAATCCTATGATCCATTTGAGATAAGCTTATCCACTCGAGATTGATAGTAGTCAAGGAGCGTACTATGCTTAGCAAATGGATATCACCAATTGCATACAGGCAAGGGATACCTCACATTGATCTAGGGTATTGGACATATTCCGCTAGAAGCATATATGCCTAGGGGCCAGTTGCATGCTGGCGATTGATGTCCTTATTTCTTAGTCATTTGATGGATTGCAAGGAAGAGAATTTCTAATGAAAGAATAGGTAGGTAACAATTAGACCAACCCTTGTATAATTTGAGCATATATTAATGTGGAAGAGGTATTCTTGACTTTATTAGATGAGGATGTGCACTAAGTATAGTATGGGATACATTGAATCCTAATCTCACTTTCTTGTTGGTGTAGAAGACTAGGCAAAAGAATGTGTCCCACAGTGTAGTGCGCAGTGCACCAACATTCCATTTATTTGGGATGCACTATGGGCAAGTGGTAATTAGCTATCATGGATATGATAATCCCTCACTACGTATATGCTAGTCACTATGTATGTGATTCCTACTAAAGGTAAGTCTCATTTTATGAGTGGTGTATGATGAAGCTAGTCCCTATCAATATGTGACATATGCTAGAGCTAGTAGCCCTGTATATGTGATGCAAGATAGAGCTAGTCATTGTGAGTGTGATGTGTACAAGCTAGACACCATGTGATTATGGGAAGTATGCTCAAGTCACTCTCTATAGAATTGAGAATTTTTGGAAGGATATAACCCTTATATAATTGTGTATATATGTATACTACTTGAAGGAAATCAGATATTTCTTTATTATTGATGTGCAAATTTTAATAAATAGTCACGGACTAAAGAGAGATCAAAGATCTCATACGAGAGGAGAGAATTAACTTCATCTAAACTTTAAGGGTGAACTCTGAAACCTATTGACTTCCCTTGAAGGGATACGTAGGCAGGGTCATCTGAAATTAACCCTTGAGGCATAGGTTTAGGTCTAAGGAGGGAATTTGGTTTCCAGAGCTTACCATGTTTAAGTACAAGCATAAGTGGTGGTGTAGAGTTGTCACCTTTATGGTGATTGAAGAAATTATTAATTCTATACTTCTAAGATAGAAAAAGAAGCTTGGTCGATTAAATTGGTACTTATGAGTTAATTAAAAAAAAATAGTAGCAATAGAAGGACGGTTATTACACACTGATATTTAGGTGGAGAAAATCCTTTTATGAGAAAAACTCCACACTCCAAAAATTGCTCAATGTATTATTCAATATGAAAAAATAATTACAACACACTTGAAAAATAAGTCTTCACAAGTGTTTCATTAGAATACAATTTAAGAGAAAATTGGGTAGCATTCTATGACCTTCAAATTCAATGTAGAATACAACTTCTCAAGTACCCAATATATACAAAAATAAATAAGCTAGAAACCATTTGTGGTTTTCATTACCATGTGTTGAAATCCCCACAAAGATGGTGCCAAGTTTTGACCCAAATTGCAATGCTACCTTGGAGATTCCCACTATATGCTAAAATAACATATTTCTTATGCTCTTTAGTTGTCACAATTGACAAAGTTTATCCACCCAACATGTACACCCAATTTGTCAAATTATTCCCCATCTCAAAACAAACACTTCATGACATAATAAATCCTATCATAGCTAGTCAAGGTTCCAAAGTGACCTCTCTCTATTCTTGGTTCCTATGCATAATCAATTTTCTCCATCTATACTTTTCTAGTTCTTAAACATCTGCCTAACAAAACAATATTGCACATCAACATGTTTTTTTCTTGCATGGTAAGCAAGATTCTTCTCTAAAAAAAATGCACTCTATGGATGACATATCAATGATATTTGAGTCTTAAAACTAATATTATTATTTTACCTCTACAACCACATTGCTTTCTTACAAGATCGCGTTGCATCCATATTTATTGCTTCAATGGTTTACAAAACATTTATTTCCCCCCTCTTGCTCATCCAACTCAATTCTCCACCAAATAGAATAAAAACATACCCACTTGTAGACCTCCAATTGTCAAGATCTTGAGCCCAAATAGAATCAACAAATATCATATGCTTAACACTTTACCCGTATCATTAGTACCATGAAAATTCAAGATATGGTTCAAAGTTCCTATTAAGTACATAAACATTCTTATTACATGTGTCCAATGTTCTTTTATTAGTTGTGCTACTTGGGCAATATTTGGTCTTATGCAAACCATTACATGCACAAGAATTCTTACCACACTTGCACAAAAAACGTTCCTCATGGCCTCCAAATTCTCTATAGATTTAGGGTATTTCTCCATACTTAGCTTTATGTCAACTGCTAGAGGCAAATTTGTTGGCTTACTATTTTACATCCCAAACTTTTACAAGATTGTCTCAAGATACTTCCCTTGGTTTAGCTACAATTTGCTTTTACTCCTATACTTGCATATCTCTATTCCAAAAAATTATTTGGTAGCTCCTAAATATCTTGTATCAAACTTCGTAGAAACTAAGTTTTTTTAATTAATACTTTAATGTATCTAATGATAAGTATATCATCAACATAAAATGATAACCAAAATCTATTCATTTATCCAATTAAAGTATAAATAATGATCAACATTACTTATTCTTGTAGCATCGTAAATTGTCACCAGTCCAATTTGCACCTCATGTTTGTGCCCCTACTTTAGTGTGTCCTTTCCTCATCCCCTTTCTAGGTTTGTTTGTGCCTATTCTCCAAATTTGAGGCTATGAACAATCTTTTGTGGGTCCTACCATAGGATACCCACCCTCTTTTAGAATTGTTTTGGTCCTAAGTGTGGTGGGACTAGAGCATAGAAAGCCTTGGTTTGGACCATGGCACCCCAAAACGCCGCGGTGCAACTCAAATTGGCCCCAATTTGAAATAGGCTGGGGGCTATATCTCATCGGTAAGATTTGATCTTCATGGCTCCGCGTGACCATTGGAGGTTCTCTCTCTATTCGTGCATTCGTGAAGCATTCATCAAGCATTTTTCAAAGATCTTCAAGGCTACATATTCATCATCAAGCATTATGGAGCAAAGTCATGCCAATTCTTATGCAAGCGTATCTGTGTATTAGGGTTTTCTATTTGTCATGCTATTTCATACAACATTTGTGATTACACTCAAAGAGAAAAGCATCATCATCAACAATTATAGTTTTTTGGTATATCTATTCAACATTTATTTCAGTATTTGCATTATTTCATTCAAGGTTAATTCCTAAACTGGGGTTTGAACATTCCCAACAATTTCCCCCTTCGTTTTGTGTGTTGGAAACAGGTACAGAGCTGCATTTGGGAGGATCAACATAATTCACAGAGATGAACATGTTCAACTTTTGACTATGAGAAAGTCAGAGGACCATGGAAAATTGATACTACTTGGTCTCAAAAAATCAAGCCGAACTTCTGGGAATAGATCAGTGACATATTATTTTGCCTAGATTTGGGTTGGTGTCTTCATACAACATCTGTAGCACACTATTTCTGCTAGAATACTTCAATAATCACCTATTTTGCCGTAATCTAGTACAATTCAAATCAGTTCAATCTAAGGAGGATAGAGTCCTATCAAAGGAGCCTAGAATTTGATCAAAATCTTGGTCTTGCAACGCTAGATCTATTAGATTCCTCTCCTCCCTAATGTAATAGTTAATTAGGTCATTTAGTGGTTTTATTATCTTAATTTAACCCTAACCCTAATTTTACACCAATACAATTCCAAAACCCAGTTCTAACACATTCATGTCAAATGAACTTTGTTGCATGTGTCTATGGAGAATTTTTTAACCCATATAGAGACCTTTTTAGATTAAAAATTAGTTTCTCTTTACCTTACACCTCGTATCATTTGTCCTGACATCCATTTCTCCAATTTCCAAATCAAGTGTTGTAACAGTAGATAATAGTATTATAATGGAACTCAACTTAGCAATAGGAGAAAACATCTCAACAAAGTTTATTACCTCAACATGGGAATAACCCTTTTCCACCACCTATATCTTGTACCTCTTAGGGTGGGGGGGCCCTACAATTCTATGGTAGTTGGGAGAGAGGGCAACGGTAATAGAATTGGGTGGGTGGGCAACAAAATAACCCCCCACCCCGCTGCTCCACACATGGGGACCCTCAAATTCTATGGTTGTTCTTATTCTAGATCAAATTTCAAACTATTTTATCATTGCTTCTACAACTATTTAGCAAGATTCTCACTCGAATGGGTAAATTGTTAGAAATTAGGATATTAGGATACTAATCATTATAAAAAAGATATAAATAAATAAGATGAGAATCATACATGCATAAATGTATAAATTACACAAGATATATATGAGGAAAACCCTTTCTAGTAAAAAAACCCATAAAGCATCATTTTATTAAAACACTTACAAAATATAGTCTATAACATGATAGACTTGAACCCGGGGATACTCCAATAATTCCACATGGCCAATAATACCTCTTGTGAATAGTGATACAACTCACCATAAAGCTCCAAATTCCCACACCTCTCAAATGAGAGAGAACCTCCTTAAATATATGAGGAAGGGTGGCTTCACTAGTCACACCTTTTCAATAACCCCCACTCATAATTAATTAATAATCTAATAGTTATTAGATTATAATTATTTCAAATGGGATATGCTTATAAATCATATAATATATAAGGTGGTGCAGAGGCACCTAAAGTACAAGAGATAAATGAGTTTAAGAGTCCTTATATCATGTATTAACATATATTTGATTCATTTGTGATGTATTTGAGTCTAAATGTAAGGCTATGTGAAGCCATTTATATGACATTGTTAATATTGTTATGTTAAGGTCCTAGTTTGATCAAGAAGACAAAAATATGAAAGAATGTCTAATAAAGGCTAAAAATCATGTACAAGGTCTTAAATAGGTTATTTGGACATGTCTAGGGTGATTTTACAAAGTGTGGAGTCATTTTTATTAAGTGTCATAAAAGTTGTCAAAATGCATAAAAATTGTAAAGCATGAAACAATGCAAAAAGGCATTAAAAGTTGTCAAAAGGAAGATGAAAGGTCATAAGGGTGGTTAAGTGGTTTCTAACTACCTAAATATGTATAAATATGATGTATTGGTCGAACCAAATCATATTGGAGAGAATAGAGAAAGAGGAGAACATTTTGGAGCAATTGAGTGAATTTGAATCTCTTATTTTGATTGGTTTTTTTTTGTTAAGTTGTTGTTTCCAGGCCTTGTACGTCCATGTACGGCCTGGAAACCCTGTAATATAGTAATGGTTAGATAGTATATTGAATCCTCTTTCCTATACTTTTGGTTTGATCAATTTTTATTAACTATGGAGGAAGTTATGAGATTTTTCGTGAAAGTTAGTATTTGCAGATTCAGGATTTCTGAGAACAGTCATAGTGAAATGCGTGGTAAGAACGCATATGGAAGATTCAAGAACTCTAATTATATTCATTGGAAATATATTTGAGTAATATTTCATTTCCTTTTGGTTTGGTTCAATTTCATGATGATTTGTGGAATCTATGACATTTTTAATGAAGACTGGTTTTAAACCCTCTTCAATGGAGTTGCAGGAAAAGAGTTGTGATGGTATAATTATTTATGATTGGTAAAAATAAATAGTTTACATATTCAAAAACTAGATTCATATATTCTTCAGATGGAATTGGTTTGGTATCATTTGAAATTGTTTTGAGAAAGATATATGATGCCCTAGGCAGGGGTTGGAGTTTTAAATCTGGATTATGACAGAGACATGGATCAGAATTTATAGTCTGAAAAATAATTGTTTGGGGAATCAAATGAGATTATCAGACCTTAATATTTTATAAGATGATAGATAATGTAGTTATCTACAAACGTTGTATTTTCCAGAAATTTTGGTTTGGAGTTTTGGTTGGTCAAATAATTCAATCTTTAAAGACTGTCTTGAAGACAACAATGTTGTGGTTTTCTTTATAAGTTGCCTTTGTTCAAAGATATTATTGAATGAATGTTGAAAGGATCATAAAGGATCCTATTGATCATTTGGTTTGTAAGATGCTCTGCGTCATAAGGTTTTAGAACCTTATATTAGAACATTATATATAGATATTATAAGGATGTGACCCCTAATAAAATAATGGGCTAACATAAATTAATGTGTTCATTAATAACTTGCATTCGATAGTTGCTATAATCAAGCTCCCCTATAATTCTATGAAGCCCGTACTATTCTATGGTGGAGGACAAGAGGGTCTTCCTCCATTTTGAATGCACACTTAATTTGAATAGTTCCATAGAATTATAGGGCAAGTCAGTTATTAATAAACCTGCTAGACCTTAAAATAGTAGGGGGCACTTGATCATTGCTTGAATTAAGCCCCGACTATTCTTTGGGCATTAATCCACTAGTTACAACCTCCAACTCTATACCGACTACCTATAGAATTGTGATTCTTTTACTTGGAAATTCTTCTTGAACACCTAGTTACAACTAATGATTCCATATCCTTAGGTGAATCAACCAGATATAAGTCTTACATTACTTTAATCCCATGACTTCCTCACCCATGACATTCTTCTAAGAATTTATCTTTGGAAGTTAGAATCTCTTCCACACAACTTGATTCAATATCAGGACAAGTTAAATAAAATACACATCAAACATTTGGTGGATTGTACCTTTTGAGTGATCTCCATTACCTAGTAGACCTTCTCATAGTTTGTAGTAAAGAAATTATTGCTACATTTGCACCATGTTTTTCATCAAAGTTACCACTAGATGGACTTTCCCCTTCCTGTAGCAACATGTTGTGTCTACTGTACTATCCAACTTTAGGTACATTTTGTTGCTCCATCTTTGTTTCAAAATGTACCCTCTCAATTTCAATATCCTTTGACTATTCAATTTTATGCCTTGCACCAAGTTCCTTGAATGTAGCATCCCTTGAGTAAAGAACCTTCAAGTTTTTTAGATTCTAAAGTTTGTATCCTCTAAAACTTATCTATATAATTGATGAAAATACACCTTTTCACTTTGTGATCCAACTTGGACCATTTCTCCTTGGGCACTCAATTTAATTTCTCAAATAAATACTTGTAAGTGTATAACCATTGATATTCTTCTTGTCCATACTTCATATGTGTTGATGAGTGTTTTAGCACACACAATGCAAATAAAATACTAAGTATATTATATCTCTTGAAAGAATATAAAACTTTAATAAATAAAAATAGAACACCTCAAGGTTCTCTTAGTTGGGTCTTGATTATGTAAAGATAACTCAATTATTCATGTAATTGTTATTTTATAAGGGATATGTGCATTAAATAGTTGAAAACTCAACAAGGGTTTTGGATAAAGTATGAAAACCCTAGGTTGATTTTCATACAAAAAACTTGAAAATGATCTTTGCTATCAAATAATATAGTGAGCTTGATGTTCTTCCTAAACAAGCTCATGATTTGAGAGTAAACTTTAAGAGATAGTGTTAGGATCTACATTTCAATCGGTCCCCAAAGGAAAATTTCTCACCACTTCATCACCTTACAATCACATGCTCTACTCATGTGGTCACACCAATTCTACATTAGATCAAGTTAGTTTTAAAGGTGGAGCATCTCCCTTGAGTTTTGGGCCTTTCTCCTATGATCTCTACAACTCAAATATTCTCCCTGTTGGTGGGAAAATTTATTTTGTCTTGTAGTCCCTCAAAGATGCCTTTGGAATATTCTTTTGTTTGTCAAATGAATATCTAACATGTGCACATGGCCCTAATATTGTCGCTCCCTCATTCTTATAAAAGAGAAATCAAGGCCATTTTGAAAGGATTCAGTGTTTGAGTGTTAGTAGTTCTAGTCTTATTTTGTATAGTGTCTTTTCAAAGAAATAGAAGAATTTTCAAGTCATCAAATATATTATTGTATGTAATATTTTGATCAAAACGAACAAAGTGAATATATGAATTTTGATTCACTCATCTCCTTATATTGTGTTTGGATGTTCGTGAAATTAATGAAAAAGTTTTGTTGATTTCATCTCCATGTTAAGGAAATGCAACTACCGTAACTAGAGAGGTTAGTTGAACCATGGGGAAGGGGTAACAAGCACCACGGGTGTATCTCTTGTTTTTTACATCTTGTCAAGGAGTAGATTAAATAGCTTTGAAGGAGATATAAAGGTCTATATATATTGTTATGGAATTATCAGTATAACTTGAATTCAGAATTAATTGTGAATATTAATGTATGACATAAATATTGGGAACCTGTTTGATATTCTAGGTTGAACTCTATATCTTAGTATAGGTACCAATCATAAAATTCTAACTCAACCAAGCATAATCACATAAAAAAATCATTGAATATCATTTGCTTTCAATTTGTTTTCCTTTGTGTTAGAAGTAGGCATATGTATGTTCTTAGGACCAACATTTACAAAAAATATCAAGAAATCTTGCCTAATTATTTTGAAATTCATGCATTCTTGATTCATATTTAATGACATTTTTGTAAACGATACCCGCATAGTGAGAAGAATGAAATACTTCGGTATTGTTATAGGTAAACTTGCCTTGGTCTTCTAGAACTATAAGTACAAAGGAATTCAACATTGGAGTTGAATCATGTTAGCTGACCATGGATTTGAGATCTTTGTTGATAAGAAACTTGACAAATCTATACGATGTATCGGGTAATTGGTTGGAGAAACCAACACCATGTAAATTTGCGTGTTATGGTTTTATGTGTTTAAATTTGAAATTTATGAATGTGCATCTAAACTGTAATAGTTAAAAGATTTGTAAGAATTTTTTTGCGACCCTCTCCTGATTAGATTAGTGTGTGG
This sequence comes from Cryptomeria japonica, assembly GCF_030272615.1. NCBI lineage: Eukaryota > Viridiplantae > Streptophyta > Pinopsida > Cupressales > Cupressaceae > Cryptomeria > Cryptomeria japonica. The sequence goes on from NC_081408.1 coordinate 771,347,475, forward strand.
AGGTTGTTTACACTACCTAACTTCCTTTCAATGTGTATACCATGTGTCAATTTTACAAAAATTAAACTTCTTCTAATCCCATTTTAACCAACCTTTGTCCTCGAGCCTTCCTTGAACATCCAAGGAGTCCTTCAAGCTCTCATCCATGGATTTTATCATTTTCCCCCTAGAACTAAGGTAGTTATAAACTAGTCCATCTTTGGCTTTGTAACACTAGCACTAATATTAACAATTTTTTTTTGTTTTTAAAAATAGGATACATTTATCTTCTTCCTAAATCTTAACATCTTTTGAATCTAGGTAATTCAAAATCAAGTTAAATGCATTCAAAATGATTTGAAACAAAATTGTCATCCTTTATTTTTAAACAACAAAAATATTTTTCAAATATAACTTATTTGCTATATTTTTAGTTTGGTAAATATCAGCTACCCTCTTCGTTAATGCAAATGAGGTATTTTTCTTTGAGATGTTGAAAGGGATGAAATCTGCAAGATAATCAAATGGTTATTGATGCCTTTTTGTCCAACCTTTTCAAATATTCACTAGACATCCTTTGGACTTTTCTTTCTTTGCTACACGTTCTCTCAATCTTTATTGGACAAGAGATTATCCATGTTTAGTACCCAGTGTCATTGAACTTGTTAATATTTGAACAAGAGATGTGGGTTATGGTTTCAATCACTTGAAAATATACAAAACAACTCAACTCAACTTTCAAAACATAATTAAGTAATTCTTAATGCCTTCTTGTCCATCATTTTCTAATCTTCAATAGACATACCTTTAAACTTTGCTTCCTTTTTCTACAATTTAAACCAATATATCCCTTCTAAGAGATTATCCATATTTAGCTTCCACAACTTGTACCTCATGTCATTAAACTTGTCAATATTTCAACAAGAGACATAGGGCATAGTTTCAATCACTTGCAAATATACCATCGACCACTTAGTTGTTGATAGTTCACTCTCATTGCACAAGTGGACAATGACAAGGTGAAAGAATGCCCATGAAGATCATTTGGTTATTCATGTCTTTGACTCCCAGGTTGATGACTCCTCTTAAGATGAAGAATCTTCTTAAGATATTGGTTTTGATATACCTAGTACATGTCTAACATGTCCTGCCCCTTTTACTTCATCGACTCCCATTAGAGAGTCCTAACCTCCTTATACACTAATCACTTAACCCAATATACCTTCTAATTTAATTCAACTTCATCCTACTCATGTGGTGCTAGTTTGTTGCTTGGATATACACCTAATCATTCCAATTATCCTTTGTACACAAAGGCGAACCCTCTATGGATGATTCCCCCTTGCTTGCTTCTCCTTATTTGAGGACTTGGATGATGATATTTTTATGGATTGTTGTACAAAACCAAAGGAAAGGTCTTCCTAAATCTATCTCTCAAACTCATTTCAAAGTGAAGGGTGTGTGATTGAACAAAGTTGTCTTTGGCATTGTCTAAGAGGGGAACTAAGGGTCCATGTTGTTTCTTGTTTGGTTAATGTTTGTGTGACAACTTGGCTATAGATGTATCTCACTTTGGTTCACCTTGTTGGGTTGCATGATTTGTCCCATATCTCATTGTAATTATTTTGTTTGTCAGTTGATTATTCTTTTGTACAAAGTTTTGAGCTCTTTCAATCCAACTTTTATTAATATAAAAAAACAACTCAAGTCAAAATCTCTCATTGTAGACGAAAAATAGTTAGCAATGCAAGAAAGTAATCCCTTCTCAATAAAACCAAATCTTTGATACTAAATATTATAATAGAGGGGAAACTACTATAAATGAGAGCTTGTTAACTAAATATGCATGTCCAAAATTTTGATATAACATAAATTAGATTTGTTGAATTATAAATCAATAAATAAGAAAATTGAAAACTATAAGATTCAAACACAACATTGAATACATTGATGTGCGTGTTCATGGTTTTCTTCCTTCCAAACCTATACTTTGTATATTAATGGTCTTTGGTAATATAATATTCTATCACTTAAACAAACTTTTCAAGATTTGATTCCATTCCACCAATCTTCTATGTAAATTGTGTATTATATTTTTGTTCTATTAATAAGTATCACTCTTCCTTTTTTTTTTTTAATACTACAAGTCTCCATGTATATCTACATTCTTCAAAGATCAATTTAATATTTAGAGTAGTTTTAATTGAATTCTACAGGATATCTATACACACATTTGTAGCTAAAGATCAAGAATCTTCATAAATACGTTCTTAGAAGTTAACACCATCATTTTTCAAGGTTGTCTCAAATAATTGGTCACTACATGATTTTTTGAAAGATCAATTTACCTTGGTAAAAATATGCATATTTATTAGTGTACAAAATATGATTATTTGTTTCTCCTTTCTCATTTTATTGTTAGGAAATAATGTTGCATAGCTAATTACACTTAATCCATTTCCTACATAAGACATGGGAGAAATTCATGCATACAAGCTTACAAAATCATCATTATGTAAAGGTCAAATAGACAAGACACAAGATAAAACAAGATATACCCCGAGAAAAACCTCACAAGGGAAAAATTCAACCTCCAAAAGCATCCATACTCCATGTATTATTCAACCATAAAGAAATACAAAGCACTTACAAAGTTACAATGAATAATTTTGAATCATCAAGCCCTCTAATGCATTTTCCATGTGTCCAAGCATGAACTCGTACATCCCATGCCATGCTTCACATATGCGATCCTCCATATGACTCTATACAATGACTGCCCAAACCACCAACCAACCTTAACCACTAAACATGTGCTTTCTTTTATAGACTCAATCTCACACAAATACAACTAGTAGTAAAGTAAAACCATGTGCCACAAAACCATGCGAACACAATATCATTGACCCTTGATTTAGTATTGGGTACTAAGTTTTCACTTTAATACATTTTTTTCACAATTAAATAACTACAAAATAGTATCACAATATTATAATACAACTCATCATGTGGACCCAAGAATATTTCAAATAGAATCTCTATGTGATGCACACCCATCTAGGTTCCCCTAAGTGAAACACACACATTTAAAATAATAAAATATTACATAAATTATGCAAGTTGAAAATACCTTATCCCAACATTCTACCACTTGTTGTATACATTGCATAAGGGTCAATCAACGAAATACATCATCATAGCCATACATAAAACCACATGAATCTCCAAGATGCTCTCGTGTTCCATGAAGATACTTGCAATAAAACTGAGTGAAAACCATCTCAAGCAAGAAATCCTCTCATCTTCCAACGTGCCTCCTATGAAAAAAAAGGAACAAGCCATGGTGAAGATGCACCAATCCAAGAACACAAGAATCAAATCCAATGCAATAATAAATGCTCCAAGTTGCTAACATAAAGAAAAAACCCACATGATTGCAATGACATCCACAACACATGCCAACACATCCAACTATCCATACCTCCTAGGTACAAAGTATATCATTAAACTCGTGCCAACATCACATCAACCCATAAATTGCAATCAAGCTCCCTGTATCAAAACTAGTCAATGAAGTACATACATGTCCAATAACTTCCATTGAATGGGTAGTACCAAATCTGAAATGAAGCTCAAGTATATGATGTCCTTCCTCCCAAGGATAAACCTCGTCCTCTTGCTTTTTCCAAGACCTCCCCTATTGTGGTTTGTGGCCAAGATGTGGTGGAAAATGTGAATTTATACCATTATAGGTTTGTGTGTAGATTTTCTCGGGTTTGGCATTCTCTATAGGAAATTTATCAATGGGTGAATGATTCTTGGAAGCCTTTAGTTGCTGGTAACATTAAGCTTTTCCCTTGTGCTAAGGGTTTTTTAGTTGTTTCTTTTGTGTCTTTTGTTGACCATGATTTGGTTTTGAGTAAGTTGTGGGTTTGGGGTATCCATTCTCTTGACCAAACCATACACAACCTCCTTCAACCCTCTTATGGAACCACTTAGTGTGCATCCAATGTGGGTTCATATTCCCAATCTTCCCCTTCATTTTTGGGAGAATTCTTATTTTGAGGCCATTGATAACTCTAATGGCCGCTTCCTGAATGTTTATGATTCCACTTCCGCCATAGTTCTTTCTACATTTGTATACATTCTGATCGATATTGACGTCTCCATACCTCTTCCTAGGAATATGGTTCTTATGATTGGGAATAGGCCATGGACTCAATCACTGGATTATGAGGGCTTCCCCTTCCAATATCGTTGTTGCTTCTCTATTGGCCAATTGGCCACATATAATTCTCTTTTATACTATAAAGGCACTACCACTTGGTGGAAGGATACTCATGGTGATCACTTTATTGTCCTAGCTTTTGATTCTTCCTCTAATGACCCTTCATAGGATTGCGATGATTCCTTATAGGACGATTCTCCTTTACCTCGGGCTACTAGTGTGCTCTTGTGTGCACTTGTGGACCCTTCTTTGCTTGTTTCTCCTATTTTGCTCCAACCTACAGTGATGGATTTGTTGTCTAGTCAGCATCCTACTCCTGGTGCAAGCAATCCCATGAAGGGGATTCCTCCCCTTGTGTTGGTGCTCCAAATGATAGTCCTGCATGGACTAGTGTCCATCGATGGAGGAAATATTGTTCTTCCTCTTCTTCCCAAAATCTTTCCCGAATTGTGGGTGAAACTTCTACCCACCCTTGATGTGGGTTGCTAGCTACTTTGATAGTGTGTTTTAAATGAATTGTTTTGGCATTTTCTATTTGAGGTATGCTCTTGACAAGTTGTTTGTTGCCTCTTTGGCTTGTCTTTGTAAAGGGTAAACGCCCTTGTTTTGTTGCTTTATTAAAAAAACAATCACAATGCTCCCCACATGCAACTCAAATGTCGAATACTCTCCCACAATATGTCACCATCCTCCCAAATCATAGGAACATGAATCTCATGGAAGAGAACATATAATAGAGAGAGACAACTTGTAAATCATAATATGTCCTACCAACACCTCAAAAAAGCACCCCTATGTCAAGTACGATCTCCTCCAAAACACCCTAGATGAGAAGCCATAATAACACCCAACACCCTGTTCAATCTCTTAAGTTAATATATATATCTATATATATATATATATATATATATATATATATATATATATATATATATATATATATATATATATATATATATATATATATATATATATATATATATATATATATATATATATATATATATCATGTAATGCTAACATGGATGCAAGCCTCCCATAACCAAGAAGATAAAAATCAAACTAACCATTCCCAATGAAGGAAATCAACCCACTAAACCATCTCCTAATATCCTCATAATGATATCATAATAACAACATATGCACAAGGATAATAATGAGAAGAGCAATGATGATAACTCTGAAATGTTGTCCATTTTGGAGGTGGCTAAGGATGTAAATATCATGAGAAATGATTATGAAGGAAGAATCAAAATGCTTGAGGATACTATCCATAAAGTGCTAGAAACTTGAAAGTGTGGTGAAAGTTATCCAATCATGCATCCAAAATAGTGTTGAAGGCCTTAGGGTTCTTTATAACCAAGTCAAGAGTCTAAAGATTGAGGAGTAGGATAGGAAAGGTAAATTAATTGGTGTTCATATTGGTGATGTGGGTAACAGAAAAAGTGGACTTAACAGTAAAGATGTTGGTAAAGACAGCTAAGAAGACTAATTCTTAGTTATACCTGGTCATTTACTAGAACTCGTAGCCACTCCAAACCTATGGAGGATAAAAACCAAGTTGGTTGTATCTTTGTAGTAGGGTTGTTTGGTTCCTTGTCTCTATTTTGTTTGCTGCTATTTTGTTATTGGTTGGTTGTTGGTCCTTTGATGTTCATCTTTTAGGCAACATTTTGATGTAAAGGGTTTCAAGGTCCCCTTCAAAACCTATTTTACCTATAATAGCAAACAACACATGCACAAAGAGATAACCAATGCCAAACATCTCTCAAATGAATCCTCTAGAACTACTGATCTCCATAGCTCAAGATCCATATCTATGAAAGATAAGCATAAGCATAATGCACTTGAAAGGAACAATGGGAAATACCTCTCAATTAGTTATTCACTGTGTAGACCAAGAGTAAGGAATGAGAATGCTCATCAAGATATCTAAGTCATCATGACTCACTCTAAGAACAATCTCCTCTCATGTCTATACCAGGTCAAAGCTCATTGGTCTTCTTTTTGAAACAACCAACCGTCCCAAAACCTATCTCTAATCACAATAGAATACAAGCATCACCTAAGTCTCCATGTGTCTATGAGCACTTGTAATTGATTTATCCATGCAAACTCCGAATGCTCTATAGCACCATCATGCAATATTCAAGAAAATGAGAATATACTCAATACAAAGAGAGCCACTTAAGATCAATGCCAAAGCTCCAACCATGGAATCAAGAACATAAATATGACAACATGATCTAGCCATCTTCTCCTAGCAGTGAAAATTTTCGTGGCTAAAATTCGCCAATTGGTTATTTTTTGAAATTTGGGAATTGAGATTTGGCTAAGAAGTTCAGCTTTTGAGGTGACTTGAATTGCCACATTTTTACAAATTTTTATTTTAGTGTTATTTAAATTGCTAGAGAATTTATTTGTTTAGTTTTTTTAACTCAAAGATTCGCCACAATATTCGATACATGATTAGATCATATTCACAAATATTTTATAATTTATTGTAGAAATCTAAATTAATTTGCCAATAATATATCATAATTATTAGTTACTTTAGAGTTATATCAACAATCTTTAGTTTCCACCATTCATTTAAAATATAACCTAATGACCTTCATTGTATTCTATGAGGTAAATTGTACCTACAATTTATAATGGCCTCAATGAAAATCCATCGTCTAAAAGCAATTTTTTGCCCCATGAGTATTACAAATTGTTGGTACATTTTATCTCACAAAATGCAAAGAGGGCTAGTAGATTATTTTAAGTTAATGGTAGAAACTAAATAAAGTAGATTCTACCCCTTAAACTCATTAATGATTTCCCGCTTTAGGCCTTTACTTTTCTATAAAAAAACTATTATTTTAAATGAAAGGATTTGCAATAGTAATTAATGCATACTCTTATTATTTTCCAAGATTTGCCAATATTTTCTACCAAAAAAATTGATATAAAAAATTTGCCAACAAAATTAATATTTCTCTTTTCTAAAAGGAAAGATTTGCCAATTAAAATATTATTATTTAAAAAAAAGAATTAAGTATTCGCCAAGATTTTATACAATTTTTTGAGAGGGGGTTTCTTAAAGTTATCACTGCCTCCTAGGATATCACATACTCCAAGTGAACATAACATAGGCTCAAGAATGATGTATTATGCCCAAACTCTAATCAAGAATCATGAGTGCACCATGACATAATAACAACCATGCTAAAAAACAAGAATAATATGTCAAATGAAAGAATAAACCAGAACTCAACCAAAGACTCCAAGAGTCATCTATGGCTTCAAGATGTGAATGATATCCAATAAATATGAAGATAAGCATCTCCTTCTAGTGAACCTACAAATGTGAAAGGCCCTTTTGCAGCAACAAAATCTAAGGACTCCTCCAAACATCTACAACATTAAAGAAGATTATTCACTATCCAATAGTGAATCCACATCACTGCCAACAACTCTCACTAAATCGTGATATCAAATCACACATTGTATTAGACAACTGATGAGAGCCAAATATGCCCTATTTTACACCATATTTTATGCCTTCTAATATGCCTTCATATCCATTTCTATATACTATTTCCATACGATTTCATGTTGTATACGATTTAATATATATAAGTAACATTTTATCAAGTGTTTTAGATAAAATCATGAATAAATAATACCAGATTGTATTTACTAATATGTCTTTCACAATGTCTAGAAACTTAATCTTTCAGCATGCAACTTTAAGGGTGCGAATCTTCCTATCATGTAGAACACCTTCTTGTCACTTTTGGTCAAGAATTATTATATATTACTTTGTGACTAGCAAGTTATTTTCACAAGAATAATGTAAAAATGATGTTAGCTTCCAAGATAATTGGTCACGTGGGCTCTTATTTTTTCCGCTCTTATTCACGTCATTTTTTGGTCTGAGCTACTAGAATTTTAGTTATTGCATGACTATTTCTAACATCCACCAACTCACTATTTGATATTCCATTGGCTATCCTTGCATCACCATGTTCTATGGTGATTGGTATGTGAGAATGTTACACGTGGTTGAGTGAGGGGAGCTTGTGGTACATATGTCTTGCTAGAAAAAATACGATAGCAAAGAACTCGTGGTGGAAATATGTTACTATGTTACTATATTATTGTTGGAGAAAACTGCTATAATTTGTTCATTTCTTATTTATATCTGCAGTTATAATTAAGTCATTTTTAACTTGTGTATTCAAGGCTTCACATAAGCCTCAATTTGTTGGCCATGGGTCAAAATAATTTGACTATTTTATATAATATTGTTATTGCTAGTTGTACACATGACCTCTATATATATGGTCAGATGTAACAACAAGGGGGGTAGATTCTATGTATGTAAACCAGACTATAGGCAGATTTCTGTAGTAGAACTCTGTGTAGGAATTTGTAATATTTTTTTGGATGAATAAAATCATGCTTATTTTGATCGAAGTAGTGTAGAAAGGCATTCATTCTCTCTCACTAGATGTACTGAGGAGGCAAGATCGACTTCTTAGGATGTCTGGTGATTTCTTTTAGATTAGATGCATGCTATTTTTTGTGTTAAGATTTTAATTGATTACACGCTTAGCATTGTTCATATTGGTTTAGATATTGTAATTTATGTAATTGTACATAATTCTAATTGATTCTAATGTGCTTTAGATTTAATTACGAATTTAGTAATTGATGTTAAGTTTTTGTTTCAGAGCTTGTGGTGTGTGCAAATCCTATTGCCAAGAAGTGACAGTTTTATTTTGGTTTGCTGTAGATTTATTTTCATGTGTTCAAGCTGCATTAATGCCCACTTGGCTTTCTATCTTCATCCCTTGAGCAAAAACCACTATACCTTTCATCATTCTATGACCCCAGATTGACATTAGGAGCAGGCTGAATTGGCTACTAAATCTTATCAATTATTCGTAATATGAGAACCACAGTTTGTCTCTACAACAACCATCTCCTAAATGAAGATCATCCAGGCCTACACACAAAAAAAAAATCAATAACATCAAGTGTAGCTATGATATATAATCCAAGAAGATACATCCAACCACAACAAGCCACCAAGAGCCAAATCTACACTACCAATGCATCACTGCCAAAAGCTCCCACTGAAAAGTGTAACCAATGAATTACCAAGCTATTATGACATCATGATAAAATCATATGCTACAAGTCCCAACACCAACTATCCAAGTACTATAAACATCATCCATCCTCTCATATCAAAGAAAACATACCAATGCACTAATGACCATAAACAAGGCCAACCAAGGGATCAATGCTTTGACATGAGGGAGATGGACTTTGAATGCAACTCTCTAAAAGAGAAGCATCTGATGGCATTAAATCTTGCATTTCCAAATAGTACAAGGAATTTGTATAAAGACATTGATTAGCATCTATGGTAGACAACCCTCGGGAAGATGCATTATTTGATGTATCATTTGAAGGTGATGGTGGGAATTGCTCTTGTGAAGCTTTAGGAGATGAAATGGGAGGTTCTTGCGAAGCTTCAAAATGTGTAGGAATACAGGCCATTGGAGACTCAATATGTTTATGAGAGGATGAGCCATTGCTAGACATGAGCATATGATTTTGATCTTTTTTAGAAAAATCACTTAGGACTCTCTTTAAGAGCTTTGTAATAGAGCCATTTTTATTTGGAGAAGCATTTGAATCCTTGTGAGGTTTTGACATAGTTGGATTTGGATTTTGAACTTGTTTGAAAGTGAATTGGTTCTAGTTTGATGTGATGTTTTGATTTTGAATTGGGCTTAATTGGTGTGTCATGTTTGAAATTTGTCCTGGTTTATGTTGCAACTTTTGTTTTTGAATTGCTGGTTGTAAGTGTTGATATTGATTTGTTGACTGAACTTGGTGTTGATACTTGATAGTTGGTTGAATCATTTGTTGACATTGTGTGTTTGGTTGAGCATATTGTTGAAATTGTGCCATTGATTGTGTTGGTTGGATATGTTGGACCATTGGTTGTGTTAGTTGGAAATGTTGGACTATTGGTTGTTGTTGTGGGATACATTGAACCATTGGTTGTTGTTGTTGGATATGTTGTTGATTCGAGATTTGATTGAATGAAATTTGACCAAATGAAGTCTGATTTGGGACTTGATTGAAATTTGTGTTTGTTTTTTGAAATTGTTTCACCATCTCTATTTGAGAGATTGAGCGGGTATGTCTGATCATTCGATAAGAGATTTTACATCAATTGGCTCAAAGTTTGGGTTTGGACCTTGAAATTTTTGAAATGTTTTGGACATTTGGGATCTAATCTTCTCATTGTTTTTCACTTTTTGCTCCAAGATCTCTTTTTCTCAAGCTAGTTTTTCCTCCAATTGTCGTATTTGGACACTTGTTTTATCTTTAAAAAGTTTGATCAATGTTGCTTTGTTGTTGGGTTGGATAGAATTGTGATTTCCTTGGATCAAACCTTGATTTCATTGTGTTATTCATTGGACCAATCATCAGTTGATATGCCAAACTTTTTTTCATCATACGGGCTTGGAATCTTGTTTCAATAGACATTTCACTATGCAATGTTTTTGGGATTTTTGAATTTAGGAATGATGTATGCAACTAATGCAACCTAGGTGATTGACAATGTAACTAAATGTTTTTTTACCTTTTGAATTTTTGGAGTGATGATGGTATGCAACTAAATGTAGTCTTAGGGAATGATCACGCAATCTAGGACAAGAATGCAATCTATATTTTTTATTGTTTTTAGGTTTGGACAAACTCTTAGAATGCAAACCTAAAGATGTGACCCTTAGGAAATTGAAATGAAGTCAAGACCTTAAGACAACAAAAGGCAAAATGACAATAGGACAAATTGACAATGTCTCACCTATATGCTTGGATACTAAGCTAGGTTTGACAAAATGATAATGATAAAAGGATAAATGTTGGACAATGTCAAGACTCCCTAACAACAACTTAGGGTTTAATCTCAAGTTTTGATTTTGCAAGTTTGGTAAACCTAATTTTGAGACTAAATGCAAGAGGACAATGATAATGACAATGACTTAAGGATATGATATGAATATGATATGGTCTCAAGATATGATATGATATGACAAAATGATATGAATGGCAATGTTTGACAATGTCAACCTAAGAAAAGACCTAGGATTTGGACTATGCAATGACAAAGCTAATGTGATAGGGATATGTGAGGACCAATGACTTGAAATATGCAAAATGCAAGTTAAGTCAAGACCTAATTTTGGTATGATAATGATAATGCAATGGAGACTTAGGAAAATGGTTCCAAATCTAAGTGCAAAGGAATTATGACAATGCAATGTACTAAATATGAAAGGAAATATGAATGTCCTAAGACCTAAGTTTGGACTATGCAAAGTCTAACCCTAAGTCACATGTATTTTGAGACAAGGACTTTTTGACAAGCCATGTTGATAAAAATTTTGCAAATTGTTGGATGAATATTTTGAAGTTTCTTGGACCAAGGTTGACTTTGTTTGAATCTTGTTTGGACAATTGAAACTTGTTTTTGACTTGTTGAATGTTGTTTGAACTTTGAAAATAAGATTGTTTAGGACCACTTGTGATAGTTGTTTTTAATTCAACCTTTTACAAGCATAGAAGACCATATGTTTGTTTGACTTTGACCCAAGACAATCATGCACTTTCAACAACAAATCCTATGGATAGCAAGGACAATAGTCATTGGATCTCACTTGGTTTCCCAACTACGCCTACTCAAAACATATACTTAGATGCTTGACCACATTGCCCCCCCTCCATGACACTCACTTCTCCAAGGCAGCCAAGCATTGGTTCCCATGAAAAATCCCCATGGCGAACTTTGTATCTCTACTATGAGTCATAAAAATGTGAGATGACATCAGAGGTCCGACCTCTTGTACCAATGACTAGAAGGTTTCTCATCTCTAAACACAAAGGTTCTTAGTCAGGGCATCCATTCAGATGGACGTAGATCCAATGAATTTAATCATCACTACGACATTCCAACACTCATTGTCTACAACTTTCATTGCAACCACAATTATTTATAGTGGTTTGGAAGAGGTTTGGCCTTAGCCCTGTCACCACTTTGGGTCGTTCCCTCTCACCAATGCATGTGCAAAGTGCTAGGCAAATCGGGAGGCATGCCCACTTCTAAAGGTAAAAACACATGAGAAAAATGAAATAAAACATGGAGAACATGGTGTTCACTAACCTTAGAAAATCAAAGTGTGCAACTACTTTTAAAATCACAAGCACTTAGTTTTGATAAGATTCTTTAACCGCGTCTTGCAACAAATTGTATTAGTAGTATTTAATTTTTGTTCTTCTCCCAACGAATGCCAAGGTGTTGCAACAGATAATTAGTAATACACAAAACCTCTAAGTTGAGTAGAAAAAACAATATGCAAAAAAAAGCAACATGCAAGCAAAAAGAAAATAGAAACATGCAAACTACAAAAAAAGCAACATGTAACTAAAAAGCAACAAGCAAAAAAAAACGTGCAAACAAAGAAAAGCAACATGCAATTGAAAAAAAAAGTTACATGCAAATAAAAAACAACATGCAAGCAAAGAAAAACAACATGCAATGAAAAAAAGCAACATGCAATCAAGAAAAAGCGACATGCAATGAAAAAAGCTACATGCAAATAGAAAAAAAAGCAACATGCAATAAAGAAAATGTGACATGCAATAAATTAAAAAAAAAATCTATATGTAATTTAAAAAAAAACCAAAAAAAACCACATGCAATTAGAAAAATCTATATGCAATTAGCAACTAAGTAATTTGTGTGAAATTGAACAAATTGATTGTATATTGGCTTAGATTGTTGTTCATTCACCTCCTAGATTAATCTATACGAAGATCAATTGTTTGTCCTAATTAAAGCTAAATTGAGAAGACTGATCAATTAACCATCCTAATTAAAGCTAGATTAAGAAAAAAATTGAATCAATTAACCATCCAAATTAAATCTAGATGAAGATTGTTGTTCATTTGCCTTCCTAATTAAAGCTAGATTTTAATATCAATTCTTCCTCTAATTAGGCTAGATTTGAGATCTATGAAAAATTCTCCCTCGGCGATTGTGAAATTTGATACTTGTAGCTACACATCACACGAAAATCAAAAAAATAATTAGGTTGTTGTTCATGCAAGCTTCACCAAAAAATGTAGCAAGAAAATACACAAAAACATGTAAAGTTAGGCACATTCACAACAAGATCATCAAATGAAATAAAATAAATTAGAGCAAATCAAACCAATTTTACTCCATTTGATGAAGGCCTCACTACCCCTTTTTTTTTTTCTCTAATCAAATGGTATGTGGCTCTCAAACTCTAAATTGCAAATGTGTTGAAAGCAAGGGCGAGAAGATTCGAAGATTTGAAGTTAATTTTGACAACATATAATTATTCAAAATGTGCCTGTGATTATGGAAAAGATATATAAATTTATAGAAGATTGAAGACAAGATTGGAGAAACAAGATGGATTCAAAAAGATGGCATAAAGCAACTTTTGACTAGGCATATCTACTTTTTAAAATTTTAAATTGAGATTAAACAGATATTTTCCATGTGTAAAGTGGAAAATTGGATCCTAGTGAATCCCCACCTAGGAGAGAGAAAGGAAGCCACTAGGATGATTTTCTCTTGGGAGGAACTTTACATTCAAAAGAGGGGTTGAATCCGCTAGATCCGAATCCAAGAGAGACAAGGATTTGAATACTAAATGGATTGCAAGTGATTGAAGTGTGTTTTACCCTCTTTTGTAACTGATAAAGTTGACTTGTTGACTATGTGGAAAAGAGAGAGAAAATTGGTGAAATGAGGTGCTACTAGTTCAGGATCGCGTTGTAACTTGAGATCGGAGCTAATTAAACTGATGTGGATCTCCCTTGCAAATTTAGAGAAAAGTTGTCGGAACCGTGGTGGGAATGTACATGGTTCGCCATAAAATCTGCAAAATGAAAAGGGTTCTTCCGTCTCTACAAATGAAGCCCAAACTTGCAATTACAACTGCGCACCTGCAACCTACATACAGAAAGAGAAGAAAAGGGGGTTGTGGATAGGGGTTTTCCTTAGTCAAACCTTGGTTGAGGAATCAACCTAGAAAGAAAGTAATCGCAAATGCTTGAATATATATAATGGAGATGTATACGTTGTAGATCTGCAACTTGTTTATGAGGATTGCTTTGCTTCTTGAATGTAACTACAAATGTTTTATGAAATGGCATGTAACATGAGAAAACCCTAACACACACACATGCTTGCAAATGAATGTTGTAATGTTTCTCCAATGGATGAATGAAGAAGACTTGAATGCTTGATGATGACCTTGAAATCTTGTATCTTCTCCTTATACTCTCTATCTCTTATCCTCTGCTATCTGTCTATGCGCTATCCATCCATCCTTGAACGAGGGTATTGAATTCCCCTTTATACATGCCTTAAGGATTAACTTTCATCCACCGAAGGCCGACAAAGAGGAATAACAAGCCCCAACGACAAGAAGTGCATACGAGATCGGGAAACCCACACATAGGACCACCCTAGGAGGTGGGGACAAGGGCACCACACCACTATCCTAGGGGGACAAAGGCACCATGCCCTTGTCCTAGGGGGGACAGGGGTGCCACAGCCTTGTCCTACCCTATTTTGGGGCCCAGACAAGGTCTAAAGAAGACACAATACATAAAGGAGGAAGGGACAAGGGTTAGAAATGCAAAAATAGATCCTGGTTAAGGAAGAAGATGTTGTCACGAAGGTTAGGACCCCAAATATAGTTAAAATTGCAGGGGTCACAATTTTATGACACTACATTTAGCCCCCACTTTAGCGGGAGTATGGCTTACGACAATACTGTCGGTAAAGTAGAAGAAAAGAGAGATGAAGATGAGAGATGCGGAGCAAAACCATAGGGAGTATAAGACATCACTAATATTGAAGAGCAAAAAGACCCCAATCTTAGGGTCTTAACTCATGCCAACATATGCAAGAGCACACAAGACAAAAAGGCACAAGACACACAAAACAAAGACAAAACACAAAAAGACACACAACAAGAACAAGACACAAGATGACAAACTAACTAGTCGAAGAGATCTCGAGCTTAGATGTCTCAACAACTAATCAGGACACAAAGACCAATGCCATCACATAAACACGAGTGATCACATAAAAGAGAAAAGTTGATATCATCCATGAGCTATCAATAGTAAAAGTAGGAGTTCATGAGAGGAAAAAGAGAGAGAACACGAATACACACTTTGGTGATCCATGAGAAGAAAAAAGACAGAAACCATGGACGTCTCGCCCCTAAAAATAGGTGACCCATGGAGAAAAGAACATGGAAAATCTCTCCCATAGAGCTTGCCTAGGTGATCCATGTAAAGAGAGAGAGTGAGAACTCTATTAGTTCCACTTAACCCCATGCACATGTGTGCAAGTGAGGTTCAAAGTGCCTCATAGGAGTCTATGCCCGAGTACGCTACAACCTGTATAGAATGTATAGTAAAAATGTCAAGAAATGTGCGATATCTCACTCTAAGAGACTGTGCTCTGGTTCTAAGAATAATCACCTCGCATAAGAGAAAAGTGGCATCATCTTGCTCTAAGAGGTTTCCTCTTGGTTCCAAGAATGACCCGATGTACAAGAGAAAAGTGACAACGCCTTTCTTTAAGAGGTTTCCCTGTGGTTCCAAGAATGTCTCATTGTACAAGAGCAAAGTGATGACATCTTTCTCTAAGAGGTTTCCCCTGGTTCCAAGAATGTCTCATTGTACAAGACAAGAAGAAGTGAAGACATCTTTCTCTAAGAGACCGTGCTCTGGTTTCGAGAATGACCCATTGTACAAAAAGTGATGGCATCTTTCTCTAAGAGGTTTCCCTCTGGTTCCAAGAATGTCCCACTGTTCAATGCATGAGAGAAGTATAATACAAAGGAACAGTGTGGGTGCGCCCCCCCGCCCCGCCGCCCCCCCCAAGATGTCCACAGACTAATGTTGATATCTTAAGAAAAGTAGAACAAGGATACCTACCTTCGTCACAAAGAAGATATCTGCTATGCAACAATGTCATAAATCCGAGCAAGAGAGGGAATACTCTTCAAGAAAGGATAAGATAATTGAAAAGAGATATCTTGTTGTAAGTGTAAAGGTGATCCTTGGAAGAGAAAATATCTTTGTTCAAAAAGACATCTGCCCCCAAGAGTTGTTGTCTTAGACAAATATAACATCTTATAGAACAAGAAAAGGGAAAGAACAAGAATTCAATCCTTCCTCCTATTTCGTAAAAGGGATTCTTGATGAGGGATGACTCGTCTTTAGCCCCCAGAGGGATGGTTGGATTTATCACAGATGTATATTACCAAGTGTAAAAAGAGGTCGTGTTCAAGGATTAACACTTCTTGTATAAGAGAGAATCCTTAAGTCAATAACCAACAATTATACACAAGGAATGACATCAAATAATAGAACTCACACCATCCACTTAGTAGGAAAAAGTGGATCCCTAGAGAAAGAGAGAGAGAGAGATCATTGCCCCCCAAGCTAAGGGACAATGAGAAGAGCTTACACAATTTTCTAGAGAGAGATAAAAAATAAGAAAATGTGCAATGATCTTATGTGAACACATGCAAGAAAAGACATTAGTAAATGTAAAATACACATCTCAAGAAGTGGTAATGTTAGAAAAGAAGAGAGAAAAAACATCATATATTCCCCAAGGGGGATTAGTCATAAAAACATATCATTGTAAGAAATGATAATCATTTATGAAAAATACATTCCCTAAAGGGAACTATTGATACAAGGGAAAGGAGCAAAGATCCTTTCCCCCCAAGTGAGGAGAACAAGGAGAAATATTACCCATGTTCTGATGGTGATTAGTCTCAAGTGATATGCTACCATACCTCTCAAGAGATCATTCCCTGTTAAGGGGTATATTATACTTGCAAATAATCGAAACCATAGAAGAGGTAAGATTTCCAAGAGGATGAAGGAAAAAGAAAAAGTGCAGTTCTCATTAAAGATGCTCCTGTCCAAGCAAAGAGGAAAACCAAAGAACAATTACATGCTCACATAAGAATAACCCTATGCAAGAGAAGATATCTAACAATGAATAATGCACAAAGATAGAGATAAATAAATAGAAAGAAGAAGAGAAATGTATTTCATGTTGCTGCCCCAAAGTATGTTAAAGTAAAATACTACCACCACTAATGATAAAGAGCCCCCATTAAATGAGATAATTATGCCATAGGGGGAAGAGCAACATGAAGGGAAAAGAAGTGCTAAGGCACGATGTTTTTACCAAGAAAGATAGTTAGATCATTTGTGAGACAAATGTGTGCAAGATCATATTGTAGTTGAACAAATTTCTTAAATACATAACATTTTCCAATAGATGTGAATATAAATCATGAAAAATGCAATATTCAATACCTTTCACTTGCTTAAGATTTTTATTTTTATTTTGAGGAGGAAAGGAAATGTTCTTGTCATATTTCAACCTCCAATATATTCTTGCGGCTAATCTATCAGGATGGTAAATATCATCTTCCCATGAAGAAGAGGGTTTGTTAGAAGGAGTTTCATTATCCACAATTCTAATTTTGCCACTATCTATGCCATCTTGAATGAATTTTTGAAAATCAGGGCAATCATCAGCATTATGGTCACGAGTTTGATGAAATGAACGAAAAGGACGCTTTGAAGAAGAAGCATTCTTGCAGGCTCTCTTGATTTGTTTTTTTTTGAAGGTAATCTTTAAAGTTTTGAAGTCTAAGGAATTCATCCTTAGAAAGAGGGGTACTCCTTCCTAGGTCTCTTGTAGTAGTTTGGGTAGGAGGGTTTATAGGGATACGAATTCCATGCTCAATTTTCGCAATTCCTTGTCCTTTAAAACCTTTTTTTGTAATTATATGAAAGCCACGACTATAAGAATATTGCAATTGACTAGATGGAGGAATATGATCATGAATTTCTTTGAAAATTGATGTGTAAGGAGGTAGAAAAGGATTTGTAGATGAAGGAAGAGTATCATGTGAAATGAGAATCTCTTTGCCTTTATCAAGCTTATTCTTTTTGGAAGATTGGGGACAAACATCTTCGTCATCTAAAAGCTCATTTTTAGCGATTTCTATGTGAAGAGAAAGGTCATGAATAAAATGCATGACATCTTCCTCTCTACATAGACTTTGATGTTGAAGATAGGTCTTAGGAGAATAAGGAGGATCTAAAGATGTAAGAATGTTGATGTTTTCAAATTGCCCCCCTTGCTCAAGGGTATGTGTTGAAGAAGAAGATGGATCCATATTACTTTCCAATGCTTGCTCTCTTGTAGAAAGATCATTAGGTAAAGCATTAGATCTCATTTCTTTCACACAAGATACCCTAGGAGAGGTACAAATGTTAGGATCTCTAAGTTTAGGATCTACAAAAGCTTTAAAGTGATTAAAGTAGAAAATGCATTTTGTTAACAATATCACCATAATGCAACATAAATGATACATGAAAGCTTTGAGATCTAATAATTTGGAAATCCTAACACAATATGACTAAGTGCTATGAATGAAAAGAAGCAACATGAAATGAAAGAAACCCTTATCCAACACATGATTGTAGTAACTATATGTGAAAATCACCACAATCATATGTGAAAGAGCAAGTAAATCCAATTTATTAATTGCCATTGAAAGTCTCTTAATTAAAATCTGGAAAAGAAGATCTAAAATTAGGACCTTTTTATGAAAATCGATTTTAAAATTTAAATTTGATGAAGTTTGAATTTATGTTCGATGTTAAAAAGGGTGTTAAAATTGGTTAAGTATATGAATTTTCTGGATTTTAGCAGAAAAACACAATCAATTTCGTCTCCCAAAATTTTAGGAAAAAAAGTCAAGGATCGTGGCAAAAATGTACATGGTCCGACCAACTTTTTTTGAAATTTTTAGGGATGTAGAGATTATGATTTTAATGTGAAATAAAAAAAAACAGCCGATTTGGAGATGTCTAGATCGGTCAAAATTGCAGTCAAAGGTCGAAAATGAAAAGATCTTAAAAATTAGGGCTTTATGATTTAACCACTGAATTTTCAGAATAAAGAAACTAATCTGAATTGCAATTTTGAAATAGAAATCAGATTTGAAACAAGCAATGCAAATTTTACACCTCACAAGCAAAAAAAATTCAAAATTCAAAATTAGGGCTTTTATGCAATTAACCTCTAAAATTTGCAAATAGATCAAACTTGAAAATGAAAATTTGAAATTTAAATTGCAATTAATCAGATCTAAGAATGAGAAATCAAAATTAATGTGTAATACGTCGGGTTAACAAAAATGTAAAGTGGAAAATTTGATCCTAGTGACTCCCCACCTAGGAGAGAGAAAGGAAGACACTAGGATGATTTTCTCTTGGGAGGAACTTTACATTCAAAAGAGGGGTTGAATCTGCTAGATCCAAAACCAAGAGAGACAAGGATCTGAATACTAAGTGGATTGCAAGTGATTGAAGTGTGATTTACCCTATTTTGTAAATGACAAAGTTGACTTGTTGACTATGTGGAAAAGAGAGAGAAAATGGGTGAAATGAGGTGCTACCAGTTCGAGATCGTGTTGTAAATTCAGATTTGAGCTAATTAAACTGACGCGGATGCAAATTTGGAGAAAAGTCGTCATGACCGTGGCGGGAATGTACATGGTCCGCCACAAAATCCGCGAAACAAAAAGGATTCTCCCGTCTCTACAAATGATGCCCAAACCTACAATTACAGCTACGCACCTGCAACCTACACATAGAAAGAGAAGAAAAGGGGGTTGTGGATAGGGGTTTGCCTTAGTCAAACCCCGGTTGAGGAATCAACCTAGAAAGAAAGTAATTGCAAATGCTTGAATGTTAACAATGGAGATGTATACCTTGTAGATTTGCAACTTGTTGATGATGATTGCTTTGCTTCTTGAATGTAACTACGAATGTTGTATGAAATGGCATGTAACATGACAAAACCCTAACACACACACATGCTTGCAAATAAATGTTATAATATTGCTCCAATGGTTGAATGAAGAAGATTTGAATGCTTGATGATGACCTTGAAATCTTGTATCTTCTCCTTATGCTCTCTATCTCTTATCCTCTGCTATCCGTCTTTGCACTATCCATCCATCCTTGAATGAGGGTATTGAATTCCCTTTTATACATGCCTCAAGGATTAACTTTCATCCATCAAAGGCCGACAAAGAGGAATAACAAACCCCGAAGATAAGAAGTGCATAGGAGATCGGGAAACACACACATAGGACCACCCTAGGAGGTGGGGACAAGGGCGCCACGCCACTGTCCTAGGGGGACAGGGGCGCCACACCCCTGTCCTGCTCTATTTTGGGGCTCGGACATGGTCTAAAGCAGACACAAGACATAAAGGAGGAAGGGAGAAGGGTTAGAAATGCAAAAATAGATCCTGGTTAAGGAAGAAGATGTCGTCGCTAAGGTGAGGACCCCAAATGTGGTTAAAATTTTAGGGGTCACAATTTTATGACACTACACCAAGAAGATAAATCAAGAAAATCAGAAGTTGACTAGTCACTTCCATTTTCAATTTTTAGGAACATATGATAATGATATTTGAAAATCAGTATACAACATACTTTCCATTTTCGAAAATTGGGAGAATATGAGAAAACAGTTTATTTAAATTGGATAATGATTTATTTTAATTTTTAAATCATTTTCTCGATTTATTGCCATTTTTTAAATTTGGATGATGATAATTAGAAATTAAATTAAAAACAAATAAAGATTTGTTTCCATTCTTGAGTTTTGGAAGACGATAATTAAGATTTTATTAAATAAATAAATAAATTTATTTAATTATGATGAAATAACTAGCTAATTAAATAATTTTAAAGAAATTATTCAATTATGAGAAAAAATCAAATTGAATTTAATTAAATAATAAAGATTATTTAATTAAAGTACGATTGAACTAATAAAGATTATTCAATTAATGCTAGGAAATGAATGATTAATGATGAAATGATTTAAATTATTAGGAAAATAGAAAATTTGAATTAGAAGAATGACACTTGATCAATTAATCGATTAGGGCAAAAATGTTAGTAAGTTAGCTTGTGCAAGCATGGTGCAATTTTTGGGTGTCTAAAGTCAACATAAACACTAACTCAACTATGTGGATATAGATAGTCCACAACAAGTCATCCCACTGCAAGTGAATTGGTATTTAATCCACAACCTACATAACATGAAGATCTAAGCAAGGAAACATGCAAACTCATCATCACATCAGTAACCTACAAATCAATATCAAAGAGAATAATCATATTGACCAAATGACTCAAACATCGAATCACCATCTGATCTAATTTGCCAAACATGTCCACAACCAAGTACCATAGTCAATGAACCAAATAAGCATCAGGAAGATAAGAAACGACCTCCTAACATCAAACTAAAACACCACCAAATCACCACAAACATGATCATGTCATGTTAATGCAAAAAATATACTTGCATAACCATGATACTATAATCATCACCATCTATGTCCCTGCACTCAACTATTATCCACATGAGACTTCAAGTCTCAAATCATATCCAACCATGTCCTCACATTGAAGACAACCTATGTACCTGTCACCATAAAAGTCCAATTCCGAAAAATACTTGTAAACATGTACCACGAAGCACCAAATTTGATAATCAGTTGTAGTATCATAAATATCTCATTAAAATATGAACTCCCTCAAGGTTTCGCCTCTTGACTTGTCTGGATGCTCACATAATCACACCCTGAATCCTAGGCACCTGCAAGTGATCAACCAAATACACAACTCTCCAAACTCATCAAACTAATAAAATAATAGCACTACTATGTAGTAGACTAAACATGCTTTCCAACAGCTACTCGAAATTAAAAATTTGATTTCATAAGCAAAATTTATGACCAAAACTATGTAACGAAGAATGTACGACTTCTAGGCCCCCAAAAGTAATCAAAACAACAAAATCATGAGACCAAACCAATACCTTTGTGTAGTGCTTAGAACCAACTTTCCAACAAATATAAGAAGTTGAAAAATTGACGTCCTAAGTGAGTTATAATTGTTCTCTAAAACTGCCTATTTACCTATAAGGGCAACATTGGTGGATTTCAAAAAAATTCAAATTCATTAAATTTCTACTTCTAAAGTTTTAAAAAATGTAAATAATTCCCCAAATTATTCCTTGTTTAATTCAATGCTAGGTGGCATAAAAATTTGATTTGATAATAATAAACGTATTTTATTTTTAATTTCCAAACCGCATAGTTTTCTTTAAGCATATAATAAAAACAGTTTTAAATTTTTTGCATTTATTTTATTTTATAAAAAAATTCAAGCCTAATGGGCGGGAACTCCAAAGGGCCTAGACTGTTGTTGCCAGACTGGTCCTGGCAACCTATACTAGCCGACAGGCTTGGTATTGGCTGACAGTTGGCTTGTACATCATTGCGGATAGGGGGGTATGGGGTCAATAACATTTCAAAAAAAATTATACTTCAAACTAAAAAACAAAAGCCTCCAACAATTTTTTTTTTTTTTTTTAAAATTTGTATTTTGTAGGAAATATTTTCACCAATGAGGTCCAATTATTTTTCAATTTTCGCCTTCTATGTAGATTGCATTTGATGGTCGTATAACCATCATGCTATTTTTTTTGGTATATTTTTTAATTGTGGCCAAAACAGGTCAAATTTTATATCAAAATTCATCGCTTGTCCAACTTGATCCAATGGTGAAGTTTGTTTTTACTGGAGAGATTATTTTTAAAAACACCCCTTAAAATCCTCATTTGAATGCATATACAAAAAACCCATTTGACCCTATATTTTCCAAATTCCAAATTTACAAACAAACCATCATAACAACAAACCCAAAACCCTTAGATTTGCAATAAATCAATATACAAATGTATTCCATAGCTTGTAATGTCCCAAACCGTTCATGCATAGTCATGGCTTGAACTTTACCTTGTCCACTCAAGCTAGAGTTATAACCCCAAATCCAACCATGAAAGTTTTGGTACCA
Source organism: Cryptomeria japonica (assembly GCF_030272615.1). NCBI lineage: Eukaryota > Viridiplantae > Streptophyta > Pinopsida > Cupressales > Cupressaceae > Cryptomeria > Cryptomeria japonica. The sequence goes on from NC_081408.1 coordinate 771,370,797, forward strand.
CTTATTAGGCAATAATACTACAAACCCAATTACATTTAATCCATTTCCTAAATAACCCATGAGAGAAAACCATGCATACAAGCTTACAAAATCACCATTATGTAAAGATCAAATAGACAAGTCACAAGTTAACCTAAGTTATACCTTGGACAAACCCTCACAAGGGAAAAACATAACCTCCAAAAAAGTACATACTCCATGTATTATTTAGCAAGAAAGCAATACAAAGAACTTCCAAATTACAATGAAGACTCCTAAATCATCAAGCCTCCAATGTATTCTTCATGTGTCCAAACATGAATCCATACATCTCATGTCGTGCTTCACATGTACAATCCTTTAAATGACTCAATACAATGACTACCTGAACCACCAACCAACCTTAACCATTAAACATGTGTTTGGTTTTACAGATTCAAGCTCACACAAATACAACTAGTGGTAAAGTAAAACCATGTCAGCACAATACCATTGAGCCACCCTTTAATATTGGGTTCTAAGTTTTCACTTTATTGAATATCTTTCCCCAGTATTAAATAATTACAATATAATATTACAATGTTTCAATAACAACTCATCAAGTGGCCCCAAAAATATTTCAAAAGGAATCTCTATGTGATGCACATCAATCTAGGTTCCCCTAAGTGCAATACACACATAATAAAATAATAAAACATTACAAATAGTATGCAAGGTGTAGAACAACTTATCCCAACATTCGACTCCCAAGGGTTTCTGGATAGAACAACTTAGAACAACGTATCTTGGTGGACATTGATGCTTCTAAGGGTTGCTTGAGGAGATTAAACTATCAACTCCCAAGGGTTTCTGGATCCAACCTCTGGATTATGAAGGCATTCCCTTCAGATGCAGAAGGTGCTTCAAGACAGGTCATGTAGCGGCTAAATGTGATTTACACAAATTTAAAGCAAAGAAGCCTCCGTCTTGGTGGATTGGGGCTTCCTCCCATCATTACACGGTGTTAAAGGGCTCTTCTCAGTTGGGTACGGGGCCTGATATTTCTCTTGAAAATGTTGTTGAAGATGCTCCTCTTGCCTTTAGTCAGATGGTTCGTTCGGAGCCAATTGGTGGTTCGGAGTTGTCAAATGTTGTTGGATCTACCCCTGTTGCTGGTTTTGACAGGTCTGAGGGTGTTGTTCTTGTGTCTAGGAAGGTTGCTGGTGCAGTCCCTGGTCTTGTTGTTGTTTCTAGGGGTGTTTATAACCCAAGTTCTGCTATGCTTGTTGGAGCTTCATTGCTTGCTGGCTATCCCTCAGTCGGTGGTTCGAAGGTGTCAAATACTGTTGGATTTGCCCCTGTTGCTGGTTTTGAAAGGTCTAAGGGTGTTGTTCATGTGTCTAGGGAGGTTGCTGGAGCGACCCCTGTGTCTGTTGTTGTTTCTAGGGGTGTTTCTGACCCAAGTCCTGCTATGCCTGTAGGAGCTTCGTTGCTTGATGGCTATGCCTCAGTTTCTGATTTTCCTGCATTAAATTCGTTGGAGTGGCAAGATGAGGTTGCTAAAGTTGAAGATCGTTGGATACCGGTAAAAGGTAAATGGTCTAAGAGGTCCTCGCCTTCTTTTGACATGACCCTTCAATCCCACATGAAGGGTCCCAAAGGGAAATCCTAAGTGCAGGGGTTGTCTTAACCCTTGTGGGCAGTTGTGCTCTGTTTGTTTTGGGGTGCATGTAGTTCCTCAGGCAGCTTGTCTCTTTGGGGTTTCTACCCTTTCTTTATCTGGTAGGCCTGCTGGTTTTCTATGTCTATTCTTTTTCGCAGCTTCGTTGTTGGAAGTTGTTGGGTCAGTTGTGCTGGTTTTTGGCTATGATTTTCATTGTTGATATCTTTGCATAGCCTACTTTGTTGGGATCTAGATCCTACTAAAATCTTTTGGGTTTTGGGTCCCTTCAAAACCTATTGTATGGGGTTTCTGGTCCCCTTAAAACCCGTTTTCCCTTATTCAAAAACTTATCCCAACATTCATAAGAAAGATCGATTTACCTTGGTAAGAACATTGTATAATTATTAGTGTACAATATATGGTTTTCTCACTTTAGAACAAGAATATTTGGAAATATATTCTCAAAAGTTGGCACCATCATTTTTAAGGTTGTATTAAATTGGTCACTACATGATTTTTTGAAAGATTCAATTTAGCTTGGTAACAACATTGCATAGTAATTAGTGTACAAAATATGGTTATTTGTTTCTCCTTGCTCATTTCATAACAAGAATCTTTTGAAATATTTTCTTGAAAGCTGGCACCCATTTTTCAAATTTGTCTCACAACTGGTTAGTACATGATTTTTTGAAAGATTCAATTTACCTTGATAACAATATTACATGTTTATTAGCGGACAAAATATGGTTATTTGTCTCTCCTTTCTCGTTTTCCTTATCTCTCTTTTATTATTTACTTTAAATTGGTGTTAGTTTAGAAATATAACAATTGTACTATGTGATTTTATTTGCAAATCTTCATTGAGTTATTAGTGTAAGTTTTTGTTTCTTAGCATAAGTTTTGACTATATTTATTTCAGCTTGTTTAAGTTAATAAAATGAGTGTTAGTGTTAATGAGTATGAGTTGTGACATATTTCATGAAAGTTGCAGTTTCCTTTCTTGGGGGTTTAGTGATGTATTCCTCCTATCGATTCTACTTGTCATCTCCTCCCACACACTTGAATATGCTTAACATATGACTTTGTCTTAGCTTGTTTAGATAACCTTAACATTCATGTAGATTCATGTTTTTGTGCTTTCCTACTTCTATTTTGCTTCTCAAACATTTCCATTGCTTTGTTAGAGATAGACTTTGTAATGCTATTTTAATTTTATAAATCATTTGTATTCATAATTTTATAGTATCTATTTGTCATGTCCCCGCAATGACTGTCATGAACCTGCACTGATATACCTCCATCAGACAAACAAGGAAGCAACATACTGGGAGCAATAATTAGAAATGGCCTTACAAACAAGACACCACCATTTTCTGTCTTGACCGAGTGTCTATTTTGATTAGTTTTTGCACATTAGGGTATCTTCCTAGATCAACGGTTGGTGACATGGATGAATTACATGGCAATGGATAGATCCCTGAATGTTACACGAAGAGAAGAAGCGCAAATTTAGTTTATAAGAGGCAACGATTCCAATTAGTAGGATAACGAATGACATATAACCCTTAATTACCCTTAATCAAGGGCAAAAGTCACATAACAAGAGTTGTCAGTTTTACAAGAAGGGTGACCTGTGAAAATGACATACCCCTCCTGTCAATAAAGGGGGATATATAAGTAGAAGAATAACCATTCAATGAGGTATCAAAGGAACATGGTAGTAAACATAGTATTACTGCGATCATTGTTGTAGCAACAAATTGGTATGTTGTATTTCTCCTATAAACTAAATGTTTATTAAAAAATATTATATTTGGGTTCTATTAGGAATAAAGGACAGTCCTTAAGACCTTGAGTATAAATTGTTACATTTATTCTTATATACACTTATAACAAAAATAATAAGATTTATGTTTGTTAATCAGATTTATATAACAATTATGCTTAATTTCATTTGTTTACATAGATATTCATAATACATGAGAGAATAATATATTGATAGCCTAATCCTTAATCACTCTCTATTGCCCCTCATGAGGATAGGTTGGTTTTGTTAGGGAAAGGCGGTTGTAATATCTCCCAAACTAGGTGAGTCCCAAGAGGTGGTATGGATAGGTGTTCTTGAAACCCTTATGGAGTCCAAGAGGTGGTATGGATGGGTGTTCTTGAAACCCTTGGGCCTATTTGTGGAGAATGGTTCTCCTAACCCCCTAACAAATAATTCCCCATCCTCCATTAGGGTTGATGATTAGGCAATAAGTAAGGATTGGGGCTTCAATATAGCAACTATCAATTGTATTATGAATGCTTATTGTTCTCTAGTTTAGTGTCCCGATTTAAGGCATAACGATGCATGTTAATTATACATGCAACCTCCTAGTAGGGGACAATACAATTGGTATTAGAGCTTTTATCCTACCATCCTGTGAAATATAAGTTAATACAACATAGCCAAAGGGCACAAAGAGCCTTAGAAAGGGAAAGAAAGAAAATAGCAGCAAACTATAACCCCACTCAAAATAATAACATGGATGAAGCAATGGAAAATGAGTTGAAAACATTCATGGAGATGACAACCGAATCAGTAATGGATCAGAATGAAAAAAACAATCCAAGTACTTGTCCAAGCCTTACAAAACATGGGTAATTCAATCAATAATCTCAAGACCAATTCCTCAAATGGGAGAGACATAAGTTCAAATAATTCAAAAATAATAATGGATCCTCTACATCTAGGATACCTAAACCCTCTTTCCTACCTAGGGAAGATATACCAAGGGGGGAAGAAGAAATTAATCCACCCATAATTAGCACTGAAGAAATTGCTATAGCTTACGCAAGTTTAGACCTTGAGGTGAGGAGAAGCATACCATTTAGGAAATTTTTGGAAGCAAAGAAACATGAGGCACTTAGAAAAGAAAAGAGACATCCAAATAAAGACTTGACACATAAGGTAAATAGAGTAATTCTTCCAAACTCCGATGGATCTAATCAAATAACAACCAATGCATGGTTACAAAAGTTGAACACCTATTTTACCCTTAGCCCAATGATAGAAGAAGATGTTGTCCAATTTGCTATCCTACATTTAGAAGGATTGACCCACGAATGGTGGCACCATGGAATCCACACCCAAGGGCACCAAAATGTAACTTTCTATGATGAATTCTCACCAAAACTTATTAAAAGACTTTATCAGAAACATACCCAAAAAGATTGTAAAGAACTAACTCAATTAAAGCAACACGAAACAATAGAGGATTACATAGCTGAATTCCAAAAAAAATCAGTTAGGGTTTCAAGAGTCGATGAAGATAGGCTAACCTATCTATTTGTTAAAGGATTGAAAGATTCACTTCAAGGATTAGTAAGTGTGCTTAATCCATGACTCCAATGATGCCATTGAAAAGGCCTTGAGACTAGAAACATCATCTACAAGTAACAAAACCACAAATGAACATGCAAAGCCTTTACACAAGAAAGGTAGATTCCATGAACCCTTTTCTTCCAAAGATGAACTTAAGAAAAAGAACTTATGCTACAAATGCAAGGAACCTTGGGAACGTGGGCACAGTTGCCATAAATGTGAATATGAAAAGAAAACTTTATGCTACAGATGTAAGGAGAAATGAGAACCAGGGCATAGATGTGAAAAGAGAAGTCAAGCCCATAAGATAGAAGCAACCACAAAAGAAGAGATCGTAGAGAATCCTACCAAGAAAGCAAGTTATGAAGATGATGAGTATGTAACTTTAGCCACAGTCACTCAAACCTCTAAGCATCATCCATTTCGCATAAAAAGCACCCACAAAGGTCAAAGAGTTATCACCCTCGTGGATAGTGAGGCATCTCACAATTTTATTGATGACAGTTGCAAGAATGAAGTTGGAAACCAAGAACTTTACGAGGTTTACAACAACAACTACTACAAGAGCTATGTTTCAATGCACTAAAACAATTCCCCAACTAGAAATGATCTTTAGTGTCCCTACTAGTTAGAGATTATTGTCCGGCAAAACGAATTGTTAGAATACAACATATGAATATATATATATATATATATATATATATATATATATATATATATATATATATATATATATATATATATATATATATATAACCATTTTTAATTTTCAATCTATCTTTAATACTTAATTAACATAATCATAATTTTCATCTAATAAAAAAGGATACGAATGTCATACGAAAGTATGTCCTTAGGCGATCGTGAAGCTCGCCCTCTTGGAACCCCTTGGTTCCAAACCCTCCAGGAAATCGAAGATGAGTTCGAATCCTGTCTTGGGTGTAACCTCTTACACCCAAGCCATCCAAGGAAGACCCTTGTCTATTCCTTGCCTTGGGTGATGCCTCCATCATCCAAGTCCTTAGAGGGGACCGGCCAGATCCGTCTCTTTTTAGTTGAACTTAGTCAACCAAGCCATACATATGCATATAGATGTTCAATATATATACTGCCCTAGGGATTATCATAATCCCTCCCTTAGACTAAGGGAGTTTCCTCCCTATAGCCTCCATCATATAATCACTTTTATATTACATTTTCATAATTGATTACTACTTTCCATTTACATATCCCTAACTTGGCATGTATTCCATAACATATATTCAGAAAATGTCCATTATCAAATATTCACATTTATTAACTTATATTCCTAACTATTCATTGATATGTATTTATTAACATATGTATTAAACTTGTTCATTACTATATTCATTAATATACGTATTAAGGTATTCATTATTTATATTCCTCAACACATGTAATCTCATGTTCATCATTCATATTCATTAACATATATAATACCAAACTGTTCATTACTATATTCACTAACATATGTGTTAAATTTGTTCATTACTATATTCACTAATATATGTATTAAGTATTTATTTTACATTCATTCACATATATAATAACATGTTTATCATTCATATTTATACCATATTCCCTCCTTACTTACCTGTCGCCGTAGCTTCCAAAACTTCTCTCCAACCCATAGGAGTCCTTCCTCCTTTTTCCCCCGCCTCCCCTTCAGAATGAATGATTTGATTTGTCTTATATAACTCTTCACAATTGAATGGTTGTGCTCTTTGAGAGCTAAAGAGCATGCTTCGTTACGGGATTGTGTCACTTCATTATTCCAATCACACCTCTTGTTTACTATTGTTATTATATAATCCATTATCGAACTCCATTAAAATCACATGATTAGTTGTTATGTTTAACGGATGGTAATTAGTTATCATGAATCTCCTTGGCATTAATCTCCTTTGTTAACATAAAAATGATCTCTGTTAAGGGTAAGGCAGATTATCAAAGGTTTATGCCTTAGTCTTGAATGATTACCTTCAATAATTATTTACCACGGGCATCTCTTGCAGTCTTACATAGCTTTGAAGGATCATAAACTCTCAGTCTAGTCTTCAAGGTAATTTATTATCGATTCTCATCTATAATTGTATCTTGTTTAGGATATGTCATTCGTTGATACTTATTATGGTCATTGACTAATTCTGGTCTTCTTTTTATCAAATGCTATCTTCTATGCTTGTATCGAATATTAATATCACTGCTATCTTTATTGATCAAGTTGTCACCTTTGTTTTCTCATATAAATATAAGAGATTAATCATTTTAATGAATCACCACCAAAAGGTCATCATCACCATAATTGTATGGTTCGTATTTCAATTGGAAGGATTCTTATACTTTTGCAAGGAAGACCATTTTGACATGCGTCAGATCTGTCTGCCCCAAGTTTATCATTTGATATGCTAGCAACAACAATCAAACTCAAGGAACCGGTGAGAACTTTTTATTTGTGTTTTGTAATAATATAATATTGTATAATTTATATTATTAATTGATGAATATGTAATTAATATTAATATTTAATAAATATAAATTATATAGCCTTATTTCTCATTTAAATAAATACTTTTATTTATTTAAATTATCCTCTTTCCTAAATTAAATAAATATCTTATTTATTTAGTTGATCCCACTTTTTCTATTACTTAAATAAATCTTTATTTATTTAATTAAATTCATTAGCCTTTTCTACCCATGACACATGTCATTCATCTCTTAATTCCTACACTACCCACCCTCTCATTATTTTATTATTTTCTCTACCTACCCTTTAATCATAGCCGACCATTTATCTTTTACACCTCTCAATCTTATCCCTCCATTTCTTATAGTGTCTTCTATATAAGGAGATGCTTCCTTCATTATCAACCCTAACTACTTGATCAATTGACTACTCGACTACATTGCGCTTTCATTCATATGCGATCAAGCCTACTTGCAACCACATTTCCGTTCTTTGTTGAGCTCTTGTGCACACATAAAATCTGAGAGCAAATATATCAAGCAAGATCAATGGAGATAGGAATAATGAAGATTCAAACCCTATTGTACATGTGATGGTATAATCTTTGTGATTTCATTTGATTTGCATTGTTTTAGGTAATCTTCATATGTCATGGTGGATCTTTGTTGTTGTTAGGCTAGGGTTTTGTGGTTGAATTCATTTAGTCTTTTAATGTTGTTGTATCCATTTTCACCATATACATTTTGGCACACCCCGTTGGACATGGATTTTTGTTAGATCTGTGTTTTTTGCAGGTTTTTCTAACCCTATATTGTTGTTTTATAAAACAATTTGGAGAATAACCTTGTGCAGCTAGGGTTTTGGACACAAAATCAAGATCTTGGAGAGATTTGATCATATCTCACAAACGGCTTGGAAATTTTGCACGAATTTGTTTTTGTAGGTTGAAGACAGTATTAGGAGCTCTCAAAGAAAAATTCAGATCTATTGAAAAATATTTTAATTTTCTATGAATTTTTTATGAATTTTCATTAAAAAAAATTAATTTTGAGAGCAAATGAGCAATTTTTTTGGATTTTCTTACATTTTTGGAAATCTCTCATAATTATACATAGGATCTGTTCTTTGTGATTTTAATTTTGATGCAAAATATTTCCCTAAAAATCGGATATTTAAAAATTAGAGTTTTTCCTTATATTGATCAGATCTCACAAACGACTTTGAATTTTGGCATCAAAGTTTTTTTTGCAGGTCAGAAAAATTATCAGAAGTGTTCAGTAAAAATTTTAGATTTTTTGGATCAAAGTTTCATTTTATATGAATTTTTTATGATTTTTCATAAAAAATTAATTTTGAGAGCAAATTAGCGATTTTTTTTGATTTTCTTACATTTTTGGAAAGCTCTCATAATTATACATAGGATCTATTTTTTGTGTTTTTAAATTTGATGCAAAATAATTCCTCAAAAATCAGATCTTTGAAAATTAGGGTTTTGCATTATTTTACTCATATCTCACAAATTGCTTGGATTTGTTGCAAAAAAAAATTTATGCAGGTTTGGAAAACCATCAAGACTCTCCAGTAAAATGTTCAGATTTTTTGGATCGATTTTGCATTTTATATGAATTTTTTATGATTTTTCATAAAAAATTAATTTTTGGAGCAAATTAGTAAATTTTTGGGATTTTCTTACATTTCTAGAAATATCTTGAAATTTTACAGGTGGTCTTTTTTAATGATGAATCATATCTTTAAATTGGTCAACAAAACGTATTGTTGAAGGCCCCTATTTCACAAAGTCTTTTGGATCTAAAATTTACCTAACTTGTGTGCTTGCAGGAAGGGGTGAACATTTGAAACAATCTAAACTACTAATAAATATTTGTTGCAGGACCTTGACAAGGATTTTCTTTTGATCTTTATTGTGTGCCTTGTTTTCATAGATTATCAAACACTTCAATTGGTGCACTAAAATTGAACCAGTGTCCTTTGTGTATTGGGCAATAGGCTCTTTTTGTTTAATCTCTAGAGGGCCTATCTCCCCAAGTGGTCATTAGGACTACTAGTGAGGAGAGAACGACCCAAGTGGTAGCGAGGAAAAGTCATCCTTTTCCGAACCACTATAAACAACTGTATTCATGGTGAAAACTATGGATAACGTGTGTTGATTAGTTCATACTGACACTATGTCTCCCCTTTCACCTATTTGATCAAATTTATTTGATCATTTATAGGGCGTAACCCCTACCGGCTGGGAGCCTTCTGTATTTACAGAGCTGAAAGTGTCGCATGTATGGCCACACGAGCAGATGCCCTTACTAGCACCTTTTTGTTTTAGAAGCCAAAATCCTTCTAGTTGTTGGGGCAGGAGGTCAGACCTCTAGTAGCGGCCCACACACATACAGTTCTTAGTAGAGATACAAAGTTCACCACGGGGAGTTTTCGTGGGGACTAATGCTTGGCTGCCCTGAGAAGTGAGTGCCGAGAGTGGAGCTAGTGGGGTCAAGCATCTAAGTATCCGCTCTGAATAACATAGCCTCGGGAGAAACTCCATGTGGGATCAACAACTATTGTCCTGGCCAGCCATAAGAATTGTGCTTGTCTTATTTTGAACAATCAAACATTCAAGACCAAACAATAAAACATTGTGTCTTTTGTGTCTTCAAGTGTATGCAAAACAATTTTACATCAAACAACACACTTTTCTTTGAGTCATTTTTGAGTCTAAACACTTGCAAACATTGAGTCTTCGTCAACATTGTGTCCTCTTGTCACGGAAAAACAGTCAAAAATTCAGATTGGGTCACAACAAACAACTTCACAAATTGGAAAAATTTACAGTCCAACAAACAAGAGCAATCAGTTTCAGAATTCTTGAGCTTCCTAAGCTATCTCTTTAGGTTTTCATTTAGAATTCAACTTGTCTTTGGGTCTCACAAAGTCCATCATTGCTTTACACCTTACATTACATATACATTTGTCTAAACTTAAGTCAAAAGGTCACTTGCTTGTTCTCATCATACTTTGTCAACACATTATATACAACAACATTTTGTTAAGTGGTCCCTCATCAAAGTCTATCACCTTTGGGTCTCATTTGGTCTTACTTAGAGTCAAGGTCAACTTACCTCATCAAGAGAAACTATCATCTCTTTGGAAGCCACACCTACTCTACTACATACATACTTGGTCTTACACTTTGGACATTGCAAGTAAACCTCAGATTCATTTACATTCCATCCAACTCTTGGTCTTCCATACTCTTTTCTATTTTCATCTAGTCTCAAACATCTTGGTCAATACCTAGTTCATGGTTGAAACCCGTTCCCAAAAATCTAGGAGAGAAACGAAAGAGGCTCAAGAATCTGCAAACATGAGTTCCTATGAGTATGACAATGATATCTTTTTCAATTTTGATCATACCACATTACCTGACATGGATGCTTATAGAAACATTCCAAATGTTGAGAACATGGACACTACAAACAACAATGACACACACAATGACAATATGGACGACTTTTTCGTACATTCAATAGATGTGGAGGAATCCATTATGGATCCCTGTTTCAATCGATTGGTTGAGGAAATAATGAGGAGGGATAGACAATATTTCTTACAAATGATGGCACAAAGTGGAGCCAAGATACCTCATGATTTTGACATGTCTCAAACAATGGAAAATCGACCTTTGCAACAAACTCACTCCAACATGGATCAAAGGAGACCTAATAGTGGAGGCAATAGAAGACCACATCTTGTGCCTAAGTCACCATAATCTTTGTTTCAAAAACCAGAGGTCCCATACACACATGGTCAAGCATATGATACTCACCTTCACAGACCATTATGGAAGTCTTATGCAGAAAAATATGCTCAATCACATGCTAATACTAAGGACCAACCACCAAAGAAATTGGATATTCAAAGGCATGCTCAAAATTTGGACACAAGGAACCCCGCGTCAAATTTGGGGGCAACACATTAGAACAAACTCATGACATGCCTATAGAGTATGGTATACATGGACAAAGCAGATATTTCATTTCTCAACATGACTCTATACCAAGTGGTCCATATACGCAGCATCATTATAGACCTCCTCCATATGAACATGTGTATGATCAATATCATCCATATATGCAACATGCTCCTCCACACATTGGGTCAGGCATGGGATATGGTCTAAGAAGTTGGTCTCCACCTAAGAATAATTTGGAACAACAAATCAAGGGCTTACAAAATAAAATGGAGGACATAAATACACTGAAGCCAACTTACACAATGAGAGACATATGTCCCTATCCATTTGACAAAAGCATTCCAACGCCTCCATTTCCTACACACTTTGTGACACCTAAGTTTGATAAATATAGAGGCAAAGGGGATCCTAAGGCACACATAAGACAATTTTTCACAGCTTGCATTGAGGTAGCAGCAGAAGAGACATATTTGATGAGGTTATTCCCACAAAGCTTAGGTGATCAGACTATGGAATGGTTCTCCCAACTCCCACCTGGAATTAAGTCATGGGGTGACTTAGCAGAGGCATTTATCCAACATTTTTCATACAACATAGAGACAGACATATCAGTCACTACTTTGTGCAACACCAAGCAAAAGGATGAAGAGTTTTTTTCATCATTTTTACAAAGATGGAGGAATCTAGCCTGTAGATGCTCTTGCGAAATTCCACAAAAACAAATGGTAGAGATGTTCACCCAAAATGTTAACAAAGACATTGGTTATGACTTGAGAAAAGCTTGTTTGTCCACCTTCAAGGACGTCATTGAAAAAGGCTTAGCAACAGAAAAGGTCCTAATTGAACAAGGAGTCATTAAGATATTCAAGGAAAACAAAGATGACTATAAAGGAAAAGACAAGCCAAGATTTTGGAGCAAAAACAAGAACACAGTCAATGATGGTGTTGTTGATGCCAATACAGTACGACCCAAAATCGTTTTTTCCGGACCAAGCTCTACAAACAATCAGGTGAATACTCAAACAACTTCCAAATCACGAAGGAAGTACACTCCATTGGGAGAACCACTAGAGTCCGTTTTCAAAAAGCTAGTGGCAAACAAGATAATCACAATTCCAGATTTGCCTCCATATGAGCCAAAGGTTAAACCAAATTGGTGGAATGATGATGAATATTGTGAATTTCATAAAAGCAAGGGTCATAAAACAGGAAATTGTCACCGACTGAAGAACATTATACAAGATCTCATTGATAGAGGTGGCATTGAGATTGAAGGACACTCATCCAATCAAGAACATGAAATGTTTAAGGAACCATTCCCAAAACATGACAAGGGAAAAGCTAAAGCCACAGATGATCAGACCAACTATACCAGAGCGTCCTATAACTATGATTCAACTATCAATTGCATTTTGATGGACAATTATGTCTCTACCATTATCATTAAGGACAAAATGCCTAAGAATTCTACCCAAAGACCCAAGATTATCCTAAAAGGCATTGGATCTTCTTCTGAACCTACCTCTAAATGTAATGTTACAACTCGTCGAGGTAAATTCACTTTGCAAGGTGCTCTAATAAAAAACACAGCTTCCGCATCAACTAAGCCTGAATATGACCTTGTAGAATAGTTAGGGAAGACACTCGCATTTATCTCAATCCTTGAGCTCTTACGCATATCCCCCCACACATAAAGCCATTCTTGACAAAATCTTGAGAGACATTGTTGTTCCTACTGATCTGAACGTGGACCAGTTTCAAGCTATGGTGGGATACCTTTCCATTCCACACTCCCTTACATTCACAAAAGCCGATGATGCCTCTGTAAGTCAGCCACATAATGCACCTTTACACATTGAAGCCTTCCTACACAAACACCGAATAAAATGAGTCCTGATAGATGGAGGAGCAGATCTTAACATATGTACATTGAGCACTATTAAACAATTGGGATATTCTAACAAAGCTGTAAATTCTACAAACAAAATTACCATCAAAGCATATGATGATGAAGAGTGTTCATCCAAGGGAACAATCATTTTACCTCTCAGAGTTGGGCCAGTTACAAAGGATGTGGTTTGTCAAGTCCTTGATTTAGATCTCACATACAACATACTTTTGGGACATCCTTGGATTCATGAGATGAGTGTAGTCCCATCTACATATCATCGATGCATCAAGTTTCCACACAATGGAGTTGAAGTGACCGTCAAAGCTGACCCAAATCCATTTATATATTGCAATAACCTGCGACCTAGATCAGAAATAACAATTATAGTCAATCGACAAGCTATTCCTTCATCAACATATGTTGATCCAGAATCCTTGAAAGCTTCTACATCAAAACAAGCAGAGATCAAAGAAAAGTTCAAGATTAAAGATATGGGATGTGGTGAGTATATCTTTCATGTTGATCAACTCCCACTATCTCCTAAGACATTCAGTCGACAGGAACAATCTACAAACAATTTGCAATGCCAAGGAATTGGGTGTGAACCACCTAGTGTTGTGGCTACTAAGTCTGAATGCAAATCTCCTCTAGTGGTGCAAGTAGCTCTTGATATCAATAGTCCTAAGAGTGGTTCCAGCGAAGAATCTATTGAGCGTATCACCAGCTCTCTTGAGAACTCACATAGCTCTACCATTTCATCTGCTCATTCCATTTCCACTCCACTTCCAGACTTGGATCAACAAGAATCACAAAATCCCTTACTAATTGGGGATCAAAAATCAAGCTTTGAAAAGAAAAATCTAAATGTCAAAACTAAAGAAAAGTCCTTTAGTTCAAATCAAAATCAAAAGCTATTGGACTTTGCAAAAATCAAAGTCAAGGATAAAAATCCTATGAACGAAAAAGAACAAGAGTTGATCTCCCCTAATATCAAAATAACTGGGGGCAAAAGTTCTAAAATTTTAAGTCAAAAAGTATACTTGTTGATCCTAAGTCTCCATCATGCTATTCTACTTTCACTTCTTTTCGCAATCACAAGCCTTCATTACTCATCCACATGTTCCACACATCCATTCCCTTTTGGTGATACATCATGGACCTTTAATGGAGCTTCCTCAAGGGACTTTGTTATCAGGGATGCCCAAACTTCTTTAGGTGACATGCATATGGGCCTACGTAATCCACACATTAGTAATTCTATCTCAAATCCTTTATCAAGGAAGACAGTCACTCGAGATACACACCATTTAGTCAAGGAATGTTGCAGTTACAATCTTAAAGTCAAACTTCACACATTTGAGGTGGGTGACTTAGTTCTCAGAGAAAATCCTAAAAATCAGCAAGACAGACAGAAGAAGGACAAGTTTGAACCAAATTGGCTTGGTCCTTACATCATCACGACAGTCTATGGATCCGATGCATATCATCTTTCAACTCCAAGTGGCGAACCTTTGGAGGATCCTATCAACAACATGCACCTCGCAGGTTTTACACATAGCTCTTCAGAATATCCTATTTTGAAAATACAAAAAAATCAAAAAATTCAAAAATACCAAAAAAAAAAATAAAAAATAAAAAAACAAAAAAAATCATAAACAAAAAAAATCGTTACTTGGTGAAAACCTGGCAAACAGGCACTTTGTGACACAAAAAAAATTGAAAAATAGAAAAATATTTTGTCCAACGGTGAAAACCACTTCGATGGCGCCCTGGGCAAGTACCATGGTGAAAACTGGGTCACCAACGCCATGCGTAGAGACATTGCTCCTCCCTCCTTCAGGATTCTATTTCATCCTTCACTTTGCACACACTCACAACCTCTCCATTCATAATAAACTTACCCATTCCCATCATGGCTTGTTATTGATCTACCTAAGATTGGTTCGCCATTCATAATAAACATTCATTTTCATCCCTTTCCATCCATAATAAATCGGCTCCTATCTGTGGCTAAGGCAAATCCTACGTCTAGTGATGGGTGTGGAACTAAGAGCATCACATGTTTCAAGGAGTACAGTTTCTTCCAGTTTTCTTTAGTCTATTCGTGCACAATCCGCAATAAAGTTCCGTTTTCTTCGCAATAAAGTATCAGTTTCATGGATTCGGCCAGTTTCAGATGAGACACAGCAGCAACAATGGGCTTCAACAAATCAAATCTTTCAATAGACTCGGACAACACTATGGTTCAGTGCGATCTATCCTTTTTGTGAAAGTAAACATTGTGACCACAATCAAATAAGACTTATGCAAGTGACAAGAGACACTAAACTTGAGGACTACAGTGGATGTTGGTGTCGAGTCTTGGTTTTCTTTTGATTTTATCTTTCTGGTGACATGTCTTTTAGCTTTTCCAGGATGTCTTTGACTAGAGATTCTATCTCCAGGATGTCTTTGACTAGAAAGGCGAGGATGGGATATTGTCACCTATTCTTCTTTTGTTGTCTATGGATTGTCTCTTAGTAATGCTATGACTTGTCCAAGGATATGAGGACACAATGAGAGTCTAGTATGAACTGGGGCATTCCTTGTTTGCGACTATCTGATCTCCATGCAAATGGGTACAATGACTTTCTGGGTCAAACATATGCCTCGATTGTCATAACCTACTTTCTATAATAAAGTTCAATGATGATAACGCACAAGAAGCTCTTTCACTTCCATATCTTCTATCTTCCATCCCCCTTTCTTGATTGACTTCCATCGTCTTTCTCGAGTCCGTGTAGCCTGCTATCACACGACTGAGTATAATGACACACCAAAAACATTTGCATTTCATGTTTTTGCACCTACATTACCACATACAAGCATTTCATACATACATATAGATTTCAGAATTGCATCATATCCTGCACACAACACATCTTAGCACATCTTACACTTTCATCATGTAAATAGTTATTTGCATTATCATATTCATTTGCATTTCATACATTCACATTCACATTCACATTGGCATAACATTTAAAAACATAAAAGAACAAAAATATTGCATTTCCTCATGTATATATTTGCATTGCATAGAAACATCACATAGGTACACATGCATATAGCTTCTGCAAAGATGAATCATCTCATATATATATAAAAATCATAAGTGCCATGATACAATGATGTCAAAATATATATGGCTACACAACCAACCCCTCGCGTCGCCCTATCCGGATAGAGGAACCCACTGATCACTTCTGCCAACACTGCTGGTAGTGCTAATCCTGTTCATGTCATCGTGTCCCAAGCCACATGTCCAGCCTTCATCTCCAGTCCTAGATCCTGAAACACTCATCTCAGTGCATCCCTGTCGTCGTCTTGATCGTAGGGTACTAACTCCCCATCGATCGGTATCCTCAGTATCCCGTAAACATCCTCTAAGGTGACTGTCATCTCACCCATCGACAAATGAAAACTACATGTCTCAGAGTGCCATCTCTCAACTAAAGCAGTCAGCAACCCCATGTTCGCCCGAAACTCAAGCACATACAGAATGTGGTGCAAGCTCATAGCCTGAACCGCTACTCTATCCTCAACTGTCAGCTCTGCTCACAAACTCTGAGTTGATGGGAACCTCTCCCGTGACTCCAGCATAGGTAGATACTCCTGCAGTTAAACAAATCAGCTCTGTCAGTCAAAGTGGCATTCACTGTTCATCACAAAATGTTGCTTATTATCTTAGTACTTATATCTATCATATGGCGCTCTATCCTAGTGACACTCGTTGTTCATCACAAAATGTTGCTATTTATCCTAGTGGTACTCTCTGTTCATCACAAAGTACTACGTGCTTTTGCACTCCCTATTCATCACAAAGTGTTGCTTACATTAATACTCCCTGTTCATCACAAAGTGCTATGTCTTGGTACTCACTGTTCATCACAAAGTGCCTCAATCTAATCTATCCTAGGGCCTCTGCTTGAGTATATCCTCTTGAGTAGTTTCCTAATTAGCAACGTATGTTCTATCACATAATTGTCAATCCTAGCCCTATTTGCTATCCTAGTCTTCCCTAGAGGACTTGCTTGAGTGTATCCTCTCAGCAGCTTATCCAATTGACAGCGTATGTTTATCACAGAACTATCAATTCGACCTTGAAGACATAAACACGCATTCATGACGCAGACACGCCTTGACATTTTTACCCCGCTTGACATTTTTCTAAACATACCTAAACACACATTTATTGCTCTACCTAACATGCATTTATGACAAAATTTATTGCGACAAAGTACAAGGAGGTTTTGTGGTACTCACCGGCTCTCCTGCATCTGCTAGCCTCTGGAATCGGCGAATGCGATCGAATCTATGCACCAATGCCATCGCTGCTGACTATTGCTGCTCTATTCTTTCTCTGCACTCTGATCTCTTGGATGTGTGGATGACAATGAGGATGTTTTCCCCTCGTGGTCTATCTTATAGACTACCCTAGCCTTAGCCCTAGCCCTCATCTCTCGAGTCAGTCTTCATTATCCCGTGACTGTCACTCTATCCTATCTTGTCATTCCTTTCTAGCCTTTGTTTCTTATTGAGAGATTGTCTGCGATCTTTTTAGACATTTTCATTCAATCTCTCGAGGAGACATATCATTCCCATCTTGGGGCAACTTTATATCAGTTTATATTATCTTCTTTGAAACAACACGACAAGCTGCATTGTCTCAAAGAGGGCAAAATGTAGACACCTAAAATTGTCATATTTAATTAAATAAATATCTTTATTTATTTAATTATTTTAGCCTAATTCTTCTATTAATTAAATAAATCTTTATTTATTTAATTAATTCATTTATCCTCTTCTAGCCTTATTTCTCATTTAAATAAATACTTTTATTTATTTAAATTATCCTCTTTCCTAAATTAAATAAATATCTTATTTATTTAGTTGATCCCACTTCTTCTATTAATTAAATAAATCTTTATTTATTTAATTAAATTCATTAGTTTTTTCTACCCATGACACATGTCATTCATCTCTTAATTCCTACACTACCTACCCTCTCATTATTTTATTATTTTCTCTACCTATCCTTTAATCATAGCCGACCATTTATCTTTTACACCTCTCAATCTTATCCCTCCATTTCTTATAGTGTCTTCTATATAAGGAGATGCTTCCTTCATTATCAACCCTAACTATTTGATCAATTGACTACTTGACTACATTGCGCTTTCATTCATATGCGATCAAGCCTACTTGCAACCACATTTCCGTTCTTTGTTGAGCTCTTGTGCACACATAAAATCTGATAGCAAATATATCAAGTAAGATCAATGGAGATAGGAATAATGGAGATTCAAACCCTATTGTACATGTGATGGTATAATCTTTGTGATTTCATTTGATTTACATTGTCTTAGGTAATCTTCATATGTTATGGTGGATCTTTGTTGTTGTTAGGCTAGGGTTTTGTGGTTGAATTCATTTAGTCTTTCAATGTTGTTGTATCCATTTTCACCATATACAATATTTATATTATTTTTTATATTTTTAATTGTATTATTATTTATTATTAAATTCTATTTTAGAATGGCATTATCATATTTTGATTGTTTAGATGAGGACATCACATGATCTTAGGGAAATATCGCATTAAAGAAGACTTGTATGTGGCACCATTAGATATCAATGTGATATTAAGCACTCCTTGGATATACTCCCTCAAATGCTTCATGTTTGACCTCCCAAACTTAACAATTCATTTTCAACATGAAGGACAAGAAGTCATCATGAAAGGGTTACTCAATGGTTCCCCAAAAGTAGTCTCTTGCAAAAGAATGAAAAGGATTTTAGATGTGGGCAAGGAGAATGGGTTGCTCAATGTATGATCCTTGACAAATCTACTCCACAAGGCCAAGCCATACAAATTGATATACAACCCATCCTTAAGAAGCATAAAAAGATATTAGACAACATTCCACCATGTTTACCCCTCAAAAGAGGATTTAAACACATTATAGAATTGGAAAAAGGGGGTGAAATCAGTAATTACTACTCTGTATAGACATCCCCAAAAATTTAAAGAGATAGCGAAAACTATTAATGAACTTCTAGAGATGGGCCATATCCAACCAAGTTCAAGCCCTTTTGCATCATCAATAGTGCTTGTTAAAAAAAGGATGGTACAATGAGAATGTGTATAGATTATTAAGCTTTAAACAAGAAAATTATAAAGAACTGTTACCTTATCCCTAGAGTGGATGAACTTATTGATGAGCTTCACAAAGCTAAATACTTCTCCAAGATTGATTTGCGATCGTGTTATCACCAAATAAGAATGAGAGAAGGCATTCCAAAAACACCCTTCATATGACATTATGGACATTTTGAATTCTTGGTCCTTCCCTTTGGATTAACAAATGCTCCAACTATATTTCAGTCATGCATGAACCATACTTTCAGAAAACAATAAGGAAATTCCTATTAATATTCTTTGATTCAACATCTTAATCTACAACAAAACATGGGATAAGCACCTTAAACATATTGATGAAGTCTTAGGGATTCTTGAGCAAGAATCATTATATGCTAAAGCTTCAAAATGTGAATTTGGTTTAGAAGAGATTCTCTATCTTGGTCATAAAATTAGTGCACAAAGAGCAAGTGTGGATGAAGAGAAAATCAAGGCTATTAAAGAATGGTCCAAACCGAGAACCCTAACTCATTTAAGGGGATTTGTGGGCTTATGCAGTTATTACTTAAAATTTGTAAAGGGATTCTCAAGAATTGCAGCTCCCCTCACAGACCTAATTAAAAAGGGAGTTTTTTCCTAGAATGAAGTACCTCAACAAGCCTTTGAGAATCTAAAAGAGATAATGAGTTCTTGTCCCATTCTAGCCACTCTCGATTTTACAACTACCATTTGAGTTGGAATGTGATGCATTTGGAGAGGGCATTGGAGCAATTCTCAAGCAAAATAAACATCCAATTGCTTTTGAAAGTCAAAAACTCACCACAACTTAAAATCTTCACTTTATCTATGATAAATAAATATAAACCATTATGCATGCATTGGCCACATTTAGACAATATTTGGTTTGTGGGAAATTCATGGTTAAAACAAACCACAATAGCTTGCAATTTTTTCTAAGTCAAAGGGATCTAAACAACCATTAGCAAAAGTGGGTTAACAAATTACAAGCTTATAACTTTGATATAGAATATGTAAAAGGGAAGAACAATATTGTACTAGATGCATTGTCTTGTTACCCTACATGTGCACCATAACAAGTATTACAACGGATTGGAATAACTCTGTTATTGTAGACTATGCCAAAGACCCACGTGCAAATCATATCCTTGAGGGGAATATACAAGATGAAGAATATAAAATAGTGGAAGAACTTATCCTTTACAAAGAGACGATAAATCTTACACCGGGGTCAAAGAGGAAAACTCATATCATTAAGGAATACCATGATAATACCCTAGCATGACATCAAACTTACTTCAAGACTTATAAACAAGTAAGGAAAAAATATTCTTGGAAGGGACTTAAAGAAGGATGTACTTAAATATGTCCAAGAGTGTATAACATGTCAAAGGAACAAAATTGAGCAAACACATTCAGCTGGCCTCCTTCAACTTCTTCTTTACTGGATTAGAAGTGGGTTAGTATCTCTATGGATTTCATAACAAGGCTTCCTAAAGTTTATATGTAGTAGTGGATCAGCTAACCAATATGCTCATTTCATGGCCATATCTTCAAAATACAAGGCACCTCAAGTGGCCGAAGTTTTCTTCACAGAAGTGTTTAGATTACATTGAGTACCAAGAAACATCATTAGTGATAGAGATAGTCAATTTCTTAGACTATTTTGGCAAAAGCTCTTCCAATTAGCAAAAATTGAGATAGTCGATTTCTTAGACTATTTTGGCAAGAGCTCTTCCAATTAGCAAAAATTGAACTAACTCCCAACACAAGTTATCGTCCTCAAATCAATGGTTAGAGGAAAACTGTTAACAAGTGGATCGAGGGATACTTATGTCACCGACCAACACAACACATGAATAAAACGATTACACTTTGGTGAATATTGCTACAATACAACTCACCACATGTCAATTGGGATGAATCTATTTAAGACCTTATATGGCTATGAGGTGACCTCTTTTGGAAGTTTGGCTCTCCATGAAAGTCGAGTGCCAAGAGCCAAGGACTTCATGCAACAAAGTATAGATATCATTAACACTATCAAAGACAATCTTCACCATGCCCAAAACCAACAAAATATCTATGTCGATTGAAAACGCACCGAAAGAGCATTTGAAGTTGGAGATTTGGTTTTTTTAAGGCTACAACTATATAAGCAATCTTCAATCAAGGTTAGTGGAGTAGAAAAGCTAAAACCCCGATTCTATGGACCATACAAGATCTTCAAAAGGATAGGTGAGGTAGCTTATGAATTGGAATTGCCTAGGAACAACAAAATTCACAATATTTTCCACATAGCTTGACTTAAAAAGGTCCCCAGGCAACAAATTACTCTGTGTAGAATTACCCTCGCGTGATGACGAGGGTAAGTTAATCTTGGAACCAGAAGCAGTGCTCAATATGAGGGAAAAGCAATTGAGGAATAAGGTTATTCTTGAATTCTTGAGCAAATGGAAGGGTGTACCCGAGAAAGATGCTACATGGGAAGGAGAAGAAATCTTCAATCATCCAAACTTGAAATTGCTTGTGGACAACAATCTTGGGAAGGGCGAACTGTCATGTCCCCTCCATGACTATCACAAACCTGTCTTGATATACTTCCATTGCACAAACAAGGAAGCAACATACTAGGAGAAATAAAAAAAAAAATGGTCTTACTAATAAGACTTCACCATTTTCTATCTTGATCAAGTGTCTATTTTGATCAATTACTGCACATTAGGATCTCTTCCTAGATCAATAGTTGGTGAGATAGACAAATTGCATGGCGATGGATAGATCCCTGAATGTTACATGAAGAGAAGAAGCACACATTTAGTTGATAAGAGGTGGCAATCCCAGTTAGTAGGATAACGAATCACAAATAACCCTTAACCACCATTAATCAAGGGCAAAAGTCACATAAGAAGAGTTGCCACTTTCACAAGAAAGGTGACCCGTGAAAAGGAAATACCCCTCACCAATAAAGGCGGGATATATAAGTAGAATAATAACCATTCAATGAGCCATCAAAGGAATAGAGTATTAATTTACTAGTAGATCATCTATATTACTGCAATCATTGGTGTGATCGTAGATTGGCATGTTATATCTCTCCTAGAAATTAAATGCTTATTACAAACTATTATATTTGAGTTCTATTAGGAATAAAGGACATATATATGGCTTAGAGTATAAATTGTTACATTTATTCTTATATACACATATACTAGAAATAATAAGATTTATATTTGTTAATGGGATTTATATATCAATTATGCTTAATTTCATTTGTTTACATATATATTCATAATACATGAGAAGACAGTATATTCATAGCCTAATCCTTAATCATTCTCTATTGCCCCTTATGAGGATATGTTGGTTTCGTTAGGGAAAGGCTTTTGTAATACCTCCCAAAATAGGTGAGTCCCAAAAGGTAGTATGGACGGGTGTTCCTGAAACTCTTAGGGAGTCCAAGAGGTGCTATGCAAAACCCTTGGGCCTATTAGTGGAGAATGGTTTTCCAAGCCCCCTAACAAGTAATTTCCCATCCTTTGTTAGGGTGGTTGATTAGGAAGGAAGTATGGATTGGGGCTTCAATATAGTAACTATCAACTATACTATGAATGCTAATTGTTCTCTATTGTAGTATCCTGATTTAAGGCATAATGATGCATGTTAATTATACAAGAACCTCTTAGTAGGGGACATTAAACTATTTCTTACTCTAGTTTCTAGTTTTTCATCTTTTCTATAGATTCTAATATGATATCAAAGCTTATTTTTGGTGCTAAATTAGATCTTTATTTTTTTATTTTTTATTTTTAGAAATTCGGGAAGTTAAATTTTTGCATGTAGGTTTTCTAAAAGCCTAGCATACTCTCCTCTCGCATCTTTGGATAATTGGACAATTAAAAAAAACTGTTTGATGGATAATTTTTAGCTTTTAGAGTTTTACACTCATAGTTTTCAAAATATGGGTGATTGCAGCTTTTTGATAACTCTAACAATATTTTAGTTTTCAAAATATGGGTGATTGCAGCTTTTTGATAACTCTAACAATATTTTTAGTTGTTCAATAGTATGCAAAATGCTCAAAAAAGCCAAAATTAGTTTTCATTTAAAAAAAAAATGGAAATTACAAAACTAATTTGAGAATGAGGGTTTGAATGGTGCATCAAACATGATGCTCGTTTTAACTCGTATTTTGATATAAAATTTGTCTATTTTCAATGTTGTGACCAACCGTGTTTTGATATAAAATTTGTCTATTTTCAATGTTGTGACCAATCGTGACCATAAACAATGGGTAGGAATAGCCATACCATTTATTTTTGCTCTCATGGGGAGATTAATAATGAGCACTTATGCCCATGCATAGTAAATTTTGGTAACTGCTATGGTAGAAATCAAAGCAGGATCAGGTGGCAGACGCTAAGTTAAATCAATCTAAAGCTACACCCCAATCTCCTGTTCCATCCACTGCACTATCTCTAAGTCTGCTGAATTCATAAACTCTTCATCGTCACCCAAGGTGAGGCAAGGGAATTATAAAGCCTCTTCTGCAATGCGGAGAAAATGAAAAGTAATTTTGGAGGAAATTAATAATTTTCCAGCGCTAATACAAGTTTGGTCTAAGGTTGAGGAGCTCAATTATTCTTGATTAAACTTTGAGGGAAAACTCCCTGGTATGAGACATCGTGGAACGCTGAAGAAAATTCACATGGGAATTTTAAGGATGATAAACTGTGGCTGAACCCAAACAGTGTACAAGTTGAAGTCAGGCAGCTCATCTCCAAAAGCCGGATTCGGAGTCCATGCAGGAGAGAAGCGATTACCCTTCAGTTTGTTGACTACAGGGTATGGAATGGCCTTTGAGTTCAAAAGTCAACTGGAGAACCTCCACTTTGAACAATTGCAGGAAAATCTTAGCATCCACCAGCACCAGGTAGAGGCAACTAGTATTAAAGAGTGGTTTAATTGCATCCTGGATTGTGGCATTGATTCTACTAGGATTTGAACTGTTAAAGAAACAGCTTTCAATGATAAGCTATACCCATGACTACCCTGTCTTTTGTTTAAACATTATTTGTATCTGATATAAAAGGATATCATATATCTATATTAACTCCCACTTGTTCTAAAGTACTAGTCCTTGTAACTCCTCATCTGAATACAAACATCAACTGCAGAGCTCTGGTCTTGTACATGTAAGACGCAGTTAGTTATTTAACCATCCTTGAAGGGAAGCAAGGAAATTGTCCACTGGCTGGCTAATCTAGAAGTAAGACTACATGCCTAATTGTGTCTTCAAACCTTATCTCTGATGATACGATCCAAAAGATTTGTTGTTTTACATTAGGATCAATATAATGTATTGCTCACAAGCATATACTTCATGTATAGGGACACCCATTCCCTATTTATTGATCCCATAAGGAGATATTACTGAGAAACACTTATGCTCTTACAGTTAATAAAATTTTATGACTGCTACAGTAGTAATCATGGCAGGATCAGGGAGAAGAAGCAATATCCCATCAGTGTAAAGCTCTGCCCCTCCTCCTCTGTCAATTGAACAATCTTAAATCCAGTGAGTTCACTAAAAGCTCTATCCTTTGCCAAGGGTGATCCAGTAGCCATAATATAAATCAGAATTAGAAGTATAGCCTGTCCCGCAAAATTAAGATAGAAAATCAGTTGTCTTGAAGAGAGTCAATGGTTCTCCAGTGCTAATACAGGTTTCACCTACAGAGGCGAACAGATTGTCACTTACAGAGGGATGAAAAGGGAGGTCTGTTCCATCTAGGGTTCTGCACTACAGAATAAAGACAGAAACTGCGAAAAGCGTCGTTGCCAAAAGGAAAGCATAAAGGGAGAGGAGAGTTATGGACCCAGGTAGGCAGCTCATATCCAGTAACTGAATTTCCGAGTCCAAGCAGGAGATAAGAAATAACCTTTTAGTTTGTCAGCTACAAAGCAGGGAAGGACTTTTGAGCTCAAACATCAATTTGCGAACTTCCACAGGCTCTGGTAAGCATGGCTACAATGCCACTTTATTAAACAGCTACTGAAAATCTTAATGGTGTCCACTATTGTCAGGCATAGGCAAGGAGTGAAGAGAAGTTTAATTACTTACTGATACGTGCGGCATTGACTGCCCTGAAATTTAAAATGTTCATAAAGCTACTTTTAATGTTAAAGTAAAACAATGGCTACCCTATGCTTTGTGTATAAACATCATTTCTATCTGCTTAGGTTTAAGAGGTTATCACCTGTCTGTATCACCTCCGACATTTTAAAGCACAGATCCTGTTGACAGTTAACACGGCATATGGATACAAAGGTCAAAGGTAGAAGTCCGGTATTGTAAATGCAAGATCTTGGAAGTTAATATATATATGAATTGGTCTACACATAATTCCTAGTTATGGTGCCTCTAGTTTTGCTAATACACAATCTTATGCATATTTCTGTTACTAGAATAGTACCATCACCTTTAACCCTTATCTGACTAACCAGCCTGTATAATTTTTAGTTTTGTAATTCACCATTTATTGCTTGGATAATTATGATAAAAAAATTGCTGTTACTACAAATTCTCATTTCACCTGAAGAAATAAAATAAAAAAAATTGACAGGCATCTCTGACTTCCGCCATTAGTGACAGATGATTGCAATCAACGACTATGGTTGATTTCTATTTGAATCCTATCCAGGGTAAACACAACATTTCTAGCAAAACTGGTATATTTATATTTTCATCTATTCTTCCTTACTTCCACACCACTTTAAGCCAATCTTTGATAAGGAGATTTTATACATTCGACTAATTAAGATATAGAATGAGAAAAACAAGCATTCAATGTTGTCAAAAGGGTTATGGTCAATACGTTCAAGGATTATTTGATTCTCATGTTGGAGAATGAGGTTCAATCCTTTTCAAGGGCATTTTAGCACCGGTGGGTATACTAGAGTGATATTCCTGCTCAAGGGGTAGCATGCAGCAAACCTGCAGGTGATGAAGGATGAATACAAGGCAAGGTTACTGGGAGATGGGGGGTATTTGGAGATGCTGGAGACTGGTATTAGTACTGGTATGAATAATTTTCAAAACTAGGAAATGGGTATTTCGAGATGCCAATTTTTTATTAATATAATTTAATGATTTTTAGAAAATATCATGACAGAGAACTTTGCAAACAAAAACAGTAATAACGTTTAACATCAAATTTAAAATTGAACAAAAGCTGAATTTAAAATTGCTTATATTACTGGTACCATAGACAATCTAAATGACCAGTGCATCGAGAAGTTTCCAGAGATGTTTCCGGTACCGGAGACGTGTCTCCATCTCCAGTACACTTCTCAGGGGTAGGAGATGCGTCTCCTGATAATGTAGCTACAAGAAGGAAAAAGGAGTAGTTGCCCTGCAGGAGAGACAAATGGAAAAATCATTCAAGCTATGGAGGTAAAGGATGGACAAAACAAAAGCAGATGTGAAAGGAGGTGAAAGTAGGTGAGGCATTCAAACTATCGGAGTGCATGTAGGAGAATTGTAAACCCAGCGGTAGTTGTAAGGGCTGGGGACTTCATTACCAACCCTCACTACATAATCTAAAAACAAGAATTTAATATTAGACATAAAGAAATAAGAGAAGGAAGCCTGGCACGTATATGTATTAGCAAAGAATCACCACTAATCTGCTGCCTTTTTGCTCTTTATTTTCTATAATTACAAGAAGACATGGCATACAGATACAGGGATGTCATTTTGACATAGCATACTAAAGCATATGGATGCATGCACCTTTATATTACTTCTAAAAATAGTCAACAGGAGATAAGGAAATAGATTCTAGACCCAAGTTTCCCAAAACCTGCTATTTGGAATTTTAGACAAACACTGCTTCAAATTTCACAATTTTATCCCATTCATAGTAGCTACAGCAAAGTTGCTTTCATCAAGTTTTAGTTCCAATTACCGAAAGTAAGCCCATATTTCAATCCCCACACTATGTAGTATGAAACCCCACAAAATGTCGCTCCATAGGGTGTCACAAAATTGCATAGTAAAAAAGTTCCATAGAACCTTCATAATCGTTTTACTTTTAATCATTAAATCCACCTTTTCGTCATGCAAGTCTAGACAATTGCATCTGTAACCAACCACGTAATATAAATGTTGTCTCCATCAATGCTTTACTCTTTGCATGAATAAATTGGGATAAAATAAAAAAGCCTTCTTTAGAAACATTGAAGGGACTTTCTGGCATTAATCTCGACAAATTGAAAGTTTGGAACATCTACGGTATAATAGCTTTTGAATGATCAACATCTAACCTAATCAATCAGAGGATGCAAAAACATCTTTTACAGCAGAAGCTGCAGTCAAGTAATTCAGAGTCTTCCTCAGAGTCTCTTTTTCCCTCTTCAAGCGCATTGAGGTGTCCTCCAACTCTAAGAGTGCTTGCTGCTCTCTCGGTTTCCCTTCAAACTTACTACCAATAAAGAACGAAAAGGGAGTGGGAAAGAGGCCGTTCCTCAGATCCTCTGGGGATTCCTTATTAGCATTCCCAGTCAATCTATTAGACAACCTTATTACATCCTTCATCTGGGCCTCAACCGCATTTGCAAGATTCTCTAAATCCTCCTGTCCATTAGAGGGTTTATCCTCCAACCACTGAACCTCTGCCACCAGATAAGGCTTAGTCCTCACATATCTGATCACTCTAAACCTCTCTTGCCCCTTGCATATCAAGAAGAACCGACCATCTAAAAGCTTCTCATGCTTCACAACCTCCCCAACACAGCCCACTTCAACCACACCAGAGACCTGATCTGTGTAGATTACCCCAAACCTAAGGTCTGTTTGAAGGAGAGTGTGCATCATCATTCTGTACCTATATTCAAATATCTGCAGAGATAGACTTGCACCAGGGAAAAGCACTAATTGTAGTGGGAAAAGTGGCAACTCAACAAGTCCATTGGATTCTACAGGTTCTATACGTTCCCTTTGTGAAGACAAGCACTTGGTCCTATTGGTGCCCAATCTTTTACCCTTTCTAGAAATACCCATGATATGGGTTTTCCTCAAAAACTGCCCTCCAGCATCCAGATTAGATATGCTAAAACAATACCGTGAATTGCAGGGCAGTGGCCTTTTGCTGCTTGAATGTGACCATACATTCAAGGGGCGTGCGATTTGGCCCAAAGCCATAATAACTTCAAAACGTTAATGAACTAAGCTCTGCAGCTTTTAAAAAAAATTGTACAGCCCTGCCAACATACTTAATGATAGATTCTAGCGCAGATAGTCCCTGAAATTAACAAAGAAATGGAATTTCTTGTTGAATAAAATGTAGACGGGAATCAATGACAAAACCCACCTGAATCCTTCAATTTTCTGAAGTCATGGTCCAATGCATTACTGGTTAATGAGAGTTTCAATTCGCCGGACTTCTGGATCCTGCCATTTTCTGTACACAATGCAAAATCACATGTTTTAACTCCGTTTTAGTTACGTATCCCCGGCTTCCATAGGTCGAGAATGCAATATTAAAGCAATTTATCAAAAAATTAAAAGCAAAGCTTCCTACTGGTTAAAAATTAACATGAACCACCGCAAACAGATTTCACAGCTTTAAACTGATGTCGAAATCCATTTCCACAATTTTTACTGCCTAATTGTGGCCTTGCATAATGCCACGTTGAGATTCTTTTAGTGTCGCGTTTCAATTATGTGTATATAATAAATTTTGTGGTCTCGATTCCCCAAGAAAACCAAGAAATGCATGGTTTCAAGGGCTCCCATGCAACCATGTACGCCGTGCTACCCATTGCTACCCTACCATCACGTGGAATGGACAAGCTGTACCTTTTTATTCACAATTTGATAAGAATACTTTTGGGGTTTTTCTATACCACTCTAGGTAATTGGATTTCGTGTTTTTCGTAATGGATCCGCAGAATTTTTCTCTCTGGATTATTTGTCTATTGTTTTTATTTTAATTTTATAATAGTATCGTTGATCACATAACTTAAGGAGGTGGTTTACAAAGTGCTTTACTCGTTGAGATTTTTACCCGCCTCCTTTATGTGGGTTTATTTATACTATATTTTTTTTCATGTAGGGATCTTCATCTACAATTGTGTAAGGGAGCACAAGTCTTAGGTTGAATTTTCTTTGGCTAAGAGTCAAGGACTAGGAAGTTGAATCCTCTTCGGCTAAGAGTCAAGGACTGGGAGATATCTATTCCACCAAATTAGTCTGAGGCATGATCTTGGTCTCATTCCTTATGAAGTTGGAGGCCTTGCACTCAATAAGACTTAATCCTTGATGGACTCATTAAGAACCATTCAACTTAATTTAGTACATTTAGAAAATGGGCGAACACCTATGGGCTTCTTATAATATCAAACAATAGACCAAAAATTAGAAAGTGATGACCTCCTTGTTTACTTTGAGGTTGTGTCAATTTAGCATGGACTGTGGAAATCTTATCTCTCTAGTGTGGTAACATGTTAAGAAGATTTTTGTTTCTTATATTTGAAGTTTTGAAGTAGGCATCATTAAAGCCTGGTATCAATAAAGGTCTAATCAAGCTTCTTTCAAAGGGTAGGAATGTTACTCTATCTCTGGTTGACATCATATTACTTTTCTTAACACCTTTTATAAAATTATAGCTAAAGCCTTAGCTACAAAGATCAAATAGGTGGCAAAAGGGATAGTTAGACTTGAGCAGACAAGATTTCTTGGTGGAAGATTTATTCTTGATAACTTGATCTTGGCTTTGGAAACTAGTAAATGAGAACAACAATTAGAACAAAATACTTTGCTAGTTAAATTGAATATTGATAAAGCTTATGACAAAATGTTGTGGAGTTTTATCATCGAGATGTTGCAATGGTTAGGTTTTGACACCAAAATATCTAAGCATGTTCAAACATTATCTAATGGCACTAATGTAACAACTGGTTATTAATTTTTATGATTTGTTCACTCCACAACACCCTATAAGACAAGGTTGTCCATTATCACCATTCATTTATGTTCTTGTTGTTGATGCACTTGGTTACTTTTTGCAAAATTACAATCAAATAAATTTGATTAAAGGTACATCCATCCCCAACAATGTTGTAGTTCATAATTCTCATTTTGTTAATGCTTGTATGCTCTTTATTCAAAATTTTGAATAAAAAATATTAAACTTTTCGAGGTTCTAAACTTATATCGATGTGTTTCAAAATTTAAATTAGCCAATCATAAGACTAAGCTTTTTATGATACAAGTTGATTCATTTCCACATTGTATTCTAAAAGAATAGAAGCAAGTCAAGCATGGATAGATTACCAAGTACTTGGCTATCCCCTTTAGATTAGGTGTCACACTTTATGATATGTGGAGTTAGTTCATAACCAAGTTGATAAATGAACTTTATACTTGGAGAATTTTTTTCTCTATAATTGGCTACAAAAATTTATGTTCTGAATTAAATAGTCTTGGCTTCACATGTTTATTGCTCCTTGTAATATGAGAAAATAGATCCTAGAATGATCAATGCATTAACCTACATCAATCATTCTCTCATACAATATTGGAGATGTGAACCAACCAAAAGCTATGTGCTTGGCTACTATCCTCAAGGAAGAGCCAAGCCACCTATTTCAATTCCTTTTTTGTGGTGTGTTGTGATAAGGATTATTGAGTGTATGTAAAAAACCAAGCTAATGATGATCAGATTGATTAAACTATATATAATGCAAATGATATAAAACATATAGATGAAAACAAAAAGTAGATATAGAGAAGAACCTAGTGCAAGAAATGGGGGTTGACTAGCTAGGACAATAGTGTGGGGTGCTAATGTCCAAATGCTATGAAAATATAGGACCATGAATTGGTATGGATTCAATAGTGTTTTAGACACCTTCCATTGAAAAATAGGGAAAAAAGGGCAGGACAATAGCGCTAGGCACTAGTGTCTTTTAGTGTTTTTGCAACCTATTTAACTCTAATGATCTCTATCACTATCCACTCTATCCTTTTGTAACTCCTCACAAGTAGAATATTGTGGATTTGTACATGTACACATAGAAGAGTGAAATGTTTGTGTTGTATAGGGACTTGCCTTAGTCAAACCTAGTAATAGTGTTCCAACTTCCACAATAGCGACGATGATAATAAAGAGTGCATACTCTTAAGGGGGAAGAGGAAAAATAAATAACATAAATTGTAAGGAAAAATGTTACCTTAGATGTGATACATTTTCTAGGAATCCCATACAAGGTGATGTTGTACTATTACTTGAAGTCCTGCAAGTGTTAGAGCATAACAAAAGAAACTTAAAATAATACTTGAGTAAAGCTTATCATAGTTTTCTTGATAATTACCAGTAGATCATAATAATTTCTCTTCTTCTTAGTAGAAATTACTTTAGGCTTTGTAAGGGAGAAGGGAGTTATATATATATGTAGGGTAAGTGCACAAAGATGGTGGTCAAAAAGGGAGGTATAAGTGGACACTTTTTTTTCTGAAATCAGGTGAACCTAAACTTGGAGGCAAAATTTGAAAGTCATCCACTCAAGATATGAAGAAAATCAAAGAACAAATACTGTAATACTCTGAATCTAGTTTCCAAACTACTAAACTTTTTCAAAATTGGATAAGATTAACGAGGTCAAATCCTTTGCGCACGAAAAACTGACCCTGATTTTTTCAGAAAAACATAACATAGTGTCTGACGTGCGCATCAAAAAAGTCATAGTTAGATTTAGTATTTTGACAAATCCTTTGGTAGAAAGATAGTTAAGAGTGAGCACTAGAAGATGTGTATTTTTTTGTTGAGTATTTTTTTTTAATGATTTTTCCAATTGAGCACATCCTAAAAATTAGGTACCTGTTCGTGCACGAAGCATAAGTTGCACTAAACAAATCAAAAATACAAATTGTTTTTAAAAATTGTAAAGAATCAAGTGCACTACAATAATATATAATTTTTTAAAAATCTGGATAAGTATATCAAAAGCTATTCAAAAAATGGTGCACCTATGTCTGTGAGAACTATGGAGACAATGGTAAAAGAAATTCAATAATAATATGTTACTATTGTTCAAATTGAAAAAAAATTATATGGTTAGAAAGCTTAGAAGATGGGTGAAAATTTGGTGGCAATTTTAGAAATACCCACTTGATGAAGTGTAAACCTGATGATGACAAAGTCGATAAACCAAGTTGATAAAATAAAACACATCAAAAATGAGAGAAATGGAGGGAAATCAAACTTCCAAACTGTAGCTTTGTCATCCAGACCTATTTCCAAGCCTAAAAAGTCAAAAGCGCGTACGGATACTTATGGTGTAAGCAGCACATACGCGCTCTTTTTACTATAAACAACGCATACGCGCTATTGTATAATATGATATTCTATATATAATATTTGTATATACATATAATATATGTAATATATAATGTGTATAATATGATATTGTATATATAATGTGTATATACATATAATATGTAATATATATATATAATATATTAAGTATATATATACACATGTAAGTGTATTGTCTCCCCCTCTCAAACGCATACAAGGTGCCCCTCTCTCTCTCTCTCTCTCTCTCTCTCTCTCTCTCTCTCTCTCTCTCTCTCTCTCTCCTTCTCCCTTCCTCCATACCCCATCCTTCCCTCTCTCCCCTTCTCCCTTCCTCCATACCCCATCCCTCCCTCCCTCTCTCCCCTTATCCCTTCCTCCATACCCCATCCCTCTCTCTCTCACTCTCTCCTCTTCTCCCTTCCTCCATACCCCATCCCTCTTTCTCTTCTTTTCTCCCTCCCTCCCTCCATACCCCACTGCAACTATGTCTGCACTTCTATAGAACTAAGTGAATTTATTTCTTGTATGCAACTTCCTCTTTGATTTTTATCATGTATGCTCTCCTAAGAAAATTGACAGATGGATTTGTGTGTGTATATTGAATAGGAGGAATAGGGTTTGAAATTGAACCATGGGTGTATTACCGTGACAAACAAGGAAACCTGCAACAATATTCTTCTCGAATGTGTTTTTAATGAGAAGAGCAGATGTGGAAAATAGTGTCAACAAAGCAACATGATGAGTCAGAGTATCTGCAATATGTTTTTCAGAAGGAAACAACATATATGAAGAGAAAGAGGGAGAGTAACACAAATGATATCCTAGAGAATGATAGTGGTGGGTATGCGAGAGTTCCCATGTTGTTACACAGCACCTGTCACCTAAAGAAGTTAAAGTTTGTTGTATGCATGGCAGTGGTAGTGTATGATGATCATCACTTGTCAAACAGCTTGGAACGGTACATACCCATGAAAGAAATCAAGTGTGTAATTCCTATAGTCACAATCGAGATCAGTCTTATAACCTTGCAAATTTAATAGCATCATATATTTTAGAACTTAGGCAGTACTCTTAGGGTTAGGTTAAGCTCTTACACTTGCTTTTTAGCAAAGCCTCGTTGTTTGTTTGCTTGGAGTCTCGTTGTATGATGTTCTATTCATAACTTTAAATATAATATATCATTTTATTAGCCCACCATATGACCCCTTAGGTGTCATTAGAGGTCGTATTGTTTCCTAAGAGGTCATATGGTGTCATAACAACACCATATGATGTCCTAAGGGGTCATAGGATGTCATATGACCCCTCGAGACACTAATGACCCATAACAACACCATATGGTGTTCTAAAGGGTCATATGGTGCTCTATGACCCCTTAGGACACTATTTGGTGTCGTTATAGGTCCTATGGTGTGCTAAAGGATAATATAGTGTCATATGACCCCTTAGGACACCCTATGACCCCTTAGATGTTGTTAGGGGTCATATTGTGTTCTAAGGGTCATATTGTGTTCTGGATTCAATATCTCTTCTCTCTCTCTCTCTCTCTCTCTCTCTCTCTCTCTCTCTCTCTCTCTCTCTCTCTCTCTCTCTCTCTCTCTCTCTCTCTCTCTCTCTCTCTCTCCCTTCCTCCATACCCCATCCCTCTCTCTCTTGCTCTCTCCCCTTCTTCCTTCCTCCATACCCCATCCCTCTTTCTCTTCTTCTCTCCCTCCCTATTTCTCTTCTCCTGTAAATCTTATAGTCACAATCGAGATTAGTCATATGGTGTCATGTGACCCCTTAAGACACCATATGACCCCTTAAGACACCATATGACACCTTAAGACACCATACAACCCATAACAACACCATATGGTGTCCTAAGGGTCATAGGATGCCATATGACCCCTCGGGACACCAATGACCCATAACAACACCATATGGTGTTCTAAAGGGTCCTATGGTGTTCTATGACCCCTTAGGACACCATTTGGTGTCATTATAGGTCCTATGGTGTGCTAAGGGATAATATAGTGTCATATGACCCCTTAGGACACCCTATGACCCCTTAAATGTTGTTAGGGGTCATATTGTGTTCTAAGGGTCATATTGTGTCCTAGATTCGATATCTCTTCCTCTCCCTCCCCCCTCCTTCGTCTCTCCCTCTCTCCCTCTCCCTCTCCCTCTCTCTCCCCTTCTCCCTTCCTCCATACCCCATCCCTCTTTCTCTTCTTCTATAATTCCTATAGTCACAATCGAGATCAGTCATATGGTGTCTTGTGTCCTCTCTCTCTCTCTCTCTCTCTCTCTCTCTCTCTCTCTCTCTCTCTCTCACTCTCCATCCACCCTACTCTCCCTCTCCCTTCCTCCATACCCCTTCTTCTCTCCCACCCTCCTCCCTCTTCTCTCCCTCTCCCTCTCCCTCCCTCCCCCCCTCTCTCTCTCTCTCCCTCTCCCTCCTTCCCTCCTCTCTCCCTCCACCCTACTCTCCCTCTCCCTTCCTCCATACCCCTTATTCTCTCCCACCCTCCCCCCTCTTATCTCTCTCTCTCTCTCTCTCTCTCTCTCTCTCTCTCTCTCTCTCTCTCTCTCTCTCTCATCTCTCTCTCTCTCTCTCTCTCTCTCTCTCTCCCCCCTTCCCTCTCTCTCTCCCTCTTCCCCTCTCCCTCCTTCCCTCCTCTCTCCCTCCACCCTAATCTCCCTCTCCCTTCCTCCATACCCCTTCTTCTCTCCCACCCTCTCCCCTCTTCTCTCCCTCTCTCCCTCCATCTACCTCTCTCCCTCTCGCTACCTTCCCTCCCCCCTCTCTCTCCCTCTCCCTCCTTCCCTCTCTCTCTCTCTTCCTCCCCCTCCCCCTCCCTGTCCCTCCCCCCTCTCCTATCCCTCCCTCCCTCCCCCTACTCTCCCTCTCCCTTCCTCCATACCCCTTCTTCTCTCCCACCCTCCCTGCTCTTCTCTCCCTCTCTCCCTCCCTCCTCCCCTTCTGCCCCCCTCCTCTCTCCCTCCCCCCTACTCTCCCCCCTCTCCCTCCCTCCCTTTTCATTCACATCTTTTCTACTACCAATAATGCGTATGGGGTACTGAAACTATTAGTTCATTGCCCTACCATAACTTTTTAAGGCAAAGGAGTGTGTACGTGGTACTTATTACTTGTAAGCGCATATGGTGTACTGAGCCCATTATTCGCTACCCTTCAATAACATTTTTTAGGCTTAGGAGTGCATACACGCTACTTATTAGTCCAGAATGGGAAAAAAGAATACCATTGGGCTTGCCAACATTTTATGGACTAATAGCGTGTACACGGTTATTAATGTAGCGCGTACGCGGTACATAGACATAGTTTTAGTTGCCCAAGAGCCTCAATGGCCTCAAAATAAGTTTTCAAGGTCGTTGAAGGCCCCACTGGAACTGTGTCTGCACTTCTATCACTATTTTATACATAGAAGTAAGTGAATTTT
Source organism: Cryptomeria japonica (assembly GCF_030272615.1). Lineage (NCBI taxonomy): Eukaryota > Viridiplantae > Streptophyta > Pinopsida > Cupressales > Cupressaceae > Cryptomeria > Cryptomeria japonica. Next base: position 771,407,155 of record NC_081408.1, read on the forward strand.
TTATTTTTGCATGATTTCAAATGATTGAATTGTTGTTCTTATTAGTTTTGTCAATAGTATTGTGATTTTTTAATAGTTTGATTCCAAAAAATAGTGATAAGATGCATATTTATGGTTATTTGTTTGTTTATGAACTTTTGTTTACATATATATGTAATATGATTCTATTTAGGACAACTTATATCAACCATGGGAAAGAACAAGTGAGGAACGATGGAACAACGAGAGGCTCAAAAGTAAAGACAAAGGTAACGTATGAAGAAATTGCGTGACATAAGAACTGTAGTCACATAAATCTGTCCATTTTTAATTAAATGAATATTTGCTATTCATTTGATTAAAAACCCACTAGCCATCGGTTAATTAAATTAATATTTAATTAATTCATCTTCAAACATTCTCCTGTTAATTAAATAAATTATTTAATTTATTTTAATTAATTCATTAAACCAAATTCACAATCAATTAAATGAATAAATCCTATTTATTCAATTTAATCCCCTTTCTTCTTTTAAATAAATTAAATAAAATATTTATTTAAATCATTAAATCCCCCCCACTTGCATTTTCCTACAAATGCAACTTGCACACATTTATTAAAACAAATGAAGTTTTTATTTTAATAAAATCCTATTTTCCCTCACCCACCAAATCCACTTGTACTCCTAAACCCCCTTCTAGATTCTTCTAAACCCTTCCTAATTAACCTAATCCATCCCCTAATTATTGTCACATTCCTAAGCAATTTGGAGTCACTTCTCAAAGACTTCAAAGTCTTTGAAAAGCATTAAATGCTTTGCGTGTTCAACAAATTAACCCCTAAAGTCTTTCAAACCACTAATGGCTCTTACATGACCATTTATGGTCAATTCCACTTGCACCCATGGTTAAGGACTTTGGCCCTTAACTCAACCCTCATGTGACCCATGTGTCTCCTCAAGCATTTATTACTTTGACCATGGTTATCTCTTTAACCTTTGCACAAGAATTTATCCATTGGATAAAAGCTGTATTCTTTTAATAAAGAATTTATTCACTCAACCAAGCCTTGACCTTAACTCCCAAGTTAACTCTTAGGTCATGTCAAGCATTTAATGCTTATTCCCTCTCCTCTCAACCCCTCTCATGTTGACACTTGTCATCCTCGGATTGGGTTGAAAGTCCTCACATGGATTGAATATCCTTCAATCCTGACCCTTGTTGAGATTACTCAATCTCAACCATCCATTGCTCCATTTTTCCTATAAATAGAGCCCATTTCTTCATAATCCAAATCCTAAAAACTTGTATGCATTTAATCTATAGTGAATTTTAGAGAGCATTTAGCATATTTTAGTCAGATTCACTCTCTTGGATTAAAATCAACACTAGATCAGATAATAATCTCATTTCTAACTTGTTCATACTTGCATAGCATTTAGAGTAATCATCTATGCTCTTGAATCTCCATAAGGCATTAATAGTGCAAAAAATTGTTGAGAGCTACACTAATTTGGAACTTGGAGAGGAGAGAAACAAAGGAGAAGGAGCTAAGGGCATGTTAAAAGGCATTTGGAGATGCCTTGTTGTATTTGTTTCCCTAGTTAACCCTAGTTAAATACGTTAGCATGTTCTTAGTATCTCTTTTGATATGCCTACTTAGATTAATCTTTGGTTGAATAACACTAACTTTGATCTTTGTTTCTTGTTGTTTTTGTGTGTTATATGACCATAGGTTTTAATCTAACAATTGTGTATTTTGCAGAGCATCATTTGGTGAACCTGACGTGAATCCAACACCCAACAACTTTTTTTTTGTTTTCAAAACTAACTTTTGACTATTTAGCTTGACACATAGGTCGCGCTTTGGTGCTTTTGCTCGCGTTTTAGCGCTATTGCAATTTGATATTCTAGCGCTATTGTATTTACAATAGCACTATTGTCTCAAATTTAGCGCTATTGTCTATATATTAGCGCTTTTGAGACTTAAGTAGCACAATTGTCAATATTTTAGTGCACTTGTTTTGCTGTTAAAATTTTTAGTTTAGCGCTTTTGGCGCGTTTGTGTTAAGTAGCGCTTCTGTTTTCACATTGAGTAGTGCTATTGTAACAAAACATTGTAAAAAAGGCCATGTAACCGAGAAAATAAATTTTCTTAGGCTTGTAGAAGCCCACCATATGTTTGGTTTTTCCTAACTATTCATTTTGTTGTGTAGGTTTAAACTAACTCCTTTTGTTGTTTCAAGTTAAAATTTTTCATTTGGTGCTCTAAAATTCACAACACAAATTTCATTTCTTGCAAGTTAGGATCCATTTTGTTTAGGTGCTCTAAAAATTCACAACACAAATTTCATTTCTTGCAAGTTAGGATCCATTTTGTTTTGTTGCTCTAAAATTCACAACAAAAATTTCATTACTTGCAAGTTAGGATTCCAATTTTCATTTGGTACTAAAAAATCAACAAAACAAATTTGCTTTCATTGTAAGTTAGGGATACACTCTATTTTGGTGCTTAAAACAAAACAAGACAAATTTTAATTCTTGCATCAAACTTAAGGAAAACTCACAATCAACACTTGAATTTTTGGTGCAAGTATAAAAAGAACAATCAACTTGTCTCATTTTGCAAAAATGAATTACTTCATGCATACATGTTTCAATTTCAGTTGACTAGGATTTCAAATTCCTAGTTTACTCAAACATATTGCCTTTGAAGTTAAAAAGAACATCATGATTGTTGGAGCATAGAAAATCATTGCCATGACAAGTTAAAAAGAACAAGTGCATTTTGTGTTTGGCACACTTGTGCAAAAAGAGTTTGTCGAGTGGTCCTACTTCTAACACACACTATCCTCTCCCTTGGCTTTCGTGGTCCTAGGTGCAAGAGAAAAGTGTTAGTAACACTCAAGTTTTATCTTTTTAAGAGAGGCCTACCAAGAGATCGATCACTCTCGGGAACAACCTCGCATGGTAAATCCTTCGAGCCGCTATAGAAATCAGGTGAGAGCGAAAGCTATAGCCTTGGGTATAGTTGTTCCTACAGTGTAACTTGCCGAACAAACAAATGGGCCCCACCACAAGTTACAAGGCTCTTAAGTGAGTCACTGCAGAATGAACTTATGTCCAAAAACATCAAACATTACTAAACACCTTTAAGTAGTAGCCCACCCGTTCTATTGATTGAGGATATTTGTGATAAATTCAGTGCAAGAGCATAGATGGTTTTGCTCCCAAGATACTCACCAAGCATATTTCCTTGAGTAGAAACATAAGCTTTTTGAAAGGTTACTTGTAGCCTGATAAAAGTGGTGACTCCCCCATCATAGGGATCATCTATTTGTTATGCTCATGCAAGACTTAGTATATCACATCCTTACCTGCCACGACGGGATTCATAAGGTATGTAGTACCAAAGTCGAAGAAATATCAAGATGTGGGTTGAACTTATCGCAACTGACCATTTGACCTTAGGGATAAAAAGTGATTGAAGTGTTTTCATTTTGAGTCAAGACCAGTGCAAATTGAGCCAATTTCAGGCTTTGGAAAACACCTTAAAATACATCTAAAGGAAAGGGTCATAAAAAGTCCAAGGATTGGGTTGATCTAAATGTTAGAAAAATGGTGTCTCAACCTTGCATTTATGTGAGGTTACTATTTATAGTAAGTTTTCATTTGAGCACGAAATGGTGCAAAAATCTCCCTGAAGCTTCTGGTTGGCTAGATAAGCATTCTGGTAAAGTTGCGTCGCAAGGTCACAGCTAGTTTTGAAGATATTAAAGTTTTCATCTTGGAGGGGTGCAATAAAATGTTTAAACTTAATTTTGGGGACTTTAGAGGCTCCTAAATGCCCTGAAAAGTGGCTGTAACTGGCGAAACAGGTTATGAGGTGATAGAGAACTTCGCAAGCTTTCCGGCGCTTCAAACGGTTCGTCAATCGGACACCCGGTTCTCAAGTTATGGCCTCCGGAAGTTTGTACTCCTGAAATAGGAAAAATAATTTGTATCGGATACATAAATGAGCTGTAAAAAGGGAGCGACACGTGTTGATGTGTGCTTTAACATGTCATAGGGCATCTAGAAGGGAGATAAGGTTGGCTACACCTTATTGGGTGGTTTTAGCCCATGGTTTTGTAATACCGTTTGACAGTTTCTTGTATTGTATCTCCTATTTATGAGGTGTGAGAGATAGAGGTTGTGTGTAAGAGTCCTATGGCTATTGAGTTGCCTCTGAATCTCTGATTAGTGGTACTCTTGCGAAGAGCTTGCTCTGCAAGTATGTTGTAATCTGTTTTTGATTGCTGAATAAAATATTGAGCTGCTTTTGGAGGGTGGGGTTTTTCTCCCGAAAGGGTTTTCCCCATGTAAATCATTGTGTTGTGGTATGAATGTTATTATATCTATTTCTATTTTCTGTAACTATTGTAATGATCTGAAAAAGTTTTGCATTACCCTCCTCTCAAGGTTAGTGTAGGAAGTTGTTTCCGCTACTTAACTTCCTTACACTAAACCCATACTTATTTGTGCCTTTTTGAGGCAACATTCTTGTGTTTGTGTGCTTGCTTTGTTTTCTTGTCAAAGAAAGATCAAAAAATCAATTCCAAAAACAAGTATTCATCCAACATAAATATTTTCAAATACCAACAAAAATAAAAAACAAAGAGCAAGAGTATCAAACTATTGACCATTCTTCACATCTTGAGAAAGAAGAATCTTCATCAACATGTCAACTTGAAAAGTAGACCATTGAGCTCAAAGGCTTTAATCAAAAGGAGGAAATTCTTCTATCTTAATAGACAAATCTTTGTCTCTAATAGATCCTTCTTGCGTCACATCCATCTTTATCTTCAAGGGAAATCAAACGAATTTGATCAAGAGTCATTGAACCGTAGAGCTTTTATGCAATATAGAGCTTTGAGTTATCACAAAAACAAAGGAGGCAAGATCAACCCTGACTTCTTTCCAGACATTTGTATCACATACAACATGGCTCGAGAAGAACCACCAACCCCCGAAAGGGAAGAAGAAGAGTTTGTTCCTTATGTAACACGAAGTTTCTATTGAAGTAAAACATCTCGTCCATTACCCCATTCACACGTCATCTCATCCATTTCAACTCTCAAAACATTAAGAGGTTCTTGTCTTAAGTTATATTTCGACATTGCTTGAATCAAAAACACAAAAACATCACTTTTAGAGTGTCTCTACATCTAGGATAGGCTCATCCTAAGAGACATCTTTACACAAGTTAAAACTAGTCTATGAGTGAATCCTCTCGTTACTAGGTAGTTAAGTTTGTAACACATCTCAAATTTCTCTAAACCTTATCACATCAAACTTTGTCAAACACAACAAGAAATTCAAGAAATAACTTTGGTAACATCTACCTTTAGTACTAGAGATTCATATGCAAAACACCCCATCAAACATAAATCTCTCATTTCATCAACAACTCATCATCATTTTCACCCAACTTCAACAAAAACTTGTAAACAAAATGGCTCAAACCAGATCTAGAACAAGACAAATAGAAATTGAAGAAGAAGAGGAAGGCAATATCAATGAATTCCAAGAAGCCCTTGGAGGAAACGCAAATGACGAACATCCAAGTACTCCTACCCCTGCGACAATAGAAAGGGCACAACACAACCCTCTCTTTAATAGAACGTTTGACGAAATACTCAGGAGCAATGTGGATGCTCACTTTTTAAGACTTGCTCAAGAAGGAGCCAAACTACCCTTTGACTTTGATGTTGCACAACTAAGGCAAGCATCAGAATGACAAAGTCATAATGAGGAAGAAAGAGGTAGAGATCCCATCAAATACAACCTTCATCAAGGTAATCCACCACCTCCTCCTCCTCCAAATGAAATAGAGATGTTGCGGCAACAAGTTGAAAATATCGCCCAACAACTTCATAGGGGTGTGAAAACTAATCAATTTTCACTCAATGACATTTGTCCCTATCCCTTTGATAGGAATCTTCATATGCCACCTTTTCCATGAGGGTTTGAAACACCCAAGTTTGAAAAGTATAGAGGAAAAGGAGATCCTCGTGATCATGTTAGAGAATTCCATTTAGCTTACCTCGAAGTGGCATACGAGGATATGTACCTAATGTACCTTTTTCCCCAAAGCTTGGGAGGAACAACCACATCATGGTTTTCCTGATTACCAGGTGGCATTAGGACATTTGAAGAACTCATCCATAAATTCCTGGCACATTACTCACACAACATTCAACGTGATATCACCATGGCTGATCTATGTAACACTAAACAAAAACCAGGTGAACTATTTTCAGTCTTTCTGCAATGATGGCGTCAAATGTCTAGCAAACGTTCTCTTTAATTACCTGAACAAGAACTAGTGGAAATATTTATTTCCAGCTTAAACGAAGAAATGGAATTTCACGTAGACGTTAAAAACACAGATTATTTCAATGACATGATCACCAAAGGCTTAAAATGTGAGCGGGCTCTCATCAAGAAAGGACTTATCAAAATCTACAAAGAGCCAAAGGATGGCCCTCTTCCACGCTTCAATAGTGACAAGCCTAACTTCTGGAACAAAAACAAAAATATCATCAACGACGAGGTTGTGGATGCAAGAACTATCAAAAGTGCACAACTTGTGGTTCGATTTGTAGGACAAAACCCCCCACCCAAGAATAACACAGTTGCTCCTCCAAATCAAGGCCGCATCACATCTCAAGACGAACCCAGACAGCGTCAGCAAAATTTTAAACCAAAATGAACATACACTCCCTTAGGAGAACCCATCAAAACAGTGTTACGTCAGTTGGTTTCTCAAAATCTGGTAACCCTACCCAAAACATCAAATTATGAACCTCAAGTCAAACCTTCATGGTGGAGTGATACTGAACATTGTGATTTCCATCAAGGGAAAGGGCATAAGACAAGCAATTGTCATAGATTGAAAGATCTTATTCAGGATCTTATTGACCGAGGTGAAATCGAAATCGAAGGACACGACCCAAAGACAACAAACAATGATCATTTGATGTTCAAAAATCCACTTCCATCACAAGATCATAGGGGTCCTTCCACTTCAGGGAGAAACACAGACACCACTGATTATACACAAGAAACATATAATTACACTGTGAATCACCTATATGATGCCAATGAACAAATTGCAACTATTACTATCAAAAATCCCAGCTCCACTTGCAATGTTGTTACACGTCGCAACAAGATTACCATAAAAGCAACTCCACAAGGCACCACATCTATCCCAAAGCAGTATAACCTTGTGGACCAATTAGATAAAACACTCGCACTGATATCTATCTTAGAGCTATTGCGCCTATCTCCATGTCATAAAACAATCTTGGATCAAGCTCTCCAAGAGTTGTCAGTTCCTGCAAATTTGAACACAGACTAGTTCCAAGCCATGGTCGGAAATCTAAGGTCATCCCCTTGTCTCACTTTCTTTGAAAGTGATAACTCATCCTTCCAGCAACCTCATAACACCTCACTACACATTGAAGGATTTATCAATCAGCATAGGATCAAGCGAGTCTTGATCGATAATGGAGTAGGCCTGAATATTTGTACACTACAATTAGTCACAACTTTGGGATATGCAATTGAATCAGTGGATCCCTGAAAGAAGATCACAATCAAAGCTTATGATGATGCAGAGCGTTCATCCAAAGGAGCTATTGTGTTACCAATCCAAGTGGGCCTTGTGGTGAAACACATCATCTGTCAAGTCCTGGACCTTCCTCTGCCATACAATTTGTTGTTAGTAAGACCTTGGATACACGCTATGTAAGATGTTCCATCCACTTACCATCAATGTATCAAGTTCCCACATAATGGTGTAGAAATCACGATCCTGGGCGATGCAAACCCCTTTGCATATTGTCATAACATAAGTCATCAACTAGAGATTACCATTCCCAACAATAGAGAAGCCATCTCCTCCACGTCATATGTAAGTCTAGCCTCTCTTTCCAGTTCAAACACCACTATACCCAAGCAAGAGAAGCTCAAGATGAAAAGTACAGACGAAGGTCCTGGAGAATGCAATCTAAGCCAACTCTTTTGTGTTGGACAAATGCCCACTTCTCCTAAAACACATGGCAAACCTCAACAGGCACTTCAAACGTCACTGGTCAAACCAGCATGTACATTAACACCTTTCATCCTTGGAAAGAGTCAAGAAGAGGAAACCAAAGATGAAGACTTAGCAACATGGATCTATAAAGATCCTATCACCATCGACATTCCACAGGCTAAACTTCCCACATATCAATATGGCAAAGGTCTTCTCATTATGCAAAGAATGAGATATGATGGTCAAAGTGCTTTGGGGCATTGTAAGCAAGGGCGACATGAGCCGCTGTAGCCAGAATTAAAACCCAAAGACAACATAGGCTTAGGCTTTTAAAAGGAGATCTTTCCTAAGCTTAGATTCAAAGGGAAACGCAGCAAACCACTATATCAACCTACTACAAAGAGGCCGCCTTTGATTATAAAAGCAGCACCCAAAAACATAGAAATTGCCCCATTGAGGCTAAAAATCCCAACAAAACCATTTGCAACACCAGTCATCCCATCAATCAAACAAGCAACACCATCAACAGCAGTGATAACATCAGTATTCCCCTTCACAGCAACCACTATCTCATAATTCCCAACAATATTGACAACACTGGCAGTTCCAGCAGAAGCAGCAGATTCATCACTACCAATACTTCTTGTATCAGATTCATTGATCTCCATAAATCTTCCTGTAGCACCGATCATTTCATCTACAAAGGTACATCAACCGATCACACTTGCAGTATTTAACTCAAAAGATATCTCAATATGGTTTAGTAATTAGCTACTATAAAGTGACTTAGAAACCAACTCGCATGAGTGGGAATTTGATTCAGTGCAGCTTAACAATTCAGATGAGGAAGACACATCACTACCTCCACCCTGCAAAGACATCCCTGTTTACGGAGAAGCACAGATAAAGACCTCTTGGGTTCCTAAACTAGACACTTCTTCCATAGACCCTACGTCACATCCTATGCCGGATTCTGATAGGGAGAGTACCATCAATGACCTTCACCATAATGTCTTAACCCTCATTGACACATCTAACAAACTTAACCTAATCGATGAGGTAATGCCCATTATCCATCCTGAACTCATCGAATGGAACCAACCTAATGCCCCATGTCTTGACCATTTCCAAAATGATGAGGTGATCATTGACTTCTTGGAATTACGGGATAACATACCAAGCGGGGATCACAAAGTTGGATTTGCTATAGAACTTAATAGTACAACATACTTTGGGGCAGATGCCAAACCTTTCAGCTGCAAAAATATAACACTAAAACATGGATCTTCCAGTGAAAACCACATTGTGGCACTGTTTGATCCCACAAAAGTAAAAAGAAAGAGCGTATCCAACGGTGAAAACCTCTTTGAGGTGCCCGTGGATGAAAGGTTTGACATCCTTCCCTCTAGTACATGGCAGGAACGATCAACGATACTCATTGAGGAAATAAAAGAATACAATGTAGGGACTCCTAAAACTCCTCACCACATACATTTGGCATCTCTTTTAACTTCAGAGGAACAACCCAAGTTTGTCGAAGTCTTCCAGAAACCCCAGATTAACTTTGCATGGTCATATGCAGACATGCCTGGTCTTGATCCAGATTTAGTCATGCATTACCTCACAGTAGCAGAAGGAGCCAAGCCTGTCAAGCAGAAGCTTCACAAGATGCATCCTCAGATTGTGGTATTAGTTAAAGCAGAACTTAAGAAACTCCTGGATGTTGGTTTCATTCGACCAATTGATTATGCAGATTGGATCTCCAATATTGTGCCTATTGGCAAACCAAATGGGGGCATCCGTATTTGTACTGACTTCAGAGATCTGAACAAGGCATGTCCTAAAGATGACTCCCCCCTACCAAATATCGACATCATAGTAGACCTAACAGCAGGACATGCCATGCTTTCACTCATGGATGGTTTTTCAGGATACAATCAGATAAAGATCGCACCAGATGATCAACATAAGACAACCTTTACATGCCCATGGGGCACATACTGCTGGAATGTAATGCCTTTCGGTCTAAAGAATGCAGGAGTGACCTATCAACGAGCAATGACCACTATCTTCCATGATATGATGCATACCATAATGGAAGATTATGTTGATGACTTACTAGCAAAATCACTCACAAGAGAAGGTCATCTGGACATATTAGAGAAAATCTTTGATAGACTAGAACAATATCATGTTTGACTCAACCCAAAGAAATATGTCTTTGGAGTAACCTCCGGGAAACTTCTAGGATACATTGTCTCAAGCAAAGGTATTGAGGTCGATCCAGCAAAGGTCAAAGAAATCATGGATATGCCACCTCCAAAGAATATCAGCCAGCTAAGGACACTACAAGGGTGGCTTCAATCTATCTGAAGATTCATTGCACAACTGGTAGATAAGTGTCACCCATTTACACACCTGCTACACAAGAACATCCGCTTTCAGTGGGATGCTAGATGCCAACAAGCATTCCAAATGCTTAAAGATTATCTCATGAATACACCATTGCTAATCCCACTAGATCCAAGTAGGCCTTTATTGCTCTATATTTCAACAACTAATACAACTTTGGGAGTACTATTGGCACAACACAATGCAGAAGGGAAATAGGGTGTTGTTTACTACATCTCTCACACACTGGTTGGCTATGAACTCAATTACACCCCTATTGAGCGAGCTTGCCTAGTAGTAATCTTGGCAACCACTAAACTGAGGCACTATCTGCTAACACATAAAGTACAACTCATTGCAAAGATCAATCCACTCAAGTACTTACTCAACAAAGCAACATTGATAGACCGTTTGGCCAAATGGGTGATGATTCTCAGTGAATTTGATATTGAGTATGTGGACCATAAGGCTATCAAAGGCCAAGTTATTGCAAATCAGTTGGCCTATGCACCACTCGTAGGTGATCATCCTCTCATTTCCAATTTTCCAGATGAAGAGATATTCATGATCACAGAAGCACAACCATGGAAACTATACTTTGATGTTTCATACACTAGGCATAGCTCGGGGGCAGGCATTCTGTTTATCACACCTCAAGGTGATAGCATCCCGAAGTCTTACAGGCTCACATTTCCATGCACAAACAACATAGCAGAATATGAGGCCTTGATCACAGGACTTAGGCTAGCCATACAATGGAAGTTACAAGAACTGCAAGTATATGGCGACTCCCAACTAGTCATTCGACAAGCAACCGATGAATATCAGACCAAGGATGGCAAACTCATGCCATACAAGCAAATGGTGGATAGTCTAAAGGCATCATTTACTACTATCACCTTTGAGAAGATACCTAGAGATCAAAATCGAGCTACTGATGCTATGGCTACTATTGCATCTCTCCTAGATCTTTTGCAAAATTCAACACGCTATGAGTTCTTGGTCGAACAACTTTGGATTCCCGCTTATGATATCCCTGAATCCGAGATGATATGTCACCTTGTCGGTTTTGAATCCCCATGGTACGGTGAGTTCTACACCTACCTTCGTGATCACACACTTCCTCCTAACCAATCGAATAACCAATGTAAAACCTTCATTCGCCAAACTGCTTGATATATCATTATTGTTGAAACCCTATATCGACGCAGTCTTGATGGTACTCTCCTTTGATGTCTGGAACAAGATGAGATAACAAAGGCCTTGGAAGAGGCACATAGAGGAATTTGTGGGACTCACTCAAGTGGCTCGTCACTAGCCAAGAAGATCATACGAGCTGGATACTCTTGGCCATCCATGGAAAAAGACTCCTACTACTTTGTCAAAAAGTGCAAGAAATGCCAAGTTCATGGAGACCTGATACATGCACCAACATAAGAATTGCAACCAATCACAACACCATGGCCTTTTTGTCAATGGGGACTTGACCTTGTGGGTAAAATCCATCCATCTTCATCCAATGACCACAAATTCATCATTACTACCACCAAATACTTCACAAAGTGGATCAAAGCTATTCCACTTACCCAAGTCATCGGCAAGCATATCGCCTCATTCATCCTCAATTACATCATCTGCCGGTATGGTGTACCCATGTCCATCATCATAGATAACAATCTTCCATTCAAGAATCAAGATGTCTGTGAACTTTGTGAGAAGTTTCACATCCAACACTGCTTTTCCACTCCCTATTACCCATAAGGCAATGGTCAGGCCGAAGCATCAAATAAGAACATATTGAGAATCCTCAAGAAGACAGTCAATGATGCCGACCGTGATTGGCATGTTCAATTAAATCCAACACTACGGGCGTATCTAACTAGTATTCAAACCCCTCCAGGCACAACTCCTTACTCACTGGTCTATGATGCAAAAGCCATCCTTCCCATAGAGGTTGAGATACCATCTCTACGGGTTTCCTTGCATAATCCGATAGATGATGAAGCATATAGAGTATCACATCTTCAAGACTTGGAACTACTTGATGAGAAATGACAAGCTGCATACAACCACCTCAAAGCCTATCAGCAACGCATGAGCAGAAGCTATAATCACTCAGTTAGACCTCATACATTTGAGGTAGGTGATCTTGTTCTTTGAGAGAATACTCGTAACCAACCAAACAAAGAACATCAGGGAAAGTTTGAATCAAACTAGTTGAGTCCATATGTTATCACTGTTGTATTTGGGTCTGGGGCATATCAGTTGGCTACTCCAGAAGGAGAACCGCTAGCAGATCCAATCAACAGCATGGACCTCAAATGGTTTTATACCTAAAAGCTATAACAAAGCATCAGGATCCCCCACATACTAGAAAAACACCAAAAACATTTTGAAAATGTCCTAAAGAAAATACAAAAACATTCAAAATAGTAAAGAAAAATCATGCATCCAAATGGTGAACAACCACTTCGGTGGCACCTTGGGTAAGTGTGATGGTGAAAACCTGGCAAACAGGCGCCACTTGTAAGGGCTATAGCTCCATTGTATTTCAAGCTTGTTGCAATCACATTCATTGCATACACACATCCATCTGTCCAAACCATGGCTTGTTATTGATCTGCAATCAAGAGAGTACTCCGTGCGTCTTGCATCTCGCTTTTTCATAGTCATGTCTAAAATTGGGGGTAATGCCCTTAACCTATTAATGGAAGTGGATTCTACATTACTTGTGATTCGTTGGGTTCTTCATTCAAAATTGTCTCACAAAATCCAAAAACATTCAAAACAATCACCAAAATATCAAAAACATTGGAAAACTATCTCACAAAAATTTAAAAACATCAGAAAATATCAAAAATCCAAAACAGGGCAACACCTTGTACATACTCATCTAAGCAGATACCAAACAAACATTGTGAAACACTCAAATGATGACCTCTTATCACATCAAAATCAACAATCAACAATCAACACACAAACTGTCTTAAATAAGGATGCATCCTTCCTTACCAAAACAAAGACAAGATGACATTTTCTTTGACAAGAAAATTCTGTTTAAGCTATCAAAATACTTGATTGATTTGTAGATTATTTATTCATTTATATATATCAGGTTCCTACGCTACTCCGGGATATCCATAAGTGATTAGAGTGGTCGGGATAGTTCCTAGGCATTGTTTGTATGTCTTCTGCGAATTATTTCGATGAAGTTCTGGGGCATGTACTAATGGTGTCTACGTGGGAAGTTCACTAAGTTACGTGATCTTATGTAAAATATAGTCATAGATCACTACAGTTGGCTGACTACAGTGTATACCTCGACTATATGAGCATGAACCATTATCGAGGGTCCATATTTTTTACTCTTTATATATACTGTTTGCTTATAGGTACAATGCTCCATCTTTGGTTCCTCCTACCTCATCCAAGCTCGATAAAGGTTTTATCTCTTACTACGGTATGAACTTGTCTCAAGATATGATCGGCCAAATATCAAGGAGGACATTCCAAGTCATGCATGAAAGAAGATGATCCTTGTCTATTCTGCAAGCAATACTCAGGTCAACTTGATCCATTATATCAAGTTGCTTGTATTAACTTGCTATATCAAAATCCATGTAAGGAATACTCAGGTCATCTTGAATCATTATGTCAAGTTGCTTGTATTTTCTTACAACATTTTAAAGATCAATGATGAAAATAAAGCACTATGGATCATCATTTCATCTCATCTGTATATATTGCATTCCGTTGCATTCCATCCATCCATAAATTCATAAATAGCTGCATATCATTCGTACATAGTAATGACAATGCATGCTCTTTTTTCCTCTTCATCCATAGGAATGAGTCATCAGTCCTCCATTTCTTCTATCTAACATCGAATCCCCCCTCACCCTCCCCATCTCGATAATCAACATCACATACCCTACATCATGTCCCAATCAACCCAATCAAGCCATGTACATCCCCATCCATCTCTAAATAGGAGGGATTGCGCTTCCCATCCTCAGTCATCCACACAATCAAGCCAGTTACTTTGTCTACACAGGCACATCGACTCACACACACCTAAACTATCAATAGATACTCTGATCAAGTATCTTTGGGTCTCAAAAGGTAATCGATTATGGCAAACCTAGACTACAATAGGCATTTATCATAATGACCTAGTCTCAACGGGGCTTCCATGATTCCCCACAACCATCCATCACACGCACACACTATCAATTGATAAACCAATCAAACACAATCACATCGGACAATTACATCAATTGTCTAAGTCTCAACGAGTATTTTTCTTCCTATACCTTGACTTCATCGGGCAATTACATCAATTGTCTAAGTCACATCAAGTCACTTTGATTCACTTACTCAGACTTTATCTTGTCCAAGAAAACAACTGACATCAACTGTCATGCTTTGACTTGACCAGGGTAATTAAATTGATTGCACCAGATTGTTCAACCAATTTTGATGAATTATATAGCATCAATCAAAAGCACAACACCACATTTTCACCATATCTCCTACATGACCTAAGGGTACTCACTGGCTTGTTATTTCTCCGTATTCACTCTATTTTCTTCCATTCCTTCACTAGTATTACTAAATTCTTCTCTTCTACCACCCTACCAATTTTCATTCTTTTTTAAGAGATCGTCCGATTTTTCAAAAAAATTTGGCCCATCTCTCGAGGGGGCATACCACCCATTAAATTAACATTTTATGGGGCATTTCTTCACACCTATTTTTCTTTCTTTGAAATGACGCGATAAAAACCGCACCGTCTCAAAGAGGGGCAAATGTAGTCACCTAAATTTGTCCATTTTTAATTAATGAATATTTGCTATTTATTTGATTAAAAACCCACTAGCCATCAGTTAATTAAATTAATATTTAATTAATTCATCTTCAAACATTCTCCTATTAATTAAATAAATTATTTAATTTATTTTAATTAATTCATTAAACCAAATTCACAATCAATTAAATGAATAAATCCTATTTATTCAATTTAATCCCCTTTCTTCTTTTAAATAAATTAAACAAAACATTTATTTAAATCATTAAATCCCCCCCACTTGCATTTTCCTACAAATGCAACTTGCACACATTTATTAAAATAAATGAAGTTTTTATTTTAATAAAATCCTATTTTCCCTCACCCACCAAATCCACTTGTACTCCTAAACCCCCTTCTAGATTCTTCTAAACCCTTCCTAATTAACCTAATCCATCCCCTAATTATTGTCACATTCCTAAGCAATTTGGAGTCACTTCTCAAAGACTTCAAAGTCTTTGAAAAGCATTAAATGCTTTGTGTGTTCAATAAATTAACCCCTAAAGTCTTCCAAGCCACTAATGGCTCTTACATGACCATTTATGGTTAATTCCACTTGCACCCATGGTTAAGGACTTTGACCCTTAACTCAACCCTCATGTGACCCATGTGTCTCCTCAAGCATTTATTACTTTGACCATGGTTATCTCTTTAACCTTTCCATAAGAATTTATCCATTGGATAAAATCTTTATTCTTTGAATAAAGAATTTATTCACTCAACCAAGCCTTGACCTTAACTCCCAAGTTAACTCTCAGGTCATGTCAAGCATTTAATGCTTATTCCCTCTCCTCTCAACCCCTCTCATGTTGACACTTGTCATCCTGGGATTGGGTTGAAAGTCCTCACATGGATTGAATATCCTTCAATCCTGACCCTTGTTGAGATTACTCAATCTCAACCATCCATTGCTCCATTTTTCCTATAAATAGAGCCCATTTCTTCATAATCTAGATCTTGAAAACTTGTATGCATTTAATCTATAGTGAATTTTAGAGAGCATTTAGCATATTTTAGTCATATTCACTCTTTTGGATTAAAATCAACACTAGATTAGATAATAATCTCATTTCTAACTTGTTCATACTTGCATAGCATTTAGAGTAATCATCTATGCTTTTGAATCTCCATAAGGCATTAATAGTGCAAAAAGTTGCTGAGAGCTACACTGATTTGGAACTTGAAGAGGAGAGAAACAAAGGAGAAGGAGCTAAGGGCATGTTAAAAGGCATTTGGAGATGCCTTGTTGTATTTGTTTCCTTAGTTAAATACGTTAGCATGTTCTTAGTATCTCTTTTGATATGCTTGCTTAGATTAATCTTTGGTTGAATAACACTAACTTTGATCTTTGTTTCTTGTTGTTTTTGTGTGTTATACGACCACAGGTTTTAATCTAACAATTGTGTATTTTGCAAAGCATCAAGAACAATGGGAGAAGAAGGTATGTCATCCTCAACATCTCAATTCGATTTACTAAACGAATATAATGCACTTAATGCAATTAAAGAAGAGACATTTGATTTAATGTATGAACCTAATGCAATTGAAGAAGATACTGTATTGAATAATCAATTAAATGATGAACATATTACACCTTCTCTACTTGATGAATTTAATGTACATAATGCACTGATGTTAACACCTCCTAGAATCATTTGTAGGAAACCAAAGTATCTAATTGACATTGATGAGAATATATTGAAGCCAATGCCCAATAAAATGAATGAACAAACTTGTAGGAGAATGGTTAAAAGTATATGGAAAAACTATTTTGAAAACTTAAATCAAACCGCAAGATGTCAATTAATTGTTCAAATGATTAAAAATTTGAATTTTAGAGAGACAATGAAAATTCTAGGCCTAAGATCATCTGAAAGTAACAGTGAAAGAACTATTGTGAGAAATTTATTTAATGCATATCAAGCTATTGGTTCAAAATGACGTACTAAAGATTCTAATGCTACTCGACGTGTCATTACATCAACCATAATGAGCAAGAAAATAAAAAAAATTCATTTGATAAGCAAAACAAGTAAGTCATTAAACGTTAGTAGAACAACATTAAGTAAAACATTAAAGAGGTGGGAAAAAATAGAGGAACCAAATGATAATTCTCTTTGGGCATTCTCGAGTAGACTACCACGCAAAGACAAGGTTGTTGTTGATGCACTAAAAACATTAATTGAATTTTTTTGGCATGACAACACAAGAGTTTCGCCCAACCAAAGAGATGTTGTTAGAAGGCAAACTGGGTCTACAAATCATGCGCCACATGCCAAACACTATTTGGATATGACTCAAATTAAATTTTATGAAAGATTCCTTCAAAAGTTTCCTCAAATAAGAATTTCTCAAAGCATTTTTGAAATGGCAAAAACCTTTTTATATTAAGATTAATCATGTATGCACCACGTGTTGTTGTAGGATGCATATTGAATTTTCCATGCATTATGATATTTTTCGTCATATTTGTTCTACTTTGCACACTAACGATGATTTGCAGGAATGTAATATACAAGCACCTCCTAAGTTGGTAAGAGAATTTATTTCAAGTGTGCTATGTAATAGACATGATGGTTGCATTTATTATAATATTCCTTGTTTGGAAGGTTCTTGTGCTATATGTGGTGGTTTGCAAACGTATACCAAGATGCGTACATTTGGAGAGCACACATGAAATTGGTACAAAACTAGTTTCTTTCGGAAAATACAAAACAGTCACATATGAAGTTAAAGATGGAAAAGATTTGAAGAGATGTGAGCTAGTGAAAAAATATATATGTGTAGCTCAATTTATGAAAATGTTTCAAGAGAAACTAGTTTATGAGTACATAATGCATACACATCGAGCTAGATGGTTAAATGAGCAATTCAAGTTATGTAAGGACACATTTCCTCTTGGCACCATTGTCTCTATCATTGATTTTGCTGAAAATTATACACTACAACCTCAAAATAAAGTGCAATCCATGTATTATCACTCTACACAAGTTTATAATTTTGTACACTTAGCATTCATGCATGCAGATGATAGCATAAAGGAGGATAGAAAGGTTGTAAGAAAGTATCACTTCTACATAAGTGATGATCGTACTCATTCATCGAAGTTTGTACAAGGATGCTTTAAAATTTTCTATGATAGTTTAAGGGAAAAGAACATACGATACAACCAACACTTAATATGGTCAGATAATTGCACCACACAATTCAAGAATGCAAGGATGTTTTATTGGTTGACAAGGATGCATATGACAAGTGGTGTACAACATTTTTGGAATTTCACTGAGGCTGGACATGGTAAGGGAGAGCACGATGGTGCAGAAGCATGTTGTTACTATTTACTAAGTTGTCACTAGTTTTATGTCCAAAGTCATCCTATTTAGTCTAGTCGGTTAATACTACTGGAATACTCAGTCGGTAAGCACTAAGGGTGTCGGTTACAGAAGAAAGGCTAGTCACCAAGATGAAATATACCGAGCTGCCTACCGAGTAAATTTCTTATGTCCACTGAGTAGCAAAGAAGGTATACCGAGTTAATCTGAATCAAGTGGAAATGTGTTACCAGATTCAATGAACCTGGACACATATGTGGAAACATGTTATAAGATTCGAGAACTGGGAACCGTTATTTCATAGGGAATTGCACTTAAAGATTTTGTATGATTTTGAGGAATTTTATCCAATGAAATAATTTCTATGTTTATTCATTTGATAAAACATGTTTGTATGATCGATGTATGAACAAGATCACTGCCTCAGAGATCTATATATACAGAGTGATTTGAGTATCTAATAGATAGAGGGAAGATGATGAGTTGAAAATGAAAATCTTGAGAGAAGCTAAGATGTGATGATTGAACAGAGATATTCAGAGGTCACCGTGAAGATTTTCAAAAAATAGTTTAAGAGACAAAGTATATAGAAGAGGTCACCAAGTTGATCTATCAATTACCGAGGTATGCTATGAGCATGGTAATTTCATATTGAGCACATAGAGTCTGCTATATCATTTTAGATGTAAAGTTGTAGATA
Source organism: Cryptomeria japonica (assembly GCF_030272615.1). Taxonomy (NCBI): domain Eukaryota; kingdom Viridiplantae; phylum Streptophyta; class Pinopsida; order Cupressales; family Cupressaceae; genus Cryptomeria; species Cryptomeria japonica. Next base: position 771,426,486 of record NC_081408.1, read on the forward strand.
TTTTGTAAAGATTTTGATTGAATTATTTTGAGTTGTGTTAGAAACCTTTAATAGGGTAAAAGACTCTAACAAGGTCTATAAATTGTAAAGCCTTTAACCAAATACAACATTTTGTAAAAGTTCTTGTAAAATCCTTTAGCAAGGTAGATCTAAAGATCTTGATAATCCTAACAGGGTAAGCTATCAGAAATAGCTAAACATGTAGCTCCAACCGAGCAACCTTTATTATTGCAGTAGTGAAGTTGTGGGTGCCATCCCCACTATAGTTTTTCTCTCTAACCAAGAGTTTCTGCATAACCAAAATCTTTGTGTTATGGAGTGAAATGTGTATGGATGTTATTTCTATGATTATGTTTTAGTATTATATATTATGAGATCAACTATACACTGTTTATGTTTATCAGTAAGATTGTTTTTGAAGAAAAGTTTTGAAGTACTGATTCACCCCTCCCCTCTCAGTACATTAGATTTCCTTGTTGGACCTAACAATTGGTATCAGATCCATACTCTTGGAAAAGGGTTTTACAGCCTAAAGAGAAAGATCCCATCAATGGAAGGCTATAAACAATCACACAAAATTGTGAATCTCCAAGAAGAATTGGATCATGCTAATCAAGTGATTGCAGACATGCAGAGACAAATGCAAAAATCACTGAAAGTCAGAAGAAGATTGTCTGATGATTTACAGGACTCACAAGAGTTGGTGGAACAAATTGAGACATCATCTGAGAACAACATATCAGAAGAGTCTGAAGTAATGATTATAGAATTGAAAGAAAAGAACAAAGCATTGAATGAACAACTAAAAGCAATGAGAAGGGAACATGAGTATTTCAGCACACAGATGACCAAAAATATTGATGCATTGAGAACAGCTGAAGATAACATAAGAGATATAGAAAGAGAAAAACAACAGCTAGAAGCACTGGTGTTTGAAAAGAATGATGAAATCACAAGGATGACTAAAATTCAACATAATCTGTCCGATCAATTGGGTTATGTACATCATGAAGCAACTCTAAAATAAAATGAGAACCAAGCATGAAACTTGAATTATCAAGATTGACCGATGAACTTGAAGCAGAAAAGAAGTCCAAAGAAACACTGAAGAAAAGTTATGAAGCGTCAAGAATGTTGGACGAGAAACTAAACATAAGATCACCCAACAAATCTACCGGACTCAGTTACAAAAGAAACAACTCTACTGACAAATTGATCAACACCACCGAGAAAGGAGAATCATCAAAGAAGGCTGGAAACAAAGACAAGTTGAAATATAAGAAGCTTATTTGCAACTACTATGGAAAACAAGGACATACTGCCAACATGTGCCGACTCAGAAAAGGTAAGCAACCAAATGCCACTAGGTCTGATAGTTATTGTTACAACTATAATAAGTATGGTCATACATCTAAATAATGCAGGACAAAGTCTGTTAGCAATTATCAGAAGGCAAAATTCAAGGGGTTTTGCAAAATCTACAATAGATATGGACACAATACTGAGAAGTGTTAGTTTAAGTAGAAAAACTATATGTGGTCTCCACACTGAGCAAATAATAGAAGCTACCGAACTAACACAAATCTCAATCGATAATATACTGCAATACCATGGGATTACAATACAAGGATATTGTGTGAATGTTGTGGAAGGTATGAACATATAAGTGCAAACTGTATGATAAGGTTTGGAATGAACAACTGGAGATCATGGAGAAATCCTGGAATGGCATGCTTTCATTGTCATAAAGTTGGACACTTGGCTAAAGATTGCAGAGATCAACCCGGAGGAGATACTGAAGAGATAAGAAACAAATTACAAAAAATATGGAAAAAGAAGGAAAATGGGTCAAATAATGAAGAAAACACCTTACCTACCGAGTTAGGTGCATCTACTTCTAATTAATCAATAAAGGTATGAAGGGACTATGTCTTCACAAGGTTAGATCTTAATAGTTCCTATTTTAATCATGAACATAATTCCAAAATCTGCATAGCTAAGATGTATTAACATTTTTGAAATTGTATCTAGTCTTATGATTTACAAGAGAAGTCGGTAAATACAGTAAACCTGTCTAGTTGGTAAAAGTATATAAGGAAGTTAGTCGGTAAAGTGAAACTAAGTGCATTTAATGCCTATCTTACCTAACTGCACGAAGCCCGATAAGGTAAAGGGTGTATTTAAAGTTCTTTGTGCAGTAATTTTACACTTACCAATTTTTAAAGAGCAGAGCTAAGCGAATCAAAGGTGATCAAACATTTCAGAGTGAATTCAAGGTATTTTCACACAATCTTAAACGCATTTTCAAGCGAGTTAACTGATCAATATCAGTTGTGAATATTTGCATTATATTTACTAAGTCAAAAGCATTTTTTGGTTAGTTGAAACCCTAAGCTATTTTGTTAGTAGAAATCCAAGTTTGAAATGGCTCCCAAGATGTAGAAACCCGTTGTAGTTGAGACTATTGAAAAGCCCTCACTTAAGTATTCGTTACCTCCCAAAGTGGCATCTAAACCCGATGAGAAAACTACATTTTCTCTTATTCAGAATAGGGTTCTATTGGTTGAAGATGTCATATTTTACACTAAGTTCTGTGTAGAAGAGATAGGTCATACCGAAATTAAGGACATGTATGATGAACTATACACCGATGGAATCCTGGATAGTAAGTATGAGCATATCAAGGTTAAGGGATTGACCGAAGCCCTAACCTATCCTCGAGTTTTCAAACCCCAATGGGTCAAATTTTTCTTGAGCATAGTGCATGATGACTTTATGTGGTTAGAGGATCAACCGGTCAAGATCACCAAGGAGATTATTCACATAATAACCGGATACCCTATATTCGACCATGCCCGAGCACACAAGATGATTTCACAGAAGGAACTAATAACTTTAACAGGAGTGGAGTCTGATTGTAGAGGTCTTAAGTTGAATAATGTAATAGATGCAGAACTAAAGTTTGCAACTAGAGTCATCGGTTATTGTTTCTTTCAGTTGGTGAGAGAAAATAGTGTACCATGTGCAACTATGGATTTGGCCTATAAAATTGTGAAAAAGGGTATGAAAATTGATCTATGTGAAGTATTGTTGAAGAATCTTTTTGAAAATCTCAACACAATAAGGAAACCTAAGAAGAATAACACTGCTAACACACTAAAGTTTGGGTCATTCTTAGTGTGCATGTTCTTCTATTTTCAGAAGTTCTTTCCTTCAGTTGGTAACATTCTTTGGGAATTACACTGACCAATCACCCATCAGATAAATGATTTTATCAATCAGCTAGGTGATAATTTCAATAAGAAAATGGATGATTACTTTAATTTCAGGAAAAGATGCATAACAGGTACAGGATCCCACCTCAGCTAGTGGAAAAATATAAGGATACTATATGTTTTGAAGTGGACACTGACTACTGTTATGTCAATGCAGTAGAACCCAGAACTCAATCTTTACCGCCTATGGGTTATGAGATTGATTTTGAGATTACTCAACAACAGATAGATGCCTTTCTGGCACTTCCAAGGCACTCGACCGAGATCAGGTATGGTACCTATGAAGAGGTAAAAGAAAAGGTAAAAATGAGCATAGCTGTACCAAAGGCTACTAGAAAAGCCACTAAAATGATAAAAGACTTAACTGAGAAATTTGGAGAAGGTTCTACCTCCACACCTACTAAGCCAACGGGTAGGAAAGATGATCAACTTTCAATTGAGGAAGAATCTGAAGCTCAAGAAGCAGCCATCACTCTAAGGACCGAGTTGCCAAAGGGAAACATATTGAAAAGGAAGAAACAAGATACAACTAAGGTATCACTAACTCTACCAGTTAAGCGACCTAACACTAGATCATCTGCAGTGTCACCCGGTACGAGACAAAAAAATGTTGAATTGCCTAAAGTTACAAAGACTTATAGAAAGTCAACCAGGAGTCTCATTTTGAATAAGGAGTCAAGTGACATAGAATCTAAAGATGCAAATAGATTTCAAATTGTTAAAAGCACAAAGGAAGATGTACATAGTGTTGACAACTTTTGTGGAAAATTGAAACAATATGGAGGATTCGGGTCATTTAGGTATGTAAAATATGACTCCCGAACAGAAGAAGAAAAGAGGCAAATAGAAGAGTCAGTAGTATGTACACTTCTCAAATTCTGAGTAGTTCCATTGGAAGTAATTGATTTTCTTCCAAAAACATTGTACTCTCATATTGACAATAGATGGAAATATGCTATGGACTCGGAGAAGTAGATAAGAGAAAGAGTTTTGGAACATCTCTTTCTATGGACTCGGAGAAGCAGATAAGAGAAAGAGTTTTGGTACATCTCTTTCCAGACATGTCGGTAGATGATATAAGAAATCATTTGAAAAAATACCAGACAAATTTTCAAGTGAAGAAAAGGGCCTTGAAAATGATGAATGGAATTTATCTTGAAGTAGAAAAGGAAACTAAAGAAAAATGGCAAGAAATTTTCAGAATTCAGACTAAAGAACCTCAAGGTGAAGTGGAAGTAGTTGACATCACCGAGCAAGATCTTGCTTCAAATATTCAACTAGATGAGGATGTCATGGACACTGAGGCACAGGAAGAAGAAATGATAGAAGGAAATGCCTATGCCAAACTGGTATCCAATAAATCAGTCTTGGAACAGGTTAAGTCCTATCCTCCAGTAACTCAACTAGTGTCAATTGAGAAACCTCAGGACACAGAACAAGGCAAAGAGGATCAAAAGGCTACTCAAGGTGAATCTAGCTCTTAGGCCACAGATGAGAAAACTTCTCAAGATCCTACAAGCACTGAAACTGTTGCCACCGAGACCCCATGCAAGGAAACACCGAAGGCTATAATAGAGGCTATAGGAACTGACAAAAGTGTTGCCCCCACTGAGCAACATACCGAGGAAGATCAAGCTTCCAAATCCATTGTACTCATTCAACCGGTGAAGGCATCATCATCAAAGGAGAAGAAAGCAAAGAAGCACAATTTCAAGATAGATCTGTCAAAGCCTATTGTGCTACTGAATGTTGACATTTCAAAACTAAAAGAGCAAGCACTTATGAATTTGGTGAGCTTTGCAAAGCCAAAGTAGAACAGGAAAAACATATAGCTATTCAGAAGAAGAACCGAGTACTTCAGAAGGTTAAAGCATTATTGACAGACATGCTACCTGAAGCTACCGTAAGTAAAGATGCTACCATCCATATGCAACTAGATGAAATTCTCACTCAATTGGAAACATCTGGAGTAGAGGCATCAGAATACCTTAGCAAATTAAAAGAAAAAGAGCTAACTGCCAAGATGATTGAAGAAGTGCAGAAAGTAATTGCTATAGGTAAAGTCAAGCTTGTTGGATTCATTGTTGAGTTGTCTCCTCAACTCAAGCACATTATTTATTTATTCCAAAAATTATGTACATTTTCATTCTTTATTAAAGATATCAAGCATAAGACCAAAGTCATTGAAAAAGAGATTACCGATCTCTCAAATAAACTGACTACCGAGCCAAATTCTATTCAGAATTTTTATACAAAGCTACAAACTCTTATGGCTCAGTAGTTAGAACTTTGGAATGAAGAGAAAAAAATAAGGATGGATATTATGACTCTTCAGACATTATTTATTCCCCATCTGTCATCAATACAAGAGAAAATCAACCGAGCTACCCAACTGTCCACACAAGCAGTAGGAAGCACTTTAGATGGTTTGATTTCATTGTTAGCTGATATTACAACTCAGAATTCTTTAATGGAAAGTGTCAAGGATACACTTACCAATGCTCTCAATGACTCTTGTACTAAGTATAAATCTATTTTTGATCAGTTGCCCCCACCGAATGGTAACTAGTTTTGATGTTTGTCAAAAAGGGGGGGTGTACCGAGTATATATAGAGTATCTGAGTGTACAGAGTTCATACTATCTACCAAGTGTATAGATGAAATTGACAGGGAGAGCATGGAACATCAAAAGAATGCAAATCAAGTTTTGTACAACATATTGATAAGGGGAGTATGTATTTGAAGTATGTATTTGAAAAAATGTATATACTATTATTTTAGTCAAATTTTGTAAGTATATAGATTTTGTGTTATGACTTTGAAAGGAGTTTTGTCAAACATTCCAAACTAATGTCAAAAGGGGAGATTGTTACTATTTACTAAGTTGTCCTTAGTTTTATGTCCAAAGTCATCCTATTTACTCTAGTCAGTTAATACTACTGGAATACTCAGTCGGTAAGCACTAAGGGTGTCGGTTACTGAAGAAAGGCTAGTCACCGAGATGAAATATACTGAGATGCCTATCGAGTAAATTTCTTATGTCCACCGAGTAGCAAAGAAGGTATACTAAGTTAATTTGAACTAAGTGGAAACATGTTACCAGATTCAATGAACCTAGACACATATGTGGAAATGTGTTACAAGATTCGAGAGCAGGGAACCATTATTTCATAAGGAATTGCACTTAAAGATTTTGTATGATTTTGAGGAAGTTTATCCAATGAAATAATTTCTATATTTATTCATTCAATAAAACATGTTTGTATGATCAGTGAGAACAAGATCATTGCCTCAGAGATCTATATATACAGAGTGATTTGAGTATCTAATAGATAGAGGGAAGATGATGAGTTGAAAATGAAAATCTTGAGAGAAGTTAAGATGTGATGATTGAACAGAGATATTCAGAGGTCACCAAGAAAATTTTCAGAAAATAGTTTAAGAGATAGAGTATACAGAAGAGGTCACTGAGTTGATCTATCAATTACCGAGGTATGCTATGAGCATGGTAATTTCATATTGAGCACATAGAGTCTGCTATAACATTTTAGATGTAAAGTTGTAGATATTTTGTAAAGATTTTGATTGAATTATTTTGAGTTGTGTTAGAAACCTTTAATAGGGTAAAATACTCTAACAAGGTCTATAAATTGTAAAGCCTTTAACCAGGTACAACATTTTGTAAAAGTGTTTGTAAAATCCTTTAGCAATGTAGATCTAAATATCTTGATACTCCTAATAGGGTAAGCTATCATAAATAGCTAAACATGTAGCTCTAACCGAGAAACCTTTATTATTGCAGTAGTGAAGTTGTGGGTGCCATCCCCACTATAGTTTTTCTCTCTAACCTAGAGTTTCTGCGTAACCAAAATATTTTTGTTATGGAGTGAAATGTGTATGGATGTTATTTCTATGATTATGTTTTAGTATTATATATTATGAGATCAACTATACACAGTTTATGTTTATCAGTAAGATTGTTTTTGAAGATAAGTTTTGAAGTACTGATTCACCCCTCCCCTCTCAGTACATTAGCTTTCCTTGTTGGACCTAACACATGTGAAAAGAGCCCTAGCTAGGGAAAAAATTGAAGTACGAAGGTGGTGCTGAGTTGATAGATGCATAAACAATTGTGCGATGGTGTAAGTCTATGTTGGTTCCACATAATCCAGGTACGTCAATGGTTCGTAGATATTTTTGGTTGATCACTAAATCTAACATTGAAAACTATCTAGATTGTTGTACAGTTGCAGGATCGAGTGACATGCACTCATTTATGAGTTGAAATTCAAGTTCACTGGTAATTTATATGAGACAGATGGTATATTTTTGCTCTTCATGCATGTATTGTTTGTGGGAAGAATGTGAATCAGAAGAGTGAGTTGATAAATGATCTTGTAGACTATTGGTACCCATTGATTCATATCAAATTCCCAAAGCACTACAATTGAGCCAGATGGAGTTATTAGTGGATTTTGACCATGTATCCGACCTAGTGGATTCAGGTGATTTTTTGAGTTAATTTTTTTGCAAGTATTCTTTTTGGTTCATTTTGTTGTACATCATACTTTATTTTTGGTATTAATTAACACTTTATAAAATAAAGGTCATGTGTATGTAGTTGTTGCAGAAGAGAATAATTAAGAAGGAACAAATTACTATTTGTGTCATTGTGTTGAGACAAAAAGAAAATTGACAACCACAATCATTGGCGAAGAGGGTATTGAGTACCCAATAGGGTCTATTATCGTGACGGGAACATGGCTTCTGAGATAATCAAGAATTTTGATGTTTGGTTGTTTGAGGACTTTGAAACACACAGACATATTCTTCATTTCTCTAACCTTGTTGTTGCAACAAATATTCATTTGATTAAGTATCGTGGTAGACCTCATAACAAGATTTTATGGAAAGTTAGTGAATCTGACCATGAGGAAATACTTGACACAATACAGGTTAGAGTCGATCCTGAAGGCTCGCTTGATTGATTCTATGGTTCAGAGTAGAATGATTTTGAGAATTTTGTATAAATCATCAATGAATTGTTCTATATTCATTTTTTGTATATATAAATGCCCATGAGCTGATTTTTACATGTTTAGGGGCATAATTTTGTATATTTAAATGACAATGAGCTGATTTGTACATATGTACATGCCAAATTTTGTATATTAAAATGGCGATGAGCTGAATTGCACATATTGAAATGCCAAATTTTGTATAAAAGCCCATGAGATGATTTGTATATTAAAATGGCAATGAGTTGAATCACACATATTATAATGCCAAATTTTGTATAAAAGCCCATGAGATGATTTGTATATTAAAATGGCGATGAGTTGAATCACACATATTATAATGCCAAATTTTGTATAAAATCCCATGAGATGATTTGTAAGACATTTTTTTGTATAATCAAATAGCCAAGAGCTGATTTGACCATATTTAGAGGCAATGTTTTGAATAATATGTGACAATGTTTTGTGACTATTTTGTGTGTCAATGTTTTGTGACTATGTTTTGGGTATATGTGATGTGTCACTGGTCAATCATGAGCATTCTTGATTCTTGTATAATCATGGAGAATTATTTGAGTCATTATCAGGTCATAGGGGTCATAGATTGAGACTAGATACAATTTGAGCAAAAATTGTCAAAAAAGTTGTCAAGCAACTTCTACATTGCGTCGGTAGGGTATGACTCTCGACATTCTAATGCTTTGGGATGCATGAAAGGGGCATGCTTAGTGTAAAAATGCCCACCCGGATGCGCTCGTGATGTCGGTTTGTGCACACGACGAACCAAATCAATTCTAGCCAATCTTGCAACTTTTCATTGCATGCAACTGACGGTTTTTGCAGCAGGCGAAAAAATGCTACCAATTGAAAATGGCTCCGAGTCATCAAAAACCAAGATAGGCCATTGTAGAGGAGCCTCATGCGACCCCACGGGTTCAAACAGATCGACCATATGTGTTCTGGATTTGAAGAAATAGTCCGTCAATTTTTGACAATTTTTTGGACTCAGGGCACTTGAGAGATCGCCCCGGTACAGTATGATTCTCGACGTTTCAACGCTTTGGGATGCATGAAAGCAGCATTCTTAGCGTAAAACTATCCACCTGAATGCGCTCGTGATGTTAGTTTGTGCACACAATGAACCGAATCAATTCTAGCCAATCTTGCAACTTTTCATTGCATGTAACTGATGGTTTTTGCAGCAGACAAAAAAATGCTACCAATTGAAAATGGATTTGAGTCATCGAAAACCAATATAGGCCATTGTAGAAGAGCCTCACGCAACCCCACGGGTTCAAACAGATCAACCATATGTGTCTTGGATTTGAAGAAATAGTCTGTCAAATTTTGATAATTTTTTGGACTCAGGGCACTTGAGAGATCGCCCCGGTATGGTATGACTCTTGTCATTCTGGTGCTTTGGGATGCATGACAGTGGCATACCTAGCTTAAAACTGCCCACTCGGATGTGCTCGCGATGTCGGTTTGTGCACATGATGAACCAAATTAATTCTAGCCAATCTGGCAACTTTGCATTGCATGCAACTGAAGGTTTTTGTAGCAGACAAAAAAATGCTACCAATTGAAAATGGCTTCGAGTCATTGAAAATTGAGATAGGCCATTGTAGAGGAGCCTCGCGTGACCCCACAGGTTCAAATAGATTGACCATATATGTCCTGGATTTGAAGAAACAGTCTGTCAAATTTTGACAATCTTTTGGACTTAGGGCACTTAAGAGATCGCCCCGGTACGATATGACTCTCGATGTTCAGATGCTTTGGGATGTACGACAAGGGAATACCTAGCATAAACTTGCCCACCTAGACGCGCTCACGATATTGGTTTATGCACACGACGAACCGAATCAATTCTAGCCAATCTGGCAACTTTGCATTGCATGCAACTGACGGTTTTTGCAGCAAGCGAAAAAATGCTACCAATTGAAAATGGCTCCGACTCATCAAAAATTGAGAGAGACCATTGTAGAGGAGCCTCACATGACCCCATGGGTTCAAACAGATTGACCATATGTGTCTTGGATTTGAAGAAATAGTCTATCAAATTTTGACATTTTTTTGGACTCAGGGCACTTGAGAGATCGCCCCGGTATGGTATGACTCTCGACGTTCCGACGCTTTGGGATGCATGACAGGGGCATGCCTAACATAAACCTATCCACTCAGACACGCTCGTGATGTCGGTTTGTGTACACGATGAACCAAATCAATTCTAGCCAATCTGACAACTTTGCATTGCATGGAACTGATGGTTTTTGCAGCAGGTGAAAAAATGCTACCAATTGAAAATGGCTCCAGCTCGTCAAAAACCAAGATAGCCCATTGTAGAGGAGCCTTACGCGACCCCACGGGTTGAAACAGATTGATCATATGTTTCCTGGATTTGAAGAAATAGTCCGTCAAATTTTGACAATTCTTTGGACTAAGGGCACTTGTGAGATCACCCCGGTATGATATGACTCTCGATGTTTCGACGCTTTGGGATGCACAATAGGGGCATGCCTAGCATAAACCTACCCACCCAAATGCGCTCGTGATGTTAGTTTGTGAATACGACGAACCAAATCAATTCTAGCCAATCTGGCAACTTTGCATTGCATGCAACTGATAGTTTTTGCAGCAGGCAAAAAAATGCTACCAATTAAAAATTGTTCTGACTCATCAAAAATTGAGATAGGCCATTGTAGAGGAGCCTCACATGACCTCATAGGTTCAAACAGATCGACCATATGTGTCCTGGATTTGAAGAAACAGTCCGTCAAATTTTGACAATTTTTTGGACTCAGGGCACTTGAGAGATTGCCTAGGTACGATATGACTCTAGACGTTCCAACGCTTTGAGATGCATGATAGGGGCATGCCTAGCGTAAACCTCCCCACCTAGACGTTCTCACGATGTCATTTTGTGCACATGATGAACCGAATCAATTCTAGCCAATCTGGCAACTTTGCATTGCATGCAACTGATGGTTTTTGTAGTAGGCAAAAAAATGCTATCAATTGAAAATGGCTTCGACTCGTCAAAAAATGAGATAAGCCATTGTAGAGGAGCCTCATGCGACCCCACGGGTTCAAATGGATTGACCATATGTGTTCTGAATTTGAAGAAACAATCCATCAAATTTTGATAATTTTTTGGACTCAGAGCACTTGAAAGATCGCCCCAGTACGGTATGACTCTCGACGTTTCGGTGCTTTGGGATGTAGGACAGGAGCGTGTATAGCGTAAAACTGCCCACCCGGATGCGCTTGTGACGTCGGTTTATGCACATGACAAGCCAAATCAATTCTAGCCAATCTTGCAACTTTGCATTGCATGCAACTGACGGTTTTTGCAGCAGACAAAAAAATGCTACTAATTGAAAATGGCTCCGACTCGTCAAAAACTGAGATAGGCCATTGTAGAGGAGCTTCACGTGACCCCATGGGTTCAAATGGATTGACCATATGTGTCCTAGATTTGAAGAAATAGTCCGTCAAATTTTGACAATTTTTTGGACTCAGGGCACTTGAGAGATCGCCCTGGTACGGTATGACTCTTGACGTTCTGGCGCTTTGGGATGCATGATAAGGGCATTCCTAGTGTAAACCTGCCCACTCAGATGCGCTCGCGATGTCAGTTTGTACATACGATGAACTGAATCAATTCTAGCCAATCTGGCAACTTTGCATTGCATGCAACTGACGATTTTTGTAGCAGGCAAAAAATGCTACCAATTGAAAATGGCTCCGAATTGTCAAAAATCAAGATAGGCAATTGTAGAGGAGCTTCATGCGACCCTATAGGTTCAAACGGATTGACCATATGTGTCCTAGATTTGAAGAAACAATCCATCAAATTTTGACATTTTTTTGGACTCAAGGCACTTGAGAGATTGCACCGGTATGGTATGACTCTCGACGTTCCAGCGCTTTGGGATGCACAACAAGGGCATTCCTAGCATAAACCTACCCACCTAGACGCACTCGCAATTTTGGTTTGTGCACACGACAAACCGAATCAATTCTATCCAATCTTGCAACTTTGCATTGCATGCAACTGACGGTTTTTGCAACAGGCGAAAAAATGCTACTAATTGAAAATGGCTCTGAATTGTCAAAAACTGAGATAGGCCATTGTAGAGGAACTTCACACAACCCCACGGGTTCAAACGAATTGACCATATGTGTCCTGGATTTGAAGAAACAGTCTGTCAAATTTTGATAATTTTTTGGACTCAGGGCACCTGAGAGATCACACCAGTATGGTATGACTCTCAACATTCTGATGCTTTGGGATGCATGACAGGGGCATGCCTAGCATAAACTTGCCCACCCAGACGTGCTCACGATGTCAGTTTTTGCACACGATGAACAAAATTTGACCATTGCGAGCGTGAGGGTGCTCTCGCACCAAACACATATTGTTGTTTATATTCATATTGTTGATTACATATGAAAATATTCACTTAAATTTATAAAAAGGAAGCCACCAAATACAACGAATACACAATAATGAATTGAATACAAGGAGTTTTGTAGGGTTAATTCAACACTTTAGAAATTTTATCAAATCATATTCCACAATTGTAATGTTTTATATCATATATTTTTGTTGTTTATATTCATATTGTTGATTACATATGCAAATATTCATTTAAATTTATAAAAGGACAATGACAAAATACAACGACTACAAAATAATGAACTCAATACACATTTATTATATATAAAAAAGCATGTCTGCCAAGTCAATACAAGTATTACAAAAATGTGGCATATGCCATGTCCAAATCGACATGCAATAAAAATGTAGAATATATTTACATGTATTGGTCATTCTATGACAAAAACTAACACTATATGATCCTAAATTTGTGGTGGATCATCAAAATCAAGCCTCTTCGATGCAGTATGCAGCTCTATAGATGGCTGCAAAACCACAATTCAAAAGCCAATTTAGAATTCTTTTGTAGAAAATAGTTCACAATTAACAACATAACTATGCATTTAACTTTAATTCCTTTCCAATTGAAATGTAGATTACCTCATCGGCTGATCTAGGAGCTAATGTCTTCGCTCTCCTCTCCTTGTCACTCTTAGGAGTTTTTTTGAAGACCTACTTAAATGGATCCACGTTATGGCCGTACCACGAAGGGGTCTATTGTAGATTAAATATACAATTAATACAATGTAATAACATAAATATATCAAAAACACTTAAAAGCTATAATATAGAGAACAATGACGTACCTGTGCCTGAGATGCTTCTCCAATGGACTGAGGATGGCTAACCATTGATGTAGAAACTATCACTATTACCTATACAAAAATGCTCAAAGATTAAATACAATTAATATAATGATAAGTATTGAAGGTTAAAAACAATTAATTTTACATATCAAACAAAAGTGTATCGGATCCTGAGTTTCTTCTCCAGTGCACGGAGAAGGGTTCGCCATTGATGAAATAGGTATGGATATTTCCTGTATGAAAAAATTATAAGTTTATAATATATCACAAGTTCAGATGTATGCGTGCATATAATCATGAAATCAAGAAAATAAAGTAGAGATACATGCCTCCGCCCTCTCTTGATCCATGGGCAAATCAGGTGCATTCAACAAATCCACATAGCTCAATGGCCATTGTGCATGTAAAATAGACAAAAAACACTAATCAATCTACAAACCCCAACTAATACTTGATTTCAACATTTTCAAACAATTGTACAACTAAAAATGTGTTCAATTACCTTCTTCCCACGTTTTGGCGTCTTCAAGAAATTCTTTTTCTTAGGACGAGCCCTAGACATGGAGGGGGTACCCTAAAAAAACAAAATTAACATGAGATATTAGTATAGATAATAAATTAAACATAATTTTATAAATCTAAAATGAAATGACTTTCATATTCCATCAAAATAATACATAAAAAGGTTTGTACAAAATATGATATCGTATAGCCTTGTAGGCCAAAATCGATCACTTAGAGCGTGATATCATCAATCTGGGACATTTCATCCCCTGTCAACACCTACACACCAAAAATTGGACCAAGCATTAAAGATAGTTAGTATAACTTGTATTTTTTTGAATTCAAAGTGTACTATTCTATTTTAACATGTTAACTAAATTTATACCTCAGGCATCGAAGTTGCAGCTATAGTAACTGGGGGAGGAGTATGGGATACCACTACAAATGCATATTATTTGTCTCAATTTAAATTGATGTATAAATGAAAATTCATTTATGTAATTACAAATTTAAAGTGTCTGATAAATAAAATGCTATGAATTCAAATCAACACACCTGTGTCTGTCGCTCATGGGCAAACACCATGTCCATCAACTCATCTATTAGTGCAAAATCCTCAACCGTGCGGGCCTGACATCTACTCCCACAAATCATGCACATATGAGATGAGGATCCATTTGCACCGACTGCATCATCTATCCTTGAGCATATCCTTGAGCAATTGACACACATATGTTGGATGGGCTCTCTATCGCCACCTAATGGCTCATCATCCAATACAATAGGGTGTGCTAATGACGTCCCATGCTGGATGATGGCACCAGTCAACGTTGTGGCCGCCTGAAGAGTCTGTAGCTCCATCGACTCTTTTAGCTCTACTGGGATAGCCTAATGCACCTTGGGTTTGGGTGCTAGGGGGCGACGACTCTCCGCGAGTAATCGCCTACGAGCTCCAGGTCTATCTTGGGCAGAGCCACCACCTCTACCATGGAACTCTCTCATGTCAAAATAGTTTGGGTGCACATTGAGCACAAACTCACAATATACTTTTCTCAAAAAATATAATGGCACCTCATAATTATTACAAGGTGGATCATCAAAGACCATTCACCACCTCTGCCAAAAATTATTCTTCATCTGCACATTGGTACACCAATGTATGGGAAACCTCTTTGCATTAAGAGGTAATGACTGACCAGTTTTGGGATCAACAAAAAGGGCACATATTTGTTGTTTAGTAATATTTTTGTTTTTTACTTCATCGTATGATAGCCCATCGACATAGAATTGACGACGCCTATCCCTAAAGCTTCCCCATTTGGTAATTTGTGTGGAAACTGCTATGGCACCACTAGCTAATATTTCTAGGCTAGTGGCAAGGGATTGATGATGCTCAAGTTCAGAAGTTTTCAATTTAACAATCAATCTATTGATTTTAGATGTGTTTTGTCCTAACTGATTAATTAATTGCTCTTGTGTTTTGGGTGTGCGGTCAAAATGAGGAATTGGGGGTTGTTCTTGTGTGTTTTCAAGAGGTACATTTGGTTGTTCTAGTGGGTTTTTAGGAGGTGCATTTGGTTGTTCTTGTGGGTTTTCAGGAGGTGCATTTGGTTGTTCTTGTTGTGGATTAGAAGAATCTGGTTTTTGAAACAAAAAATGAAAAAAACTTAATCAAAATTAATGAAATTAAATTCAAAATGTAAAACAAATTGAATAAACGAGAAAGAAAGACAAAAATAAATAAAAACTAGCAATATACCTGTAAAGTGGAAAATCACGAGTGAACCCTAAGTGTTCCCCCCACCACTCCAAGGAGAGGGAAAGGAGGTCACTAGGGTTGATGGTTTTCACTTAGGGGAGACTTTACATTCAAAAGAGGGGTTGAAACCCACAAGATCCAATCCCACACAATGCAAGATTGGATCCTAAATGAGTTTCAAGGGTTAAGACAACAACGCTACCCTCTTTTGTAAAGAATGTAGATAGAAGGATTAAGCTAGGAATGCATGAAAAGTGAGAAAGATTCGCTTATAAATAGAGATAGGAATATAGGATGAAGCTTTGGACCTGGAATTAGCAGTAAAATGTCGAGACGACGCTGTCCTGCAAATTTGAGCGAAAGTTGACGAGATGATGGCGCTCGAAGTGCACACGGTACTCCGAAAAATCCGTGAAATGAAGGGGGATATGTTCGTCTCTACACAAGGATTCCAGATCTTAAATTACAGCCGCATACTTGCAACCTACACATAGAAAAGCGAAGATGATTGGGGGGTTAGGGATTAGGGGTTTGCCCTTAGGTCGAACCCCGGTTGTGGAATTAACCAAGAAATGAGAAATGCTGTAAATGTAAATGATTGTAATGTAATAAAGTACCAATACCTTGTTGTAAGAATGTTTGTATTCTTACATGCGAAGGTGTAAATGTTGTTTTATGTTGTATGTTGTAAGTGATCTCCTCTTCAATGGTTGAATCCTTGTCTTGAATGCAACACTTAGCCTTGAATGGAGACTTAGAATGATCAATTGCTTGAAGGAATGCTTGAATGTTTGAATGCTTGAATGTTTTAGTATCACTTCCGCGTCTTGTACACATATGTCCTTCCTCCTCAAAATGGGAGAGGAAATGTAGTTTATATACTTGTCAATTAGGGTTGATAGACTGATTTTTCTGACCTTAGGCCGACCAGGAAACATTATTTTCCAAATTGCAAACATAAAGACCCGAGACCCAAAAGAGATCGGGCCCAAAAATAGGGCCAGGGACCAGGGCGCTGGGCGCCATGGTCCTGGGGGACCAGGGCGCTGGGCGCCCTAGTCCTGAAGGACCAGGGCACTGGGCGCCATGGTCCCACCTCTAGGGACAGCAGGGTGCAAGGAGGATCAAGCCAGGGTGCTGAAAAATGCAGTTTTTTGATGTCATGAACAAGTTTTGGGGTCTCCATTCAGGTTCAGTGTTGCGTCGCCATCGTGAAGACCCAAATGCGGTCAAAATTACAAGTGTCACAATTTTAGGACGCTACATTTAGCCCCCACTTTACCGGGAGTATAAGCGTACGCTCATACTTCCGGTAAAGTACAAGGAAACAACATTGAAAGACTTTCACCACCTCAAGGAGGCAAGACACACCAAGCCCCCAGTGGAC
This sequence comes from Cryptomeria japonica, assembly GCF_030272615.1. Taxonomy (NCBI): domain Eukaryota; kingdom Viridiplantae; phylum Streptophyta; class Pinopsida; order Cupressales; family Cupressaceae; genus Cryptomeria; species Cryptomeria japonica. Next base: position 771,443,679 of record NC_081408.1, read on the forward strand.
TAAGGATCTTACGACTTCGATTGACAAAGTAAAAGGGAAGATCATGAGGGAGAACCATGACTGTCAGTAGTAAGGCTCCCTCACTATGAGTCATGCAAGAAAAATACCAAAAATTTTCAAGGCAAAGCTAAATTTGTCAAGAAATTTTCAAGTATCCTGAAGAGATATGGATGGGGTGTATGCCCCCCTACGTTAAAGCGATCGCACATGCCTCAATGGGGGTGATTGCTTTAAGGTAGTGATACACATAAGAAATGAGAAGGGAAAGGAGCACGTTATCACAAAGATTTAGCCCCCAAGTGTGAGATAAACCCAAGGATAATAGACACAAACACAAAGCACGAGGTGACTTCGCTTTCCTCGGGGTCAGTATGCTGTATGATAAGTCATGTATATATCATATGTATGTATGCATAATTGTTCTTCATTCCCCAATCAAGGAAGGTCACCTAGAAGAAGGGAACACATGTGTCTTTTGAGTCAACATGAGAGAGACCAAAAGAGATCTCAATGCTTTGCATCGTCCTCAAGTAGACAACACTAAGGACAACAAATAGAAGAATGAGAATAACACATAGAAGAAGTAACAAAAGAGAGGAGGAGAGAATCTGCTATGCTAATGAAACTAGTCTAGCACGTCATCTACCCCCCGATCTTGCTGATCAATATTTCGGGAAGGCAGGAAACACGCTAGAGGAGGAACATTCAACACAGTAGATGGAGCTATCACAAGATCCAAACAAGGGCTATGTTCATGTTCCAAGCCACATTGTTCTTGTCTAGGAGCTAGGATAAGTGCTTTAGAAAATTCGTTAGATAAATAGTTATCAACATCAACATATTCATATTCACTATCAGAAGCAAGAGAAGTAACATTTTCATCATGAATAACATTTTCATCTATATCATCATCAAGATTTATAAAAATAGGATCTTTAACTCGCATAGGATCAAGACCATCATGCATCTTATGTTTAGGAGATCTTGGAGAAAATGGAATAATGCTTGTTGAAGGTGTTTTTGGGGATTGCAAAGTTTGAGAAGCAGCTGCTTGAGCTCTAAGATGACGTTTTCGTCGGCGTTCATGCGCAGAACGATTTCATGTAGTCTTAGTAGGAAGTTGAGAAGATTGAGGAGGAGGAATGTTCTCATCCTTATCACTTGGGTGTTTAGGTTGTGGTCTCTTAGGCTGGATAATAGGAGAAGAGGAAGGTCTCTTCTCTCCATAAGAGGAAGGAGGAGGAACTGCTCCATATAAAGGAGGAATATTTGGTTTAGGAAGGAGACCAAGTCCATCATGACGAGGAGGTATAGGCCTACTTTTAGAAAGTTTATTAGACATAGACATAGTCACATCCATAGGAATGGGTTGGGAATCTTCTTGAGGAAAGATATTAGTTTTATCTTTCAAAGGAAGAACTTCCTTCTCAAGAACGATAGGAATATCAAGTTTGGGTGTTCTAGGTTCACTTAGAGATAAGATCATATCTATTTTCCACTTTTGATAAGATTTGAAAAGATGATCACTTCGCGAAGGAAGAGATTGGAATTGTTTAGGCCAAAAATAATCAATAGGAAGTTCTTTCAGCTGGTTTAAAGAGACTATGATTGACAGTAACAACTTCACCATTATGGGGAAATTTCAAACACTTGTGAATAGGAGAAGCAATAGCTTTCATGGAAGATAGCCAAGGATAGCCAAGCTTCACACGAAATTGTTCGGATGAAGGAATAATAGCAAAGTTCACATCAAGGGATTTGTTATGGACCTCAATAGAACCAATTGCAAGAGAAGAAAATGCATCAAATAATTTCACAACGACATCTGTTTTGTCATAAATCACTTGATTCAATTGCAAAGTAAAAAGAAATTCTTCAGTAATAACATTAACCATGCACAAAGGATCAATAAGCACTCCATGGCAAGGTGTATTCTTGACTTTTGCAACTATATATAAAGGACCATCAGGTGCCCTGATAGTTTCACTAGAATCAAATGTGATGGAAGGTTCTTTAGGGTTTTCTTCCTGCTCTACAAAGTTAATCACATTCGGAGTCATAGACACAAGACCATCAGATGAGAAAGAGGAATCACTAGTCTCAATCACATTAGAGGTGTGAGAAGGTAATGGATTTTGGTTAGGAGGAGCTACAGATGTGTTGCCTTTATCATTCACTACTGAAACAGAGATAGTATTATTATCAATCAAATCTTGAATTTTACCCTTTAAAGCAAAACATTTTTCAGTATCATGCCCAGGTTGACGATGAAATTGACAAAAAGATTTGTTATCAAAATAGGGTGAATTAATCTTTGCAGGATCAATTTGCTTTACAGGAGGGAGAGTAAGGACATTTTGTTCCAATAAATTATTCATAATACTATGCAATGATTCATTCAAAGGAGTAAACTTTCTTTCTTTCTTGAAAAACTTAGAAATAGGAGGCACACCTGATGCTGCATTCACATTGTTGTTGATGATGTTTTCATTGAATTTAATGGACTCTCTATTCGGTTTAAACTTCCCAAATGGTTGTTGAGTACTATCACCCTTATCACTCGGAGCCATAGGATTTGCTTGTTCCATTTGACTCACAGTCAGTTGATAATTATGAAGAGTTGCACACAACTGTTGGAAAGAAGTAAACTCAGAAAACAGAAGTTTTTCTCTAATATCTTTTTGTAAATTAGAAATAAAGATTCTTTGAATATCATTGTCAGGAACTGGAAAAGAGATTTGAGCGTACAAATGCTTATATCTACCAATGAAATCAGTCACTTTTTCTTTAACACCTTGTTTACAATGCATTAAATCAATCAAAGTAACTTTAGGACTTATATTGTTTTGAAATTGTTGAATAAAAGCATTTGCAAGTTGTTCGAAAGAAGTAATAGAATAAGAAGGCAATGAACAATACCATTGTAGGGCTTTATCTCTTAATGTCCTAGTAAACAGTTTTGCAAGCAACCTTTGGTCATAAGCAAAATCGGTACATATTGTTTGAAAAGTCTTAACATGTGTTAGAGGATCACCTTTACCATTATAAAGCTCCAAATGCGGGATTTCAACATGTTTAGGGGGAATAGCTCGAACAATGTCAAGAGAAAGTGGGCTCGCAACATCAAATGTGGGCACACTAAACTTAGATTGATTCATAGAGGCAATTTGTTGCTGTAAAGAAGAGACAGTTTGTGCAAGATTGTTAATGGTCGCTTCAGTCGAAGAGTTCATATTAGACATGTTAGATTGAGATGGAGGTATTATGTTATTGAAAGAAGGTATTGATTGAGAGTAAGGTGGTGGGACACTATGATAGTTAGTCATAGGAGATGATTGGAAAAGAGGAGCACTACAAGGAGGAATGGAATGGTTGAATGAATTGCCCCCTTGCATCATGTTCATTTGTGGAGATGTAATAGGGACACTCATTGAAGGAATGAATGAAGAAGTTGGGTTGAATGAAGGAAGAGGGTTAATTGAAGAAGAAGGATTTCCCCCATGACTAGTGATCATAGGGGGAATGTCTTGTATAGAAGTAGTCATTATGTTTGATGTAAAAGTAGGTATGCTAGCAATAGAAGTTATCAACGGAATAGAATGATTGACTTGAGTAGGAGGTTGTGTATAACCTAAAGTTTCGGCACAACTCTTCATAGGCATCACATTCGAATCCACAATGTGTGCAATACCACGCAAAATATCAATTCCATTCTTATCACTTTGAACCATACATTTTAGACCCTCAATTAATGAAAGAGATTGACTATTGGGATACCCATGAGACATCCATTGCTGAAAATCATCAAATTGGTTATCCAATTTCGAAAGTTGTTCTATAGAAACCTCATGGAGAGCTTCTTCATCATTAGGAGGATTAGAGGAATTACCCGTGTCCTCGTTAAAGAGGCCATTCAAATTAGGTTCCATCTCCTCAGTAATTAAACCTCGGAAAGACTTAATTCTATGGCTTCGTCTAACGGGAATAGTGTAAGTAGGGCTTATTGTTGTAAAACTCATGCACTAGAGAGAGAGAAGATTTTGAATTTATAGGTAGCAAATTTCAATAAAATCAGCCAATCTCCTAGATTTAGGCTATTAAATGCAATCACGACAATCTCCCAAAATTTCGAAAAAAATGTCAGGGACCGTGGCGAACGGAGTGCACACGGTCCTCACAACTTTTTTCAAAATTTTCAGGGATGAAAGTTATGATGATTTTAAAGCTAATCTGAAAAAATTGAGTGATTTTACGATCTGTAGATAGGCCAAATTAAAGTTGCAATCTCAAAATTGAACCCTACCAAGATTGTTGAAAAATGCAAAATTTGAATTTTGAAAAAGAGAGGGAAACTGAAATTTTGAATTTTATGATTTTAGAGGGAATACCCAAAAGCAATGCAAGCTTTGAAATTTAAAAGTTGACTCAATTTCACGCAAAATTCAATTTTGAAAGCGGAAATCAAAGTTGCTGCAATTAAACACTTAATTTCAAAAGTCACAAATTGCAAGAATTTGAATAAAGAACTGAAATTTCGAATGAATGCCGACACACTTTTCAGATTTAGAACATTAAGAACACAATTTTGCCACAAAATTTCAATTTCAACAATTTTTGAATGATTAGAAGCCTTAATCCAAGCAATCACTAGACCAATTTTGACTTTAATTTTGAAAGTGTTAGAATTGATAAAATCAGCCAAAATTCTAGATTTTAGCAGAAAAATACAGTAAGATCTAGCTCCCGAAATTTCGAAAAAAATGTCGGGGACGATGGCGCTCAGGGTGCACACGGTCCTCGCAACTTTTTTCCAAATTTTCAGGGATGAAAGATAATATGATTTTGTTGCGGAATCCAAAGTTACAGCTGATTTGGAGATGTTTTGATCAGTGAAATTATCAGTCAAAGGTTGAATCAAGAAGGTTTTAAAAATTAGGGTTTTGACACTTAACCACTTAATTTTTAGAATTAAAGCACAAATATGAATTGACAATTTGTAATAGAAGGGTAGATCTGAAACAAGCATTAATAATTAAACATTTCACAAGCTCAATTACTAAAAAGGAAATTTAGGGTTTTCATGTAATTAACCTCTAAAATTTGCAAAAGATCAAACATGGAAATGTAATCAAGGAAGTCAATTTTTCAGATCTAACCATGAATAATCAGAAAGGATGTTCATGTCGGGTTCACCAAAATGTAAAGCGGAAAATCACGAGCGAACCCTATGTGTTCCCCCCACCACTCCAAGGAGAGGGAAAGGAGGTCACTAGGGTTGACGGTTTTCACTTAGGGGAGACTTTACATTCAAAAGAGGGGTTGAAACCCACAAGATCCAATCCCACACAATGCAAGATTGGATCCTAAATGAGTTTCAAGGGTTAAGACAGCAAGGCCACCCTCTTTTGTAAAGAATGTAGATAGAAGGATTAAGCTAGGAATGCATGAAAAGTGAGAAAGATTCGCTTATAAACAGAGATAGGAATATAGGATGAAGCTATGGACTTGGAATTAGTAGTAAAATGTTGAGACGACGCTGTCCTACAAATTTGAGTGAAATTTGACAGGACGATGGCGCCCGACGTGCACATGGTCCTTCGAAAAATCCGCGAAACGAAGGGGGATCTGTTCGTCTCTGCACAAGGATTCCAGATCTTCAATTACAGCCACGTACCTGCAACCTACACATAGAAAAGTGAAGATGATTGGGGGGTTAGGGATTAGGGGTTTGCCCTTAGGTCAAACCCCGGTTGTGGAATTAACCAAGAAATGAGAAATGTTGTAAATGTAAATGATTGTAATGTAATAAAGTACCAATACCTTGTTGTAAGAATGTTTGTATTCTTACATGCGAAGGTGTAAATGTTGTTGTATGTTGTATGTTGTAAGTGATCTCCTCTTCAATGGTTGAATCCTTGTCTTGAATGGAACACTTAGCCTTGAATGGAGACTTAGAATGATCAATTGCTTGAAGGAATGCTTGAATGCTTGAATGCTTGAATGTTTTAGTATCGCTTCTGCGTCTTGTACACATATGTCCTTCCTCCTCAAAATGGGAGAGGAAATGTAGTTTATATACTTGTCAATTAGGGTTGATAGACTGATTTTTCCGACCTTAGGCCGACCAGGAAACATTATTTTCCAAATTGCAAACATAAAGACCCGAGACCCAAAAGAGATCGGGCCCAAAAATAGGGCCAGGGACCAGGGCGCTGGGCGCCATGGTCCTGGGGGACCAGGGCACTAGGCACCCTAGTCCTGAAGGACTAGGGCGCTGGGCGCCATGGTCCTGGGGGACCAGGGCACTGGGCACCCTAGTCCTGAAGGACCAGGGCACTGGGCGCCATGGTCCCACCTCCAGGGACAGCAGGGTGCAAGGAGGATCAGGCCAGGGTACTGAAAAATGCAGTTTTTTGATGTCATGAACAAGTTTTGGGGTCTCCATTCAGGTTCAGTGTTGCGTCGCCATCGTGAAGACCCAAATGCGGTCAAAATTGCAAGTGTCACAATTTTAGGACGCTACAATACCTTTATCAATCTGTGAAATTTCCAATCCTAAAAAGAATTTTATCTCTCCAATCATAGACATTTCAAATTCTTGCTACATTTTGTTAGAAAAGTCTTTACACAAACCATCTTCTCCTCCAAAGATTATATCATTAGTTACTTTGTAGTATAGATTGTTGTCTGCATTACCTTTTGTGTAACCAAGCTTCAAAAGATATTTGTCCAATCTTGCATACCAAGCTCTAGGAGCTTGTTTCAATCCATCTAAAGCTTTCCTTAACCTGCAAACCATGTCTTTGTTATCTATCAAAGAAAATCCACCAGGTTGCTCAATGTAAGCTTCTTCTTCAAGATCCCCATTCAGAAATGCACATTTAACATCCATTTGATATACTTTATAGTTCTTGTGTGCTGCAAAAGCCAATAAAAGTCTTACTGCCTCAATTCTAGCTACCTGTGCAAAGGTTTCATAGTAATCAATTCCTTCTTTCTAAGAATATCCCTTACACACCAATCTTGCTTTGTTTCTGATTACCATGCCATCTTCATTAAGTTTATTTTTGAAAACCCATTTAGTTCCAATTACATTTTTGTCTTTAGGCCGGGAAACTAATGACCAAGTGTTATTCCTTTCTATTTGTTCCAATTCATCTTCCATTGCTTTAATCCAATATTTATCTTCACATGCCTCATTAATTGATGTAGGTTCAATTTGAGAAATAAGACATACCTCTTCATTTTCCAATCTATCTCTAGTCATAACTTCTTGAAATTTGTTCCCAATTATCTGATCTTCAGAATGATTCAATCTTACATACCAGGGTGTTTTTGCTTGTTGTTGTTCTTCAGTGACTATTGAATCTCCAGATGATGCCAGTGTAACTGGATCACCATTTTGTATTGGTGTAATCATAATAGGTTCATTTGTGATTACCTAAATTGCCAGTTCAGAGTCTGTGTACCTTGAATTTCCTCTAAACTGTTCATCAATCTTTACTTTTGCACTCTCAACAATTTTCTGCAATCTCTTGTTAAAACATCTATATGCCTTGCTCTTAGATGAATAACCAAGAAATATTCCTTCATCACTTCTAGGATCAAATTTGCCAATATACTCATCTCTTCTAATATAACTTCTATTTCCAAATATTCAAAAATATTTAAGAGTAGGAGTATTACCAAACCATAGTTCATATGGGGTCTTATCAGTTTCTCCTCTGATGTGAACTCTATTGAATGTATAAACAGTTGTATTGACCGCTTCTCTCCAGTATATATGAGGTATATTTTCTTCTGATATCATACTTCTGGCTGCATCCAAGATAGTTATGTTTTTCCTTTCCACAACTCCATTCTGCTGGGGTGTTTGGGGTGCTGACAAGTGTCTTCTGATCCCATTCACTTCACAAAATGTATTATATTCCTTAGATGTGAATTTGCCTCCTTGATCTGATCTCAAACATTTGATTTTCTTGCCAGTTTCATTTTCTACCATTACCTTGAATAGTTTGAATTTCCCAAATGCTTCAGATTTTTCTCTGAGAAAAGTAACCCAACACATTCTAGAATAGTCATGAATGATTAGCATAAAATATATATCTCCTTGTATACTTCTAGTTCTTGCTGGACCACATAAATCAGTATGAATTAAATCAAGAACATTTTTAGACTTCTCTGGAATACTCTTTAAAGATGCTCTAACTTGCTTTCCAAATTGACATTCCTTACATACTGGATTGTGAGGTTTAACAATCTTAGGTAAATCTCTAACTGTCTTAGTAGTACTGATATTCACAATGCAATCAAAATTTACATGAAAAAGTCTTTTATGCCATAACCAACTTTCATCAATGTGTGCAATCAAATATGCTTTCTCATTGTTGTTCAAATGAAAGATACTACCTCTAGTCTGATTACCGGTTGCAATTTCCAAACCAGTTTTGTTTAAGATTTTGCATTTACCATTCTTGAATTGTAACTGAAATCCTTTCTCAACTAATTGACCAACACTCAAAAGATTATGCTTCAAACCTTCAACATAGTAAACATTATCACTAATGTGCTTACCATCAAAAGATATAGTGCCTTTTCCTTTGATTAAACAAGCTTTATCATCTCCAAATCTTACTAGACCTCCATTGTAATCCTGAAAGGTTAAAAATTTACTCTTATCTCCAGTCATATGATGTGAACATCCTGAATCAATAATCCATTTATCCTTATCTTCAAATTTAGCTGCCAGGGCCTGCTCTACCGGTTGAATAGTAGGTGTCAGTTGATCTTCTGTTATAGCAACAAAAGTCCATCCATTGTCTGTTGGATCCTCATTAGAATAATCAGTAACTCCTTCATCAACATAATAACAAGATTTGTCTCTATTCTTCTTAAACTTGTATTTTTGATAGTCAGAGTTAGTCTTATATGTTCTTTTAGCTTCTTCTCTTAATCTTGCATGTCTATTAGGACATCTAGATGCCATATGACCAATCTTATTATAGTTAAAACATTTAAAGGGTGCTTTACCTTCATACTTACTTCCAATTGGACCTTTAGGCATTTTCCTTGCAAATAGTGCTTCAAGTTCTTCATTTTCTGTCCTGCTTTCTTCAAGTTCTCTTGCATTGAAGGCTTTCCAATCAGATTTGTCAAGTGATGATGCTGTTGAAGTTGATGATGATGCTTTAAAGGTTAGATCTGTCTTGATAGTAGTAACAGGACCAAATTCCTCAAGCTGAAAACCTGAAAGTTTTCCAACCAAAGTGTCTCTAGATACTGATGCATTAGGCATTGTTCTTAATTCATTTATAGCAGTAACTTTCATTTTATATGCTAGTGGAAAAACTCTTTAAACTTTAGAAACAATCTCATCTTCACTTAAGGTTCCTCCACAACATTGTATACCTAAAACAATTTCATTTACTCTTTCCATAAAAGCAAAAATTCTTTCATCTTCTTCCATTTTTAGACTTTCATACCTGACCCGGAAGCATTCAAGTTTTACAATTTTGACTGTGGAATCTCCTTCATTCAATGTTTCTATTTTGTCCCAAATAGCTTTAGCAGTAGATCTATCTGACAATCCCATGACTTGTTGATTTGACAATGCGCTTAACAGTGCTTCTCTTGCTTTGCAATCATTTTCCTCATCTTTAGCCAAGTTAGGTGGATTAGGTTGACCTTGAGTAGGAGCAGTATAACCATTCTTTGTAAGATCCCATATATCCTTTCCAATGTAATTCAAGTTTGTCTCCATCCTGATCTTCCATATGCCATAGTTAGTTCCATCAAGTTTTGAACTGTCCTTCCTGAAATAGTTGGTAGACATTGGATATCCTCAAGCTGTTAAACTTCTGCAAAAAGAGGATTATGCTCTGATACCAATTGTTAGGTCCCATAGACAACTGAGAGGGGGGGGGGGTGTGAATCAGTTGTCCAATAAATTCAACCAAAATTAACTTTAACCAAAACTTAATGCTTAATACCAGTAAACCAAACTTTATGCCAGTAGACAGTCTTAATAATTAATTGCAGTACCGATAAAGATTAATGCATGAAACAGAAAGACAATAACATCCACAACACATAACACCAATGTTTGTATGTGGAAACCTTGTAAGGGGAAAGACCACGGTGGGAAGCCTTACCCACAATCAAATGATACTACTGCAGATAGTATGTGTTTACAATATGGATTATACACATGCAGAAAGGCCAACTGCCTAGAGCTCACTGCTCAATCACAAAATGAGAGTCACGCTGACTACAATTGGATGGTTAAATCCAATGATAATGTACTACATAAAATAGCATCTTCATATGTTGGATTCAGTACCAGTTTAGTTCTGATTGCCTTCACAAAACCCTCCTTCAACCTTCAAATGATTTCTACATGTATAGCTCTGCTTATTTTTGCATATACTCTATTACAATTTTTTTCCCCAATCGCATATCGATCTTACAAATAAGATCTTACATATATACCATAACCTAATACCAATTGAATAGGTCAGCTCACTAAAAGATATTACAATAGAATCAATTATAAACAAATCAATATCTGATGCATGATGTCAGCTCAATGCATTTACAATAATAATAATAAATCATCTCCATAACATACCGTGCTGATCTGGAATAGATAAGTCTGTCGGTGCTTATCTTGGACCTATTTGCTGGTAACAAAAAATATGCAAACCCGAATAAAAAAATAACCAAATCGCCAAAACCAAGTGATCGAATAATCTCTTCGACATAACCAAGTAGTTTCCAAGTCATTCCAAGTGCTGGTGAATATTATAATCTATCAGTGAACCAAATACCAGTGTTTTGCATAAGCCTCTGTCTTGCTGGTGAACATAACTAAAATCTCTAAGTGTTGATAAGTGTTGACAAGTAATGACAGGTGTACAAAACCATATCAACATATCCAAAATACCAACACGGCATTGATTAGATAAGTGTCCAAATCTTCCACAAATATAACATCTTACATTCATTTTGCAATTTTTTGAATTATGACCAGCTTGATTGCATTTAGAGCATTGACCGATGGGTGTATTAGTGTTCTGATAATTTCTAGATCTACATTGATTTTCTCTATGACCATACTTGTTACAGTTAAAGCATTTCCCATTAAATTTGTAAGCATTAGGTTGTCTTATTAGTTTGTTGTGATCATGATTGTTTGCAGTGCCAAAGCTCTCACCAAATTCAAAGCCAAGGCCATTTGTATCTCCATTAGGTTTCTGATTCTTCAGCATGTCATCAAGTTCCTTTGAACTTTTCTTGAATTTCTTCTTGTGTTGATTTGCAGTAGCCAACTCATTTTCCAAGAAATCTTTCTGTCTGATGAGTTCATTTCTGTCATTTTGTGTATGCATCAAGTCTATTTTCAACATATCATTTTCATGACCGAGTCTTGTGTTTTCATTTCTAGCATCATTGAGTCTTCTAACCAAGTCATCTTCATTCTTATTTCTATCTTCAATGTCTTTACAAAATCTCATGGTCATATCTTGCATCTCATTCTTCATTAGATTGTTTTCTTGTCTTAGTTTTTCACCATATCATTAAGAGTTTCTTTCTCATCATCATCACTCTGCATCTTCTCAGAAAGTTCTCTTCTTTTGTTCCTACCAATGGTGAGATTTTTCTGAATTCCTTGAATGATTTCCTGTGCAGCCTTCAGATCATCTTCAAGTTTGATATTCTTCACTTTTTCTGCATCATAATCTGCAAGAGATGTTTCTAGTTGCTTCCTCAAGTTTTCCATCTCTACCGGTGTCAGAATCTTCCTCAAGCTGTTAGGCTTTTGAAAATAGAGGACTGGGCTCTGATACCAGTTGTTAGGATTCCCAAAGATACTGAGAGGGGGGTGAATCAATATCTTGCCGGTTAATGGATTTTCTTAATTTATTAAATGAAAAACATTCCAAAACTATGTACCGGTAAACCAAAATTAATGCAGTAAATAAGAACAATAAGCACAACATGAAAAGCATACCATAACACAATATTTTTAACGAGGAAACCCGGTGTGGGAAAAACCTCGGTGGGATTTTTGACCCACAATATTTGCTTATGGGCCAATAAGAGAATATTACTGTTACAATAGTGGCCTACACATGCAGGAAGGCCAACTGCCTAAATCTCACTGACTTACAAAAGTGGATTATGAAAATCCAATGTCTTGTACTACTAGAAAAGGGCATCTGCTATGCCAGATCCAGTACCGGTTTAAGCTCTGCAACTTCCAGAAACCTTATACCAAACTCTGCCTTAATATTTGCACATAATATCCATCATATATCCTACATACAAATGTTCTCTAAGATCTCATACTTATCTATGAGCCTTATTACAATATGCCTTGTCGACTTTCAAAAAGATATTATAATTAATTACATTTTGCAATAAATAAAATCATGTCGGCCAGGGTGCCGGTAATCAATCTTTTCGGTGCCAGTGAATGTATGTCGATGTAGATTCTATCGGTGCCAGTGCCTGTCGATGTCATATGATTGTAAGGTTTCCATCAATGACAATACCTTCAATCACCTACAATTTCTCATCAAAGTGTGGATTTGCCAACACTAGAACCAAGTGAGAAGGAATACCCTAAAGTGGACTTGCAATCTTGAGAATCACCTACCCAATCTCAATCTGTGTATCCTACCAATTCAATATCCACACCCACTACATATTGAATTCCATGATTGTGAGTACCCTAAATATAGTGGAGGATTGACTTGGCTGCTTTCCAATGTAACACATGTGGCTCCTTCATGAATTGAGAAACCATGCCCACAACATATGAAGTATCAGGTCTCATATGAGTGAAGTAGATGAGACTCCCCACAAGCTATTAGTATAAAGTGCCACCAAAACAGGGTGAAGAGAACTTAGCCTCAAGTTTGACACTTGACAAAAATGGGGTCAATGCAGGCTTACAATCAACCATTTGAAATCTAGAGAGAAAATCAAGTGCATAATTGGGTTGTCTAAGGAAGATACCTGAAGATAATTGTGTGATCTCAATATCCAAAGAAGTAATGCAAAAGACCCAAGTCTGACATAAAAAATATATCATGTAGAGAATTTTTAATTGCCTTGATGGTGGATGAGTGACTCCCTATGATAAAAAAATCATCAGCATAGAGAAATAGAAATCTGAGAGTTTCATCCCGATGTAATATGTATACAATTGGATCAAAATGACACCGAGTGAAACCCGTTGTTAGAAGGAATGAGTCCATCTTGGTATACCAAGCTTAAGGAGCCTATTTAAGGTCATAGAGAGACTTTCAAAGTTGACACACAAGTGAAGGATCCTGGAAAAACCCCTATGGCTGATCCATGTAGATTTCCTCTCGAAGGTTACCATGAAGAAATGCACTTTTCAAATCCATCTAATGAACTTACCAATACTGGGCTATAGCTATAGCAAGGAAAAATCAGATGGAATTCATCTTAGAAATTGGAGAAAAATTCTCAGATTTATCAATCCCTAGAACTTGGGAAAATCCTTTTGCTACCAAGCGAGCCTTATACTTATCAACCGGCCCATTTGCTACAAAATTTGTTTGATAGATCTACTTTCATCAAATAAGTTTCCTTCTCTTAGGAAGAGGAACTAAATTTCATGTGTGATTCCTTTCAATGGAACTAAAATATTCTTGCATTGCAACATTCCACTCGAGAACACTTGAAGCTTCTCAAAAGGATTGTGGATTAAAAGCTGGAGCGATGAAGAGATACGGAGCCTGCTAAAATTTTTACCTTGTTCTTCTAGTTCCTACTAACTCAAATGTTTGTTGAGCCTAAAGAGGCACTAAGGCTGGAGAGTTTGGATGAGAATCATCAACCTCTAAATGATTACTATGAGGCAAATGTGAATCCTCATCATCACTATCACCATTTGAAGTGGAGGAAGAAGATTCCTCATCAAGATTAGGAGGATTAAAATCCTCTAAAGAACTATCATCATGATGTAATGTATCCAATGTGATAGTGGATGGAGAAGTTGTATGAGAAGAACTAGAAGAAGTCTCCTCAGAATAAATACTCCTCTCAATGAAAAACTCATGAGTAGTGGGATGGAGAACCTATACCCTTTTACATCATCTGGATATCCAACAAATATGCAAGGCTTTCTCTACAGATCCATAGCCATGTGTTTCTACGTTGGAATTTGAGCCTATGTAAGAGAACCAAACACTCTAAAGTTCCTAACTGTGGGTTTTCGACCAGTACAAACTTGAAAAGGAGTTAATCACTTCACAAATTTGTGAGAAAATCAATTATGGATGTAACACGCACAATTGATAGCCTTTGCCCAGTACTGACATGCTAAAGACAACACGCATCATTCAATTGGCCATATCCTTCAAGGACCTGAACTTTTTGGAAAGAGACACTACATTTATGATCAAATGTTGTCATTTATGGAAACATGAGTTAGATATCCAAACCATAGTTCATGATTGAGGTCCGGTGAGAAGAACAAGTCATCTGACAAAGTGTACAACATTTGGTTTGTTATTCATTTATGCTATGTATTTTATGTTGTGGATCTCAGAGAAGAATTGTGGTCATGTGAAATGCATTATTCTATGTTTTTGGCCTCCAATGATAAGTTTTGGGTGACTTGGAAGATCCGGTAGACAGTTTTTTGGTAGAACAGTGTTCATTGGTAGTAGCGTGTGAAGATTTTATGTGCGGATCATGCAGAGTGATTTTGGTGGTTGTTTGCATGTTCAAGGTTGTTGAGCCAATATATGGGAAGTGTGTGGACATTTGTTTTTGGTTTGATTAGTTGTTTTTGGATTGGATTGAGTTGACTTGGGTAACACATTTCATTTTTGTGTTATGTGGTTTTTAGGCTAACATGGAATTGATCTAATTTGATGTTGTGGATATATTAGAGTGATTGATTTAATCATTTGAGAGATCAATGGTAATGTGTGAAGTGCATATGAGCAATTGTGCATAGTTTCACATGTGTGGTTGGAAGATTGGTGCTCTAGTATAATGCAAAATATTAGAACAAAGCAGAGTAGCAGAGCAGAGTGTGATCATGTGTTTTGTGCTTAAACAAAAGTATACTCATGCATTTGTTGATGCTATTAAATAGTTCAAACCCTCTTTTATCTTTTATAATCATTTTGTAAGACAGTGAGCCTTCTAGGTTGTAGCCCTTACTTGTAATTGAGCAGTGAGCTCTAGGTAGTATGCTTGAATGCATGTGCATTCCCCTTATGTAATATTTTTATACTTCTAACAAAGTATATTAATATTATGGGTTTGAATCCCACCATGTTTTTTCTCTTAATTGGGTTTCCACGTAAAAATATTGGTGTTATGGTGTTGTTGATCTTGGCTTTGTGTTTCTACACTTTACTTTTCTCCATTTGCATTAAGTGGTTAAAAGCTCATGTTATTGAAGTTAAGAATTTTTGAACACTAATTCACCCCCCCTCTTAGTGTTCTCTTGATTCCAAAAATTGGTATCAGAGCTAAGTTCTTCAAAAGGAGCCTAACAGCTTGAGGAAGATTCGGGAAGGTGTCTTAATGGATTCCAACGGTCTTAGACAACAGCTACTTGTTGCACTTGATGATCTTTAATCAATCCAAAGACAAAGTCGAGTAATTAAAAGAAAATCTCAAGGATGCTAAAACTTTCATTCAAACATTAAACGAGCAATTGAGTAAGTCAAAGGAAAAGAGAAAGGAGCTTGTTGATCAACTTCAGGAGAAAGAAAGTCAAAGCATTGATGAAGAAGACCTAAAGGAAAAGATAGAAGAATGTGACAAACTTGCTAGAGCTAATGCAGTTCAGAAGAATGAGATGGAAGCCATTATGATGAAATTGACAAGGGAGATTGAAGAAAGAAATAAGAATGAAGAAAAGATTTCTCAGTCCTTTAAAGACAAATATAAACAATGTTGTAGACTTGAGAATGAGAATGGATGGTTGATGAGTGACCTTCGAGATGCTAGAGAACATGAGGAAGATCTTGGAAAGAAGGTCCTCCTTCTTAAGTTTGGCCTTGAAGCTATAAATGAATGCAAAGAAAAGTTCTAGATCATCTCATCTAGACTAGATGAGATGCTTGCAAGTTAGAAGAATCCTAATGATACATAAGGTCTTGTCTATGAGAAGGGTGAAAATTTCAAATCAGCACAACAAAAGAAAAAATCAAGAAAGCCTCCGGTTGGCAACCTAATGCTCATAAAATTAATGGTAACTATTTTGTTTGTAATAAATTTGGTCATATGGAGAGTCAATGCAGAAATTGGGTGAACAATAATGGTCCATCTTTTACCGATCAATGTTTCAAATGCAATAAGTATGGTCATAAGGTAAATGTATGCAAAAGTGTGATGAATCACTTTCAGAATAGGATAAATGTTAGATGTTATGTTAGAAACAATCAAGAAAGAAGATTGAGAGGGGGGGGTGAATCAGTCTTGACCGGATACACAAACTTAACCACCAAAAATAGATTTGATAAAGTGCAGCAATAAGACAGATAAGAAAAAATTGAAAGCACAACACACAACACCAAGATTTTGACATGGAAAACCTGGTTAATGGAAAAACCATGGTGGGAACCTACCCACAGTAAGATTATACTCTACAATAGTATGTGAAAATATTAGAATGGGGAATGCACATCCATTTAAACACACTACCTAGAGCTCACTGCTCAAATATAATGGCCCATAAGGCTACAAACCTCAAGGAAGTCTCACTAACTTACAATAAGATTCAGACTACAGTCCGGAAGAAATGAACTGAAAGAATAGCATCTCCAGATGCCTGATTATAGTTCCAATTAAGCATAGATGTCCTCTTAGCAACACCAATCTCACTTTAATCTCAACACCGAAGGATAAATCACTTGGTAACACATACACCTCTCTCTGATAATGCAGACACAACGTCGACACCCAAACTACATGAATATATTGCCTATATATACAATTCATCAACCTTGATAACAAGGTTGGCTAAACCCTAACCTTGAACTCACAATTACAAAATTACATCACACGATACAAAGATTGACCACCAGACCAATATAATGATTTACATAGCATAGCATGGACCTAAATCAAATTCCAAAATGATCGACTCCACTGGAAATCATGCCAAGATCAACCGCAACATGCTACACCACTAGGAAAACCACATAACATGAAAATCATCACAGGTTGATGTAAAACACCAAAAAATTGCATAACGATCAATGTAAATCACCAAAACAAATAGGACATGACTAGGAAATACCATCAATCATGTTAGAATCATCAGAAATAGCTGCACCGAAACCACATTTCAAATATTCATCGGTCAACATCTAAAAGCTGAAGAACACAACCAATAGACAATTGTCACAAAGAAAGATAACTTGTAGAGAACCAAATCATGAACCATCTAACATGAAGATACACAAGACCATCACAAACAATATTCCAAAATATCAGCACAAGATTTGATCACACCAAAATATACTGGAGGATATACCGAACTCGGAAAAATAGTGATCAACAAAACAACACTACAAAACCAGATCATAAGATCTTCCCATTCTATAATCACCAAAGAAATAAACAAGAATATGTTGACATCAATGACAACAACATATCCTAGCAGCAATAGTACATGACAATATCCAACAATCTCCCCCTTTAGCATTGATGACAACGAATGAATGTGAAAAACAATCAATGCAAAGAAAGAAGATATCTCCAGCAAACTCCCCTAAGATAAAAATAGATAAAGTAGTTTTTTACATGTTGATCTCTCTCCCCCTTTGAAAACAATGACAAAGCTCTCAAAATAGATAACCAAACTCTCTCCCCCTAGGATACACAACCAAGTCATGAGACTACTCCAACAGAGGAGCAACACCAACTCATCAATCTGGATAAAAAGATAAAGGTCTAAAATCCACCAGATTGATGCAAATCAATGCATCTAGTTATCATCAGGAGGGGTGGATACCCCTAACTTGTCTCTCAAATAGAAAAATATATATGTAGGCAAAGGCTTAGTGAAAATATTAGCTATTTCTTCCTTTGTAGATACATATTCCAGCTTCACCTTCTCTTCATTGACTTGCTCTCTTAAGTAATGTTAGAATCAGGGATCACTAAGAGGGGGGAGGGTGAATCAGTGATCTATCGAAATCCAAATCCACAAACTTAATCTTTATCCATCGGTTACCAATGCATAATAAAAAAGAACATAAACATGCAACAAATAAACCATAAATCCACAACACCATAATTTTTACGTGGAAACCTGGAAAGGGAAAAACCATGATGGATTTGGAACCCATAATATTCATATACTATGGCCAAGAGTACATAAATATTACATAGATGGGGAATGCACTTGCATTCAGGCTCACTTCTTAGAGCTCACTACTCAATAGATATATGCTCGGAAGGATACAACCTTCAAGGAAGTATCACTGACTTACAATATGATTAAAATGAGAAAATATAATGAAATTAACTCTCAAGTAGCATCTGACAATGCAAGAATGAGTTTTGGTTAAGTACTGAATCTCTTACTATCTTCGCTTTGTTGAATACTTTGTTTCTATCTCAGTCACTACCAAATTGTTCGTGAATCAAATGCACACGTGAAACTACACTCAATTGCACCAAAATGGATCACCACAATAGTATTACTACAAAACCAATTGCCAATTTGATCTTATATATCTAGTCTTAACACAAAAATAATCTCCTTCAAGTTGGCTTCAAGAAGTGTAATGTGTAGCTCCAAGTCGGCTTCAATCTCGAACAAAA
The DNA here is from genome assembly GCF_030272615.1 of Cryptomeria japonica. Lineage (NCBI taxonomy): Eukaryota > Viridiplantae > Streptophyta > Pinopsida > Cupressales > Cupressaceae > Cryptomeria > Cryptomeria japonica. The sequence goes on from NC_081408.1 coordinate 771,462,510, forward strand.
CATAGTATCGAACCAAAAGATTGTAATCACACACTTCCTAAGGATCTTCCCATTCACCAAGAACACAAAATCAACCACCCAAATTACTGAAATCATCGAAAATCATTCCGGACCAAAACATTATCGAGATACCCTATTATACAGTTAATCGTCTATCGGTTAACTCTAGCTTCCAGATAAGATGAATCATGACCACCAGATTGAGTCTCCAAGAAGAGTTTCCATCAATGACAACCCTAGACCAATAAGAAACTATCGTAAGCCAACATAAATCATCGAATGAGTGTCAATTACCAACAATCTCCCCCTTTGGCATTGATGGAAACACTTGTGAAAAATGCCTAAGTGTTGAAACCTATACACCAGATAAAAGCATGTAAGGATTCTAAGGCTCCCCCTTAGACTGACAATCCAAAAATTTGCATCACCAAACTATACACTCCATACATAATTAGTCTATTCATTTTTCAACTTATCTCTCCTCCTTTGATAGCAATGCCAAAGATAGGGTGTGCATCAAAATTGGCTGTCATATATACACAGTCACCGGATGATGAAATCTATGCATGCTTTAGTATATCTACATATGCCATCTTGAGGAACCCAAGATATGTGTTCCATCCTGCTCGTAACATCTCCAAAATTGAAACAAAACCATTCAAAATATAAGCATGAAATTCTATAGCCACAATCTCAATAGGAGTCTCTTGAGACTACTGGCATTATGAATGAATTGATTATGTATTGCATTGATGTTTTGTCATTGATGTCAACACTAGCTATTACCAACAGATAGAGCTACACTGACTGATATAGATGGTTACTGGTAGAAAGGTTATTGGTATAATATCTAGTGTTACTGGCAGAAGAGATTATCTGTTGAACACTTCTGACATGTTTGGATCAATGAAGTATATTGGATTTGATGAGTTATATGCTCCATAAGCATGTTCTGGTCAGTTGGTATTGGCTTGGTAATTGGATGTTATCATACACTCTGGTAAACCCTTACTGGCACTAGTTTAAGGCTTTACCGACATAGCTTTTCATTGAGGAATCATGATAGGATGCACAATTGGTGTTGGTGTAGCTTCTTCGTGATGCTGAAGATGTTCGTTGATCATGCTTCAATCACTTGAAGACATTTCTTTGGCATGGTGGACACAGAATAGGTCCAGTACCTATCTAGGTTATGGACCGGTATCTTACTAACATGTACTCTACACGTTACCTGGATGATTCGAGATGTTTTATGGATTTGTTATTATTGTTTTGGTCTTAAGCTGACATCGCATATCATTGTAATAAGGAATTATGTAATTGTAATATCTTTAGGTGGTTGACCTAATTGGTTTAGGCCTTAGGGTTTGTATAAATAAGAGGTAGAAACTCTTTGTAATTTATCATGGTTATTGGAAAGGTCATGGTCAAGGAATGTAATGTGCGAATAGTGTAATATCATTCAAGTAGAGGAGTTGACCGGCCATTGGTGATCAGATTGGTTTCAGACGAGGATTTAGTCCTCTGACATTGAGCTTAACTAGGACTGTAATCAGGCATAGTAGATGCTATTTCTAGTAGTTCACTCTATTGGATTGTTGTCCATTTATCTTGAGAAGGTTCTAGCCTCTCTATAGTCAGTGAGACTCTTTTGTTATGAGCAGTATGCTCTAGGTAGTGTGCCTTCTTGCAAGTGCAGGCCCCTCATTGTAACATATACTTTCTGTAGAAGTATCCTCTGATTGTGGGTAGGCTTCCCACCATGGTTTTTCCCTTTCCGAGTTTTCCACATACAAATCATGGTGTTATGTGGTATGGTTTCTTAGTATTAATTATCTGGTTAATTGCTAAGTTGTATTGTTTACCGGTATCTGTTTCTACCGTCATTTGTTTGTGCTTTACGGGTACTTGATCTGTTTATGGTTATATTGTGGATTAAAAGTTATAATCTATTAACAACTGATTCACCCCCCCCCTCTTAGTTGTTCACCGGTTATCCTAACAATTGGTATCATATATTTGGCTCTCTTTTGCAGAATCTTAACCACTTGAGGTAGATCCTATGGCAGCTAACACTTCTAATCCATCGACAACTATTTTCAGAAGAGAAATCCCTAAGCTTGATGGAACAAATTATGGGATATGGAAAATTCAAATGGACATTCATATTATATGTCTTGGAAAGGATATTTGGGAGATCACTGAGAAAGGATATACACCTTATGATCCGACATCCAATCCAGCATCCGACAATCCTGCTCTTGTAGACCTAGACAAGAATATTGAAAATGATTGCAGAGCTAGAGAAGCCCTCTTATGTGCACTTACTGATCAGCGGATCATGGGATTGACTGACAAATCATCAGTTAAGGTTAAATGGGACAAATTGCAAACTTTGAATGAAGGTGACCCTACTATCAAAATTGCTAAACTTGATGGTTACCAGGTAAGGTATGAAAACTTGAAAATGGAAGAAAATGAAAGAATTGCTATATTTATGGAAAGAGTAAATGAGATTGTTATGGGAATTCAATGTTGTGGAGGATTTCTAAGTGAGGATGAAATAGTTTCCAAAGTCTTGAGAGCCCTTCCACCAGCTTATAAGATGAAGGCAACTACAATTAATGAGCTAAGAACAATGGCAAACACTTCAGTCAACAAAGACATTCTGATTGGGAAATTATCTACTTTTGAGCTTGAAGAATTTGGATCTTCTAGAATTGTAAAGTCTGAACCTTCTTTTCATGCATCATTATCAACATCAACTGGAAAAAGTGATTGGAGAGCCCTATATGCAAAAGAACTAGAAGACATGAGGAAAGAAGATGAAGAACTTGAGCAACTTGAAGCCTTATTTTCCAGAAGAGTACCTAAAGGTCCAACTGGAAGTAAGTATGAAGGAAAAGTACCTTTTAAATGTTTTTCATGTAATAAGATTGGCCATTTTGCATCTAGATGTCATGAAAGGAATGCAAGGTTTGAGGAAAGAGTTAAGAAATTTTTTAAGCCTAACCCGAATAGATATAGATTCAAGAAAAACAAACAATGCTACATAGCAGATGAGGGAGGAGTAACTGATGACTCTGGAGATGAACCGACAGAAGACTCTAGTAGTGGATCTGGAAATGGAAAGGAATGGGTGTTCTATGCTTTACAGGAAGATGAACTAGAATCGGCTATCAAAAAAAAAGAGAAGGCCTTTGCAACAAATGTTGAAGATAAGGATGAATGGGTAATTGATAGTGGATGCTCATATCATATGACTGGAGACAAAAGAAAATTTATATCCCTGCAAGAATAAAATGATGGTCAAGTCAGATTTGGAGATGATAAGGCATGTATGATCAAAGGTAGAGGTATTATTTCTTTGGATGGCAAGCATAACACTGATAATGTCTATTATGTAGAAGGTTTAAGACATAATCTTTTGAGTGTTGGTTAATTAGTTGATAAGGGTTTTCAACTTCAATTTAAAGATAAAAAATGTAAAATCATTAACAAAACTGGTTTGGAGATTGCAACTGGTATTCAGAAAGGAAGTAACATCTTTCACTTGAACACTGGTAATAAGACATGTTTTATTGCTCATATTGATGGGAGTTGGCTATGGCATAAGAGGTTGTGTCATGTTAATTTTGATTGTATTGTTAAGATCAGTTCAACTAAGGCAATTAGAGATATACCTAAGATTATGAAGCCTCATAATCCGGTATGTAAGGAATGTCAATTGGGTAAGTAAGTCAGAAGTTATTTTAAGAGCATACATGATAAATCTAATGATGTACTTGATTTGATTGACACTGACTTATGTGGTCCAGCAAGGATAAGAAGGTTTCAAGTTGATAGATATTTCATGCTGATTATTGATGACTATTCTAGAATGATGTGGGTGACTTTTCTAAGGGATAATTTTGAAGCTTTTGATAAATTCAAGATCTTTAAAGCGAAGGTTGAAACAAAAACTAGATTGGAAATTAAATGTCTAAGATTAGATCATGGCAGCGAGTTCACTTCTCATGAATTTGACAGCTATTGTGAGACAAATGGAATCCAAAGATAGCTATCTACACCTAGGACTCAGCAAAATGGAGTAGTTGAAAGAAAGAACATAACTATTTTGGATGCAACTAGATCTATGATGATGGAAGCCAAATTGCCTCATATCTATTGGAGAGAAGCAGTGAGTACAACAGTTTACACATTCAATAGAGTTCACATCAAAGGTGAAACCGATAAGACCCCTTATGAATTATGGTTTGGACATACACCTACTATTAAGTATTTCAAAATTTTTGGAAGTAAATGTTATATTAAAATAGATGATTCAGTTGGAAATTTTGATCCTAGATGTGATGAAGGAATATTTATTGGTTATTCAATTCAAAGAAAAGCATATAGATGTTATAACAAAAGATTGCAGAAAATTGTGGAAAGTGCTAATGTGAAAGTGGACGAACAGTATAGAAATAATTCTATATCATATGACAGGAATCTAATAGTGGAAATGATCATAACAGAACCAACAATGCCTCAACCGATACAGGAAGTTGAAACAGTTACATCGGCACAGTTTGCACATTCAATTGTGACTGATGATCAGAGTGGTGAACCTGAAGTTCAAAAGACTCCAAGGTATGTAAGATTAAATCATTCTGACGATCAAATTATTCGAGATAGAAACAAAGGAGTAATGACAAGAATAAAACTGGCAAATGAAGAGGTATGTCTTATTTCTAAATTTGAACCGACAACTATTATTGAAGCTTGTGAGGACAAACATTGGTTAAAGGCTATGGAAGATGAATTAGATCAAATAGAGAAGAATGAAACTTGGTCTTTGGTTCCCCGACCTAAAAATAAGAATGCTATTGGAACTAAATGGTTTTTAGGAATAAATTGAATGAGGATGGTCAAGTTATAAGGAACAAGGCTAGATTGGTTTGTAAAGGATATTCTCAAATGGAAGGAATTGATTATGGTGAGACATTTACACTTGTAGCTAGAATTGAAGTTGTTAGACTATTTCTTGCCTATGCAACTTATAAGAACTATAAGGTTTATCAAATGGATGTTAAATGTGCATTTTTGAATGGTGAGCTTGAGGAAGAAGTTTACATTGTTCAACCTGATGGATTTTCACTGACAGATAACAAAGACATGGTTTGCAATTTGAAGAAAGATTTATATGGTTTGAAACATGCTCCTAGAGCTTGGTATGCAAGGTTGGATAAATATCTTTTGAAGCTTGGTTTTACTAAAGTAAGTGTTGATAGTAATCTATATTATAAGATCACTGATAATGATATTCTGATTATTGAAGTTTTTGTTGATGATATCATTTTTTGAGGAGAAGATAAATTGTGCATGGAATTTGCTAACAATATGAAAAATGAATTTGAAATGTCCATGATTGGTGAGATAAAATTTTTCTTAGGTTTGCAGATTACTCAAACTGACAAAAGCATTTTTATCTGTCAAACTAAGTATCCTAGGGAATTGTTGAAAATGTTTGGTATGAAGAATTCCAAACTAGTAAGTACTCCTATGGCTACAAGTGAGAAATTATCTATCAAGGATACTTCTTCACTCGTAAATCCGGTAAGGTATAAATCTATGATTGGTGGTCTGTTATATCTAACTTAGACTAGACTTGATATTATGAATGCAGTAAGTATTATTTCAAGATATCAAAGTAACCCTAAAGAAAATCATGAATGTGCAGTAAAGAGGATATTTTGGTATTTGCAAGGAACAACAGAATATGGTTTATGGTATTCCAGAAATAATGACTTCACTTTATGTGCATATACTGACTCAGATCGGGAAGGTGATACTAATGACAAGAAGAGAACTTCTGGTGGAGATTTCTTTCTTGGAAAGAAATTGGTTTCATGGATAAGCAAAAAACAGTCATGCATTTCTTTATCTACTACAGAAGCTAAGTATGTTGCAGCAGCAACTAATTGCACTCAAGTTTTGTGGATGAAGAAAACGTTGAAGGATATCAGGGTAAATTATAGTGAATTGGTAGTTATCTACTATGATAACTGTGTATCTATTGACATGTCCAAAAATCTAGTATTTCACTCTAAGACTAAGCATATTTCAATAAAGTATAACTTTCTGAAGGACAAGGTAGAAGCAAAGTAAGTCAAATTGGTTTATGTGAACACTAAAGAACAAATTACAGACATATTCACTAAACCACTGTCTAAGGAATCATTTGAATACTTGAGAGACAGGTCAGGGGTTTTTGCCCCTCCGACATAGACTTGATTGATGAAGTTTGTCATCAGTCTAGTATGCATTATCAGGAACATTATCCTTTTCGACACTGATGAGTGGTGCTACTACTCAGGGGGAGTAGTCATCTTTGAAAATCAGAGGTTTATATCATTGATTTGATATTTTTGTCAAGTCTCTAGCATTGATGTCAAAGGGGGAGAGATAGTAATGAGAAAATCATTCCAAACTTTACAGAGATATCATTCACAGGGGGAGAGCTATTGATTGATTGGATATCATCCACAGGTGGAAACTTGTTTGGTATCTCTTGGTACTTAGATGTTTTTCACATCTAGTGTTGCCATCAATGCCAAAGGGGGAGATTGTTGGCATTATGAATGAGTTGATTATGTGTTGCATTGATGTTTTGTAATTGATGTCAACACTTGTTGTTACCAAAAGATAGAGTTACATTGACTGATATAGATGGTTACTGATAGAAAGGTTACCGGTATAAGATCTAGTGTTACTGACAGAAGAGACTATTTGTTGAACACTTCTGACATATTTGGATCCATGAAGTATATTGGATTTCATGAGTTATATGCTCCATGAGCATGTTATGGTTAGTTGATATTGGCTTGGTAATTGGATGTTATCATACACTCTAGAAAACCCTTACTGACATTGGTTTAGGGCTTTAAAAGCAGAACTTTTCATTGAGGAATCATGACAGGATGCACAATTGGTGTTGGTGTAGCTTCTTCATGATGTTGAAGATGTTCATTGATCATGCTTCAATCGCTTGGAGACATTTCTTTGGCATGGTGGACACAGAATAGGTTTGGTACCTATCTAGGTTATGGACCGGTATCTTACTAACGTGTACTCTACACGTTACTTGGATGATTCGAGATGTTTTATGGATTTGTTATTATTGTTTTGGTCTTAAGACGACATGGCATATCATTGTAATAAGGAATTATGTAATTGTAATATATTTAGGTGGCCGACCTAATTGGTTTAGGCCTTATGGTTTGTATAAATAAGAGGTAGAAACTCTTTCTAATGTATCATGGTCATTGGAAAGGTCATGGTCAAGCAATTTAATGTGTGAATAGTGTAATATCATTTAGGCAGAGGAGTTGATCGACCATTGGTGATCAGATTGGTTTCAGAAGAAGATTTAGTCCTCTAGCATTAAGCTTAACCGGGATTGTAATCAGGAATAGTAGATGCTATTTCCAGAATTTCACTCTATTGGATTGTTGTCCATTTATCTTGAGAAGGTTGTATCCTCTCTATAGTCAGTGAGAATCTTTTGTAATGAGCAGTACGCTCTAGGCAGTGTGCCTTCCTACAAGTGCAGGCCCCTCATTGTAACACATACTTTCTGCAGAAGTATCATTTGACTGTGGGTAGGCTTCCCACTATGATTTTTCCCTTTCTGGGTTTTCCACGTACAAATCATGGTGTTATGTGGTATGGTTGCTTTGCATTAATTATCTGGTTAATTGCTAAGTTGTATTATTTACCAGTATCTGTTTCTTCCTGCATCTGTTTGTGCTTTAGCGACACTTGATCTGTTTAAGGTTATATTGTGGATTAAAAGATATAATTTGATAATAACTGATTCACCCCCCCCTCAGTTGTTCACTGGTTATCCTAATAGAGACATGTTCTAAATGCAATCCCTCTTATGATACACTATAGTGTCCAACTGGGGACCAATTAGATTCTAGAGTTCACTTGTCCACATAATCATTCTCTCCCTCTCCTTCTCAAAATTCTTAATCTTCTCCATGATATTCAAAATTTGTCATTCAATACTACCAGTTAAGTTAGTTGTAGGATCATAAGCCTAAGAAATTTAAACTAGCCATCCTCTACAATCATCTATCTGGTTGTTTATTTCAGTAGTAAAATTGGTCAAAATTAGGCAAGACTTATAAATTTTGCCACCTTCTGCCAAGGCCTCTTCAATTATTTTTAATTCCTTATCTAGATGGGCCTTATCATTACTAATAATTTGCAAAAATATTTGAACTTTGGCATCTTTAAATTTTTCCATAGCTTGTTGGGCAGATGGCTTGGCCAAAGAATCAAACTGGGTGGATATATGATCAATTAAGTTCTGAAGCTTACTGGATGAATTAGTATTTGCATCAAGTTGTAGTTCTAGTACCACCTGCTCCATTACTTTAATTGATTTTTCAATAAGTCTCTTGTCCTCAGATTCTAACTATGCTAGCTCCTGATTGGCTTGTGCTTGGAGAGCAACAACATCAATCATCCTCTCTACTAGAGATATCTGATTAAAGGGTTTATCAAAAATGATATTAAATTACATAAAACTCCCTTGGCTTTGAATTTTAGCTATGGTCAATTGCCACAAGGATCAGAGTCTTCGTTGCCTCACCCTTTCTTATATCTAGTTCCTCCCATTTTTCTTCCTTTTTCTCAGTCACAACCGGTCTAGATTTGTCAAAGGAGATTGAAGACTGGAAGATGAATGAAGAAAACCTTGGGAGATCTCTGAAAGATAGATATGAAGAATGCATCAGGTTGGTTGATGAAAATTATATGTTGAGAATAGATTTAGTGCAATCCCAAAGCAATGATCAAGAACTTGAAAGATAGATGATAATCCTAAGAGATAATCTAACTATTGCAAGTGAGTACAAGAACAAATTCAAGGTTAGTTCAGCACAACTTGATGATTTATTGAAAACCCAAAGACGGAATGGAGATTCCACTGAAATTGGATTTGAACAAGGTCAAAGCTCTGGTACTGCAAATGAAGATCAGAACCAAAAGACACCGGTAAGGCAACTTAATGCTTACAAATTTAATGGTAGATGCTTTGTTTGTAATAAATTTGGTTACATGGCTAGGCATTGTAGAAATAGAGAAAATCAGAACTATAATTCTACTCTCGACCAATGTTCTAAATGCAATAAGTATGGTCATAAGATAGAAGACTGCAAAATGAATGTTAAATGTCATGCATGTGGAAAATTTGGACATATGGCTAATTAGTGCATGTCAACCAATTATATCAATTATAGCAAAGAAATTCAAAAGAACAATATTACATGTTATGCATGCAACAATATTGGACACATAGCTAGGTTTTGTAGAAGAAAAAATCCACTAGTTAACAATGACAGATCAAATGATAAAGGTAAAGAAAAGGTCAATGAAATCAAGCAAGACCATATCAAGAAATGGGTCAGGAAGTCAGAAGACCAATCAGCAGATGGGAATGCTCTGGTTACTTAACCAGTAGAGGAGATTGCTCCTACACTGATAGGAAGCTCATCTATTAACTGAGGAAGATGCCTTAGGGGTAGGCAAAATTCATGAAAATATTGCATAAGCCCCGAGAAGGAGATCTGGAAAATATTCCAGACATTGGAAAAGGTTTATTCGATATGGAGATGTTCGACCAAGATCCGAAATGTTCCACCAAAAGTAATTCATATCAATGATGGATTAGGGTTTCTTGAAGGTTAAAAGGTTGAATCCACTTCATTTTGATCACCTTGCTTTCAGAGTGATACAGAGCGAGTCTAAGGTTATTCAGTGTTGTTAGATATCGTCTTCAACAATTCCACCAATGATTAGAAGAGTTCTTTAGGGTTTCACCAGCAATAGTTTCTCAGGTACTTATCGAAATCATCTTTCATCATGGAAGTAGGATCATCCTCTGCACCTACTTTCATTGCAAATCCTACTATTGTTGAGCTTAAGGATCATCCTAGGTTAATTTTCAAGCAATGTCCGCATTCTGCCACCTTGGATGATTCAGTTGGTGCATTTTCTCATGTTCCAAAAGGATTTGTTTATGTGGAAGATGTCAGAGCATACATTCACTACCATATTGAGGATCTGGGTACCAGTGACATCAAGAGCATGTATATGAGCGAGTTGATGGGTGACTCTGGAAAGATCAAGCCCGAGTATAATCATATTGAGGATCTAGGGTTTACTAGCATTCTTGATATCCCTGAATTTGAAGATGAGACCATCTGATATGTATTGAGAAGAGTTCATGGAGAGTTCATTTGGTTGTACAAACCTTACAAGATCATGAAGGAGGTCATTAGGGCCATCATCGATTTATCACAGATTTGTCAGTGTCCAGAAAAAAAGATTTCAAATGATCAGGTTACCGAACTCAACAGCGCAACTTTGGATTGGCGACCAATAAGGATTAGCACTATCATTGATAGAGAAATCAGATTTGGCAGCATGATCATTTGGTATAAGGTAACTCAATCCAATTGTCTCAATTCTATTTCTAGCTCCTGCATATATGTGCACATAAGATTATGAGGGAAAATGAGAAGATAGATCTATGTGGATGGATGTTAGATGAGTTGTTAATTAACCTTGGGAAGACTAAAGGAGAGAAAAAGGGGATATTTTGGTATGGGAATCTTATTGTCTACTTGATGCTATTTTTCCTTAATGAAACTCTCATTTTTGGGAAAAGACAGTGGGCATTTGATATCCTGGTAGGCAGACAACTGAAGAAATCTATTGCTAGTCTAGGTAGTTAGCGATATGATAAGGTTTGGGGTTATTTCAAGGCATTTCAGAAGGCAATGAAATCCAGAGAGAGGGTTCCTAAACAAATTGTTGAGAAATAACCAACTGATAATTTCTTTATGGTTAAAAAGGATGAAACCTTAATGGAAGCAATTAAACCCCAAAAGATATGGATAGAGGAGATGGGATATGAGGTTGATGCTTATATTATGGATGCTTATGCAAAGATGTTGATTGATTCTCCTTTTGATGAGGCTGAAAATTACTTGGTACTACAAAGCAAAAGAAGCAAGAGGTTCAAATTGAATTCAATCGGAAGAAGAGGGAGAAACAACAAGGCAAGGCCAACAAATTTGTTGAGAAAGTATCCCAGGACATCAAGGCCTTAATGGATGTTGTTCCAACAAAAGGCAAAAAGAGGAAGTTATTACTATTAATAAACCATCAGAGGAAAAGGGAGAGGACTCCGATAGGGAACCTGTAGCGAGCACATCATTGTTGTCAATTGACACCTCCCAGGTAGAGCAGAAGAGCATAAATAAGATGAGTTTTATTGAGCTCATGATGATGGATTCTTAGAATATGGTGAAGGAAGGATTAGTGGACAAAGGAATAAATAATTAATCAATCAATCCCAATTTTACATAGACTTGTCCCGAAGTGCCATTTTGACAAAGGAGCAAGCCCATCTGGCAAGATCAAAATAATTATTGAGCATATTTCTAAGGATTTTTAATCACTGCAGTAGATATCTAACTGACAGGCATTGGAGAGATTCACACAAGCTAAGAGAGCTAATTTTGATCAAATGATTGCATCAAAGAAGAAATATATTACTGATAAATTAAATTTAATTGATAATTCTTTAAGGCAATGTACTAATATATACAGAGTATGTTGTAACACTGGATTACTTACTGCAGATATAGATAAAGGGATTAAGGATTCACAGGACAAAATTGTAGGTATAGTCAATTATTTTGATGACTCCAATTCTTTGACTACATCTACTGATGGGCAGATTTTGGTATTGGAAGCTAAAATTTCAGCTCTTGAAAGGGAAAAAGACAAAATCATTAGGGGAGACAAAGGGCTCAGAGGATTTGTGAGTCCCTGGTTGGACTCTTTGAGTGTACATAAGAAGGAATGCATTGATATGGTTGGTAAGCCCACACCAAGAGAGCTTAAGAAGGAAGAGTCCTATGCTCACATGCTTATAGGACTTGTATCTATATCTGGCACATTCAAATCTGGTTGGGACACTTATCTAGAGCTTTTGGAGAAAGCCTATCCATAAATTTTCAAGTATATTCAGCTCCAGTAAGGTGTTTTGGGACACATTCTTTGTACAGACTTTCATTCTTCATCCCAGGTTTTGGTATTCATTTTGGCAATGATGTCAAAGGGGGAGGTATAGGTGAAAACTATATTATTGACATCAGGAGATATGGAGTATTTGTACAAATCATGATCACAGATGGATATTTAGCTCAAGGGGAGCAGTCTCAATGTGAAACCGACAGATGTAAACCATTATCATTTTTGACATGAGTGTTGCCATCAATGCCAAAGGGGGATATTGTTGGCAATTGACACTTATTTGATTGGTTTCATATGTTGTCATTGATGTCAACATGTTTCAACTTCATTCTTTGGTTTGGTTCTTCACCAGCACCGACAGGTATCTTCATCGGTAGGAAGGATTCTATGGGTACCAACATTCAAGGCCGACATGACTTACAACAAGGTATCGGTATAGGAGGCCAACATCATTGGGAGAATTGAAAATTGTAAATTCATTTTGTAATTTATGTATACATGTAATGAGCCAACATGTATAATCATTTTTGTAATTATCTATGTAAGCCAACATGAGTCATGAAGGATTGTAAGGGTATATAGGTCACTTGATTAGATCATTTTGTGTAATGGTAGGATATGAAAGGTATGATTGTAATAATTGTAAGGATAGGAATGTTGATGTTGTGAGTAATGTGAAGATCATGTAAGAGGTTATTCTGGTAAAGGTTTAGGGTTTCAAAACCAAAATAGTCAAAGCTTGAACCGGAACTCAATCAAGCATAGAAGATGCATTAAATGAGTCCAGTCTTATGTTTTATTATTCAAAGTGATTGTAGTCAGTGAGACTCCTTTGTATTGAGTAGTGTTCTCTAGGATGTAAGTCTTCCTACATGTGCAGGCCCCCATATTATGTAATATCTTTTCATATGGCCAGTGGATTGATATTGTGGGTCACAAATCCCACCGTGGTTTTTTCTCTTTGAGGTTTTCCACATATAAATTCTATGTGTTATGGTATTCATTTATGTTATTGACTTATTTATTTCCTTACTTCTTTCAATTATATATGTACCGGTTTACCGGTTGGTGAATGCATGTTATAATAAGGTTAAAATTGAACATTCCGACAGAACATTGATTCACCCCCCTCCCCCCCACTCTCAGCATTCTTGGATTCCAACATATCCATGTATATAAGTATAGATTCCTCAATCTTCCTTTGATTCTTATCATCCATAATCTCTTAATATACAAAAATGTTCTTCAAATTTCCATATTTGATAATTTCATCAATTAATTCTTGAATAGACAAAGGAACAATATGATACTCTATTCTAAAAGTCTTCATCTTAGCAAATTCTATAGCCTCATTCAAGTCTAATTTTATATTATTTCATCACTTGGGATTCCTTGTCGGTACAGGATCAAACCTTTCTTTCTTCTCCTTCTATTCTTCCTTCTCACCACCAAATTGGGGTTTCTGAATCACTCTAGTAAACTCTCCTTTTTTCAGTGTCTTGGGAATGTCTACATTTGACTCCATCTCAGATTGCACTAGAGAAACTAATACATATTCCCTTTTGGGTTTTTTATTCTTCCTCAAAACACCCTTACCCTTAGTAGATGGACTGGAGGGTTCTGCTTCAGCAGGAGGTGTCTTCACCAAAGCGGGAGAAGGCCCTGCTATCTTCACCTTAATTGGAGCAAGTGCAGTCTTTTGTTTTTTTAATTTTCCAACTACATCCTTGTCTTCTCTATTATCTCTAACTCTCCTTGGGGTGTCCTTCTTCAACAAGAATGTACTTAACAATTTTTGCAACTTTTCTTTTTCTTGCCGGTTCGGTGAATTTGGTGTGCAACTCCATTGTTTTCTTTTGGTAGGTTCTGAACCTTTCTTCTTTGGTGTCTACTGAAGATTTTAACAAGTGTTGTGCATAGGCATCCAAAGTTGTTTCATAAACCTCATACCTCATAGGAAATATCCATACTACTTGAGTTTGAACTGCTTCAATAAGATATTCATCTTTGTTCACCATAAAGTAGATAGTCCCCTATTTATTCACAATTTCTTTGGGGATTTTGAATCTCTATTTTATTTTTTCTTGAAATGTCTTGAAGAATGCCCACAACACAATATTCTAATTATCCTTGTTTCCAAGTTTATCAAGCCCCTGCTTAATTTGTTGGGCCACCGAACTATCAAAATCCCACTGTACTCTGCCAGTTCGTTTGGTCATGTTCCTACTATAAGATATTTTAGAGTATTTGGTAGAAAATTTTATATCAAGAGAGATGAGGATATAGGAAATTTTGATTCTATAAGTGATGAAGGTATCTTCTTGGGATATTCAACTAAGAGAAAAGCCTACCAGTGCTATAATAAGAGACTGAGAAAGATAGTTCACTAATACATTTGGCCTCAAATTTTGACGGAGGTTTCCGACGGACAAGGATTTTTGTGATCAAATGTGATTTTAAAAAAAAAAAAGCTTGATAACATCGAATTTCCAATGACGATGTCAACGACGTTTTCCCATGACGCACGTGTTAGTCAGAATTCTGATGACCAGAGGCATTATTAAAAAAAAAAGCATGGGTTCATTTGAAATCCATGCACAATGGATTGAATTAAATCTCGAATTCCTCTATCTCTACCAATTAATTTGTTTCTTTTGCCTCTTCCTCTGCCTCTACATCTGCAAATTGGGATGTCTAGTAGGTGAAAATGAAGGATTGAATTAACTTGTTTGGAGGGTGGTGCAGGAGCATCGAGGAAGACAAGGTGGAGCAGGGTCACTGATAGGCCCTATGGAGGATTTGATGAAAAATTAAGACAAAAAAAACCTATAAGGTCTGTAAATGATGTAATATGGCCATGTGAGCCATAAAATGTAGTGAAATACAATGTAGTGGTCAAAAAGTGTAAAATTGCCATTTTGAGAAATTAGGCCTAGAAAAGGCTAAAATTGGGTTTTTGGGGTAGAAGTGTGTTTAGGTGGATAAAATATGTTTATAAGGTCATCTAATAACCATTTTAATTTTTTAGAAGGTTCAGATATAGGTTTGGCAAGTTGACATACATAGTTGTCAAACTTGACAACTTTGGAGCAACTTTTTGTTGTCAAAAAGTTGTCAAGAATGCAAAAATTTGTCATAAGTTAGCTATAAGTTGGTTTTAGGTTGAATTTCAGCCTAGAAGGCCTTGAGGGTTATAAATGGATGAAATGGAACCATTTTTTGTGGTTGGTAAAGGTTTTTTGATCGGGTTTGGAGTTTTGAAGCAATACAAATCTAAATTTCATATGTATTTTCTAGGTTTTCACGTAGAACAGTATGATTTTCCATTGTTTTGAGTGCTTTTATGAATTATTTTTCATTCCTTCATGGTTGGAGATGTTTCTATAATTAACTAAGTTTATTTTGGCTTTGGTTTTATTTTGGTGAAGATGTCTAATTTCTTGTGAACATAGTCATATCCCTTCCCTAGGCTTAATAGTGAGCATGAAAATGTTTTATATTTTATTTCCAGATTGATATAACCCCACAAATGGGTATGATGGTGTATTATATTGTATATTTTCATAATTTTTGGTTTTAGGAGGCCATTCACAAGATGGCATGTGCATTGTGGGAGTAAAGGTCCGAAATTTTAGGGGCAGACTGTTGCAGAAAATACAGTCCTAATACGGGGGCCATATCTCACATTTCCACCGTTGTATTTTTCTTCGGTTTGGATATGTTTTGTATAACCAAGTTACAAAGAAATTCACTAGAGAGATCGAATAAATTTGTTTAGTGGCAAAAGTTATGGGTGACTATGTAAGGGTCTATCAATATGGCAACAAGGTGGTAGTTTTGCAATGATTTTTCTTTGTCAATGCATTGAGGCAGTTTGTAAAGTCTCAAAGGGTCATGTTTCTCTTGATTGAGTATTATGACACCATTTGTGTCAACTTGATCATCAAATTGTCTTGTATTATTAAGTTTGAGTTGGGTCCTTTGAAGCTCCACATCAGAGGGTATCAAACTATTGGAGATGGCAATTTTTTTGTAGATTTTTGCATGTTGTTAAATTCGTGTGGAGTTGCAGGTTGTGTGTTTGAATAACGTAAAGTTGGTTGTAGACAAGTTCATTTTAGAGTGTGTGTCTCATAAATTTGAGCTTGTCATCCTATCGATATGCTCTCATTTATCTATTTTTCTTTACTTTCCTAATGCTACAGTTCCTTGTTATTGAAAAGTCTTTGAATTTTCAATTATGTTAGATAAAGGCTAAAAGTATTGTATAAAAATAAAAAAATAAGTAAACCCTATTTACTATACCAGAATCAATCTGCTTTCTTGCTTGTAAATGAATGCTTTCCATCCCTAGTTATTGAATTTTTTTCCAATTATTGATTATGTTAGATAAAGGCTAAAAGTATTCTATAAAAATTAAAAAATAAGTAAACCCCATTTACTATACCAGAATCAATCTGCTTGCTTGCTTGTAAATGAATGTTTTCTGTCTGCTTTCTTGTAAATGAATTTTATAAAGTAGTGATTTTATGAATTATAAATATGATTCCTTTATGAAACTTGATTTGGAAATACTTGATTCAAATATATAAAATCATTAAAAGACCAGTGCCTTGATTCCTTACTAGTTTCATATCATTTCAATTGAAAAATCCTACATTTAACCTTAGAGATAGTTTTAATAACTTGTTAATGTAACAAGACCATCATCTCAAAGGCTTCCATATGAATTGCAATTAAAATGTGACATCCAGTTAGTCTTACTAAATTTAACTTTACTTTGAAAGACCAATAAGAAAATTTGAAGTTTACCAACCAATCCTTCAAACTGATATTCAAATTGAAAAATCAATCTTAATTACAACAACATAAGATTGCACAATGAAACAATATATGTAAATAGATTTATCCAAGGAACTAATCAATCCATTGAAAAGATAGATACCATCATGAATAAGAAACACTTGAATCTTTATATTGAAAATAAAATACTTAAACCAGTTGATTTCAGTGCATATCCTCCATCAACTTGGTACTTCCAGAGAACGAGTTCATAAGAAAATGC
Organism: Cryptomeria japonica; assembly: GCF_030272615.1. NCBI lineage: Eukaryota > Viridiplantae > Streptophyta > Pinopsida > Cupressales > Cupressaceae > Cryptomeria > Cryptomeria japonica. Next base: position 771,479,674 of record NC_081408.1, read on the forward strand.
ATAGAGACTGTCATGATAAAAAAAACTATAAACTTGTGATATCTGTCTCTCCTAAAAAATCCTCCACATATAGATGAGGATTCAATTTGAAAAATGAAAGGGCGTACCCTTTCATTAAACTAAAATTAACAAAAAACTAACTAGAAACTAACTACCTAAAAACTTCTCTAACAAATTAAAAATATAAAATACAAAGTCACATCTTTTAACATCTTTTGATATCTATGGTTAGTCTCCAAGCATCTGATCGCACTTCTTAATGTGCTTCAAATATCCCTCTAATTTGTAGGTATCTGCATCGTAGATAATATCTCTGACCATAATCTCAAAAGTGATGAAGTTTTCCATTTGCTCGATTGTGTCTATCATGTCAAGTACATCAGACCGGGCAATGTTAAGGAAAGTACTAAGAAGACTTTGGTACTCCACAATCCATTTATCCTTATCCTTAAACTATCCATTTTGATCTTCAATTTCTGGAAAACCATGCTGTACTATTTCCTTACATTCATTAAATTATTTTTGCAATTTTGTGTCAAAGTCTTCATGCTTTTTCAACAACTTTTGTATTCCTTTAATGAATTCAACATCTGTATTGTCCATTGTCTTATCATGCAACAAAGTTCCTAGTCTATTATAAATCCAATTGTGAGACATTGCATTATCCATATTCTTTTGATAAACAACCCAGAAATCTTCAAGGAAACCCTACAATTTTTCAAATCTCTTAGTCAATAAAATAGAGGCTATGTCAGCCCTCACACTGTGCATTTGCCTTTTCAAATTTTTATTTTCCAGTTATAGTTCCTCACATTTATTTTTCCACTGAGACCCATCATGGATTTGTGGCACAGGTTGTCCTCTTTTTAGCAATTCTTCATATAATCCCTTGTACTGATCTCTTTCTTTGATCACTTTGACCAATTGTGCTATATTAAATTTTGAAATATCAATACCCATATCGGCAGTAACAATGGGATCTACTTCACCAGCTTTCAATTTCATCATGCGACCAAAGGCTTTATCCACATCAATGATTTTTGGCCTCTTATTTGGAGGGTAAAGAGCTCATAAAAGAAAAGCCTCTTCATTTTGGTCAAATCTAGAGCCGACATACACATCATTTACCCTGTGAATATCTAATTTAAAATCCTTATTCTCAGAATGTAACATGCTATCAAAAATAAATGATGCACTCATGTCCCATCCTGGAAAGAGGATGATGCTTGCTTCACTAACAAGTTGTCTTCCACTTTGAGGGGTTATAGTGGTCAATTCTAAACTAATTTCTTCCTTTAGTTTCCCCAACAATTATGATTCTTTTTCAGGGGTTACATTTGGGATAGAGTCTCTCAATTTTTTCCCTTTGAAATTATATAAAAAGGATTTAAATTATTTTGAATTAATAAAAACATCATCAGACACAAAGGTAGAATACTCATCGTATCTTGCATCACTATGGATGTTCAGTCTGACAACAATTTTCTCTTGCAAGTCTATCTCTTCTGTTGTGTCTAGTGCTTAATTCCTAGATACCACCTCAACTTCTTCGGACTCGCCTTCACTCTCTTCTTCTTCTGTTTCCATTTCTTGCAATCTCTTTTTCTTTTCTTCCAATTTCTTGTTTAATTCATCAATGGCCATCCGGGCCTCTTCCTCCTCCATGTTTCTAAACATGTCCTTTGCTTCTAAGTAAACATGAATATAATCTCCCAGATTTTGACTTTTCTTGCAATTGTGAATATATCCCTTAGGGTCATAATTGACCCTAGCAGCATATTTGAACAAATTGTATTCTTCAATCAATTTCCTATCAATGGCTTCATAAGCCTTTGTCGATACAATGGGAAAATTCCCAAAAGTAAGAATCCCAGGTAGGAAAGTCTACTTATGCATACCTCCAAAATGTTTGGCATTCAAAACACTTAACTATCTCACAATCTCTAGATAAGCAATTCTGTTTGGTACAAGTTTTGGCAACAGATATGGGGTCCCTTCGAAATCATAAATCCTGAAACAAGTAAAATCATTGCAAACAAACCAATCACCCCAGTTGTGATTGACAATACCTCTTTCATAAAAAACAACAGGTCTAAGAAATCTTATAACTTCAGTGGAAATAGATCCTTCACACGGGACAACATACATCTGGTATAATGGCTTTACTATTAGCTCTTCAAACTTAATGTAGTTTGATTTCAGATATTGTGAATCCCAAACTGATGTCCACATTTGTATTGGTTGTTCTTTACCTGCTCTATCCACTATGTTCAATTTTAAATTCATTGGCCACATAGCCCTAAATCTTCCATAAAATAAAATCAAATGCATTAACAATGAGTAAAACTTGAAAGTGGGATCCCTATTATCTCTGAAGTTCAAGAAAACTTCATGTAATTTGTTTACAACATAAGTAGCATAATCAAAGGGTATTGGCTTACACATCTACACATTTGCTGCTAACACCAGCGGCCCAATATTAGCTATATCAGGGACCTCTATACCTCCAACCTGTCTGCATGACATATAGGTATACTGTAAGTAGTGTCTGAAGATGTCCATGTTGAATGGGGGACTATCCTCTTCAATTAGAATACACTTCTGAACCCTGTGGAAAGCTAAGTTCCACCCTTTATAAGTAGTATCCATTTTAACAAATTCCTCTTCTAGTTGTTCAAATGACAAGGGTACATCAAGGTTAGGGTCTAAGCTAAAAACTTTATCTATGGTGCCACGACTAAATTTGATAAACACTTCGCCATTTGGAAACTGAATGCATCTCTTCACGAAATTGTATTTTTTTATCGAGACTTCCATCAATCTAATATTTATGAAAACATTTGGAACAACTAGTTTACCTAAGTTGGTTATCCATGAGTTACAAATTGGCACTTCTCTGTCCTTTCTTAGAAAATGAAACAGGAAGATTTCATAAACTCTCACCTTTGTCCACACATCTCCAACCCCTTTAAACCTGTCCTCAAGATGGTATCTCCTAGGAAAATGTTGTTTCGACCTCCTTGATTTTGGGCCTGGGGACTACAATTGATCAATGATATTTTGATTTGGTTTTCATGCAAGAGGGACTTCCATTGTTTTGGATTTTTTAGAGGTGGATTCAGAGCCCTTAGCACTCCTCTTTCTTCCTGATGAACTTGCAGCTTCCATGATGCATGATGAATTGTGAGCAATAATTCTCACCTTGTGTGTGTTTTTACTAAGATGCAACTTGCATTTGTTTCTTAATTTGTCTCGTGTAAGCCATCAATCTACTCAATTGCACACATTAAATACAGGCTGCTTTGGTTTCAGTTTTGAATTGTATCTATAATGGCTCATCGGTATATGCTTTCCTGATGAATTAATCCCTTGGCACCATCTGCAATATTTCATTCCTTAAGTCACTTTGTTTTTCATCGGTGTGTGTCTTTCCGAGCCCTCCATCGGGTATTGGTATAACCTTGAATAGTCTTTGTCGATAGTTACTTTTTACTCAATGAATCTCCTGATCTATTATTTCCATCAGGTGTCGAGATATCTTGAAATGTTACACCCCAATCTCTTTAAGTTGTACCGATGAATAAGGCTTCTCTCCCTATTGATGTAAGTCTTACCGATAGCCTTATCGGCTATCAACAAGACAACAATTCACATGTTTCGATAGTGAAAGTCATGTCGATGATACTTTAGTAATGACTCAATCGGTGTATATCCTCCTGATGTATCTATCGGGTATCGGGATAACTCCTATCCCCTTTTAGAAATATTCAATCACTTTCTGATGACCTTTGGCTTTTCTAGGGTGCTTTCTTCGGGGTAGGCTACACCGATGGTTTGATTTGCAAACTTGTGGAGTTCTAATGGACTTCTTCCATTTCTCTTCCACTTCTAGAAATCCATACTTAAAGACATGCATACTCTCTTGTTTCTTAAAGAAAATGGAGAAATAAATGGTACTAAGATTAAGACGCTACATACTCATCATGAGTAATGAGAAATAAACAAGCTTATCAAGCTTGAAATCAATATGTAAGGCTAACTCTGCCATTTTGTAAAAAGTTGTCAAATAGTCCTATTCAGGTCCTGATTGTTCAAATAATGTAAATGTACCCATGGAAGGGTAATAAAGGTTTATTATTTTGTTTTGAGTCCATTCTAATGTGTTCAAAGTATCTAGGTAATGTTTAGTGGTCATTCATGTCAAAAGGCAAAAGTTGTCAAGGTGTCACTAAAACGTTGTAATGCAACAATGCATAAAATGTTGTCAAATTGTACATTTAGGTCTTAGGGGAAGTTGGAATAGTTATAGAACCATGAGAGGCTATAAAATCCATCATATATTCGAATTAAGTGTGTGTGACAAAGTTGGAAGAAATTCTTGTAAGGCTAGATCAAATAAAGCTATACGAGCCCCTTTATGAAGGCTCCCAAACAACTCCTCTCCATTTTATTGTTGTTGGTGAACTTCAAGGTTATGAATGGTTTATCCAACATAACAATCTCATGTATGTTAAGGTATGTCGTATATGTCATTATAGTTTATAAAGGGTGAATCATGTACCATTAATATTCTTTATATTAACAAATTAATATTTTGTAGATTGATAGGTGAGTTTTTGTTACCACCATTAAATATTCTACCTCGCTCATACCGATAATTATCTTCCATTCTGAAATATATTGGAATGGAGTATCAAGCTTTAGATACTTGTCCCAATGATCATATTATATATAATAAACAACATGAATTTGCAACAATATGCCCTGAATGTCATATCAGTAGATATCAAATAAATCAAATAACAAAAAAGGTGCCTTGCAAGGTTCTTCATTATATTCCCATTATTACACGTATGCAACGATTATTCAAGTGCACTAGCCTGACATAATTTATGGATTACGATGCACATAATAGAAGTCAAGATGACATTATTCGAATTCCTATGGATGGTTCAACATTTATGGACATAGAGGAAAAGTGGCCACACTTTAAAGAAGAACCTCGTAATCTCAAGCTTTCATTGGCAGCGGATGGTGTCAATCCATTTGGAGAGATGAGATCTGTTTACTCGATGTGGCTAGTTTTTGTTATCAACAATAACATTCCTCCATTCATGTCAATAAAGAGGGAGAATATAATGTTGGTGATGATTATTCCATGTATTTTATCATTTAATAGTCATCTACATTTAATTATAAATATTGCAGTAAAATGGTCATAATAATTATGTAATGTTTTTATTCATTAAACTAGGTAAGTACCAAGTTAAAGATATGAATATGTATATTGAGTCTCTTATCGATGAGTTGCTGGAGTTATGGAATGGTGTCACTGTGTATGACGTCTCTAGACTAATAGGACAAAGACAATTTCAATTCTATGCAATGCTTGTATGGACAATACATGATGCCCCAGGGCTAACATATTTTTGTGGTATGTTACAGTGTTCAAGTTGTGCATTATAATTATAATTATATAAATTAACATATTTAATCCAATTATACATTATCTTGTAGGTCTTCAAACAAAAGGAAAATCCGCATGTCCATTTTGTGGTCCAAAGATGAAATCCCATCATTCGAAAAGTTTAGGAAAGCAGATGTTTGATGAGTATAGGCACTTCCTCTATACAAATCATAAGTATCGAAATACTGAAAAACATCTTTTCAATGGGAAAGAAGAGACTACATCAAAGCCATGAAGAATGACACATTGCCTATGGAAGTTGGAATATCATAGAATTAACCATCAAGGTAATGCCATTCCATCTAATGGTTTATGTTTGGAATTTGTATTTTTCTATTGTGTTTTGTTTATTGATGATGTAATTGATGATCATGAAGGTTTAATGACCTCCTTCCAAAGGGACTAAAATGTTATCTAAGATAATTTAGTAGGTTTCCCTACTATAAGAAGCTACAAATTATGCATTTGTTTGATACTATGCATATTGGAAAGAATATAACAGAGACATTATGGAAAATATTGGAGGGAAGGCGTGACAAAGAAAAAATTGTCAAAATTTGTAGTGACATTCAAGAATCCAATCATGCAATGAAAAATGTCATTCAATCAAATAGCAATGGAGACCATATTAATATAAGTGCCCTTCCTTTGTTATTAATGGATGAACAAAGCAATTCTATAAAAGAAGTCATACAAAAAATTTGATTTCCCACAGGATTTGCAGTGAACATAATCAATCTCATATCAAAGAAAAGTGAATTTGGGCCAGGGATGAAAACACATGATTGACATACCTTCATTAAGGTAATTCATGTTCTTGTGTATTTACTAAATATTTGAATACTACGCATGTACTTTTACTTGTATTATGTTAGAAAACAATGAAAATATCATTTGATAATTGTTGCAATACGTTCTACCTCTATCCCTCCTAGACAACTTTGACAATAATGTCAAGCAAGTCATATATGATCTTGGAAAATACATGAGGTAAGTAGTGATCTATGTTCAATTTGTTGTATAAATAATATATTTGTGATTTGTTTTACTTGTTATGTAATATATTGTATATTATTTTGTAAAGTCTCATTTATATATTTTTGTGTATTAAATCTCTTCTAGGTGGTTGTCATCTAAAGAGATCCATAAAGAAGATATAAAATATTGGAAGAGAAAAATTCCTCATTTAATGTGTGAAATGCAAAAGTGTCTACCTTCAACTTTTTCAATGCACAAGAACACTACCTCATACACCAAGTTGAGGAGATTTAATTGTGTGGACCTGTACACACCAGGTCAATGTGGATGGTTGAGAGGCACTTGAAATTTTTGAAGGCTTTGGTTCGACAAAGAGCACATCCTGAGGGTTCTATGGTGTAGGGATATATGGTATACCAAACTATGGTGTACATTGCTGAATATCTTCCTAAGTTTGCAGCAAACATCCACGTATATCACATTTGGGATACCAACCCCTTTAACAAATTTGAAGGGGAGTACTTGATGGGGAAAGGTAGATTGAGGAAAGTGAGAGGTAATTATAAGATGTTATTGTAGTTAATTAATTCTTAATCTTCTAAATAAATTGGTTCTAAGTCATCTATTAATTATTTGTGTAGCTGGTCAGGAGTGGGATGCGCTACATTTGTATATTGAAAACAATCTTGATTGGATGACGGTGTGGATTGAACGATGTCAACATTCTGATCGCACATTAACATGGGAAGGTGTGGCTTCATTGGTTAAAGAAGCTCATCATAATGGAGAATCCAATGTTACACAAAGGGAAATTAATTTAGCATATGGTTTAAGAGATAAATAGGTATGCATAATTTTATTAATCACCCGTATGTTTATCAACTCACGATGCAATAATTTTAACATGTTAGACATATTGTAGGTCAAACACCACAAGGCTATGTGTTGCAATGGTCATAAATTTAGCATCAAAAAGTTGGATGACACAAAGAAAACTTGTGGTTCTTGGATAACATCAGTCTTTGAGGTGACCAATATTTCATCTAGAAATGACATACATCCTCAAGAGTCTCAAAATTGATACTATGGCATTTTGGATGATATACTTGAGTGTGACTTTAATTCCTTCAAATTAGTTTTGTTCGTCGTCAAATGGTATAGGCTACGACTCAATAAAAATGATCTTGATAGAACTGTTATTGAACATGACAATGGATTTACAATGGTTAATACAAGGTCATTTGAGCCAATTGGGGATGAGCCCTATGTTCTTGCAAGCCAATTTGAGCAGGTTTTTTACTCAGAGGTTCCACATAAACCGGGTTGGTCATTTGTTGTTAGACATGATCCAAGAGGAAGGCCGATAAAGTATAATGAGATGGAAGAAGAAGATAGCGAAGAAGTAGATGATGATGATGATGATGATGCTATTGTTGTTTCTGTTGTTGTTGATGATGATGTTGATGGTGATGGCAATGGTGATGACGATGATGATGACGATGATGATGACAATGACGATGATGATGACGACGATGACGACGACGATGAAGATGAGGATGATGATGATGATGATGATGACGACGACGACGACGATGATGATGATGATGATGATGATGATGATGATGATGATGATGATGATGATGATGATGATGATGATGGTCATGATGATGAGTTGGATGAAGAAGAAGATCAATGACATGAATGAAATGTATGACATTTTTTGAACTTTGTGTTTACTTATGGAATTTGGACTATTTATTAGTTATGTGATAGATGGTGATTTAAAATACATATGTGATGGATTACATGTTTATGATGATACATTTGACATTTTTTGAACTTTGTGTTTATTTATGGAATGTGGACTATCTATTAGCTATGTGATGGATGGTGATTTATGATACACATGTGATAGATTACATGTTTATGTTGAGACATATGTGATGCCTATGATGCTCAATTATATATATGATGATACATATGTGATGCTTATGATGCTCATGATACATATGTATTTATTGTTTATCAAATTACAAATGTAATGCTTATGATGCTCAATTATTGGTGTTGATTTCATGTATATATTTTGTGTGATGCTGCCACCCTTGGTGTAAACAGGTAATTGACTATAGACATCATCAACCCTTTAGTTGAGGATCCTGCACAGTCTACATAAAGCAAAGGTAAGGAATAAAAAAATATACAATGATTATGATGATTACATATTGTTCATGTTGTGTACTGTGTAATTTTTGGCTAACATAAGATAATTGAATTACATATGCAGGAACCTGAACCCCTTTGATGAGGATCCTACACAGTCTCATGGATTGACGGGTATAAGTCAATACACCCTATAGAAATAGTTTATTTTTAAAAAAATACTAGGAAAAAAAAGTTCCCCAATTCTTCAAACCTCGACATTAGCAGCAAATCTAATACAATTATCAACACTTGAGGCCCCAGTTGGACTTATTCAATTTTTAATCTCAACGTCAATTTTAGGGCCGACTTCTTCATCAACATTGCCCTCATTTACAAAATATCTCTCTCATTACCAACTAAATCTCTCATTTGATGGAGTGTAGGTACCACCAAATAGTTATTTGTTAGATGTGTCTTCCTCGAGTGAGGGAAATGTAGGAATAGTCAATGAAAGTGAGACATGTAGTAGGTCTAAAATAGGGAGATCAACTAGAGGTCAAAATATTAGAAGAAAATTCAGCAAATGCATGGAATTTTTCCTTGCTCAAGGGGGGACATGTTCTTATGATGATGAGATGAAAGAAGACATCGAGGTACCCTTGAGGTACAAACATCTAGAGAAACAATGGGTACCCAAGGAACTTCATCCAATAAACACCGATTTTTGTGTTAATGAGAGGATATATCGCATAACACCTTCGTTGCTAGATGGTTTGGGCCTATTTTCCATGGATGACATAAAGGTTTGTTACAAAAAAGTTGCTAAATTGATGGAGTATGTCAGACCTTGTTACAATTACAAAAATTGGATGTATATTGTTCGATATAAAAAAAGTATGCATAGGTATGCACTGTTAGCAAATATATACAACAGAAAGATAATGATCAAAGTAAATGAGTGGCTGTAAACAATATTGGAAGGCTAAAAGCAACATGGAATATTGCAGGTTTTATAAATAGTACGCGACCTAGGTCAACCAATAAGCAACCCAATTGCATATTTGAGGCACGTGAGGGAAATCGTGTATTCGTATGTGCAATAAAATCAATAAGTGCAGGGGAAGAGATGCTAATCTATTACAATTTGAATCATATAGATACAAACAATGTTACTAACATGGGGGTGGCATGTACTATATACAATTTAAACCAACCTCCATTTAATGAATCCAATATACCATCTTATTATTGTTTTTTTTCTAAGTCTATTGGTTTCATTTCACTAACGTGTTTATATTTTTTCTTTGTCATAGGGTGACCTGGATCTGTCCCATAGCACAGACATGGATGTAGGTCCCGACACTTGTACCAAGCAAGTAAACCTCATTGTATACTTGTTGATATGGTTTTCATAAGGGTGGGTATATCTTTCAAAAATTTAACATCACTTATATTGCCCTTATCTCGAAATCTAAGAATCCCCAAACTTTTGCTAAATTTAGACCCATTTCTTTGTGCAACTCTATTTACAAAATATTCACCAAGACTATTTATTTAAGACTTAAAATTCTCCTTCCTCATATCATCTCTCCTCAACAAGGAGGTTTTGTTCTGGGTCGGGAAATGCATGAGGGAGCAATTATTGCTCATGAAACTTTACATTCCATAAATTCATCCAATATCCAAGCTTTTGTGGTCAAACTTGATATGATGAAGGCTTATGATAAAGTTTGTTGGGCTTTTTTGCTCAAAGTTTTGAGAAAATTTGGTTTCTCTAAAAGTTGGTGTAAATGGATCAAGAGTTGTATTTCTACTGCTTCATTTTTTGTCATCATTAATGGAGCTCCCTCTAGATACTTTTCTTCAACCCAGGGTGTTAGACAAGGAGATCCTTTATCTCCTTCTTATTTATCATTATGGCAGAAGCTTTTAGTTGATTGGTTATTAAGCAAAGGGATCTGGGCTTTTGGCAAGGGGTGTTAATTCCTAACTCTGATATTTTAGTCACTCATAACCTTTTTGTCAATGATACACTTTAATTTGTGTCCTCTTCTATTCAAGAGGCTACTGATATTAAATTTATTCTGGATACTTATACTATTGGATCTGGCCAACAGATTAGCCCCCATAAATCCAAGATATTCATTTTTAATACTCCTTAGTTGGTGGTTGACAGACTTGTGAATATATTAGGTTTCCTAGTAGACTCTCTTCCTTCTACCTATTTGGGGATTGCTTTCCTTATGGGATCTGTTAAGTCTTCTATTTGGAATTCGGTTATTGAGAGACTTAAATCTCATATTTCTGCTTGGAAGGCTAGGTGGTTGTCTCTTTTAGGTAGGATACTTCTCATTAAAATAGTCCTATCTACCATTCCTAATTACTATATCTCAGTTCTTCAAGCTCCCAGATCAGTAATCTCCCAAATTGAAAAGATTATTCGATCTTTTCTTTGGAAAAATAACATGACAGAAGATAAAAAGATTCCACTGATTTCTTTGACCAAGATGTCTCTTTCCAAGCAAGTTGGTGGTGCTGGGATTTAGGACTTATCTAAAAGAAATAGGGATTTTGGGGGCAAACTAGTTTGGTCTATGTATACTAAGCCCCAATCTTTGTGGTGCCAAATTATGCAGGCTAAGTATTTGGATTCCCAGAATCCTACTAGGATCTTCACAATTTCTAATCCTCCACAAGGGTCTGCTATTTGAAGCTTTATGATCTCATGTAGGGAAGTGGTCTCTAATTTTCTCTCCTAGCAAGTCCATTCGGGGGAGGATATTCTTTTTTGGAAAGACTCCTGGAATGGCTTTCCCCCCCTTTCACAGCATGATTCTCTTGCTTCTGTTTCAGTTGTTCTTTCTCAATCATGGGGAGTTAGATTGGTTGATTATGTAGATAGTGTTGATCTATTTTTGCACAAGGTCTCATGGAAGGATCCCTCTACTCTTCCATTGTCCTTGCAGGAATTCAAAATTTTAAATCTGTTTTGCAAGACCGAGTGGCTTTCCTTTCTAACATCAAAGATCAACTTATCTGGTGCCCTTCTAAATCAGGAAACTACTCTGTTAAAGAAGGATATTTTGCTGTTCAACAAATGGCCAATCAAAATGCTCCTCATCGTGCCTTTTTCTATTGGAATAATTCAGTATTACCTAAAGCTGGTGTTTTTTCCTGGCTCGCATTGCAAAATAGAATTTTGACTAGTGCCCGTTTAGTCAAATTTAATATTGCAACCTCCTTTTCTTGTGTCTTATGTGGTAAAGCTCTTGAAGATGTCAATCATCTTTTTCTTCATTGGGAGTTTGCAAGTAGTTGTTGGTATTTTGTCCTCCAAAAGTTATCTCTTTCATTCCCTTTACCTTTATCTATATGGGACATGTTTTAGTCTTGGCCAGTTTTGTATTCATCTTCTCTATTTGCTTGTTTGTGGTTTATAATTCCCTCTTCAGTCATATGGGCCATTTGGTGGGAAAGAAACAAGCACATTTTTAGATGTGACTCATCAGATTTATTGGTTGTTCTTGGGATTTTGGAAAGAAGTATTATTGAGCAAGTTAATGCTCATGTTAAAAAATATTTTAATAGGAATTCAGAGTTCTCTTCCTGGGACAATTTTATGATCTCTTCTTGGAAAAGTATCATTATTCCTGTATCACTCGCCTTTCCAAGGATTTGGAAAACACCTGTAGACAGAAATTCCATAAAATGGCATCCTCCTAATGCCCCTTTTTGTAAATTGAATTTTGATGGTTCCTCCCGTGGAAATCTCGATGATTCAGGAATAGGGATAGTTTTTCGTAATCATTTGGGTTTTTTATTAGCATTAAAAGCTATGCCAATTTCTTCTAGCAAAAATAATATGGCCGAGGCTTGTGCTATTTTAGAAGGTCTTGTTATGGCTAAGGATTTGAATTTCAAATACCTTCATATTGAAGGTGATTCGGCTATTGTCATTAATGCTTGCAAGTCAAGAAAAGATGATAATTGGCATTTTCGGTATATTCTTGAACAAATATGGACTCTTCTTGATACATTTGAGCACCTCATCATCTCACATGTTTATCGTGAAGGTAATGCATTGGCTGATTTCCTCGCTAATATGGGTTGTGGCAAAACTGTTATAGATTCCTCTCGATTGGGGTGTGATTTGATGAGCTTCCCAAACCTATTAAGTATAGCCTGTAGAGAATCAAGTATTTAATCTTTCTTATTATATGATTGCTCATTTATATGAGTTGATATTGTCTTCTCTTGGTGAGGTATTTCTTTTCATAATTCTATTTGGTTTTGATTTGAGGAAATTTGCTTTACTCGATCATCACTTGGCATTCATTAATGATGAGTTGGTTGTTATTGATGTTGTTCATGTGTTTGGTACTCTCTTCTAGTGCGAAATCTAGAGATATTTATTTTCACATTGGGAATCTGTCCTTCATATGCCATTTAAAGTTTGGCATGGTGTTGTTTTCATGATTATCTCTATATGCCGCTTCTTTTGGTTTGTCATATTTTTTATGATATATCTCCTCTTTCTTTTCATTTACGACATAAAAACTTTGGGCTTCATTTCTCTCTAGCATTTCTGCATTCATCTCTTCTCCTTTGGCATTTGTCTATAATGGTGGACCGCAGATCTCATGTCATTGGTGTTAGTCATGTTTTGGACCCTTGTGTTTCTTGTAAATTCTCTGCATTCTGTAGTATATATATTTTGGTTGCAGGTATTTTTTGGTGCAGGGGCATGTCAATTTTGGTTGCAAGAGTTCTTTTTACAGGGCCTTCAAGATATCCCAAGAACTTATTTTGTAAATAGGCTTGCATGCTCCTATTCCATAAAATGAGTTTGCATCCTCCTATTTGTAAATGAGCCTGCATGCTCCTTTGCTGATCTCTATTTTGTAACTAGCTCGGGCTAGAGGATTGTTCACTACTTCTCTTCTATAGCCATGTTGATGAGCAATGACTAGAGTTTTTCTTGCTGGTTCTTTTCTCTGGGAGCTCAGTTTGAATCAGTCTTTAAATATATTGTAAAAATTATATATTATTAATAAAATATATCAAGTGACATTGCCACCTTGCCAAAAAAAATAAAAAAATAAAAAATAATAATAATATTTTGAAAGGAAACTCCCTTACATCAGCACCTCAGTACAGTATTAAGTGATGAGGACTATGCAATTTCCACAAACCCTGTACAAGTGATAAAAATGTCTATATTGTTGCTTTGGTATGCACAACCCCTCAGACTGATGAGATACAAGATAGGGTGAATCAATTGATGCAAGCAAAAGAAAACATGCGAGTAAGTAGTAGTGAAAGATTTAATTATAACAAAAGTTCAATAATGGTTTATATTTTATACTCTTTTATGTCACTAACTAAAATATGTACATGTTGTTTTTACGGAATTTCATGTGTGATCATCAACCTAGTGGACATGATTAGGGTATTGCAAGTAGTGTAGGTGATGACCATATTCTATATATTAAAACTACTCCTTTGGACTTGTGAACTTGCTTTTTTAATATTAGTGTTATTTACATAGGCCTTTCCCTATCTATACTATTGCTCTCTCTTTAGAATGAATAATAATAAGTTTTGTATGTATATATGATTGTAATAATAGTTTTGTGTATATATGATTGTAATAAGATCAATAAGACCAAAAAGACATTACAAAGACCAATAAGATAGCGTGAAGTTTGACGACATGAGATAACACATTGAAGCAACCTAAATAAATAGATTCCATGGACTATCTTTTTTAAGGACTATACTAGTTTATCACTTACATTGCCCTCTTGTCACAAATTTACATACCTTTGTCCTGCATCAAAACCTACGTTCCTTATTCTCCTTCATATTGTTGTATCATTAAGATTAGTATCGAACACTTAATAAAGGCTCATATTTCTTTACAACTCTTAATAAAGGTTCATCCTTGTTTATAATTCTTGCAGTTTTCATATGTTTGATGTATTATTCTTCAAGTGTTACCAATGTTCCTGTGGAAAGGCCGCCTCATTCAAGGTTATTGCCGACTACAATATCGGCAACAGGCAGCATGCAGATGTCCTCTACTGCTCATCATGTTGACTCACCCATTGTTGGTAGATCCCTCTTTTCCTCTCTCTTTTGTTATGTGTTTATTTCTCTTGAAGTGTTCTTTCTTGGGGGCATTTCATAGTGGATTCATTTTCTGCAGTAGGAGATGTCCTAGAGGCGAATACTAGTGATACCATACCATCATTTCCTGGATCTTCCCGTATTGCTAGTATGGGAAGGTTGCATACCACATTGGTGGTGAGCGACGAATAATTCATTCCCTTGAAGATACAGAAGGTTTGAGGTACTTTAAAATTATTATTATATATAGTGTAATTGAAATTTACTTATTGATCACTCATTTTGGACTAATTATCCCATTAGTTTTTTATAGGAAATGATATTTTTTATAAAATCTTAATGACATTGCATTGCAGATGTTTGGGCCCACCATACGTAAAAGGTGGAACATCATATGTGAACTAACCCTAATCCACTATTTTTATTTCACATCATTTCTAGAATAGTTTTCTTTTGATCCATTTCTTGAACTATATTATAGGTAGCTTTAGTTCATTTCTTAATCTAATAGGTTTGTTTTTTCTTAAAAGGTGGAATGACCAAGAAAATAGGTTAAAAGATGAGATCACAAAACATATGGTTGAGTTGTTCAGAAATGACACATTCGATGAAACCAAGCTCCTTGAAAAAGTTGCCACATATATAAAGTATGTGAGGGACCAGTACAGGACACATTTAGAGAAGAACATAAAGTACGAGCATCCCCCCATGATTCCAGAGAGGGAGTGGAAGGACCTGATTTTGGATGTGAATGAGAGAGTTGAAAGGAAAAAAAGGAAATCCACCACTAGACGCCAGAAGAAGGTATGTGATACTATTAAGAATGTAATTATGTACTAATTACTCTTTATATTTATATAATCTAACATATTTCAAACTTTTCATAGACTGTGTGACACATCAAAGGCAACCAAGGCAAGACAAGAAAAGAATGGGAAACACAAACTCGGCTTTGGTGGTTATATGAAACTTGCCGCATGAATTGTAAGAATCAGTAAATGAAATATCTCATCAAAATATTTATAAATTGCCAACATTTTTTTTTTGAGCAAACAATACAAGCAAAATTCATGATAATAAGAAAAAATGCAGGGCTCTTAATTCAATAGAGTGCCCACTAAAGATGATAAGAGAATTGCCTACCAGCAAGGCTATACAGTCGTGGCTAAATGACTATGAGAATTGAGTGGAAAAACATGTGATTCTTGTGCATCCATCACACAGTTAAATAAGCTATATGAAAATAATTTCAAATTGAATACCTTACCAATAATCTATTTGATGTTAAGTTCCAACATAAAGTGAATTTATTTGTTTTAATCAAGCAAGCAATAATAACAGTGTGCATGACATTAGAATGTAGCCTGATAATCGTGGAACATGTTCGACCCAAAAATAAGAATAATAACTCTAGTTGAAGTCTCAACTCGAAGTTTGGACATTCACTTGGTAAAGTCACTATTTCTATAGCTAGTGTTCATTTGATTGTCAACTCAGGGATGTAATACTTGAAATGGGTTTGCACTATATATGCACTAAGTTTCTGCAACAACTACTCTGCATTACTGCAGCAACTAACATTATATGGAAAAGATAAGCAAGAATTGAAACTATTGAAAGGCTATAGGAAAACTTCTACATTAACATTAATTCATTGAAGCAATACTGGCTAAGTTCAATGCTGATAAACAAAAATTACTCTGTTTTGGTTTGGCTGTAGGAACAGCCAGCTGATCTGTTTCCAATGGTTGTAGGAACAGTCAATGCAAGAATTCCTACTATAGCTAAAGAAGAAAACTAATCTTAAAAAAGGCACATGAACACTCACCAAGTGGCCCCCTTTGGATGAGTGATTCTAGGCTTCCCAAAAACAACTCTAAGTGCTTAGAATAACATATTTTTATTCATTGTTCTTCGGAAGTCATTATATGTTCAACATAAAAAGAAACTCAAAAACACTTGTAACTTTATTTTCAAAATCCTCTACTCTACTTTCTCTCTTTTCTATCTAACCTCTAAGAAGAGATGAAGAGCATATTTTAAAAGAAAACATCTACTTTAAACAACATAGATCATGCCGAAGAGAAGAGGCGGATAACTAATCGAGAAAGGAGATAGCTGGAGTTAAGCTACAGAAAATGTGGATCTAAACCGAACCACAGTCATAACATACCTATGGCAGTATTTGCAATACCAATGTCCACTTGAGTTATACATCAGTAGAATCACATGATTGCTTCTCCTATGTCATTCCTTATGCTCTTCAACATCTCTGTTGTTCGATCTTTCAGTCATCTCCTTGAATATCTCTTCTTGCAACTGGCGTGATAGGCGAGCTTCCACCACGACATCATTTATTCCTTGCACTTCAAAATAAATAACATACAAGAACATACATATATATTTTAATTAATCAGGACATCTATTTATTTCACACATGATATTGCCTTAAACAATCCACATGGCAACAGGAATGAGTAACATGGCTGCAGGAATAAACTGGCAAAGACAAAACATGTTTTAATAGGTTCAGGCTAACATTTGAAATACATATAGTAAACTTTTGATACATCATTACTATTATGTAAATCAAAATATGACAAAAGATTAAGAGTTCTAAGGATAAAATTATTCCAATGTCTCAACTCATCATGCCCCCCAACTTTAAGGTCTTGTTGATCCTCCAGCAAGAGGAAAATTTCTGATTCTTGCACTAATGCTTAGGTCACTAATGGCTCCTTGACCTATTCCTCCTGAAGCTACATTCCAGTAAAACCCTTTCATCTTTTCCAACCTGGACCATTTGGCCTCTTTTGTAACTACTTCATAGGGCTTATATGTAGTCTTACATCCCAATAATGGCCACATAAGAATAGAAGGCTGAAAGATCAAAGGTACCCAGTTATTGGTTTTCACTCTGCCCAGTTATATATATTTAGGGGCTCTTTGCATAGCTGCATGGAAATTCGGCAGTGAATGAGGTTCTCCCTATTTCAATTCTTCTAGCAAGTTATTCCAGTGCAGAGTTAAGCCATCAATTGTAGCTACACTTTCAGTTTGAACTAAATGCCCATATGCTTGGAATATTTATTCCCTCATCGACAACACTAGATTCCTAACATCTTGCCTTACCGGTAGCTTTTTCCATTCATAATAAATAACTCTTAGATCTTTTTCTTCCTTCCTCAATGGTAATGGACAATCAAATTCAAAATCCTTGTGTACTCTAGCTTGTGCCCCCATGCCGATCTCATTTTGAATCGTTGACATTAAAACTTTTATATGGATATCAGCAATGTATAACAAAGGATTCCACTCACTATCAAAAGATACAACATAGTTATGCAAATAAAGTTCATACAACAATTTTTTCACAGCTATTGGGGAAGTCTGGTAAGCATCATAAAATTCCTTAGGGGTTTCTAAAGAGGGGCTAAGGTCCTTGACAATGTGGTTCAATTTGAAATTTAAATATCGCTCCCTTAAATGTAGAGCATAAACCCTTGGCGGTGCCCTACATTACATCAATTTAGGGACCATACTAGTGATTGTATCAACTTTAGCCTCTAATTCTTCAATTTTATCATCCCTCTTTTCAATTTCTCTTTGTTTTTTCTCAATAATCCCCTGTAATCTAGCCCTCTCTATTTCTCATTGCCTATAAAATGTTAACGCAATAGATAAACTGCTTAGGGATGATGGAGGTCTAATAGATGTTACCTTAGGTCATGGAATCTCTTCAACAGGTTCCTCAAGGTGATCTGCCACATATGCCAGATTTGAGAGTCTATCAACATCATCTTCCTTCTGAGTTTCAACATCTGGGCTCCCTTGTTTTGATGTTTCCAGTAAAATAACCTTTGTCGGATCACCTGCTGGATGGGCCTTCTGGGTTTTACTCCGAGTCCTTCTCACATAAACCTTTGGAGTGGCTACAAGAATGGTTTCTACCTATGGCTTTTCTTTAGGAGTATTTCTTTTCGACCTACACCTCTTGGCTGCAGGAGAAACTCAAGATGCCTGTGGCTGAACCATGGGTTCATCATCTGCATCAATTATTTCCCTTTCTTTTAGAAGATGGTGACTCCCTTTGAAAATAAGTGGAGGGCTGCTCCATGTTTGTCTCAACCATATTTTTCTCCGTAATAGTCACAGCTCCTTCAGCGATGAGCAATTCATTCTCTGCAGGAACTTTAGGAGAAGAGGGTTCTTCAATATTTTCTTTTTCAACTATTGACTCATCTGTAACAAGAGCATCTTCAACCCTAAACTGTAATATGCCTTCAAATACCCCCCATTCCATTTGTGAAACATCCCTAAGAGAACGTTCTACTAGCAATTTAATCAAACCATGATGGATGACAAAATGATTTCCATTCTTCTGTGTTTCTTTGGCACTTATGGAAATGAGGTGGTATAGAAAATTAGGAACATTCACTCTCCGGCCATGTTGTAAATGACTAAGCAATTTGAAATGGGGTGAATGTAAATTTGAATACCTCCCTTCACAAGTAATGTACTTCATTACATATAAAGCAACTTGGGCCCACTCCGCTGCTAGGGAAACCCTCCCGGTTCCTTGCTTGTCCACTGTTAGAGGTCCATCTGTGGGAAGTGTAAACTCTACTCTGACGCTTCTAGCGTCTTTTGATTCTAGAAATAATTCTCCTTCCAGCGGCAACTCTATAAGTTCAACTATCTGCTGCTTTGTAGCAATGACCCTTAATCCTTTAATAGTAGCCTCTCCTTCATTGAATGAATGCATAAAATCTGTGGCAATTTCTTCATTATAATCCCTTATTTTCAGAAAGTAAACAATCCAACAATGCTACCTAAAATAATTCTCACAAAGAGCATCCTGTAGCAACACATCATGGACTATTGGTTCATAGCGGATTGGGTCTCCACCCATTTCTTAATATGTTAATGTAGCAAACTCTGTAGCTGAGAAACGGCGAACCAAAATATTCTACAGACTGAAAATTGAAACTTCCTTACCTATTTCTAAATTTGACAACAGAGTTTGGTGACAGAGTTCATTACTTTCTTATGCCAAAGAATATCTTGTTAAAGAAATGATGGCAAGCAATCAAATCAAGGTACCAAAAAGGATGAGTAATTACTATTTTTGGAAATTGAACCATAAAACACTCCCCAACTTATGTTGGCACGTTCCCACACAGGCTGAAAGGATTTAGGGAAGTGTACACATATTTTGCAAAGGCAATAATCATAATGAAATCATAAATGCCTAATTAAAATAAAATAAAATATGTACATACCTACAGTCATGCGAAAAGAAAGGCGAAATGAAATGAAATGACAGATAAGGAAATGAGATGGGATGGTGTGGATGGAAAATTTTATTTATGGAGAATGATATTTCCATAAGACATGGAAATATTTTTGTGAAATGACGCAAGGAGAATTATGAAGTGGCAAGTATGTTCATTGCAGTGGCTATAGGAACCTTACCTCCAATACTTTGCTCAAATGCGGAAGGAACTTAATCAGTGGCTGTAGGAACTTGTGTTTGATCCTTTTTAGAAAATTGTTGCAGGAACTCCTCTTTGTTGGCCAACTTATGATAAAGACGCAATTGGTGACCATTTACCAAAAGCTCAAACTGAACCAAGTCAATTGTGGTCAAATTAACAACTCCATTGTTGAAAAACATTCCTCTATCTCATATGAACCTAACCATCTGGTTTGTAGCTTTCCCATAGTATCTTTATATCTAGAGTCATACAATATTGCCCAATCACCTACTTTGAACTTTTTCTCTTTGATATATTTATCATGCCACTTTGCCCTCTGATTTTGTATCAGTTCTGTCTTTTGGACAGTCATTTTTCTCCATTCATCCAAAGCATTCAATTGCTGAATACATTCCTTTTGTGCTTCAGAAAGTGTCATATTTAATTGCAAAGTTGTCTTCAAAGTGTTATGCTCAAACTCAATAGGCATCATTGCTTCTTTTCCATACACCATCTCAAAAGGTGTAAAACCAATTGGTGTCTTCCAAGTTGTTTTGTATGCCCAATTTTCTTCTGAAAGCCTATGAGACCAGTCTTTTTTATGAATAGCTACTGCCTTGGTAAGAATAGCCTCAAGCTCCCTATTTGTAACCTCTACCTGGCCATTAGCTTGTGGATGATATGGGGTAGATTTTCTGTGCCTTATATTATATTCATTGACCAAGGTTGCAATCAATGTTGAAGTAAATTGTGGGCCTTGGTCTGATACAATTTCCCTTGGTACTTCATATCTTGTAAATATCTCCTTATAAAGGAACTCAACCACCTTATTATCTCTTGCATGTTTCATGGTGCGAGCCTCCACCCATTTGGTTACATAATCTGTACATACTAAAATGTAGGATTTGTCATTAGAAGGTGCATCAATTGGTTCAACAAAATCTAATCCCCATTTATCAAATGGTGCAACCAATATTTGTGGATACAATGGCATCTCATCAAATTTAGTAGGTCTCCCCATGCGCTAGCATCTATCACATTTTCTTGTATACCGTGTTGCATCCTTATATAATGTGGGCCAATAGTATCCTATATTCAGTATTTTGAGTGTTGTTCTTTTAGCAGCAAAATGTCCTCCACACGGCTCATCATGACATGCATCCAGGATATCATATGTTTCATATTCTCTTACACATCTTCTCATGAATTGGTTAGGTCCACTATAAAACAAACAATCAACAATCCATGAGAAGTTAAATATTTTCTCCACTAACAACCTTCTTTCCTTAGGAGAGAAATGAAGTGGCATTTTAGCAGTAGCTAAATAGTTGGCAATATGAGCATACCAGTGAGTGTGGGCTTGTATAAGGATAGATGTTCATCCAGAAAAGCATCATCTATGGTTGTAGAATCTTCTTGTAACTGAAGTCTTGAAAGATAATCTGCAACCACATTGGACTTTCCTAGTTTATCAATAACTGTGATATCAAATTCTTGCATCAACAATAACCAGTGAGTTAATCTACCGGTAATTGAAGGCTTATTTATCAGATATATGATTACAGTATGATCGGTATGCACAAATATGGGATACCCCATTATATAGTGCCTGAATTTGTTGAGTGCATATATAACTGCTAACATTTCCTTCTCAGTGATTGTGTAATTTAACTCAGGCCCCTGCAAGTTCTTGCTAATATAATATATTGCAGTTTCCAAGTTATCAATCTTCTATCCTAAGACTACTCCTATTGCATAATCAGATGCATTTGTATTAATTTGAAATGGTAAAGACCAATTCAGACCTTTAAGAACTGGTGCTTGGGTCAAAGCGTGCTTAAGCTTCAAGAAAGCTTCATTGCATGAAGAAGTCCATTTAAATTCCATATCCTTGGTAAGTATAGAATATAAGGGACTTGAAATTTTTCTGAAATCTTTGATAAACCTTCTATAGTATCCAGCATGACCAAGGAAACTTCTAACATCTTTTTGTTTTACTGGTGCATTGATATTTTGAAAACTTCAATATTTGTTGGGTCAACCTGTATTCCTTTTATAGAGATATAATGACCAAGGACTATTCCTTTCTACATCATTATGAAGCACTTCTCACTATTTAGTGACAAACTATAGTCTTCACATCGTTACAAAAATTTCTTTAGGTTCCCTAATGCTTCTTCAAATTCAAAACCATAAGTTGTGAAGTCATCCATATAAATTTCCATGATGTCTTGAGAAATATCTGAAAATATACTAATCACTGCTCTTTGAAAAGTGGTTGGCGCATTACACAATTAAAAAGGAAGAATATTATATGTATATGTTCCCCAAGGACAAGTAAATGTGGTCTTTTCTTGGTCCTCTGGGGCTATCTGAATCTGATTGTAACCATTGAATCCATCAAAAAATGAAAAGTATCTCTTCCTAGCCAAAGACTCTAATACTTGATCCACAAATGGCAATGGAAAATGATATTTTCTTGTTGCTAAGTTCAAATCTCTATAATCAACACATACCCTCCATTTTCCTCCTTTCTTAGGAACTATTACCAAAGGTGATACCCATTGGCTATCAGAGATAGGATAGATAAACCCAACCTTTAACAACTTTTGCAATTCCTCTTTAACTATTTCTTTTAATGCAGGATTGATTCTTCTTTGTGGTTGTCTGAGTGGGCAGCATTCTTCTTTTATATAGATACGGTGGGTACAAATTGTTGGATCTATTCCATGCATGTCCTTGTAATCCCATGCAAAGGCATGTTTATGACATTTAAGCAAGTCCACAAGCGCTACTTTTTGAGTATCTGCAAGATCACTATTGATATTCAAATATTTATTCAAATTAACTTCTATTTTGATAGTAAGATCAATCTGGGATATATCAAAAAAATGAGACGTACAAACTTCCTGCGGCAACAAAGTATGCAATATATCAGTGGCTTTAGGAAAGTCTAAATCTGCAATATTTGATACCAACTCCTGCAATTGTTGTTCTCGTTTTAACTCATTTGTCAGAATTTGATAAAGAATTGAATCTTCATCATGTAATTTCATGAATGGCCCTTGATTAATCATCATAAGGTGATTAATAGAGTCAACTCCTTCAGATTCTTCTCCCAAAGTAAGCCAAATGATTTGTCGTTGATCAAATTGGGGCTAAGCAGGAGAATACAAAGCTAATGTTTTTGTAGAGTTCCCATCTGAAATAGTCATATCCCCTGATCTACATCCAATATATGCATGATTCATAGCAAGCCAAGGTCTTCCTAAAATCACTGGATATCCTCCCAGTGTCGCCTTTGGAGACAGAATCATAAAGTCAATAGGGTATTCCCAGGAATCCAAAATAACAACCACATCTTCAATCATAAAGTCAGCAGGGTATTCCTAAAGTTCTGATGCCAATAGCTAACAAGATGAGAGGGGGGAGGGGGGTGAATCATACAAACTTAATAATCCATAAAATCAATAGATTCAACCTCGATAACTTAAACTTCAGCAATATAACCAAAAACTACTAAACATGCAAACTCATAAACACATAATCATCATAACACATATAACACCAGATTTAATGTGGAAACCCAAATAGGGAAAAACCACTATGGGATTTCGGACCCACTAAGAAATATACTCTTCTAGAGTATGCTCGGTTAAAAGCAAATCCTATCAA
Organism: Cryptomeria japonica; assembly: GCF_030272615.1. Taxonomy (NCBI): domain Eukaryota; kingdom Viridiplantae; phylum Streptophyta; class Pinopsida; order Cupressales; family Cupressaceae; genus Cryptomeria; species Cryptomeria japonica. Next base: position 771,503,545 of record NC_081408.1, read on the forward strand.
AGATTACAAACACATTGCTAGATGTGACCCGGTTAAGGGATTTCCCTCAGATCTGTTAGGATCTTCACTTTGTTAGAAGTGACCTTGTCAAAGGATTTCAAACACTCATTTAGAATATTACCTTGCTAGAGGGTTTACAAATAAGACTGTTAAGTCCACTCGGTTAAGAGATTTTCTATCACTTACAAAATAACAGTAATACAAATATATCTGCAACTTCACATCTAAAATGCTAAAGCAGATTCTTATTTTCTCAAAACAATCTTGTCATAGGACTTATCTTGTCCCTCTGCTGGGCTCCCTACTCTGTTATTCAAAATAAGTTTTCAAGCTTCTGTGCTCGGTAATCACTATGTAGCATCCCTATGCTTACACTTGCCTGCATACATTGTTCATCAACAATTCCTTATTTATAAACAATTTGCTAACCGCTTAATCTCTTTGATCACATTTCCCATGATCAATCTTAGCCATCAGATCTTCAAACTTGACCAGGTTCAATGTATCCTTCAATTTGAAAATGTTTTACCTTACCTAGGGACTTGCATTCCTTTCTTGGAACTTGCACAAGGTTATTGCGGTTCAATCTGCACTGTAGATCTTCCTCTTGATTTTCCATTGCCGTAGATCCTTAACAAACTTCATGCATGACAAACCAATCATTTAATCAACTCCAACTCATCAACATCCTTCATTAAATAATGCTTTTATCCATCCAATGCGATCTATCATAACTCAATTGCAACTCAGTAAATACTAAACTTTACTCGGTAGACATTTCGCCTTCATTAACCGATATCGATAACCTTAGGGTTTACCGACTAGGTTCTTTGCTCGGTGACATAGTATAGTATTAACCTTACAATCAACAACATATGTAGGATATCAAAATAATCTAAACACCATGATCTCATCATTGTCTAACTTAGTAATAGTTGCCCATTGAATATCTTATTTCTCCCCTTTCTTATCACATTCTTTCTGTGTCTTTTACTGACATCTTAATTCTCTTCAAATCAATCTTCTCAAGATATGGCAACATCATACTGAATCAAAAAATCAATTTCTTGACATCAATGACAAAATAATGTTATAAAGATAGTTATCATCCTTTTTCAGTTATATCAAATAATCTCCAACAACCTTCTCAATATCCTTGATGAATATCAACAATCTCCTTATATTGAAATGCCAACAATCATTCTTTCTACTGAAATGCCAACAATCTCCCCCTTTGGCATTGATGGCAAAACCAACAATTAAATGGTAATACCAACAAGATATTCAAATTGATTCGGATTCAGATTGCTGTTAGACTTCTCTTGTCATCCTTGAGCTGTTAAAATCTTCTAAAGTCTTCTCCCTTTTTCATTAGGCTTCTGAGCTGTTGCCTTGCATTTAGTCTTCTCCCTTTTGCAGTAATCTTCTCCCCTTGTCATTAGTCTTCTGTTATCTTCTTCATTTAGGTCTTTACCTACTTAGTCAACCATTTATCCTTCTCCCCCTTTGACAACAATGCCAAAAAGTAAAAGAACTAAATCATGATTTCTTCCTCTATGAAGTGATTTGCCTTGCTATGTATCATCTTAGTCTCGGTCAGAGCAACTTGTCTCTATTCACTATTTCCTGCACAGCTTTAGAAAACCTTCTAAAGTGCGTAAATCAACATCAATCCACACATAATATTCTATAGATTCATCAAATTGATGCTTTCACCGAACTCTGTCAGTGAGTAGAAGATAGGGGTAGGACCCCTAGCTTGCTTCTAAGATACTCAAAAGTGTCCCTTGGCAGTGGCTTTATGAAGATGTTTGCTAATTACTCCTTTGAACTGATATATTCTAGCACAACTTTCTTTTCTTGAACTTCTTCTCTGAGATAATGATACTTTATAGAAATATGCTTTGTCTTAGAGTGCATTACCGGATTCTTTGAAATGTTAATGGCACTCATATTATCACAGAATATAGTTACTGGCTCGGTAACTTTCTCATTTATACCTTCCAACAGTTGTTTGATCCATGCTATATTTGTGCAATTCAATGCTGCAGTAACATATTCAGCTTCAGCTGTTGACTGTGAAATGCATCCTTGTTTCTTACTAAGCCAACTTACTAGTCTTTCTCCTAAAAAGAAAGCTCCACCACTTGTGCTTTTCTTGTCATCAATGTTGCCTGCCCAATCAGCATTAGTATAAACTTTTAAATAAAAATCATTTCTCTTTTCATATACTAAGCCATAATCTTTAGTGCCTCTCAGGTATTTGAAAATTCTCTTAATTGCTGTCATATGGGTTTCCTTGGGATCTACAGAAAATCTTGCAACAATACCTACTGCATGTGCTATATCTGGTCTACTGTGCACAACATATTGCAACTTTCCAATCATAGATCGGTAAAGTGTCTCATCAACATATGCAGATTCATCATTCTTTGATAGTTTACAGTTGGTAGTCATAGGAGTACTTATAGGTTTAGAAGCCTCCATTCCAAATTTCTTCAACATTTCCTTTATGTACTTGGATTGAGTAATGAAAATCTCATCTTTCATTTGCAGTATCTGTAAACCTATAAAATACTTTATCTCACCAATTAATGACATCTCAAATTCTTTGCACATTTCATTTACAAAGTTCTTGCATAAGGAGTCATTACCACAAAAAATAATATCATCAACAAATATGGCTGAGATCAGTATTCCATTGTCCTCATCATTCTTCATGTACATATTGTTGTTTTCACTTGTCCTTATAAAACCAATCTTGATCAAATAAGAGTGTAGTCTTTCATACCATGCTCTAGGTGCTTGTTTCAGACCATATAAAGCTTTTTTCAATTTACATACCTGATCTTTACTCTTGTCTTCAACAAATCCTTCAGGTTGTTCAATGAAAACTTCTTCTTCTATATTCCATTCAGAAATGCAGACTTGACATCCATTTGATATACCTTGAAGTTTTTGAAAGTAGTATATGCCAACAATGTTCTAACTCCTTCAAGTCTAGCAACAGGTGCAAAAGTCTCACCATAATGAATTCCTTCTTCTTGGGCATAACCTTTGCAAACCAATCTTGCCTTGTTCCGAATGACCTCACCTTTCTCATTTAGCTTGTTTCTGAAGATCCACTTTGTACCGATTACATTTTTGTCCTTCGGTCTTGGAACCAGTGTCCATGTGTCATTCTTCTTGATTTGATCAATCTCTTCAATCATAGCATTTACCCAATCTTCACTGTTAAATGCCTCTTTTACTATTCATGGTTCAAATTCAGATATAAGACATGTGTTTTGTCTCAGTTTGTTCCTTGTCATCACTAGATCATCCTTATCCCCTATAATTTGACTTGATGCATGATGTCTTTTGACATATTTGGCTAATATAGGCTCGATAGGTTCTATATGATCTTCTTCATCACTCGATAACTGGACATTAGCTTCATTTTCTTCAGCATCTTTCTCGATAGGACTTCTCGATTGAACATAAACAAATTCTTCATAATCCTCTAGTTCTTTGGAATTTCCTTCATCATTTCTTTCTGCAAATTCATCAATTTTCACATTTGCACTTTCCACTATTTTATTAGATGATTTGATTAGACATTTAAATGCTTTACTTCTAGAAGAATAACCAAGAAATGTTCCTTCTTCACTTTTCTGATCAAACTTTCCATTTCTGTCATCTTTGTGAACATAGCATCTACTTCCAAAGATTTTAAAATAACTTACATTAGGTTTCTTGTCATACAAGATCTCATATGGTGTCTTCATAGTTCCTTTCTTCAGTTGTACTCGGTTCAGGGTGTAAACTGCAGTGCTGATTGCTTCTCTCCAAAATGTTTGAGGTACCCTCTTTTCTATCATTAGGGTTCTTGCACAATCTACAATTGATCTATTTCTTCTCTTGGCTATCCCATTTTGCTAAGGTGTTCTCGGTGTAGATACTTGCCTTTTTATACCATGATAATTGCAGAATAAGTTAAATTCATCAGAAGTGAATTCTCCTCCTCTATCAGATCTAAGACATTTCAGCTATCTTCCTGTTTCATTTTCAACTCTTGCCTTGTACCATTTAAACATTTGAAAAGCTTATGATTTTTCTTTTAAAAACATAAGTGACATCATCCTTGAGTAATCATCCACAAATAATATGAAATACTTATCACCATAATAACTTTGAACTTTCATGGGACCACAAATATCAGTGTGTACTAGATCTAAAATTCCTTTAGAAGTGTAGGACTTACTTGTAAAACTTGATCTTGTCATCTTACCCATCTAGTATCCTCGACACATAACATTCTTAGGTTTTTCCAGACTTGGTAGACCTCTTACTCGGTGCTTCTTACTTATTTTGATCAAATTATCAAAATTTACATGACAAAACCTTTTATGCCATAACTAGGTATCATCTATCTTTGCATAAAGACACTTGTTTCGAGTTGAGTCAAGATGAAATGTATTACCTTTTGTTTGTGTCCCGGTAGCAGCTAACTTTCCATGCTTGTCATAAACTTTGACAATTCCTTTCAGAAATTCTATTCGGTATCCTGTATTGTTTAGCTGTGCTACACTCAACAAATTGTATTTCAAACCTTCAACCCAGTATACATCATCACATTTAGCATTGTCAAGAAGTGTGATAGAGCCTTTACCTTTCACCGGACATGGTGCATCATTACCAAATCTTACATAGCCTCCATCATAGTCTTCTAATTTAACAAACTTGTACCTGTCATGTGATGTGAGCATCCACTGTCTATGATCCAAGAATCATTATTATTTATGTGAGATATTAGGGCCTTTTCTTCATACCTTTCTTCATCTGATCCATCTTTAATAGCCACATAAACAACTTCCTCTATATCAGTTTCATCAAATTTATCATCATTAGATTCCTCATCAGCTACTAGGCATGTCTTTCTGTCTCTCCTTCTGAAGTCTCGGTGTCCTCTATATTGGTTGTCTTTCTGCCTATTATCTCGGTATTCTCTCTTTTCACTAGACTCTTTGTCAGGGCAGTTAGAAGCCATATGTCCTATTTTATCACAATTGAAACATTTCAAAGGTAGCTTTCCTTTATACTTACCTTTGCCTCTCGATAACCTTCTAGCTAATAATGCTTCAAACTCTTCTTGCTTCTTGATTTCCTCATACAGTTTGTGTACTTCTTCCATGTTCTTGTGAAATCTTCAACTTGCTCCACTATGATTCCCTTCAAAGTACTTACTCATTCTATCATTGTAATCATCAGATTCACCAATATGAAAAGAACTGAATGCAAATTCTACTTTATTTACCGAAGACCCACTATTATCAAAATTACTTAACTTAAATGCATGTAGCTTACCAATAGTAGCATCCAAAGAAACTGTCATGTTAGGTACAAACCTTAGTTCATTGATTGTAGAGACTCGAATGGCATAAGCTTGTAGAAGTGTTCTAAGCAACTTACTTGTTACATCCTTTTCTTCAATAGTTCCTCCTACTCCTTTAATTTGATTGACAGTCTCCTTTAACCTTGTACTGTATTGGCTTAGTCCACATTGGTTTTGCATCATTACAACCTTCTAGATCATTAAACTTTGAGTCGGTCAATGCTGATGTTATTTCAATCATAGCTTGAATATGTTCTTGCTTTGCCTTTATCTCTTCCAAGGTCATCGGGTTGGTGCTTGGTGGTATGTAATCATTCTCCAAATAATATGTTGCATATTCTCCAATTCCTGATAAATGCAACTTCATCCTTTTCTGCCATGTGGAGAAACTTGACTTGTTCAGCTTTGGTGCATCCCTTTTATACATCTTTGGATCTTTGCCTCAAGTACCTTTAAACTTTTGTTTCAGAGTCCAAAGCTCTAATACAAATTATAAAGTTCTGATGCCAATAGCTAACAAGATGAGAGGGGGGGGTGAATCATACAAACTTAATAATCCATAAAATCAACAAATTCAACCTTGGCAACTTAAACTTTAGCAATATAACCAAAAACTGCTAAACATGCAAACTCATAAACACATAATCATCATAACACATATAACACCAGATTTAACATGGAAACCCAAATAGGGAAAAACCACTGTGGGATTTCAGACCCACTAAGAAATATACTCTTCTAGAGTATGCTCGGTTAAAAGAAAATCTTGTTAAAGATTACAAACACATTGCTAGATGTGACCTGGCTAAGGGATTTCCCTCAGATCTGTTAGGATCTTCACTTTGTTAGAAGTGACCTTATGAAAGGATTTCAAACACTCATTTAGAATGTTACCTTGCTAGAGGGTTTACAAATAAGAATATTAAGTCCACTTAGTTAAGAGATTTTCTGTCACTTACAAAATAACAGTAATACAAATATATCTGCAACTTCACATCTAAAATGCTAAAGTAGATTCTTATTTGCTCAAAACAATCTTGTCATTGGACTTACCTTGTCCCTTTGCTGGGATCCCTACTTTGTTATTCAAAATAGGTCTTCAAGCTTCTGTGCTCTGTAATCACTATGTAGCATCTCTGTGCTTACACTTCCCCACATACATTATTCATCAACAATTCCTTATTTATAAACAATTTGCTAACTGCTTAATCTCCTTGATCACATTTCCCATGATCAATCTTAGCCATCAGATCTTCAAACTTGACCAGGTTCAATGTATCCTTCGATCTGAAAACATTTTACCTTGCCTAGGGACTTGCATTCCTTTCTTGGAACTTGCACAAGGTTATTGCGGTTCAATCTATGCTGTAGATCTTCCTCCTGATTTTCCATTGCCATAGATCATTAACAAACTTCATGCACGACATACCAATCATTTAATCAACTCTAGCTCATTAGCATCCTTAATTAAATAATGCTTCTATCCATCCAATGCGATTTGTCATAACTTGGTTGAAACTCGGTAAATACTAAACTTTACTCGGTAGACATTCCGCCTTCATTAACCGATATCGATAACCTTAGGGTTTACCGACTAGGTTCTTTGCTCGGTGACATAGTATAGTATTAACCTTACAATCAACAACATATGTAGGATATCAAAACAATCTAAACATCATGATCTCATCATTGTCTAACTCGGTAATAGTTTCCCATTGAATATCTTATTTCTCCCCTTTCTTATCACATTCTTTCTGTGTCTTTTACCGACATCTTAATTCTCTTCAAATCAATCTTCTCAAGATATGGCAACATCATACTTAATCAAAAAATCAATTTCTTGACATCAATGACAAAATAATGTTATAAAGATAGTTATCATCCTTTTTCAGTTATATCAAATAATCTCCAACAACCTTCTCAATATCCTTAATGAATATCAACATTCTCCTTATATTGAAATGCCAACAATCTTTCTTTCTACTGAAATGCCAACAAAACATTCCTTATCTGGCTGACATTAATGACTATACTCACAACAGGACTACCAGGATCAAAATATTTAGGAATCGAAACCTTTCCTAGCATAATATCTGCCAGTTGACCCATCACATGCACTATTTGCGGATTCTTCTTCTTCCTACCATGTTTTTTTAGAAATGCCTCCCTAAGTGCTTTACTGTATATAGGAATATCTTTTATTGCTTGCAAGAATGGAATTTTAACACATACATGTTTCAGTTGATGTATGATATCAAAACCTTGCTCCTGTTCTTTAAGAACTTCCTTTTCTTGCAATCTTTGGGGAAATGGTGGTAATCTTTGCTTCTGAGGTATTGTAGTTATTGGATTAGAGATTTCTTGTTCTTCTTGTACCTCAATAATAACTAGAGGAGATGGATTAGGCAGAGTTGTCTCGGATCAGAGGTGAATATCACTTATGGATAGAGAATAGGTTGGGTATTGATTAGGGTTAGTTGAATAAGCTTGTTGTTGTTGTTGCTGAGATTTAATAATAGGATTTGGCATTGGCTAAGTGGAAAACTGTGTTGGTTTAGGTGGGACAACAGTGGCTACATGAGGAGGCATTATTGCAGGTGGTTGTGGCTGTTGAATTGGCTGTTGATATCAAGAAGATTGGGTAGTCCATGGTTGACTCCCCCTCCATTGAGGAGTAGGTTGCCAATTCCCTTGAAACTGGCTCCCTTGGCCCTGAGGTGGATACCAATTTCCCTGTGGCTGTTGCCACTATGGAATTTGATTAGAAAAATGCTTCCCTTGGCCTTGAGAACCATACCAGTTTGGATAATTACCAAAATTTTGAGCATATGGTGAGTGCCATTGATTATTTGGTACATAAGAATTTCCACTATAACCAAAAAAAGAAAGTGGATATGGGGGCATACCTTGTCTTTGGAAATTTGGCCTTCTTTGAGCAACATAGAAAACTTGTTCATCCTCACCTTATATTGGCTTGAAGTCAAGAACCTCAAGATTTGCAAACATTTTATATCTGCAGTCCTTTTTCCGTTGTCTACAATGAGGGCAAAATAATGCAAGAAATGCATCAACTTTGTCATGCTTCTTCTTAGCTGAGAGTGCATCTAACTGAGTAGCCATATTGTTTATGATGTCCTCCTTAAAGTCCTTCAACAAATGGCTAAGTTCAACTTTAGAAACTACAGTACTAGATGTCGACGAAGCCACTCGTGGCTTGAAACGCCTCTTCTTTTTAGAAGCAGATCTATAATACTTCTTATAAATTTTTCCTATTTCATTCCACGTAGACCGTGTATTGTAACCTCCTCCCATAAGATCCAAAGCATCAATGCATTCATCACTGATTGCCCTCAAAAATATCAACTTGAGGGAATCTTCATTTAGAGTACTATGCTTGGACTTTTTGACACGAAACAAAAAACTTTCCAGATAATCTTCAAGACTCTCATCTTCTTTCTATGTCATTTTAAAGATATAATCCCCATGACGATCAGTGTCTCTACAATAATCTTTATACTTTGCAAGAAACAATCATTTCATCTCATCCCATGTATTGATTGTGCTAATACCCAAGCTCATAAATCATCTTAAAGATGATTCCTTCAAAGTGGCAGGAAATATTTTGAGTCTATGGGCATTTGTAGTATAATCAAAACTCCTACAGAGAACATCAAACTCAAATAGAAATGTGTCTAGATCCTTTGTCACTAATCCATAGAATTTAGGGAGGGAAGAAGCTGGAATGTTCTTGAGATTAGGATTATCATGTTGATCAGATATGGGGAACTCAAACGTTGGGTCCAAAGGTGGTGGTGGTGGATTATTTCCAGCAGGAGGTGGGTTTCCTTGCATTGGATTTGTGGGGGGATTTACTATATGAAATTCTTCTTCTGGGGGTCCAAAGAGGAATTGAAGACTACCTTCTAGAAATTCAGATTCAGGGTGGTTCAAATTCTTTGGGGTTTGATAAAGTTTAGCAAAAGGATTTATATTTGGGGAATTAATTTCTACATGATTAGGATGACTGGGTAGAAATATACCTAGAACATCTCTTCTTAGCCTATGCATGCAGGTTCATAAATGTTTTTGAATAATCAGGTATGCCAGAAAAAAAATTAACTGAAAACTGAAAAGACAATAACCATAACAGGTTCTTATTTTGACACCATCCCCAGTAGAGGTGCATAAAATGCTTAACCCAACAATAAGAATAATAACTCTAGTTGAAGTCTCAACCCGAAGTTTGGACATTCACTTGGTAAAGTCACTATTTCTATAGCTAGTGTTCATTTGATTGTCAACTCAGGGATGCAATACTTGAAATGGGTCTGCAATATATATGCACTAAGTTCTTGCAACAGCTACTCTGCATTATTGCAGCAACTAACATTATGTGGAAAGGATAAGCAGGAATTGAAACTATTGAAAGGCTACAAGAAAACTTCTGCATTAACATAAATTCATTCAAGCAATACTAGCTAAGTTCAATACTGATAAACAAAAACTACTCTGTTTTGGTTTGGCTGCAGGAATAGTCAGTGGATCTATTTCCAATGGTTGCAGGAACAGTTAATGCAAGAACGTCTACTGCAGCTAAAGAAGAAAACTAATCTTAACAAAGGCATAGGAAAAATCACCAAGTGGGGCCCCTTGGATGAGTGATTCCAGGCTTCCCAAAAACAACTCTAAGTGCTCAGAATAACATATTTTTATTCATTGTTCTTTGGAAGTCATTACATGATTCAACATAAAAAGAAACTCAAAAACACTTATAACTTTATTTTCAAAATCCTCTGCTCTGCTTTCTCTCTTTTCTATCTAACCTCTGAGAAGAGATGAAAAGCTTATTTTAAAAGAAAATATATACTTTAAAAAACACAGATCACACCGAAGAGAAGAGGCAGATAACTAATCGAGAAAGTAGATAGCTAGAGTTAAGCTCCAAAAAATGTGGATCTAAACCAAACCACAGTCATAACATACTGTGGTGGTATTTACAACACCAATTTCCACTTGAGTTAGACATCAGTAGAATCACGTGATTGCTTCTCCTATGTCATTCCTTACACTCTTCAACATCTTTGTTGTTTGATCTTTCAGTCATCTCCTTGAATATCTCTTCCTGCAATTGGCGTGATAGGCGAGTTTCCACTGCAACATCATTTATTCTCTGCACTTCAAAAGAAATAACATACAAGAACATACATACATATTTTAATTAATCAAGACATCTATTAATTTCACACATGATATTGCCTTAAACAATCCACATGGCAATAGGAATAAATAACATGGTTGCATAAATAAACTGGCAAAGACAAAACATGTTTTAATAGGTTTAGGCTAACATTTGAAATACATATAGTAAAATTTTGATACATTATTACTATTATATAAATCAAAATATGACAAAAGCTTAAGATTTCTAAGGATAAAAGTATTCCAATGTCTCAACTCATAAGAACACAACCTCCACATGAAGGTCCGGATGTCCATCCCAGTAGTGGAGGTATTCATTTGCTATTCAATTTTTTAATGTAATTATTAATATAAATAAACATCTTAAATTGTAATTGGTGTATAAATTAATGTAACCTTTTTTGTTAATATTTTAGAGCATGTAGTCAGTGGTGACCAAGTGGAGCATGATCCGGGTAGACAACATCAGGAACGTGATGTTCCCCAATCGTGTAAACAGAACCACTATTATTCATTTAAACATATTTAATTGCAATTGGTGTATTTATTAATGTAATATTTCATATTTCAACTCCAGAGGATCTAGAGGGTATTCAACATGTTGAGGTTGAGGATAGACAAAATAATTTCGAAGATCATGTGGCCCCATCAGGTAAAGAGCTCCATGGTTATGTTCTTTAAATTAATGAAATACTTGTAAAAAAAATAAAAAAATGATTTGAATTTAACCCTTTTCTTTGTTATTGTAGAGGACCCCCCTTTGCATCGGTGTCCTCGTCCTTAGAAGATGACTAGGCATACATCGAGATCACGAGAAGAGGGCAGAACAAATGAAGAGTGGGGAAGTGATGAAGAAAACAATGGTCCACTTAGACTTTTCATAGCTTCAAAAAAAGAAGAAAAAGAAATGATTGTAATCTACATTATTTGATGATGACTGATTTTTATGTGTTAATGAATGTAATTGTGTGCTAATGAATGTTCATGAATGATATGTGTTAATTAATATTGATGAATGTTGCGTGTTAATGAGTATTAATGAATGTTTTGTGTTATTGAACATTATGTGATAATGAATGAATGTTATATTTTATTAATAGATGAAACAATGAATGAATGTTATATGTTAACGAGGAATTTAGAGTGATGTTAGGGGGGGAAGGGCCAAATGAGCTTCCACCTTCATGCAGTTGGCCCTGTTAAGTAGAGAATATTAAACTATTCTCAAAACCAAGTGAAGCTCAATAAGATAACACACTTTTCAATATTTCATTGTGTTGCATAGTTAATCTTATTGAATAATATATATTAAATCTTAATTGCAGGCTCCAACAGAGACAACACGAACAACAACACCACAAGTAAGTGGTTTATTTTTTAAGTTTTTTTTTTCATGATAATCTGGGAAGGTTCATCTGCAGTGTTATGTGTAACTGTGAAGGTGAGAAATTTATATTTTTTGTGATTCTGACATTTATTTTTTGTTCCAGGTGGATGACTTGGAAGAGGTGAATAATTACTATCAAAACAGGGGTCGCTTTGATGAACTCACATTCGTGTTTGTGATGAGCAACAACACTGGAAGGAACTTACATATTTATATATTCAAGATGATGAATATGATAATTTTTCCACTACTATCATGAACCATTATCCAGAGGCATGGGATCATATGCAATTCAAATATGTTGTAGTTAAAGTGGCAAAGGTTGAATTGTACTACAAAGCTATACACTTTTATTTGCAAGAACACCCAGATCTTATTAATGACCTCTTGAATGTCCTTGCCCTTAGAGTAGACCACACACTAGTGGTTGACATCATGTGTAAAGTATGGCTCTAAAATCTTTTTTTTGTTACTGTTTTTAGGATTACCGAGATGTCTTTCACTTGGGTATTAATTTTTTCTAGATGTTCTCTTTAGCAGCTATTTGGTTTGGAAAAATTTCATGAACTTTTGTTCTGTTGTATTTGTTATCCACACTGGACATCTCTGTCTTGTGAAGTTGTACATGGTTGCAGTATAGAGAAACAATGTAGTTTATGGTAATGAGGCTTTGAATGTAATTTATGTAGAAGAGGAAGATTATGATAAGCTTTGATAATCTATAGATATGCATGATAAATTTGATCAGATAGGACTTTCTTAGAGGGTGAGAGGAACTTCTCTATTGGTTCTTTCATTTAAGTTAAAGTGGGATGTAATTTAGCATTTGAATAGTTTTCTAATGATCTTCAATTTCAATTAGGTTGAGAAACATGAACTTCTTGAATTCCGGTTAAAGGATTTTCTATAGCGAATTTTCGAGGAGGCAAATGATTCTTGAATTTTGTCTGGTTATATTTATTGCTTGCTGAAAATTATGAAATGCTTACTTATAAATGTTTATGAAGTTGTGCCTGTATAAATTAAAAGTATGATTCCTTGATGAAGATTTCTTCTAAAAATACCTGATTTAATTATATTAGATCAACAACAGACCAGTGCCTTCATCCCTTACTTATTTCATACTATTTCAAATTGAAAGATCCTACATATAACCATGGAGACAGTTTTAATAACTTGTTTTCAAAACAAGACCATCACATCAAAAGCATCTATATGGATTGTAATTGAAATATAAAATGTAGTTAGTCTTATTGAATTTTAAGTCTACTCTAAAAGACCAATAAGACATTTTGAAACTTGCCAACCAACCTTTCAAACTGATGCTCAAATTGGAAATTAGTCTCAATCATAATAGCATAAGATAGAACATTGACACAATCTAATAAAATGGATTTATCACATGGAACTAATCAATCAATTGAAAAGCATATACCATTCAGAATGAAGAACACTTGAAATTTATATTGAAAATAGATAATCAAACTAGTTGATTTCAATACGTATCATCCATCAACTTTGATATTTCTAGAAAACAAACTACATAAGTGTTGTATAAAATTGTCTTGATAAGATCATAAAACTTGAGGTTTCTCCCCCACTTGTTCCAAAAGATCCTCCATTTATAGATGATGATTTAGTTTGGAAGTGAAAGGGCAATACCCTTTCATTAAAACTAAAACTAACAAAAACTAACTAAAAACTAACTTCCTAAAAACCATCTTTACAATATGAACATATTATAAAAACATAGAAAAACATGACTCTGGGCTCCAACTTAGACATCAGGTCTGGTTTCCCAGCATTTTGCTGCAAATCTGGATATGCTCCAAGTACTTCTCTGACTTATATGTTTCTACATCATGGTTGATATCCCTAACAATGACTTCTAGCCTAACAAAGTTTTCCATCTATTTCACAGTCTCTTTCAATTGAATTCCATGAATTTTGGCAATATCAAGGGTGGCATTAAGAAGACTGCGACATTCTGAGATCCATACATCTTTATCCTTTATCTCACCCTTCTGATCAGCTAACTATGGGAAACCATGCTGAACAATGTTATTGCATTCATCATATTCAAATTGTAATTGTTCATCAAATTTATTGTGTTTAGCCAACAACCTCTTTATTTTTTCAATTTCTTTTGTTTCCACTTTGGCCATTGTTTTATCATGCAATCTTGTTCCCAATCTATTTGAAATTCTGTTGTGTGAAACTGCATTGTCCATGTTCTTTTGAAACATTGTCCAAAATTCTTTCAAAAAGCCTTGGAAATCCTCAAATCTTTTAGTTAGCAATACAGCAGCAATATATGCCCCTCACACTTTGCATCTGTTTTAATATCCTTTTATTTTATTTCTGCAACTCCTCACATTTTTTCTTCTATTGAGATCTATCCAGAGTAAGAACCGTTGGCACCTATTGCCCACTTCTCCTTAGCATGTCTTCATAAAACGCCTTGTACTGGTTCCTCTCCCTCACTACTCTGACCATCTGTGCTTTATTGAATTTTTGAAATATCCACTCTGATATCAGTAGAAACAATTGGATCAATTTCACCAACTTTTAGTTTCATCATATGGCCAAAGGCCTTGTCAACATCAATGATCTTTGGTCTCTTGTGGGGAGGGTACAGATCCCATAACCTCAAAGATTCCTCATCCTGATCAAATTTTGAACCAATAAATACATCATTTACACCTTGTATATCCAATTTAAATTCCTTATTTTTTGAATGCAATAAACTATCAAAGATAAAAGAAGGACTGAGGTCCCATCCGGGAAACAAAATCACCCCAGCCTCTATAAGCAATTGCCTCCCCTTTTTAGGGGTCATTGTGGTTATCTTTGCATCAATTTCCTCTTTTAATTTTTTTAACAACCCAACCTCATTATTAGGCATTATGTTGGGAATAGAGTCCCTCAATTTCTTCCCTTTAAAATTTTGCAAGAATGTTTTAAATTATTTGGAATGAATAAAAACATCATCAGCAACAAAAGTAGAAAACTCCTCTAACCGAGAGTTAGCATGAAATTCTAATGTTGTCTCTATTTGGACCTGCATGTCTAGCTCTTCTTCCTTCTCTGACACTTGCCATCTAGAGACAACTGCATTCTCATCAGATTCACTTTCTGCCTCCTCTTCCTTAGTTTCAATTTCGTTGAGTCTCCATCTCTTTTCTTCCAGTTCATTATTCAGTTGATCAATTACCTCTTTGGCCTCTGCATCCTCCATGTAGATAACTTCCCAAGTTATGGCTCTTCTTGCAAGACTGAATGTATCCTTCAGGATCATAGTTTTTCCTGGCATAATGCTCATACAAATTGTATTCTTCTATCATCTGCTTATCAATTATTTCATAATATTTGGTTGACACTATGGTGAAATCACCAAAACTCAGCGTCCCAAGCAAGAAGGCTTGCTTATGCATATCTGCAAAATGTTTAGCATTGGACACACTCAATTGCCTCACAATCTCTAGATAAGCTATTATATCCAGTACTAGTTTTGGTAGCATGTAGGGGCTCCCCTCAAATCCATATACTCTAAAACATATATAATCCTTATTCACAAACCAGTCCCCCCAGTTATGATCAACAATGTGTCTTTCATCATAATCCTTGGGTCTTAGGAACCTCTTGATCTCGTCAGAGATAGACCCTTCACACGAAATCCCATACATTCGGTACAATGGCATCACGATAAGTTCTTCAAACTTAATATAGTCGGATCTCATATATCGAGAATCCCAAAGAGATGTCCACAATTGGATGGGCTTCTCCTCACCTTCCCTATTCTTGGTATTTAATTTTAGGCCCTCAGGCCAAAAACCCTTTACATATCCATAAAATAACACTAGATGCATCGATAGTGAATAAAATTTGAAATTGGGATGATTATCCCTAAGGTTTAAAAAACCTTTGTGCAACCTCTCCACTGGATATGTTGCATAGTCAAAAGGCCTAGGTTCATACATTTGTATATCAGAGGCTAACACCAGTGGCCCAGTCCTTGCTAGATCAAGCAACTCCACCCCTCCTACTTTCCCACATGACATATATGTGTACTGCAAGTAGTGTTTGAACAAATGAATGCTGAATGGTGGCCCATCTTCCTCTATTAATTTTCCTTCCTGCCTCTTGTGAATGGAAAATTTCTAGCCGGTATATGTAGTGTCCATTCTGAGGTATTCTTCCTCCGATTCCCCAAAGGACAAGGGCTTATAAGGACTGGGGTCTAAATTGAAAACCTCATTTATGGTACCCGTAGAAAATCTAATAAATGCTTCCCCATTTGGGAGCTGAATGCACCTCTTCACGGAATTATAATTCCTCACCAAAACCTCTTGCAATCTTATGTTTACAAAAACATTGGGGACTATTAGTTTACCTAAATTTGTCATCTAAGGATTGCAGAGAAACATCTCCTTGCTCCTTCTCAAATAGTGGAACATAAACAATTCATGTCTCCTTACCTTGGTCCAGACATCTTCGACCTCTCTGTACTTGTCTTCTAATTGGTCTCTCCCCGGCAAGTGCTGCTTCAACCTTTTGGATTTTGGGTCGGGTGTCTGCATTTGGTCTATCATGTCTTGGTTTAACTTCCTGACTAGACGCACCTCTTCAGTTTTTCCTTTCTTCTCCTTAGAGTCAGGGCTCTTGGCTGCCCTCTTCTTTCCTATTGAACTTGAAGCTTCCATTTCTGAAATTACAATCCTTTGCTCTATTTTTCAAAGGCACAATGTGTTCTATCTATGTATTCTTCTTTCACCAACACAGTATTTAGACAAGGCAATTTCTAGTTTCATCATATTCTCTTGCAATAATGAACTTCTCATCAAATTTGGCTCATGCGAACCATAGATGCATATCTACTACAAGTATTAAATAGAAGACTTTTAAAATTTTCAGTTTTGAATTCTGATATGACAACGACTCCTCGGCATATGTCTCCCTGATGAATATTTCCCTTTTGGCGCTCTCTGAACAACCCTTTATCTGCTTTGACATCTTACTTTCTCTTATCGGGATACCCTAAGACGATGACTCCTTTTCCTTTGATAGTTTTGATACTTAATATAAGTACAGATCCAATAGCCAACAAGATGAGAGGGGGGGGGGTGAATCATACAAACTTAATCATCCATAAAAACATTAGATTCAACCTCAGTAACATATATATCAGTCATATAACCAAAACTGTCAAACATGCAAACTCAAAAGCATATGAACAATATAAACCT
The DNA here is from genome assembly GCF_030272615.1 of Cryptomeria japonica. Classification (NCBI taxonomy): domain Eukaryota; kingdom Viridiplantae; phylum Streptophyta; class Pinopsida; order Cupressales; family Cupressaceae; genus Cryptomeria; species Cryptomeria japonica. Next base: position 771,520,751 of record NC_081408.1, read on the forward strand.
CATAACACCAGATTTAACGTGGAAACCCAAATAGGGAAAAACCACTGTGGGATTTCAGACCCACTAAGAAATATACTCTTCTAGAGTATGCTCAGTTAAAAGGAAATCCTGTTAAAGATTACAAAACACATTGCTAGATGTGACCCGGTTAAGGGATTTCCCTCAGATCTGTTAGGATCTTCACTTTGTTAGAAGTGACCTTGTCAAAGAATTTCAAACACTCAATCAGAATGTCACCTTATTAGAGGATTTACATATAAGACTGTGAAGTCCACTCGGTTAAGATATTTTCTGTCACTTTCACAAAATAACAGTAATACAATCTATTTGCAACTTCACATCCAAAATGCTAAAGCAGATTCCTATTTGTTCAATACAATCTAGACATAGAACTAATCTTGTCTATCTGCAGGGCATCAATACTCTATTATTCTAACAGGTCTTCAAGCTTCTGTGCTCGGTAATCACTATGTAGCATCCCTGTGCATACACTTGCCTGCATGCATTGTTTATCAATAGTTCCTTATTTATAAACAATCTTCTAACCGCTTAATCTCCTTGATCACATTTCTCATGATCAGTCATAGCCATCAGATCTTCAATCTTGTCCAGGTTCATTGTATCTTTCGATCTGAAAACATTTTACCCTACCTTGGAACTTGCACATTCACCTTGGAACTTGTGTTAGGGTAATGTGGTTCAATTTGAGCTGTAGATCTTCTTGCCGACTTTCCATTGCCTTAGATTTGTTAACAAACTTCTTCCACAACTTGCCAATCATTGATCTGCTCCATCTCATCAACATCTTTCATTAAATATCACATGTAAATATTAAATGCATTTTGTTATAGCTCGGTTACAACTCGGTGAATACTAAACTTTACTTGGTAAACATTCTGTCTTCATTAACCGACTGCGATAACCTTAGGGTTTACCAACTAGGTTCCTTAGGGTTTACTGACTAGGTTCTTTGCTTGATAACATAGTATAGTATTAACCTTTACATTTTACAACATATGTATGATGTTAAAACAATATAAAACATCAAGATCTCATCATTGTCTGACTCGGTAGAGTTTCCCATTGAATAACTTATCCCCTTATTCATCATATTCTTTCCTGTGTCTTTACCAACTTCTTTATAATCTTCATATCATATTTCTTAAGATATGGCAACATCATACTAAATTAGAAAACCAATTTCTTGACATCAATGACAAAATAATAATATCAAGATAGTAAAACATCTTTTATCAGTTATGTCCATAATCATCAACAACCTTCTCAATATCCTTGTAACTTTGCCAACAATCTCCCCCTTTGGCATTGATGGCACAACCAATTGATTTGACCTTTAAAAATTTGGATTGTTGTGATTTTGAAATGCTGAAATGCTCTCCCCCATACATCAGACTTCTCTTCTGTTTTCAGTCTTTATTTCAATCTGTAGTCTTTTCTCAGTTTTCTCAGGTCTTCTACCCTTTTTGGTAGATCTTCTCCTTCTTGGTCTTCTCCCCCTGGGTAGGTCTTCTCCTTCTTGGTCTTCTCCCCCTTTGACAACAATGCCAAAAATAATAGAACTAAAACACAATTTCTTTCTGTAAGAAGTTATTTCCTGCTGTGTGTATCAACTGAGTCTTGGTTAGAGCATTTGTTTACAATTCCTATTCCCTGTATCATTTTCTGTATTATCCTAGTATTATTTCCAATACACTTTCAGAAAAACATTCTAAAGTGTATCACTCTAGCATCAACTCTCCAAAAGATATTCAATAGAGTCATCGAAGTGATGCTTTCACTGAACTCGGTTAGTGAGTAAAAGATAGGGGTACGACCCCTAACTTACTTCTGAGATATTCAAAAGTGTCCTTTGGTAGTGGCTTGGTGAAGATATCAGCTATCTATTCCTTTGTGTTAACATATTCCAACACCACTTTCTTCTCTTGAGCTTCTTCTCTAAGATAATGATATTTGATAGATATGTGCTTTGTCTTAGAGTGCATAACAGGATTCTTTGAAATATTAATGGCACTAGTATTGTCATAGAATATAGTTACTGGCTCGGTAACTCTCTCATTTATACCTTCCAACAGTTGTTTGATCCATGCAATGTTGGTACAATTCAGTGCTGCAGCAACATATTCAACTTCGGTTGTTGACTGAGAAACACATCCTTGATTCTTGCTAAGCCAACTCACTAGTCTTTCTCCTAAGAAGAAAACTCCTCCACTTGTGATTTTTCTGTCATCAATGTTGCTCGCCCAATCAGCATCAATATAAACTTTTAGATCAAAATCATTTCCTTTCTGATATACTAAGCCATAATCTTTAGTGCCTTTCAAGTATCTAAAAATTCTTTTGATTGCTGTCATGTGTATTTCCTTAGGATCTGCAGAGAATCTTGCAACAATACCTACTGCATGTGCTATATTTGGTTTGCTGTGAACAACAAACTGTAGTTTTCCAATCATGGATTGGTAGAGTGTCTCATCAATAGATGCAGATTCATCATTCTTTGATAGTTTACAGTTGGTAGTGATAGGAGTACTTACTGGCTTTGAATCCTCCATTCCAAATTTCTTCAAGATTTCCTTTATGTATTTGGATTGAGTAATGAAAATCTCATTTTTCATTTGCAGTATCTACAAGCCTATAAAATACTTTATCTCACCGATTAATGACATCTCAAATTCTTTGCTCATTTCATTTCCAAAATTCTTGCATAAAGAGTCATTTCCACAAAATATAATATCATCAACAAATATGGCCGAGATTAGTATTCCATTTACATCATTCTTCATGTACATGTTGTTCTCACTTGTCCTTATAAAACCAATCTTAATCAAATAAGAGTGCAATCTTTCATACCATGCTCTAGGTGCTTGTTTCAGACCATATAAAGCTTTGTTCAATTTACATACCTGATCTTTATTATTGTCATCAACAAATCCTTCAGGTTGTTCAATGAAAACTTCTTCTTCTAATATTCCATTCAGAAATGCAGACTTGATATCCATTTGATATACCTTGAAGTTTTTGAAAGCAGCATATGCCAACAATGTTCTAACTCCTTCAAGTCTAGCAACAGGTGCAAAAGTCTCACCATAATGAATTCCTTCTTCTTGGGCATAACCTTTGCAAACCAATCTTGCCTTGTTCCAAATGACCTCACCTTTCTCATTTAACTTGTTTCTGAAGATCCACTTTGTACCGATTACATTTTTGTCCTTCGGTCTTGGAACCAGTGTCCATGTGTCATTCTTCTTGTTTTGATCAATCTCTTCAATCATAGCATTTATCCAATCTTCACTGTTAAATGCCTCCTTCACTATTCTCGGTTCAAATTCAGATATCAAACATGTGTTCTATCTCAGTTTGTTCCTTGTCATCACTGGATCATCCTTATCTCCTATAACTTGACTTGGTACATGTTGTCTTCTAACATACTTAGCTAATACAGGCTCGGTAGGCTCTGTATGATCTTCTTCACCACTCAGTAACTGGATATCTTCTTCATTTTCTTCAACAGTTATCTCGGTAGGACTTCTTGGTTGCAAATAGACAAATTCATCATAGTCTTCTAGTTCTTTGGAATTCCGTTCATCAGTTCTTTCTGCAAATTCATCAATTTTCACATTTGCACTTTCTACTATTTTGTTAGATGATTTGATCAGACATTTAAAATGCTTTGCTTCTAGAAGAATATCCTAGAAATGTTCCTTCTTTACTTTTCTGATCAAACTTGCCATTTCTATCATCTTTATGAATATAGCATTTACTTCCAAAGATCTTAAAGTAACTTACATTAGGTTTCTTGCCATACCAAATTTCATAAGGTGTCTTCAAAGTACCTTTCTTTATCTCTTCATGCGCGTTTTTAAGAGCATAATTAAGGAAATTATAGAAAAATTATGTGCTAACATATATTGCACTGTCTAAAAAGGATAATATTTACAAGGATGCAATGGAAACTAGTTCTCAATCAGATGATTGTGAACTTGCAGAGGAATTGCTGGTGTATTTTGTGAAACAGGTATTTTGTGGAACGAGTTAGAGGTTGTCCAAGAAGAGAAATCCAAGGAGAAAGAAGAGAAAGATCTTGTTTCTCAATAGGTATGCATTTTGCTTAATTGAGCCTCAAGGAGCACTTGTTCTACTCTACTGACGATTTTTAAAAATTCAAATAAATATGTGCCTATTTTTTCAATAGAATATAGCATTTTAAGAGCATAATTAAGAAAATTATAGAAAATAGCTTGCACATTTTTTAGAGCATAATTAACTAAATTATAGAAAAATAGAATTTTTCAGGAAATTATAGAAAAAATATGTGCTAACATATTGCACTGTATAAAATGGATAATCTTTACAAGGATGCAATGGAAACTAGTTCTCAATTGGGTGATTGTGAACTTGCAGAGGAATTGTTGGTGTATTTTGTGGAACAAGTATACAAATGGTAAAACATATAGTTAGTTGTTCTCTCTCACAGGATAAAGTATATTTTTAATTTTCATTTTGGATTGGGGCATTGAAATGGGGCTTACTTTTGCATTTGGAACTGTAGGGCAAGAAAGAATACTTTGTTTCATGCTTGTTCATATGCTATGACTTGATCAGAGTAGATGTGGCTTTGGAACTTGCTTGGATGAATAATATAATTGACTTTGTGTTTCCATACCTACTTCAGGTTCTTGATATACTCTGATGATTCTGTGAATATTTTAAGTTTCTCTTTAATAAACATTTTAAATCTTTTGTAGAAATAAATATGTGCCTATTTTGTTTACAAAATATGTATGCTCAGCTTCTTCCCCTTTGCTTTGCCAGCACCTCCAATGCCTGGCATGGGAGTGGGCATGGGAGGTTTCTTTCAGCCAAGTATGAGTGTAATGGTAATTTCTCCCATGCCAGCTTATGGTATGCCACCTATGGGTGGCTATTGATGGGATTGAAGAACTTAACGTGGGACACAATTCTTCAATCATACATGGTTTTTTGAGGTTGATCTTCGAGTGGAAAGATTAGATTATCAAATTGCTTTTATCATTATTTGGTTGGTTGATACAAAATAATTAATCTTTAGTATTATCGTATTGGTCAATCAGTTCAAATCTTTCCATCCACCAAGCATTCGACACCCGAACCATTGCATGATTAGATTGTCAAATTGTTTTTATTATTGTTTGGTTGGCTGATACATAATAATGAATCTTTAGTATTATCGTATTGGTCAATAAGTGCAAACCTTTCCATCCACCAAGAATCCAATGAGGATGTTGTATGTCCGACAACATCCTCATCAAATAAGCAGTGAGAGGGTGTTGGAATTTCGATGCCCACCCAATTTATTCCGATGACTATTGAGTTTTGCCAACGGCTAAGCGATGAGGGGGCATCAGAATTCTAATGCCCACCCAATTTATTTCGACGACTATCAAATTTTGCTGATGGCTAAGCAGTGAGGGCGCATCAAAATTGTGACACGCACCCAACTTATTCTAACTACTTATCAAGTTTTGTCGATGCCCGGACCGTCACACATACAACATCCTCATCGGTGCGGATGACCTCGTAGCCGTCGAACATCCGATGGCTAAACCGTGATGGGGCCATCTAAATTCAGACGCCCGAACCATCGCACATATAGTATCCTCATCAGTGCGGATGTCCTTTCGACGACTACACAGGGACAAGGTCATCTGAATTCAGATACCTGAACCGTCGCACATACAAAATCCTCATCAGTGTGGATGCCCAGGTTGCTGTTGGAATTCTGATGACTTATTAAATTTTACCGATGGCTAAGAAGTAAGGGGGCTATCAGAATTCCAATTTATTCTGATGCCTTAGCCATTAGAACATTACCTGCAAGGCGTTGGAATTCTGACGACTTATCAAGTTTTACCGATAGCTAAGCACAGTCATGGCCATCATCAGAAGAGTCTTTGACTCTGTCAAAATTTTGATGGTGTTGAGCACCATTGGAATGTCCGACTACAAGTTTTCGACAACATTGCTTGTTGGCAGTCCGAAAAATTATAGTCAGAATCCCGATAAACTTCCATTGGAATTTGAGGACAAATGTACTAGTGGTTGAAAGTGAAAATGTAAAGGTTGATGATATCCTTGGGAAGGAGACCAGAGAATGCAGTTATGATGATGGTCAACATGTTGTTTTGACTCCTATTTAGCCTGAAAAACCTAAGCAGAGTGATCTAGTAGAGATTGTTAATTCGGATGTTGCTACTATAGGTGAAGAAGTATAGGAACTTGAGAATCAGAATAGACAGAGGACTCTGAGGTATGTAAGATTGAATCATTTTGAAAATCAGATTATTGGTGACAAGAATAAATGTGTGATGACTAGAAGAAGGTTAGCTACTAAAGAAGTATGTTTGATTTATAAAGTTGAACCTAAACATGAAATTTGGATGAGAGCTATGGAAGAAGAACTAAATTAGATTGAGCAGAATAATACTTGGGAACTTGTGCCTAGATCTAAGTATAAGAATGTTATTGGTACTAAATGGTTATTGAGAAATAAATTTAATGAAGCTAGTGAAGTTGTCAAAAATAAAGCTAGACTAGTCTGTAAAGGATATTCACAAAAAGAAGGAATTGATTATGAGGAGGCTTTTTCTCTTGTTTCCAAACTTACAGCTATTAGATTGTTGCTTGCTTATGCTTCTTATAAAAATTTCAAGGTATATCATATGGATGCCAAATTAGCCTTTTTGAATGGTGATTTAGAGGAATAAGTTTAACATTGAATAGATTGATAGATTTTCATTGTCAGATGATGGAGATATGGTATGTAAGTTGAAGAAAGCTCTTTATGGACTGAAACAAGCTCCTACAGCTTGGTATGGTAGACTAGACAAATACTTGTTGAAATTGGGATTTACTAAAGGTGTTGCTTAGAACAGTAATCTGTATTTCAAGATTGAAAATGATAGCATCCTAATTATTGAAGTCTTTGTTGATGATATTATCTTTGGTGGTGATGATGACTTGAGCAAGAATTTTATTGGTGATATGCAGAAAGAATTTGAGATGTCTATGATTGGTGAGATGAAAATTTTCTTAGGTTTGTAGATTGCACAAAAAAGAAAAGGTATATTCATATCTCAAACTAAGTATGTGAAGGAATTGTTGAAGAAGTTTGGGTTAGATGACTCCAAACCAGTTGGAACTCCTATGATGACTGGTTGTAAATTGTCTAAAAATGATGAATCTGCAAAAGCTAATTAGAGTATGTACAGATCTATGGTTGGTGGACTACTATATCTTACTCAAACTAGGCCTGACATTATGCATGTTGTGTGTATGGCTGCTACATATCAAGCTGATCCGAAAGAGAGTCATGTCACTGTTGTTAAGAGGATATTCAGATATCTAAAGGGAACTATGGATTATGGTTTATGGTATCCAAGGAATGATGATTTCATGTTGTGTGCCTACACTAATACTGATTAGGTTGGTGATGTAGATGACTAGAGGAGCACTACCGATGGAGCATTCTTTTTAGGTAAGAAGAAGGTTTCATGGGATAGCAAGAAACAAGATTCAGTGTCCTTATCTACTGTTGAAGCTGAGTACATTGTTGCTGCTAGTAATTGCACTCGGGTAGTTTGGATGAAGAAAATGTTGAAAGATATTAGAGCTATTCATGATGAACCTATTGTTATATATTGTGATAACTCTAGTGCTATAAAAATGTCAAAAAATCCGGTGCAACATTCAAAAACTAAGCATGTGTCAATCAAATGTCATTACTTGAGAGAGCAAGTCAATGAAGAAAAGGTGTTAATCTTATGAAGATTTGGTTAATAATGAGAGGGGGGGGGTGAATTAGTATTAACAATAACTTAAACTTTGAATCTAAATCCAACTAAAATATGAAACTTCTCAATCAGATTTGCAAATACCATTTATCATAATTGTCAACATCTTTATCTCTTGATCAATCCTACCAATTTGATCATTTAACCAATCAATCTTATAAATCTGATCAAGTCCTTAATCATTTCATATAAGTACCGGTAATCTCTGATAAATTATAAATAATATATCATAACCGATATCTCATAAATAATGCATGTAAACATAAACATCATAAAAAGATATTCCACACATAAACACCAAGATTTTTGATGTGGAAACCCAAATGGGAAAAACTATGATGGGAATTGGTACCCACAATAATTTGTACTCTTTTGGAGTATGCCTTGTTAGGAGCTTAGCTCAATTAAGAGCTTACAATATGCCCGGTTAGGAGCAGACCTTGTTAGGAGTCACTCGGTTAAGGGATTTGCCTATCACTCCAGCTAGGAGCTTAATGATCTATTAGGATCAACCTAGTTAGAGGATTTAAACACTCTTTTGTGAGCTACCTTATTAGGGGACTTAGATGATAAAGGCCTGTTAGGACCTACCCGGTTAAGGGATTTAAGCTATTGTAACTGTTAGGGAACAATAGTGAAAGATGATCTGTCACTTTGTACTTTCAACTTGCTAAATCAGATCCAGTTTTGCTTCACAATCTGCAACACTTAGGAAAATCTCTATCTTCTCTGGGATGGCTTAACTCATTCTCCAAATGCCACGGACACATAAAATATCAGTTGTGTCACCCTAAATAGCCACAACAAATAAGTCGGCCATAAAACCTAATTACACCTTGAATTTACAATACAGACCATAAAAGATTAATATACAGATCCTTACAACAAATTACAATACAATATCAACCATTAATTATCCATAATGCATCACAAAAATCCGATTTGTACAAAAGTCAAACCCTTAGAACATTTCGCTAAGAACTTTGCACATTCCCAAGAAATTGTACCATCTTCCACACCAAAATACATTTCAAATCATTCACACGGGTTGTGTCGTGTTATCTTCTTCTTGTAGATTCACCACCAATCACCGTCAAATCAAAAATCATTACCGGTTGAGTGAATTCATCACAGATCCTAAAACCCTACTAAAACCTTAGCACAATTCCATCAAAATTTCAAAACATGCCTTCCGGTAATCAACATAGGATGAGGTTCAAGTCACCTACACAAATCCATCACAAAATCTTATGTCTCAAACCACAAGTTTCCAACCATCACCAATTTGTCGATTCCATCAAAATCTTTTCTTTTACCGATTGAAGTCCTAATTCTTAGTCCTGTCGGTAAACACCGTCAGACTTACAAATTCTAAATCCAGTAGACCAAATTACTTATCCAACAAGTTAGACATAAAATTTCATCTATAAACATAATCAAACATTAATTAACATAGGTTGTCAGCAATGACAACACTAATACCTGATCATAACATGATCATTCCTCTATCGGTACAGTCAACAACTCATCTGCATCAATTATGCCAAACATGCCAACAATCTCCGCCTTTGGCATTGATGGAAACACCAATCAGATATACAATCATATATGCCAATCATCTGCATCTGTTGGTCATCTCTTTCTTTTCTTCTCCTCAAGCCTGATCATCAAATTTCTTTTTCTTCTCTTATAACTAATTATCTGATCTCTTTTTCTTCTCCCCCTTTGACAACAATGCCAAACAAAAATTCATCACTTGACTTCAATCTAATTAGAGTTATATATCAGAGCCGCTCCCCCTACGGAGTAGCTCACATCTTCATCAATCCTTAGTGAAGAAGAAACATGAAATCTACAGGATTGACGCAACTTCAGCATCATAGTTCTTCTGGTGTAGGGGTCTAACCCCTAATTTACTTCTAAGAAACTCAAAATTAGTATTTGGAAAGGGTTTAGTAAAGATATCAGGTAACTAATCTTTACTTTTCACATACTCCATCTTTTCTTGCTTCTCTTGAACTCTTTCCCTTAAGAAATGATACTTCAATTCTATATGCTTGGTTCTTGCATGAAGTACATGAATCTTGGAATTATTTATTGCAATCGTATTGTTACAATAGAAAGTCAATGTTTCAAACATATCTAGCTTGAATCCTTTTAGCACATGTCTCATCCATATGGCCTGCGTGCAATTAATGGATGCAACAACATACTTAGCTTCAACTATAGATTGAGAAACACAAGTTTGTTTCTTGCTTGTCCATGCTACAAGTCTTCCTCCAAGTATAAAAGCTCCACCGGTTGTTCTTTTCCTATCATCCATATTGTCTGACCAATCGACATCAGTAAAAACATCTAAAGTGAAATCTCCTTTGCAGGGATACCATAATCCATAGTCTAATGTTCCTTTAAGATATCAGAAAATCCTCTTAACAACCATCAAGTGACTTTCTTTGGGCTCTTTTTGGAATCTTGCAACTAACCCAATAGCATGAGCAATATCTGGTCTACTATGTACAACATAATTTAGTTTACCAATCATAGATTTGTATACTTTTTCACTAACATTAGGTGAATCATCCCGCTTTGTCAACTTGAAACCTATTGCCATCGGTGTTCCTACCGGTTTGCAGTCTTCCATGCCAAAAGTCTTCAACGCCTCTTTAATATAGTTGTTTTGACAGATAAAGATACCACCATCCATTTGTTGAATCTATAATCCAATTAAGAACTTTATTTCACTGATTAGAGACATCTCGAATTCCTTTTTCATCTCATCAGCAAAATCTATACTCATATTATCTTTTCCACCAAAAATTATGTCATCTACAAATACTTCAGCTATTAGCATCTTGGCTCCATTAGTTTTTAGATAAATATTACTATCCTCACTAGTATACTAGAATCCAATATTGATCAAATGTGCATGTAACCTCTCATACCATGCTCTTGGTGCATGCTTTAGACCATACAAATCTTTATGCAATTTACATACCATCCTTATCATCAATCAAGTAAAAACCATCCAGTTGTTCAATGTAAACTTCCTCTTCAAGAATTCCATTCAAAAAGGTTGACTTAACATCCATTTGGTAGACTTTGAATCCCTTATATGAAGTAAATACCAGCAACATCCTTACTCCTTCCAATCTCACAACGAGTACAAAAGTTTCACCATAGTCTTCACCTTCTTCCTATGCATATCCTTTGTAGACTAACCTTGCCTTATTTCTTACCACTTTTCCATCTTCATTTAACTTATTCCTAAAGACCCATTTATTTCTTATCACATTCTTGTCTTCCGGTCTAGGAACAGGTGACCATGTCTAATTTTTCTCTATTTGATCTAATTCCTCATTCATTGCTTTCACCCAGTCATCATCCTTGAGTACTTCCTTAACTGTTTTGGGTTCCATTGTAGAGATTAAACAAGAATTTTCTCTAATCTTCCTCTTATCCTACACACTTGTATTCTTATCACCAATTATCTGGTCCTGAGAGCGATTCATTCTCACATATCTAGGTATAGTCTATGTTGGTTCTGCATCTTCCTCATAGGATTCACTAGTCAAATCACTGCTTCCTTCATCACTGTTATCGCTTACCAGTTGAGAACCTAATACAACATTTTCTGGTTGATCATTATTCTATGCTTCTAGTTAAAAGATCACCAGTCTTTCTTCATTATCATCTTTTTCAGGTTTAGACCTACTTGATCCTTCAGATTTACTTGACAAATCATCCACCTTTACATTAACACTTTCAACAATTTTCTTAGTTATCTTATTATAGCATTTATATGATTTTCTCTTAGAAGAATAACCAAGAAATATTCCTTCATCAGATTTTGCATCAAACTTTCCAGTGTAGTTATCCTTTTTAATAAAACATTGACTTCCAAAGATTTTGAAATAACTAACATAGAGAGTTTTATCATGCGATAGCTCATAAGGTGTCTTATTTTTATCCTTCTTTATAAGTATCCAGTTTAGTATGTACACAACAATACTCGCCACTTCTTTCCAAAACATCTTAGGCAGATTACCTTGTAGTAGGATTGTTATAGCAACATCAACAATTGTTCTGTTCATCCTTTCTGCTACACCATTTTTCTATGGTGTCCTTGAATCAGAAATATGTCTCTTGATACCCTATTCATCACAATACTTGACAAATTCATCAGACGTGAATTCTCCTCCTTGATCAAATCTTAAACATTTCAAGTTTTTACCCATCTCAATCTCAATTAGAGCTTTAAATGCTTTGAATTTACTAAAGGCTTCAGATTTCTCCTTTAGGAATGTAACCCACATCATCTTAGAATAATCATCAGTAAAAAGCATGAAATATCTATCACCAAAATAGCTTTTTGTTCTCCTAGGACCATAGAGATTAGTATGAACCAAATCCAAAATATTTTTAGACGAACACTTATTTCTCTTAAATGAAATAGAGGTCATTTTACCAATTTGACAGTCTTTACATATCACATTATCCGGCTTAACAATATATGCTAATCCTGTCACAACACTAAACTTTCTTACCTTCACCAAGAAATCAAAATTCATATGACAACATCTCTTGTGCCATAACTAGCTATCTTCCACTTTTGCAACTAGACAACTAGAGACATTAGCATTTAAATGAAATAAGTTACCTCTTGTTTGTTTTCCTATAGCAATCAGTTCACCATTTCCTCCAAGAATTCTATAGATTCCACCATTAAACTCAAGCAAATAACCTTTATCATTGAGTTGTCCAAAACTAAATAGATTATCTTTTAGACCATCAACCCAAAATACATTATCAATATTATTCTTCCCATTCAAAGAAATAGAACCTTTACCTTTCACCATGCAAGGAGAGTCATTTCCAAATCTAACACCTCCATCAAATTAATTAAGAGTTAAGAACTTACTCTTTTCTCTGGTCATGTGATGTGAACAACCATTATCTATAATCCATTCATTACTATTTTCTACATGAGAAACCAGTGCCTTCTCGTTAGACAATTCCTCCTTTATAGCTACAAACACAATCTCTTCATTGTCATCTTCATCGATTACCCCTTCATCCACTGCAACATAACAATATTTTATGCCTTTCCCTTTGAATTTATTGAACTTATCTTTCTTATCGGTGTTAGGGTAGTTAGTAGCAATATGACCAATCTTACAACAAGAGAAACACTTTAAAGATAGCTTTCCTTTATACTTACTGATGTTCGTATTTTGGTATGGTTTTGTCATTGATGTCAACACCTACTAAACACTTATCAACTCTGGCACTTTGGAGAATCAGCAACATTCACCAGCAAGCAAGTGACTCATGCATAGTCACTAGTATCTAGTGCATCGGCAAGATATAATGATCACCGACACTTGGAATGATATGGAAAACACTTGGTAATGATGAAGACATCATGTGGACACTATCCTGGAGTTTTGTTTATTGGTATATTCATATTTGCATATTTGCTTTTACCGGCAAATAGGTCCAGGGTTACACCGGTAGGTTTATCTTTTCTAGATCAGCACGACACGCTATGAAGATGCTTAATTATTGTTGTAAAATGTATTAAGCCGACATGTTCAATCAGTTATTGCATCGGATATTGTATTGTTTATAAAATGTTTTTATTGTAATATCTTGTAGAGACGACCTACTAAAATTGGTCTTAGGCTATGATATAAATGTAAGATCTTATTTGTAAGATAAGATGTGAAATGCGAAAAAGGATTGTGAGAAGGTATATGTGAGAATAAGTAGAGCTATACATGTAGACATCATTTGAAGATTGGAGGGTTTTTGTGAAGACAATCAGAACTACATTGGTACTAAATCCAGCATATGAAGATGCTATTTTGTGTAGTACATTCTTATTGGATTTAACCATCCAACTGTAGTCAGTGTGACTCCCATTTTGTGATTGAGCAGTGAGCTCTGGGCGCTTGGCCTTTCTACATGTGCAGATCCCATTTATGTACACTTACTATCTGTAGTAGTATCATCTGATTGTGGGTAAGGTTTCCCATCATGGTTTTTCCCCTTACAGGGTTTCCATGTACAAATATTGGTGTCATGTGTTGTGGATGACTTTGTCTTTATGTTTCATGCACTAATCCTTATCGGTATAGCAATTAACTGTTAAAACTGTCTACCCTCATATTAAACTGGTTTATCGATACTAAGCATTAAGTTGGTTAAGTTGTTTTGGTTTGAATTTATTTGACAACTGATTCAACCCCCCCTCTTAGTTGCCTTTGGGACCTAACAATTCGTATCAGAGCCTAGTCCTCTTTTGCAGAAGTTTAACAACTTGAGGAGATCTAATGTCTACTAACTATTTCAGGAAGGACGGTCCTAAACTTGATGGAACCAACTATGGCATATGGAAGATCAGAATACAGACACATCTAAATTGCATTGGGAAGGACATCTGGGATGTTACAAAGAATGGTTATACTGCTGTTGTACAAGGTCAGCCTAGTCCAACTAACTTGACTAAAGATGAGGAAAATGATTGCAAAGCAAGAGAAGCACTTTTGAGCGCATTATCAGATCAACAAATCATGGGACTATCAGATAGGTCTACTGCTAAAGCTATTTGGGATCATTTGGAAACATTGAATGAAGGAGATTCCATAGTCAAAATTGCAAAACTTGAAAGCTTTCGGGTCAGGTATGAACATCTGAAAATGGAAGAAGATGAAAGGATTTCTGCTTTTATGGAAAGAGTAAATGAGATTGTTTTTGGTATTAAATGTTGTGGAGGAACCCTAAGTGAGGATGAAATTGTTTCAAAAGTTTTAAGAGGATTGCCACTGGCATATAAAATGAAAGTCACTGCTATAAATGAGCTAAGAATAATGCCTAATACATTAATTACTAGGGATACATTGATTGGGAAACTTTTAGCTTTTGAAATTGAAGAATTTGGTCCTGTTGCTACTATAAAGACAGATTTGGCCTTTAAAGCATCAACATCATCTGCTCCATCATTTGACAAATCTAGGTGGAAAGCCTTTTATGCAAAAGAACTTGAAGAAAGTAGGAAAGAGAATGAAGAACTTGAAGAACTTGAAGCACTATTTCCAAGGAAAATGCCTATAGGTCTAGTTGGAAGTAAGTATGAAGGTAAAGCACCCTTTAAATGTTTTAACTGCAATAAGATTGGTCATATGGTTTCGAGATGCCCTGATAGACATGCTAGACTAAGAGAAGAAGCTAGAAGAACATATAAGCCTAACCCTGAATATCAGAGATATAGATTTAAGAAAAATAAAGACAAATCTTGTTACATTGCTGATGAAGGTGTGACTGATGATTCTGATGAGGATCCAGTAGACAATGGATGGGTTTTTGTTGCTATAATAGAAGATCAACCGACACCTACTGCTCAACCGGTAGTACAGGCTCTGGTAGCTAAAGCTGAAGTAAAGGATGAATGGATCATTGATTCAGGATGCTCACATCATATGACAGGAGACAAAGGTAAATTCTTGAACTTTCAAGAATACAATGGAGGCTTAGTGAGATTTGGAGATGACAAAGCTTGTTCAATCAAAGGTAAGGGTACAATATCTCTTGATGGTAAACATAACACTAACAATGTTTATTATGTTGAAGGATTAAAGCATAAAATTTTGAGTGTGGGTCAATTAGTTGAGAAAGGATTTCAATTACAATTTAAAAATGGAAAATGCAAAATCATGAACAAAAATGGTTTGGAAATTGCAACCGGTAATCAGACTAGAGGTAATATCTTTCATTTGAATAATAGTGAAAAGACATGCCTGATTGCACATATAGATGAAAGTTGGTTATGGCATAAGAGACTCTGTCATGTAAAATTTGATTGCATGGTGAAAATCAGTACCACTAAGGCAGTTAGAGGTTTACCTAAAATTGCCAAACCTCAGAATACAGTATGTAAGGAATGTCAATTTGGAAAACAAGTTAGAGCTAGTTTCAAAAGTATTCTAGAAAAATATAATAATGCTCTTGATTTGATTCACATTGATTTATGTGGTCCAGCTAGAACTAAAAGCTTACAAGGTGATATATATTTTATGCTAATAATTGATGACTATTCTAGAATGTGTTGGGTTACTTTTCTTAGAGAAAAATCAGAAGAACTGGGAAAGTTCAAACTATTCAAAGCAATGGTTGAAAATGAAACCGGTAAGAAATTCAAATGTCTAAGATCAGATCAAGGAGGAGAATTTACATCTAAAGAATTTAATACATTCTATGAAGTGAATGGAATCAGAAGACAACTATCAGCACCTCAGACAACACAGCAAAATGGAGTTGTCGAAAGGAAAAACATAACTATTTTGGATGCAGCAAGAAGTATGTTATCAGAAGCAAACCTACCACATGTATATTAGAGAGAAGCAATCAGTACAATGGTCTATACATTCAACAAAGTTCACATCAAAGGTGAAACCGGTAAGACCCCTCATGAACTATGGTTTGGTAATACTCCTACTCTTAAGTATTTCAGAATTTTTAGAAGTAAATGTTATATCAGAAGAGATGAGTATATTGGCAAATTTGATCCTAGAAGTGATGAAGAAATATTTCTTGGTTATTCATCTAAGAGCAAGGCATATAGGTGTTTTAACAAAAGATTGCAGAAAATTGTTGAAAGTACAAATGTAAAGATTGATGAACAATTTAGAGGAACTTCAAGGTATATAGACTCTGAACCAGCAACAGAAATTTTGGCAAATGAACCTACTCTAAATCCACCAGTACAGAATGAAGATCCAGTTACCCCGGTATCATCTGAGGATTCCACAGTAACTGAGGAACCACAGCAAACAAAGACACCCCGGTATGTAAGACTGAATCATTCTGAAGATCAGATAATTGGAAACAAGTTTAAAGGAGTTATGACAAGAGGAAGATTAGCAAATGAAGAAGTATGTCTTATTTCTCAAATTGAACCATCATCTGTTAATGAGGCATGTGAAGATAAATTTTGGATTAAAGCTATGGAAGAAGAATTAGAACAAATTGAGAAAAACAACACTTGGACATTAGTTCCCCGACCTAAAGATAAAACTATAATTGGAACCAAATGGGTATTTAGAAACAAACTTAATGAAGATGGTAAGGTTGTCAGAAATAAAGCAAGACTAGTGTGTAAGGGATATTCTCAGAAGGAAGGAGTTGATTACAATGAAACCTTTGCACCGGTAGCTAGAATTGAGGCAGTAAGATTATTTTTGGCTTTTGTAGCACACAAGAACTACAAAGTTTATCAAATGGATATTAAATGTGTATTTTTGAATGGAGATCTTGAAGAGGAAGTCTACATTGAACAACCTGATGGATTTTCTTTGACATATGACAATGATATGGTTTGCAGGTTAAGAAAAGCTCTGTATGGATTAAAGCAAGCTCCAAGAGCTTGGCATGCAAGATTGGATAAGTATCTTTTGAAGATTGGTTTTACTAAAGGAAATGCAGACATCAATTTATATTATAAAGTAACTAATGATGAAATCTTGATTATAGAAGTATTTGTTGATGATATAATCTTTGGAGGAGAAGATGGATTATGTAAATAATTTTCTATTAAAATGCAGCAAGAATTTGAAATGTCTATGATTGGAGAAATAAAATTCTTTTTAGGATTGCAGATTTCACAAACTGATAAAGGTATATTCTTGATTCAATCCAAGTACTTAAAAGAGTTACTTAAGAAATTTGGGATGGAAAACTCTAAACCGGTAAGCACACCTATGACAACAAATGACAAATTATCACAAAGGGATGAATCTACACCTATTAATCCAACTAGATACAGATCTATGATAGGATGTTTATTGTATTTGACACAAACTAGACCTGATATTATGAATGTAGTATGTATTGTTTCAAGATTTCAAAGTAATCCTAGAGAAAATCATGAATCAACAGTAAAAAGGATTTTCCGATACTTACAGGGCACTATAAATCTTGGATTATGGTATCCTACAGATGAAAACTTTGAATTATGTGCATACACAAATGCAAATTGGGTAGGAGATGTGGATGATAGAAAAAGCACCACCGGTGGAGCATTCTTTCTTGGAAATAGATTAGTTTCTTGGTTGAGTAAAAAACAAAGTTGTACATCTTTATCAATGACAGAATCAGAATATGTTGCAGCAGCAACTAACTGTACACAGGTACTATGGCTTAAGCAAATGTTGAAAGACATAAAGATAAAATGCAAGGAACCTATTACTATCTATTGTGACAACACTGTAGCAATTGATATATCTAAAAATCCAGTATTACATTCTAAAACCAAACATGTTTCTATCAAACTGAAATTTTTAAGGGAAAAAGTTGAAGCAAAGGAAATAAAACTTGTTTATGTGAATACTAAAGAGCAGATTGTAGATATCTTTACTAAACCTCTACCTAAGGAGACTTTTGAATATCTCAGAGATCAGCTTGGGGTCATACCCCCACCAGTAGAGACTTAGGAAGTTGATGATTGTCATCAACCGACAAAATTAACAGAGAAATCTTTTATTCCGGCTTTGATGGGAAGCTACTTCTCAGGGTGAGTAGTTGGTATATTGAATTGATTGGTATTTTGTATATGAACTTGGTTTTGTTGTAACTTTGGCACTTGATGTCAAAGGGGGAGAGATTGGTATGGAAAAACTTTGAAAAACACAAGGAAAACACATGTTGCTCCCAGGGGGAGAGATTGTTGTTTGGGAGAGATTATTACTCTCTGTACATCTTTTTTTGGAGATTGTTGGTTTTTGGTATTTGGCATTTCTGTTTCGGCACTTTGATGGTTTTTCCATCTTGTGTTGCCATCAATGCCAAAGGGGGAGATTGTTGGTATTTTGGTATGGTTTTGTCATTGATGTCAACACCTACTAAACACTTATCAACTCTAGCACTTTGGAGAATCAACAACATTCACCGGCAAGCAAGTGACTCATGCACAGTCACCAGTATCTGGTACACCGGCAAGATATAATGATCACCGACACTTGGAATAATATGGAAAACACTTGGTAATGATGAAGAAATCGTGTGGACACTTTGTCCTAGAGTTTTATTTATTGGTATATTCATATTTGCATATTTGCTGTTATTGGCAGATAGGTCCAGGGTTACACCGACAGGTTTATCTTTTCCAGATCAGCATGACACGCTATGAAGATGATTAATTATTATTGTAAAATGCATTAAGCCGACATGTTCAATCAGTTATTGCATCGGATATTGTATTGTTTATAAAATGTTTTTATTGTAATATCTTATAGAGCCAACCTACTAAAATTGGTCTTAGGTTATGATATAAATGTAAGATCTTATTTGTAAGATCGGATGTGAAATGTGAAAAAGGATTGTGAGAAGGTATATGCAAGAATAAGTAGAGCTATACACATAGAAATCATTTGAAGATTGAAGGATGGTTTTTGTGAAGACAATCAGAACTACACCAGTACTAAATCTAGCATATGAAGATGCTATTTTGTGTAGTACATTCTTATTGGATTTAACCATCCAACTATAGTCAGTGTGACTCCCATTTCGTGATTGAGCAGTGAGCTCTAGACGCTTGGCCGTTCTCATGTGCAGACCCCATTTATGTACACTTACTATTTGTAGTAGTATCATCTGATTGTGGGTAAGGTTTTCCACTGTGGTTTTTCCCCTTACAGGGTTTCCACGTACAAATATTGGTGTCATGTGTTATGGATGACTTTGTCTTTATGTTTCATGCACTAATCCTTACTGGTATAGCAATTAACTATTAAAACTGTCTACCGACATATTAAACTGGTTTACTGATACTAAGCATTAAGTTGGTTAAGTTGTTTTGGTTTGAATTTATTTGACAACTGATTCACCCCCCCTCCTCTCAGTTGCCTCCAGGACCTAACAACTGATGCCTCTTGGAAATCTCTTTGCTAGCAGTGCTTCAAGTTCCATAACTTGATCTTCACTATCTTCACTATCCTGGTTACCTCCATGACTAGATCCACACTCATGACTTAGACATACATTCTTTCCTTTTCTAGCAGATGAACGAGTAACAAAAGTTTTAAAAGAAGATTCAGTAGATTTTACCACACTATTATCAAAACTATTTAGCTCAAAGGTTGTAAGCTTACCAATCCAAGAGTCTGGAACACTTACCTTATCCTTCGAAATGGATCCCAGTTCTTGGATTGCTGATACTCTAATAGCATACTGAGGTTGGAGAGTTCTGAGCATTTTACTTACCACTACATCATCATTAATTTTACAACCAACACCTTTTATACTGCCAACAACTTCTTTAATTATCTGACCATACTGTGCAATATTTTCTTCTTCTTTCATTTTCATGTCATCAAATTTTCCTCTCAAGATTTCCTCTTTTTGTCTTTGTACATGTTCATCTCCTCCATGAATTGTTTCCAATTTTTACCAAACTTCATGTGCGGTTTCCAATCCTTGAACATCAATATATTCAGAATCAGCTAAAGTACTTACAATAGCTTCAAGGGCTTGCATATTCTCCTATTGATCTTTAAGTTCATCTAGTGTCAAGGGAGCAGTAGTAGGAGCCACATATGTTGTTTCAACATGTTTCTAGTATTGAGCAACAAGACCTTTGAGATATATCTTCATTCTGTCTTTCTAGAACTTATAGTTATCCTTGTTGAATTTCGGACCCTCTTTCTTCATCATTTTGTCCTCCTCAAAATCTTTTCCTCAAGCGGTTAAGATTTTCTGCACACAATGGACCAAAGATCTAATACCAATTGTTAATCTTATGAAGATCTAGTTAATACTGAGGGGGGAGGGGAGTGAATCAGTATTAACAATAACTTAAACTTTGAATCTAAATCCAACTAAAATGAGATCTGAAACTTCTCAATCAGATTTGCAAAAACCATTTATCATAATTGTCAACATCTTTATCTCTTAATCAGTCATACCAATTTGATCATTTAACTAATCAAACTTATCAATCTAATCAAGTCCTTAATCATTTCATATCAGTACCAGTAATCTTTGATAAACTATAAATAACATATCATAACCAGTATCTCAGAAATAATGCATGTAAACATAAAAATCATTGTGAGATTTTGCCAAGATCAAGAGCTCAATGAAAAGTACAATAGAGAAAGAAAATAGATGATAGGGATAAACTGTACTCTATCAAGAGAAAATACTGATCAACTAGATCATCAATTGTTACATACAATGAATATGAGCCTTCTTATATAGGAAAGGCTATATGGATATGTAAGCACACAAACATGACATGTGGCTCAATAAGAAACAAGGGTAGGTAGAAAATAGGTGTGGTAGGTAGGAGAAACAATATAATATTCCACATGAGGTGGATCACCCACCAAAGGTGGAATTATCACTCCACAATAAGTGAATATGATAAAGTAGTAATAAGATCACACCATAAAAGGTGGAAATTCTCCTACACACACTATCCCAATGTTGCACAAACACACAAGTGTTTCATACCCAAACTACTATGAAATGCATTATCTTAAGTAACCTTAAGTAAGGTGTAATTTTATCCAACATGAATAAATAATTACACCAACAATCATAAAAAGACATTCCACACATAAACACCAATATTTTTGACGTGGAAACCCAAATGAGAAAAACCATGGTGGGAATTGGTACCCACAATAATTTGTAGTCTTTTGAAGTACGACCTATTAGGATTTTAGCCTGGTTAAGGGCTTACAATATGCCCAGTTAGGAGCAGACCATGTTAGGAGTCACCCGGTTAAGGGGTTTTCCTATCACTCCAGCTAGGAGCTTAATGATCTGTTAGGATCAACTTGGTTAGAGGATTTAAACACTCTTTTGTGAGCTGCTCTTTTAGGGGACTTAGATGACAAAGGCCTATTAGGACCTACCTAGTTAAGGGATTTAAGTTGTTGTAACTATTAGGGAACAACAGTGAAAAATGATCCATCACTTTGCACTTTCAGCTTTCTAAATCAGATCCAGTTTTGCTTCACAATCTGCAACACTCGGGCAAATCTCTATCTTCTCTGGGATAGCTTAACTCATTCTCTGAATGCCACCGACACATAAAACATCAATCGTGTCACCCTAAATAGACATAACAACTAACTCAGCCATAAAACCTAATTACATCATGAATTTACAATATAGATCATAAAAGATCAATATACAGATCATTACAACAAATTACAATGCAATATTAGTCATTGATTATTCATAACCCATCACAAAAATCCGATTTGTATAGAATTTAAACCCTTAGAACATTTTGCTAAGCACTATGCACATTCCCAAGAAATTATACCATCTTCCATGCCAAAACACATTTAAAGTCATTCACACGGGTTGTGTTATGTTATCTTCTTCATGTAGATTCACCACCAATTGCCGTCAAATCAAAAATCATTACCAGTTGAGTGAATTCATCACTGGTCCTAAAAACCTACTAAAACCTTAGCATAATTCCATCAGAATTTCAAAACATGCCTTCTGGTAATCAACATAGGATGTGGTTCAGATCATCTACACAAATCCATCATAAAAGCTTATGTCTCAAACCACAAGTTTCCAACCATCACCGATTTACCGATTCCATTAAAATCTTTTCTTTTACTGGTTGAAGTCCTAATTCTTAGTCCTATTTGTAAACCCTGTCAGACATACAAATTTTAAATCTAGTAGACCAAATTACTTATCCGACAAGTCAGACATCAAATTTCATCTATAACCATCATTAAACATTAATTAACATAGGTTTCCAGCAATGACAACACTAATAACTGATCATGTTATCATCATTCCTATACCGGTATAGTTAACAAATCATCTGTATCAATTATGCCAAACATGCCAACAAAACAAACAGATAGCTGATATTTTCACTAAGCCTTTGCCTGTAGATACATTTGTTTATTTGAGAGACAATTTAGGGGTATCCACCCCTCTTGTTTGTTAGGTTTTGGAGACAACTGAGAGGGAGGGGGGTGAACCAATTGTCCAATAAATTCAACCAAAACTTAATGCTTAATACCGATAAACCAAACTTTATGCCGGTAGACAGTCTTAACAGTTAATTGTAGCATCGGTAAAGATTAATGCATGAAACAAAAAGACAATAACATCCACAACACATAACGCCAATGTTTGTACATGGAAACCCTGTAAGGGGAAAAACCACGGTGGGAAGCCTTACCCACAATCAAATGATACTATTGCAGATAGTATGTGTTTACAATAAGAATTCTTCACATGAAGGAAGGCCAACTGCCTAGAGCTCACTACTCAATCACAAAATGAGAGTCACACTGACTACAATTGGATGGTTAAATCTAATGATAATGTACTGCACAAAATATGATGAATACTAAGAGGGGGGGGGGGGGTGAATTAGTATACCAATAATTACTGAACTTAAACACTTAAACAGTTTAGCAGTAAACCGGTATAACAATTTTACTAACAAACCAGTTAATAGAAATGCAAACCAAACAACAAATAAGGCATTCACCCACAGAAGCACAATCACCATAACACAAGAGATTTTGACGTGGAAACCCAAATGGAAAAAACCACAGTGAGATGAAACTCACAAGTAACTATCTGCAGAATAGTAACCAGATCTTTTAAGGTTGGACTGGTTAAGGTCATACAATATTCTTTACCAGAACAGATCCTGTTAGGAATCTCAATCTCTATTAGGAGATAAGTTTGATTAAAGACTACCTTGTGAGAGGATTTCAGATCCACAATTATGAACCACCTTGTTAGAGGATTTACAAAGGCTTTGCCAGGCCTACTCGGTTAAGGGTTACAGACTTGTCGAAGATGTGAGTAATCAACAAGTGAGTGATCTAAATACTAGCATAGTATGCTTGGTTAGATCCTTGATAGCTCATTGTTAATGCATTTCAGCATTACTTCAGTCTTCAATATCTTTACACTCTGTTTCTTCACACAGACCTAATCTTCTTCTGTGATCGCACATGCAAAAACTTCATCAACCACACAAAACCCTAACAACCTCCTAAAACCCTAGACATGATGTCCTTGTAAAGGAATTTGATTTCCTGTCGGTCCAATAGGATTACATTGCAAGTTCCTAGGTTTAGTGCATCTAGACACATTTGGTAACATGACACAGAATCACCGCCAAAGTGTCGGTGGATAATAACTCATCACAAAAATAATACCGGTTGGTAACTCATCATAGAGTAATACCGGTTCATACATTTACCTATTACCGGTTCACATATTTTACTGATTATCAGTTCACACATTTTACCAATTACTGGTTTGCCAAAATGAAGACTGAGAAAATGATAACAACTGCTTTGTTTCTTCGTACCGCTTTGGGATCCTCGAACCGCTTGAGGTCTTCATACCACTTGGGATCGGTAAACACTTTCTGCAAAACACCGATAGTCTAAAGACTATAATACATAATACCGGTTGGAACAAATACCAGTTGAGCATAACTCATACATACAAAAAGTGATCTCAAAGCAAGTGTGTGTCCATCAATGACAATCACAACAACATCATCAAAAATGCCAACAATCTCCCCCTTTGGCATTGATGGCAACACTTAGGAAAATTTTTGACATCTAAGTGTTTTACAAAATAAATATGCCATAATCAAAATTACTCCCCCTAAGCATATACACTACCCCTTTTGTAGAAAATACAATGTATACTACTCCCTTACAGAGATAAACATGAAAGTATACATAACATGCATCAAAATTTTAAATACAAAATACTACTCTCCCTTTGCCAACAAAATAACATCTTCATATGCTGGATTCAGTACCAGTGTAGTTATGATTGCCTTCACAAAACCCTCCTTCAACCTTCAAATGATGTCTGTGTGTATAGCTCTGCTTATTTTCGCATATACTCTATTACAATTCTTTTTCCCAATTGCATATCGATCTTACAAATAAGATCTTACATATATACCATAACCTAAGACCAATTGAATAGGTCGGCTCACTAAAAGATATTACAATAAAATCAATTATAAACAAATCAATATCCGATGCATGATATCGACTCAATGCATTTACAATAATAATAAATCATCTCCATAACATGTTGTGCTGATCTGGAATAGATATGACTGTCGGTGCTTATCCTAGACCTATTTGTCGGTAACAACAAATATGCAAACTTGAATAAATAAATAACCAAATTGCCAAAACCAAGTGATCGAATAATGTCTTCAACATAACCAAGTAGTTTCCAAGTCATTCCAAGTGCCGATGAACAATATAATCTGTCGGTGAACCAAATACTAGTGTTTTGCATAAGTCTTTGTCTTGCCGGTGAACATAACCAAAATCTCCAAGTGCTGATAAGTGTTGACAAGTAATGAAAGGTGTTGACATCAATGACAAAACCATATCAACATATCCAAAATACCAACAATCTCCCCATTTGGCATTGATGGCAACACAAGATGGAAAAACCATCAAAGTGCCAAAACAGAAATGCCAAAAACCAAAAACCAACAATCTCCCAAAGAGATCATTAACCAGAAATTAAAAATGCATAATATCTCTCCTCAAAGGATAAAGTCTCTCCCCCTAGGAATAATATGTGTTATCCATGTGTTTTTCCGTATCAATCTCTCCCCCTTTGACATCAAATGCCAAAGCAATACAAAACCAAATACAAAATACCATCTCATTCAATATACCAACTACTCCCCCTAAGAAGTAGCTCTCTTCATCAAAGCCGGAATAAAAGATTTCTTTGTTAATTCTACCGGTTGATGACAAACATCAACTGTCTAAGTCTCTATCGGTGGGGGTAGGACTCCAAGTTGCTCTCTGAGATACTCAAATGTTTCCTTAGGCAAAGGTTTAGTGAAAATATCTACAATTTGCTCTTTAGTATTCACATAAACCAATTTCACTTCTTTTGCTTCAACATTCTTCTTTAGAAAGTTCAGTTTGATAGAAACATGTTTAGTTTTAGAGTGAAGTACTGGGTTCTTTGATATATCAATTACTGTTGTATTGTCATAGTAAATAGTTATAGGTTTCTTGCAATTTACCTTTATGTCCTTCAACATTTGCTTGATCCATAATACCTGTGTATAGTTGGTTGTTGTTGCAACATATTCTCATTCTGTTGTTGATAAGCTTGTACAACTCTGTTTCTTGCCCAACCATGAAATTAGTCTGCTGCCAAGAAAAAATGCTCTACTGGTGGTGCTTTTTCTGTCATCCACATCTCCTACCCAATTAGCATCATGTATGCATATAAGTCAAAATTTTCATCTCTAGGATACCATAAACCAAGATTTGTAGTGCCTTGTAGGTACCGAAAAATCCTTTTTACTGTTGATTCATGATTTTCTTTAGGATTACTCTGAAATCTTGAAACAATACATACTGCGTTCATAATATCAGGTCTTGTTTGTGTCAAATACAGTAAACCTCCTATCATAGATTTGTATCTTGTCGGATTAACAGGTGTAGATTCATCCTTCAAAGATAATTTATCATTTGTAGTCATAAGTGTGCTTACCGGTTTACAATTTTCCATGCCAAATTTCTTTAGTAATTCCTTCAAGTACTTAGATTGACATAGGAATATACCTTTATCAGTCTGTGAAATCTGCAATCCTAAAAAGAATTTTATCTCTCCAATCATAGGCATTTCAAATTCTTGCTGCATTTTGTTAGAAAAATCTTTACACAAACCATTTTCTCCTCCAAAGATTATATCATCAACAAAAACTTCAATAACCAATATGTCATCATTAGTTACTTTGTAGTATAGATTGTTGTCTGCATTACCTTTTGTGTAACCAAGATTCAAAAGATATTTGTCCAATCTTGCATACCAAGCTCTAGGAGCTTGTTTCAATCCATATAAAGTTTTCCTTAACCTGCAAACCATGTCTTTGTTATCTGTCAAAGAAAATCCATCTGGTTGCTCAATGTAAACTTGTTCTTCAATATCTCCATTCAGAAATGCACATTTAACATCCATTTGATATACTTTATAGTTCTTGTGTGTTGCAAAAGCCAATAAAAGTCTTATTGCCTCAATTCTAGCTACCAGTGCAAAGGTTTCATTGTAATCAATTCCTTCTTTCTAAGAATATCTCTTACACACCAATCTTTCTTTGTTTCTGATTACCATGCCATCTTCATTAAGTTTATTTCTGAAAACCCATTTAGTTCCAATTAAATTTTTGTCTTTAGACCGAGAAACTAATGACCAAGTGTTATTCCATTCAATTTGTTCCAATTCATCTTCCATTGCTTTAATCCAATATTTATCTTCACATGCCTCATTAATTGATGTAGGTTCAATTTGAGAAATAAGACATACCTCTTCATTTACCAATTTTCCTCTAGTCATAACTCCTTCAAATTTGTTCCCTATTATTTGATCTTTAGAATGATTCAATCTTACATACCAGGGTGTTTTTGCTTTTTGTTATTCTTCAGTGACTGTTGAATCTCCGGATGATGCCAGTGTAACTGGATCACCATTGTGTACTGGTGTATTCATAATAGGTTCATTTGTGATTATCTCAGTTGCTGGTTCAGAGTCTGTGTACCTTGAATTTCCTCTAAACTGTTCATCAATCTTTACATTTGCACTCTCAACAATTTTCTGCAATCTCTTGTTAAAACATCTATATGCCTTTCTCTTAGATGAATAACCAAGAAATATTCCTTCATCACTTCTAGGATCAAATTTTCCAATATACTCATCTCTTCTAATATAACATTTACTTCCAAATATTTTGAAATATTTAAGAGTAGGAGTATTACCAAACCATAGTTCATGTGGGGTCTTACCGGTTTCTCCTCTGATGTGAACTCTATTGAATGTATAAATAGTTGTATTGACTGCTTCTCTCCAGTATATATGAGCTAGATTTTCTTCTGATATCATACTTCTGGTTGCATCCAAGATAGTTCTATTTTCCTTTCCACAACTCCATTCTGCTGGGGTGTTCGGGGTGATGACAACTGTCTTATGATCCCATTCACTTCACAAAATGTATTAAATTCATTAGATGTGAATTCAGCTCCTTTATCTGATCTCAAACATTTTATTTTCTTGCCGGTTTCATTTTCTACCATTACCTTGAATAGTTTGAATTTCCCAAATGCTTCAGATTTTTATCTGAGAAAAGTAACCCACCACATTCTAGAATAGTCATCAATGATTAGCATAAAATATCTGTCTCATGTATACTTCTAGTTCTTGCTGGACCACATAAATCCGTATGAATTAAATCAAGAACATTGTTAGACTTCTTCGTAATACTCTTGAAAGATGTTCTAACTTGCTTTCCAAATTGACATTCCTTACATACCAAAATGTGAGGTTTAACAATCTTAGGTAAATCTCTAACTACCTTAGTAGTACTGATTTTCACAATGCAATCAAAATTTACATGACAAAGTCTTTTATGCCATAACCAACTTTCATCAATATGTGCAATCAAACATGCTTTCTCATTGTTGTTCAAATGAAAGATATTACCTCTAGTCTGATTATCGGTTGCAATTTCCAAACCAGTTATGTTTAAGATTTTGCATTTACCATTCTTGAATTGTAACTGAAATCCTTTCTCAACTAATTGACCAACACTCAAAATATTATGCTTCAAACCTTCAACATAGTAAACATTATCAGTATTGTGCTTACCATCAAAAGCTATAGTGCCTTTTCCTTTGATCAAACAAGCTTTATCATCTCCAATATTATTAGACCTCCATTGTAATCGTGAAAGGTTATGAATTTACTCTTATCTCCAGTCATATGATGTGAACATCCTGAATCAATAATCCATTCATCCTTATCTTCAACTTTAGTTGCCAGGGTCTTCTCTATTGGTTGAACAATAAGAGCCTATTGATCTTCTGTTATAGCAACAAAAGCCCATCCATTGTCTGTTGGATCCTCATCAGAATCATCAGTAACTCCTTCATTAGCATAATAACAAGATTTGTCTCTATTCTTCTTGAATTTGTATTTTTGATAGTCAGGGTTAGGCTTATATGTTCTCTTAGCTTCTTCTCTTAATATTGCATGTCTATCAGGATATCTAGATGCCATATGACCAATCTTATTACAGTTAAAACATTTAAAGGGTGCTTTACCTTCATACTTACTTCCAATTGGACCTTTAGGCATTTTCCTTTCAAATAGCGCTTCAAGTTCTTCATTTTCTCTCCCGCTTTCTTCAAGTTCTCTTGCATAGAAGGCTTTCCAATCAGATTTATCATTTGATGATGATGCTTTAAAGGATAGATCTATCTTGATAGTAGTAACAGGACCAAATTCCTCAAGCTCAAAAGCTGAAAGTTTTCCAACCAAAGTGTCTCTAGATACTGATGCATTAGGCATTGTTCTTAATTCATTTATAGCAGTAACTTTCATTTTATATGCCGGTGGCAAAGCTCTTTAAACTTTAGAAACAATCTCATCTTCACTTAAGGTTCCTCCACAACATTGTATACCTAAAACAATTTCATTTACTCTTTCCATAAAAGGATAAATTCTTTCATCTTCTTCCATTTTTAGACTTTCATACCTGACCCGGAAGCATCCATGTTTTGCAATTTCTCCTTCATTCAATGTTTCCAGTTTGTCCCAAATAGCTTTAGCAGTAGATCTATCGGACAATCCCATGACTTGCTGATCTGACAATGCACTCAAAAGTTCTTCTCTTGCTTTGCAATCATTTTCCTCATCTTTAGCTAAGTTAGGTGGATTAGGTTGACTTTGAGTAGGAGCAATATAACCATTCTTTGTAACCTCCCATATATCCTTTCCAATGCAATTTAAGTTTGTCTCCATCCTGATCTTCCATATGACATAGTTAGTTCCATCAAGTTTCAGACTGTCCTTCCTAAAATAGTATGTGTTTACAATATGTATTATGCACATGAAGAAAGGCCAACTGCCTAGAGCTCACTGCTCAATCACAAAATGAGAGTCACACTGACTACAATTGGATGGTTAAATCCAATGATAATGTATTGCACAAAATAGCATCTTCATATGCTAGATTTAGTACCGTTGTAGTTCGGATTGCCTTCACAAAACCCTCCTTCAACCTTCAAATGATGTCTGCATGTATAGCTCTGCTTATTTTCACATATACTCTATTACAATTATTTTTCCCAATCACTTATTGATCTTACAAATAAGATCTTACATATATACCATAACCTAAGACCAATTGAATAGGTTGGCTCACTAAAAAAAATTACAATAAAATCAATTATAAACAAATCAATATCCGATGCATGATGTCAGCTCAATGCATTTATAATAATAATAAATCATCTCCATAACATATTGTGCTGATCTGGAATAGATATGACTACTGGTGCTTATCCTAGACCTATTTGCCGGTAACAACAAATATGCAAACTCGAATAAACAAATAACCAAATCGCCAAAACCAAGTGATCCAATAATTTCTTCAACATAACCAAGTAATTTCGAAGTCATTCCAAGTGTTGGTGATCAATATAATCTGCCGGTGAACCAAATACCAATGTTTTGTATAAGTCTCTGTCTTGCCGGTGAACATAACCAAAATCTCCAAGTGCTGATAAGTGTTGACAAGTAATGAAAGGTGTTGACATCAATGACAAAACCATATCAACATATCCAAAATACCAACATTGTTGAGAACTAGATGCATTGAGTTGCATCGATCAGGTGGATTTCAGAGCTTTATCTTTTTATCTGGATTGGTGAATCGGTGTTGCTCCTCTGCTGGAGTAGTCTGTGTTTTGGAGAGAGATTCATATTTCAATTTTTGGAGAGAGTTTGGTTATCTTTGACATTAATTTCAAAGGGGAAAGAAAGATCATGTGAAAAAATGCTTTACCTATCTTGATCTTAGGGGGAGTTTGTTGGTGATATCTTCTTTCTTTGCATCGATTTTTTTTCACATTCATCAATGCTAAAGGGGGAGATTGTTGGATATGGTTGGTCATTGTTTCTGCTAGGATATGTTGTTGTCATTGATTTCAAAATATCCTTTTGATTTATTTTAGTGTGATTGTGAATATTTTTTGATCCATTTTTGTAGTATGGTTTTGTTGATCACTGTTTTTGCAGAGGTTGATATTTCCTCTCGTATATTCTAGTGTGATCAGATCTTCAGCTGAGACTTTGGGATATTGTTTTGGTTGATCTTTTGTATCTTTATTTAAGATGTTTTGTGATTTGGTGCTCCACAAGTTATCTTTCTTCATGATAGTTGCTGATTGGTTGTGTTCTTGAGCTTCTAGATGTTCACCGATGAAGATTTGAAAAGTGGCATTGGTGCAAATTATCATATTGGTCCATGCTATGCTATGAAAATTATCATATTGGTTTGGTGGTCAATCTTTGTATCATGTGATGTAATTTTGTAATGGAGGGTTGAAGGTTTATCCGACCTTGTTATCAAGGTTGATGATTTGTATATATAGGTGATATATTCATGCAGTTTGGGTGTCGATGTTGTGTCTGCATTATCAAAGAGAGATTTGTGTATGAACAAATTATTTATCATTTGGTGTTGAGTTAGAGGTGAGATGGGTGTTGTAGGGAAGACAATTGTGCTTAACCAAAACTGTAATCAAGGATTTGGAGATTCTATTCTTTTAGTTCATTTCTTCTGGATTGTAGTCTGAAGCTTGCTGTAAGTCAATGAGACTTCCCTGAGGGTTGTAGCCTTCCCGACAAATATCTTTTGAGCAGTGAGCTCTAGGTAGTGTGTTTGAATGCATATGTAGTCCCCATTGTAATATTTTCATATACTGCTGTAGAGTATTATCTTACTGTGGGTAGGTTTCCACCATGGTTTTTCCCTTAACTAGGTTTTCCACATCAAAAATCTTGGTGTTGTGTGTTGTGCTATTAATTTGCTTATCTGTTTATAGCTGTAATTTGTTAGATCTTTTATTGTGCTTAAAGTTTTATATTATAATGAAGACTGATTCACCCCCCCCTCTTAGTATTCCTTCTTTGTTGCTGCTTATAGGAAAACTATCACAAAAAAGAACTTGTAATCTTCATTGATCTCCACTTGCAACTTCCATTCTATATGTTGGTATTATGGATATGTGGCATTGGTTTTGTCATTGATGTCAACACTTATCAACACTTATCAACACTTATCCTTCTAGAGATCTTTGATTATGTCCATCGACAAGTTCAGTGACTTATGCATAGTCACTGGTATTTGGTTCATCGATAGGTTATATTATTCACTGACATTGAGGATGACTTGTTATCATCTGGAGATCACTTGGTTATGTCGAATACATGGTTTGGACACTTGGATTTGGAGATTTGGTTATTGGTCTAACCGGGTTGACATATTTGTTGTTATCGGCAAATTGGTCTAGGTTATGGACCGACATGCGTTATCTATTCTAGATCAGTACGACATGTTATGGAGATGGTTTAATCAATTAATATAGTTGTTGAGCCGACATGATGCATCACATCTTGTCTTGTTGTAATTGATTTTACTATATTATTCTTAGTAAGCCGACCTACATATTTGGTCTTAGGTTTTGGTATATATGTAAGATCTCAATTGTGAGATTAATATAGAGGTGGTATGTAATAAGGTATTATAAGGTTGTGATATTCGGTATATTCGAATATGAGTAGAGCTATTCACATAGACATAATTTGAAGATTCAAGAAAGGTTTGAAGAAGATAATCAGAGCTTAACCGATACTGAATCTAGCATTGGAGATGCTACCTTGAGCAGTACATTATCATTGGATTTAATCATCCAATTGTAGTCAGTGTAACTCCTATTTTGTGATTGAGCAGTGAGCTCTAGGCAGCTGGCCTTTCTGCATGTGCAAACCCTATTTGTAAACACATACTATCTGCAATAGTATCATTTGATTGTGGGTAAGGTTTCCCACCGTGGTTTTTCCCCTTATAGAGTTTCCATGTACAAATATCTATGTTATGTGTTGTGGTTATTGTTTCTCTTTCTATTTCATGCATTAAGTTTCATCGGTACTGTTATTAACTGTTAATCTGTTTACCGACATTAAGTTTGGTTTACCAGTATTAAGCATTAAGTTTGGTTAAGTTGTATTTGGGATGAAATTATTAGACAACTGATTCATCCCCCCCCTCTCAGTTGCTTCCAGGTCCTAACACTATAAATGGGGAGTTTGTCACTCTATAAGTTAACTTCTTTAAATACTCCAAGCTTCAATTTATTTGAATTTAAACTCAAACCTAATCACACATTTCCTTCACAATAGGTTGCAATTATCAAGCTAGGATTGAAAATAGAAAAAGGAAAAATGGTAAAACTAGAAATTGTGTTGTTTATTCCTCAACAAAATAGAAGAATACATAAAGCCTTAAATAAAAGAAGGTAGCAATAATAGAGAAGTTAAACTACACACAATCTGCCAAAACAAAAATTACTAAAACTACTAAAACTAAAACTTAACCCTTGAAAATTAGTGTGTTAACATACCCTTTTAATTTGAAGGGGTTCAACTAAGCATTCCTTTGAATTTTTCAAACTTTTCTCTACCAAGTGCTTTGGTAATAATATCTATAGGATGATCTATTGTAATATCATTTTTGAGGTGTACACTACCATCTTTCACATGGTGCCAAATCAAACAAAAATTGGTTTTGATGTGTTTGGTTCAATCGTGAAATAATGGATTTTGAACCATTTTGATAGCAAATTGATTGTCAACAAAGAGTAGTGGGGATGAAACTTGCAGTGCCTACAAATATTCAATAATTCTTTGAAGCCATATTATTTCCTAAGTTTCCTTAGAGGTTGCCATGATATTTTAGGCTTCTTTGGAGGAGAGGGCCGACAGTGGTTTATTTTTAGATTTCCAAGAAATGGTAGCAGACCCAAGATGGATTACTAAACCAGATGTAGATTTTGCATCATCCAAATCACTTGCATAATCTAAATATGAATATCCAAGAAAAGAAAATTGTGGTGCCTTGGAGTATTTAATCCCATATTTTTGAGTGCCTTGGGGATATCGAAGAACTCATTTGGTTGTTAACCAATGATTTTCTCTAGGTTGTTGCATGAAGCTAGAAATAACTCCAACAACAAAAGAAATATATGGACAAGTAGTTGTAGTATAAATCAAATTCCCAATAGGTTGCGTATATGTAGTTGCATCAACCAATAATGAAGAATCATTTGATGCGAGTTTCTAATTTTGCTTCATAGTAGTACTAGGAGGTTTGCAATTAGCAACATCAAAATTATTAATAATTTCACCAATATATTTTTGTTGGGTGATGAAGATATATTGGGATTTTTGAATCATCTCAATACCCAAATAGTAATGAAGATGACCCAAATTAGTCATATCAAACCCTTGCTTCAATTTTTCTTTCACATTTTGAATATAATCCTCATGATTATTAGTGATTAATAAATCATCTACATAAACAACAAGGTAGACAACAATACTGGCAACCCTTTTAACAAAAAGAGTTGTATCATCAAATTCAAAATGCTTGAAATTGAACTTCAAGAGATGCTCAGTAAGTTTTTCATACTAGGCTAGGGGGCTTGTTTTATACCATAAAATGATTTAACAAGCTTGCATAAGTTGTTTACAATTGACTACATAGCCTTCAAGTTGAGTCATATATTGTTTCTTTGAGATCACCATTCAAGAATGCATTTTTGATGTCCATTTGATGAACATTCCACCCATTTTTAGCTGCAAGGGCCAACAAAACATGAATGGTATTCTATTTCATTATAGGTGCAAAAATTTCATCATAGTCTATGCCCTCTTTTTGAGAATAAATTTTGGCAAAATAATTGTTGACATAAGCCTGTAGGATCTTGAATCATGTCAAGTATTCTTTCATTTTTTGCAGTAACTCATGATTTAAAATTGTGTTGTTCTTTTTGGTGGATGGAATGCTTAAAGTGTTTCAAAATCTTAATGTGTCATATTAGATAGATTTGTTCATGTTATATTTTCTCTTTTCCTTTTCTTCCCTCAAAGAAAAATAGAAAGTTGGCTTAAAAAATCCCAAAGGTTGTTCCATGGAGTGCAATTCGTCCCCCATTCACAAAAATTTCCATAGGCTATTTTTCTTAGCATCATCTTTAGAGATCAACTATAAGCTTTCTTAGGTCCCTACCTAACTCATCTACAATTTTAACTTGATTTTTCTCTCCTTGGTTCTCATCTCTTTGATGTTGCTCCTCATTCCTATGGTTTTCATTTTGATTTTGGTCCATGTGGATCCCTCAAACCTCTTTCCCTTTGTTTTCCAGGATTTGGTCCATCCTATCATTTGAATCATTCCTTAAAGAACTGTAGTTCATGTCCCTAGTGTCCATAGAGGAATGCTAAATTTGTCCTACACTAAATTTACTCTTTAGCATAGTGGAAAAGGTCCTAGTGTTTACCCTAGAGGTCTGATACCAAAATATAAGTGTTCACATGTTCATCCATAATAAATTAAATTCTCATAGTTATATACACATGAAATGAAATGATTTTAAAATATAATTAAATGACAAAATTTTCCTTTTTTTGTGTAATCATACTAAATCTAGGTAATAGTACTTGAACATAAAAGAGTACGATGATTCATCTTACATTCACATCATGGAATCTTGATCTTTCCATTTCCACTTGTACAAGTACATAAAGTAATCAATATATGATACATATAAACTGATATACCAATGGTAAGTCTTCAACCACCTTTAACCTCTTGGTCTTTTGCCAATTAAGGGACAAGAACATGGTTCGGGAACTTATTTGCCCAACCACAAAGACTTATATTCCTTGGATTTCTTCCTCACATGAAGAACCACCAACCCTTCTTGAAGTTCCTAGCAACCTGGAGATAAATAGTTTGACAAAAAACCAATCCAAGCCTAATCTATATGTGATTCATAAGTCAAATGTGCTATGTCTATAATCAATATGTGGCAAAGATTATTATAAAATAATTTTTTCTATGCAATAGTCATCTATTTCAATAAACTCTCGACTTTGGCCAAAGTACACAATATATAATTGTGAACCCCAAAAGAGGTTCACATCCTCTATAAATCCACATTCGACACCCTATCCCAAAAGATAAGCTTTTTCAAACACATAAGCTTATCAAGTACAAAGACACATCACACTTTAAATATTTCTATCATGCATTAATAGTTTAGATTAATTCATTTCCTAATATGTTTATGTGATGATTAATTATTCTATGCAATGCTAACATCATGATATTCCATACAAAGTTTAAATATATGCATACGATTTCCATACATACATGATATTTGTGCAATTTACTATTGCAATATGAATGGATATGGATTTTTTATCTTAATATTTGTATACAAATTTAATGATTTTGGAATATTATCATGTAAGAGGTCAAGAATTCAAACATTAAAGAAGGTTATAATCATTTGAATATATGCAAGTTATACAATATGAGTTATATATGTATATGTATGTATGTATATTTATTTATATGTATGTATATATATGTTTTTATACATACATACATACCTACATACATACATACATACATGCATGCATAGATACATCCATGCATGCATGCCTTCACACACACACACACACACACACACACACACACACACACACACACACACACACACACACACACACACACACACACACACACACACACACACACACACATTTATATATATAAATTAAACCCAACATTCTTTCTTCAACTAGATATTTGAATTCAAAACATAATTTTATAGATATACATATGTGTGTGTGTGATAGATTAAATATTTATCCACATATACCACTAAATTATTACATTTCTAGCAAATAAAAGTTGATATGACAAAAATTGATTCATAGGTTTCCACATCCTATTACTTGACATACCCAAGCATCACATTGACTCAAACTTGTAACATAACATATACTTCACATCCACAAAGACACATTTCACATTACATAATGATTTTCAACATCACAAAAATAAATAATACATAACAAAAGAGGGTTGATAACTTCAAATAGTTTTACATGATAAGACTACCTTAAAGTTTCCCCAATTCCATTGGCCATGAAATTATTGCACACACAAATCCAATTATTATTTTTTCATGATAAAATTAATAGCTGAAAAAAATAAACATCAAAATTTAACATATTTATGTATGTCATTTATAGCTAACATCTCTATAATATGCTTCCATTCTCATGATGATATTTCATTCATCAATTAATAATGTTTCTATGTTACGTGGTCATGATTCCTCAACATATAAAATACATCATAAACTAAAAGCATAAATTTACATCATGCATAAAATTGTTAGGAACAAGATTATTTGATAATTAGTCACACATAACATCACCAAAGTATTCTCAATGTAACGCCTATGTGAATACTTATATTGTTGAACATTTGGAGGAATTGATTGTGTTGCATTGATGTTTTGTCATTGCTGTCAACACTAGCTAGTTTGGCTGCTTTACCGGTATCACTTTGGTCTCGGTAGGTTGTTTGGTTTCTGGTTGGATTAGATCATGATGATCCGGTATGCTCCGGTATGTTTTGGCTTAGATCTTCTATTCATGCTACTTAGATTTATGTTCAGTCACTTGGTTTCAATTTGGTGATAAGATGCTATCATGTATGCTAGTAGGCTTGGTTTGTTGATCCACTGAGGGTTTCACTAGTAGAGCTTTATTGAAGATCTTTTGATATTATGCATAAATGGTGTTGGTGTGTCATCTAGTAGAGATTCAGGATGTTGAGGGTGATCATGTTCGAGACTTGGCTGATTGGGATCATTTCTTTAGCATGTGTTGACCTAAGTTGGGTCCAGTATTATCTAGGTTATGGACCGACTTAATGTAATGTGTTGTTTGATCTTCTCAATGTGTTTTCAAGATGTCTTATGGGTTGTATATTATTTGTTTGGTCTCAGGCCGACATGTTTTGTAATTATGTAATTTCTTTATTGTTTGGTGGCCGACCTTATTGTTTGTGATCAAGGGTTTGTATATATATGATGTAAGATCTCATTGTAGATCAAATATGTAAGGAAAGGATGATATAAGAGAGAATAATGTAATAATCATTCATGCAGAGGATTTGGTCGATCATTGGTGATCGAGTTGGGTTTATGTAAGAGGATTAAGTCCTTCAGTATTGAGATTAACCGGAACTGTATTCAAGCATAGGATATGATATCATTGCAGTTCATTCTTCTTTTTAGATTGTAGTTTGGATTTTAATATAGTCAGAGAGACTCCTTTTGTAATGAGCATTGTGCTCTAGGATGTTGGCCTTCCTGCAAGTGTAGGCCCCTCAATTTGCAATCACATACTTACTGTAGAAGTATTATCACACTGTGGGTAGGCTTCCCACTGTGTTTTTTCCCTTTACTGGGTTTTCCATGTACAAATCTTAGTGTCATGTGGATGGTATTTATTCTCTAATTGTTGCTTGTGCTTAATTGGTATATCTGCTATTTCGGTGATTGGTTTATGCATTTTGGTATTGATCTTTTGGGTTCCAGTATTAAAGTTTTAATTGCTTAAGGTTTCAATAATCTGGTGACAACTGATTCACCCCCTCCCCTCTCAGTTGTCTTCCGATTATTTGAACTATCTAACAATTGGTATCAGAGCTCTGGTCCTCTCTGCCAAAGCTAATTGTTTGAGGAAGATCCTATGGTGACTAACAGTTCAAGTTCACCTACTTCTATCTTTCAAAGAGAAATTCCTAGGCTTTATGGAACAAATTACAGAGTATGGAAGATTCAGATGGAGACTCATCTGAGATGTATCGGTAAGGAAATTTGGGAAATCACAAATAATGGTGTAACACCTTTTAATCTGGCATCTAGAAATCCTCCTCTGGTAAACTTGGATAAGGAGCTTGAGAATGATTGTAGAGCTAGAGAAACCCTCTTGTGTGCACTTTCTGATCATCAAATAATGGGATTAATTGACAAATCAACAACAAAGGCTATATGGGACAAGTTGGAGACTCTAAATGAAGGCAACCCTATTGTTAAGATTTCTAAACTTGATGGTTACTAGGTGAGATATGAAAAATTGAAGATGGAAGAAGATGAAAGGATTACTGCATTCATGGAAAGGGTAAATGAAATTGTCATGGGAATTCACTGTTGTGGTAGATCTCTGAGTGAAGATGAAATAGTTTTTAAAGTTCTGAGAGCTTTCCCATCAGCTTATAAGATGAAGGCTACTACAGTTAATGAATTGAGAAAAATGGCTAATACTTTTGTCAATAGAGATACCTTGGTTGGAAAATTATCTTCTTTTGAGCTTGAAGAATTTGGACCTTCTGGAGCTATGAAGTCTAAACCTACTTTTCATACATCTACACCATCAACTGACAAACAAGATTGGAAAGCTTTGTATGCAAAGGAATCGTATGATATAAAAAGAGAAGATGAATAATTTGTGCAACATGAAGCCCTTTTTTCTAGAAGAGAACCTAAGGGACCGGTAGGAAGTAAGTAGGAAGGAAAATCACCTTTTGAATGTTTTACATATAATAAGATAGGTCATTTTGCATCTAGACGTCCTAAAAGGAATTCAAGATTTGAAGAGAGAGCTAGAAGATATTAAGCCTAACCCTGGATATCGGAACAAGCATAAGTACAGGAAAAACAAAGATAAATCATGCTACATTGCGGATGAGGAAGGTGTGACTGATTCTGATGATGAACCGACACAAGACTCTGCTAGTGATTCCGGCAATGGAAAGGAATGGGTGTTCATGGCTATCAAGGAAGATGTTCTGGCATTGGAAGAGAATGTACCTGAAGAGAAGGCTCTTGCTGCTAAAATTGAAGATAAGGATGAATGGGTAATTGGTAGTGGATATTCACATCATATGACTAGAGATAAAAGGAAGTTTCTATCTTTCCAAGAATTTGATGGTAGTCTGGTTATATTTGGAGATGAAAAAGCATGTATGATCAAAGGAATATGAACTATATCATTAGATGGTAAGCACAATACTGATAATGTTTATTATATTGAAGGTTTTAGGCATAATATTTTGAGTGTAGCACAATTGGTGGATAAGGGATTTCAATTACAATTCAAGGATGGAAAATGCAGAATCATTAATAGATCTAGATTGGAGATTGCAACCGGTACTCATACAAAAGGTAACATATTTTATTTGAATTTTAGTGAGAAGATATTTTTGATTGCACAAATTGATGAGAGTTGGCTATGGCATAAAAGGCTATGTCATGTGAATTTTGATTGCATGGTAAAGATCAGTTTAAATAAGGTAGTTAGAGATATACCTAAGATTGTGAAGCCCTATAATCTGGTATGTAAATAATGTCAAATGGGAAAATAGGTCAGAACCTCTTTTAAGAGTATACAAGACAAATCGAATGATTTTCTTGATCTTATTCATACTAATTTATGTGGCCCTGCTAGAATTAAAAGTTTTCAAGGTGATAGATATTTTATGCTAATCATTGATGATTATTCTAGAAGGGAGAAATCTGAGGCTTTTGAAAAGTCTAAAATATTTAAAGCTAAAGTTGAAACTAAGATAGGATTGAAGATTAAGTGTTTAAGGTCAGATCATAGTGGAGAATTCACATCTGGTGAGTTTAATAACTTCTGTGAGAAGCATGGCATAAGGAGACAATTTTCTGCTCCCTGGACACCTCAGTAGAATGGTGTTGTGGAAAGAAAGAACAAAACTATCTTGGATTCTGCTAGAACCATGATGATGGAAGCTAATCTACCTTATATCTAATAGAGAGAAGTAGTGAGCACAAAAAATTATACATTCAATAGAGTACATATCAAAGGAGAAATCAATAAGACACCTTATTTATATGGTTTGGCAATACACCTACAGTTAAGTATTTCAGAATCTTTGGTTGTAAATGTTATATCAGGAGAGATGATTTCATTGGAAAATTTGATCTTAGATGTGATGAAGGAATATTTCTTGGTTATTCTAATGAAAGAAAAGTATATAGATGTTATAACAAAAGATTGTAGAGAATTGTGGAGAGCGCAAATGCCAAGGTGGATGAGCTGAATAAAAGTCAAATCAGAGTTTATGAGAAAGAACTGGAACTAGAAATGATCATATCTAAACTGGTAACACCTTTATCGGAACATAATGTTAAAATATTTACTCTAACAGTATCAAAAAATTCAACAGTAACTGAAGAACAAGAAAGAGGAATAGAGAATCAGAAGACTCCTAGGTATGTAAGGTTGAATCATTTAGAAGACCAAATCATTGGGGATAAGAACAATGGAGTGATGACAAGAAGGAGATTGGCAGCTAATGAGGTATGTTTAATTTCTCAAGTTGAACCGGTATCAATAATTGAAGCATATAAAGATGAATGTTGGATGAAAGCTATAG
This sequence comes from Cryptomeria japonica, assembly GCF_030272615.1. Classification (NCBI taxonomy): domain Eukaryota; kingdom Viridiplantae; phylum Streptophyta; class Pinopsida; order Cupressales; family Cupressaceae; genus Cryptomeria; species Cryptomeria japonica. The sequence goes on from NC_081408.1 coordinate 771,562,052, forward strand.
AAGAAGAGTTAGATCAAATAGAGAAGAACAATACATGAATTTTAGTTCCTCGGCCTAAAAATAAGAATGTTATTGGGACTAAATGGGTTTTAGGAATAAATTAAATGAAGATGGACAAGTTGTAAGGAATAAATCTAGATTGGTTTGTAAAGGATATTGTCAGAAGGAAGGAATTGATTATGGTGAAACTTTTGCACTTGTAGCTAGGATTGAAGCTGTAAGAGTATTTCTTGCCTATGTTGCACATAAAAAACTACAAGGTTTATCATATAGATGTTAAGTGTTCTTTTTTGAATGGGGATCTTGATGAGGAAGTTTATATTGAGCAACCTGATGGTTTTTCACTTTCAGATGATAAAAACATGATTTGCAAGTTAAAGAAACTCTTAAATGGATTGAAACAGGAACCTACAGCTTGTTATCCAAGGTTGGACAAACATCTTTTGAAGCTTGGTTTCACTAGAGGTAATGTTGACAGTAATCTATATTATAAAATCACTGATGATGATATACTAATTATTGAGGTCTTTGTTGACATCATTTTTGGAGGTGAATATAACTTATGTGTGGAATTTTCTAACAATATGGAGAAAGAATTTGAAATGTCTATGATTGGGGAAATGAAATTTTTCTTAGGTTTGTAGATTACTTAAACTGATAAAGGTATTTCCATCTGTCAAACTAAGTATGCTAGGGAGATGCTGAAGAAATCTGGTATGGAAGACTCTAAACCGGTTAGTACTCCTATGGTTACCAATGAGAAATTAACAAGGAAAGATGAATTTGCACCGGTAAATCCTACAAGATACAAGTCTATGATTGGAGGTCTTCTATATTTGACTTAGACTAGGCCTGATCTAATGAATGATGTTTGCATTGCATCAAGATATCAAAGTGGTCCTAGAGAAAATCATGGGACTACAGTGAAAAGGATTTTTAGATACTTGCAAGGTACATCTGAATATGGTGTGGTACCCTAAGGATGATGACTTTACTTTATGTGCATATACATATGCAGATTGGGCAGGTGATGTTGATGACTGAAAAAGTACTTCCAGTGGAGCTTTTCTTTCTTGGAAAGAAATTTATTTCATGGATGAACAAGAAACAATCATATACTTCTTTATCTACTTCTGAAGCTGAGTATGTTGTTGCTGCTACTAACTATACACAAGTTCTATGGATGAAGCAAATGTTGAAGGACATAAAAGTGCATTGCAATGGACCAGTAGTTATTCACTGTGATAACTCTACTGCTATAGACATATCAAAGAATCCGGTATTTCACTCTAAGACAAAGAACATATCTATCAAGTATGACTTTTTGAAGGAGAAGGTGGAAGAAAATGAAGTTAGATTGGTTTATGTGAACACTAAAGAACAGATTGTAGATATTTTCACTAAACCTTTGCCTAAAGAATCATTTGAGTGCCTCAATGACAGATTAGGGGTTTCTTCCCCTCTGACAGAAAACTGATTGATGCTATTTGGCATTAGTTCAGTATCCATTATCAAAGATATAATTCATTCCAGATTGATGTAGTGATGCTACTACTCAAGGGGAGTTGTTAGTTTTGTGATTAAGTGGTTTTTGATTTTTTCTTTGATATTTATGTCAGATCTTTGGCATTGATGTCAAAGGGGGAGATATATTCATGTGAAAAACTTAAGAGATATATACATTAGGGGGAGAAATTTGTAGAGCTTAATTGTGATGTCATTTACAGGGAGAGTATGGATCAAAACTTCATTGCTATATTTTGTGTCGGAGATTTGTTTGGCATTTCTTGGAACTTGGATGTTTTTCACATCTAGTGTTGCCATCAATGCCAAAGGGGGGGATTGTTGGCCATTTGAAGGAATTGATTATGTTTTGCATTGATATTTTGTTATTGATGTCAACACTAGTCGTTTTGGATGCTTTACCGGTATCCTTTTGGTCCCGGTAGGTTGTTTGGTTTCTAGTTGGACTAGATCATGATGATATGATATGCTCCGGTATGTTTTGGCTTATGGAATTGGCTTAGATCTGTTATTCATGCTACTCAAATTCATTTTTAGTCAGTTGGTTTTGATTTAGTGATCGGATGCTATCCAGTATGATGGTAAGCTTGGTTTGTTGATCTGGTGAGGGTTTCACCGGTAGAGCTTTATTGAAGATCTTTTGATATTATGCATAAGTGGTGTTGGTGCAGATTCTAGTAGAGATTCAAGATGCTGATGGTGATCTTGTTTGAGACTTGGCTAATTGGAATCATTTCTTTAGTGTGTGTGGACCCAAATTGGGTCTGGTATTATCTAGGTTATGGACCGACTTAATGTAATGTGTTGTTTGATCTTCTCGATGTGTTTTTGAGATGTCTTATGGGTTGGATATTATTTGTTTGGTCTCAGGCCAACATATTTTGTAATTATGTAATTGCTTTATTGTCTGGTGGTCGACCTTAATATTTGTGGTTGAGGGTTTATATATATATGATGTAAGATCTCATTGTAGATCAGATATGTAAGGAAAGGATGATATAGGAGTAAATAATGTAATAATCATTCATGCAGAGGATTTGGTCGATCATTGGTGATCGAGTTGGGTTTATGTAAGAGGATTAAGTCCTCTAGTATTGAGCTTAACCAAAACTGTATTCAAGAATAGGAGATGTTATCATTGCAGTTCATTCTTCCTTTTAGATTGTAGTTTGGATTTTTATGTAGTTAGTGAGATTCCTTTTGTAATGAGAAGTGTGCTCTAGGATGTTGGCCTTCCTGCAAGTGTAGGCCCCTCAATTTGTAATCACATACTTATTGTAGAAGTATTATTTGACTGTGGGTAGGCTTCCCACCGTGGTTTTTCCCTTTATCGGGTTTTCCACGTACAAATCTTGGTGTCATGTGGATGGTATTTATTCTCTAATTGTTGCTTGGTATATCTGTTGTTTCAGTGATTGGTTTATGCATTCCAATATTGATCTTTTGGGTTCTGGTATTAAATTTTTAATTGCTTAAGGTTTCGGTAATATGGTCACACTTGATTCACCCCTGCCCCCCCCCCCCCCCCCCCCCTCTCATTTGACTTCCAGTTATTTGAACTGTCTAACATATATGTCATGGACCCCACTAAACAGTTCTAATAAAAATTCCACATAGAGTAATAATATAAATATTTCATAGTGATGATGAAAATAATTCTAAGTATAAGCATGTAAATTTATCACTTGAAGGTGAGTCTCACAAGCCATAAGAAATGTCTAGATTATAGGCTTGTAATTCAAACTTAAATAAGAGGAGATCACAAAAAATTCAACTTCAAGGAATTAAAAATTTATACATATTAAAACACATATATATATTTTTGGAATAATGTAAATATGTTTTGCTAAAAATATCTAAGGGTTTCTACTAATTTGTTCCATGTTTCCATGTTTGTACCTAATTTTGAAAACCATATTGGCTTCTATATTTAAAATATTTGACTTCGTGACAGATATTTCTCAAGATTTATATGGAAGATAACTATAACATGATTTTAATCAAGAAATTTTCTTGGAATTATGGTCCTACCTTTCTTGGGGAGGCAACTATTACCTTTGAACCACTTATGTTGATTTTTTTATATTAGCTTTTGTGTTCTTATTATTAACATTTTGAAAAGATTATACTTGTTTTTTTCCCTCTCTCAATAAATATTAATACTTTCTTAATTTCTTTATTACCTCTCTCACATGGAAGGTTCTCCTCTTGAAATTCTCTTTTGATCTTTTTACAAGCACTCATAATTCATCTCTTCTAGCCTTCTAAATTTATTGTGCCCTCTATTCTTGTAAAAAAATATTTTTGTTTTCTTTTCGAAATGTGAATCTCTCCTCTTGAGAACTTGTCATCTTTGATGCAAGAGAATCAACGAGCTTCTTTTAAATTTCTTTTCTGATCATGCCTATTTAAATTATATTTCATTTTTTTTTAATCTTTTCATGTGCAATAAAATAAAGGTATCTATTTTACATATATTTGTTGATTAATCTTCATATTATTATCTAAACCCCAAGAAAATAAGTTAAGGACACACTATTTCTACTGACTACCCATTCAAGATAAAAAGGCCAAATTAGTTGCTTGACTATTTTAGTAAATTCCTAAGAAGCCTTAACCATTGTTTTATCTAGGTTAGTTTGCTAAATTCATCTCTCATTGAGCTATAGTTTAACTATCTTCACTCTTTTTATATTTAATTATTTTATTTAAATCAACTACTTTAATTCATTCCACATGTTTTTTTGTGTGTGCACTCTTATTTGATAGGCTTTTAACTCATTGTATTATCATTTTTTATTCTTTTGCATTAAAGAGGTCAAATTAAAAATAGAAGAATAATCATAATTGTGGTAGCATCTGTACACAACCATAGTTCCTACTCTTTGCAATGCATGGAAATCAGTATAACAAAAGATAACTCAAATATTTTTTAGATTCATTCGCACACATCACATAGAAGTGATTTAACATATTCAAAACTATTTCGATAATCTTTTTATAATTTTTTGTAATTGAAAATTACAATAATTTATATTTAATTACAATATATAATATTCAATTATAAAGAATTGGTGAATATATATTAGAAAAAGAATAACAATCTAATTCCCACAAAAATGAAAATATTAATATCAAGAAACCTTCAATAGCTTTATAGAAGCCTCTACCTCAAACACTAGCAATGTGCATAGATTTTCTTATGTTGCAAAGTCATCTTGCTTAGATGCATGATAAAAAGTATGGAAAGGCCCAAAATCCACCCATATACATAGAATCAAAATGACTAGTTCACACTATACAAAAAAACATTGAAGATGACAACAATGAAAAAGGAACCAATTATGAAATACCAAAGTAGTGAAAATCAAAATAAACACAACTTGAAAGAGGAAAAGTTGACACCAATAAATGTTTCTTTTCTTTTATATAAATCTGCACACAAAAAGAAAGGATTTTTTTTTTTGTTTTCCATTTAAGAGGGCTCGCTTCAGTCAATTCCTTGTTTTGGCCTTTCGACTTCCACAACTAGAATTTTTGAATAATTTTTGAAAATAAAGATATAATTACTTCAAAGTAAAATGTAATGGATAATGATGTATAATAATATAAATAGTTTATTGTAATAATTAAGGTTTTTAAATGAAAGCATAGAATAATAAATAAGAGAGGAAGGGACGTAACAAAAATTTAAAAAAAAAACACTTGGAAGCTATGGAAAACCTTCAAAAAAGATTTTATTGCTTCTACTTAGGGATAAATTAAAGAAACCACACCTCGGACAAAAGTGTAAAATCCTGGCAAATCAAATATTATTTTTGAGGGGAAATTTTCATATTGATGACGAAATGATTTTCAAATTTGGAAAAAAATTTAATTTGTGTTGGCGATTTTTTTTTTGTAGGTTATGACAATTCCATAAAATCCTAGTGAATAATTCATTATTGTGTGGAGAAAATATATAATGTTGGAGGTGAATGTTTTTCATTTAAAGGAAAAAATATGTGTATGGGTGAAAAGTTATACTAAGAAGGAAATTTTTTTAAGTGTATTGGCTATTTCTATCTATCATTTGAAAATTATTTAATTTTATTGGCTAATATTTTCATAAATTTATTGCCATTTTCCTTATCTATTAATAGCCATTTCATCATCTAATTAATGCAACATCATATCGAGTCCGGATTCTTCACGATGTATCGATAAGAGAGATCTCATCGACACGTCACACATACCTAAAATCCATCAATGATTTAAAATCGTTCGATGATCATAGATCAATGGCTGAAGTTTTATTTCGGCCCAAATTTCTGAAGAGAATGTAGTTCTCTAGAAAGTCCCCAGAATGGAATTGGAGACGATAGACACATATCAAATCTAATCGTGTATTGACATTTATTAATGTCTTGTCACTAACATTCTCTAACTGTGATCTACTCATCACACATGACTTCCAATCTAGTAATTGGTAGTGGTTTACGGTTGTTTCCAATTTCGCACACTCATGCATTTATGAGAAAGATTTATTGAGAGATACAAAAGATTTATAAAAAATTAAAGGACAAATGAATTAATACGGTTCTTGAAGGAATTTCTAGTATCAAGATCTATTTATAGACGATCTCCACTTCTTTCTTCTTCTATTCGCCTTTGGTAGATAAATTGTTAGAGCTGATGGTAGTTGAAATTTTGCCTCTAGTTTAGGTCTTTAGGCTGTATAATTTGGTATTTGGATTTCTAAAGATGGACACTCCTATCCAGTTGAGAAGCACATCTAAGGAGGACCCGAGGGCCTTTTTGGGCAACATCAAAGATCTAACTCTCCAATCAGTTTGTAAGGAGGTCAGGATGTTCACTAATGAGGCTATAAGGATGGTGTTGGGCTGAGATTTTTTGAGAAATGATAATAGATACCATGTTAACACGAACATTACATCCTGGTTTTTGGAATCTCTTCTGGACCTCGGAGGAGAAAAGGTGGATATGTTGATGTTGTTAAGGAGAGTGTTCAAAGAAGAATTCCTTGCAGACGATGTTACTATTGTCATCTTTGCAGAAGTAGGGGTGGGGATCCCTTGGGCAAGTGATTTACCCAAGATTCTCCTCCCTGACCAAAATGTGGCTAGGCAACCTTTTCTTTTGAACCTGAATGTTGAGAAGTGGACAATTTGTATAGGAAATGGATGTGGATTGGCAAGGATTTACTTCAGAAATGGTTTCTCCTGGATGAATTTCAAGACTACAGAGGGGTCGAAGAATTCTCAAAGCTACTCAACTTTGAAGAATTATACGTAGACAAAGGGAAAGATCCTTCGGGTTACCCATGAAGGGTTTCAGTTTTTGTCTTGTTTTTTGGATACCATTGGTCCACTGTCCAATGCTAGTGCCCTAGCTCCTAGTAGTTTTGTTTTTTTGGCTATTTCCTCATATTCTCCCTCATTTTGACTTTAACTTTTTGGAGGGATAGGGACTTTGACAGTTGGAAATTGTAAATTTGTGCAACATATTAATGAAAATTTTGCAAATTTTAGTTTGTTTCAGTTTGCCTTTTATGGATTTAAAAATATTTTCTATTTCATCGTATTATTAGTTCCTACCATGACATGATACTTAACATAATCATTATGTTCAAAAATAGCTTAAATAGTTATTAATTTGTGTTGATATAAACTTTTAAATAAATGTCAAATCTCATTAAATTAAATCTCGAGCAGAGAGAAAGGGAAATTCCATTTTGAACACAAGTTGGAATTAGAAGATTCTAGATATGGGATAGTAATTAAAGGAGGGAAGATAGTGTCGAACATGTTAGGTCTATTCTAATTTCTTATCTAAAGTTAAAGAACAAACTTAGTGTCACTTTTGAGACAACCTTTTCTAAAAGATATTTGAAATGCTTGAAAAAGAAGTATTTGAAAAAGCATAATGTCTATGAGCAACATTATTTCAACATTGCTGAGAACGAGGTAGAGGATGAAGATTACATTTAAGTTTTGTCAATATTTAGGTGTAAGTGATATTGATTTTTTTAACTATAAAGAGTTGGCTACTGCAATTTTGTCATAACTATCATGCTAGATTTGTGTTTATTTTGTTTGCTTCTATTTTGGTAGGTTGTTTACCTCTACTTTGTAGGTAGAGAGCTTACATGTTGAATTTTGGGGATAATTTTTTGTAGTCTTTGAATTGCAGAATTTGAAAAAAAAAAAAGTTAAAGATTATAGAAATTTAATTTACATATTTTAATATGTTTTTAAAATTTTAATATAAATGTTATACATTCATAAATATCTAGAATTAAATAATACACTTCTTAAATAAAATTAAATATTTTGTTAAATAAAAGTTAAAATTTTATTAAATGTAAGATTTTAAAGATGGAAATATATTTAATATCATTTACATAAATGCGTTTAAAATATTTATATCATATGATGCTTGTAATTTATAAATAAAATTATAATTAATTTAATTAATGATAAATAAATAAATATATTAATTTATTTTATATTTATTTTGAAGTACATTGCTTTATTCTAAATCTTTTTAATCTGTTTTTGTTTAAATAGATTAATTTCTAGTCACTACTTTGAATATGACTATTATAAATTTATAAATATTGGGAATACTTTTATCTATTTATTACCATTATAATTTTCAACATATTAAAAATAAAATATAATCAATATAATTTAAAAACTATTTATTAACATTTTCAAGACTATTATTCTTCATATATAATTTCGCGTGCGAATATTGTCATCCATTGGATGAGCTTAGATCAACGGTGTAAGGTGTATTTCGGGCTGAATGTGGGAACGATAATTTTTTATACAAACTTCTACTAGAAAAATGTGTCATTGAACACCGACACAAAAGAAAGGCTATGGCGCATGGGACGATGAAGTGTCAGGTGACATGGCATTTAGGTGGCAAAAATCCTATGTATAATGGGACCCACATGAACTAACAATGAATATGCAATGATATTGCCTTATGGTATGCACGCCACTGAAAGTGAATGGTTAACATTTAGCCTTTAGGCGACTTTAATGCTGGCTTGTGTGGACGAATTATGCGGTTGAACTAGTACATGTAGAGGAACGATGGAAGAGTTTGTGATTAATGTCGATGGCCACTGACGTTAGATGTCAAAAATTAGAATTGAGTGTGAGGTGTTTAAAGCTTGGGTGGATTGGAAGCTGAAGGGTCATAGAGTCTAGTTGGATTGCCATTTTCTTGGTATCATACTGTCTGCACTTGCAACATTGTCTTGGGTTTCTTAAGAAGCATGGAAGCCAATCTCTCCTTCCATACTAATAAGAAATTAGTCCCGTTTCTCAGATGATTTATGGATAGGAGGTCAAAAGGTTTGTTCTTGTTTAAGGATGAGCGGTTGTACGAGAGTGTGAAAATGTTGTTGGGAGAGGAAATTGTCCATGTAGGTCATCGCTACAGGATGAACATGGAGGCATATTCATTGATTGCCACTTGGGGTTTCTAGTTTGAGGACAAGGTGGAAAAAGTAAAAAATGCCCTGAGAGTTGTAATTGATTCAAACTACCTGTTAAATCTGGATAGTGTGTGTGCTTGTGTGGTCCTGAAGGTGGGCATTGTTCCCGAGGCAGGGGTGCCTGGTCCAATGGCACCGCTACAACTCATTTGATGGGTTGATGATGATTTGAAGGCAAGATGCAGAGCTCTTACTTGGAGCAGGTGGCAAGCCTTCAAAATGTTCTCAAGGTTGATGCAGTCTAATGAGGTTATAAGGTTCCTTTGTGAAGCGGCATGAGAAGAGGTGGGTCAAGAGTTGTGGCCGAGACCCAAGACTACCCAAGCAATGAAGTGGCTCTTAGAATTCTATAATGAATCAGAGTACATGTTGTTTCTAGGTTAATCCTGCTATGATCGGTGGTGTTTGGTGTTGTCTATTTGTATCTTTTTGTTCCATGTCCATTTTCTCCCCAACTTTGTATGTACGAGGGGATGTCTGCTAACAATTTTGGTATGCTGAATTGGAATTCTGGGGTTTCTGCATGTAGTAGGGATTTTGTTTGTTTGTTGGGAATGGTGGTTTTGAGGGTATTTTTTGCGATGGTAGAACTCTGGTGGTTTTAGTATACCACCTATACTTGCATATTTGTAATATTTCATTTCCAAGTAATACAATACAAAAAATTTTGATTAAAAAAAAAAAATATCATGCAAGTTTTGAAATTACATATTTAATTTATTTAATTCATATTTAAATCCTATTGATAATGGGATAGACAAAAATTGACAATAGATACCATCGTTCGTTGGATGAGCACGAATCAATGACTTAAGGTGTATTTTAGGCCAAATGTGGGATCTCTAAATTTTTTTGCAAACTTCCACTTAAAAACATGTGTCATTGAAAACCGACGCGAAAGAAAGGTTATGGCCCATGGGACGATGAAGTGTCAGGTGATGTGGTGTTTGGGTGGAAAAAATCATATGTATAATGGGACCCATGACAATTTTCAAAGGATACCATCGTCCGTTGGATGATCACAGATCAATGACGTAAGGTGTATTTCAAGCTGAATGTGGGAATGATAAACTTTTTTTGCAAACTTCTACTGGAAGACTTCCATAAATGATAAACATTTAATTATATAGTTAAATTCTAAATTTGTAATTGTATACTTATTTAAGTGTAATAAGTTCTATTTCGGGCAGAAGTTGTAAAGGATTAAAAAGTCTTCAAAAACATTCCTGAAAAGTGACTCGTGTGATGTGTCAGACTGCCAGTCCTCAGAATTTAGAAAGAATCAATGATTTTTTTCCCTGTGGCAGAAAATAGTTATTAATAATAATTTATAAAATTACAACACGATTCTAAAAATTTTGCCCTTTAGGTTTTACTTTTGAACTTTTGAAGGGTTTCAAACTAAGGGACTCATATTGGTATTTTGATTCTTGGACAAACCAGTAAATCTAGGGAGATTAAAAAATGGATACTAATTTGAGGAATGCAATAGAGTCTGTCTACACCAGTCTACTCAAATAGAAATCTTGGGTAAAATCTAGAACACCTACATCCAACAGTTTTTTAATTTTTGAATCTCGTTGTTTACCGTTTAGATTGTAGAACTAGAATTAGGGGTTCAAATTGAGGGTTAGAATTATTTTGAACCATTAACAGTACCAGCGATGGGGAAAACAAATAGTACAACTAATACCCAGGTAAATAAAAAAATAAACTTAATCGAACTAGTTAAAACAATAGGTTTCACTGATGAATACCATGATATTTATGACCCTGTTATCCATGGTAAAAAGAGAATCATAGAAATTAGACATGCATTTTCTAATAAGGAAAGCGATCCAGACATGGAAGAATATACTGTCTTTAACAAAATGTTAAATGCAAGGACAAATAAAATTGCATCATTATATGTTGGACTTCCTAGCATGATGTTACGTGAAGTATTCCCTTGCTTAGAAATTGTCATGGTCTATGCCCAAAATTATGATGAAGATAGAAAATAAATTATCAATAAAAATACTCAAGAGGAAATTTTATCCATAAATGAGGTTGAATTTGCTTGTTTGTTGAACCTAGGGTTTGAAGCACAAAACTCAAATGTCCACATTGATCTAGGAAAGATGGCATAGAAATATGATATAATTGATGCAAATTATAAAGATTCATTTATCAAAGCTCTAGTAGTGCCTAGTACTCAATTGGATCATAATCATAAGCCTCCTTATGATTATAATATTTTTGTGCCATGGGTTTAGGATACTATTTCCTTGCTAACATTTTGCCTGGGATTGGAAAATGATAGGGAAGTGGGTGCCAACCTTCTTGAAATGATTTTTAATATCCATTGCGTAACAGAACCAGTAAGATTTAATTTTGTTGACCATGTTGTTCAATCCATGCAAACACAATTACTAATGATTAAAATAGGTTCCTGTAAGACATTTAGGTTCACATCCTAATTGTGATATCTTCTTTTGTCAAAGTATTGAGAAATATTCGAGACCAACAAGCTTCACATTGAGGTCTATAAGATTGATGAGAAGACTCTAAATAGAACAGTCTCCAATATATGAATGGACACCTAAGATAAGGATGAATGATAATAGAAAGAACTACAACCATTTTGTAGAATTATTTTTGGCACCGATGTATAATGAAATTAAAAGCACTCTAATGCCTGGATTTCCTATGTCTTGTAGAGATTACATTCAACTCGAAAGTCAAATACAATTGGTTATCTGGTTCTTCATGGAAGAATACATTGTGTGAAGTTTTTACCGATCATCAATAGAACCCCACAAACTTCCAATACATGTGACAAAGAGGGTTTTTGCATTGGAATATGTACAACAATTAGAGAGCACATATGTACTCTTTCATGGTCAGCAAAAGAAGAGCCTATTTCCTCCTTGTCTTTCTCATGTGGAGGGTTCACATTTGATAGAAAAGCATTCAAAGTGGCACATTTTTTTTTGACAATTTTTAGCTTTGGTGTTGAGGGTCATTGGAAGTATGATCCACTCAGCATTATTCAAACAAGGCTTAAGAAAAATGGGAAATTTGAAAGGTTATGTCAACATGAAACTAAACCATTACTAGAAAATATTAGAAACATGGACTCCTGGGATGAGGTAAAAAAAGAGACGGAGAAAATTGCTGCTAACAATAAAATTTCAACAAAAGAATTGTCATTACAAATTATAGTATTGCACATAGAGAAAACAACAAAGAAGGGTATCCAAAATCAAAATGAAAATGGGATGTCCTACAATTTCTACCAAAAAGTTGCTAATCCATCTAACAAATCTATTCCCAAAAAAATATTGCAAGAATGTAAAGAAGGGCATTGGAATCAAACCAAAATAAATGATTTTTGGACTATGAGGAAGAATCTTTGTGAACCAAAGACCGGTGCAGACTTTGATGAAAACGACGAAGATATCGCGTTTAGCAAATTATGGAATATGGAGCATCCTATAGAAGGACATGACATAATTGATGATGAAAATGAGTATGTGGTTGAGGTCACACCAACAACTACTACAGTCTATGCAAAATTGAGTGGAGTCGATGCTTCCATGAAAGAAAAATATAGCAAAGGGGAAAACGTTGTGGAAAAAATGGGGATTAAAGGTGGTGGTCTAGGTCCCAGAGGAGAAGGCCCTTGGTTTCCAATTGAGGTATCACTTCCATCAAATTCAAAATTAAAAAACATCTTGAGAAACCAGTCATTACACTTGATTCATCAAACTCATCACAGAAAGGTACTACTCATTACCCTGCATCTCCATTTCAATTTGTTAGAGCTTCAAATCCCCCTTGTGTAGGCACTTAGATTCAATCACAACCACTACCATAACCTGGTATTCCTATTGGTGGTGAATCAAGTACCACTGCCACTAGTGTGGATGGCATGGGTACTAATACTAGGTGTCCTAATCAAATGCAACAACAAGATATCTCTTGCAAGAGGACAATAGTAGTAGATACTATACATAATCCTAGAGTGATCAAGGCAATGTGACTAAGAAAAAGGTTATGACAATAATGGCGAGTACAAAAACACCTTTAGAACAAACCCCTCAAAAGAGTATAAAAACTACACTTACAAGTGAAGGTGGGACAAGATTAGGAATGACTTTTGGTACTCCTCAAAATGCATTAGTTAGAACCACAGGCATAGGTGGAGCCTCATATATCACTGCAAGTGCTATTTCACATTTCAAACATTCAATTGCTTCAGAAAACCCAAATTTTTAGTGCAATGATTTATTTAATAATTTTTCACAAACAACAAATATAAATAAAGAAAAAAAGAAGGCATTGAAGATGGGTGCCCTTAATGTAGATTTAGAGGAACAACTTGCATCGAATAGGGTATTTCCCACATATGACCCAAACAAAGACATGATAGCGGTCATGGTTTTTATGCCCCCAAATAAAGATAAAAATCCACCATAGAGTCAAATAAATTCCTCTGAATTTCACATTAACACCCTCCAAATGAATTTTTCCAAAGTTCAAAATGTCGACAAAATTAGTGTGTCAAAAAATACCAACGAAGTGATCTACACTTCATTGCAAAAGATGGAGAGAGAGAAAAATAAGGTGGTGAAACAAATGGAAAAGTTATAGGCAGACCTGGCAAATGAAAAATCAACGAGGAAAGCAATAGATAACAAGTGCAATGAATTAAAAAAAAGGATAAAAAATTCAGCCTCTACCTCAACAATTATAGTGCAGGAATAGATGGAGTCATAACTGAAAGAACTAAGGCAAAAATTAGATGAAAGCATTAAAAATTTTGATTATGAAAGAGCCTCTACAAAAAAATTATATAAAAACCTGGAATCTGCTGCTACCTCAAACAAAATTTTACAGAACCAATTGAAGCATGAGACGGAAAAAAAAAACATTTGGAAGAGAAAGTATACGAAGAAAGAAAAAAATGTGCACAAATGAAAGAAGAGCTGCAAAATGCAAATAATAAAATTAAAACTTCGAAAGACGGATTGAAGAACAATATGAAAAATACAGTGAAGTATATAAAAGAAAAAATTTGGGGGCAACTAATGTAGAGGAGTGACTAGTTGTGTGAATGGTTGGAATTGAATGAAAGTCTGAGAGTAGTTTTTGGGAAGCTCAAAGAGCATATTGAGAAGAACAGAAATGTTAATTCAAAAGAGAATATTGCAAAACAAATTTTGCAATAAGTCTAAAGTAACAGTGACAACTATTTATCATCCAAGGGAATTAAGAGCCACATTGATGCCTCACTTAAGGCATCAACTATCATTCAAGAATGCCAAAAACTAAGGGAAGCACAAGAAATTTTGGATAAAGATGAGAAAACGTTATTCAAGATGCAACAAAAGACAACCAATTTGTTAAATCTTGGTTTGCCAAAGAGTGATTGTTGGTGTACTTATTTATTCATGTTGAATATAATTACACTTTACTTAAGTTTACTTAGGTAAATGCATATCATAGTAGTTTGCATATGAGACACTTAATGAGATGTGCATACATTGGGAATGTGTATGTAGGAGAATTTCCACCTTTTATGGTGTGATCTTGTTGTTACATTCCACCTTCAGTGGGTGATCCACCTCATGTGGAATATTCTACTATTTCTCCTCCCTACCCTTACCTACCCTTTCATCTTATTGAGCCACATATCATCATTGTGTGCTCTCTTGTCTCTTAGCCTTGCCTTTATAAGCAGTCTCATCTACATTGTATGTAACAATTCTTGATGATCTAGTTGATCACAATTTTCATCTTGATTAGAATACAATTTAATCTTATCAATCTATTTTTTCTCTCTATTGTACTTGTAAAGTGGAAAATTGGACCCTAGTGACTCCCCACCTAGGAGACAGAAAGGAAGTCACTAGGATGATTTTCACTTGGATGAACTTTACATTCAAAAGAGGGGTTGAATCAACTACATCCAAATCCAAAAGAAGCAAGGATGTGAATTTCGGATGGATTGCAAAGGTTGAAGTGTGTTTCACCCTCTTTTGTAAATAGGAAAGTTGATTTGTTGACTATGTGGAACAAAGAGATAGATTGAGAGAAATGAGGAGCTACCAGTTTGGGATCACGTTGTAACTTTGGATCTGAGATAATTAGACTGATACAGATCTGCCCTACAAATTTGGAGAAAAGTCATCAGGACCATGGCGACAGTGTACATGGTCCTCCACAAAATCCACGAAAAGAAAATGGTTCTTTCGTCTTTGCAAATGAAGCCCAAACCTGCAATTACAGTTGCACACCTGCAACCTACACACAAAAAAAGAGAAGAAAAGGGGTTGTGGATAGGGGTTTTTCTCAGTCAAACCCTAGTTGAGGAATCAACCTTGAAGAAAGTAATTGCAAATGCTTAAATGTAAGCAATGGAAATGTATACCTTGTTGATCTGCAACTTGTCGATGATGATTTCTTTGCTTCTTTAATGTAATCACAAGTGTTGCATGGAATGTCATGCAACATGACAAAACCCTAACACACACACATGCTTGCAAATGAATGTTGTAATATTTCTCCAATGGATGAATGAAGAAGACTTGAATGCTTGAATGCTTGATGATGTATATCTTCACTTATTATTTCTTATGATCCAATTTTCTTTAATTTGGCACCCCCCCACAAATGAGAAAATCAACTCTCTTTTATACATGCCTCAGAAGATTAATTCATCTCACCAAAGGCCAACATCAGGGAGATTTGGGATCCCAAAGTGCAAATAGGGTTGGGGGGACCTATCTTGGGGCCACCCTAAGAGGGTGAGATAGGGGCACCATGCCCCTATCCAAGGGGGATAGGTGTGCCACTCCCATGTCATGCCCTATCTTGGGGCCCGAACAGGGTCCTGAGGCTATCTCAAGGCTCAACAGAAAGGGGACAAGGGGTGAAAATTAAGAAATAGTTCTTGGTTGGGAAGGAAGATGTTTTCACCAAGGTGAGGACCTCAAATATGGTTAAAATTTCTAGGGTTGCAATTTTTTGTCAATACATTTAGCCCCCACTTTAGTGGGAGTATGTCTTATGCCACCACTATTGGTAAAGTATAAGAAAGAGAGATGAAAATGAGAGATGCGGAGAAATATCACAAGGAGTATAAGACATCACTAATCTTTAGAACAAAAGCCCCCAATCTTAGGATTTTAACTCACTCAAACATATGCAAGAGCACACAAAACAAAAAGGACAAGACACACACAAAAAAAACAAAGCTCAAAAGACACATGACAGATAGAAGACACAAGATGAAAAACCAACCAACCGAAGAGACCTCGATACTCAGATGTCTCAACAACTAATCGAGACACAAATACCAATGCCATCACATGAACACAAGCGATCACATAAAAGAGAAAAGATGACATCATCCATGAACCATCAATATAAAAACTATGGGTTCATGAGAGGAAGAAGTGAGAGGACATGAATACACACTTTGGTGATCCATGAGAAGAAAGGTGAACAAGAGAGAAACCATGGACATCTTGCTCCTAAAACTGGGTGATCTATGGAGAGAAGGACATGGAAATCTAGCCCCCAGATTATATCTGGGTGATCCATGTAAGAGAGGAGAGTGGGAACACCGTTAGTTCCACTCAACCTCAAGCATATGTGTTTGTAAGTGAGGTTCGAAGTGCCTCATAGGAGTCTATGCCTGAGTACGCTACAACTTATATAGAATATATAGTAAAAGTGTCGAGAAAGGCGTGATATCTTGCTCTAAGAGTCTGTGCTCTGGTTCCAAGAATAATCACCATGTAGAAGAGAAAATTGGTGTCATCTCACTCCAAAAGTCTGTGCTCTGATTTTGAGAATGACCCACTATACCAAGAAAAAGTAGTGTCATCTCTCTCTGAGAGTCTGTTCTCCGGTTTCGAGAATGACCTACTATACAAGAGAAAAAGTGATGACATCTTTCTCTTAGAGGCTGCCCTATGGTTCCAAGAATGTCCCACTATAAAAGAAAAGTGATGACACCTTCCTCTAAGAGGTTTCCCCTTGGTTCCAAGAATGTCCCACTATACAATGCATGAGAGAATTATAGTACAAAGGAGTGGTGTGGGTGCCCCCCCCTTTAAGATGTCAACATAAGTTGATGTTGATATCTTAAGGAAAGTAGAACAAGGATACCTAGCTTTATCACAAAGAAGATATCCCTTATGCAACAATGTTGTAAATCCAAGCAAGAGAGAGAATACTCTTCAAGCACGGATAAGATAGTTGAAAAGAGATTGTTGTAAGTGTAAAGAAGATCCTTGGAGGAGAAGAGATCTTTATTCGAAAGACATCTACCCCAAATAGGAGTTGTCTTAGATAAATATAACATCTTCTAGAACAAGAAAAGGAAAGAAAAAGAATGCAATCCTTCCTCCTATTTCTAGGTGAAAGGGATTCTTGATGAGGGATGACTCACTTTTAGCCCCCAGAGGGATGGGTGAATTTATCATAGATGTGTGTTACCAAGTGTAAAAGAGGTCATAGTCTTTACTAACACCTCTTGTATAAGAGAGAATCCTTGAGCCAACAACCAATGATTGTGCAAAAGGAATTACATCAAGTAATACAACTCACATCATCCACTTAATAGGGTAAAGTGGAGCCATAGAGAGAGAGAGAGAGAGAGAGAGAGAGATCATTTCCCCCAAAGCTAAGGGACAATGAGAAGAACTTACACAATCTACTAGAGAGAGATTAAACATAAGAAAATGTGCAATGAACTTACATGAACACATGCAAGAAAATACATTAGTAAATGTAAAATACATTCCTCAAGAAGTGGTAATCTTTGAAAGGAAGAGAGAAAAAACACCACATATTCCCCAAGGGGTATTAATCATAAAAGTATACCATTGTAAGAAATGATAATCACATATGAAAAATGCAGTCCCTAAAGGAAATAATGGTAAATTAGATAGAAAGAAAGGGAAATGAGTTAAAATCCTTTCCCTTCAAGTGAGGAGAACAAGGAGATACATTATACATTGTCTGATGGTGATTAGTTTCAAGTGATATGCCTTCCTAGTGGAATAAATCCTTTCAAGGGATACATACTTCTCAAGAGATCATTTCATGCTAAGAGGCATATCATACTTGCAAATAATCAAAACCATAGAAGAGGTAAGTATTCCAAGAGGATAAATGAAAGAGAAGAAGAGAACTACTCATTAAAGATGCCCCTCTCCAAGCAAAGAGGAAAACCAAAGAACATGTATATGCTCACATAAGAATAACCCTATGCAAGAAAAGAGATATAATAATGAATAATACACAAGGATAGAGATAAATGCATAGAAAGAAGAGGAAACTAGACTTCATGTTGCTGCCCCAAAGTATGTAAAATTGAAATATTAGCACCACAAATGATAAAGAGCCCCCGTTAAATGGGCTAGTTATGACATAGGGTGAAGAGCAACATGAAGGGAAAATAAGTGCTATGGCACTATGTTTTTACTAAGAAATACAACTATATCTGTTGTGAGACAAATGTGTTCAAGATCATATTGCAGTTGAACAAATTTATTAAATGCATAACATTTTCTAAGAGAATGTGAATATGAATCATGAAAAATGCAATATGAAATACCTTTCACTTGCTTTAGATTGTTGTTTCTATTTTGAGGAGGAAAGGAAATGTTCTTGTCATATTTAAATCTCCAATAGATTCTTGTAGCTAATATGTCAGGATGATAAATATCGTCTTGGCATAGAGGAGAGGGTTTGTTAAGAGAGGAAGGTTTATTATCCACAACTCTAATTTTGCCATTGTCTATGCCATCTTGAATAGACTTTTGAAAATTAGGGCAATCATCAGCATTATGGTCATGGGTTTGATGAAATGAAAAAAAAGGATGCTTTGAAGAAGAAGCATTCTTGCAAGCTCTCTTGATTTGTTGTCTTTGAAGGTGGTCTTTAAAGTTTTGAAGCCTAAGGAATTCATCCATAGAAAGAGGGGTACCACTTCCTAGGCCTCTTGTAGTAGTTTGTGTCGAAGGATTTATAGGGACACAAATTCCATGCTCAAATTTCTCAATTCCTTGTCCTTTAAAGCCTTGTTTTGTAATTATATGAAGGCCACAACTATAAGAATGTTGCAATTGACTAGATGAATGAACAAGATCATGAATTTCTTTGAAGTCTGATGTGTAAGGAGGAAGAAAAGGATTTGTAGATGAAGAAGGATTATCATGTGAAATAACAATCTCCTTTCCTTTATCAAGCTTATCCTTTTTGGAAGATTGGGGAGAAACATCTTCATTATCTAAAGCCTCATTTTCAGTGATTTCTATGTGAGGGGAAAGGCCATGCATAAAATGCATGACATCATCCTCCTGACATATGTTTTGATGTTGAAGATAGGTCTTAGGATAATAAAGAGGATCTAAAGATGTAGGAATATTGATGTTTTGATTTGCCCCCCTTGCTCAAGGATATGTGTATGAGAAGAAGATGGATTCATGTTAATTTCAAATGCTTGCTCTTTTTTAGAGAGATCATTGGTTAAATCATTAAGTCTCATCTCATCCACACTAGATACCCTAGGAGAGGTACAAAGGTTAGGATCTCTAGGTTTAGGATCTACAAAAGCTTTAAGGTGATTAACATAGGAAATGCATTGTGCTAACAACAACACCAAAATGCAACATAAATGATACATGAAAGCTTTGAAATCTAATTGAAAAGGAAATAATTTGGAAATCCTAACAACACAATATGACCAAGTGCTATTAATAAATAAAAGCAACAAGAAGTGAAAGAACTCTTATTTGACACATGATTGTAGTAAATATATGCAAAAAAAAATGTAATCATATGTGAAAGACCAAGTAAATCCAATTTATTAATTTCCATTGAAGGTCTCTTAATTTAAATCTGAATTTGCTGGAAAAGAAGATCTAAAATTGGGACCTTTAATGAAAATCAGTGTAAGATTTGAATGTGATGAAGTTTGAATTTGTGTTTGACCTTAGAGAGTGTTAAAATGGATAAAGTGTGGTGATTTTCTAGATTTGACCAGAAAATTACAATCAATTCCATCTCCCAAAGTTTCGGGATAAAAGTCGAGGATCGTGGTGAAAGTGCACACGGTCTGACCAACTTTTTTTGAAGTTTCCAAGGATGATAGAAATTATGATTTTAATGCGGAATCCAAAAAACAACCGATTTGGAGATGTCTAGATCAGTCAAATGTGCAGTCAAAGGTCAAAAATAGAAGAATCTTACAAATTAGGGTCTTATGATTTAACCATTGGATTTCTAGAATAAATAGATAGATTTGAATTGCAATTTTGAAATAGAAATCATATCTGAAACAAGTAATTAAAATTTTACCCTTCACAAGTTTAATTTTCTCAAAATGAAAAATTAGGGTTTTTATGCAATTAACCTCTAAAATTTGCAAATATATCAAACTTGGAACTACAAATTTGAAATTCAAATTATAATTAATTAGATCTAATAATGAGAAATCAGAATTAATGTGTAAGACGTCGGGCTCACCAAAATGTAAAGTGGAAAATTGGACCCTAGTGACTCCCCACCTAGGAGAGAGAAAGGAAGTCACTAGGATGATTTTCACTTGGAGGAACTTTACATTCAAAAGAGGGGTTGAATCTACTAAATCCAAATCCAAGAGAAGCAAGGATGTGAATTTCGGGTGGATTGCAAAGGTTGAAGTGTGTTTAGCCCTCTTTTGTAAATAGGAAAGTTGACTTGTTGACTATGTGGAACAAAGAGATAGATTTGAGCTAATTAGATTGATACGGATCTTCCCTACAAATTTGGAGAAAAGTTGTCGACACCGTGGTGACAGTGTACATGGTCCTCCACAAAATCCAAGAAATGAAAAGGGTTCTTTTGTCTCTGCAAATGAAGCCCAAACCTGCAATTATAGTTACACACCTGCAACCTACACACAGAAAAAGAGAGGAAAAGAGGTTGTGGATAAGGGTTTTCCTTAGTCAAACCTTAGTTGAGGAATCAACCTTGAAAGAAAGTAATTGCAAATACTTAAATGTAAATAATGGAAATGTATACCTTGTAGATCTGCAACTTATCGATGATGATTGCTTTGCTTCTTGAATGTAATCACAAGTGTTTCATGGAATGGCATGTAACATTAAAAAACCCTAACACACACACACATGCTTGCAAATGAATGTTGTAATATTGCTCCAATGGATGAATGAAGAAGACTTGAATGCTTGATGATGTATATCTTTGCCTATGCTTGCTTATGATCCACTTCGCTTGAATTCCCCCCCCCCCCAAAAAAAAAGAGAAAACCAACTCCCTTTTATACATGCCTCAGAAGAATAATTCACCTCACCAAAGACATCAAGGAGATTTGGGATCCCGAAGTGCAGATAGGGCTAGGGGGACCTATCTTGGGGCCACCCTAAGAGGGTGGGACAGGGGAGCCACACCCCTATCCTGCCCCATCTTGAGGCCCAAACAAGGTCCTAAGGATATCTCAAGGCTCAACAAGAAGGGGACAAGGGGTGAAAATGCAGAAAGAGGTCCTGGTTGGGAAGGAAGATGTTGTCGCCAAGGCGAGGACCTCAAATGTGGTTAAAATTGCTAGGGTCGCAATTTTATGACACTATAGTACTATTCATTACACACTAGATCTTGGCTATTTTTAACAAATTCTCACATGGTATCAGAGACTATAGGGATTCATTGAGTAGTCATTTTGGAGAGATTTTGAAGGTTACTATTTTTGGATCTAGGGAGATTCTCATTTTGGAGGGGCATCCTATGATGATTTGGACCTTACGGTTGAGTCCGGGTGTTCATTTCCATGAATTTTGTGTATAATTTAGCCTATTTTGGAGAAACTAAGATTTGGAGGAAAAAATTAGCCTATAAGGCTAGTAGTGCGGATTTTTTTTTTTTTTTTTTTAAAACTTATTTTTTTTGCAAATTTAATTTTTTTTCTTATTTATTATATTTTTCAGAGTTTTTTTTTATGTGGAAAAGTTTTATTAAAAATTTTATTGTAAAAAAAATGTTTTTCAAAATTTTTTTAATAGGGGGGGTCCCATGACCCCACCCCTATACCAAATGAGCCTGTATCTTTTTGCATGGGTTACACCACATCTGTACATTGTACTTGTTCCCACCGACTGTTCATCCACCTCCTTCCCATCTGCCGACGACCTCCTATTCACCGACTGCTCCTTCCTCTCAAGCTCCTTGCGCTCCCACCGATGTTGCTTCCTCCCAGATGGACACATCATCTTCCCGGCCCCATTGCCTGGTTCTTGCTAGCTCTTGCCACCGCCATTCCTCCATCTCTAGCTTGTACCACCCCTACTGTCTTCACCTTCTTGCACCAGACACTTGGCAATCACTCATTCGGTGACTTCACCTGTTCCCATTAGACAACGTGGCAGATGCCTAGTGGACCACGCAGAAGCCACCTCAACAACATTGCCTACTCATTGTCCATGTGGCATAGTGACATTAGGTCCATAAAGCACCCAGTTGGCTGCCCAGTTGTCTGCCACGTCAGTGGCTAGTCATCATCGCATCATTGCCCAGTTGGCAGTCTATGCAATAGGCCACATCATCCTACCATATGCCCAGTCAGCAATGCCACCTCATTAGACACATCAAATTTTTTGTATGGACCGTACCGTCACATCAAATTTTTGGTATAGTACAAAACCAATTAGAAGTTGCCATGTCGCTAGTCCATACGGTACGAATGCCATGCCAACAGGGGAGGTGAAGTTTTTGTGATGCCTAGATGGACATCAAATTTAAACCCATCATTCGATGATGTCAGCACTACATCAGTGGTATTTTGAAAATTTTTACCCCCCTCTCATTTGGCTTTTTGATTTCCTAGTCTGACTTCAGGAAGTCATATCTTGCTCATTTTTTCTCCTTTTTGGGTGCAATTTTTTTGATTTAGGCTAATTTTTTGTGCTCTTTGTAGTGGTGGAGGAATTTTCTAATTTTTATGGACAAATGTTTCACAATTTATAGTTTTTGATGACTATACCTATCTAATCCTCAATTTTGCAACTTCAGAGGCTTCGTTTGGGGTCATACAACCTCCTTTTCAAGTGCCATTTTTTTTGAAAGTGCATAATATTTCATCTAATTTCATAATCTTCCATCATTTTGTAGTGATTTTGAGTAGAAATTATACTTTTAGTATTTGGTCATTTTTGGGTTATTTGGTACTTGTAATTTGCTTGGATCTCAGTTTAGATCACTTGCAATATTTTTGGGGGTTTCTTATAGCCTATTTGAGGCAATTGTAAAGTTCAAATCAGAATTCCACCTTGCCTTGTTTTGCAAGTGGCCCATTGTATACACATTAAGTATAAAGTGCCAAATCATCATTTTGGGGAGGGGGTGTGTCTTGTGTGATTGTGCCTCTCTCTATCTTGTGTTTTTTCTTTTTAGTGCTATGGGTTCTCCTAAATTTCCACTTTTAACTCCACATAATTATTCATTATGGAAGATTAAGGCATGGAGTAAACTAATGGAAAAATGACTCATTCATTATGTAAATGGAACTATAACAACACCACCTAATCCTAAGGCTGATCCTGATGCTCAAGTTCAATGGATCATGAAAAATTCTATGGCACTTGAAATATTGAGATTTAGTATGTATTAGATGACCTCATTTTTCACATTGAGAAGTGTACAATAATTACAGAGGCTTGGGATATTTATGAGAAATTGTATGGTCAAGTTGATGAGATTAAGGTCTACAAGCTTGATAGTGAACTCACAATATTGGATCCCAAGGATTTTGATACAATCCAAGATTATGTCACAAAAGTAAATGAGCTAAGAGCAAAGCTTAAGGATTGTGGCATTGACAAAAGGATGCTCCCACTTGGTCTTTGGTTTACAACTTGTTGGACAATCTTCTTTCCATCTATCAAATCGCACATGGCGCAACAAGGAAAACTATGAAGTTCACACCTGATTTAGTTATCATTAGAGACTTGGAGACTAGAGCTATCATTGCGACTCAGGTGGTTGATCATGCATCTCGATTGTACTCCTTTTCACATTTTGGTCCTATTGATGAGATTGATTCTTCCTATGTTGATGATTTTGATTTTGAGAACTTTGGGTACTTAAACTTGGGGATTCTCACATGTGACCCCATTCTTGAGCCTTGCATTTTCTCTCCTCCTATTGATATCACACCACCTATTTCACCTGATGATGCAGATGATGCTACAATTTTGCCTTCTTGTGATTCAATGCAGTAGGATATTTCTTATCTTCTAGCTTCAGTTCATTGGGATGACTACTTGACAGACATTGCAAGTTTATTTTGTTAGACAGTTCAAATAACTGGAAGACAACTAAGAGGAGGGGGTGAATTAGTTGTCACAAATTACCAAAACCTTAAGAAATTAAAACTTTAATACTGGAACCCAAAACATTAATACTAGAATGCTTAAACCAAATATCAGAATAGTAGTTAAGCCAATTAAGCATGAACAATAATCAAAGAATAAATACCATCCACATGACGCTAAGATTTATACGTGGAATACCCGGTAAAGGGAAAAACCACAATCAGATAATACTTCTATAGTAAGCATGTGAATTACAATTGAGGGGGCTGCACTTGTAGAAAGGCCAACAACCTAGAGCGCATTGCTCATCACAAAAGGAGTCTCACTGACTACATAGAAATCTAGACTACAATCTGGAAGAAGGAATGAACTGCAAAGATGGCATCTCCTAGGCCTGAGTACAGTTCCCGTTAAGCTCCATACCGAAGGACAAAATCCTCTTACATAAACTCAATTCGATCTCCAATGATCGACCAAATCCTCTACCTGAATGATATTACATTATTCACACATTACATATCCATTTCCCATAACCACATATATGATCTACAATGAGATCTTACATCTATATATACAAACCCTTGACCATAAACAATCTGGTCGGCCACCAGACAATAAAACAAATACATAATTACAAAACATGTTGGCCTTAGACCAAACAATTAATATCCAACACATAAGACATCCTAGAAACACATTGAGAGGTCCAATTCACACGTTTCATTAAACTGGTCCATAACCTAGATCAATCCGGACCCAATATAGGTCCACACGCTGAGGCAATGATCTCCATCCGCTAAGTCTCAAACAAGATCATGATCAACATCCTGAAACTCCACCAAAAGTTGCACCAACACCACTTATGCATATAATCAAATATCTTCATCAAAAGCTCTGTCAGTGAAACCCTCGTCGGAACCACAAGCCAAGCTTCCAAGCAAACAGGATAGCATCCGATCGCCAGATCAAAACCAACTGAATAAATATGAACATGAGTATCATGAATAAGACAATTCCATAACCAAATCATACCAGAGCCTACCGGATCATGCCAGATCCAAACCAACTAGAAACCATTCAACCTACCAGGACTAGAAGGGTACCGATAAAGCATCCAGACAACTAGTGTTGACATCAATGACAAAACATCAATGCAACACATAATCAATTCCTCCAAATGGCCAACAATCTCCCTCTTTAGCATTGATGGCAACACTAGATGTGAAAAACATCTAAGTACAAACAAATGCCAAACAAGTCTCCCCCAATGGAAGACAACCAACAATATCCCACATATAGATGTAGTAATGAAGTTCTGAAACAAAGACCAAACTCCCCCTATGAATGATATCTCTGTAAAGTTCTGAATTACACATATATCTCTCTCACTAATGTATACAACTCCTTAAGTTTTTCTTTTCCACATCAATATATCTCCCCCTTTGACATCAATTTCATAAATTTGACCTAAATATCAAAGCAAATACATAAACCACTGAATCACAAAGATAAATACTCCCCCTAAGCAGTAGCATCCCCACATCAGTGCCAAAATGAAAAATATCTCTGATAATGCATACTGGATTGATGCCAAACCACATCAATCAAGTCTCTACCAGAGGGTAGAAACTCCCAATCTGTCTCTGAAGTACTCAAATGATTCTTTAGGCAAAGGTTTAGTGAAGATATCTGCAATCTTCTCTTTAGTGTTCACATAAACCAGTCTGACTTCATTTTCTTCCATCTTCTCCTTCAAAAAGTTATACTTAATAGATATGTGATTTGTCTTAGAATGAAATACTGGATTCTTTGATATGTCAATAGCAACAAAGTTATCACAGTGAATAAATATCGGTCCAGTGCAATGCACTTTGATATCCTTCAACATTTTCTTCATCCAAAAAAGCTGTGTACAGTTAGTAGCAACAACAACATACTCAGTTTCAGCAGTAGATAAAGATGTACATGACTATTTCTTGCTGATCCATGAAACCGACTTCTTTCTAAGAAAGAAAGATCCACTTTAAGTACTTTTCTGATCATCAACATCTCCAGCCCAATCAACATCTGTATGTGTACATAAAGTAAAGTCATCATCCTTAGGGTACCACAAACCATATTTTGATGTACCTTGTAAGTATCTAAAAATCCTTTTCACCACACACTCATGATTTTCTCTAGGATCACTCTAAAATATAGATGCAATACAAATAGCATTCATTATGTCAAGCCTAGTTTGAATCAAATAAATAAGACCTCCAATCATAGATTTGTATCTTGTAGGATTTACAGGTGCAGAAACATCTTTTCTTGTCAATTTCTCACTTGTAATCATAGGAGTATTTACTGGTTTATAATATCACATACCAAATTTCTTAACAATTCCCTAGCATACTTAGTTTGATAGATGAAAATACCTTTATCAGTTTGAGTAATATGGAAACCTAAGAAAAATTTCATTTCCCCAATCATAGACATTTCAAATTCTTTCTCCATATTCTTAGAAAATTCAATGCATAACTTATCTTCACCTCCAAAAATGATGTCATCAACAAATAATTCAATAATCAATATATCATCATTAGTGACCTGATAATATAAATTATTGTCCGTATTACCCTTAGCGAATCCAAGGTTTAAAATATATTTATCCAACCTTGCATACCAAACTCTAGGTGCCTGTTTCAATCCATATAAAGCTTTCCTTAATGTGCAAACCATGTTTGTGTCATCTGATAGTGAAAAACCATCAGGTTGCTTAATATAAACTTCCTCATCAAGATCCCCATTCAAAAATGCACACTTAACATCCATCTGATAAACCTTTTAGTTCTTATGGGTGGCATAGGCAATAAATAATCTCACAACTTCAATCCTAGCTACCGGTGCAAAAGTCTCACCATAATAAATTCCTTCCTTCCAAGAATATCCTTTACAAACTAATCTAGCCTTATTCCTTACAACTTGACCATCCACATTCAATTTATTCCTAAAAACCCATTTAGTTCCAATAGCATTCTTATTTTTGGGTCGGGGAACCAAAGTCCATGTGTTATTTTTCTCAATTTGATCTAATTCTTCTTCCATATCTTTCAACCAATATTCATCTTTACATGCCTCAATTACTGATACCGGTTCAACTTGTGAAATTAAACATACCTCATTAGTTGCTAGTCTTCTTCTTGTCATTACTCTATTATTATTATACCCAATGATCTGATCTTCTAAAAGATTCAATCTCACATACCTAGGAGTCTTCTGACTCTCTATTCCTCTTCCTCGTTCTTCAGTTACTGTAGAATTTTATGATAATACTAGAGTAACTGGTTCAACAATTTGTTCTAGTAAAGGTGCTACTAGTTCAGATATAATCATTTCCACCACCGGTTCCTTCTCATAAACTTTGATTTGACCTCTATTCAACTCATCCACATCCACATTAACATTAACACTTTCCACAATTCTCTTCAATCTCTTGTTATAGCATCTATATGCCTTTCTTTCATTAGAATAACCAAGAAATGTGCCTTCATCACATCTAGGATCAAATTTGCCAATGATATCATCTCTCTTGATATAACATTTACTACCAAATATTCTGAAATACTTAACTGTAGGTGTATTGCCAAACCATAATTCATAAGGTGTCTTACCGGTTTCTCCTTTGATATGTACTTTGTTGAATGTATAAACCGTTGTGCTCACTGCTTCTCTTTTGTAGATATTAAACTCACCGGATGTGAATTCTCCACCATGATCTGACGTCAAACATTTAATCTTCAATCCTGTCTCAGTTTCCACTTTAGCCTTAAAGATTTTAAAATTTTCAAATGCCTCAGATTTTTTCCTTAGAAAAGTAACCCACATCATTCTAGAATAATCATCAATGATTAGCATGAAATATCTATCACCTTAAATTTTTTTAACTCTAGTAGGGCCACACAAATTAGTATGAATAAGATCAAGAACATCATTAGATTTATCTTGTATACTCCTAAATGAGGTTCTGACCTATTTACCCATTTGACATTCTTTACATACCGGATTATAGGGCTTCACAATCTTAGGTATATCTCTAACTACCTTAGTTGAACTGATCTTCACAATGCAATCAAAATTCACATGATACAATGTTTTATTACATAGCCAACTCTCATCAATTTGTGCAATCAAACATGTCTTCTCACTAGAATTCGAATGAAATATATTACCTTTTGTCTGTGTACCGATTGCAATCTCCAAACCAGATCTGTTAATGATTTTGCATTTTTCATCCTTGAACTATAACTAAAATCCCTTATCCACCAATTGTCCTACACTCAAAAGATTATGCCTTAAACCTTCAACATAATAAACATTGTCAGTATTTTTCTTACCATCCAATGATATAGTTCCTTTCTTTTGATCATACATGCTTTCTCATCTCCAAATCTAACCAAACCGCCACCAAATTATTGCAAAGATAGAAACTTCCCTTTATCTCCAGTCATATGATGTGAATATCCACTGTTTATTACCCATTCATCCTTGTCTTCGATTTTAGCAGCAAGTGCCTTCTCTTCCAATGTCGAAATATCTTCCTTGATAGCCAGGAACACCCATTCCTTTCCATTATCAGAACCACTAGCAGAATCTTCTATTGGTTCATCATCAGAATCAGTAATGCCTTCCTCATCTGCTATGTAGAATGATTTGTCTCTATTTTTCCTATACTTATACTTATTCTGATGTCTAGGGTTAGGCTTAAATAATCTTCTAACTCTTTCTTCAAATCTTGAATTCCTTTCAAGACATCTAGATGCAAAATGACCAATCTTATTACATGCAAAACATTTAAAAGGTTCTTTTCCTTCATACTTACTTCCTACCAATCCTTTAGGTACTCTTCTAGCAAATAGTGCTTCAAGTTTCTCAAACTCTTCATCTTCTCTCTTCATATCATCCAATTCAATTTGCATACAAATCTTTCCAATATTTCTTACTGGTTGCTAATGCGGATGCATGAAAAGAAAGTTCAAACTTCAAAGCTCTAGAAGGTCCAAATTCTTCAATCTCAAAAGCAAATAATTTCCCAACCAAGGTATCTCTATTGATAGATGTATTAGCCATTGTTATCAATTCATTAATAGTAGTAGCCTTCATCTTATAAGCTGGTGGTAGGGCTCTCAAAACTTTAGAAACAATTTCATCTTCTCTCAGAGTTCCATCACAACATTGAATTCCCATAACAATCTCATTTACCCTTTCCAGGAATGCAGTAATCCTTTCATCTTCTTCCATCTTTAGGTTTTCATATCTCATCGGGTAACCATCAAGTTTAGCAATCTTCACTACAGGGTCAACTTCATTAAGAGTCTCGAACTTATCCTATATTTCCTTTCCAGATGATTTGTCAGTTAATCTCATTATTTGCTGATCAGAAAGTGCACACAAGAGGGCTTCTCTTGCTCTACAATAATTCTCAAGCTCCTTATCTAGGTTTTCTAGAGGAGGATTTCTAGATGTCAGATTATAAGGTGTGACACCATTCTACATGATCTCCCAAATCTCCTTGCCAAGACATCTCAGATGAGTCTCCATCTGAATCTTCCATACTGTGTAATTTGTTCCATCAAGCCTAGGAATATCTCTTCGAAAGATAGCTCCAGATGAACTAGATGAATTTGAACTGTTAGTCGCCATAGGATCCTCCTCAAGCAGTTAATCTTTCTGTAGAGAGGACCAAAGCTCTGATACCAATTGTTAGATATTTCAAATAACCAGAAGACAACTAAGAGGGGGGGGGGGTGAGATAGTTGTCACATATTACCGGAACCTTAAGCAATTAAAAATTTAATACTGGAACCCAAAACATTAATACTTGAATGCTTAAACCAAATACCAGAATAGAAGTTAAACAAATTAAGCATGAACAATAATCAGAGAATAAATACCATCCATATGACACCAATATTTATACATGGAAAACCTAGTAAAGGGAAAAACCACAGTGGGAAGCCTACCCATAGTTAGATAATACTTTTGTAGTAAGTAAATGAATTAAAACTGAGGGGCTTGCATTTGCAAGAAGGTCAATAGCCTAGAGTGCACTGCTCATCACAAAAGGAGTCTCACTGACTACATATAAATCTAGACTATAAACTGGAAGAAGGAATGAACTGCAAAGATAACATCTCCTATGCCTGAGTACAGTTCCAGTTAAGCTCAATACCAGGGGACTAAATCCTCTTACATAAACCCAATTTGATCTCCAATGATCAACCAAATCCTCTACCTGAATGATATTACATTATTCACACATTACAATCCATTTCCCATAAACACATATATGATCTAGAATGAGATCTTACATCTATGTATACAAACCCTCGACCATAAACAATCAGGTCGGCCACCAGACAATAAACCAAATATATAATTACAAAATATATCAACCTTAGACAAAACAAATAATATCCAACACAGAAGACATCCTAGAAACACATTGAGAGGTCCAATATACATGTTTCATTAAACCAGTCCATAACCTAGATCAACTGGGATCCAATATAGGTCCACACGCTAAGGCAATGATCTCCATCCGTCAAGTCTCAAACAAGATCACAATCGGCATCTTGAAACTCCACTAGAAGTTGCACCAACTCCACTTATGCATATCATCAAATATATACATCAAAAGCTCTGCAAACCCTTGCCAGAACCACAAGCCAAGCTTCCAAGCAAACAAAATAGCATCTGATTACCAAACCAAAACCAATTGACTGAATATGAACATGAGTATCTTGAATAAGCCAATTCCATAAACAAATCATATCAGAGCCTACCGGATCATGTGCGATCCAAACCAACCAGAAACCACTCAACCTACTAGGACCAGAAGGGTGCCGAAAAAGCATCCAAATAGCTAGTGTTGACATCAATGACAAAACATCAATGCAACACATAATCAATTCCTCCAAATGGCCAACATGTTTGTGGATTCCTGCATTGCAGATTTGGGAGACATCATTTATGACATTCATCTTCTCTTTGATGAAGATGATCCTTATTCAATTGTTGCGAGGGAACACTTTGACCCTCTTGTGCATTCTCTACATGATCATTCTTTTGAGGTTGACATGATTGTGGATAATTTTCTACAATAGTTGGAGGAGGTCTCTTTATCTTTAAAGGATACATGTGAGTCTTTGGATCTTGTTGTACATTCACCTCCACTAGATCTTGGAGTACCTTTTTCAGTAATGTGGAGTAGTTCACCGCCTTTGGAGGGGGTAACTTTCAACATCGACATGGGGACACTTGAGTAGTTTTTTAGAGATTACATTAATCATGAGTTTTTTTCCTACATCTTCACTTCATTATTGGGGAGACTTCATGGATAGACCTTTGGTTTTGTTTCTTCCTAAGGGGAGGAACGTTGTTCGATGTTCATGGAGCAATTTCTTCATTCAGTTTTGAGCTTCTACCATTGGTGCAGATTCTACACTGAGGGGGGGCTACTCAATCTCTCTTCTTCTCTCATATGGGGGAGACATTTTCCTCACATGGGGTTTTGTCCTTCTTATCCTTCTTTGAGAGTCCCTTTGTATATAGTTTTCATCTCTCTTTTGGGGGAGGGATTTTCCCAATTGGGTTTTTCTCTCTTTCTCCATTTGTGAGAGATTGCATTGATTTGCATGCATTTGCATTTGTACATGGGTACCTAACATGGCCATTTATCTAGGACCCATCTTGCATTGTAGACTTAAGTTCATTCCCTTGAGGTGCACTTAAGGGGGGGTGTTGGTGTAATTATTTGTTCATGTTGGATATAATTACACTTTACTTAAGTTTACTTAGTTACGTGCATATCATAGTAGTTTTCATATGAGACACTTAGGGAGATGTACATACATTGGGAGTGTGTATGTAGGATAATTTCCACCTTTTATGGTGTGATCTTGTTGTTACATTCTACCTTTGGTGGGTGATCCACCTCATGTAGAATATTTTACTATTTCTCCTACCTACCATTACCCACCCTTGCATATCATTGAGCCACATGTCATAATTGGGTGCTCTCTTGTCTCTTAGTCTCTCCTTTATAATAAAGCTCATCTACATTGTATGTAACAATTCTTGATGATCCAATTGATCAGTATTTTCATCTTGATTAGGATACAATTTATTCTTATCAATTTATTTTTTCTCTCTATTATACTATTCATTGTGCCCTAGATCTTGGCTATTTTCAACAAATTCTCACGGGGTTGACACATCAAATAAATTCATTAGAAAAGAAGCTTTCAAAAAAAGGATGGAGGAAAAAATGAATTCTGATTTAGACTTGCTTCTTAAGGACACAACTCCTCATAGCTTTCTAGATTTCATCAAACCATTGACAACTTTGAATGCAATATTGGGTAAAATAGTGGACTCAAGTCACTCTTCCAAATATGGATTGTTGAAAGAGTTGCAGTTGACTTATTACACTTTAAAATAAATTGGACTTCCATCAGACAAAGGTTGGAGCACCCTACAAAAATTGGCGCAAATATCTCATGAATCATAGTATGTATTGCATAGTTTTCTTCTTTTACTCTTAATTTCAAGGTGTCTTCTTTTGTAAATGCTTGAAATAACTCTATTTTATGAACATAAAAAATGCAACACTCACTATTACTAATCTAGCCTATGATGCACACCCTCAGCCTTGTAAATTTGTATTCTCAATTTCTCTCAGGTTATAACTTTTTTGCATTTCTGTATTTCTGATTTCTAGGTTTTTTTCACTGCTATTTTGTATATTTAATTTTTCATGGCTTGAATTAAGTTTTAAGTTTGAACTCTATTTTTTGAACAGGACTCGGGAGACATGTAGTAGTTGCTAAATTGCTAATCTAGACTATGGCGGTCATAGATACCTTCAGCCTTGTAAAATTGTACTGAGTTTCTGATACCGATGGGACAATAGATTTAGTGCCTTGGTAATTGATTTTTATGATGAGTCTTCATATGTTGCAAACCAATCTGAAGCTGTTGTTGCTCCCTTATTTTTATAAAAGGGAATTCAAGGTTATTTGCAAAGGGTTCTGAAATTTGGTATTGACTTTTGCATAGAGAATCACACAGAGTTATGTATTGAATGAATTGTATCTTATGGCTATATTTTGAAAGAATAAATGGAAATCTCAACATGTCTAAATAAAAATCTCTCTATCAATAAACACATTACACTCTTTTATTCTGTCATTTTCTATCATAAAATAGAAAGTTGAAAAATGCAATTGCAATTCAATATTAAATCTTAATTGCAAAAAGTTGATAAACACATAAAATATCATCAATTTATCAACCACAATAGTATGTTTTTGTAATATGAATGATGAGATATAGTAATAAGATTAATAAATTCCTATGAACTGGTAGTCCTAAATCTATTATAGTTACTATTCCTCATTAAAATTAGAGCATCCTTGATCCTTGTCTGTGTTTTCTTCACTCTGAGTCTGCATACCTCCACTGAACTGCATCTCAATGCTACGAGTAGTTCCAGTATATGAGTCAATTGTCACACTGACACTTTGGTTTGAAGTGTTTTCCAAACCTCTTTTTTCACATTTTGACCTTCATATTTTTAGTGCCATATCGTAAGGAGAAGTGTGGACATCATTACCTAGATGTATACAGCCTCAAGCAATTTGACAAATTCTTGTCGAGTTTGTTTCTTGGCTTTGATTTTAGGAACCCCAAATCATGGAAAACTCTCTCATCCTCCACCGAATCCAATATCATGATAATACATAAATCAACAAGCTTGAAATATTCTGATATTCAATCATACAAGACTTTGTTCTTACCTAGATCTATCCAAATCCCTGTTACTAATCCCTCTTCGTGGGGGTTCTCCATTCTATCATATTGTTCCCTCATAGTGTATGTAAAATGGGATGATTGATCTCTAAGAAGAGTTTCATTTAAAATTTCATTATAGTTACTCCATTGAATTCTATGGATTTGCAAAATTGTTTTATCAAAGTCAACAACTTAGCTCGAAAATCAGGTGCATTGTTGAAGTTCCAATATTGAGGAAACACAATAGGCATGGATTAAATTAGTTTCTCAAGAGGGAATCTATTTCTAATCTGTGAGGAAAGATCATAGGAAATTTTCTTCATAGAAGCAGTTACAAACTCAACAATCTTGCTAAAATTTCCCCTTGTAACTCTTTCTAGTTGCTTCTTGGGGTGCTTTCCTGATTCCTTGGGCTCGACCATGGCAAACAAGTGCATTGGTATCTCAACTCTACATACACTGGCACATATCTCCCCATTTGCATCAATCTGTAAAAATTTATCAGGATTGTTCAAATTTGTGAGTGTCCACCACTTGAAAAAATTTCATTAGATAATGTTGGTTGAGATCGATAGAGATTATCAAGGGAGAGGCATGTCATTTTACACAACTTAGCATATTCTGTAATATACATAGCTCTTCGCTAGGATTTTTTCATAATATCCCTCATTTCCTCTAGCATGGGGAGAAGAGCTGCTAAAGTTAAGAGTGTCTCTATATTACTTGTAGATGTATAAAAATGACCACTTTCCTAAGTGAATATTTAATATTCATTTTATTCCCATTCCTCTATTTAATTAAATCTAATTTAATTAAAGCATTCACATTCATCTATTTGATTAAATAAGTTATTCAATTTATTTAATTAAATTCACTTAGGCCTTTCATATCATTTAATTGAATAAATCACTTTATTTAATTAAATCTCCCTTCTACTCTTTTTAATTAAATTTACATTTAATTAAATTGTTCACTTCAAATAAATAAATCTAGTTTATTTAAATCCCCCACTTGCATCTATTTTGTTGAAATAAAGCAATTTATTTTAATTAAAATTAGCCCCCCATCCACTTGCATTTTACTACATCTCCTACTTGCCTCTCTAAACCCCCTTCTAGATTCTTCTAATCCCTTCTAAATTAGCCTAACCCATCTACTAAATATTGTCACATCCCTAAGCAAAGGGAAGTCACTTCTCAAACCCTCAAAGTCTTTGGAAACCATTAAAGGCTTTATGTCTTTAACAAGTTAACCTTGAAAGTCTTCCAAACCATTAATGGTTAACTCAACCTTCTTGCATGATTAGAGACTTTCTTTCTAACTCAACCCTCATCTAACCCAAGGGTCTCATCAAGCATTGATGGATTTAACCTTGGTTATCCCTTTAACCCTTGCACAAGAGTTTATCCTTTGGATAAAAGCTTTATCCAATGGATAATCTTAACCTAACCTTAACCCTTACCTCTTAAGGTAACCATAAGGTCTTCTCAAGTATTTAATGCTTCTTACATCTCCTCTCAAGCAGTCTTATGTTGACAATTGTCACCATTTCATTGGTGAGAATTGTAAACATGGATTGATAACTTTCAATCCTGACCCTTGATAGGATCATCCAATCTTGACCCTTCATTGCCCTATTTTTCCTATAAATAGAGCCATTCTTCTATCATTCTAGGATCCAAGTTTTATGCATCTAATATATACTCATTTTTATCAAGCATTTTAGACTCTCTTTGAATAGAAATAATCTAATAAGCATTTTAGAAGTATTTCTCTTTATCACAATAATCATATTAAGCTAGTGCATCATGTTAGGATAGTCCTTTTACTAATCCTTTCATCTTATCATCATATACATGCTAGTTTAATTCATATTTGTTAATATCATGCGCATTTAGGATTGCATTCATGTTAGATTGATCAAAGCATCCCTCATTCTCATGATTGTCATCCCTAAGTCACTTTTCTTAGTGATATGAGAGCAAAGGCATTAGCTTGAGGGGTCTTGTGAGATAGAGAATAGTGGAACATCCCTTGGGAAGAATGATTCCATGTAGCTCCATAACTTGCACCAAGAGTCCCATTGGTGTGTGGACTAGTCTTGAATTCGTAATATTTGTTTCATCGCACCACTTTTCTTGCATACATTACTTAATCTCCAAAGCAGGTCAAGAAATTTTGGTTACTATGATTCGTCACGAATTGTGTGAAATAGTCCAATCAATGATGGATATGGAAAAAAATGATGTGTTGGACCATCCAAAGAGATCCATCTGGTATCATTATCCTTAAGAAGCTTGTTCCCATCAGTTATTCCATCAACAAAGTGTGAGTAGATCCCTCTGACTAAATGTTCAATTCTTTTTACTAGAGAATACTTGCTCACAATTCCAAAAGCTAGATTAATTATGTGGGCCATGCAGTGAATGCCAGTAATGTAGGGTGCATTGGAATTTTTCATCTTTGTGCAAATACCATTCCTATGACCTTGCATTACTGAAGCTCCATCCACTCCAACACACACCAACTTTATGGAAGACGTCATGTCATCCATAACTCCATATTCAATTAAACAACTCTTTACTAGTTGAAATAAATTTTCTGATGTCGCACTATCCTTCATTTTAGTAACAGATAACATATGAGGTTGGTGGACATGATTCTATACAGTAAAAACATGCATGCATATCCACGAAGTATTATCTACCGTCGTAACTTCATCTAAAGACAATGCAATAAAGTTTGACTCTCTTATTTTTTCCTTTACATCTTTTTCAACCTCAGCAAGACAACTTGCCCATTCCCATCCATTGTTTACTAACTAGTGACTATTAGGATAGTTAGGAACTTTCAAAAAGTCTAATAAACCACTCATTGATAGGTAGTATCTCATAGCACACCCTCTGCTCAAAATATAAAAAAACAACACTTAGCGGAACAACTTTTCCCAAGTGTTTTATTTGAATTTCTTTTCCAAGATTAGATTCAGTAGAACCTTTAACTTCAGCAAGCTTCATCTGTATTTTCTCATGAAAATAAAATTGTTCGACATTCCTCACATGCTTTTCTAAAATGTTATCCATATGCTTTTCTATGGTGTCAATTTTTTAACTCTGTCTATCATTTATTTTTCATAAACGTTATCCATATGCTTTTCTATGGTGTCAATTTTTAGTTGCAACCTCTTTTCCTTCTTATGTTTCCAAGTGCAAATCTTACACCTGCATTCTATTGGAGGCTCGCCTTCAATTGGATTCTCCACTGCTTCAATGAATGGATACTTTGACGCCCAATTAATTTGAAAATTTCTCATTGACATATCCCACTCCCGATCCTTTTTTGATTTGGGTTGATCCTTTTCTGATATGGCTTTTCTTTTCTCCTTCTGTGCATTATCATCTGTGGCATTATCACCCAAGTCGATTATATCTTTCTGTCTAACCTGGGTATCTACCAAAAACTCTTCATCAAAATCATCGTGATCTGAGATATCAGGTTGTCCGCCTTCTTCAATATGTAGTGAAGGTTGTGAATCTTGTACTTGTACTTGTGATGATGTACCTTCCTAATTTTCACCATGATCTTTGCCAACACCAAAGTACGAAGACAAAGTTATGCATTTTGTTGGCCTCTCTTGGCCTTCCCCACATTCAGGATTCCTACCCTTCTTTCTATTTGGCATCTCCAACGAAATAAAGATTGCAAAAAAAAATTAATTTGTTGAAGAATTAATAATAGCAAATAGACTAAGATTATATGATTCATTGGCCCTACGACCTACAATCTAGATGTCTGAGCTCTCCCAGGTGACCATTGGCACTGACGGGTCCCCACTGAATAAGAATGAACCCAATAGTGCAAACAGATAGAAGTGAATTCAAAATAATACTATAACACTTCAAAAATATGATCACTCACCCAATAGGTCACTAGAAGTCACCAATGTAGTCAGTAGAAATGATTGTTCCTGGTCTGAAACTTCGCTATTGATCTGAATTGAGAGCCCAAAACTGACCAGATTGTGTAGAGATAGATCTGATCTTTGAATGTATTTATACCAATCTTTATTTGGTGAATTTGGGGGGAATTTTATATGGTATACAAATATTTGGCAAATTTTGCTTAACTATAACACATCTTATGTAATTGTCGAGGTAATTATGGGCCAACTAGTTAATTAACAAATATAATAGAGCTGGCAAAAATTGGGGTGAATTGAGACATGCTTCCACAAAATGCTAGATGAATTGGGTCTTCCTGGAAAATTGATGCAGTAAAGGCAGGGAGATCCAATGAAGGATGACCCAACCTTGCAACTTAAGACATAAACCATGTAAAACATACTGGTAACCGGTAACGAGATGCCAGAAACAATAGAAAGAACAACTGGTAACAACACATAACACATAACCAGTAAACAATATGAATGAATCTTATAAAAGTTTGAAGAATTACATATGCCACATGCTAGATCATAGTCCAGGATACAAATAATGCTTACAACATAAATATAAGATCCACAGATCATCTACACATCAAGTCGGCCTCCGGTAACAGTCTGCCGCTTCTATCCTAATCCGGACCTCAGCCTTCCGGCCTTAGTTCTACTTGTAGACACCTAAAATTGTCATGTCTAATTAAATAAATATTTTATTTATTTAATTATCTAAGCCTAATTCTTCTATTAATTAAATAAATCTTTATTTATTTAATTAATTCATTTATCCTCTTCTAGCCTTATTTCTCATTTGAATAAATACATTTATTTATTTAAATTATCTTTTTCCTAAATTAAATAAATATTTTATTTATTTAATTGATCCCACTTCTTCTATTAATTAAATGAATCTTTATTTATTTAATTAATTCATTAGCCTTTTCTACCCATGACACATGTCATTCATCTCTTAATTCCTACACTACCTACCTCTTTCATTATTTTATTATTTCTTCTACCTACCCTCTAATCATAGCCGACCTCCTTTTTACACCTCTCAATCTTATCCCTCCATTTCTTATAGTGTCTTCTATTTAAGGAGATGCTTTCTTCATTATCAAACCCTAATGAACTATTTTGATCACTTGACTACACTATGATCCTACTTGCAACCACATTCCATTCTTTGTTGAGCTCTTGTGCATATAAAATCTGAGAGCAAATATATCAAACAAGATCAGTGGAGATAGGAAGAATGGAGATCAAAACTCTATTGGACATGTAATGGTATAATCTTTGTGATTTCATTTGATTTGCATTGTCTTAGGTAATCTTCATATGTTATGGTGGATCTTTGTTGTTGTTAGGCTAGGGTTTGGTGGTTGAATTCATTTAGCCTTTCAATTTTGTTATTATTGTTATCCATTTTCACCATATACATTTTGGCATGCCCGGTGGGACTCTTGTCCCTTTTGTATTTAACATCTTTGTTGCAGATTTTGTGTTTTGAAGTTGCAGATCTGACATTTTCGGCAGCATTTTGATATTTTCATGTCGGCGTACTTTCAGATCATGTTTTTGGCTTTTTGATGCGTCTGTTAACTTTCGAATCGCGTCTAGGTTTCCTAACCGTGTCTGTGACATTTTTAATCACATCTGCGTCACAGATCCGCGTTTGTGTTTTTGAACCGCGTCTGTGCATCGCAGAACCGCGTCTGCATCACAGAACCGTGTCTGTGTTTTCTAAGCACGTCTGTGTAAAGGGTAACCGCGTCTGTGTTAATCAATTTCAAAATTTTGAAGTTTATTGATTCAGTTTTGAGTTTTTACATTTAGGATTTTAGATCTGGTTTATTTTGCGCTAACATTTTCAGATCTAGCTAACGAAATTGGTGCAGCTTGTCTTGAAAGCAAAACGTTTGGTTGAAGGCTCCTATTTTCACAAAGTCTTTTGGGTTTAAAATTTACCTAACTTGTGTGCTTGCAGGAAGGGGTGATCATTTGAAACAATCCAAACTACTAACAACTCTTTGTTGCAGGTCCTTGGCAAGGGTTTTGGATTTTTATTGTGTGCCTTGTTTTCATAGATTAGCAAACACTTTGATTGGTGCACTAAAATTGAATCATTGTCTATTGTGTCTTGAGCAATAGGCTCTTTTTGTTTAATCTTTAGAGGGCCTATCTTCCCAGGTGGTCATTAGGACTACTAGTGACAAGAGAACGACCCAAGTGGTAGCGAGGAAAACCCACCTCTTCCGAACCACTATAAACAAATGTATTCATGGTGAAAACTATGAATAACGTGTGCTGATTAGTTCATACTGGCACTATATCTCCCCATAAACCCGTTTGATCAAATTTATTTGATCACT
Organism: Cryptomeria japonica; assembly: GCF_030272615.1. Lineage (NCBI taxonomy): Eukaryota > Viridiplantae > Streptophyta > Pinopsida > Cupressales > Cupressaceae > Cryptomeria > Cryptomeria japonica. Next base: position 771,602,600 of record NC_081408.1, read on the forward strand.
TGTAGGGCATAACCCCTACCGGATGGGAGCCTTTTGTATTTACAGAGCTGAAAGTGCCGCATGTATGGCCACACGAGCGGATGCCCTTACTAACACCTTTTTGTTTTAGAAGCCCAAATCCTTCTAGTTGTTGGGGTAGGAGGTCGGACCTCTGGTAGCGGCCCACACACATATGGTTCTTAGTAGAGATACCAAGTTCGCCACGGGGAGTTTTCGTGGGGACTGATGCTTGGCTGACTCGAGAAGTGAGTGCCGAGGGTGGAGCCAGTGAGGTCAAGCATCTAAGTATCCACTCTAAATAGCGTAGCCTCGGGGGTAAAACCCCATGTGGGATCAACAACTATTGTCTTGGCCAGCCATAAGCATTGTGCTTGACTTATTTTAAACATTCAAACATTCAAGACCAAACAACAAAACATTGTGTCTTCAAGTGTATGCAAAACAATTTTTACATCAAACAACACACTTTTCTTGGAGTCATTTTTTTTGAGTCTAGACACTTACAAACATTGGGTCTTCATCAACACTATGTCCTCTTGTCACGAAAAATAGTCAAACAGTCAGATTTGGTCACAACAAAACGACTTCACATATTGGAAAAAATTGCACAAATTTTATAGAAATGTGTCTGTGTCTGTCAAAATTGCGTCTGTGCTGTCTAAACACATCTGTGTAGGGCAGAAACACGTTTATGTTCCCGGAATCAACGGTGCATTTTGCAAAAAACTCAGAAGTGCGTCTATGTTGAACAGAGCCGCATCTGTGTCAAGGAATCGCATCTGTGAAGTATACAGGCACGTCTGTGTTCAGAATTGCAAAAATTTTACAAACCAGCAAACAAACACAGTCAGTTTCGGAATTCTTGAGCTTCCTAGGTTGTTTCTCCAGGTTTCATTTAGCATTCAACCTGTCTTTGGGTCTCACACAGTCCATCATTGCTTCATATCTCACTTTACATTCACAATTGTCTAAACTTGAGTCAAAAGGTCACTTGCTTGGCCTCATCATACTTTTTCAACACACTACATAAAATAACACTTTGCTAGGTGGTCCCTCATCAAGGTTTCTTACCTTTGGGTCTCATTTGGTCTTACTTAGAGTCAAGGTCAACTTACCTCATCAAGAGAAACTATCCTCTCTTTGGAAGTCACACCTACTCTACTACATACATACTTGGTCTTACACTTTGGACATTGCAAGTACCCCTCAGATTCATTTACATTCCATCCAACTTTTGGTCTTCCATACTTTTTCCATTTTCATCTAGTCTCACACATCTTGGTCAATACCTAGTTCATGTTTGAAACCTGTCTTCAAAAATCTAGGAGAGAAACTAAAGAGGCTCAAGAGTCCGCAAACATGAGTTCTTATGAGTATGACAATGATGTCTTTTTCAATACTGATCATAACACATTACCTGACATGGATGTCTATAGAAACATTCCAAATGTTGAGAACACGGACACTACAAACAACAATGATACACACAATGACCATATGGACAACTTTTCAATACATTCAGTAGATGTGGAAGAATCCATTATGAATCCCCATTTCAATCGGTTGGTTGAGGAAATAATGAGAAGAGATAGACAATACTTCTTACAAATGATGGCACAAAGTGGAGACAAGATACCTCATGATTTTGACATGTCTCAAATAATGGAAAATCGACCTTTGCAAAAAACTCACTCCAACATGGATCAAAGGAGACCTAATAGTGGAGGCAATAGAGGACCACATATGGTGCCTGAATCACCATCATCTTTGTTTTAAAAACCAAAGGTCCCACATACACAGGGTCAAGCATATGATACTTACCTTCACAGACCATTATGGAAGTCTTATGCAGAGAAATATGCTCAATCACATATCAATGCTAAGGATCAACCACCAAAGCAATTGGATATTCAAAGGCATGCTCAAAATTTGGACACAAGGAAACCCCGTGTCAAATTTGGGGGCAACACATTAGAACATGACATGCCTGTAGAGTATGGTATACATGGACAAAATAGATATGGTGTTCCTCAACATGAATCTATACCAAGTGGTCTATATACGCAGCATCACTATATACCTCCTCCATATGAACATGTGTATGATCAATATCATCCATATATGCAACAAGCTCCTCCTTAAATTGGTGCCTCAAACATGGGTTATGGTTCAAGAAGTCGATCTCCACCTAAGAGCAATTTGGAGCAACAAATCAAGGACTTACAAAAGAAAATGGAGGACATAAATACACCGAAGCCAACATACACAATGAGAGACGTATGTCCTTATCCATTTGACAAGAGCATTCCAATGCCTCCTTTTCCTACACACTTTGTGACGCCTAAATTTGATAAATATAGAGGAAAAGGGGATCCTAAGGCACACATAAGACAATTTTTCATAGCTTGCATTGAGATAGCAGCAGAAGAGACATATTTGATGAGATTATTCCCACAAAGCTTAGGTGATCAAGCTATGGAATGGTTCTCCCAACTCCCACCTGGTATTAAGTCATGGGGTGACTTAGCAGAGGCATTTATTCAATATTTCTCCTACAATATAGAGACAGACATATCAGTCACTACTTTATGCAACACCAAGCAAAAAGAGGGAGAGTCTTTTGCATCATTTTTACAAAGATGGAGGAATCTAGCCAGCAGATGCTCTTGTGAAATTCCACAAAAACAAATGGTAGAGATGTTCACACAAAACGTTAACAAAGACATTGGCTATGATCTAAGGAAAGATTGTTTGTCCACCTTCAGGGACGTCATTGAAAAAGGCTTAGCAACAGAAAAGGTCCTAATTGAGCAAGGAGTCATTAAGATATTTAAGGAGAACAAAGATGACTTTAAAGGAAAAGACAAGCCAAGATTTTGGAATAAAAACAAGAACACAGTCAATGATGGTGTTGTTGATGCTAATACAGTGCGACCCAAATTCATTTTTTTGGGATCAAGTTCTACAAACAATCAAGTGAATACTCAAACAACTTCCAAATCACGAAGGAAGTACACTCCATTGGGAGAACCACTTGAGTTAGTCTTCAAAAAGCTAGTGGCGAACAAGGTAATCATAGTTCTAGATTTTCCTCCATATGAACCAAAGGTTAAACCAAATTGGTGGAATGATGATGAGTATTGTGAATTTCATAAGAGCAAGGGTCATAAGACAGGAAATTGTCATCGACTGAAGAACATCGTACAAGATCTCATTGATAGAGGTGACATTGAGATTGAGGGACACTCATCCAATCAAGAACATGAGATGTTTAAGGAACCATTCCCAAAACATGATAAGGGAAAAGCTAAAGCCATAGATGATCAAACCAACTATACCAGAGCATCTTACAACTATGATTCAACTATCAATCACATCTCGATGGACAATTATGTCTCTACTATTATCATCAAGGACAAAAACCCTGAGAATCCTACTCAGAGACCCAAGATTGTCCTAAAAGGTGTTGGATCTTCTTCCGAACCTACTTCTGAATGTCATGTTACAACCCATCAAGGTAAAATCACTTTGGAAGGTGCCTCCACTAAAAACATAGCTTCTTCATCAACCAAACCTGAGTATGACCTTGTAGAATAGTTAGGGAAGACACCCGCGCTCATCTCCATACTTGAGCTCTTACGTATATCCCCCACTCATAAAGCTATTCTTGAGAAAATATTGAGAGACACTACCATTCCTACTGATCTGAACGTGGACCAATTTCAAGCCATGGTGGGATACCTTTCCATTCCACATTCCCTTACCTTCACAGAAGCCGATGACGCCTCTGTAAGTCAGCCACATAATGCACCACTACATGTTGAAGCCTTCATACACAAACATAGAATAAAGCGAGTCCTGATAGATGGAGGAGTTGGTCTAAACATTTGTACATTGAGCACAATTAAACAATTGGGATATTTTGATAAAGCTGTGAATTCAACAAATCAAATTACCATCAAGGCATATGATGATGAAGAGCACTCATCCAAGGGCACAGTCACCTTGCCTCTCAGAGTTGGGCCAGTTACAAAGGATGTGGTTTGTCAAGTCTTGGATCTAGATCTCACTTATAATAAATTGCTAGGATGTCCTTGGATTCATGAAATGAGGGTAGTCCCATCGACATATCACCAATGCATTAAGTTTCCTCACAATGGAGTAGAAGTAACAGTTAACGGTGATCCTAATCCATTCATATATTGCAATAACCTGAGATTGCAAACTGAGACCATCATTCTCAGTAATCGTGAAGTTGTTCCTTCTTCGGCATACATTGATCCTAAGTCATTGAAACCTTTGACATCAAAGCAAGGTGAGCTTAAAGGCAAATTTTAGGACAAAGGCATGGGAGAATACACTTTAAATCAGACCATGTACTTACGACAAGTCATGAGTTCCCCAAAAGAATATGGAAGACCACATCCTAACAAGCAAGTATCCATCATGGTACTCAAATGGGACCCTACTACCTTTCAAAGATGCGGCGAACTGGAAGAGGAAAACTTATACAAAATGCTCTACAAAGATATTGAAAATAGTACACAAGATCACATCAATATACCCTGTGAGAAATATGGCAAAGGCTTCAAGATTCTACAAAAATTCGGGTATGATGGAAAAAGCCCTCTTGGGTTATGAAAGGAAGGCATCATTGAACCTTTACAACCTGAATTGACTTTCAAAAAGGAATGCTCGAAGGGACTTGGTTTCCTGACTTCCAAGGTCCACACTAAAAGGATAGAAGAAGCATTACAAATCAAAGTTGCCAAAATTCAACAAGAGGATCGCTATTCCACAGACTCCAATGAATGGGAATGGGGTTCAGACAAATCCTCTAGTGACTACGAGCTCACTGAGACATTCAGAGAGCCAGATGAACCCACAGAAGAAGAGGAATTTTATAAAAAGTTCAGAGTTGGTCAAGGAACAACCCATGAGGATTCCACACAGTCTTTGTCTCAAGGTTCTAGGTTGAAATCACATAGGATGAGAACACCTGTCCCTGAATGCGCTACTAGTGATGACAATTTGGATTCGCTCACGATCGAAACTGATGAGGAGAGTGCCATCAATGACCTCAATAATTACCTTGACATACCCGAATATAACTGCATCTTCACTCTTAGCCCCGCAAATTTTGAAGACATTAAAGGCCTTCCCCTTGTTCACCATCAGCTCATTGATTGGGATCATGAAGGACCAATGCAATTTGACACATTCCAAAATGATAAAGCTGTTATTGACTATCTTGGCAGATGAGATGATCTTCCCCCTGGGGACCATAAAGCGGGATACACTATAGAACTCAATAACATGGCATATTTTGGTGAGGGTGTTGGACCTTCCAGTCGCAAAAATATGAAAATAAAAACAAACCAAGGGTCTTATGGTGAAAACCACACTATGGCACTATCTAACCCCAAAAAAGTAAAAAGAAAGGATGTATCTGAGGGCGAAAACCTCTCTGAGGCACCCGAAGATGGAAGGCTCGACATTCTCCCAGCATCATATGAGGAAAAGTCATCCATGTTGGTAGAAGAGACTATCAAAACAAATATTGGTACAGAAGATGTTCCACACAACATATTCCTGGCTCAATCATTGACAGAGTCTGAAAGGTCAAAATTCATAAGTTTCTTCAAAGAACGACAAATCAACTTTGCATGGTCATATGCTGATATGCCTGGACTAGATCCGGATTTGGTAATGCATCATTTGACAGTCAAACTGGGGGTAAAGCCAGTGAAACAGAAATTAAGAAAAATGCATCCACAAGTGGCATTACTAGTCAAAGCAGAACTTGAGAAATTATTGGATGTCGGATTCATACACCCAATTGATTATCCTGAATGGATCTCTAATCTAGTGCCTGTCAGTAAACCAGATCGCAGCATCAGAATATGTACAGATTTCAGAGACATCAACAAAGCTTGTCCAAAGGATGACTTCCCATTACCAAATATTGACTTGATTGTTGATCTCATAGCAGGCCATGAAATGTTGTCATTGATGGATGGATTTTCTGGTTATAATCAAATAAGGATCGCACCCAAGGATCAACACAAAACATCATTCACTTGTCCTTGGGGAACTTTCTGCTGGAATGTCATGCCCTTCGGGCTAAAAAATGCAGGTGCTACATATCAAAGAGCAATGACTACTATCTTTCATGATCTCATGCACATAACTGTGAAAGATTACGTTGACGATCTCTTGGGTAAATCAAAAGATAGAAATACACATTTGGACATACTGTCGGTCATCTTTAATCGGTTGGAAAAATACAAAGTAAGATTAAACCCTAAGAAATGTGTCTTTTGAGTAACCTCCAGGAAACTCCTAGGATTCATTGTGTCCAAAAGAGGAATCGAAGCCGATCCAGCAAAAGTCAAGGCCATCTTGGAGATGCAACCACCAAGAAATATCAATCAACTTCGGTCTTTACAAGGGAGACTCCAGTCTATACGAAGATTCATAGCACAACTTGCAGATAAGTGTAATCCTTTTCAACACTTGATACATAAAAACATCAAATTCAAATGGGATGATAAGTGTCAACAGGCCTTTCAGATGCTCAAAGATTATCTTTTGAACCCGCCATTTTTGATGCCACCAGTTCCAGATCAGCCCCTGTTACTATACATCTCAGCTATTCCAACAACACTGGGGGCACTCTTAGCACAACAAATTGCTGAGGGCAAGGAAAAGGCAGTATACTATATCAGTCGCACATTGGTGGGATATGAGCTAAACTACACACCAATCGAGCGTGCATGTCTCGCCGTGGTCTTTGCTTCACAGAAATTATGACATTATATGCTCACTCATAAGACTAAGTTGGTTGCAAGAATTGATCCATTGAAATACCTTCTCAATAAAGCAACACTTACTGGGCGACTAGCCAAATGGGTAATGATCCTAAGTGAATTCGACATCGAGTATGTGGACAGGAAAGCAATAAAAGGACAAGCTATCGCAGATCAATTAGTAGATGCCCCCATGATTGATGATGTTCCTCTAAGTTCAGAATTTCCAGATGAATCCATTTTAACAATATCACATGCAAAGCCATGGCAACTATACTTTGATGGCTCATACACACAGCATGGGGTAGGAGCTGGCATCCTCTTTATAACTCCTCAAGGGGATTCTATACCAAAATCATACCGCTTATCATTTCCTTGCACTAACAATGTAGCAGAATATGAGGCATTAACAACTGGATTATGGATCACAGTTCAATGGAAGATCTAGGGACTTCATGTTTTTGGGGATTCTCAACTTGTCATCCATCAAGCAACTGATGATTACCAAACAAAAGATGAAAAATTAATGCCTTACAAACAAATGGTGGATGACCTGAAACAACACTTCACAAAGATAGATTTTGAGCAGATACCAAGAGAGCAGAATCACGCCGTAGATGCCATGGCTACAATTGCTTCACTGATCGATCTACCTCCAAATGAGACCTGCTATGAGTTCTTGGTGGATAACCTTTTGGTTCCATCATATGAGATCACTACTACTGAGATGATATGTGTTGTCGGTCCCGAGTCCTAGTTATGTGGTTCCATCTTCACATACCTTCGCGATAATATCCTTCCTCCTAATTTATCAAATAACCAACGTCGTACCTTCATTCGCCAATCCTCTCGATATGTCATTTTGACTAATATCCTATACCGGTGAGGTCTAGATGACACTCTTCTTAGATGTTTAGAAAGCGATGAAGCTCAGATTGCGTTACGTGAAGTACATGAAGGGATATGTGGTCCACATGCTAGTGGTCCTACCTTGGCCAAGAAACTCATTAGGACTGGATATTACTGGCTCAATATGGAAAAAGACTCATATCAGTTTGTCAAGAAATGTAAGCAATGTCAAATTCATGGAGACCTCATACATGCGCCAGCACAAGAACTACAACCACTTGCGTCTCCTTGGCCCTTTTGTTAGTGGGGACTCGATCTCATAGGCAAGATTCACCCTCCTTCTTCTAATGGTCATAAATTCATTATCACTGCCACAGAGTATTTCACAAAATGGATTGAAGCCGTGCCTCTCACAAAAGTCACTAGAAAACAGATTGCTACGTTCATCCTTAACTATATCATTTGCCGATACGGTATTCCTATTTCCATTATCACTGATAATGGGCGTCCCTTCAAAAATCAGGATGTTCGTGACCTCTGTGACCACTTCCATATTTCCCATCGTTTCTCCACACCATATTACCCCCAAGGTAATGGCCAAGCTGAGGCATCTAATAAAATAATCCTTAAAATCCTTAAGAAGACAATCGACGACGCTGACCGTAATTGACATATCCAACTTAATCCTGCACTTTGGGCCTATCGCACAAGTGTTCACACACCTACAGGAGCTACACCCTATTCACTTGTCTACGACACTGAAGCCATCTTGCCTATTGAGGTCGAGTTACCCTCTTTATGGGTCTCTTTGCAAAACATCATCAGTGATGAAGACTATAGGGTCTCTCGCTTACAAGAACTTGAATTGCTAGATGAACGGAGACAAACTGCTTTTAATCATCTCAAGGCTTACCAACAATGAATGAGTCGCAACTACAATCATAAAGTCAAGCCTCCTACATTTGAGGTAGGTGACTTGGTTCTCAGAGAAAACCCCAAGAATCAACAAGACAGAGAGAAGAAGGGGAAGTTCGAACCAAATTCAAAAAATACAAAAAAATCAAAAAATTCAAAAATACAAAAAAAATTATAAAACAAAAAAAAATCGTTACTTGGTGAAAACCTAGCAAACATAAGCCTTGTGACACAAAAAACATTGAAAAATTGAAAAAATTAAAGAGAAATAATTTCGTCCAACGGTGAAAACCACTTCGGTGGTGCCCTGTGCAAGTACCATGGTGAAAACTGGGTCACCAGCGCCATGCGTAGAGACATTGCTCCTCCCTCCTTTAGGTTCCACTTTCATCCTTTCACTTTGCACACACTCACGACCAATTCATCCATAATAAACTTACCCATTCCCATCATGGCTTGTTATTGATCTACCCAAGATTGGTTAGCCATTCATAATAAACCTCCCTTTCCATCCATAATAAATCAAATCCTATCTATAGCTATGGCAAATCCTATGTCTAGTGATGGGTGTGGAACTGAGAACATCACATGTTTCGAGGAGTATAGTTTCTTCTAGCTTCCTTCAGTCTATTCATGCACAATCTACAATAAAGTATCAGTTTCATGGATTCAGTCAGTTTCAGATGAGACACAACAGCAACAATGGGCTTCAACAAATCAAATCTTTCAACAGACTCAGACAACATATGGTTCTGTGCTATCTATCCATTTTGTGAAAGTTAATATTGGGACCACAATCAAATAAGACTTATACAAGTGACAAGAGACACTAAGCTTGAGGACTACAATGGATGTTGGTGTCGAGTCTTGGTTTTCTTTTGATTTCATCTTTTTTGGTGACATGTCTTTTAGCTTTTCTGGGATGTCTCTGACTAGAGATTCTATCTCTAGGATGTCTTTGACTAGAAAGGCAAGGATGGGGTATCGTCACCTATTTTCTTTTGCTGTCTATGGATTGTCTCTTAGTAATGCTATGACTTGTCCAGGGATATGAGGACACTATGAGTCTAGTGTGAGCTAGGGCATTCCTTATTTGCAACTATCTTATCTCCATGCAAATGGGTACAATGACTTTTTGGGTCGAACATATGCCTTGATTGTTATAACCTATTTTGCCATAATAAAGCTCAATGATGATAACGCACAAGAAGCTCTTTCACTTTCATATCTTCTATCTTTCATCCCCCTTTCTTGATTGACTTCCATCATCCTTCTTGAGTCCGCGTAGCCTGTTATCACATGACTGAGTATAATGACACACCAAAAACATTTAAATTTCATGTAGTTTGCACCTCCGTTACCACATATAAGCATTTCATACATACATATAGATATCAAAACTGCATCACATCCTGCACACAACACCTGTTAGCACAATTTACATTTGCATTATCATATTCATCTGCATTACATACATTCACATTTGCATCATGCATACACATATAAAATATAAAAGAACAAAAAAAAATATTGCATTGCATCATATACATATTTGCATCCATATCATAAGCATCACATAGAAACATACATCACATAGCTATGCATGCATATAGCTTCGACAAAGATGAATCATCTCATATATATATATAAAGTGTCATGATACAATGATGTCAAAATCATATGGCTACAATCACCTGCAGGTGTCTACATCATCATACAAAATGGTACAATACTGATACATAGGGAGCCCTCTACAGCTATGATGAATTCCCTTCCTCAGAGCTGGCTGGCCTCGATGGAGTCTGAGCCTTAGAAGGACCCGCCCCAAGATCATCTCTCCTGGCCCCTGTGTCCCCTGTAGCCACCCCTCGTGTCGCCCTATCCGGACAAAGGAACCCACTGATAACTCCTGCCAACACTGTTGGTAGTGCTAATCCTGTCCATGTCATGGTATCCCATGCCACATGTCCCACCCTCATCTCTAGTCCTATATCCTAGAACACTTATCTTAGTGCATCCCTGTCTCTGTCTCGATCGTAGGGTACTAACTCCCCATCGATCGGTATCCACAGAATCCTGTATACATCCTCCAAGGTGACTGTCATCTCCCCCATCGACAAATGAAAAGTACATGTCTTGGAGTGCCACCTCTCTGCCAGTGCAGTCAGCAGTCCCATGTTTGCCTGAAACTCAAGCACATATAGAACATGTCTCAATCCCATAGCCTCAATCGCTGCTCAGTCCTCAAGTGTCAACTTAGGTCGCAATCTCTGTGTCGACGGAAATCTCTCCCGTGACTCTAGCATCGGTAAATACTCCTGCAATCAAGCAAATCAATCGTGTCAGTCATAGTGGCATTCATTGTTTATCACAAAATGCTACTTTTTATCTAAATGCATATGGCATTCTATCCTAGTGACACTCCCTGTTCATCACAAAGTGTTGCTGTCTATCCCAGTGACACTCACTGTTCATCACAAAGTGTTGCTTCTATCCTAGTGGTACTCCCTATTCATCACAAAGTACTACGTGTTTTGCACTCCCTGTTCATCACAAAGTGCTCCTCACATTTGCACTCACTGTTCATCACAAAGTGCTGCTTATACTTTAAGTACTCCCTATTCATCACAAAGTACTCTATCTTGGTACTCACTGTTCATCACAAAGTGCCTTGATCTATCCTAGTCTTCCCTAGAGGACCTGCTTGAGTGTATCCTCTCAGCAGCTTATCCAATCGACAGCGTATGTTCATCACAGAACTACCAATTTGACCTAGAAGACACAAATTCACATTTTTGGACACAAACGTGCTTTCCTAACATAAAAACACATTTATTACATTACCTAGCATGCATTAATGACAACAATAAATGCATCAAAGTACGAGGAGGTTTTGTGGTACTTACCGGCTCTCCTGCCTCTGCTAGCCTCTGGAATCGGCGAACGTGGTCGAATCTGTGAACCAAAGCCATCGCTGCTGACTATTGCTGCTCTATTATCTCTCTGCACTCTGATCTCTTGGATGTGTGGATGAAAATGAGGATGTTTTCCCCTCGTGGTCTATCTTATAGACTACCCTAGCCCTCGTTTCCTGAGTCAGTCTTCATTATCTCGTGACTCTGTCACTTTATCCGGTTAGTCCATTCTATCTCGTCTTTCTTATCAAGAGATTGTCTGCAATCTTTTCAGACATTTTCATCCAATCTCTCGAGGGGGCATATCATTCCCATCTTGGGGCAACTCTGCATCAGTTCATCTTATCTTCTTTGAAACAACGCGACAAGCCGCATTGTCTCAAAGAGGGGCAAAATGTAGACACCTAAAATTGTCATGTCTAATTAAATAAATATTTTATTTATTTAATTTTCTAAGCCTAATTCTTCTATTAATTAAATAAATCTTTATTTATTTAATTAATTCATTTATCGTCTTCTAGCCTTATTTCTCATTTGAATAGATACATTTATTTATTTAAATTATCTTTTTCCTAAATTAAATAAATATTTTATTTATTTAATTGATCCCACTTCTTCTATTAATTGAATGAATCTTTATTTATTTAATTAATTCATTAGCCTTTTCTACCCATGACACATGTCATTCATCTCTTAATTCCTACACTACCTACCTCTTTCATTATTTTATTATTTCTTCTACCTACCCTCTAATCATAGCCGACCTCCTTTTTACACCTCTCAATCTTATCCCTCCATTTCTTATAGTGTCTTCTATTTAAGGAGATGCTTTCTTCATTATCAAACCCTAATGAACTATTTTGATCACTTGACTACACTACGATCCTACTTGCAACCACATTCCGTTCTTTGTTGAGCTCTTGTGCACATAAAATCTAAGAGCAAATATATCAAACAAGATCAATGGAGATAGGAAGAATGGAGATCAAAACCCTATTGGACTTGTAATGGTATAATCTTTGTGATTTCATTTGATTTGGATTGTCTTAGGTAATCTTCATATGTTATGGTGGATCTTTGTTGTTGTTAGGCTAGGGTTTGGTGGTTGAATTCATTTAGCCTTTCAATTTTGTTATTATTGTTATCCATTTTCACCATATACACTACTGGATCAGAATCTCACCGGTTCTACGTCTTCTCTCAATCTCAAAGCTCTATCTTAAATCTTCTAACCTCTGTCTCCTCAAATGATTCACAAACCACACTTTATACCATCTGCAATAATAATAACTCGATCAAGTTGGCCCAAAGACCAACCGGTTCATGAAACGTGTAATGATAACATGTTGTCTCAAATCACAAAGAACAATCTCCAAAACATAAAATGATGCGTGGACTTCTAGTAATATTGACCAAGGCCCAAAGCAATATCTCCAATGATCTGCAAGTCATGGAGGTCAACCGCAACCCGATCCAACTTCGCTCAACACACTGCCAGAATAAATATAATAACATATCAACCAGGTCAATACCAGAATCTACATCTCACCGGAAACAAAGCCAAATTATATGAAACTTGAACACGATAAAGACCACAAACATAAGGGAATAAATCCAAAACCACAACGCTAAACACTCAAACATGAAGAAATGCCATGATCTCAGTCAACTCCATTGAAAAATGCCCAACCGATAAGAAATAGATCAATTCCCCTGCATCAAACTCTCGGGGTTAATTGAAAACTAAGTCCCATCACTTGATCTGGTTCGACGATCTGTCAGTAGGTACTTGCAACTGCCTCGAGGGTTCGACAATCTGACTACAAATTTTGATTGCCTCTCTACGACGATCTACTGGTCCAAATTGTGGCCTGCCTCAATCGGCGATCCGTTCAAGTCTCCATCCACTAATTGCCTCAAGCTCAAGCTCTAGTATTGACGGTCTACCTACAAAATTTTCTCTACCTCACGTTTGGCGATCTGAACAAGTCCACAAGTTGCCTCAACTTTCTCTTCAACCAATAGATGCATAACCGATTCTTCCTCCAACAACAAGCTCACAAACCAGCTTTTATACCATTTGACGTAGTCAAGGGAGGGAGATCCAATGAAGGACAACCCAACCTTGTAGCTTAACACATAAACCATACAAAACATACCAGTAACTAATAACAAGATGCTATAAATAATAGAAAGGACAACTGGTAACAACACAAAACAAATAACCGGTAGGCAATATGAAGGATTACACATGCCACATGTTGGATCATAGTATAGGATACAAATAATGCTTACAACACAATAACAAGATCCATAGATCATCCTCATATCAAATTGGCTTCTGGGGATAGTCTACCGGTTCTACCTAACCCGGACCTCAGCCTTCTTACCTTAGTCCTACCGGATTAGAATCTCATCGGATCTACGTCTTCGCTCGATCTGTAAACTCTATCTTCGATCTTCCCACTTCTGTCTATCCAAATTATTCAAAAACCTCCATATATATACTACCCACAAATAATTACCACTTAATCAAGTTGGCCCAAAGACCAACCGGTTCATGAAACGTGCAATGGTAACATGTTGGCTCAAATCACTAAGAATAAACATGAAAACATAAAATGATGCACGGACCTCCAGGAATACCAACCAAGGCCCAAAGCAATATCTCCAACGATCCATAAGTCACAGAGGTCAACTGCAACCCGATCCAACTTCGCTCAACACACTGCTAGACTAACCAGTAAGAACATATCAATCGGGTCAATATCAAAATCCACATCTCATTGGAAACAAAGCCAAATGCTATGAAACTTGAACATGATAAAGACCACAAACACAAGGGAATAAATCCAAAACCACAACACTAAACACTCAAACATGAAGAAATGCCAGGATCTCAATCAATTCCACTAAAAACTTCCCAACTGGTGCTCCTGCATCAAACTCTCAGGGTTAATTGAAAAGTGATTCTCATCACTTGATCTAGTTCAACAATCTGTCAGAAGGTACTTGTAACTGCCTCAGGGTTCGATGATCTGACTACAGCTTTCGGTTGCCTCTCCATGGTTATCTACCGGTCTAAACTACAGACTGCCTTAATCGATGATCTTTTCAAGTCTCCACCCACTAACTTCCTCAAGCCCAAGCTCTAGGATCGGCAGACTACCTACAAACCTTTTTCTACCTCACGTTCGACGCTCTGAACAAGTCCACAAGTTGCCTCAATCTTCTCTCCAACCAGTCGGTGCATAAACAACACTCTGTCCAACAACAGGTTCACGAACCAGCTCTGATACCATTTGATGCAATGAAGGCAGGGAGATCCAATGAAGGACGATCCAACCTTGTAGCTTAACACATAAACCATGCAAAACATACCAGTAACTAGTAACGAGATGCCAGAAACAACAGGAAGAACAACCGGTAACAACACATAACACATAATCGGTAAACAATATGAATGAATCTTATAACAGCTTAAAGAATTACATATGCCACATGCTAGATCATAGTCTAGGATACACATAATGCTTACAACATAAATATAAGATCTGTAGATCATCTACACATCAAGTTGGCCTCCGCTAACAATCTTCCGGTTCTATCCTAATCTGGACCTCAGCCTTCCGGCCTCAATCTTACCGGATCAGAATCTCGCTCGTTCTACATCTCCACTCAATCTCAAAGCTCTGTCTTCAATCTTCTAACCTGTCTCGTCAAATGATTAGCAAATCACACTTTATACCATCCACAATAATAATAACTCGAACAAGTCTGCATCACAAATAAATCTTTATATGGCTATTGGTGAACTATGGTCGTCTATTAAGGCAACCTCGAAGAGTGTACAGGCAAAAAAATTGAATTTACCATGTAGAAAACGTGGATTCTATTGGAGAATCTTCACATAGATACAATTAATTACATAAAACAATGGGCGATTAGGTCGTGCCTTTGACAAATATTTATAAATTCCTAGTGACATGGCCAACCCCGGTTGGTTCAATATATTTGCCATTTTCCATGTCGCCATTGTGAAATATTTGCCATTGGCGAATATTCGCCACTAAAGTAAACCCTGCTTCTACTTTGTTTTTCTTCTTGATCTCACAAAGTTGATAATCAAATAATATTAAGAAGAGGGAATCCACTTTATGAAAATCTTGGTTTGTAAAAATGATAGAAAAATATTTAGGGTTGTAGGGTTTGAACACTTATAAAATGAAAAATCAACTTCCTTCCTTGAAAATAGTAAGTTGGGAGTCTTTTGGTTTATAATGATTGCATGTACACGCATTACTTTTACTTATACAATACTAGAGGAAGATAACACTCCAATGGTTATTGCAACCACAAATTTTTGTTGTATGCTAGCTCATTGCATAGACATCTACGCTTATTGCTCCCACTTAATAAATTTAGACAAAAAATTAGGAGCACTAAAAACTTGCAAGTTTTATGAGTCCAAGTATTTACATTTTGTAATTAAAATATTATTTATCATAAGGCTAAAGAGAAGACATGATGTAGTGTGAAATTGCAAGGGTATGCGATTTTTGAGGCTACACTCTCATCGACACTTTTGAACTCAACATCCAACGTATTCAATGATAACAAGTAGCTAGTTGAAGGAGCCCCACACTCTCACAAATTAAGACCAACAGAGGCTACAGGTTCAAAGCTATAGCTACAAGGGCATAATATATACTACTAGAGCTGAAAAAAATAGGAAATGGAGTTTGATGTTGCAAGTCAGATTACCAATATTTTTGAACATATTTCTAAAATCTACAAAGACAGCTGAAAGAAGGGTTGCATGGGTTTTAATCACCAAAAAGAACTCATAAAATACCCATACAGTCAAACTACCAACATACATTTTTACCTATTTAGAGAAGAAAAATAAGATAATAACCATACACAAAGCATATACAACTCATCATATATATTTTTTTCGAGAAATATTAGTTGTTTTACATACATTTCCAATACATCCCCTGAGTTCAATGTCAAAATCTGCACTCCTCTGTTCTCCCTATGTGCTCACGTACACCATACTCTCTATTTTGTATCCTAGTGATCTTTAGTTTCTCCTCTGTTCTTGTTTTCTGGGGTCTTTTTGGCTACTCCCTCTTTGAGTTAACTATGCTATATTCTTCCTTCTTCTCCTCTCTATTTCTCTAGATAAAATTCTCCCCATAAAAAAATAGTTCTGTAAACTTCCCAAAATTCCTACCGAAAGTGCTACAACGTCAAAAAAAAATCTTCGTAGATGTTGGGCATTTAATTTTCTAGGTTTAAAATTCTCACTCAGACTTGTTTCTTTGCAATTTTCTTAACTTCTACTCATTTATGGGCCCATACGGGTGCGTTTGTAGCCTCCAAAAGAGAAAAATAAGATAGATTTAAAAGGAAATTCATACGTTTGGTGGCAGGTGAGGGAGAAGGGTCAACAAGATAGAATGAAATAAGTCCTCGATTATGATGCCCCTGCATCAAACTATCAAGGTACAAAATTTTGTGAGCCCCTCCTCATTGAGTAATAATCCTTTGACATTCTAAGTTTAAAATTGGTTGATGCAAGGACAATGCTTTATTGAAGTTACCACCCTACTATTGCAGGATGATCATCTGGTTATTTCAGATTAGCAATTTTGTTTCTACTGGTTGACTGAAATGACTCTAACTCTATTGGGCTTAACTATGCAGCATCCTCTATTGGTCTCTCTCCATTTCTCCAAATATTCACTACATTCCTTTCCCCGAGTCTTTCTAACCATTCTTGAATCCAAAATACTTTCAACCTCCTCATGTTCTCGATTTACTAATTGTTCCATCCATTTCTTTCGTGACATGACCTCCTTTTTTTCTTGCTACTATGGTGTATCTCCTTCATAGTAAGTGTATGACTAGAAACATTAAAAATTGGAGAGATGTCCGAACCTTGTAGGTGGCTCCAACTCATAAGCATTCAATGAAAATTTCTTGATTATCTTACATGGTCCAATGTTCTTCCATTTGATCTTGTTGTAGGTTGTTACTTTCGTAGATATGCCAACACCATGTCTCCCACTTTAAAATTATTCTCCTTTTTAAATTTGTGTTCTCATTATATTGATGGTTGCTCCAATTGAGTTTTTCTTTTACTTGTTGGTCCAAATCTTACATGTGTTTAGCAAATTCTTCTCCTTCAACACTTCTCTTATATCCTTCAATATTTTCTCCAGATCTCTCAATTCTGAAATACCCCTAGGACTGAACCATAAATAATCTGGGATGGAGTCTTACGTGTACTCTTGTTGACTAAATCATTGTATGAAAATTCAGCTTGAGGCAATATTAAATCCCATTGCTTAGCCTTGTCAAAAACCAAACACCTTAGCAAATTTCCTAACCTCCTATTAGCAAATTCACTTTGTCTGTCCGTTTGGAGACGATATGTTGAGCTAAACTTAAAATTAGCGTCTAATTTCTTCCAAAGTGTCCTCCAAAAATGACCCATAAACTTAGTGTCACTCGATCTGAAACTATACTTTTTGGTAAGTCATGCAATCTCACAACCCTTATTAAGAACAAATTTGCAATATGTGTAGCATCATTGGTCTTCTTGCAAGCTAAAAAGTGAGCCATTTTTAAGAATACGTCAACAACCACAAAGATAGAATCCTTACCTCACTGAGTTCTTGGTAATGCAAGGAAAAAGTCCATGCTTACATCATCCCATGGTCTCTTTGGTATGGGTAATGACTGATATAATCCTGTGTTTTGACTCCTTCCTTTGGCATATTGATAAATTTGACACCCTTTCATAATTTTTTTGATTTCTACCTTCATATTTGACCAATAATATCTTTCACTAAGTTGTGCCATAGTTTTAATAGCTCTAAAATATCCAGATAAACCTCCACAATTTTTATCTATTATTAAATTCTACCTCATTGACCCTTGTGTTATACATAACTGTTGTCCTTTGAATAATAGTCCATCTTGTATGAAGTAATCCATCCAAGTTGTCTTGTCCATGCTAGTAGGCTCCGTACAAGTTGTCCATGCATCCTTAAAGAATAAATCATCTTTGTATAACTCTTACATAGCATCAAATCCAACTACTTTAGTCCTCATTTCAGTTAAGAGTGCTACTCTTCTACTCAATGCATCTACTACATTGTTGGAGCTTCCACTCCGATGCTTGAGAACAAAAGATACCCTTGTAGGAACTCAAACCACTTCATATGTCATTGATTAAGCTTGGTTTGACTATTAATAAATTGTAAAGAATGAACTCCGTAGGAAGTAAATAATGATGCCATTTCTTTAAGGCTTGACCAATGGCATAAAATTCTTGGTCATAAATGAAATAAAGAACTAATCCTATGGCTGCCCCACTTGCATCACAATCGACTTAGAACACTTTGGAAAAATCTGGTAATCCAATACCTGTTCCTTAGTGACTTTCTTCTTCAAGAGCTCAAAATTCTTATCTACTGTTGTTGTCCACTAGAATTATTTTTTATCTGCCCTTATGGTTTTAGTTACAATTGCACATATCCCACTAAAATTTCAAATAAATCTTCTATAGAAAATGTCCAAACCATAAAAAATTATAACATCATGCACACTCCTTCTATTATGGCACACCTTTTCTGGATCCATTTGCAAACCTTGTGATGAAATAACATATCCCAAATAAACCAATTTCTCCTTCATAAAACTACAATTCTTTAAATTTATCTGTAGCTTCTCCTCTTTGAGTCTTTGTAGGACCTTCCTAATATGCACTAGATGTTCTTCTTTGCTACTGCTAAAAATCAGAATATCATCAAGATAAACAATGACAAAATTTCCTAAATATGGTCTCAACACTTCATTCATCAACCACATAAAGGTACTTAGTACATTTGTTAATCCAAATGGCATTAATAACCATTAATATTACCCTTCTTTGGTCTTAAAAGTGGTCTTCCACTCATCTCCCTCTCTTATCCTAATTTGTTGATATCCACTTCTCAAATCAATTTTAGTAAAATATTTAGCCTTCCACAAATAGTCCATTAAATAATCCATTCTAGGGAAAAGAAACCTATACCTAATAGTTATTTTGTTGATGTCTCTTGATTCTTTGCACATCATCCACTCACCATCCTTCTTTGGTGCTAATATGGTTAGAACTGCACATGGGCTAAGACTCTCACGAATTAGTCCTATTTGTAACAGTTCTTGCACTTGCTTGTTAACTTCTTCATTTTCTATTGGTGTCAATCTATATGCAGCTTTATTGGGTAAGCTTGCCCTTGGGATCAAATCAATATGATGACTTATGCTCCTCATAGGTGGTAGTCCTTCTAACAACTCTTTGGAGACAATCACTTTAAATTCATCCAATAGCCCCTTTACTTCTAAAGGCATGTCACTATTGTCATTTGTTGCACCCACCTACAACACCTTTGGAACTATTGCAAGACATAATTTCTCATATTTAATCTCCCTTAAAAATTATTTTCCTATTACAAATAGTGTCCTTAGACCACTTTCCACCTCTTCCTCTTTAGTTACCAATGATGTAAGGGTACATGTTTCCTTTCATCTTTCTCCAATGCATAAGTGTTTTCTCTCCCATATGGATTGCCTTCATATCAAACTACCATGGTCTCGCTAAGAGACAATTGCATACATCCATTGGCACTATGTCACAACACATTTCATCTTCATAACTCCCTATTCAAAAGCTCACTAAACATTGTTGATCAACTAGGACTTGGTACCCTTTTTGTAGCCATGATACCTTGTAAGGTATAGGATGAGTTGTCATTTTTAGCCCCAACTTATCTACCATTTCAATTCAAACCACATTATCAATGCTCCCACTATCTATTATTACCTTGCAACATTTTCCACCCATTTTACATATTGTTCTAAACAAGCTCTTTCTTTGGACAAGTTCGTCTTCTCTAAATTGTTGACTTTAATAGTGTCCTATTCATCATAAGTGCTTCTCCTCTCTCAAATTCATCTAGTTGGCTAAATGACCCCATGGATTCACTTTCTCTTATATGTGCACTTGTAGTTCTGCTCTTTCTGAACCTTTTGGCATATGTTGAGAGAATTCATAAAATCTATGGCTCGACTGCCCACATGTGAAACATGTGCCTTGGAAACCTCTATCCTTGCCTCTTCCATATCCACCTCTAACTCTCATTGGATATGGTCTTGATCTTGTTTCATCATTCTCTTTTAGAACCTTTGAAGGGCTGCCCTCCTTATCACTGTTATACATTTTTTATTCTTGTCCCCTTCCTTTGCAAACTCCACCTCTACCTTTGGCTGCCCCTTGCTTTCTTGCCAATTTCTCCTCTACCTTGAGTTCATATTGGTATCTTCTTCTACAATTCATAGTCTCATCATGCTTAGATTTTCTTGAATACTCATCATCAATCCATTAATATATCTAGCAACCTTTTCATGGTATAATTCATTATTCCCTAATCTTATACAATTTTTTTTTTTTAAATCTTCAGTATAATCCTTTACACTCAACTCTCTTTGCCTTAAATTCTGCAATTTCTTGAGGAGATCAAGCTAATAATTACCTAGTAGAAACTTGGCCTTCATTCTGCTCACCATTCTATCCCACCACATGATCTTATTTTTTCCATTTCTTCTTCTCTCGACCAACACCTCCTTCCACAAAAGTGCAGCATGTCCTTTCAATTTGGTTTGGGCAATCTTCACCCTCTTGATATCCTCTACTTCATCAAACTCAAAATATTCCTTTATTTCTGTTATCCAATCAATTAGTTCATCTGGTTCTAAACTTCTTATGAATCTTGGAAAATCAATTTTTGTTCCCTTACCAATGTTGGAGATAGCTCTTATTCTCCTTCTTTCTCCAACATCCATATCTTCATTTGCATTCTCACCTTCTTGTCTTGTATTTTTTACTCCATCTTCACTGTCAGTATCTTCATTTTCTCTACCCCTTCTCATTCCACTTTCTAGTGCATCTATCCTTGCTTGCACACCTCTAAGTTCCTCCAATACTTCATCTATCCTCTATGTTGTTGCTACCTTTGTCATTCTCCTCCTTGGTGGCATCTTCTTGCCCTAAATCATCTTTTCTTCTTACTGTAGGCACACACCCACAATTATTACTGTATACACAAAATTGGCTATGAGCAGTTAAATAAATATTTTATATTTATTTAATAATTATTATTCTATTAAATAGTTAATTTGAAAAGATGAATTTATTTAATTCATTTCATATTTTTCTATTAATTAATTTAATTAAAACATTTTATTAATTAATTCATTATATCTTTTTCTTCTAAACTGATTAATTAAATTTCTAATATTTAATTATTCTTCTATTCACTATCCTATAGTCTAATCAATTAAATAATTTCTTAATTATTTAATCTTCTTTTTCCAACTCATCTCATCTCCACATCATCTTCTTCTTTGCCAACTCATCGATCATGTGGCTAAAGATATTAATATTTTTAATATTAATGCATGATTATCTTCAACATTCAATTTATTCTTCAAATAATGTGTACGTACACACATTCCTCAACCTCCCTATATTCTCTTCAACCTTCCTACATCTTTGGAGGAAGTTGAGTCCACTTGTCCTCTTATCCCTAAACCTTCTCCAACTATCCTATATTATCTCAGTCTTCATCCTCGGTGAAGGTGAGATGAATGAAACTTGGATTTTCCTCACACCTTTTCCTCCATCCTGTAGGTATAGGAGGAACATCTTCCACCTTTCTCTATCACATCTGAACCTCTTTCTCATAGCCATACAATTTGAAATATTTAATTAGGACCATTGATCTTTGCCACCTAAGCTCATGCACTCAAAAATCTATAAATAGAGGTCTCCTAAGCCATTTTTGGAACTAATAGCTAATCTCATAGTCAATTAGGAGTCTTTATCTTTGTATTCGTGAGTTCATTTTTTTTGGAGTAATTTAGCATATCATTATCATAGTTTAGCTTTGCATATCATATCAATTATCAATCCATTCCACACTTGCCATCTTGGAAGCTACCCATGCTTTTCTAAGAGAAAAATCATCTGCAACCAAGAACAATGGAGTTAGGACACAATGAGACATAAATCATGAAGGTATAATCTTTTATTTTCTTTTTCATTTCATGTTGTTTCATTGGTTGAAACTTGAGTTATATTTGCATAATGGACTAATGAGTTTGTAGGTAATTTCTCTAAGGTGAAACTTAAGTTGATACAATTACTCACAAGGGTTTCTCTACACCCCAATACCACTCAAATCTCCCTTCCCAGAGCTGGAGCTGGGCTTTGATACCAAGCTGATAGCATGCAGCTAGTTGAAGGAGCCCCAAATGCTCACAAATGAAGACAAATAGAGGTTGTAGGTTCAAAGTTGTAGCCACAAGGGTATAATATATACTATAGGAGCTGAAAAATAGGAAATGGAGTTCAATGTTGCAGGAGAGATTACCAATATTTTTTCATATTTCTAAAAATATATAGAGAAAAATGAAAACGAGGTTGCAAGGGTTTTAATCACCAAAAATCACTCATAAAATACCCATGTAGTCATTTGCCAACATTGTACATTTTTACCTATTTAGACTAGAAAACTCAGATAATAACTATACACAAAGCATGCACAACTCAACATTTTTTTTTTTTTTGAGCAAGATTATATTCCTTCAACTCAGAAATGTAGTTGTTTTACATACATTCCCAATACATCCCCTGAATTCAATGTCAAAATTTGCACTCCTCTATTCTCTCTATGTGCTCACGTATTCACCTTGCTTTCTATTTTGTATCCTAGAGATCTTCAGTTTCTCCTTTGTTCTTGTTTTCTTGGGCCTTCCTGCATACTCCCTCTTTGTTTCTCTAGATAAAATTTTGCCCAAAAAGAAATGGTTCTAGAAACTTCCCAAAATCACCACCCAGAGTGCTGCAACGTTAAAAAAAAAACTCTTCATAAACACTAGGCATTTGATTTTCTAGGTTTAAAAATTCTTCCAAGGCTTGTTTCTTTGCAATTCTCTTAACTATTGCTCATTTATAGGCCCATACGGGTGCGTTTGTAGCCTCCAAAAGAGCAAAAATAAGGCATATTTAAAAGATAACTAATACGTTTGGTGGCAGGTTAGGGGGAAGGGCCAACAAAATAAAATAAAATAAGACCTCCATTATGATGCCCTTGCATCATTCAACCACAAAGAATAGGTTCCATATTTTAATTGACCTTGAAATACTCCAAATAAAGTACATTTTTTTTTTCCTTTAATGCTTAAATCATTGAGCATAATCAAATTTTCAATTTCTTGAGTTTCAAAACTCAAGTCATAGTTCATAGCTTAATTTAAGAAAATAATGTAATTTAAGTTGAATACTTTAGTATCCTGTTTAAATGAGAAAATAACCTAGTTATCTTTCATACTTAGATATTTGTGTTACTCTTGTTTATCTCTTTTCTAACAGGATGCTATGGAGTCCTAGATATAGCATAAAAGGTGACCTTAGTAAAGTAAAATCAAAATCTCCATAACCTCTTCATCTTTTTCCCCCCATTTCATTCATATTAAAAATAAATCCCATTTCTATGAAATCAACCCTCTATTCATAGAAGTGGCCTACATTTGAAATTGACTTGCCATATTTTGTTGTCGAATGATTTGCTCACTGTTAGTGAATAGATTTTGTCTTTCTTTAAATTGAATTGATTCTAAGCTCTGTTACCCCTTTGAAAGACAAAAGTTCAACTAAACAATTGGGCAAGTGTGACATACATCACTTCCCTCTGAATTTTAGATAGGTACAACTCCCTTCATTAGTTATTCAGGGAATAATCTAACTAAATAAACTGATATGATTTTAACCTGAAAGCACGTAAGGCTGCCTACTTCATTCTTAGATGAGAGGCCAGGTAATATGTAAAAGAATTCAGAATAACTTTCTACAAGATGCTTTACCATGAATATCAGAAGAAATCAAAGCAAAGTTTAATAACACTGATTTCAACACTTCTTAAAAATAGACAAGAGAAGCAAAGTCTCTCTTCAACTAAAAATGTTTCTAAACAACATGGAAAGAAGCTCCATACTAATATCAACATCCACCATCACAAAGGTAATCACAGACATTTTGATTAGACTAATATTTGCAAAGAAATACCACTCCATGGATTCAAACCCAAAGATTTTCCACCTCAAAATGCATATGATCTTATATATATATTTCATGCAACAAAGACATAACAATACACACATAAGTTATTTCCTAGTTCAGATTCTGAAAGACTTTATCACTTCTTTCCAACAAAACCAAAACTTCTAAAATCTAAGATTACTATTCTAACCCCTTCTCTATCACCCTTCATCTAATTTATAGTAGCTTTTAAAGAACAGAGGAGGTCTCCCTGAAAACTCGACCTCCTCTGAGACAGTTATAAAAACCAACAGAGTATTTAGGGAACAGATGTCCCGAAGTCATTGCAAGATTATGAAAAACATATAAAATAAAAACAAAGCATTAGCATCATGCTATGCCTCTTCTCCATCATCATCCTCTCCTCCACTTTTCTGGGCATCATGGGTGGTTGTAAGCTCCTGAATTATAGAGTGACTCAGATTTTTCACGGCATTGATCTTTTCTTTTGCGACTTCTTTCTCCCATCTATGTTTCACCATTTTCTCAGCATGCTTAGGTAACTGATCGTTACCAATGAATGACATGGACTCAATTCTGGCGATTCACATTATATCTTCAGAAGTGAAGTTGCCTTTGGCCTTAACTTTCTCCATGTGCAGCCTAAATGCCTTTATTGCGTCCTGTGTGTTCAGCCCACAAAGTCCCAGTTGCCAATCATGGTTTGGGTTAACCACTTTATTGTCATTGACCAAACTACACTGAAGTTCTTGAAGCTCATAAACAGAGGCCCTGGCATCAGAAATCACAGACTTGAATGTAATTACCCGCCATGCTATTGTTTTCTTTAATACGAAAAGCTGGCACTCATCAGTTACCAATTTGATTGAGTTTTCTGTTAAAAAATTTGTAACTCCGTATTCCTCTATCTTGGTGAGCATGGGTAATACATTTTCCCATTTATGCTCTTCTTTTTGCCATGGCACAATCTGATTTTGAATCTCCGCAGTGAGGTTTTGCATCTCATCACATAGCTTCCTCGAGCTTGTAATATATTTTTCACCATCTCTAATAACTCCTTCAATCCATCTCTCTATGGCCCTTGCGATGCTCTTAGCTCGCTCAACTTGATTCATCAGTTTCTTGTTCTCTGGTGAAGTGGGGTCAAAATTTTATGAAGCATGCGATATGGGAAGTGTTCCAAAACAGCCTATGCTATCAATGAACTGAGCTAGAATCTTGATATGTCATTTCAGCTCTCTTTTCTCCTGTCCATCTTTTTCTGACCTGGTGAGCATCTTCTTAGCCAATACTTGGAAAAGGTGATTATTAGAATCTATGCTCATGTTCCCAAGATCCACTTTGGTGACCTCAAAATTCTCTGCATTTACTTCCTTATTCTCATCTTTGGGCTTATAGGAAGCAATTTTGGCAACCCACCTCCCAGTCTTTTCATCAGCATCCAATCTGGCAGTTGTTTTGAACTTCTTCTGTTTGGGACCCTTCTCTGTGTATTTGACCACCATGTCTTGAATTGGGATAGTCACTAGAATGAAACTCCGTTTCTTGCTTACTGAAGTGGTTAGCCATTTAAGAGTTGCACTTGAACTAGTTGTTCCTCCGGTCACTTTAGGTGGTGGCGTCATGGCTACAGTGATCACATGAGAATCCATGGAGTTCAATGTCACTGTCAAGGTCCTCAAATTCAAAAATCTGAGTATCAAGGATCTTGTCTTTTACCTCTGTATCTTTGACCTGGTCCATTTTCTTCTACGCAGCACTCCGTGACCTTGTATATCGAGGAGCATAAAAGTCCAAAGCTGGATTAGGCTCGTGCTTGGTGTGAGATGACTTCTTATTTTTACCTGCATGAATAGGGA
Organism: Cryptomeria japonica; assembly: GCF_030272615.1. Lineage (NCBI taxonomy): Eukaryota > Viridiplantae > Streptophyta > Pinopsida > Cupressales > Cupressaceae > Cryptomeria > Cryptomeria japonica. The sequence goes on from NC_081408.1 coordinate 771,629,124, forward strand.
TAGAAGTGGGGTTAGAAAAACATTTTGGGGGACATAGAGCAACCTCACTATCTCTTGTAGGATCAATCTTGATGCCTATTTTCATTGCTCTTCTCTTATTAACCCAATCTACAGTTCTTTCCAAAACTCTTTGTTTTAAGCTGTATATCATCCTCTTCTTCCACATCCCAATTAATGCAGGACATTTCAGGTTTAGCTTGGTCTAGATATCCAAGTTCAAAGAGCTCTAGATAATCCTCTTCGATCCCACTTATATCAAGTTTCACCTGTAGTGAAACTACCTGTTCCAGAACCATTCTCATATTTTCTCTTTTGAACACTTCAAGCTCATCACCGCAATCTTCCCAAAAGTCCTCCAAGTGTGGGATTGGAAGATGCAGCATCAAACCAAGACTCCATGAGAAACCTTTATTGTCAAAACCCTTCCTTTCATGATACAGTGGAAAATTGAAATTCTTCAAGTCAGCTCCTATGCTCAATGCATCTGACAATGAACTGCAAGATAAAATGCCCAGTTGAATAGGAAAGTGATCCTCCCATTTATCTTTGGGTTGACCTTTCTTAATTACGGTAGACAACTGCCTACAATTCTCAGCAAGGACAAAACAATCTCAACAAAAATGAGGAAGTCTGAAAGGTTCTTCTTCAAAACCACCTACCTTTATATAATAGAAACGAGAAAACTAAACAAAGAAACTACCATATCTTTTCACTAATGCCTAGGCATCTTCAGACATCCTCTTAGTTTTCATGTTTTTTAACTCATAACACAAATCTCCCAGGAAAGAATTATGTAGTCTCCTAAAATCTTGCAATGCATTATCTTTTTGCAACATGGGGTAAAAGTCATACACAGAAACATCTCCCTCAACAAGCTGCCTAGGTATTCCCACTATTTCTTTAACACATGCCAGGAAATATATCAAATATGAGGACATAAAGAAATTTTTCTTGAACTTCTTCGCCATGCTTAGCTATTCCCTCATGGAGTTGCCAATAAGCTTTGCCCAATCAAGATACTGCTTTCCTTCCAACACCAGTTGCACATAATAGTAAATCCAATCATCAAAGCTGTAGGCCTCAGCTGAACCTCTAACTCAGTGTAATAGTAACATAACATCGTGGATGTGACGAAGAATGTGATTTTTGTTGGGATACTTAGCTAACCTGGAGCCACCCCTTTGAGGAACTTTCAACCAATGCTTCGCTATATTATTCCGGTGCCCAGTTTTATCTGCATTGAACTCAGTGATTGATTGGACTAGAGAAAAATTTGAGAACTGATAATCAGGCAATTTGAAAATAGAGGAAATAAATTCCCTGTTAATCGCAAGGAGGGTTTCACCATTATCTCTCTTGATAGTTTTGGAAATAGGATCGTACCTCGCAATGCACTCCCTAACTAATTCTAGGCAAGGGATAGCAGGAGGAAAGGTTGCCGCTTCTATGAGACCACTACTTAGGATTTCTAAATCAAATGAACCGTCACTTCCTTTAAACACCTTTCCTTCAAAACTTCCAAATTTTCTCCTTTCTGGTCTGTATCACTAACAATGGGTTCTGTGCAAGCAAGACTAAAAATACTTTTGAAAAGGTGCAGAGTGGACTTCATAATTCATAAACAACAACCCTTATTCTTCCCATGAAATTTAATTATGAGAGAGAAAAGAAGTTAAAAATCACTAGAGAAGATAGGAAACAAAACTCAGCTTCATAGTTGAGACCAATCGAATGACTACCAACAAACACACCTTCTATCGAACACTCCGCAGTAATGAAGAACAAGCTTAAAAAATCAATCACTCCATACCTTATAGCAAAAGAAGTGATACAAACTTATTAAGTGCATTAATTTCGGTCGTCAACTAAAATGTGCTGAGCATTGGGATTTGACATCACTCGTGTGTATTGAATGCATGGCGGTGGTTTTGGGGTAACCGCCAATTCCCAAAAATGATTACTTGCCTTCAAAAATCGGTCAATTGACGTCACCTGAGATATGGTTCAATCTTCATCATACTTAGCAATAAATGCACCATCATGTCTTTTAGTCCATGGGACCCACTTGATTTGAACACACATGAACATTTTGAACTGACTTCATGAGGGTTCAGGTAGTTCAAAGCGTACGCTGTGCCAAGGAAATTCTCTTTGAAAAGATTAACTTTGTTAAGTGTCGCCGGTCTTTTGAACTTCATTGAACATGTTGAACACCGCTGAATTGTTTGAAGTTCAAAGGGTTCACAACCTGGAGGAAGAGAAAATGAAACATCACCCACAACCGTGAAGTAGAACTGCTGCAAAAAAAACTTGAGTGAACGTTAGCCTGAAAACATCTTAGACACAACTTAGAACCTACGGTATCTAAATGAACATTATGAACTCTTTTCAAAATGGTTCAAGGGGTTCATGAGGTTCAAACCGACCATTGAAACTTGACGCTACAGATTAAGAGACAATTTACCAACAAATTAAGGATTGAACCAAGGAATTTCTGAAAAGATAAAGACTCAAATAAATTTTTGGTAAGGCGGCTTACTCTTGTTATGAGGGATGAATGAAAGGATAACACCCACCTTGCCTTCTAATATCTATATCTACAATTAAGAATTAAAGGTGTTTGCATATGCTATTGAGAAACTTACATAAATATGTTGAATGATTGAATGGATCAGGATACTGAGAGGGGGAGTGAATGAGTATTCCCACAACAATATTTTTTTTTATTGATTTTAACCTTAGTAATTAATCTCACCAACATTAAACAACAAATTTAGAGAACATAATCACAAGATAGACACAATATTTTTATACATGGAAAACTCAAATGGGAAAAACCACAAAGAGGGTTAGCTCTCAAGATAATATAGCTAATTATATGGTGTTTACAAAAGGGTGGCTCACTGCCTGATTACAACATGACTCACTGCTAGATTACAACACATCTTACTGATAGAATTATCACTGCAATAGAAATAAGTGAACTGAAGAAAATTTCATCTCCAAATGAATGAGGTAATTTCCAAGATAATCTTAGATATCAAAACATAAACTTACAGTAGATCTGGTGAGGGATCTCTACAACACTTTCTTCAACTTTCCAATACAACTGCTTGTAGTAGATTTGGTAAGGGATTACTACAACACTATCTTCAATCTGTCGATCCAACTACTTGCAGCTGATCTAGTAAGGTATTATTGCAACATTGTCTGCACTCGTACTTTCCACACTTATACACACCTTTTCTCTTGCACATATACCTCACATCAAACTCTACTACTTACACACATTTTCTCTTCTTTCTTTATACACATTCCCCCCACATGCACACTTCATCCATGCATCCACATACATACATACATACATACATGTTGGGAAAATGGTGCCCCAACCTTGCATTTACATGAGGTTGCTAATTATAGTAAGTTTTAATTTCAATAGGAAATGTTGTGAAATTCTTCCCAAAGCTTCTGGTTGGCTAGATAAGCATTCTAGCAAAGTTTTGTCACAAGATCACAACTAGTTTTGAAGATATTAAAGTTTCCATTTTGTAGGGGTCCAATGAAATGTTTAAACTTAATTTTAATGACTTTAGAGGCCCTGAAATGCCCTGAAAATTTGGTGTAAATGGCATAGCATTTACGAGGTGATAGAGAACTTTGCAAGCTTTTTGATGCTTCAAATGGTTCATCAATTGAACACATGGTTCACAAGTTATGGCCTCCAAAAGTTTGTACTCTTGAAATAGGAAATATAATTTGTGTCGAACACATAATTGAGTTGTAAAAGGGAGGGACACGAGTTGATATGTGTTTTAACATGTCATAGGGCATCTAGATTGGTGATAAGGTTGTCTATACTTTATTGGGTGGTTTTGGGTCATGGTTTTGTAATACCATTTGACGGTTTCTTGTATTGTTTCTCCTATGTATGAGGTGTGTGAGATAGAAGTCATGTGTAAGAGTCTTATGGCTATTGAGTTACCTCTGAATCTCTGATTAGTGGTACTCCTACGAAGAGCTTTCTCTACAAGTATATTGTAATCTATTTTTGATTTCTAAATAATATATTCGACAACTTTTAGAGTTTGGGGTTTTTGTCCTGAAAGGGTTTTCCCCATGTAAGTCACTTTGTTGTGGTATGAATGTTATTTATAATTATTTTTGTTAAGTTTCTATAACTGTTGTGATGATATGTAAATTTTTTTGCATTACCCTCTTCTCAAGGCTAGTGTAGGTAATTGTTATGTTGCTTAACTTCCTCACCATACATACATACATACATACACACACACATACATACATACATATATAAGAACATGCAACAAGATAATATATCAGCCAAACACAAAAGGTTTACACAAATAATGCATTGCTTGAATCAAACACTACTCAAATATGCCTTGACCAAAATAGGGTAACCAAGTCGTCCTTCATTGATCTTATACACACTTCCTTTTTAATTACCGAAACACATGTTTAAATTACCAAGGCAAAACAAAGGTTTGTCGAACCCATAGACACAAACTCCAAGCATAACAACTTCCATCTTCAAGATACGAATGCCACAAATTTTGAAGCACATGATTCATAGGTCATATTGCAATACTAACATCTGGGTAGCAATTCAACTGTCACACCTAATACCAACACTTGATACAAAAGGAAAATCTCAACCATGATTAGCAAAACACTAGATTTAAGAGCAAAGGATCTTCCAGAAACTACTCCTGTAAACCATACATCCCTCGTTGCTCAATATGACATACATACTTGACTTCCACTGCTACTCAACATTCTACATCTGGTCCTAACCGAATCATAGGGTTAAACATCAATGACAACATTCACACAAGTCTAACAAAATAAAGGGTTACATTCTCATTAATATAACTTTTATTTTCAAATTAATAATACTTAACAAAAAAATTGGAAGACCACACACTCAAAATACCAGAAAAAATTGATGATTAAAAAAGGAAGATAAAATAGAGTTCCATCTTTATTTTAATCTTATTGTTTGTGCATTTAGTTTACTGTAACCTTTTTACAATTGATTTAAAAGTCTCTTTCTCTTGTGCTCCCCCGTAATAGAATATCTAGAAGATCACCATTATCAGATTTTAAAACCCAAATATAAAACTCTTGTACAGGTGTAAATAGCCTACAAACATCACTCCCAATTCTCACGGTTGCCTCACTGCCCACATCTGGAACACATCGACTCTCATTCGGCCCCACAACATCCAACATAAACAAATCAAATGAATCATTACTACTATCATCAAACTGGCCAGATTGGAACCTATGTTCTCTCTTCATTTGACCAACACCAGATGTAATATTCTTATGCAATTGGGCTGCCACGAGATCTGATTTTGAGCTTCCAGCTACAGACTTTGCACCAACGGGCTCCATATCAAATGAATTTGTTGTATTTTGTGCAGAAATTTGTGCAGTACTGGCAATCAATGCATTCCACTCTGCCTCTATTTCTGCAATCTGAAGCAATAAATCATCACTCTTCTGTTCTTTTTGAAATTCATTTTCCTCAAAGACCTTATCCTCAGCCTTTTTGAAGTCTTTTGGATCTTGCGCAGCCTTGAGCCAGAGGCTCTCTCCCGCCTCCATGAGCTCTATAATCCCTGTGCTCCTAGGATATTCAATCTCCAGGCACCCTGAATCCTCTTGTGGAATCTTTTTACCAAAGAAAGGCTTTCCTATCAACAAGGCATACATTTTTGTGAGGAAAGAGTCCTCTGTTAGGATCTTCCCATCACTTTCCTTTTGCTGAAATACAGTCTCTTCAGAAAAATCTCATTCTTTCTCAAAGTTATCTTTTCTAATATTCATGATGCAACACAAAACCATCAACTTCTGGTCCATACAAATCAGTTTGTCAGTGAGTAGGAGATTCTCTTCCTTCAACCTCATAAATTTTTCTTTTTCATAATCTTCCCAAGTCTTGGTCTCAACTTCCTCAACTTCATCCTCACTCGTTTCAACATCCTCCTCTTCAACATCCTCTTCTTCAGTCGAATCAAGAAAGTCTTCAAACAACGAATACTTCAAACCCTCTTCTTCTTCAGCCGAAGTCTCCTAATTTTTCCAGCCATCCCACCAATGAACATGATGGTTTGTTTTAACTTTTGCTTGCTCAATTTTACTCTCCACCGAGTCTAAATTTGCAAGAAAATCTTTGATGATTGAATCAGTGTCTTCATCTTTTGGCTGTCTTTTAGCCTTCTCGAGAAACCAATAGTTTCTTTTTACGTGGCCTCGCTTGCCACAATACCAACAACTAATTTCTCTAACTTCGAACTTCTGCATCTTCTCGAGAATTTTTAATCCTTTATCTAGCTACCTTTCCATCTCTGCTCAATCAATTCACCTAAGCTCTGATACCAATTGTTAGTTTAAAAATGAGCAGAGAAAACACATAATAATGAACACAAAACAGCAGAAAGAATAATAGACACAACAAAGAACTCAAGACACAAAATTAACGTGGCTCACCACTAAGTGGCTACGTCCACCAGAAATGCAAGGAGAATTCTTATTAACCAATATCCAATTACATAGTACATCATGTATGGGTTGCACACAACCATTTATATAAACATATCAAATATGAAATGACGAGTCTTCTAGGAAAGACAAACAGCCATGTGACTGTTAGGCTTCATATACCCAACATGAACTTCTTCATCACTCTCTACACTTTGGTCAGTGATATGTAATCAGACACCCAAGATTTCAAGGCATCCCATATTTCAAGCCCGTCTACTGCATATGGATAGTCCACGACCACAAGCTTCAGTCCATTCGCTTTATTTGTTGGTTCTGGTATAGCCATACCTCTAAACACCAAGACAAATACTTGCATTAAATATCATCATTAAAATGTTTAATTGGAGTGTAAGTTGATAAAAAAGGAAAAACCATGCAAGTTTTTTAAATGAGAAATACTAAATAGTTTAAGTGAATTCCTACTATGAGTTAGAACCCCATGCACCTTTTAAGAAGATCAGCTGGTAGACCTTGCTCATTGAATCTCCAGCCCACATATGCTTTGGCAGAGATTTCCATTACAAATCGGCCTGGGCTGAAACATTGCTCGATGACACCCTCTGCATTTATCAAGTTTTGGCGAGCTGCGCGATTGATATCCATGGTGTTGCGAAAGTGAGGGATAAGCAACTTGTGAAGGGGATGCAGTTTGCTCAGATTTCTGTGAGTGGCGATAATAAACGGCTCTACCACTGCATGCGTTCTGAGCCTGCAACCGTGAAATGGAGCCCACAAAATTTATTATTCGATAGTAAAATTTTGCTTTTACACAGTTGAGTTTCTGTGGCGGCAATTACTTACCAGTGGCTGACTATCTGGCGATAACCAGCATCATTGGATCGTGCATGAGCTTTGGCCAACTCCCACAACCATCCCTCATCTTCTCCACCATAATCAGGAGTGAACACGCGTCTCTCACCAGGTCTCTTAGATGTGGGAGGTAAACACAACTCTATAGCAATAGGCTTTAGAGTGCCATCAGAGAGAAGAAAGAAGATAGTGCGGATTGCATAGACTTTGCTTGTAGGAAGAATGTTAATGCGTTCTACGTAGGGAATGTAAGCGTCATGGTAGTCTAATATAAAAAGCCTGTTTCGTTTAAGAGCCTGAGAAAGAAGAAACATAAGTATTTAGTGATATCATTCAAGGGATCAAAAAGGATTTGAAGGAAACCGAAATACCTGTGCCACCGAGATGCCATCTAAGTATGGTTGTAAATGTTGAGCAGTGATAGAACTCTCCTGTGGACCATAGATTTGTACATTCAAATTGCTTGATATGGGTAATCTCTGTCACAGTGAAAGCTCCCTCAAGTTAATAAAATGAAACACTTCCCACGCCTATAGCTTGAGCTTACCAATTCTCTCAAATATATAAAATATATATTTAGAACTTAATTTCAAACGTTGAATCATTTCAAACGTTGAATCATCATGGGATTGACTCCTGAAAGTGTTTAACGAGCAAACTCCTTGTTTTTTCTCCACGCGTCCTCATCCCCTGTATAACATATGGTCTGAACTTTGAACTCAACTTGTAATTCGGTGACCAGAACTGCCATGCTATCCTATGAAGTATGAATTTAGGCTTAGTTACTGCTTATTATATTAGGTTTTGGAAACTTTAGGATCGCATGGTCGTCTGTACTCAAAATCTCTTTTACTATTGGAGAGGCAGCGATTTCTTTGAAGAAATTAAGTGCGATATCAACCGGCGATGCAAGTCCCTTGCTACAGAGCTGCTTAACCTCCTTCAAATCGCTAAAATGTGTTTTAAGCACTAATAAACTTTTTGGAGAAAGCTTTGAATAAATGGGCTCTAAAATCACAAAGACGTGAAGGAAGGAACTTAGGATATGGGAAATCTAACGATCCGCCGAGAGTTGTCCTCTCAAGGTTCTTGTCCTTGTCCTGGTCGCCCAAATCATTGTAAACATCGTAATCATAAATCCGATCCCATTCCTCTCGCTTGCCTGTGCGACTTTAACAATCCAAGAAGGATAAACCCAAGAGTTACACAGAAAATTAATATCCCCTTGAGCAGGGACAGTAATGCAAACACGCTTGAGAAAAAACTCCCGAGCGCGATTGTTTTTCACAAGAATAGCTCCAGGGGTACCGTACTCCGGAGGCCAATAGAAAGTGATTTTTTGAGTTGTATCCGTAATAAACGCTGTCAAAGAGGGCGTGTTCCAACTCAACTCAGACTGGGGGCTAACTTTGCCATGCCCTGTTTCTGCAAATGCAATAAAAAACCAGATTACGAATGCGATGTTATTATATTATCTACGAGCATAAAATTCTCTCCTCCATTCCATTCAATCATATTTCTTACCATTATCTATTTTGTCGCTGCTAACTAACTGAAAAATCACCTTTCTCTGCATGAGCTCGGCGAGCCAATCTACAGCGGTCGTTGTGGAATCTACACCATCCACAAGTGCTGCTCTTCTCAAAATTACGGTGCCTTCTAAATTTGTAGTTCCTTTCTTATTATGACGGGAATCAGACAGAAACCTATTCATCTTGTGTCAAATGCTTTCTGTTTGTGCAAATTGCAGAGGGGGTTGTAGTATTTATATACCGGTCCATGTAAAAATTAATCTTGATCTCTTTCTTCCTGCCCGCTCTCACCCTGATGATGTAAATTTAATATTCTGCCTGATGTCACCATGATCATGTAAAGTTCCTTTCCACTTCTGGATCCGTTTTTCTTTTCAGATATTAACTGTCCCACTCTCGATAATATTGTTAATTTGTTTCTTATCCAGAATACACAATCCACATTTAACACCACAGCACTATTGTCACACCTTTGCACTTCGGATTTCTTCATTAAATATTCGAGCTTTAGATTGCAGGAGTTTCTGGTTATCTTTAGAGCCTCTTCTTTGATCTTGAGATCCTATTCATGATTCATTTTAAAGCCACAGAGTATATTTGTGTGTTCCTATTCCTTCCTCCGTTTTTTCTTATTATCAATCTTCCTCTCATCCAACTTTCTTGCCAATTTCAACTGTCTCTCCCCAATTTACTGCTTTCTCTCCCCCATTTATGGCCTCTCCAATTAAATATAACTCTTAAAGTTTCTATCTCATTTAATCTTGTTACCTATTTTCTTATTCCCATCGAATTTCAGTTCCATTTTTAACATCTCCTAATTGATAAAATCCTTGATGTTCTCCTAATTGAGAATAGCTGACGGATTTTATTTACAAGTACATTATTGGATTTCATTTCAATTATTTATTTTTATGTGAATCTATTCATGAGAGGGTTGTTTGAAGAAACTTTCTCTTTCACTTAAACACCTTGTAATTCTTTATAATGCAAGCGATTCACAAAAGAACCATAGTAGATTCAGTGAGTAGGGTTAGTCTAAAAGTTGATTAGTATAGAAACACATACATCATAATTATTAACATTCACATGCACCATTAAAACTTGATGCAAGAGAACTTAAATAATGTAAGGTGTAGATTCATTCTCAAAGAGTTATTTGAGCCACTTTAGGCAAGTGTTCATTCTATAAATAGAAGTGTGTAAATATGTTTCAAAAATATTCATTTAAGTGCATCCATCCATTATCATCTATTATAAAAAAAATGCTACTCTTGTATTTAAAGCATGAGATATTTTACAATCCATGATAGACAATATAAATTGATTGTGTTGCAAATAAAAAGTGCATTAACATTATGATATAAGACAATGCATGGAAGAAAAAGTGAGTAAATGACAATAAAGAGTGGGATTTGAAGAATACAACTATATCTGAAGCTATGAGTGAAAATGCAAGCACCCTAAACCAAGCTATAAATAATTAACCACCAATGAAATAAATTTACAAATAAGATACAAATTATCCTTCATAGCTCACCCAAAGACTTTCAATCGTGAGTGAGTTAAACCATGAAGTCAAAAATGACATTATTTATAAATAATGAAAAACAATTTTGTTCACTGAAACTTGAAATGACTGAACCTAGGAAAGTTGTAGGAACTCGACAAAGACAAGTTGAAACTACCATTCTCATTGCCACTCATCTTGTAATAGAACACAACTAATCTCTATAAAAAGCTATATATATGCTTATCAAATCTATATCATGCATGTATCTATATCATCCATGACTACTCCAAAAAATCAAAATATTAATGTTAATCACTATAATTAAAAGAAAAATTGTCCATGTACTATTTGGATTGACACATATATTCACCTTGCAAAAGATATAAATCTAGGAGAATTTGCCCAATTCCATGAATCTCATCTACGATGTTTCATTTTACCACTGCGGATTCCTCCATAAAAACTGACGTACATAATTCGATTGGAGGGGTCGTCTAGCTACTCACCACAGTGGCTCAAATTCCCCAAGAGATAACACCGATTTTTTTTCCCCCTAAAGTGGGGCTATTCTTAGCAAAAGTAATTTTCATTTAAAGCGCTGCGATTCTCCCTAAATGTAATGTGCAGATTCGATTCATAGTGCATTTGGCCGTCCCATAAAATTTATGTTGTAAGCATTCAATTTTCCTTTTCCCCTTTAAGCATCATTCAATTTTCCACTTTGGGCCTATGCATGTGTATGTGCTTTAGTAGTTTAAATTTGATAACTGGTTCATTTTAATTCTTTAATATTGGATTACCTATTTGGGTCCAGGATGGATGTGTATGTTCTTTAAGTAGTAGATCAAATTTGATAGCTGGTTCATTTTAGTTCTTTAAATCTGGCAAGGGTTTTAAATACAATTTCGAAGGTTATTGAGCAGTTCTATATTAAGAATCATAAAAATTTGTGAATAGTCAAAGATTGTTATAAGTTATATTGAATTCATTAATGTAACTACTTTCACCCTTAGATAATTCTTATCCTTTCAAGTGATGAAGGTAACCTCCCAAATCATATGTAAATAGGAAGACATAATAACATAGTCCAAAGCTCACCATGAAGGATGTTAGTTCTCTTATCAAAATGATCATGTCAATGACTTATTAAGTCATGAAAAGGATAACCTCCAAATCATATTGTGGATAATGACTTTTTATCAAAACTCAACTAAATAATCCTTTTCAGACCAAATAATGATTCCATGGAAATTGAAGGAAACCTAATTAGAAAAAAATGGACACGTGTGTAAAGAAAATTAGCTAAGAGCATTGAGCGTATTCCATCCATTTGTATATAACAATAATGATGTCAAGGATGTACTTTGACTTATTAAAACCAATTTATTTGGGTCAAACTAGTTGAGGAAGAAGATATCACAACTTGATAGGATACAAAACCTTATTACATTACACCAATAAAACACCATATCAATGTTTATATCAATTTAATGTAATTTTAGCATCATGTTAGAACCAAAGTAGATATATATTTTGGGTAGGTTCTTTTCTTCTAAAGGGCATAATTTGTGTCTTGGGTTTATAGTGTCAAAAATTACATACTTTTGTAATTTCACGTTGGACCATGTCCATACTTTAGCATTTTGATATAAAGTATTTTGTAACAAAATGTTAGCACTTTGGTTCTATATTTTTTATTGTTTTTAGTGATCCTGGATTTTAAATTTTGAAATTTTGTAGATGGAATGTGATGTATGGATGTCTAGAGTCTTGTAAAAATTCATGAATCTAATGGCCATTTAATTGTTACTTTCCCCTAGTCTCACAAATAGTAAGGGAAGTATGGCTCTGCATTTCACACTGAAATATGTCCTAACTGTAAAATTCCCATTTTGGCTTCCAAGTTAGATTTTTCACTCTAATTATTGGAGTTGAGGAAAAATCAACTCTACAGCTCCCAAAGATCATCTACATGCAAACCTGTCATAGAAGGAGAGAAGAAAAAACTATGGATGCTAGAATTCAGAGATCTAGAAAAGAGGAGTCATATTGATTGTGCAACAAGAATGAAATTCAATAATTACAGTTGTTATGAAAATACAAAGAGAGAATCCTTATAAGAGGATACTCGAAACCCTAAAGAATTATAAGATTCCTAAGTTTAGCTTAAGCATAGAGTATAATAGACTAATAATTAAATAAATATTTATAGCTAATTCAAGATTACTCTAATGCCCCCCTTAAGATGAACTTAGGTAGTAGCTAAAAAATAAATAAGGACTAAAAAAACATGTAAAAAATGCAAGAAAGCAACAATGGGTCCTGACAACTAGGCTCGATGAGGTACCCAAGAACAATAAAATATCTGTAAAGTGGAGAAAAAGGAGAAAACCCCATGGGAACAAAAATCCTCTCCAAGAAGAGATGAAAGCTCAAGTGAAGGACTAAGAAGCCTCCAAACAAGAGTGTTCTAGAAGATAAGAACAAAAAGAAGAGAATGAAGAGCACCATTGAAGCATGAAATAACAGCAAACATTGTCGAAGAGTAACTGCTGATCTGAAGAACCCCCACTAAAATAGAACATGACCAGGTAGAGAAGACTGTAATCTGCATGAGTGCTCTCAAATAACACTACTCGAATCAGATGGTAAATAAAGGCAAACAATTGAACTCAAAGATACAGATGGCATAGAACACCAAAGCCTGAAGAGCTGATCAATCGAACCAATTAAGCATTAGAACAACTATACAAAACTCCCCCTAATGCTGAAAAATGAGAGGGACAGGTACACTGAAAAGAACGACCAACAAGAACTGCATGACAAAGAACCAAGAATATCGAAGGTGCAGAGAAAATACATAGTGTCGTGGAAGGAGCACTCACTTGACACACATCATGAGGCTAATATCACGGAAGTAACACTCATGTGACAAAGGTAGATGGAAAAAAAATGCAAAAATCAACCCCCCATGGCACTTTATAAGCAGTGCATGTACAATAAGGCACAAGATGTGCAAGATCCCAAGTATACAATGCATGATGGCACTTTATCTTAGTGCATTTACATAAATAAAATGCTACAATGATCAAAAGAGATAGGAGACTGGAAATAGAAAGAACAACAAAAAATGAGACATCCTACTCAAAGAAAGAGATCCCAAGACCTGAAACATCCAAGATATTCACCAGAGTGCTGAAAAATAAAAAATAGAATAAAATATACCTAGAGCAGAATCGAGAAAGAAAACTCATATGAATGGAAAGAGCAAAAAAACATATTTCCAACGATATAAAGTTTTTGAGAAATGAAGTTCGAATGCTCAAGTTATGTCTCTCAGAGTGCCAAAAAGAACCTTTGGTTTTGACAACAAAAAATGTTATCAAAAAAGAAAAATTAAAAGTTCAAACCTCCATATTTGAAGAGAGCTCGAAAAGAGATTTTTGATGATATAAAGTTTTTGAAAAAGCACCTCCGTATGACCAAATTACGATCAAAAGAAAAAAAACCCTCTTGTAGGGCATAAAGAGGGAATTTTTTTTTATTTTTTTTGATGCATTTGCAAGTGCAGTCGTACAGATTTTCGTGCCTCGAAAAAGATGCCAATAAAAAATTATGTCCTAGATGCCCTTGTCACCGAAACAACCAAATTATATATCAAAATTCATGGAATGAGCCTTCTGAATCCAACTGTGAGGTCCTTTTGGCACCAAAATGTACCAAAAAATCAGCTACCCCCAGAAATAGAAAAAAACAACTGCACAAACCCCCAAATACACAAATCTGAAGAATAAGGCCCAAAATCTCTCATGAAGAGAACATGACCATGCAGATTTGGAGCTCTGATACCATATTGGAGTGGAGGAAAAATCATCTCTACAACTCCCAAAGATCACCGACATGCAAACCTATCACCGAAAGAGACAAGCAAAAAAACTATGGAGGCCAGAATTCAAAGATCCAGAAAAGAGGAGTCATATTGATTGTGCAACAAGAATGCAATTCAATAATTACAGTTGTTATGAAAATACAAAGAGAGAATCCTTATAAGAGGATAGTCGAAACCCTAAAGGAGAAAACCCTAAAGAATTATAAGATTCCTAAGTTTAGCTTAAGCATAGAGTATAATAGACTAATAATTAAATAGATTATTATTAGCTAATAAAAGATTACTCTAACACTAATGTGCTCTCATTTTTACAATTTTAGATTGTTCATGGTTTCAATTTTGTGAAATTATGACCCAAATTTATTAAGTTTATGATCAAAGGTTTGGACATCATAAAGAACTAGTTAGAACTTTATGGAATTTTGAAAACCATGAAAACTATCAGCAGTTTTGTTGCAATGCTTCACAACATGTGCTATTAGCTTTAATACAATTTGGGACTGAATATCTGTTAGGATAGTCGATGGACAACTAAGAGAGGGTGGGGGTGAATCAGTTGTCAACAAATTATATTAATCAAACCACTTTATAACCTTTAACCGGAGCATATAAACATTGAGTACCGAAATAGCAGAAACAGATACCGATAAGCAGTAAAACTTAAGAATGAAACAAAGAATTAGCACAATGCAACCATACCACATAACACCATGATTTGTACGTGAAAAACTCGGTAAAGGGAAAAACCATGGTGGGAAGCCTACCCAGAGTCAGATAATACTTTTGCAGAAAGTATCTGATACAATAATGGGCGTGCACATGCAGGAAGGCACACTGCCTAGAGCGTACTCCTTATTACAAAGGAGTATCACTAACTACAGAGAAATTATAACCACCTTAATACAATTGGACAACAATCCAGAAGAATGAACTACCAGAGATAGAATCTACCATGCCTGATTATAGTCCTGGTTAAGGTCAATACCAGAGGCCTTTGACCTCTTACTTAAACTCAATTTGATCACCTATGATCGACCAGATCTCCTTCGCATATGATATTTCATTCCACAACCACGACACACAATTTACAATGAGATATTACATCAATTTATACAAACTGTAAGGCCTAAACCAATTAGGTTGGCCACCTAAAAGATATTACAATAAGATCATTACATACATCCATATTACAATGATATGCCATGTCGGATTAAGACCAAAAAAACATTAACCAATCCATAAATCATCCCGGTAATCTGTAGAGAACACGTTAACATGATACCATTCCATAACTTAGATAGGTACTGGACCTAATTTGGGTCCACCACGCCAAAGCGATGACTTCAATTGGTCGAGCCACGATCAAGGATTACCTTTTGCATCTCGAATTCCATCTAGAAGCCGCACCAACACCACTTGTGCATTCTATCAAAGATTCTTCGTAACAACTCTGCCGATAAAACCTTAAACCCTTACCAGTAACACAAGATCTTCTACCAATAACCAAAACTTGTCTGCCAGTAACCAACCAAAACAACTAGTGTTGACATCAATGATAAACATCAATGCGACACATAATCAATTCCTCCATATTGCCAACAATCTCCCCCTTTGGCATTGATGGCAACACTAGATGTGAAAAAGAAACATCTAAGTGCCAAGAGGTGCCAAACATTTCTCATAGAAGATATAACAATAAAATAATGAAAAATCCTAGCAACTCCCCCTGAGGAGTGCAGTCCAATCTGAAACTAGTTTGAATTTTTCACATATAACTCTCCCCCTTTGACATCAATGCCAAAGATATGACATACATATCAAAATTCTGTGAATCTCAAAGCTGACTACTCCCCCTGAGTAGTAGCACCACTACATCAACCCAGAGCAAAGGATAAAGCTAATGATGCATACCGGACTGATGGTCTGCTCCATCAATTAAGTTTCTGTCGGAGGGTAGATACCCCTAACCCATCTCTCAAATACTCAAATGATTCCTTAGACAATGGTTTAGTGAATATATTTGCAATCTGCTCTTTAGTGTTCACATAAATCAATTTGACTTCCTTTCTTTGACCTTGTCCTTTAGAAAGTTATATTTTATTGATATGTACTTAGTCTTAAAGTGAAATAACGGATTCTTAGAGTTATCACAATAGATCAATACCACTCCACTATAATTTACCTTGATATCCTTCAACATTTTCTTCATCCAGAAGACTTGAGTGCAATTAGTTGCTGCTGCAACATATTTAGCTTCTGCAGTAGATAAAGAAATGCATGACTATTTTTTGTTGATCCATGAAACCAATTTCTTTCAAAGAAAGAAAGCTCCGCCAGAAGTTCTCTTCCTATCATCAATATCTCCTGCCCAATCTGAATCTATATATGCACATAAAGTGAATTTATCATCTCTAGAATACCATAATCCATATTCTGTTGTTCCTTGCAAATACCGAAATATCCTCTTTACTGCACATTCATTATTTTATTTAGGATTACTTTGATATCTTGAAACAATACTTTACTGCATTCATAATATCTGGACTAATCTGAGTTAGATATAACAAGACACCAATCATAGACTTATACCTTATCAAATTTACCGACGCAGATGTGTCTTTGATAGATAATTTCTCACTTGTCACCATAGGAGTACTTACCGGTTTAGAATTATCCATACCAAAATTCTTCAACAATTCCTTTAGATACTTAGTTTGACAGATAAAGATGTATTTGGTCAGTTTGAGTTATCTGCAAACCTAAGAAAAATCCCATCTCACCAATCATGGACATTTCAAATTCATTCTTCATATTATTAGAGAATTTCATGTATAATTTATCTTCACCTCCGAAAGTGATATCATCAACAAATACTTCAATAATTAGAATATCATCATCAGTGATCTTATAATATAAATTACTATCAGCACCACCTTTAGTAAAACCAAGCTTCATAAGATATTTATCCAACCTTGCATACCAAGCTCTAGGAGCTTGTTTCAATCCATATAATGCTTTCCTTAACCTGCAAACCATATCTTTATCATTTGTTAGTCAAAATCCACCAGGCTGCTCAATGTATACTTCTTCATCAAGTTCGCCATTCAAAAATGCACATTTAACATCCATTTGATAGACCTTATAGTTCTTATATGCTGCATAGGCTAGAAATAGTCTAACAACTTCAATTCTAGCTACAAGTGCAAATGTCTCACCATAATCAATTCCTTCCATTTAAGAATGTCCTTTACAAACCAGTCTATCCTTGTTTCTTACAACTTGAACATCCTCATTTAGTTTATTTCTAAAAACCCATTTAGTTCCAATAACATTCTTATTTTTAGGTCGGGGAACTAAAGTCCAAGTCTCATTCTTCTCTATCTGATCTAATTCATCTTCCATAGCCTTTAACCAATGTTTATCTTTACAAGCTTCAATAACAAATGCTAGTTCAATTTGAGAAATAAGACATACCTCTTCATTTGCCAGTCTTCTTCTTGTCATAACTCCCTTGTTCCTATCACCAACGATTTGATCTTTAGAATGATTTAACCTTACATACCTTGGTATCTTCTAAACTTCAGTTTCACTGTTTTGATCATCAATCATACTTGAATTTTCTGATTGTACTGATGTAATTGTCTCAGTGTCTTGTACTAGTTGAGGCATTGCCGATTTAGTTATGATCATTTCCACTATCGACTCCTTGTCATATGATATAGATTGATTTTCTGTATTTCTCATCTACTTTCACATTTGCACTCTCCACAATTTTCTGCAATCTTTTGTTATAACATCTATATGCTTTTCTTTGAATTGAATATCCAAGAAATATCCCTTCATCACATCTAGGATCAAACTTTCCAATTGAATCATCCCTTTTGATATAACATTTACTTCCAAAAATTCTAAAATATTTAATATTAGGTGTATTTCCAAACCATAATTCATAAAGGGTCTTATTGGTTTCACCTTTGATATGAACTTTGTTGAATGTGTAGTCTATTGTACTCACTGCTTCTCTCTAATAGATGTGAGGCAATTTGGCTTCCATCATCATGGCTCTTTCTGCATCCAAAATGGTTCTATTCTTTCTTTCCACTACTCCATTCAGCTAAGGAGTCCAAGGTACAGATAATTGTCTCCTAATTCCATTTGTCTCACAATAATTGTTAAATTCATGAGAAGTGAACTCACTGCCTTGATCTGATCTCAGACATTCTATTTTCAATCTAGTTTTTGTTTCCACCTTTGCTTTAAAGATCTTGAATTTCTCAAAAACTTTAGACTTCTCCCTAAGAAAAGTCACCCACATCATTCTAGAATAATCATCAATTATCAACATGAAATACCTATCACCTTGAAATCTTCTAGTCCTTGTTGGACCACATAGGTCAGTATGAATCAAATCAAGCACATAATTATATTTATCATGTATGCTCTTAAAAAAAGCTCTAACTTGCTTTCCCAATTGACATTCCTTACATACCAAATTATGAGGCTTTATAATCTTAGGGATATCTCTAACTCAAAATCTGGTATGTAAGGAATGTCATGTTAAATTCTTCAAGCTCAAAAGCAAATCATTTCCCAATCAAAATGTCTCTGTAAACTAAAGTGTTTTCCATTTTTCTCAATTCATTAATTGTAGTCGCCTTCATCTTGTAAGCCAGTGGAAGAGCTCTCAAGACTTTAGAAACAATTTCATCTTCACTTAGAGATCCTCCACAACATTGAATTCTTGTGACAATCTCATTTACTTTTTCCATAAATGTAGCAATTTTTTCATTATCTTCCATCTTCAAGTTCTCATATCTTACCCCATAACCATCAAGTTTAGAAATTTTGATAGTAGGGTTACCTTCACTCAGAGTTTGCAATTTGTCCCACATAACCTTTGCAGATGATTTATTAGTCAATCCCATGATTTGTTGATTAGTGAGTGCACACAAGAGGACTTCTCTAGCTCTTTAATCATTTTCAATGTTTTTGTCCAGGTCTGCAGGAGCAGGATTGCCAAATGTTGGATCATAAGGTGTGTATCCTTTCTCGGTGATCTCCAAAATATCCTTGCTAAGACATCTAAGATGAGTCTCTATTCGGATTTTCCATATCCCATAATTTGTTCCATCAAGCTTAGGGATTTCTCTTCTGGAAATAGTTGCTGGTGGATTTGAAGTATTAGTTGCCATAGGATCTTGGTTAAGCTTTTGCAAAAGAGCACCAAAGCTCTGATACCAATTGTTAGGATAACCGATGGACAACTGAGAGGGGGGGGTGAATCAATTGTCAATAGATTATATTAATCAAACCACTTTATAACCTTTAACCAGAGCATATAAACATTGAGTACCAGAATAGCAAAAATAGATACCGGTAAGCAATAAAACTTAAGAATGAAACAAAGAATTAGCACAATGCAACCATACCACATAACACCATGATTTGTACGTGGAAAAACTGGTAAAGGGAAAAACCATGGTGGGAAGCCTACCCATAGTCAGATAATACTTCTGTAGAAAGTATGTGATGCAATAAGGGGCCTGTACATGTAGGAAGCCACACTACCTAGAGCGTAATACTCATTACAAAGGAGTCTTATTGACTACAGAGAGGTTATAACCACCTCAATACAATTGGACAACAATCCAAAATAATGAATTGCCAGAGATAGCATCTACCATGCCTGATTACACGGTTAATCTCAATACCGGAGGCCTTTGACCTCTTATTTCAACCCAATTCAATCACCTATGATCGACTAGATCTCCTTTGCATATGATATTTTATTCCATGACCATGACACACAATTTACAATGAGATCTTACATCAATTTATACAAACCCTAAGGCATAAACCAATTAGGGCGACCACCTAAAAAATATTACAATAAGATAATTACATACATCCATATTACAATGATATGCCATGTTGTCTTAAGACCAAAACAACATTAACCAATCCATAAATCATCTCCGTAATGTGTAGAGAATATGTTAACATGATATCAGTCCATAAATTAGATAGGTACTAGACCTAATCTGTGTCCACCATGCCAAAGAGATGACTTCAATCAGTCAAGCCATGATCAAGGATTACCTTCTGCATCCTAAATTCCATCTAGAAGATGCACCAACACCATTTGTGCATTCTATCTAAGATTCTCAGTAAAAGATCTGTTGGTAAAGCCTTAAATCCTTACCGGTAACACAAGATCTTCTACCCGTAACCAAAACTTGTCTGCCGGTAACCAACCAAAACAGTTAGTGTTGACATCAATGACAAAACATCAATGTAACACATAATTAGTTCCTCCATATTGCCAACAATATCAACCAAGAAATTATGCATGACACCAAAAGGCGATGCACAAATAAAAATGGAGATTTTTATTTAAATTTTAAGTTCAATTTTTTTTGGAATAAACCAAATTCCCATAAATAATAAACTAAATAATGTAAATATATTTTTCTAAATCTATCAAGAGTTTATATTAAATTGTTCCATATTTTCATTTTCCTATATAATTGTGAAACCCATCTTGACTTTTATATTTAAAACATTTAACTTTGTCATAAATATTTATCAATATTTATGTATAGAGGATAACTGTTACATGATTTTAATAAAAAAAAAAGTTCGTTGGAATTATGGCCTCTACCTCTCTCACATGGAAGGTTCTCCTTTAAAGATTTTTTTCCTTTCTTTTTTTTGGCAAGCACACGTAGTTCGTATCTTCTAGTCTTCTCCTCAATTTGTTGTGTCCTCAATGCTTGTAATTAGCATTTTCCTTTTTTTCTTTTTGAAATGTGAATATCTCCTCTTGAGCCCTTCTTGTAATATTTGATGCTAGAGAATCAATGAGCTTCTTTAAAATTTCTTTTCTTATCATGCATATTTAAATATATATCATTTTTTTATCATAATTGCCATTATTCAAAATTTACCATCTCCTATATTCCTTCATATGTAATGAAATAAATGTAGAATTCACATATATGTGTTATTATTGTTCATATTATTATTGAGCCCCCAAGAAAATAAATTAAAAAATACTATTTCTATTGACTATTTATTGTAAATAAAAAGACCAAAGTAAGGGCTTTACTATAGTAGTAAACTCCCAAGTAGCCTTAATCATTGATTTATCTAGGTTAGTTTGTTAAATCTGTCATGCCTGTGAAGTGTGATACCTGCAGTTGCAACACATACACTCAATAGATCATTACAAGCATGGTTAGCAAATTAAAATCAAATGAAAGGTAAACCATGACAAAGCGACCTATCGCCTCCTAAGAGATGCGAGTATAGATTTGCTCTCAGATCTAGATAAGCAATCCCAAGGACTTGACTACACCTAGATGGAGGATTTGAAATGATAATGATATGCAAGCTAGATGAGATTGATTATGCTATATTGATCCAAGAGGATAATTAAGCTAATGATATGCATGATTAAGCTACATGATTCAACAATTATTCTAGAAAATGATCAAATTAAGCTAGATCTAAGATGCAATTGCCTATAATAACAATGCTTAAATGATATGCTAGAATGGATATGCCTAAATTGATAATGAGATGGGATGCTTTGTGCTCCAAAATGGGGGATATTTATATGATTTCCAAGGCCAAGGGTGAGGTGGCAAGAATCAACGGTCAACATTGAGTCTGAAGATATCAAGGGTGAAATTGGAGAAGGTTGGAGAAGAGGTTGGAGGAAGGGACACTT
This sequence comes from Cryptomeria japonica, assembly GCF_030272615.1. Taxonomy (NCBI): domain Eukaryota; kingdom Viridiplantae; phylum Streptophyta; class Pinopsida; order Cupressales; family Cupressaceae; genus Cryptomeria; species Cryptomeria japonica. Next base: position 771,651,167 of record NC_081408.1, read on the forward strand.
GTCATCTTTGTGGTGACAAGTGTCAAGGAGCTTTGCTCCTAAGAGGGCAAGTGTCTAAGAGAGGAGACATGTGGCCAAAGTGCCATGTGTCTCAAGGGGAGAATATCCACACCATAGGAGGTTAGGATAAGGAGGTTAGGATGTGCAACATAGGATAGGGTTAGTTAAACCCAAGGTTAGGTGGAATGGGTTAGGTTAGAGGGATGGTTAGATTAGGTGGTTATAAGTTAGGAGGCATGTGGGTAATTTAAATTTAAAAATTCAAATAATAGGAAAAGACTAATTAAGTTTTACCAACTTATAAATTGATTTGTTTTAATTAATTAGGGGATTAGAAGAATTGATTGAATGGGGGGAGGATTAATTAATTTGAATTAATTAATCAAAGGGGATTATTGAAATGAACCTATTAAATAAATCCTTAGATTTATTAATAAGTAGATGAAAGAGAGAATTTAATCAAATTGCTAATGAATTCAATTAGATTAGGAAGGAGGATTAATTAAATAATTGCTTATTTAATTAATTATCTTTAGACCATTTTTAGGTGTATAAATTTTTCCCCTCTTTGAAGCGAGGTGTGATGACACGTTGATTCAAAGAACAATATCATTTTGATGATGATATTGGTTCGATAGGATGCCCCAGACATTGATTGATAAATTGTGGTACAAATGTCATGCCTGTGAAGTGTGATACCTACAACTGCAACACAAACACTCAATAGATTATTACAAGCATGTTTAGCAAATTAAAATAAAATGAAAGATAAACCATGACAAAGTGACCTATCGCCTCCTAAGAGATGTGAGTATGGATTTTCTCTTAGATCTAGATAAGCAATCCCAGTGACTTGACTACACCTAGATGGAGGATTTGAAATGATAATGATATGCAAGCCAAATGAGATTGAATATGCCAGATTTATCCAAGAGGCTAATTAAGCTAATGATATGCATGATTAAGCTATATAATTCAACAATTATTCTAGAAAATGATCAAATTAAGATAGATCTAAGATGCAATTACCTATAATAACAATGCTTAAATGATATGCTAGAAAGGATATGCCTATAGTAACAATGCCTAAATTGGTAATGAGATGGGATCCTTTGTGCTCCAAAATGGGGGATATTTATAGGATTTCCAAGGCCAAGGGTGAGGTGGTAGGAATCAACGGTCAAGATTGAGTTTGAAGATATCAAGGGTGAAATTGGAGGTTGGAGAAGAGGCTAGAGAAAGGGACACTTGTCATCTTTGTGGTGACAAGTGTCCAAGAGAGGAGACATGTGTCTCAAGGGAAGAATATCCACACCATAGGAGGTTAGGATAAGGAGGTTAGGATGTGCAAGATAGGATAGGGTTAGTTAAACCCAAGGTTAGATGGAATGGGTTAGGTTAGAGGGATGGTTAGGTTAGGTGGTTAGAAGTTAGGAGGCATGTGGGTAATTTGAATTTAAAAATTCAAATAATAGGAAAAGACTAATTAATTTTAAATAACTCATAAATTGATTTGTTTTAATTAATTAGGGGATTAGAAGAATCGATTGAATGCGGGAAGGATTAATTAATTTGAATTAATTAATCAAAGGGGACCATTGAAATGAACCTATTAGATAAATCCTTATATTTATTAATAAGTAGATGAAAGGGAGAATTTAATCAAATTGCTAATGAATTCAATTAAATTGGGAAGGGGGATTAATTAAATAATTGCTTATTTAATTAATTATCTTCAAACCATTTTTAGGTGTATACATTTGGCCCCTAATAATCTCATTTTGATGATGATATTTGTTCAATAGGATGCCCCAGACATTGATTGATAAATTGTGGTACGATGATGCCCCCTCAGGAGATCAATTGAGATAATTGACCTTTGGAGTGTGCGAATTTTTGCGAAATTGATATCCCGATTAGAAATGATTTTATTTCTACAACTATGGTTGATGAAAGTGTGAGTTTTATGATCACAGTGATGCAGTTCTCAATGTGATGATTGATAAAGCTTGATTGATTAGATTGATTGATTAGATCGATAAGATCAAGATTTAGTCTGGTTTAAGGAATGACACCTCCTATATAAGACAAAGATGATCAAAGAATCTAGTTTTAGGAACAATATATCCTATATAAGACTTGATCAGAACGTTTTGTTCTAGGAAAGATACATCCTGTATAAGACATGATAGAATAGATCAGATGTGATCAATTGATAGAATTGATAAGGTTGATTGGAACTGACAATTTATTGATATTAGGTTGCAAGAAGATTCAGATATGTTGATGTTGGTTCTGTTGAGGAGGTAACATAAATTTTGCATTGGGTTGACAATATCTAGAGAGAGATGAGTCCTCGTTCTAATTGCATATACACTTATGATGATGTCTTGATGATTCTTGTGATAGATTTAACCTTGGATAAGATGATCTTGTGGGATCCCATGCAAGAATGAGATGCAAGCTAAATTCAAACAAAATGCAAAGCCATGACCAGACCAGTCACTGGGTTATTGCATTTTGTCACCATTGAGCTTTTTCTTTTAAAATGTGGGAAGTGAGTGCAAATATCGATAGTATAATTAAACCATGATGACCTAAGCACTACTTTCCTGGATTTTGATATTGCAAGTTAGCACAAGCATCAAGGTATAATTGAACCAAGATGACCTAAGCATTGCTTGCATAAAACGGGCAGTATTAACCATTTCTATATGCAAATTGGAAATGTCTTCGATGATACTCTGATGATCATGTCCTGAGATAATTTTCCACATATTAATGATTAATTTACAGACAACAGACAAGAAAAATATCATGTTCCTTCCTTGTTCCTCTAGTCAGAGACATCCCAGAGTACTTGAAATCATGATAGCGAAAGTCAAGATAGAAAAGTTGAACAATCATGCTAAAATCATTATCCAAAAGATATCATCCATTGAAAAGTGTGTGATGTGCTTAGACTAACATGTGATACTTTGATGGTTGACAAGTTGATCTTGTGTTCAATGTTGGATGTGTCTCAATTTTTGCTTGATAAGAGTTGCCTGATTATTTTTCTACATGTTTGATTAAGCTCAAAATGATCAAAAATTTTGCCTGCAGCTAGGTGCAGGATTTTGCCCCCAGCCTAGAAACAAAGTCATTATGATATACCCAATGATCCAAACCATGGTGAGAAATCACTCGGGATGCCTACGTATGTACAAAGGCTTCATTATGGATATGAACAACGCTGATGGAAAATGAATGCAAGCGAAAGGATGCATGAATCAATAGATGGAAGAGCTAGCTGACAGATAGCGCTTGTTTGCCAGGTTTTAACCATCTATTTTTATTACACTTTTTCTCATATATGATTTTATTTTTGTTTTTATTTTTTTTCATTGTTTCTGCATTTTTTGCTTTTCCACTATTTTTGGATTTTTTTGCTTTTTTAGACATAAAACTTTTTCAAATGCATGTTATTGGTGGGTTCCTCAAGCTGATCCCCATCCTATGTTGATAGCTGATATGCTCCTGACCCAAATACTGTTGTGACCACAAACGGACCTAACCAATTTGGTTCAAACTTCCCTTTCTTTTCTTGATCTGCCTGGTTGCGTGGATTTTCTTTGAGTACTAGTTCCTCAACTTGAAATGTTCTCGGTTTGACCTTGTGGTTATAACTGTGGCGCATTCTTTCTTGATATACCTTTAAATGATCAAAGGCATTTTTTCTTCATTCATGGATTAATTCTAACTCTTACAATCTAGATACTCGTTGCTCTTCATCTAGGATAAGACCTTTTAATGATACTTGTAGAGAAGGTATCTTTACTTCTATTGGTAGTATTGCTTCTGATCCATAGACAAGAGAGAAAGGTGTGGCACCTATTGGTGTGCATATATTGATATGATATGCCCATAGAGAAGGGTTTAATTTAATATGTCAATCTCTTCCAACATCATTCACGGTCTTTTTGAGGATTTTCAGAATGGTTTTGTTTGATGCCTCTGCTTGCCCATTCCCTTGTGGATAGTAGGGTCTTGAAAATCTATGTTGGATCTTGAATTTCTCACATATCTCTTGGACATCTTGGTTCTTGAATGGTCGCCCATTATCAGTGATAATAGTCATCAATATTCCATAGTGACAGATGATGTAGTTCAAGATAAATATAGCAATTTGTTTTCCTATGATATTTGTGAGAGGTACTACCTCAATCCATTTTGAGAAATATTCTGTAGCTACAAGGATGAATTTATGACCATTGGATGAAGAAGGATTTATCTTTCCGACTAGATCAAGACCTCATTGGCAAAAAGGAAAGATGTTGCCAAAGCATGAAGTTCTTGTGCTGGTGCATGAATCAAATTTCCATGGATCTGACATTGTTTGCATGTTTTAGCTATCTGAAAAGAATCTCATTCCATAGTTGGCCAATAATAGCCCAAGTGTATGAGTTTTTTTGAAAGGTTAAGACCACTTGAATGAGTGTCAGAAATTCCATTATGAACATCATTTAAAGCCTTCTCAGATTCTTCTTGTTCAAGACATCTTAAAAGAGTACTATCCAGACCTCGTTTAAAAAGGGTATCCACGACGAGAGTATAATGGGAGGATTGGCGAATAAAGTTTCTTTTTTGATTTTTTGATAAGTTAGGAGGGAGGATATTATCTTTTAGGTATGTGTAAGTTTGGCCATAGTGGGAGGAATCATGCCCAACAAGGTGACAGTTTGGGAATCAGGACAATTATGTGCAGGGTAAAACAACTTTTCCACCAGGAATTCATAACGCTCTTAATTTTCCTGTGTCTAAAGGAGAGAAGCAATTTTTGCCATGGCATCTATTTCTTTGTTGTCATTCCTTGGAATCTGCTAAAAAGTTGTTTCTACAAAGTATTTCATGACATCATCAAGCATCTTCTTATAAGGCATTAACTTTTCATCCTTTGTTTGATAATCATCATCGATTCGATTGATGATGAGCTGAGAGTCTCCAAAGACTTGAAGTTGTGTAATGTTCCATTCTATAGACATTTTGATACCTGTAACCAAAGCTTCATATTCTGTTGTATTGTTGGTGCATGGAAAAATTAATTTGTACGCTTTTGGAATTGTATGACCTTGTGGCGTGATGAATATAATACTTTCTCCTGATCCATGTTGTGTTCCATTATTGATGTCTTCTCCTGGACTAATATTCGGGTGATGTATTATAAGATTTGGATCCAATCCTGGAATGTCTACATATGACCATCTTTTGATTTTCCTCCTTTTGAAGAGTTCCAAATATTTCTGCCTTTCTAGTTCTGATAGAGAAGTTACTGGATATAGATCAATTGTGCCAATGTTAATTGCATATGTTTGTTATGTCAAGATAGATGACCTCTCTTGATAGTATTCAGGTAAGGTGTCAAATCTCCCATCTTCTAGTGCCTCAAGGAGGTTTTCACCATTAGATGCATCCTTTCTTTTTGCTTTTTCACTATCTAATGTTGCCAACAAATGGTTTTCAATATTAGACCTGATATTGTTTTCTTTATTTTCACTTTTGCAATTAGGAGATTTGGCACCCACTTGACTGGAAGATGCATTGTTGAAATTACTGGGGAAAGTTGTTGTGGGTTCGATTGCATTAAGATACACGGATATGGCATGGTCATTAGGAAAGGTATCAATGGCAGTATGTCTTTCATTTTCCCGATCAATAAGTTCAAGAGGGATTAAGGATAAACGATCCTCATGTTGAATAGTTTCAAAGATATTAGGGGTTGTGATAGAAATGTTAGAGCTTTCATTATGCATTTCCATGTCTAGAACGATACTCACGTCATAATGACCTCTTGCAAGTAGCTCCCGATTGTCCTTGATTAAGTCCAAGTCAACCGAATGTGATTCTGATTCAAGTAGGCTAGTTCCTAACATTTTCCCTGCATACGCATGAACTACATTGACTCCTACATCTTCTTCTTCCCTTTCAATTTTAAGATTCATGTATCCAATGTCTTCCCAAGAGTATGTTGTATGGTAAGTCCAAGTCTAGAACTTGGCATGCTGTGTATTTCTACAAAGGTCCCACTCTGATGGGTAATATCACAACTCCTCTAGAGGAATGCTCGTCTTCTTCATATGCTTTGAATGTGATCTTTTTCTGGGGATCACTTGCATCTTTTGAATAACCTAGAGCACAAACAAGACTCAATGAGCAAATGTTTAATCCAGCTCCCCCATCTAGAAGGAAACATTTAACAAGAGTTCTATGAATGAGGACTTCAATTTGCAAGGGAATGTTATGGGGATGTTGCAAAAAATCAATGTTTAGATATGAAGGAGATGGGTTTTGAACATGATCCTCTGAAATAGGTTTGATGGCAATCATGGATATCCCTTGGGGAACTTCATCTTTGGGTGTATTGTTTGGTGATGATGCTATGGAAGATTCTTGCAAGATTTCAAGAGGCATAGGAGTATGTGCCTTTGGAGAGTCAATTTTCTTATGGGGGGATGAGTCATTGCTAGACATAGGTGCAGGATTTTGATATTTCTCAGCAAAATCCTTTAGGGATCTCTTTAAGAGTTGTATAAAAGAGCTACCTTTCTTTGGAGATGCATTTGAATCCTTGTGAGGTTTTGACATAGTTGGCTTTTTATTTTGGACTTGTTTGATTTCTCTGATATGTTGACTTGTTATGTCTTCTTCTTGCATTTTGCTTTGGTATGCCATGTTTCTATGATCTTCAACTATTCTGAATGTTTTTGTTTCTGTTGCAAGAATTTGATTATCTAAAAGTTATTTTGATAACTAACCAATTTTCAAGGTAGGTATGATAGAGTGATATGACACGAAAAGACATTTCAAGTATTTGTAGATTTGTAAGTTTTTTGATCTTCGGTTTTGGAGTGCAATGATGATGATTTTGATAAAACCAAGTCCAATAGGAATGATATATCCTACGATGTAGGACAAGGTTATCCTGATCAAACATTGCAGTTTCGTGATAGAGGATGATAGATCTTGATGAGAAACTATATTTTGAATGATCAGTTTATCAAAGAGGGTGATAATGCACTTTGAGATGTTTAGATCTTGTACTTGTTGAAGGTGAATACTTAAAAATCTTGAGGTGTCTATTTCTAGAATCCGATTTGATAGATGATAACTTGACCAAGCGAACCAAGGAGACATCTAAGCACAGAATGACAAATATCAAGTGTTTATGCTCACTATAAATTGACCAAGCAAATATGACACATCTGAAAAAGACATGCAAGAAGACAACTCTGGACTGATAGAGACAAAAATCCGTACGACACCTTATACAACCTCGAATGATAATTTAGACAGGCTCATACAAAAAACTAGAAATCTCACACAACAAAAGGCATAAACTCATACGAGCTTTCTCACAAAACTAGATGACAAAAGATGACACAAAACTCTCTGCTAAAATGACTCGTAGAACAATTCCCACTGGACTAGATGATAAAAGATAACACAAAGTTCTCTACTAAGTTGACTCGTATGACAATTCTCATTGGACCAGACGATAAACTAGATGCTTCATACAACAAACTAAAAAAACTTGTACGACAAAGGACAAAACAGAGAAAACATTTAATTTGGACAAATTTTTGATCAATGAAGTTTGATGTTTTTGCTTCTATTTTCTAGTTTTAGATGTCTGATTTTCTATTTTAGGGATGAAAATACAAAAAAAATGTGATATTATAAGTGACCTCAAGCATATCATGCTAAATCCTAAGGAAGTTGGCTGAGAGAGAAAACCTTTGCTTGCAAACTTAGGTACACACCCAATAGCTAATCAGAATACGGTCGTTGAGTCTCATGCAATGGATTCTTAATGCCATATTATCCAAATCCAAATTCTAATGGGGGCACGATATGGAAATTATCTTGGAAGAGTTACTATCTCTCTTCCACAAAGATTATCCCCCTTTTGGAGGTGAATCGGGTAGTGATGGGGTTCACCTAGATTGATAACACTTCACCTAGTTGGTGTTGCTCAATTCCACCAACTCTCGAGACCTAATTGCACTCTAGACCTCCAAGTCCTTCTCAATATCTTCTAGGGATTTCTTCTTAACCATTCCAAGGTGTTTTCTTCAGGTTTTTTAGCTAGGAACCCTACCAATTCACAATGCTTCCCATGTGCTCATCATGGTTGTCTTGGCTTCAACTTGTCAAATTGACCTCCTACTATTATCAGTTTATGCAGAGGTATGGAGGTGGATACTAACATGTTTTTAATTCCTTTTGGGTCCTTTAAAGGTTTTCTTTCTTTTCCCTCCTTACTGATTTCACCATTTTGCCTAGAAAAGGGCTACAAGGAAAGAGCCCCAATTAGGCCTCCAAAATTTGGTTTTCTAGGGCTTGGAGGAAAACGGTCCAAAATACCCCATAGAAATTTTGTATTTTATTCAATTAATCAAGTAACCCCAAGTTATTTTTGTATTTTTGGTTCCTTACTCCACCGTACAATGTCAAACCCCAAAATGAGGGTTTTGAAGGGTTTATAGGCCTTCTAATCGGTAGTGACTGGTCAAGTTGGTGTTTGGGAAACAAATGAATTTGTCAAGGCTTCCCCTTACATTGGAAACTATATAATAACTTCATGGACCCCTCCAAAAGGTTAGATGGTGGTTTGGCATTCACCCCTACACTTTGCACTTCAATCTCACCCTGTCTCCTCTAGCCGAGTTGCTCCTGGACTCGCCTAGAACAAGGTGACAGTCATATTAAATGTCATCTCCAGAACTTGTCCCTACATATGTACACTATCCAAGTGGTTTCCCTTCATGTCCCAATAGGTCGTGATGGTAGCACATGTGGAATTCATGGGGCAACCATTTTACATAAAACTGCTATATACAAGCCAAAACTAGTTGTTTGCAAACCAAAATAAGAAAACACTAATACAAACTATCTAGAAAGCTTGAAATAGAAATAAAAATATGTAATAAACCAAATAAACTCAATCCATTATTGGATCAATGGATTTAATCCATTTTCATTCACAAAATGAGTAAAACAAGCCAAAATGATGCCAACTAGTCTGAAAATGAGTAGTTTCAGATTGTTGAACTTACAAAGCAAAGACTCTAACCCTGGTAACTGTAAAAGAGAGGGTTCTTATAGTATTCCCCATGTGTGGAGTCTTTCTAGGGCATTGGAAAATCCCTAACTCCATCGCTAATCAAATTAGGACAAAAGTTGTCTTGACAACTTTCAAAAGTTGTCTTGACAACTTTCAAAAGTTGTCTTGACAACTTTCAAAAGTTGTCATGACAACTTTTTGTAACTTTGCACTTTTGCACTTTTTGGTCTTCTCAACCTATGAGACCTATTATAAGTCATCAATCATGAATTTTAAAACATGTATAAGACTAATTTAACCCTCCCTAATTCCTATACCAAGATTTTACACTTTTGACCATCAAGAAGGTCAACTACCTACTCAAACCACTTCTTATGCACAAAATGCAAACCTAGGAAGAAACTAACTCTACTAGGCCTACATTGACTCACCAGACTCACTCTTGGACCCTCTTGGAGTCCGTATTCACTACCTAACTTGGCTAGGTTCTGTACAAGTGAAAATGGAGAAAATACTACTAGCCTAAGTCCTAGGTGCTCTTGCACCATTGTCCCAAACAAAAGAAAATCATGTCACCTCCTTGGGAATTAGATTCTGATCAATTCCTAGATTTTTAAACTTTTTCTCAAGAACCCATGTAGCTTTAGAATCATTCATACCCTTCCATTTGATTAGGTTCTCCCAATAGGTTTGATGCCTTGTCTTCTTGGCGATCCTTGAACTCAACACCTTCTCGGCCTTTGGATTTGGTTTGGCTGGTAGTTGAAGGTTGTTCACATCATTTGATACCTCTGAGTGACTACAATCTGAGCCTTTAATTGGTCCCTTGTAGGCAACTAAATCTGCTATGTTAAAAACCAGTGACAATCCTATGTCACTAGGTAGGTCCACCTTGTATGCATTTTCTCCATACTTGGCTAGAATGGCACATGGACCTAGCCTTCTCATTTGCAACTTGTTAGGCAATCCTTGTTGTAGCCTTTCTTTGTTTAGGTGCACCATGACAAGATCTCCCACTTGAAATTGGAGGTTCTTCCTTCTTTCATCAACTTTTTGTTTGAGTTGCTTGTGTTCTCCATCAAAGCTTGCTTGACTAATTCATGTACCTCCTTCATTGATTGAGAAAAGTCTTCTGCATATCCACTTCTTTCTGCTGCACTACCTAAGTCTCTCAACTCCAAAATACCTCTTGGGTACACACCATAGACCACTTGAAAAGGGCTCTTGCTAGTAGTCCTATTCATGGTGTTATTGTATGCATATTCAGCTTGTGAAAGTACTTGATCCCATGTCTGACCATACTCTTTAGTATGACACCTTAATAATTTGCCTAAGCTTCTATTCACCACTTTGATCTACCCATCTGTTTGAGGATGGTAGGCTGATCCAAAAGAGAGGTTGGTGCCAAGCTTTTGCCAAAGTGTCTTCCAAAAATGACTCATGAACTTTGAGTCCCTATCTAAAACAATGCTCATGGGTAAACCATGTATCCTTACTACTTCCTTAAAGAACAAATGAGCTATTTGGCATGCATCATGAGTAGTCTTGCAAGGCACAAAGTGAGCTATTTTGATAAATCTGTCCACAATGACATAAATGATGTCAAATCCTTGCTTTGTCCTTGGTGAACCTACTACAAATTCTATACTAATTCATTCCCAAGGTCTATTTGGTATGGGAAGAGGTTGGTATAAACCGACATTTGAAGAAGTACCTTTGGCCTTTTGGCAAACTATGCCAGTCTCCACATACTTTTTCACATATTGATTCATCCTTGTCCAATAGTAGTATCTCTGAACCAACTCTTGAGTCTTATTGACTCCAAAATGTCCACTAAGGCTACCATTATGTTTTTCTTGAATGAGGTTTTCTCTCATTGAGCCTCTAGGCACACAAAGCTGCCCACATCTAAACAATAGTCCATTTTACAAAGTAAAATCAGAATACTCACTATGGAAGTGATTTTGATACTCCTTACACACCTTGTAGGCATTTGAGAAGTCTTCATCCTCTGGGTATAAGTCTCTAAAACTGTCAACTCCTATGCTTCTCAATTGGATTTCTTGGACAATCAAAAGTCTCCTGCTTAATGCATCAACAATCCGGTCTAACTACCATTTCTTGTGCTTGATGGTGAATGTGTAGGCTTTCATGTACTCCACCCATTTCATGTGTTTATGATTGAGTTTGTCTTGTGATTTTAGAAAAATCAATGCTTGGTTGTCCATATAGAATACAAATTCCTTAGGAAGGAGATAGTGTCTCCACTTCCTCAAAGCCTGCACCAAAGCATATAACTATAGATCATAAGAGGAGTATTTCCTCTTTGCATCACTTAGATTCTCACTATGGAAGGCTACTGGTCTTTCTTCTTGGCTTAGGACAACACCTACTGTAACATTGCTTGCATCACATTCCACTATAAAAAGTTTCTCAAAACTAGGCAACACTAGCACTAGTTGAGTAGCTATCTTCTCCTTCAAGGTTTCAAAACCTTTGTTTTCTTGTTCACCCCACTGAAACTTTGCCTTCATTCCACCTCTAATGGTGTCTAACATTGGTGCACATATAGCACTAAATTGCCTAATGAACTTCTTGTAGTACTGAGCTAGTCCATGGAAGCTTCTCACCTCTGTTGTTGAATTAGGAGTAGGCCAATTTACTATGGCTTCAACCTTGCTGGGATCCATCTTAAGGTTTCCTTGAGACAACACAAACCCAAGGTAAACCAACTCCTACTTAACAAATTCACACTTATCCAAGTTCATGGTTATCTTTTCATCATACAATCTTTGTAGTACATCTTGGAAATGATTAATATGACCTGCTCTATCCTTACTGAAAATGAGAATATCATCTAGATATACCACCACAAATTTACCTATGAAGTCCTTCATCACCTCATTCATGAGTCTCATGAAGGTGCTTGGAGAATTGGATAAGCCAAATGGCATTACAAGCCACTCATAAAGACCCTATGTTGTTTTAAAGGAAGATTTCCATTCATCACCCTCCTTAATCCTAATTTGGTCATATCCACTTTTAAGATCAATCTTGGTAAAGTACTTGGCTTCTCCTAAACAATCCATTAGGTCCTCTATTCTAGAAATTAGGAACCTATATTTGATGGTGATCTTATTAATAGCTCTAGAATCAGTACATAATCTCCAAGTACCACCTTTCTTTGGGGCTAACATGGTAGGGACTGTTGGATTTTGCCAAGATCAAGGGCACAATGAAAAGCATAAAAGAGACAATAGAATGACAAGAACAAACTGTATTCTCATCAATATAAAAATGATCAACTGGATTAACCAATACAATGAATAGAGGCCTGCTTATATAGGCAAGGCCATATGGATGTATGAGCACACAAACATGACATGTGGCTCAATGAGAAACAAGGGTAGGTAGGAAATAGGTGTGGGTAGGTAGGAGAAATAATATAATATTCCACATGAGGTGGATCACCCACCGAAGGTGGAATTATCACTCCACAATAAGTGGATATGATAGTGTAATAACAAGATCAACACCATAAAAGGTGGAATTTTTCCTACACACACTATCCCAATGAGACACAAACACCCAAGTGTCTCATATCCAAACTACTATAAAATGCATTATCCTAAGTTAACTTAAGTAAGTGTAATAATATCCATAATGAATATTTATTTACACCAACAGGGACAACACAAGGGTTAATGCTTTTCCTAATTAGGCCTTGGTCTAAGAGCTCTTGGATTTGCATGGCAATCTCAACATTTTGTTGGGGAGTCATTTTATAAGCTGCCTTATTAGGTAAGGATGCACTGAGAATGAAGTATATTTGATGGCTTATGGTTCTTTTAGGAGGTAAGGTGGCTGGCTATCCATCACTTACTATTCCTTTGAACTTCTTCAACAAATCTTGCACTTCTATTAGCAAATCTAGCTGCTCTTTCTTGTCTTCCTCCTTAGGCTTCATTACTAGTGCAAACCCTATACCTTCACCTTCCTCAAGTGTCTTCAAGATTTGGTTTCCACTTACCAAAAGAACATTAGGACCCGCTGCCCTCTTTTCACCTTCCTCAAGGATAGACTGAATCTTGAATGTGACTCCATCTTTCTTGAATGAGTATGCATTCTTGGCTCCATCATGGATAGCTTGTCTATCAAATTGCCATGGTCTTCATAGTAGAAGATGGCATGCATCCATGGGTAGGACATCACATAAAACCTTGTCCTTATACCTCCCAATGGTAAAATCCACCCATGCTTGCTCATTAACTAGGACATGTTGGCCTTTGTTCAACCAAGTGACTCTATAAGGGTTGTTGTGAGGTATCCTTTGCAATTTGAGCTTACTCACTTCCTCTTCTGACATAATGTTGTCTTTTGACCCTGAATCAATGATCAGTTTGCAAACTTTGTCCATAATCTTGCATTTGATCCTAAATAAGGACCTTCTTTGGCTTGGCTCTTCTCTGACTAGTTCTTTGATCAAAGTTCTCCTTATCATCAAGTTGTCACCTACCTTTGACTCTAAGGCAACCTCTGAAGTCTTTCTGCTTGAAGATAGTTCACTCTTCTTTCACCACCAAGTGATGATGATCCCTTCACTGGACACCTATATGCTGGATGACCAAGTTGGTTGCAATGGTAACACTTCATTGTTGCAAAATATGAGGAAACTCTACCTTGGCCACTAGATCTTCCTCTAAAACCACTGTTTGATCCCCTTCCTCTATTGAGTCCTCCTCTATTAGTGCCACTCTCTTGCTGCTTAGTGAGTTTAGACTCTTCTTGTGTTCTTTGTTCAGAAATTATTTCTCCAAAGCCTCCCCTATGGCCTCTATTGTCTTTTCCTCTACCTCTGCCCCTATTGCCGCTTGACTCATGTCTTCTTTTCAGTTTTTCTTCCACCTTAAGGGTAAGTTGATAGGTTTGATGGATTGTTTTTGGACTCATTAAACTGATTCTTCTTGGATGTTCCACCGTAAACCATTTAGGTACCTAGCAACCTTGAGGCTCTCTTCTTCCACTACATGAGATGTAAGGCTAAGTTTGTGAAACTCCTCCATATAAATACTAACATCAAGGTCCTTTTGTATTAAGTTTTGCCTCTTCCTATGAATTTGCACTTCATAGTCATTAGGGAGATAAACTTCTTTGATTTTGACTAACATCCCTTTCCAAGAAGAGATGGGTGCTTTGCCCATTTTCTTCCTCTCATCTTGCACAAATTTTCACCATGTGAGAGAAGCTACTCTCATCTTTGACTTGGATGCCTTGACTCTCTGGGCTTCAGTTATGCCTTCACATTCAAAATGGTTCTCCATGCCTTCTATCCATTCTAGGACCACTTCTGCCTCCATCTTACCAGTGAACAATGGAAATCCTTCTAGTGATTTACCACTCAAGGCATTCAATGCCTTCAAGAAAGGTTCTTCCTCAAGGATGGGATTAGGTTTAGGTACTTTGTCTATCTTTGACACTTCTTTACCCTTCCCTTATGCTCCTTCAACCTTTACCAACACTTCATTTGCCTTGGTTTCAATCTCACCAAGCTTACTCTCCAATTCAAGCAATTTATCCTGATCATCCACTTTCTTTGCCAACATTGCATTGGTCACCATGTTGTTATCTCCTACATATTCTACTAAGGACATCTACTCACCTAGCCCAAATCTTATAGGCTCTGATACGAATTTGATGGGGTTCACCTAGTTTGTTAACACTTCACCTAGTTGGTGTTGCTCAATTCCACCAACTCTCCAAGCCTAATTGCACTCTAGATCTCTAAGTCCTTCTCAATATCTTCTAGGTATTTATTCTTAACCATTCCAACGTGTTTTCTTGAGGTGTTTTAGCTAGGAACCCTACCAATTCACAATGCTTCCCATGTGCTCATCATGGTTATCTTGGCTTCAACTTGTCGAATTGACCTCCTATTGTTATGAGTTTATAAAGAGGTGTGGAGATGGATAATAAAATGTTTTTAATGCCTTTTGGGTCCTTTAAAGGTTTGCTTTCTTTTCCCTCCGTACCAATTTCACCATTTTGCCTAGAAAAGGGCTACAAGGAAAGAGCCCCAATTAGGCCTCCAAAATCTGGTTTTCTAGGGCTTGGAGAAAAATGGTCCAAAAGACCCCATAGAAAGTTTGGATTTTCTTCAATGAATCATCTAACCCCAAGTGATTTTTGTGGTTTTTATTCCTTACTCCACCGTACAATGTCCTAACCCCAAAATGAGGGTTTTAAAGGGTTTCTAGGCCTTCTAACTGGCAATGACTAGTCAAGTTGGTGTTTGGGAAACAAATGAATTTTTCAAGGCTTCCCTTTGCATTGGAAACTCATTTCTGACTTCATGGACCCCTCCAAAATCTTAGATGGTGGTTTGGCATTCACCCCTGCACCTCCCACTTCAATCTCACCTTGTCTCCTCTAGCCGAGTTTCTCCTAGACTCACCTAGAACAAGCTGACAGTCATATTAAATGTCATCTCCAGCACTTGTCCCTACATATGTACAATGTACAAGTGGTCTACCTTAATTTACCAAGATGTCGTGATGGTAGCACATGTGGAATTCATGGGGCAACCATTTTACATAAAACTGCTATATACAAGCCAAAACTGGCTGTTTACAAACCAAAACAAGAAAACACTAATACAAACTATCTACAAAGCTTGAAATAAAACTAGCAACTCTGTAACACACCAAAGAAACTCAATCCATTACTGGATCAATGGATTTAATCCATTTGCATTGACAAAATGAGTAAAAGAAGCCAAAATGATGCCAATTAGTCTGAAAATGAATAGTTTCAGATTGTTGAACTTATAAAGAAAAGAGTCTAACCCTGGTAACCATGCAAGAGAGGGTTCTTATAGTATTCCCCATATGTGGATTCTTTATAGGGCATTGGACAATCCCTAACTCCATCACTAATCAAATTAGGACAAAAGTTGTCATGACAACTTTTTGTAACTTTGAACTTTTGCACTTTTTGGCCTTCTCAATCTATGAGACCTATTCTAAGTCATCACTATTGAGTTTTAAAATATGTCTAAGACTAATTTAACCCTCCCTAATGCCTGTACCAAGTTTTGACACTTTTGACCATCAAAAAGGTCAACTACCTACTCAAACCACTTCATAAGCACAAAATGCAAACCTATGAAGAAACTAACTCTACTAGGCCTACAATGACTCACCACACTCACTCTTGGACCCTCCTGGAGTCCTTATTCACTACCTGACTTGGCTAGGGTCAGCACAAGCCAAAATTGAGAAAAGACTACTAGCCTAAGTCCTAGGTGCTCCTACACCAGGTAGCTTCTATCTTAGGGTTCGTAGTAAGGGTTTCCATTTGAAATTACCCCTTGTAGTCGTGCAAGCGTGATTGAAGCCTATAGCCCTACAAGGTACCGAAACAAGAAATAGTCATGCAAGCGTGATTGAGTCCGTGAGGCCCTACTAAATATACGATATGAGAGATCTCAAAAGAGAAAACTCAAATAATCCCATCCTCTGAGACTTTAATCCCGAGAGGCCTATTTTTTAAAGTGAGTCAGAAATATTAGGTCTAGTTGTACACACTTGGGTCATTCTCATAGGGTGATTACTTTTTTCCACTATGTTAGGCTCGCTAAAGGTAATCAAATCTCAAACATAGTAGCCCTTCAAGGGTCGGGATTTCTGATTGTCCAAATGGACAAGAGCATACTCTCCTACCTTTTAGACAACTTCTCAAGCATAGAAAACAAGATGTTCATTTATCATTAACAAAATAAGTGTGCCTAGAAAACTTAATGTAGACACAAAGTTTGGTTGAGTTCTCCTAGGCAACCTACAAAACAGATATGTTAGTAGTCATGTTGTGTTTTGATGAAATGAGGCTTTGACAAGCGTAATCTTTGACAATCATCTTGCAAAAACTAGTTAGGTTTTTGAAAAAATCACAAAAAGACTAGGGTTAGCATTAGTAATAATCAAATTCAAGCATGAAAACCCTAAAATGCACTCTGTTTTGAAAACACAAGCATAAATTCATACAATAATTCTCACCTGCTCGTACGATTATTCTCATATACTCGTATGAGTATTCTCACATACTCGTACAAGTACACAAAGAAGCTCGTACGATACTGCAAAGAAACTCGTACGAAATTCTAAATCAGACCTAGGTAGAAACCTCTGAGATTGAAAATTTGATGATGCTAAGAGGCCAAAAATGAGATTTTCGGCCCCACGGTGGGTGCCAAAATGTTGTGCATGTGAAGTGTGATACCTGCAAGTGCAACACAAACACTCAATAGATTATTACAAGCATGTTTAGAAAATTAAAATAAAATGAAAGGTAAACTATGACAAAGTGATCTATCGCCTCCTAAGAGATGCGAGTATTGATTTGCTCTCGGATCTGAATAAGCAATCCCAGTGACTTGACTACACCTAGATGAAGGATTTGAAATGAATGATATGCAAGCTAGATGAGATTGATTATGCTAGATTGATCCAAGAGGCTAATTAAGCTAATGATATGCATGATTAAGCTACATGATTCAACAATTATTCTAGTAAATGATCAAATTAAGCTAGATCTAAGATGCAATTGCCTATAACAATAATGCTTAAATGATATGATAGAATGGATACGCCTATAGTAACAATGCCTAAATTGATAATGAGATGGGATCCTTTGTGCTCCAAAATGGGGGATATTTATAGGATTTCCAAGGCCAAGGGTGAGGTGGCAGGAATCAATGGTCAAGATTGAGTCTGAAGATATCAAGGGTGAAATTGGAGGAGGTTGGAGAAGAGGTTTGAGGAAGGGACACTTGTCATCTCTTTGGTGACAAGTGTCCAAGAGAGGAGACATGTGGCCAAAGTGCCATGTGTCTCAAGGGAAGAATATCCACACCATAGGAGGTTAGGATAAGGAGGTTAGGATGTGCAAGATAGGATAGGGTTAGTTAAACCCAAGGTTAGGTGGAATGGGTTAGGTTAGAGGGATGGTTAGGTTAGGTGGTTAGAAGTTAGGAGGCATGTGGGTAATTTGCATTTAAAAATTCAAATAATAGGAAAAGACTAATTAATTTTCAACAACTCATAAATTGATTTGTTTTAATTAATTAGGGGATTACAAGAATTGATTGAATGGGGGGAGGATTAATTAATTTGAATTAATTAATCAAAGGGGACCATTGAAATGAACCTATTGGATAAATCCTTATATTTATTAATAAGTAGATGAAAGGGAGAATTTAATCAAATTGCTAATGAATTCAATTAAATTGGGAAAAGAGATTAATTAAACAATTGCTTATTTAATTAATTATCTTCAAACAACTTTTAGGTGTATACAAAATCCATCTCTCATAGTGCTATAGTTTAACTATATTCACTCTTTTGAATAGATATTTAATTAATCTTTATTTAAATAAGCTATTTTAATTCATTCGTAATGTTTCATTGTGTGAATTCCTGGTTTTTAATCGGATTTTAATTAATTTCATTATGATTTTTTATTCTTTTACAATAAAGAGGCCGAATTGAAAATATAAACATAAACCTAATTATGGTAGTGTTTGTGCACAACCATAGTTCCTACTATAAGTTGTAAGGTATGGATATTAGTACAACAGAAAAGAACTCAGGTCTTTTTCAGAATCATATGCATCACATAGGAGTAAACTAACATATTCAAAAACTATTTTGATAATATTTTTTCCATTTTTTATGACTGGGAATTACAAAATACAATAGTAGGTGTTCAATTGCAATTACAATATTCAACTATAAAGAATTGGTGGAAATATATGTATCTTAGAATAAGAATTACAATCTATTCCAACAAAAATGGAAACCATGTTAATATTGGGGAGCCTTCTATAACTTCTTAGAATCCTCTACCTCAAACACTAGTCAGTTATAGATTTTCTAATGTTGCAATGACATCTTGCATAAGTGCATGATAAAAAGTATGGAAAGGCCCACAATCTACACATGTACAAATATAATTAAAATACTGAATTCACAGTGTACAAAAAATATTTAAGATGACAAAATGAAAAGGGAGCCAACTATGAAAGGAAGAAAAATTATTTCTTTGTGTTTCTTTTCCACCCAAAAATATGGATGAAAGAATTTTTTGATTGGCTATTTGAGGGGGCTTGCCTTCTAAAGTCAAATCCATATTTTGGTCTTTCAACATGTATGATAAACAATATTTTTGAATGATATTTAAAAATAAAGATTTCAAGTAAAAATGCAATGGATAATGATATAGAATAATCTAAATACACTAGGTTGATAGTTGAGGTTTTCAAATGAAATCATAGAATGATAAACAAGGGATGAAGGGAACAACACAAATGAAATTAAATCACTTGGAAGTTATGGAAAAGCTTCAAGAAAGGTAAAATTAAATAGTAAGTTGGGAGTGTTTTGATTTGCAATAATTACACATGCAAGTGTTACTTTTACTTCTGGAATATCAACATAAAGACAACACTCAAATAGTCATTGGAACCATGAATTTTTGTGATATGCTAGCTCATTGTATAGACACCCACGTATAGAGCTCCCACTTAATAAATTTAGATTCATAAAATTACAAACACTAAAAAATTGCTAGTTTTATGATGTTCGAGTGTTAGCATTTTTTTATTAAAATATTATTTATCATAGAGCTAAAGATAAGACATGGTCTAATGTGAAATTGAAAGAGCATTCAATTTTTTTACATTACACTCTTGTCAACACTTATGAACTCAACATATAGCTTATTCAACCATGAAGACTAGGTTTCATATTTCAATTGATCTTGAAGTACCCCAAATAAAATAGATTTTTTTTCTTTAATGCTTAATTCATTGAGAAAAATCTCACATTCAATTTCTTGAGTTTCAAAACTTAAGCCATAATTCATAGCTTAATCTAGGAAAATAATCTAATTTAAATTGAATACTTTAGTATTATGCTGAAATGAGCAAATAACCTAGTTTTCTTTCATACTTGAATATTTGTGTTACCCTTGTTTATTTCATTAAGTAATCAATTTTTTTAATCTCTTTACTAATAGAATGCTGGAAATAGCATCTAGAAGGTATACCTTATACCTTAGTAAAGAGTGTTGGAAACAAGAGCAAGTTATTGGAGTAATATTTCATAGGAGATGGATATCACATAGGTAGATATTCATTCATGTTAAAAATAAATCTCATTTCTATCAACCTTCTATCCATAGTAGCCACTGTATACAAGTGAAATTGATCTGACATAATTTGTTGTTTAATGATTTGTTCATCATGCCTTCTAAGATCTATATTCACAATTAAGAATTAAAGTTTTTTACAAATGCTTTTACGGATATTACTTAAATGAAGGGTTACATTAGATCATTAATAAAAATTCTATTTTCAAATTAATAATTGCTGGTAAAAAAATAGAAGAACTTGAAATACCACACAAAATTGGCAAGCAACAAATAATTACCAAAAGAGGATAAAATAGGCTTTCATCTTTATTTTTATCTTAATGTTTGTGCATATAGTTTACTCTTACCTTTTTACAACTGCTTTTAATTAATTTAAAAAAAAAATTAATCTAAAATGAAAAAGTAAAAAGATTTTCTACAATATAAGAACACACTACAAACTACAAACTGTTGAAGAAATATTCAAGAAAATCAACAAAGCTATTACAATACCATGACTTATAAAGATATTTAACTTCAAATTACTTGACAACTAACACCTTAAACACTATTTTCTTGATATAGATATTTCACCGTATACAATTACAATACATATTGAGATACATACTGGATGGTACATAATGTAAGAACATACTTACAAATGTGTATGTAGAATCAACATACACAAAAAAAAAAATATTGAAATATATATTTCATAGAATATAATTACAATACATATTGAAATAGATACTACATAATACACATTATAATAACATGCTTACAAAAATGTAAATAGAATATGTAGAAACAAAAATAAAATATAAAATAGATACTTCACAATACACAATAAAAAATAATAGATACTACAAAGTACATAATATATAAATACCCTTGCAAAGGTGTAGGTAGAACCCACATAAAAAAAAGAAAATACTTCATAAGAGATGGATATCACATAAGTAGATATTGAGGCGGTAAAACTATTTATCCTCGCTCATATGGTAACGCTAGCAAGAATTCATGTAAAGGTGAGCCCACCGGTTTTGGTTTCATTTGAAGTTTGGGTCGTTATTTCTGGCCATGATCTTCTTCTCAACATCCAACACCTTCCCCTCAAATCGCTGAAAGGCTTCCCCAACTCGAGGATCATCAACCCATTCTGATGTGGAACCCTGGCCTAAGTAAATCTCTTCTGGAGAATGCCAAGACAAAATTTCCATTAAAGCCATTGTGGTGATGGTTGTCTTAGGGTCTGTAAGAGTTTCGAGAATTTTTTTTTAAGGAATTTCATATATTCAGAAGGTGGAGGTTATTGGTGGTCAAGATTCTGAAGCTAGAGCAGAAGTTATGATTTTATAGTTTTTTATTGCTTTTATTGATATTGGTTCTTTCACTTTTTAAAGACTCATTTTTAAATAACGGTTGTCTTCAAGAAATTATTATTTTAAAGCTTTAAATAGTTAGACTTAAACCAAATTAAGGATTTTTGGGTGAACTTTGATTTTCTCATTAGAGCAAAACTTTTATTTAAGTATATTTTTGTTTTCAGTTAATTTCAATATAAAAAGACACTGGTGGTTTAAGATATCCATAGTCTTTGAGTTGTGGTGTATGAGATTCTTGTTTGTGTTGAATGGCTTATTAATGGATTATCTATATTAAAAGTGATTGATTAAGTATTTATGTTGCTGCAAAAGTGTTATTTGTGAATGATGTTTCTATGGTGATTTTTGGTTTATTTAAAGTTTGAGAAATTATAAAAATTATGATTTATATTACATGTATGCCTTTCTAAATAAAAATATTGTGACGACTCAAATTATGAGTCATATTTTTTACCCATAGAAGAAAAGGATAATGAAAGATCTGGTACTCCACATGATGAAAAAGAACAATGAAAGATCGATGACCGTGAAGAAGACTACATTGCATGCAAAATGGAACCTAAAGCTTGGATAATTGATTTTGGATACTCAAATCATATGACAGGTCAAATTTAATCAAAGTTCATAGATTTCAAAATTATGATGGTGGATCAATGAAGTTTACTGGTAAAGAGGATGCACCTATATCTTGTAAATTAACCATATCCATTGATGGTAAGTGTAAGGAAGGTGATATTTATTATGTTAAGGGTTTGTAACATAATATTCTAAGTGTGATTCAGATGTGTAGTAAAGGTTACAAGATCATATTTTATGGTTTTCGATGTGAGATTAAAAAAGGAGGTTATGGAAGGTTAGTTGTAGAAGATACAAGAACAAATGGCAACGTCTATATTACATAAATGGAAATAGATAATGTAATTGTGTGTTAGCACAAAGCAGTGAATGTTGGTTGTGGCACAAAAGGATGTGACACATTAATTTTAACAACATGGTGAAGATCTGTTCTACTCAAGTTGTAAGAAGTTTTCCAAAGATTATCGAACCTACAAATATACTATGCAAGGAATATTAGATGGAAAATAAAACAAGGAATAGATTCAGTAACAAGGAGTATTCTACTACATAAATATTGGAATTGATTCATATAGACCTATGTCAACCTACAAGGACAAGAGGACTAAATGGTGAAAGGTATGTTATTTTTCTCATTGATGATTAGTCTAGAATGACATGGGTTACTTTCTTAAAGGAGAAATCAAAAGCGCTAGATATATTTAAGGTGTTCAAATATATGGTTGAGAATCAAATAGAAGGTAAAACATAAATTTTAAGGTCTAATAGTGGTGGAGAATTTACATTAAAATAATTGATAGATTTTGTGAAGAGAACGGTATTACGATGCAATTGTCTACACTTACAACTCTACAACAAAATGGAGTTGTTGAGAGAAACACTAGGGCTGTTGTTGAATTATCTAGAGCTATTTTGAAAGATGCGAACCTGTCTAATCTGTATTAGAAATAAGTTGCACATATTGTTGTATATATTCTTAACAAGGTACAAGTGAGATTGGCTCACTTAAAGACACCTTATAAGCTATGATATGGAAGATTACCTATAGTGAAATATTTCAGAATCTTTAGAAGTAAGTTCTACATCAAAAGAGATGAAGAGGATTTGAAAAAGTTTGATGCAAGATCCAAAGAAGGAATATTTGTGGGATACTCTACAAGAAGTAAGGCATATTGGCTCTACAATAATAAGTTGAAGAAAATTGTGGAAAACACAAATGTCAAAGTGAAGAATGGACTTAGGTTGCTCTAGAACCTAAGATTGAGATAAAATATACCAACTTTACTGTAGAAGAGAAATAATTTATGAAAGACAAAGACTAATTAGACATGGAGGAAAAGGAACCTAAGAAAGCACCTAAAAGAACTACAAAATATGTGCAAAAGTATCATTTATAAAATCAAATCATTGAAGGTAGAGACAAACGACTTTAGACAAGAAGACTAGCTAATGCTAGTGAACAAGCAAATCTTTGTTTCTTATCTAAGGTAGAGCCAAATAAATTTGCGCAGTCTTGCAAAGATGATTGATGGATGAAGGAAATGAAAGAAGAACTGAATTAGAGAGAAAAGAATCATACATGGGAGTTGGTACTGGTGGACAAGAATGTGATAGGAACAAAGTGGGTATTTTGGAACAAGTTGAATGAAGATGGATGTCATAAGAAATAGAGAAAGATTGGTTTGTACAGGTTATTTACAAGTTGAAGGTATAGAATTTAAGGAGAATTTTGTTTCGGTAGTTAGGATGGAATCTATAATGGGTTCAACTAATAATATTGGTTCCCACTTTTTGGTACATCCTGATTTTGGCTGAAATCATACATTTTTAAGAAAATATAATTATTTAAGCTTTAAGAGGTCCTATTTGAAGTAATTAATTGAAGAGAGTTAGATCAAAAGCTCTTAGATCAAAATTTATTGGATATAACCTCTCTACTTCTAAATCATACTTGCAATGGAGTCTCCTTTGTATCTATCAAATGCTGATGAAAACCAATTTTACATTAGCTTTTGGGGGGTCAAATGAATTCATTTAGAATTTTTATTTTATTAAGTATTTAGCCCTTATTATAATATTTCCAAATAGTATAATTTTTAATATATTTTTATTTCATTTCTTATGGATGTAGGTTTTCCACCAAATATGTACTTCTTTGTTCAATACCTTGGAAAAAATAGTAAACTAATTAAAAAAAAATCTAAAAAATATCTATGCTCTAGGTATTGATGTCTTCTTTCTAACCAAAAACATAAAATTGAATTTTGATATATATAGAACAAGTTATGTGTTAAAACATACACCTATATCTAAATGATAATTAATCGGACTTCAAAACTTAATAAAATGAAAAATATTCAACATATCACTATCAAACAAACTGCATGCCTTAGATATTGATGTTACAAACTAAAATTAAAAAGAATTAAGTTTTTATCATTTATAGAAAAAAAATATGCGTTTCGGGATGCACATCACTGTTAAAAAATGTTGTTTGCTGTAAAAAACTACTTTTTGAGGGAGATGGCAAAATCAATTATATTTTATTAAAAAAAATTGAAAAAAATATATTTAGAATCTACAAACATGATGTTACAAATCATTAGTTTATATCATCTTCAAATTCTTAACGGTTTAAAAGTTATAGGTGTCAGAAAGTGAAGATATTTTAAAAAATATTCATCAAAGTGTCAAAGTTGGTCAAAAAGTGGGAACCAGTATTGTGAGTTCACCCAATGATGTTTCTTGCATTCACTGCCTACAAGAATTTTGAGTTATATTAGATGGATATTAAGTCAACATTCTTGTATGGAGAACTTGAAGAAGAGGTTCGCATTCAACAACCACATGGGTTTTAGTTGTTAGTAGATCTCGATATGGTCTGTAGAATCAAGAAGGCACTTTATGGACTCAATAAAGCTCCTAGAGCTTGGTATGCAAGGTAGGATAGATATTTGTTGAGGTAGAAATTCAAGAAAGGTACTAAAAATAGTAATTGTTATTTCAAAGTTGAAAGTGGGAAACTATTGATAGTGGTTGTATACATGTTGATGATATCAGTTTTGGTGAAGATGAAGATGTTTGCAAGAAGTGTGCAAAAGAAATGCCGAAAGAATTTGAGATGTCAATGATTGTTGAGTTGACATTTTTCCTTGGTCTAAGTAACATAGTCAAAAGGTGTTATTTTTATTTCTTGAGCCAAGTACATCGAGGAGATGTTGAAGAAGTTTGGTATGGATAATTGTAAACCAGTTGAAACCCCCATGATCATTGGTTGTCATTTATGCAAGGATAATCAATCTCTAGAAGTGGATCAGAATATTTATAGATCTATGTTTGGTGGATTGTTGTATTTGACTACTTCAAGATCGGATACTATACTTGTTGTTTATTTAGTTGCTAGATATCAAGCTAATCTAAAGCAATCTCATGATCAAGTAGTAAAAAGGATATTTATATTTGAAAGGGACTTTGGATTTTTGTTTTTGGTATAAGAAGGATGACGATTTATCTTTGAAATCTTGCACAAATATGATTGGGCCGAATTTTTTGATAATAGAAGAAGTACAAGTGGTGGTACATTTTTCTTGGGAGATAGACTAGTCTCCTGGTTAAGTAAGAAGTAGGATTTAGTGTCATTATCTATAGAAAAAGTAGAATATATTATAGCAATATCCTATCAAACACAAATTATGTGGATGAAGAAAACTCTCAATGATATTAAGGTAATATATGATGAGGAAATTCCTATAATGTGTGATAATACAAGTGCAATTAACATTTCAAAGAATCTGGTGATGCATTCAAGGACTAAACATATTTATATCTAATATCATTTCTTAAGAGAGAAGGTTGCAAAGAAGGAAACCATACTGGAATATGTACCTATGCAAAAGACCGGATTACAAATATTTTTACCAAGAAACTATCAAAGGATACTTTTGAGTATCTCTAATTAAATTTAGGGTTTATTGCCCCTCCTACTTCAAACTAGATGCATATAAATTATGCATGATCTTTCTAGGGAGATTCAAAGTCTATCTCATTTCTCCTAGATTAATGTAGTGGCTACTGTCAGGAGGAGGAGTGAAGGTTGTGGTTTCCTAGTTGTAGGAAAATGTGGGCAGAAGAGAGATATCCCTGATAGGGGGAGTGTTGCAGATATTAAAAGTATACTCAAAAGGGGGAGAAGTATTTGAAGAAGTTGTTCTCTTTGTCCTTGATGTTAAAGGGGGAGAGAGTTACAGTTTGAGAGTATTGTTGATTGGTGGTACAAGTTTTGCCATCAATGATAAAGGGGGGAATTGTTGGAAACATGAGTTTGTGTTGTCATTCATGCCAAACTTGTTGTCATGGGAGATTGTTGTTAGTTTGCATGCTGTTTTCATTGATGTCACACTTGGGAGTATTGATGACAAAGGTGAGGAGGAAGTTGTAGATGTTTAGTTGTGTTTTTTAATACAATTTTTGCCATTGTTATCAATTTGATTCACTTGGCATATATGGTTTGAAAATGAGTGTTTAGATGTTGATGTTTGGTGATGATATTGAGTGAGCATGTGTTGTTTCTAGAAGATGACATTATTAGTAGTTGAAATATTCAGGAAAAAGTATTTAAAATCCTTATAGGAGAATGCTCTGCATTCTTTCACTTTTGAAGATGATGTCTTGTGCTTCTAGATTTAATGTCTATGTTCTATGGATGTTGCACTATTATGTTTTCAAGCTCTCAATAGTTCTAATGTTGAAGTTGCTTGTTGCATTTTGTTGATAGTAAGATTGTCTATCAAGATTAGTTTGGATAATGCTTCACATTTCTCTGTAGTGTTAGTTCAAGTGTTGTGGCTTGGAGGACATATTCATATTATTTTTATAGTGATTTTTATAGTGTTCCAGATTATAATTCAAGTGTTGGTTTTCTCTACAAGTGAATTTATGTCTCCACCTTAGAGACATTTTTAGATTTATATCACCATTTCTCAAACTTATACTATAACACTTGGTTTGCTACACTATATGTGATATCTTGCATTCTCTTTGCCTATATATCGAAGCTATGTGACAGTAGTTTATTATATTAAGTTTGCAGGCATTGAAGCTACTGGAAGACTCCTAGCTTTGCAAGTATTACGAAGTGTCTGTAATTCTAAGTCCACCAGGTTTGGTTTCATCTGTTAAGTGTTTGGAAATTAGAGTGTGTAAGGAAGCTTTGCGGCTCCACATCTGTTTTTCAAGTTTGGATTCTCATTTCTCGCCATGATCTTCTTCTCGATGTTCAACAGTTTCCGGTGAAATTGGTGAAAGTTTTCCTCAACCCAATCTGAGCAGAAACCCTAGCCTAAGAAAATCTCGTCTTTAGAATGCCTATATAAAATTTCCAATACAGCCATGGTAATGGTGATTGTCACAGGGTTTGAAAGAGTTTTGAGAAAATATACTTCCTTGTTTGTTCAGAAATTCGTGATATTCAAGCCATCCTTTTTTAGGGTACAAGCTTCCGGGTAGTACTTGGACGGTTTGCGGCAGTTTGTTAAAGCTTATGTACGATCCAATGGTTCTGAAAAATACAGTCTTCATGGAGATTTAGCTAATGAAAAATTTTGCATTATGCTTTCTAATGAAAAATTTTGCATTATGCTTTTTGGTTTTTAGAAACTGTATGAAATACTGTTATGTGTGTAGATTAGTCATGTCCACACCAGATCGTTCATATTACATATCATTGTATTATATCAATGACCAAACTATAGAGAGTGATGAAGAAGTTCAAGCACGGTGGAAAGAGATAATAGAGGTTGGGCATGGAGACAAGAAGCATGACAAGGATGGATGGTACAAGATGAACACACTCAGTGATATGGAGGGCATTACCACCATCATCTGGGCTGCCCCTGCTGACCATGCTGCTGTGAATTTCGGGCAGACTTATGGGTATGCTGGATTCATGCCCAATCATCCAAGTGCTACCCGAAAGATTGTCTCCCAAAAAGGATCAATTCAATATTTTCTCAAAGTTCTTTTACACCCTGTGACAACTAACACTACCATCGCCGTATTGAAAATTTTATCTAAGCATTCTACAGATGAGACTTACCTAGGCCAGGGTTCAATATCAGATTGGGTTGATGATCCTCGAGTTAAGGAAACCTTTCAGCAATTTCACCAGAAGCTGTTGGACATCGAGAGGAGTATAATGGCGAGAAATCAGAACCCAGACTTAAAAGACCGATGTGGCGCTACAAAGCTTCCTTGCACACTCTTATTTCCGAAAAGTTTAAACGAAACCAAAACTAGTGGGCTCACCTTTACAGGAATTCATACTAGCGTTTCATATGAGCGATAATAAATAGTTTTATGCATGTTCTTGGTATTATGGAGTACCTGTTAGGATGAAAAATCGAATTGAAAACAGCAGATAAACAGAATTAACAATACACAACAATAAACAATGAGACACACAGATTTATCGTGGTTCGGCAGTTGCCTACATCCACACTTGAAGCAGGGGAATCAATCTATTAATCACCAATCTGGTTTACATATACACAGCTGCAATCAGCTCCAGCAATTAACCTTTTGAAATGAATTACAATCAGCTCTTAAAGAGCTTGCAAAGAGAATATGAATAGCCAAGAGTTTTGGCGGCAAACAAGGAAGGAGTCCGTTGGACTTCAACTTCCAACAATCTCCCACTGAAGGCCAACGAACTGCTGCAACAAGTAGATTCCCCCACTCAGTTCTGCTATCAGTTATTGGAAAGGCCGAGAGAAGCTCGGCAAAAATCGAACTTCTCCCACTTAACCACTTTAGTGAGAACATCAACGGGATTCAGGTCGATATGAATCTTATCTACATAAAACTTGCTTTCTTCAACCATATGGCAAACATAATAACTGCGAACATCAACATGTTTTGACCGCTACTGAGATGTCTGATGTTTAGTCATAAAAATTGCACTGCTGTTATCACAAAACAAAGCAAAATTTGATTGCTTCAAACCCAACTCGCTAAACAAGAGTTGCAGCCATACCATCTCTTTTGCTCCCTCAGAAAGAGCTATGTATTCTGCTTCCGTGGTTGATTGAGCAACTATATGTTGCAATTTTGAAGCCCAACTAATTGCTGCCTTGGCAAATGTGAAAGCATAACCAGAAGTAGACTTCCTTTTGTCTAAGTCATCGGCAAAATCAGAATCAGTAAACCCTTGCAAAACTACCTTGTCCTTTCCAAACCATAAACAAAAATTAGAAGTACCTTTGAGATACCTCAAGATATACTTAACTGCCTCCCAATGTGATTTGCCCGGATTAGCCATAAATCTGCTCACCAATCCCACGACATGAGCAATGTTTGGTCGAGTAGACACCATAGCATACATGAGGCTTCCAACTGCAGATTTGTATGGAATTTTATCCATAAAATCCCTGTCTTCTTGTGTTTTAGGACACAAATGAGAAGACAACTGAAAATGAGAGGCTAAAGGTACACAAATAGACTTAGCATCCGCCATACCAAATTTGTCCAAGACTTTTTTAATGTAGTCTTGCTGAGATAGTTTGAGTTCTCTCTTTTTTCTATCCCAAAAAATAGTCATTCCTAGGATCTTCTTTGCTGCCCCTAAATCTTTCATGGCAAATTCTTTTGCTAAATGAGTCTTAAGTTCACTCACAATCCTCATGCTTGTGCCAGCCACTAGCATATCATCCACATAAAGGAGAAGAATGACAAATTCGCCATTAGGAAGCTTCTTGTAATAGATACAAGGATCATACTCGCAGCGAGTAAACTTGTGATCAATCATGAACTTGTCAAATTTAAGATACCACTGTTGGGGGGCTTGCTTAAGCCCATACAAATTGCATTTCAATCTACAATAAAGGTGTTCCTGCCCCTTTTTAATAAACCCTTCCGGCTGATGCATAAATAGTTCCTCATCAAGGTTGCCATAGAGAAAAGCCATCTTCACATCGAGCTGTTCAAGTTCAAGATCCTAGGTTGCAACTAAGCCCAATACTGCTCGGATGGTAGTCATTTTAACTACTAGCAAGAAAATTTCTTTGAAGTCGAGGGCTTGTTGCTGAGCATATCCCTTTACAACCAGTCTTGCTCGAAATCTTTTGTGACCATCAGCTTCATCTTTTAGTTTGTATACCCATTAATTTCTTAATGCCTTTCCGTTAGACGGAAGTGGCACCAAATCCCATGTTTGATTTCTCACTAGTGCGTCCATTTCTTCACGCATTGCAGCATGCCAGTTATCACGGTCTGCATTTTTACAAGCCTCTTTGTATGTTGCAGGCTCTGTTTGATCAGAGATGAGAAAAGAAGGTTCAGCCTCTTCACAAAACAGTAAGTCATAATCAAAATTTTTTGCAGGAGGTCACCTCTGTTTGGTTGATTTCCTCAATTGACTCTCTGTTTTAGTAGTAGAGTCATTCAATTTTTGTGACCCCTGTTTATGCAAACTCATATCTCTCCCATTGTCTCTGTTTATGTTCCCTGAATTGACTCTGTTTTTGAGTTTGGTAATGTCTCTGTCTGCGGGATGATAAAAACTTGTGGATTTTTATCCACATTGGATGCACGTAGATCGTAGTTGGATAAACCCACATAACCACTTTCCATAGGCTGCCTTGTGCAAGTGTACAGAGGGCTGGGAGCCATGGCGGCATCTTCCACGACCTTCATGGGAGGACTTCACAGTTTGACTGCGGAGGTTTGTGGTCATAGGAGAGAAAGGCATGGAGGGCCCGTGGAAGCATCCTCCATGGTCCTCACGGGAGGGAGACTGTATGGGTGGGCTGTGGAGGTGGAGTGAGGGCCTACGTGGAGCTCACGGGAGAGTGCTTGCGCAGAGGGGAAGGACACTGCAAGGGGTTCAAGGGGAGCTTGCAGCATTGGTAGGTCCCGCGAGGAGTGAGGGGAGGCTACTTGGAATCCGTGGGGAGAAGAAGAGGAGACTGTGGGGTGCGGAAGCTGCAGGGAGCTCACGGGGTGTGGAGAAGATGAAACACATTGTGTAGGCTGAGGTGGAGTTGAAGACCACCGTGTGGGTTGCCCAACCAATTGGGAATGAAGGGAGCCAAATTTTTCAGCAGCATGAGTGGTATTTTGGGGAGAATTTGCTCTGTTCTCGAGACCCCCAATTTCAAAGTTACATGAAGACCAAACATTTTCATCACTCACTTCTTCATTCTTAGTCTAAGAATTATATTCAATAGATGTAGATGTCATAGGAGCTCCCACTGAATGAGAGACCGGAGGCAGAGCACTAGTAGTCAAATTCTGAAATAGAGACATGGGGATATAATCTGTCTCTGATTTATTTGCATCTTGTAGTGTGGGAAAGGAAGTTTCATGAAAAACTACATCTCTGTTGTGAACAATCCTTTTGTGAACTGAATCCCACAATCTGAAACCAAACTACTCTTCTACATACCCCACAAAGATACATTTCAGCGACTTTGGATCCAATTTCATTCGCTTTTCCTTGGGTATATGCGAGAAGGCTTCACATCCAAACACATGAAGATGCGAATATGAAATCCTCTTCCCTTGCCATTCCTCTTCCGGAATACCAAAATCCAATTTACATGATGGACTTTGGTTGATTAAATATATTGTTGTGTTACACGCTTCTGCCCAAAATTCTTTGCCTAAACCTGCATTAGACAACATACATCGTGCCTTTTCAAGAATTGTTCTATTCATCCTCTCGGCTGCACCGTTTTCTTGAGGAGTGAAAGGAACAACCTTGATTCTTCTAATCCCATTAACAGCACAAAAATCATCAAATTCATGTGAACAAAATTCCCCACCATTATCGATTTGTAAGCATTTAATCCTATGCGCAATCTGATTTTCAACTAAAGCCTTGAAAATTTTAAATTTTGAAAATACTTCAGATTTCTTAGAAAGCATATAAATCCATACTTTTCTTGTACAATCATCAAGAAATGTTACAAAATAGTTAGCTCCTCCAATGGAGGTTACCTCAATAGGTCCAAAAACATCTGAGTATACAAGCTCCAGCGATGTTGTCTTTGTGTCACGCCCACCTTTCAAAAAACTGACTCTCTTTTGTTTGCCATAGAGGCAATGTTCACAAAAGGCTAAGTCAACAAGCTTGAGGCCTGGTAGCTGATTTCTTGTATGCATAACATGGAGATCTTTCTTGCTAATGTGCCCAAGTCTTTGATGCCAAAGATCCGCTTTGTTGTCCTCAATCACCATTGCAGCTCCCACTTCACCATGAGTCTTAAATATGTATAGACTTTCCACTTTATTACCATTTGCAATCAGAATGGTACCATGTGTTACTTTCCATGTATCCGGGAGAAAATTAACATTAAGACCTTGACCAAAGAGCTGTCCAACGGATGTCAAATTCTGCTTCAATTTTGGGACATGGTGAACATCTTTGAGTAGCCATGTTTTACCACCTTCTAATGGCAGCAATACATCCCCTTTGCCTGTAATTTCACAAGCTTTGTTATCTCCTAAAAAAAATTGCCAAAATGACCTTCATGGTAGTTAATGAACACTTCAAGACATGAGGTAGCATGATAGGAGGCACCGGAATCAAGAACCCATGAATCCGGAGTAGTGTCAGTTGTTGAAAGGATTAAAACACTATCATCTTTATCATAAATTGTATTTTCTTCACTAGCCCGCACTCCCTCTTGTGCTCTTTTGAAATTTCTGCAATCCTTTTTCACATGACCAGCTTTGCCACAAAACCAACATTCACCATTTCTGTTTCTAAACTTCGATATCTTTGCTGATTTTGAACGTCTATAGTAATTATTTCTGCCTCTATTATGACTTCTACCTCTATTATCGGTGCTGACTACCGTTAAAGCTTCACCGGATGAAGGTTCATCATTCTTTCTTCTCAAATCCTCACTGAGAAGAGTAGCTGCTACATCATTAAAAACTAACTTATTTTTACCGGATATAGATGTGCTAACTGTTGTTACAACACCATCCCAGGTGCTTGGTAAAGAACATAATAATAAAACAACCTTGCTTTCATCATCTTGTGTCATGCCCACCAAAGTCGCTTGACTAATTAATGTATTGAATTCATTGATGTGGTTTTCCATAGGACAACCTTCCTTCATTTTTCAGTTTGTATAAGCGCTTCATAATAAAAAATTTATTTGCAGTCGATGCCATTTCATACATGGCTGAGAGTCTATCCCATACATCTTTTGTTGTTACATCACCCGTGACATTGAAGAGAACATTATTGGACAGCGAGAGAAAAATTGTCGCTCTTGCCTTCTTGTCTGATTTTTCCCAATCTTCATCAGCCATCCTAGCTAGTTTATTTTCTTTCCCTTCAAGCGCGAGTGAAAGGTCTTTCTTTACCAGCAAAGACTCCATCTGCACTTTCCATAACCTGAAGCTCTGATCGAAGAACTTCTCTATCTTCGATTCTTCCATGATTCTAGAAATTCAAACACCAAAATCTAAACAGCAATCTAACCTCGCTCTGATACCAATTGTTAGGATGAAAAATCGAATTGAAAACAATAGATAAATAGAATTAACAATACACAACAATAAACAATGAGACACACAGATTTATCGTGGTTCGGAAATTGCCTACATCCACACTTGAAGCAGAGGAATCAATCTATTAATCACCAATCTGGTTTACATATACACAGCTGCAATCAGCTCCAACAATTAACCTTTTGAAATGAATTACAATCATCTCTTAAAGAGCTTGCAAAGAGAATATGAATAGCCAAGAGTTTTGGCAGCAAACAAGGAAGGAGTCCATTGGACTTCAACTTTCAGCAGTGCCACCTCAATGTCTACGAGTGATAATAAATAGTTTTATATGTCCTTGTTCGTTTGGAGTGGCACCTCAAAATTATAATAATAAATGAACACATGAGCAAAAGAGAACATCAGATTTATATGCAAACTTGGAAGAGAAAACCTACGGTGAGATTAATTTTTTTTGATATATTATTCAAATCTAGCTTCACAAAAACAATATTAAATTTATAATAATTTTGTAGGCACCAACCCATAGGAATTACAATCTAAAAAGTGACAACCTCCTTATAATTTATGATCTGCAGGCACCAATGCATTGGAGAAACCAATCACCGAAAAGAATTTGTAGGCACTAACCTATAGGAGACACTAATTTCTTTGGACTAAGCTTCAACCCAACCATTAAGAACCAACTCAAATCATGAGGCACCAACCTCACTTTATAAAAAAGAGTGAAAATTGATGAATTTGTCATATAGATCTCAATAAATTTAATCTACAATTATCCATCTCAATCTAATGTGGTTAGCAAATACTCTGCAAAATCATCTTTCTCTCAAGACTTTTGTGTACAAGAATGAAACAATATGCTCATTTAAACATAGAAACACACATACCATCATAATGTGGACTTCATATTACATTTTGCCCAACACATGCCCACTCACCACCTTGCATGAATGATTGATAATATATATCAATCTCATCATGTTATATGCATTTCTATGTCATCTTGGGAATATTAGCACCACCACAACTCTCCATGTCAAGCACAGGTCAATCCTTAATCCAAAATAATATGTAACATGTAGTCAACTCAACCTCAAATCAATTGTAGAAACACAAGAGTAAAGAATCGATATGTTCTTAATACCATAAACTCAATTGGCCCAAAATACCTTGACATGCTTCCTCTAGCTAGTTCACATTTCCTTTGGCTAATGCACAAACGTCTTTCATTGTTACCCAATGAATAGAGTCTTCATTTTGGTGGTTCTAGAGAACTCTTCAATAACTTCATTCTTTTGAAACTTAAAATGAACATACATCCTAACTAGCTCAACGTATATACTAAACCACAAGACAAAAAAATAGATATTAATAGAATGTAGTACCCAAAACAATGATAGTGCAACATGTTGTATGCATTGCATTTGAGTAGCAAATCTCAAAATTCTAGTTCAAAACCTTCCATGCTTCAACAATATTGGTAGAAACTTAGGAAATACTAAATCTGTAGCACAATTATTCACACTTGTAGGAATAATTAATCAAATATATTCACAACGTACCTTTAATAGACCTTTTGTAGCATTAGTGCATATCTATTTTTGTAGATCATTTACAACAAAGATGCCAACGTTTCCAACTCTTGACCACACTGATAACATCTACAATTGTGACCTTATAGGTTGACATAAATGATAGTAATACATGATTAAGATGGTTTCAACAAAGTCATGGATGTTTTTGACATCAATGTTGACATCTTATTGCTTTAACTTTCTTCCTTGACATCAATGACAAGATTTAAACTTATCACTCCTATTTAAACTCATGACAACTATGATATCGACCTTCCATAGTATTAGTCTACACTCCTTTAACAATAGTTTTAAACTCATCATCTAACTTATTCAGCCAAAAGACTATATTCCATATTTCTATTTACTTTGAAAAATCAAAAATTAAATAGAATATGTTTTTTTGTTTATAATTAGTTAATTCATTAAGTTCAAAATAAATAACATTTATATGAATTCAATCATCTATCCATAGAATTGGCCTACACATGAAATCAACCTCTTACATGTTTTGTTCCCAACAATTTATTGATATTACCTTTTAATATTTATATAAAATGAAGAATTAGATATGTTTATAAACACTTTTGAGGACTATACTTAAGCAAGAGAGTTATTATTCTTAATTGGACCCTTATTTTTTAATTAATAATAACTGATAAAAAATTAGAAGACCAAATATACAAAAAAACAGCCACACAAAATTAATGCTAATTTTTTTTTTTATATAAATATATTTTAATCTCTGTTTTTATTTAATTCTTTAAATAGTTTCGTCTTACCTTTTACATTTATTTTTAATTATTTATTTTAAAAATTTATTTTAAATAAATAAAAAATAAAAACAGTTTCCACAACATAAGAGGATAAGTAAAATCAAACAACTAGATATTGAGGCCTAGGAAAAATTAAGTAGATATTAATGTTACTAAAAGGTAGATGTCTAAACTTTGCCAAAAATTCATTCATTTATTTATTATTGAATTTTTTTTATAATTATTTGATATTTATATTATTCAATATTTATGTTTCATTAAAAAGATAAGAGATTTTGATATGACATTTTGGTCACATGTTGAGGGTTTTGAAAATTGAGATAGTGATTGTCAAAAGATGCCCACTTAAAATGTAAGGTCTATTTTTAAAGAGGTTATGATAGATTCTATGAGAATGATAAATTTTAAAATAGGGAAGATATGTGAATATTTTGGATGGACTATTTATTACAAATTATGACAAGATGGGAGTTGCATACTATTCATGAAAGTTGACATGGGTGATGGGTGTGAAAATTTGTGCCTCCACTTTAGAGTCATTTTAAAATTTATATGACCAATTTTTACACTCAATTTTGACCTAACACTTGATTAGTTATACCATTTGTGATATACTGCATTGATAAATATTGAAGCTATGTGATAAACCTTGAAAAAAAATTAAGTTTATTTATTTATTATTGAACATTTTCATAATTATTTGATATTTATATTATTCAATATTTATGCCCCACTTAAAAAGATATGAGATTTTGGTATGATACTTTGGTCATATATCTAGGGATTTGAAAATTGAGATAGAAGTTGTCAAAAGATGCCCACTTCAAATGGAATGTCTATTTTTAAAGAGGTTGTAGGAGATTTTATGATAATGATAAATGTTAAAATAAGGAAGATATGAGAATATTTTGGATTGACTATTTATGATAAATTATGACAAGGTGGGAGTTGCATACTATTCATGAAACGTGGCACAAGTGATGAGTGTGAAAAATTGTGCTTCCACTTTAGAGTCATTTTAAAATTTATCTGATCAATTTTCACACTTAATTTTTACCTAACAATTGATTTTCTATACCATTTGTGATATATTGTATTGTATTTACATATATATTGAAGCTATGTGATAAACCTTGCAAAAAATTTAAGTTCATTTATTTATTATTAAACACTTTTCATAATTATTTGATATTTATATTATTCAATATTGATGCTCCACTTAAAAAAGATAAGAGATTTTGATATGACATTTGGACCACATGTCTAGGGACTTGAAAATTGAGATAGTAGTTGTCAATAGATGCCCACTTAAAATGGAAGGTCTATTTTTAAAGAGGTTATGCGAGATTCTATGATAATGATAAATGTTAAAATAGGGAAGGTATGAGAATATTTTGAATGGAGTATTTATTATAAATTATGACAAGGTGAGAGTTGCATACTATTCATGAAAGTTGACACGAGCGATGGGTGTGAAAATTTGTACCTGCACTTCAAAATCAATTTTAAATTTATATGATTAATTCTCGCACTTAATTTTGACCTAACACTTGGTTTTCTATACCATTTGTGATATATTGTATTGTATTTACAAAGATATTGAAGATATGTGATAAACCTTGAAAAAAATTTAAGTTATTTTATTATTGAACATTTTTCATAATTCTTTGATATTTATATTATTCAATATTTATGCTCCACTTAAAAAGATATGATATTTTGATATGACACTTTGGCCACGTGTCTAGGGACTTGAAAATTGAGATAGTAGTTGTCAAAAGATGCCCACTTAAAATGGAAGGCCTATTTTTAAAGAGTTTACGAGAGATTCTATGATAATGACAAATGTTAAAATAGGGAAGGTATGAGAATATTTTGGATGGACTATCTATCATAAATTATGACAAGGTGGGAGTTGCATACTATTCATGAAAGTTGACATGAGCGATAGGTGTGAAGATTTGTGCCTCCCCTTTAGAGTCATTTTAAAATTTATAAGATAAATTCTCACACTTAATTTTGACCTAACACTTGGTTTGCTATACCATTTGTGATATATTAGGTATATATTGAAGCTATGTGATAAACCTTGCAAAAATTTTAAGGTAATTTAATTATTGAACATTTTTTCATATTTATTTGATATTTATATTATTCAATATTTATGCTCCACTTAAAAATTAAAAAGATATGAGATTTTGATATGACACTTTGGCCACATGTCTAGGGACTTGAAAATTGAGATAGTAGTTGTCAAAAGATGCCCACTTAAAATGGAAGGTCTATTTTTAAAGAGGTTATGAGAGATTTTATGATAATGAAAAATGGTAAAATAGGGAAGGTATGAAATATTTTGGATGGACTATTTATCATAAATTATGACAAGGTAGGAGTTGCATACAATTCATAAAAATTGACACGAATGATGGGTGTGAAAATTTGTGCCTCCACTTTAGAGTCATTTTTAAATTTATATCATTGATCTAATTTTAACCTACCACTTGATTTGTGATATTATATTGTATTTGCTTTTATATATTGAAGCTATGTGATAGTAGTTTATTATATTAAGTTTGCAGGTTTGGTTTCATCTGTGAAGTGTTTAGAAATAAGATTGTGTAAGGAAGCTTTGCGGCGCCACATCTGTTTTTCAGGTTTGCATTCTCATTTCTCGGCATAATCTTCCTCTTGATGTTCAACAGTTTCCGGTGAAATCGCTGAAAGGCTTTCTCAACTCGAGGACCATCAACCCGATCTGAGCTGAAACCCTAGCCTAAGAAAATCTTGTCTATAGAATACCTGGACAAAATTTCTAATACAGCCATGGTAATGGTGGTTCTCACAGGGTCTGTAAGATTTTGAGAAAATATATATGCTTCTATGTTTGTTGAGAAATTCGTGATATTGAAGCAATCCTTTTTCAGGATACAAGCTTTTGGGTAGTACTTAGAGAGTTGCGGTAGTTGGCGAAAGCTTATGTACGATCCAATGATTCTAGGTATCAGCAGATAGTTCATATTAAATATCACTGTATTATAGCAATGACAAAACTGTAGAGAGTGATGAAGAAGTTCAAGCATGGTGGAAAGAGATGATAGAGGTTGGCCATGGAGACAGAATCATGACAAGGAAGGATGGTACAAGGTGAACACACTGATCAGTGATCTCAAGGAGGGCACAACATCATCTGGGCTGCCCCTGCCCACCATCATGCTGTGAATTTCGGGCAGTATGGTTATGTAATATGGTTATGCCCAATCATCCAAGTGCTACCCGATAGCTTGTCTCCCCAAAAGGATCAACTCAATATTTTCTCAAAACTCTTGTAGACCCTTTGACAACCACCACTACCATAGCTTTATCAAAAATTTTATGTAAGCATTCTACAGACGAGATTTACTTAGGCCAGGGTTCCACCTCAGATTGAGTTGATGTTCCTCGAGTTAAGGAAGCCTTTCAGCAATTTCACCAGAAGCTGTTGGACATCGAGAGAATGATTATGGCGTGAAATCAGAACCTAAACTTGAAAAACTGATGTGGCGCTGCAAAGCTTCCTTACACAAAGAGTTCAGATGAAACCAAAACCGGTAAAGGAATTCCTGTAAGCATTTACATATGAGCGAGGATAAATAGTTGTATACATGTCCTTGGTATTTTACAGTGCCACCTCAACGTCTATATGTTTGTTAGTGTGCTCTTCTTGTGTACCATGTAGTCCCCATAGGAATTTCCACAGTATTTGTGTGTTATGAAGCATCTTAATATTTAAGTAATCATATGAATTTTTGAACATCTACTTGTTTGTTAGTGTATTTTTGTTGAGTACTATGTAGTATTTATACAGTATTTGTGTATTATGAAGTATCTATCTTAATATTTAAGCAATCATATGAATTTTTCAAAATCTATTTGTTAAATAGAATATGAACTATTTTTTTCATATTGGAAGGGTGGTTGAAAATAACTAGACCATGTCCCACATAACATGAATTGAATAGATAAATCCTTCACAAGTTTATTTCTTAGAGCAGCCTAATTTTTAATGTCAAAATTCTACTTATAACTGTTCGACAAAAAAAAAAATTCTATATTATCTTTTTTTTTCACAATTTTAATTTTTTACGGGCACTTATAACTGCTTAAATTTAAGTAGAAAACACACTTAAGCCTAGAAAATATCACACTCTTCCAAATGTTTAACGCTAAAAGTGTTATCTTAGTGTGTGTGATTTAAGCCATTCCGTAAATCTCTTCTATAGAATGCTTAGATTAAATTTCCAATACAGCCATGGCAGTGCTGGTTGTCACAGGGGTTGTAAGAGTCGTGAGAAAATATGCTTCTGGGTTATTGAGAAATTTGGAATATCTATTATCGACTTGATCCTTTGTGGGGAACAAGCTTTCTGACAGTAATTGGACGATTGGGAATGAATCCAGCTTACACATACTGCCCAAAATTCACAGCAGCATGGTTAGCAGAGGCAACCCAGATAATGGTGGTAATGCCCTCTTTCAGCGCAACCAATAATATATAGCCATCACAAAAATTGGCTTGACCTCCAAATATACGCCCTGAATTTAATTTAATTTGCTTCTAAGTATTGGAACATCATGTACCTAGTAAGATGATCAGCTGGTAGACCTTGCTCATTGAAAAATTCCTCAATGATACAGCCTGCATCTATCAAGCTTTGGCAAGCTTCACGACTAATGTCCATGGTGTTGCCAAAGTTAGGGACAAGTAACTAACTTGTAAGGGGGGTTCTCTGTGTCAAATCCCTCTTTCCTGTGTATGACAGAGTAGAAACAATGCTTTACAAAATCCCAAGACCTTAATAGTTAACACTGAAGCTTTTTGCTCTTTAAAGACAATTGAGCGCAGTTGCAATTGCTGGAAAACAACTAGTAGTCAGGTAATAGCTGCAGGAACTGCCTCCTGCTGGAATCGCATCGTTTGGAACTGTATGCGAGGGAAGGTTGTGCTGGAAATAAATTACGTTCAAATAAACAATAGGTTGATCAAAAGAGCTCAGTAGTTCAATTATTAGAGCGGTCTTAAATTCAAAACCCCAAATAACTGCAGTGTAGCTTTAAGTTAGGGGTGATCAAAATAAAGTATACCAAAAGGTCTTAGGTTCAAACCCCAAACAACTGCAGTGTGGCTTAAGTGAGGGGCATTGGAAATAAATTACACCTGGATTGATGATAGACTGATTGATAGACTGATTGAAGATGTAGGATTGAAGGAAGAGCAGAATGAGAATAAAACAAATATATTATATTAAACATCATAATGAAATATTATATCTACTGAGCTTCAGCTCAATATTCCAATAACAACATTACATTCACATTTATAATTTCTTATAATTCCTTACAGCTTTGCTGAGTTGGACTCATGAAAGAGTAAATATCAAAATAGAGGAAACAAACATAAAATATTATTTATCAAACTACTCACGATTCATAAGAGACCAGGTTGAATGAAATCCATTTGAACCCAAGAAAAATCAACTTTTAAAGTCTTTAATGCTCCAAACACAACAGCAGCAACTGGATGTTCTTAAATTTGAGTCTTAACAGATTTATATGAATTGAAACTTAACATGTGAACAAACATATCATCTAATAATAGACAAACTGCACGAATCAATGA
Source organism: Cryptomeria japonica (assembly GCF_030272615.1). Taxonomy (NCBI): domain Eukaryota; kingdom Viridiplantae; phylum Streptophyta; class Pinopsida; order Cupressales; family Cupressaceae; genus Cryptomeria; species Cryptomeria japonica. Next base: position 771,692,944 of record NC_081408.1, read on the forward strand.
ATTTGATTTCAAAACTACACAATTAAATTCGATAGCAATATCATAATTTTGTCTAATAATTTATCTAATCTTAAAAAAAACAAAAAAAAAACAAGACATTTCATATTGCTTCTTATCTTATAAATAAAATAAAAACAGTCATATTGTTTTCCCTCTCAAATATATACTTAATGCTTACTTGCAAACGTTGACTCATCATGGGATCGACTCCTGAGAGCGTCCTCAACCCCAGTATTACATATATATATGCTTTGAACTTTGAACTGAACTTGTAATGAAGTTACCTGTACTGCTATGCTTTCCTATAAGTATGAATTTGAGCTTGCTTAATGCTTGTTATGTTAGGTTTTGGAAACCTTAGGATCGCTTGGTCCTCTGTATCCAAAATTCCTTTTACCATCTGAAAGGGAACGACTTCTCTGGCTAAACTAACTGTGATATCAGTTGGCCATGAAAGTCCCTTTCTATAGAACCGCTTAACCTCCTTCAAATCGCTAAACTGTGTTTTAAGCGACAAGATCGGTAATAAACTTTTTGGAGAAAGATTTGAAGAATGGGCTCTAAAGTCAGAGAGACTGCCATGAGGGAATTTCTAATCTGGCGGAATAGAGAAGCCTGGCGATAAGGATTCTGGCAAGATGCTTGGAAAAGCAGTACGCCAATACCAACAAGTCTTATACCGCTGAAGATGACCGCCTATTTCATTTCAAGATGTCCTCTTTTTTTCATTTATTTCTCGCATTCAATTCATCTTTTGCATTTGTAAGTTTAAAAGACTCAATAGTACGCAAGCAAGAGAGAAGAACAAGACGTCATTGGCAAATGAGCTTGGTTTTCTTCCAACTGTTGAGATTCTATTTTTTTAGTGATTCAATTGTGGTGTTTCTTTACAGAGGATTAAAATTCTCAGCTTCAATCCCGGAAAATAGGTTCTCCTAAACAAACATACTCCAATAGGGATTACTTTTTAGGTAAAGTTTATCTAAGATAAGTACATTTGAAATTATGTATGTATGGTCAATGGGCTTTTGGTCTACTGGTGAAGTTGAATAACTCTAAATGAGCCCATCAGGGATCAAGTCTTGCTGAGTGCAAGGCTTCAACATCAATGCTTTTCAATTTTGGAGGACCTACAACTGATCTAAGACATCTATAATTTTGAAGGCCCTCAAACTAAATTTAAAATTTCAATTGTACCACCTTCAAGATCATAGCTTCATTTTTAGAATAGAGACTACATAACCATTTTCTAAATTCATTAAAAAAATTTGGATGTCCTAATGAAGCTATGCTTGCTTGCTATGTAGTTAAAAATCTCCTCCAAAATGTTAGACAAAAGATTATTATATATAACGATTCTTATTCTCTAAACTAGTTTACTATGTAAAGTCAACTTTCTTATCCAAATTTCTTCAATCTTCTTCATTGTGTAATTATATATCATTTTCAATAAGCCTTTCACTCATCTCTTCTTCAATGGTGTTGAATTGTTACAAGCTATATTAATGGGGTTGGCCAAAGTTCTTTTATCTAGGGAAAAGAGCATGTAGTTAATATGACCCTTATGATTAAATGGTAAGAACCAAATCTCAACATAGGAAAGACACACCATTACACTCTACTTAAGTGTAGTGAAGTATTTATTACCTCGAATATGGCAGACATATATTGCCAAATCATTGGCTTATATTTTTTCAATATAACAATAATTTTTTGGTGGGGTAATAAATTCTATATGTATGGTCAAGACGTTGGTGAGTGCTCGATGGGTTTCAACTTTACTATTGGTCCAACATGCTTGCCTTCTATTGCATGTGATAGGTTTGAATTCTTCTTTTCTTTTTAAGCATCCTTTTATTGTTTAATTTCTTTTGCATGAGAGTTCTAGCAAGTTATGACTAGTTCTAGCAGGGATCTAGGTAGACCTTTGCCCCTTTTTTAAGGATGTTGTTTGATGATGATTCATATTCTGGACATATTATTATAATACATTTTCTTATGCTAGATATGTATGATGCCAAAGCTAATCATAGATCAGCGTCTCACTTCCATTTGATTGGTTGTAAATGCAAAAAAGAGAAGAATGGCCCAATGGGGTCACTAACTTAGAAATAATTTTAGAGAATTTACTCTATCTTTCAAAGCATGCATTGATTTGTAAGTTTATGGGTTTTAAAGATACTTTGCCCTTCTTATAAAATGTTAGTGGGAATAAGGTATTGGACCTTGTGAAGGTCTTGTACTGAGTATTTTTGGTAGTTTCTAGTGGGGGCCTTATTAACTAACTTAATTTTACTTAGGTCCTAGATATACTTTTAGAAGATTGTTTAGTCATCATAGGATCTTATCTTTACTCATGACAACTATGTTTAGCTAACTAGGTCAACACTTTTGTCAGCTCATTGCATAGGATTATGACACATGTCACAATCTTGGGTAATCCTACCTCTCACCTTGCATTTATACGGAAGACCCCTCATGCACATTATTATATTCAACAACTATTCAATCTTGCATTGTCGAAGCAGGCTATTTTATCATTATTTCTTGTAGAAGTTATGTTTATCCTTGCAAGGTTCCTAAGGGCATTGGGGAGTATCTTATCTACTCGAACATTATATGAAAGCTCTAGATTTGAAGACTTCTTCCCAAATTTGAGGGATACATTTTTTTAAAAGAGTTTGTTGAGTGCAAATTGATGTTTCATTAACCTCACATTTGAATCCTAGACATTGAAGAAAGTCAGGTTTTCCTTTCATTTCATCAATTTGTTGTGTTTTTTCAAATCTACAAGGGTTTGAAGAGGTGCAAAGATTGACTAATCTAGGAGGTCACTAATTTTTACATCAGTTTGGGCCCAAATCGACATCAGTATTACATTTAGGATGACATTTTAACAAAATTTGACTCTATATTCATCTATTTTTGATAAATCTATTTTCAAGGCAAAACATTTTTTTATGGATAGGCTCTACAACACCTTGAGCACAAGTCCAATCATCATTATTTTAGCAAAATAATAATAATAATTTTGCTACACTCCTATTTTTAATAAGTCAAAAAAAATTATTGTATGATTGAAATGCTTTTATTTTATATCAAAAATATTTTATAATTTTGTTTTACAACTAAAATTGTACTATAAGGGCTTACCATACTTGGTTGACCGACATTGAATTTGTACTGTTTGGGGTGGTTGGCCCACTTGCAGACTAGGTCGATGGTTTAAATATGTTTGGGAAGAACATTAAATTTTGGTAGGACTTTTTATTTATGGTTGTGTTTTGTATTATTGGTAGCACTAGATCCAACACATTGGTGCTTAGCACCTAACTTTTTTGAGCCCACATTTCTAGTGCATAAGAGTCTTCACACCACACCATTCACCTGCTCGGGTTCTCAATCATTCCCTTATCACTTTGTCATTCCACCAAATGCTTATATGCCCTGATGCACCCCCCTACAAAAGACACTAATATTGGTTTAGCTCTAGAGCACCCTCTAGTCATAGTGGTGACCAAGGGCCAACAAATTTGTAGTGCCCTATACTTGATTTGACCCCCTAGGTGCCATAAAAGAGTTTCACTTTCTTTTTCTTGTAACTTGGGCAAACGAAAACAAAAAATTGTAAATTGTATATTGTTGGAAAGTTGGTTCTGCCAATTTTCTAGTGGTGCAAGTCACTTTTAGAAAAAAAATTATTCAGCATAAATTTTTCTATTTGAAGTCAAATATTCATTTTTGGCTTTGGATCTCATAAATTTTTGCCACAATCTCCAATTTTCACAATTCTTGTGGAATTGGAAAGGTATTGAAGAGCACCTTAAATCTAGCCATGCACTTTTTCTAGAAATTTTCCAAGTTATATGTTCAATTTAATTTTTCTATTGAGATCACACATTTTTTTTTTGTTTGTGATTCATTAAGTACTACAAATGATTCCTTGAAATGTAGGCATCTGATTGTCTTCTTGATTGGGATTTCTATATGATATACACTATCTCATTGTTTATGGAGTCTCACATTTCAAATTCAGAAGAGAAATTTGAGGGTTTATCTCCCATCTTTGATGACAATCATGACACAAGTGTTGTCACTTTATATTTGTATTAAGAGCTTATTCAAAATTAGTTTCCATTTTCCTTGATTGCCGCCTTCTATTGTGATTAGGAATGTACTAATTAGTTTGTGACATCTTCATTATTCAAGGAATCGACAACACATGAGAAAAATTTAGAAACATCTTCATATATTTGGATTCCACTTCCCAACAATTCCTATCTAGAATGGGAATAATTATTGTATTTGTACTTGGGTTATCTTCTTCTCAAAGGGAGAAATGTTGTTTGTAGGCATTGGACTATGTTTTGGCTTTAAGTAGTCATGAGTTTTGTAGGACATTTTACATTGTGGGAGCCATGTATTCTATCTGTTCCCTTCCTATGGGGGATCATTGATTGTAATTTTATTATGGATGTAGTCCATGGTGGGTACCATTGAGTCCTTCATATTTCATCATTTCTTATTTGTATCTTTTCTCTCTTTTAAAGAGGATTTTTGTCCCTTTAGGTTTGCTCCTTTTCTTCTTTTGTGAGAGATTTCCATTGTACATGGGTACCTAACATGGCCTACTAGCTAGGACCCATCCTTGAATCTTTGCATAATATTTGATGCAGGAGCATCCCCTGTTCATAGCAATCTTGCATCAACCAAAAATATTTCCTTTTTGTTTTGCTTTATGTTTGCAGTTTTAGCATTTCTTTCTGTGTGTCCCGGATTTGGCTCACCGAAACCTGTGGAGTTGGATTTTTCTTGAAGACTTGATCATCTTCCTTATTCCCAAACTATGGAGTATTTGGATCATTTTTTGGAAATTTATCGCTACCGGTTTCCGAGACAGTTTTTGTTATCGATTTCCTGGACCTATCTGCATTGGTGATCTACTGGATCCTTTACCTAGCCTGTGGAGCCCTGAGCATTGACAATGATGTTCCTTGGCATGTGGCCGACCTTTCCCCATGATCTACAATTCATCCTTTAGATTTTCTAGAGGAATTTCTTTGGTGGAGGCTGGCCTTATTGGTTTTATATGTTGGATCATATAAATAATTATAATAGAGCATTAGAATGTAATTGAATGAGTTAGACTGAGAATAAAAGATAGATCTTAATATTTGAGGTCCCAGTTGTGACCTGTTCTATATTTTGAGCATGTTTTAGCAGGCCTGTGAGTTGGTTTCTATAACCCATTCGTTACCAGTTTGTCGTAATTAGTTTTCATGGTGTAATTCAAGTTTTTTCTAAATTTGGTCCATCATTTCCTCATGTTTCAATTGTGTTTACTCTTGTTTACCGATTTGGACTGATCTCTTTGAGGTCCCTCCTAGCTGGTGACTGCTTCAATATTCTACTCCCTAAGTTGCACTTAAGGAGGGCTATTGGTGTGTGTGAGGTGTTGGACTTATAAAGGTATTGTAGGTAGTGTTTTCACTACTTCCTAGAGAGGAACCCATTCACATCAATTAAGTTTTCTTAGGCCCTATGTGTCCTTCTAGAAGATTGTTTACTTTTTACATGATCTTATCATATCTCATGAAAAATACTTTTAGTTACTGAGGTCAATGCTTTATTTTTATTCTTGTATATGATTATGAAACATGTCACAATATTGTCTAATCCCACCTCTCACCCTCCCTTTATAAGCAAGGTATCTTATGTACAATTGTATGCTCATCAAATTACATTAAACGATTATTCAATCTTGGATTGTTGAAGTAAGATATTCTTTCCATGCTCTCTTATGGAAGTTATTTTGGTCTTGAAAGGTTCATGGGGGTGTTGATGAGCCACCTATTTACTTAAACAAAAAATTGGATTCATACACATTAGCTTCTGGAGGGAGGTATGAAGGTTATATTGGAAGCTAATGATTTTTTATTTGTTGTCTTCACAAGAATGGTATATAGAGATAAGGTGTCTAGAGGACCATATCATATGTTTTTATTAAAGAACCAATGGGTTTTGAGGGGACCTTAAACCCCATACAACAAGTTTTGAAGGGACCTAAAACCCTCATATTTTTCACAGATCTAGAACCCAAAGAAGAAATTTGCAATAGTATATAGCGTAGACAACCAACAACACATCATCATCCTAGCATCAATTTAGAATAATTGAAGAACTAGTTTAACAAAAATAGGGCAAATCAATTCTCCTAAAAACTTTGATAACCATGACTAAGGGGTTTTCTAGGACAACTTAACCTTAAAAATGGGTTTTAACAAGGCTCCCAAAACCTTAAGCTTGAGGATGAACAACACTGAGAGTATCAAACCCTCCCAACTCTCTACCTCAATAGGAGATAAAGAAAAGAAATCAATAGTAATACTAGTCTCAGTATCCAACCAACCAAAAGTCAGCACAACTTCAGCTCCCCAACAACATTTCCCAACATCAACCACAACATCCACCTCCACCTCAATAGTATATTTGTCATCTCCAACACCATACATATTCACCTATAAAGAAGATAGGGCCGCCTCTATAGGAAGAACCAAAGAAAACCAAAGATACTAAGGCAAAATCCAAGAAATAAGGGGGAAGCCAAAAAAGGGTCATAGACGATAGAAGCTTTCATAATTGCCCATAGAGAAGGTTCTTAAAACAACACCAAAGGGACCAAATCCCTCAACCAACCCCACAAAAAAATAAAAAAGCAGAAAAGGGTGAAGAAATGAAATAAGCAATAATGAAATAAACCCTCCAGGAATAAAATAATTGCTTTGGGTATTAGAACAATATCTTTAGCTTCCCAAAAAATACCTCAAAAGTGGCCTCTAAGATGGAAATAAGAGTACCATTAAAACAAAGAGGATCAACAATCATAGGTCCACAAGACACATATTCTCTAGCCAAACCTATCTCCCCCACAAAGAGAAATAGGACCACCTCCATAGGAAGACTAGATGAAGAGACCTTAGCAAGCACCGAGAGGCTACCCCAAAAGATAAAATTACTAATATCCATGAAATCCTCCAGGATAGTGCTCCACAAAGGGAAACCAAACCCACAACCAATATAATATAAGTGGCTCTTAGTGTGAGATGGGTAGAAAACCAAACCCTAAGTAAACCCCACAGTAGGTTCTCAAACATAAATAGAAATAATAAAGCTAGAGCCACAAAAAATTCCCAAATGAGGAAAAAATAGATAGCAAAACACAAGTATCTCAAAGTAGGAAGAAGACCAAACCCTAGGGAACTGAGGAGATCCCAAACCCACTCAAGGCCCAATCCTTTCCTCCATATGCATGCTCCAAAAAAATAAAACCCTTGAAATAATTCATAGAGAAACCAAATAGGCTTCCGCCTCAGTCAAAACAACAACCAACCAGGCAAAAAGAGAGCAGAGCTGGGTCAAAACACCCCCAAATGCTAGATCTCCACCCACCATAGCGGAAATAGCATCAAACACAGCCATCTCCCCATCCCCATCTTTTTCTTCGTTAGCTCTAGGATCTCCATAACCACTTCCTCCACCATGCTTTGAAAACCCCATAAAAATCAATGAGAACCCACCACCAAACAAGGGACCAAAGGAAGCTTTAGCATTAAAAAAATCCCACGAAATACCTACAACAAAAGAGAAGATGCAAGCTACACCCGCCTTAGGCAAAAAATCCATCATCTACCTCATCCTCTTCCCCTGCATCTTCTTCTCTAGCAGAAAACCTAACCCCTATCCCGCTCCCACTTGACATTTCAAAAGCTTCAATCCTGTAAGTTAGATCCTATCATTTGTTAAGAATCGGGTGGATTTTAATATATTAAAATTTTGCACAGTGGATTTGATCCTTTGGAGGAGCTTCCATCTCAAATCTCTATTTCTAGATTCTTCTTTTTGACTTCCTATGAAATTTTGGAGATATCTTGTAACACTTAATTGATATATTTTATGGAAAGCCTCTTATTCCTTTTCATATAACACTTGAGAGAATGGTTACTTATTTTCCCATATTTATGTTGGGATTGATCTCAATAATCATTTACCTGATTCATTACAAATTTGATTGTGAAATATAAATTGGATCCATCAATGGATTTTGAAGTTCTTCCTTTTTGTTGCCATCTTTGTCATGATTATGGGATTCTTTAAAGGAATTGCCCAAAATAGGTTTTTGATACTTTTTTTCTCAATGAGGTGTATCTGAGGTACAAGATTGTGCAAATGATAAAGGGAAAGGCCTTGGTATTTCTAACAAGTCTAACCTCAATGGGTTTATTCATGTATGAACTCATAATAGGGTAAGTGCACAAAGATGGTGGTCAAAAAGGGGGGTATAAGTGGACACTTTTTTTCTAAAATTAGGTGAACCTAAACTTACAGGCAAAATTTGAAAGTCATCCACTCAAGATACGAAGATAATCAAAGAACAAATATTGTATTACTCTGAATCTAGTTTCCAAACTACTAAACTTTTTCAAAATTGGATAAGATTAAGGGGGTCAAATCCTTCGCGCACGAAAACCTGACCCTTTTTTTTTTTTTTTTCTGAAAAACATAACATAGTGTCTAACGTGCGCATCAAAAAAGTCATAGTTAGATTTACTATTTTGACAAATCCTTTGGTAGAAAGATAGTTAAGAGTGAGCACTAGAAGATGTGTATTTTTTTGTAATTTTTTGTTGAGTATTTTTTTTTAATGATTTTTCCAATCGAGCACATCCTGAAAATTTGGTACCTATTCGTGCACGAAGCATAAGTTGCACTAAACTAATAAAAAATACAATTTTTTTTTAAATTGTAAAGAATCAAGTGCACTACAATAAAATATAATTTTTTTAAAATTTCAATATGTATATCAAAAGTTATTCAAAAAATGGTGCACCTATGTCTGTGAGAACTATGGAGACACTAGTAAAAGAAATTCAATAATAATATGTTATTGTTGTTCAAATTGAAAACAAATTATATGGGTAGAAAGCTCAGAAGATGGGTGAAAATATGGTGGCAATTTTAGAAATACCCACTTTACGAAGTGTAAACTTGATGATGACAAAGTCGATAAACCAAGTTGATAAAATAAAACACGTCAAAAATGAGAGAAATGGAGGGAAATCAAACTTCCAATGCGTAGCTTTGTCATCCAGGCCTATTTCCAAGCCTAAATAGTCAAAAGTGCGTATGGGGTACTTATGATTTAAAATGCGCGTACGGGGTATGTATAGTCTAAGTAGCGCGTATGCGCTTTCTTTACTATAAACAGAGCGTACGCGCTATTTCAAAATATGATATTTTATGTATTATATGTGTATATACAATAATATATGTAATATATAATATGTGTATAATATGACATTGTATATATAATATGTTTATATACATATAATATATTAAACATATATATACACATGTCTCTCTCTCTCTCTCTCTCTCTCTCTCTCTCTCTCTCTCTCTCTCTCTCTCTCTCTCTCTCTCTCTCTCCCCTTCTCCCTTCCTCCATACCCCATCCCTCTTTCTCTTCTTCTCTCCCTCCATACCCCACTGCAACTATGTCTGCACTTCTATAGAAGTAAGTGAATTTATTTCTTATTTGCAACTTCCTCTTTGATTTTTATCATGTATCCTCTCCTAAAAAAATTGAATGGTGGATTTTTGTGTGTATATTGAATAGGAGGAATAGGGTTTGAAATTGAACCATAGGTGTATTAACGTGACAAACAAGGAAACCTGCAATATTCTTCTGGAATGTGTTTTTAATGAGCAGAGCGGATGTGGAAAATAGTGTCAACAAAGCAACATGATGAGTCAAAGTACCTGCAATATGTTTTTCAAAAGAAAACAATAGGTAGGAAGAGAAAGAGGGAGAGTAACATAGATGATGTCCTATAGAATGATAGTTGTGGGTATGCGAGAGTTCCCATGTTGTTACATAATGCCTGTCACCTATAGAAATTAAAGTTTGTTTTATGCATGGAAGTGGTAGTATATGATGATCATCACTTGTCAAACATCTTGGAACGGTACATACCCATGAAAGAAATCAAGTGTGTAATTCCTATAGTCACAATCGAGATCAGTCTTATAACCTCTCCCTCTCTCTCCCTCTCCCTCTCTCTCCTTCTCCCCTCTCCTCTCCCTCTCTCCCTCTCCCCTCTCTCTCTCTCTCTCTCTCTCTCTCTCTCCATGTTCTCTCCCTTAGGTGTTATTAGAGGTCATATGGTATCCTGTGACCTCTTAAGACCCTTCCTCTTTCCCTCCCCCCTAATCTCCCTCTCCCTCCCTCTACCTCTCTCCCTCTTCTCTCCCTCTCTCCCTCCCTCTACCTCTCCCTCCCCCCTACTCTCCCCTCTCTCTCTCTCTCTCTCTCTCTCTCTCTCTCTCCCTCTCCCCTCTCCTCTCCCTCTCTCTCCCTCTCCCACCCCCCCTCTTCTCTCTCTCTCTCTCTCTCTCTCTCTCTCTCTCTCTCTCTCTCTCTCTCTCTCTCTCTCTCTCTCTCTCCTTCCTTCTCTCCCTCTCTCTCCCTCTCCCCTCTCCTCTCCCTCTCTCCCTCTCCTTCCCTCTCTCCCTCTCTCTCCCTCTCCCCTCTCCTCTCCCTCTCTCTCCCTCTCCCACCCCTCTCTCTCTCTCTCTCTCTCTCTCTCTCTCTCTCTCTCTCTCTCTCTCTCTCTCTCTCCCCCTCTCCCTCCTTCCTTCTCTCCCTCTCTCTCTCCCTCTCCTCTCTCTCTCTCTTCCCCCCCTCTTCTCTCCCTCTCTCCCTCTCCCTTCCTCCATACCCCTTCTTCTCTATCTCTCTCTCTCTATCTTTCTCCCTCCCTCTAACTCTCTCAAGAGCGCGTACGAGGTACTGAAACAATTAGTTCCTTGCCCTGCCATAAATTTTTTAAGGCTTAGTAGCGTGTACGCGGTACTTATTACTCATAAGCGTGTATGGGTTACTATTCCCATTATTCGATACCTTGCGATAACATTTTTAGGCTTATTAGCGCGTACACGCTACTTATCAGCCCAGAATGGGAAAAAATAATACTGTTGGGCTTGTCAACATTTTATGGTCTAACAGCATGTACGCGTTTATCAATGTAGCGCGTAAGCAGTTTATAGACATATTTTTAGTTGCCCAAGAGCCTCAACGGCCTCAAAAGAAGTTTTTGGGGTCCTTGAAGGCCCCACTGGAACTATGTCTGCACTTCTATCACTATTGAATACATAAAAGTAAGTGAACCTAATGCAATTGAATAAGAAACATTTGATAATTTACCATTTGAACCTAATGCAATTGAAGAAGATAAAGCATTGAATAATCAATTAAATGATGAATATATTACACCTTCTCTACTTGATGAATTGAATTGCGAGCGTGAGGGTGCTCTCACACCAAACACATTGTTGTTTATATTCATATTGTCGAATTTTGTTGTTTATATTCATATTGTTAATTACATATGCAAATATTCATTTAAATTTATAAAAGGGCAGCCACCAAATACAATGAATACACAATAATGAACTACATACAAGGAGTTTTGTAGGGTTAATTCAACATTTTAGAAATTTTATCAAATCATATTCCACGATTGCAATGCTTTATATCATATATTTTTGTTGTTTATATTCATATTGTTGATTACATATGCAAATATTCATTTAAATTTATAAAAGGAAAACCACAAAATACAACGAATACAAAATAATGAACTCATTACACATTTATTGGATCGAATATCAATATTTATATATATAAAAAGGCATGTCTACCAAGTCAATACAAGTATTACAAAAATGTGGCATATGCCATGTCCAAATCGATATACAATAAAAATTTAGAATATATCTACATGTATTGGTCATTCTATGACCAAAACTAACACTATATGATCCTAAACTTATGGTGGATCATCAAAATCAAGCCTCTTCGGCATAGTACGAGGCTCTGTAGATGGCTGCAAAACCACAATTCAAAGGCCAAGTTAGAATTATTTTATAGAAAATAGTTCACAATTAACATCATAACTATGCATTTAACTTTAATTCCCTTGCAATTAAAATGTAAATTACCTCATCGGCTGATCTAGGAGCTAATGTCTTCGCTATCCTCTCCTTGTCACTCTTAGGAGTTTTCTTGAAGACATACTTAAATTGATCCACGTTATGGCCATACCGTGAAGGGGTCTATTGTAGAATAAATGTACAATTAATACAATGTACTAATATAAATATATCAAAAACACTTAAAAGCTATAATATAGAGAATAATGACGTACCTGTGCCTGAGATGCTTTTCCAATGGATTGAGGATGGCTCACCATCGATGTAGAAACTGACGCTATTACCTATACAAAAAATGTACAAAGATTAAATACAATTAATATAATAATAAGTATTGAAGGTTGAAAACAATTAATTTTACATATCAAACAAAAGTGTACTGGATCCTGAGATGCTTCTCTAGTGCAAGGAGGAGGGTTTGCCATTGACAAAATAGGTATGGATATTTCCTATATGAAAAAATTATAAGATTATAATATATCACATGTATGCGTGCATATAATTATGAAATCAAAAAAATAAAGTAGAGATACATACCTCTGCCCTCTCTTGATCCATGGGCGAAACAAGTGCATTCAACATATCCACAAAGCTCAATGGCCGCTGTACATGTAAAATAGACAAAAAACACTAATCAATCTACAAACCCCAACTAATACTTCATTTAAACATATTCAAACAATTGTACAACTAAAAATATGTTCAATTACCTTCTTCACACGTTTTGGCATCTTCGAGGAATTCTTTTTCTTAGGACGAGCCCTAGACGCGGAGGGGTTACCCTAAAAACACAAAATTAACATGAGATATTAGTAAAAATAATAAATTAAACATAATTTTAAAAATCTAAAATGAAATTACTTGCATATTCCATCAAAACAATACATAAAAAGAGTTGTACAAAATATGATACCGTATAGCCTTGTAGGCCAAAATCGATCGCGGAGAGAGTGATGTCATCAATCTAGGACATTTAATCACCTGTCAACACCTACAAACTAGAGATTGGACCAAGAATTAAAGATAGTTAGTATATCTTGTATTTTTTTTAATTCAAAGTGTACTATTCTATTTTAACATGTTACAAAATTTATACCTCAGGCATCGAAGTTGCAGCTATGGTAACTAGGGGAGGTGTATGGGATATCAATACTGCATCCTGAAATGCATATTATTGTCTCAATTTAAATCAATGTATAAATGAAAATTCATTTATGTAATTATAAATTTAAAGTGACTGATAAATAAAATGTTATGAATTCAAATCAACACACCTGTGTCTGTGGCTCATGGGCAAACACCATGTCCATCAACTCATCTATCAGTGTGACATCCTCAATCATGTGAGCCTGACATCTACAACCGCAAATCATACACAAATGATATGAGTATCCATCTGCACCAGCTGCATCATCTATCCCTAAGCATATCCTCGAGCAACTGACACACATATGCTTGATGGGCTCTTTGTCGCCCTCTAACGGCTCATTATCCAATACAATAGGGTGTGCTAATGATGTCCCATGTTGGATGATGGCACCAGTCAATGTTGTGGCCACTTGAAGAGTCTGTAGCTCCATCAACTCTTTCAGCTCTAATGGGACAGCCAGATGCACCTTGGGTTTGGGTGCTAGGGGGCGGCGACTCTCCATGGCTAATCGCCTATGGGCCAGGTCTATCTTGGGCAGGGCCACCACCTCTACCATGAAACTCTCTCATGTCAAAATAGTCTAGCCACACATTGAGCACAAACTCACAATATATTTTTCTCAAAAAATATAATGGCACCTCATAATTATTACAAGGTGGATCATCAAAGACCATCCACCACCTCTACCAAAAAAGATTCTTCATTTGCACATTGGTACACCAATTTATGGGAACCCTCTTTGCATTAAGAGGTAATGACTAACTATTTTTGGAATAAAAAAAAAGGGCACATATTTGTTGTTTAGAAATATTTTTTGTTTTTTACTCCATTGTATGATAGCCCATTGGCATAGATTTGCTGACACCTATCCCTAAAGCTTCCCCATTTGGTAATTTCTTTGGAAACAACTATGGTACCAATAGCTAATGTTTCTAGGCTAGTGATGAGAGATTGATGATGGTCAAGTTCAGAAGTTTTCAATTTTACAATCAGTCTATTGATTTTAGACATATTTTGTCCTAACTGATTAATTAATTCTTCTTGTGTTTCGGCTGTGCAATCAAAAGGAGGAATTGGGGGTTGTTCTTGTGTGTTTTCAGGAGGTGCATTTGGTTGTTCTTGTGGGTTTTCAGGAGGTGCATTTGGTTGTTCTTGTTTTGGATTAGAAGAATCTGGTTTTTGAAACAAAAAATGAAAAAACCTAATCAAAATTAATGAAATTAAATTCAAAATGTAAAACAAATTGCATAAACCAGAAAGAAAGACAAAAATAAACAAAAACTAACCTTGATCCATAGCTCAAAGGACAAATAGCACCCCGTTCGCGGCTTAGGTTAGAAAATGAGAAAAAATGAAGTAAAAAATGCGCTTTACGGGTAAATGAGACCCAGTTTTTTTTTAAAAACTTTTTTTTACCAAGCACCGCATATGCGGTATTATTTGGATTATTAGCGCATATGCCCTCATTTTACATGCTAATTTTCCTAGGTGTAGTGTGTACATGCTCGTTTTCCTAAAAGCAGCACGTACACACTACCTTTTCTAGGTTCAAGAAGAACAAACCTAAGCGCATACGCGCTGCCTATTTTTCCAAGTTTTTTTTGGGTGGTGTCCACTTTTCTAACCACCATCTTTGTGCACATGCCCAATAAAGGAAGGATAAATATGCATCAAAAGAAGGATTCTACTAAAGAAAATTTTAGTAATAGATTTGATATTATAGAAAGATTTGAAGATCTTGATTCTTATTTGGCTAAAAGACCTTTATCTAACTAGGATTTAGTTCATCCTAATATCTCCAAAGGCCGATCACAGGAGGCCTAGCTTCCATCTACTGAGCATGTCTTACTTCAAGAAGTGCATGGAGGTAATCATTTGACTATTAAATTAGTTCATCTTGATTTGAATGCTATAATTCTCATTTTAGATCTTGAGGTTGTTGGATCCATTGATTATATTTTCCCTAACTCTACATGTGATATAGGAGTTGTAGATGGGATATCTCTAAAAATTAAACTCCTACTTCATTGGGCTTACAGTAAAAGAATATTAAAAAGAATTAAAATGTTTAAGAGAAATATTAGTTATCAAAATAATATTTAATTGAATTGGAGTTCTTCATACTTTAGGTTTAATCTCCACTATCATTCAATAATGTTTTTATTTTCCTTGATTGTTAGGGGTTTGGGAAACTCCCGATGCCCAAAGATTTTTTGTGATATCGTATGTCTTTATAAACTCAATATTAATTTCCTTCAAGAAACCAAATTTTTTGTGGAAGAAACAATGGTTTTGTATTTATTAGTTTGGAAAGGTAGTTGATGCCAATGTATAGGTGTAAAATGCCATGCAGGAGGTTTAGCTTGTTTCAAGGAACCTCATCAAATTACACCTTTCTATTGGATATCTTGTAAGAATTCTATATCTTTGGTTGATACTTATTTTAAATTTGGTAATCATATTTTATTGTCCAATATCTTTAATGAAAGACTTTTTCCAACAAAGTAGATTTGTGGTCATATTTTCAGTTTGTCTATTCTATAGCTTCTTCTATTCCTTGTATTTTGAATAGGAAATTCAATACTATTCTTTCTCTTGATGAAAAATTTGAAGGCTTGAAAATACTTGATTCTTCCTTTTATTTTTCAGAGAATATTTCCTTTCTTAATCTTGTGGATGTTATACCAAGTGGAGGTAGTTATACTTGGCATAAGAAAATATGTGATGTATCTTCCATCTTTTAATGCCTTGATAGGTTTATTGTCTTCATTGATTGGATGGGAGATAATTTGATAAATTCTTCTAAATGTTTTTAGTTGTATGGTTTGGATCATTTTTCTATTAAATTTTCTTCATATCTATTCTCACTTCCTAAGAAACCATCATTTATGTTATGATCAATGTGGATTCATCACAAATCGATTAAAGATAATATTATAATTTTGTGGTTGTAAGGAAAGTTCTCCTTTGGTACTGCAAATTTTTCCTTCTTAAAAATACTTTAATTTATTAATCTTAAGCTTAAACAATAGAATGAATCTAACATTGGTATCATTTTTTGGAAAAAGACACAAGTGTAAGAAAATTTGAATGACCTTACTTTTCAAATAAAAGTATTTGGTATGAATATTAAAAGATATACAAAGGATTTTTTTCTTTCACAAGAGCTTCATGAATGAGAATCTTGACAGGAGTTTCTTTTTAATAAGATGTCCAAGATTACTCAAGGGTCAATGAGGGTGATCTAAATACCTCTTTTTTTAATAAGATGTCCAGGATTACTCAAGGCTCAATGAGGGTGATCTAAATACCTCTTTTTTCATAATTCAATTAAAGACAAGAGAATTAGTGATATTATTTATGTTGGTGTAATTATTTATTCATGTAGGATATTATTACACCTTACTTAAGTTTACTTAGCTACATGCATTTCATAGTAGTTTAGGTATGAGACACTTGGGTGTTTGTGCCACATTGGGATAGTGTGTGTAGGAGAATTTCTACCTTTAGTGGTCTTATTGTTACATTCCACCTTTGGTGGGTGATCCACCTCATGTGGAATATTTTATTGTTTCTCTTACCTACCACACCTATTTCCTACCTACCCTTGTTTCTAATTGAGACACAAGTCATGTTTGTGTGCTCACATATCGATATAGCTTTGCCTATATAAGTAGGCTCATCTACATTGTATGTAACAACCATTTTTATATATTGATGAGAATACAGTTTATTCTTGTCCTATATTTTGTCTATCTATTTTGTACTTTTCATTGAGCTCTTGATCTTGTCAAAATATCACATGGTATCAAAGCCATTAGAGCGTCATTGATTTGTTTTTGAGAGACATTGTTGGAGGCTTGCATTTTTGGATCTAAGGACCAACATCTTTTTGGAGGTGTCCTAGACCAGATCTGACCTAACCATCGCATCCAGGTGGCCGTTTCCATGAATTTTGACTATAAATTTGCCTATATTGGGTGAAAGTAAAATTTGGGGCTTGGAGGAAAAATTTAGCCAATTTGGCTATAAGGTACGAATTCAAAAAAAAAAATTAAAAATTAAAAAATTTAACAATGTCTTTGAGAGGCATTGTTGGAGGCTTGCATTTTGGATCTGAGGAGCAACATCTTTTGGAGGCGTCCTAAGCCAGATTTGATCTCGCCATCGCATCCGAGTGGCTGTTTCCATGAATTTTGACTATAAATTCACCTATATTAGGTTAAAGTAAAACTTGGGGCTTGGAGGAAAAATTTAGCCAATTTGGCTATAAGGTACGAATTCTAAAAAAAATATTTTTTTTCTGCGAATTTTATTATACTTAAGAAAAAATCATTATGCAGTTTTTTAGATTTGAAATTTTTTTTTAAAAACAATAAAAAAAAAAACCATATTTTGTTATTGGGGGGGGGGGGGGGGGGGGGTACGTTTACCCCACCCCCCATACTCCTCTTGTCACAGAATTTGTAGGAGTTGTACACTGCACGACATTGCTACCACTATCAGCGACACCCACTCTGCACGGATGCTGCCATTGCTCTAGTGACTATCCCACAATCCACCGTCCGACAACCCTAATCCTCCCGAAGGTCTCCTTTCCCACTGCTTTCTCCGGCCTGACTACTGCAACTCTGGCAACCTTTCAATGACTTGGGCTCCATCTGTGATCCCTCCCACCGGCCACTATACTCCGTGTCGACACCTTTTGCCACCGGCCATGTTCTTGTCAGCTGAGACCTACCATGCAGGCTCCACCCATCGTGTCGTTGACCTTCTCCAGTGACCCTCCCACCGACGACCATCCAACAGTCGCTGCTCATCCAACAACACACCCTAACTGCCACTCGTCATCCTTCTCCGATAGTCGTCGCTCCGTTTACCTCTGTCATTGAGCGCTATCCTTCTGTCGCTGTTAGTCTTACCTTCATCGATAAATCTGCTTCTTCGTTGACTTCCACCGGCTTACTCACTGACAACCCTGCAGTCTCCCTCCATGTGGGCCACTTTTCCACGTAGTATGCT
The DNA here is from genome assembly GCF_030272615.1 of Cryptomeria japonica. NCBI lineage: Eukaryota > Viridiplantae > Streptophyta > Pinopsida > Cupressales > Cupressaceae > Cryptomeria > Cryptomeria japonica. The sequence continues at coordinate 771,711,164 of NC_081408.1, forward strand.
ATGTCACGAAACGGGCTTGGAGGAAAAATTTAGCCAATTTGGCTATAAGGTACGAATTCAAAAAAAAAAATTACAAATTAAAAAATTTAACAATGCCTTTGAGAGGCATTGTTGGAGGCTTGCATTTTGGATCTGAGGAGAAACATCTTTTGGAAGCGTCCTAGGCCAGATTTGATCTCGCCATCGCATCCGGGTGGCTATTTCCATGAATTTTGACTATAAATTCACCTATATTAGGTTAAAGTAAAACTTGGGGCTTGGAGGAAAAATTTAGCCAATTTGGCTATAAGGTACGAATTCTAAAAAAAATATTTTTTTTCTGTGAATTTTATTATACTTAAGAAAAAATCATTATGCAGTTTTTTAGATTTGAATTTTTTTTTTAAAAACAATTAAAAAAAAACCATATTTTGTTATGGGGGGGGGGGGGGTACGTTGACCCCACCCCCCGTACTCCTCTTGTCATAGAATTTGTAGGAGTTGTACACTGCACGAAATTGCTACCACTATCAGCGACACCCACTCTGCACGAATGCTGCCATTGCTCTAGTGACTACCCCACAATCCACCGTCCGACAACCCTAATCCTCCCGAAGGTCTCCTTTCCCACTACTTTCTCCGGCCTGACTACTGCAACTCTGGCAACCTTTCAATGACTTGGGCTCCATCTGCGATCCCTCCCACTGGCCACTATACTCCGTGTCGACATCTTTTGCCACCGGCCATGTTCTTGTCGGCTGAGACCTACCATGCGGGCTCCACCCATCGTGTCGTTGACCTTCTCCAGTGACCCTCCCACCGATGACCATCCAACAGTCGCTGCTTGTCCAACAACACACCCCGACTGCCACTCGTCATCCTTCTCCGATAGTCGTCGCTTCGTTTACCTCTGTCGTTGAGCGCTATCCTTCTGTCGCTGTTAGTCTTACCTTCGTCGGTAAATCTGCTTCTTCGTTGACTTCCACCGGCTTCCTCACTGACAACCTTGCAGTCTCCCTCCATGTGGGCCACTTTTCCATGTAGTATGCTACATCACGAAACGGGCTTGGAGGAAAAATTTAGCCAATTTGGCTATAAGGTACGAATTCAAAAAAAAAAATTAAAAATTAAAAAATTTAACAATGTCTTTGAGAGGCATTGTTGGAGGCTTGCATTTTGGATCTGAGGAGAAACATCTTTTGGAGGCGTCCTAAGCCAGATTTGATCTCGCCATCGCATCCGGGTGGCTGTTTCCATGAATTTTGACTATAAATTCACCTATATTAGGTTAAAGTAAAACTTGGGACTTGGAGGAAAAATTTAGCCAATTTGGCTATAAGGTACGAATTCTAAAAAAAATATTTTTTTTTTGCGAATTTTATTATACTTAAGAAAAAATCATTATGCAGTTTTTTAGATTTGAAATTTTTTTTTAAAAACAATTAAAAAAAAAACCATATTTTGTTATGGGGGGGGGGGTACGTTGACCCCACCCCCCATACTCCTCTTGTCGTAGAATTTGTAGGAGTTGTACATTGCATGACGTTGCTACCACTATCAACGACACCCACTCTGCACGGATGCTGCCATTGCTCTAGTGACTACCCCACAATCCATCGTCCGACAACCCTAATCCTCCTGAAGGTCTCCTTTCCCACTGCTTTCTCCGGCCTGACTACTGCAGCTCTGGCAACCTTTCAATGACTTGGGCTCCATCTGTGATCCCTCCCACCAGCCACTATACTCCGTGTCGACACCTTTTGCCACCGGCCATGTTCTTGTCGGCTGAGACCTACCATGCGGGCTCCACCCATCGTGTCGTTGACCTTCTCCAGTGACCCTCCCACCGACGACCATCCAACAGTCGCTGCTCGTCCAACAACACACCCCGACTGCCACTCGTCATCCTTCTCTGATAGTCGTCGCTCCGTTTACCTTTGTTGTTGAGCGCTATCCTTCTGTCGCTGTTAGTCTTACCTTCGTCGGTAAATCTGCTTCTTCATTGACTTCCACCGGCTTCCTCACTGACAACCTTGCAGTCTCCCTCCATGTGGGCCACTTTTCCACGTAGTATGCTACGTCACAAAACTAGACTGAGACACATAGCATATCCGTATACACAGTAACCTATGCCTAGTCATCGATTGTATGCACTGTCATCTTTCCATTTGGTAGTCCACTCCATCATATGGACTTTGACATGTCAGTGACTGTATAGTCCACCCAGAAGTTCACACAAGCTGACTATACTAACACATCTGCATCGCCTGCTAATCAGATCTTGCCACATCATCAAGTTCGTATAGTACAAATGCCACATAGGTAGCGAGGTGAAGTTTTAGCGACGGCCATATAATCATCAAATTTAATCCTGCTATTTTTTGATGTCATCATTTTTTCAAAAAATTATCAGTGCCCTCCCGTTGAGCTTTTCAATTTTGTAGTTCAACTTTGGAAGGCCATATCTTGCTCATTTTTGCTCCTTTTTGTGTGCAATTTCTTTTGAAATGGGCTAATTTTTTGTTTGCTTTCTTGTGGTAGCTTTATTTCCTAATTTTGATGGACACTGTTTTCATAAATCTCAATTTTTGGTGACTGTACCTATCTAATCCTTGTTTCTGCAACTTCTAGGATTTTGTTTGGGCTCATACGAATTCCTTTTCAAGTGCCATTTTTTTAAAAGTGCATACATTTTTGTCTACTTTCATAATATGCTATCAGTTTGCAGTGATTTTGAGTAGAAATTTTACTTTTAGCATATGGTCTTTTTTTTCCATTTTGGCACTTGTATTGCATAGATATATCTTTCTGGTCTTTTGCATTGTAGTTCTCAACCTATTGGGGTAGTTGTAAAATAAAATCATAATTCCATCTTTCCATTGTTATCAAGTGACCTATTATACATGCACTACATATAAAGTGTCAAAATTATCATTTTTTGGGGGGTACTATGATTGATTGAATTTGAGGGGGTGTCTCTTGTGATTTTGTACTCTTGTGGTTTTCCATTTTGCTGCTATGGGTTCTCCAAAGTTTCCTCTCTTAACTCCTCATAATTGTGATACTTGGAAAAATGATGCATGGAGTAAACTTATGAAAAAAGGACTAACTCATTACATTGATGGAACTATTGTTGCTCCCGTTGATCCTAAGGCTGATCTTGTTGCTCACTTGTATTAGCTCACTAAAAATATCGTGGCAATTGGTACCTTAAGAAAGTATGTATCAAAAAGGATCTCATTTTTCATATTGACAAATGTACCTTAATCAAGGATGCTTGGAAAAAGTTTCAAGACTTGTATCGTCAAGTTGATGAGATTAGAGGATATCAAATTGATAGTGATCTCACCATGTTAGATCCCAAGAAATTTGATACTATATAAGATTATGTCACTAAGGCAAATGAGTTGAGGGCACAACTCAAGGATTGTGGCATTGATAAGAAGGATACTCAATTGATCTTCAATTTGATGGGAAAACCTCCACAAGAATATGCAACATTTGTTTCTAGTTTCCAAACCCAGAGGATGACAATGGGTTCAAGCTACACAATGCCTATATTTGATGCTCTCACTAAAATTTTGATGATGGAACAAACTAAGTTGATAAGAATGGGCATTCTTAAGGCTTCTAAGTCTCAAGCCTTAGTGGCAACTCAAGGCGACAAAGGAAATCAAGGAAAGGACAACTCAAACAAGAAGAAATGGCAATCAAATCCTAAGGACAAAGAACAACCTTCTCCACAACAAGGAGATTCATCCTTTTCCAAGAGGGACAATTCACCAAAAAGGGAGAGACCTACTTGTGCCTATTGTAAAAAGGTTGGTCATGAGGAGCGTCATTGCCATTCTAAGAAGATTGATGAGCTCTCACATATCCTCAAAAAGAACAACTTTAATTTGCCTAATTCCTACAAGAAGAAGGATTCATCAACTTCCACTTCCTCACACTCAAAGGGGAAAGCGAAAGCATTCATGGCCTCAACAAGTGGTAAGACTCACTCTTTTAGGACAAGAAAAGGAAAATCTCTTTGTGCTACTACAAGTCATGATTCAAGGAGGTGGTTTCTAGATTCAGGGGCTTCTCATCATATGGCATCTTTGCAATCTATGTTTTCTATATTTGAGCCTTGCACCATACCGCAAATTTTGATGGGAAATCATACATACATGGATGTGATTGGGAAATGATCTATTGCCATTAGGGATAAATTCTTGAATGATGTTTTGTGTGTACCCCATTTGACAAACAATCTCCTTTCTATCTATCAAATCACACATGGTGCAGGGTGAACTCACAATAATGGTTCCCACTTTTTTGCCACTTTTGACACTGAGATGAACAATTTTAAAATAATCTTCAACTTCCGACAACTATAACTTTTAAACTATTAAGAATTTGAAGATGATGTAAATTAGTGATCTGTAGAATTTTGTCTGTAGATTCTATATATATTTTTTTCAAATTTTTTTGAAGGATTTTTTTAAATTTTTCCATCTCCCTCGAAAAGTAGTTTTTTACAACAAACTACATTTTTTAGTAGTGATGTGCCTCCCGAAATGCATAACTTTTTTTCTATAAATGATAAAAACTCAATTCTTTCCAATTTTGGTTTGTAACATCAATATCTAAGGCTTGCAGTTGGTTTGATAGTGATATGTTCAATATTTTTCATTTTATTAAGTTTTGAAGTCCGACTAGTCATAATTCAGACATAGGTTTACGTTTGAACACATAACTTATTCTATATATATCAAAATTCAATTTTATTTTTTTTGTTAGAAAGAAGACATCAATACCCCGGGCTTAGATATTTTTCAGATTTTTTTTGAATTAGTTTCCTATTTTTCCCAATGCGTTGAACAGAGAAGTTCATGTTTGATGAAAAAGTTATATTTGGTAAAATTAAAAAAACAAGTTCATAATAAACTCAATATGTAATAAAATTATATTCATTGGAAAGCTTGCTTTGAGGACTATAATACTACATTTTGGGTTGTCAAGATCATTCCATTTGAGCCTTCAACCAGAGGTTTCAAGGCCAAAAATCTACAAAAAAATGTAGAAATCTTCAGAGAAGTGTTAAAAAAGGGGTTCGAACGAAGGGGGGTTCGAGCGAACCCCCCATTTTTAGGGGGGTTCAAATGAAGGGGGGTTCGATTAAACCCCCGCGCTATAATTAAAAAATGACATAAATGGGCATTAAAGGTGCTTCGCTCGAAAGATGGGGTTCGAGCGAAGTGAGGTCTTCACTCAAACCCCAAAGGGTATTCCATTCGAACACCCCCACTTCGCTCGAACCCCCCGTAAACAAAATTTTCCACTTTCACCAATTTCCTTCATTGGCAAAAGTGGGAACCAGCTTTGTGAGTTCACCCCGCAACTAAGAGAATTGTAGAGTTCACACCTGAGTCAGTTTTCATTAGAGGCTTGGAGACTAGAGCTATCATTGCAACTGGGGTGGTTGATCATGCATCTCGGTTATATTCCTTTTCATATTTTATTGATGAGGATGATTTCACATATGATGATTTCACACATGATGATTCTACATATGATGATCACACTTCTTGTGATGATTCAGATTTTGAGGAGAACTTTGGGTACTTGAACTTGGGGATTCTCACATGTGACCCCATTCTTGAACCTTCTATTTCATCTCCTCCTATTGATATCAAATCACCTATTGCACCTGATGATGCAGTTAGTATGATAGTTTTTTCTTCTTGTGATTCAGTGCAGCAGGATATTCCATGTCTTCCAGCTTCAGTTCATTGGGACGACCACTTGACAAACATTGCAGGTTTGTTTTTGAATTCCTACATTGCAGATTTGGGAGACATCATTGATGATATTCATCTTCTCTTTGATGAAGATGATCCTTCTTCAATTGTTGTGAGGGAACACTCTAATCCTCTTATTCATTCTCTAGAAGGTAAAGTGACATCAAAAAAGATGTTTATGATATCATCCTCTTGCTCTAAGATATTCTTATGGGAGAGGATCTTTTTAGGAGAAAGATAAAAATCAATTTTGAAAACTTCATCCTTAAGAGGAAAAGTTGTAAAAGGAGTGTTAATATTCTTTTCTTTCACCAAAGTATCCTCATGAAAAAGAGAAGACCTAAAGGAGAGGAATTATCATGATTCATTGGGGTATCTTCTCTAAAAGGTAAAGCTTCATAAAGAGGATTGTCCACCACATCAACTTCTTTTATTAAAAAAGCTTCTTCATAAATAGGATTGATAGAAGATAAAGGTTCATAAAGAGGATTATCATGCATGACAATATCCTTGTGAATTGTTGGAGATATAGAGGACGATTTAGAGGGAAGGATGAAGTTATCAGGGGTGTCATCCATCACATCACTACTAAATGGCTTATGCATTATGTTGATTAACCTTTGGCAAAAAGATGGTTTAGAAGGCTTAGGATAAAGGAAACCATCGAGGGCCTCCTCAAGTTTCGCTCTACTATATACTTCTTCAAAAAGATAGTCATTATAAGAAAATGAATTGTCAAAGGCATGATAATCTTTCAAAGAGTAATTTGAAATTTTGAAAAGAAATGATAACTATCACATTGAAATTAACTAAAGCATGCAAACATACAAAATGCATAAAACACGAATTTTTTGTTTTGTTTTTTTTGTTATTTTGTTTTGAATTTTGAAAAATATGAAATAAAATTTGAAATTTTCTGTTTGACATTTAAAAGTTGAAATTTAAAATTTGGAAATTGGAAAATAATTGAATAATGCAAAATTTTAGAAAAATGATTATTCAATTGAATAAGAAAATTGATTGAAAGAATATTGAGCAATAATGCAACCTCCTAGGAATTGAAATTTAAAATTAGGATTATGTAAAAATAACCTCTTAATTTAAAATTAAATTATCCAAAAGAGATTGAAATTTAAAATTAGGGCCCTGTGAAAATAACCTCTTAATTTTAAAATTTCAAATTGTAATGCGGGAATTTGAGAATTAATTTAAATTTACAAAAAATTAGGGCTCTTTTAATTAACCTCTTAATTTTAAAATTTAAAATGGAAATTGTCCACAAGAAATTTAAATTTAAAATTAGGACCTTGTAAAAAGAACCTCTTAATTTTAAAACTAAATTTAAAATGTTGAAATTTGGGAATTGAAAGAATTAATTTAAATTTAAAAATTAGGACTCTTTTAATTAACCACTTAATTTGAAAATTTAAAATTAGGTTTAGGATTGAAATTTTGAAATTGAGATAATTAATGCAAAATTGGGAAATGCACAAGGTTAATTTAAAAAGTAGGGTCTTTTTAATTAACCACTTAATTTTAAACTTTAAATTTGAAATTGTCCACAAGAAAATTAAATTCAAAATTAGGGTCTTGTAAAAAGAACCACTTAATTTTAAATTTTAAATTTGAAATAGATCTAAGATTGAAATTTGGAAATTGAAAAATTAATTTAAATTTAAAAATTAGTGTCTTTTTAATCAACCACTTAATTTGAAAATTTAAATTGGAAATTGAAATTTGATCCAAGATTGCAATTTTGAATTTGAATTTGAATTGAAATTAACAACCAAATTTGAAGAGGGAAATTCAAAATTTAAACAACCCACGATCTCAATTTTTAAAAGTTTTTAAAATTACGGTTTTTGAAATCAACCATGCTTAATTTTAAAATTTAATTGTGAAATTTGACTTGTAGATGAAATTTGAATTTTGAAATTGAAAAATTACAACCTAAATTATGCAATTCACAAGCTCAATTTTAAAAATCAAAATTAGGGTTTTAATGAAATTAACCTCTAATTTTTTTAAATTTGCAAAGAAATCAAACTTGTAAATGAAAACTTTAATTTTAAATTGCATACAATCATATCTGAAAACAAAAATTAGAATTAATGGTGTAAGGATTTGGGTTCACCAAAATGTAAAGTGGAAAATTTGACATCGCCAATTTGCAACATAGAAAGGATAAGTCACTAAGTCAATTTTCGCTTGAAACTTTTACATTCAGAAAAGGGAATAAATCCACTAGATCCAAATCCTAAAGGAGATAAGGACTAAATACTAAATGGATTGGATTGATTTGATTCTCCTCTTTTTTAAATTGAATTGTAAAAATAATGTAAAATGGTGAGATTTGAAGGAAAATATGCAAAAATAGTGAGCTATAAGTTCGGGATTTCATCATGCACCTAGATCTGAGTAATGTGAGCTAACTCAAAACTGCTCTACAAAATCTACCAAAAAGTAGTAGGGACCGTGTGTTCGGACTAGGATTCCCACCCTCTTGGTCTTTTGATCTTTTCGCGCATTGAAAAGGGTTTTTCTATCTCTGCAAATAAAGCTTAATTCCAAAGGCACAACTACACACTCCCTACACACAAAAAGAAGGAGAAAGGGGTTGGGAATAAGGATTTGCCTAAGTCAAACCCCGGTTGAGAAATCAACCATGAATACAATATTGCAAATACTGAAGTAAATAACGGAAAGGTATACCTTAGATCTACAATGATTGTATTAGCAGCCCTACAATTTTCCATTTAGAATATTCAAGCTTGCGGGTTGCCTTATGGTGTCTTTATTTCTTTCACGTCTTTTCTACCTCTTCATTCTGAAGCTAAGTCGTTGAAATCTTAAAAAAAGTTCAATAGGTTCAAGGTTCAAGGCGCATTTTATGAAAATGTTTTCAGTGGCCTTTATCTCAACTAAAGAAAGCGCGTTATTGTTATACGTTTTGAACTTTGAACCCATGAACCTTTTTGGTTCAAGGTTCAAAACGCCTTTTTGTGATTCATGGCTATGTAATGTTATTTAACGAGCGGGTGTCATTGTGTTTTAAGTTGGTTTGAAAATTGAACCTTGAACCAATTGTCTTTTCAGTTCAACGATTTGAGGTTCAAAGTCCTTTGTTTGTTAGTCATAGTTATTGCTCGTTCCCGGTATTGTTTTGAGCCGCTAGTTCATTGTTGTTATTCCCGGATGAACTTGAACCATTGAACTCTTTGTAAGATGGTTCAAGGTTCATAAGGTTCACTTCAAGTTGATTCTAAAGACTTTGTTAATACTGAAAGCAGTGCAGCAAGATGGAATATTCCTAACATCTAACAATTTTAAATTTTAAATTTGGAAAGTAATCATGAGAACATTAACTATTTGTGTGGAAGTGATGGGCAATTAAGAAGGTGTCAAATTTTTAATCATTTCACTTTTACTTCACATGCTTAAGTGAATCATTATGAAGCATGTGTGGTTTTCTTGGTATTTTCCTGTCTGTTTAAAGGAATATATGAATTCATCTCCATAATTTGTAAGGGTTGCAGCTACTATAATTGAGAAAATTGGAGGCGCTGAAGATAAGTTCAGCTCTAATTTCCTAAGAAGGTTTCCAAAGTCATGGTGGTAACGAGTAAGTTCAGACGATTCCCCTATGTTGTATTTTTTTAGTTCTGAGGATTTATTAGTGTAGGAAGGAAATCTGTAGCTTGTTGGAGTATAATTCTACCCTGTCTTAGAATTGCTTGATTAACAGTATAGATAGGTAGTATGAGGCTGATATTACCGAAGATTGGTTGGACTTCATGTTTAGTGAGCATATTACCAGAGCTAGATGATACTTCCTTGCATCATGCCAATCTAGGGGATTTTCTAGAAAGAACCAAGAACCCTCAAGCCCATTCAATTATGGAGAAAATAGTGAGAAGTAGTCTCGTTGAAGCCACTGCATTTCTAGTTGTTGCACCATGTCTAGATTTGGTGATAGCTTGCATTAATAGGTATGATGCAGAGAATAGATGCATAAGAACCAGTAATGGTGAGCTGCTAGTTGGTATTAACAAGGAAACACTAATGGTGGCGATGGGAATCCCACACAAGGAATCATATGAGGATTGGTCTATAGTGACCTCATACGCCTTCTTCTTAGAGAAAAAGAGTATGTATAGGAGTGTAATTGCAAGAAACTAGCTCCTTAAAGTTTAAAAAGGAGGGTCATGACTGCCAAAGCCCCTGACTAGAGAGCACTTCATCACAGAAGTGTGAGACATTGTAGTACTACTGAATAGGCTAAAAGGAAACTCACACTCCTTTTACTGGGAAGATTGGATGTATTTTTACATTCATATGTTGTTATCCGATGACATATATCTTGATTGGGCTCAGGTAATTGTAGAGAGACTCCATGAAGGTTTGAGTAACTTTGTGGGTATGTCTCTTTTCATATGTCCTCTTATTTGTTCTACATACTAGCTTGTACCAGGGATTGGCCTGGTTTGCTCAATGAACCATGGGTGGATGGCATGAAGGTGTATGATTACTACCCATTGTTACAACAAGAAAAATATGTTGAACATATTGCAAGATGGAGTGGTGTCTTCGCAGGAAGACTTGCTTTTGAACTTCAGGGTGATGTGAACAAGAGGATGTTAGTTGAAGCAATGAAGTTCATAAGTATATACGAAAGCTTCTTCATTCAATTTCCCAAGTTCACCTACCTTCGAGTAGGTGGTTTCGAAGGTCAACCATTCAAGCTACCTAGGTATGCCTTTGATAGCTATGTACTTATAGAGGTGAGCAGGCAACTAGCTCATACTGATAAAAGGTTGGGAGAAAAAGGCAAATTTGGAGTTGCCTTTCCTATTGAACTTGGGTACTACAACTACAAATCCATATCCGATGCTCTAAATTTGGAATTGGAATTTAAGAGGATGAAATTGTAGCCATATGTTGCTAGATGAAGGTTTGATAGTAGAGGTTATGTCATGGAAAATGTAAATGTGGACAACCACTTCTATCATGAACCCCAGTTGGAAGATTAATGGGAGAATTGCAGTGATGAATATGAGGTAAGAAGGAGACCGTGGTCAAGATTTACTCTGCACTAGATAATCACCATGAAGCTTCCTATCAATATATCCAGAGTTCAGGAGGAAACAAGGAAAGATATTCTGGATCCTGAATTCAACAAAGAAGTTAAAGGAAATCCAATCCCTGAGATTGATTGGAATAAAAAGGAAGATGATAATATTCAAGCCAGAAATTTTAATGTTGTAAGGAGAACTGAGAAGTGCTTGAGAGACCAAAAGTTTAAGAAAGGATCGCTCATATCCTCACATGAACTAAGAGTCGATTCACATGTTGTGACTCAACTTCCTGTTTCTTCCACTTATGAAATTGTTGATGTTCCAGGTGGTTAAAAGCCAAGTGTTGAAAAAATCCAACCCAGGAGATCAAAAAGGTCACCATCAGGTTCTACAACAACTCAAGTAACTCAGTCTAGGAGCAAGAAAAAGAGTAAAAAGCCAACATTGAGCTAGATTGTTGTGGACCTGGACCCTAGTGAATAGGTAGAAGTAATAATGGATGAACGGGATTTATATGAGCCTGTGGTACAGGAAATGGATATAGGTAAATAAACGGAGAGTGAATTGGATCCCATGAACACCCTGGTTATTGTCAATTCACTAGATACTCAGACAACTCCTCCACCCAAAGAACCTGCAAACATACCGCGATGGTTGGAAGCTGTTATTGGGAATAAGCGAAGTGTAGTTACAATCACAATTCCTATATAAGACATGGTCAGCAAGTATCTTGGAAAGGTATCCAAGCTGAAAAGAATCAAGACGCAAACAATGCTTGAGGTGGATGAAGCAACAGACCATTGGACGACCGAGATAGCCAAGCCTATTCCAGATAGAGACACACACAAAGCTATTGAGGATGACTTCACAGTTGAAAAGATTGATCTAGGGGTTGCTTCGCGTGTTGTTGATGTTAAACATTTGGAGTCTTCCACGAAGAGAATGATTTATAGAATATAGAATGACGAGAAGGATAAAAGGGAGCTGAATCAAATCATCACTCAAATGGTTGAGTACATCAATCCCATTCACCATCCAAATCCTCAACCCTTGTCACAAGTGGCGATATCATTTGATCCCAAATCTCCAGCAAATCAAAAGATGTTGGACCAAGTTCAAAGAAACAGAGTGGTCATGGAGATGTTCAATAAATGGTTGGATCTTATAATACAAGGTTTAGACTATATTGTCAGTCTGGTGAAGGTCTATGAGGATGTTGTGACTATGAGAAAGGACTTGGAATTAGAGGTCATCACTTGGGAGAAAGAAAGGATCAAATGGGTGGCAGTTCTTGCACAAATGAATGATATACGAAAATATAGAGTGATGAAGTTCGTGGCCCTGTTTGATAATTGAATTGATACAATGCAAAAGGATCTCAAATGTATTGACATCTAGCTTATGAAAGATGATGCTAAGACAATTGAAGCTGCCACAAATATGACAAAAAATTTCCAAGAAAGAATACAGTTCATTTGAAAGACAAAATCCTTGACTACAGATGATTTCTCAAAAGTAGCCAGGATTGACTCAATGCTTGTGGTCTGTTCTGATCATCTAGAAGCACACAAGGCAAGGGTGACACAAGTGAATATGGACAAGGAGGTTTGGAAGCAACGAATCTAGCACATTAGACTCCCCTACTTTTAGGTCATCCTGAACTTCTCGATGAAACATTTAGAGTGGTGGGGTGTGCTCAATTCTGTGACAAAGCAGGATAGACCAGTAGCTTCCTTTGCCACGGTGGAGCCATGATCGATTAGGGAATGAGTTGTCAACCTGTCTGTGGTTGTTATTTTAGTTTTTCTTTTTTTTAGCAAATGGTTTCTTTAACCTATGGTTAAAGTAAATTTTTGATGATTATGTAAAACTATGAGCCTGGAGGCTATTTAAGCTATGAAGTAGTTTATGTTAGGGTTTGAAAAATGGTGATTTTTCAAGGAACAAACAATATTTGTTTTTTTGTGAATTTCAAAAACTGGAAAGACTAGTTTATCAATGAAATGTTATGGTGCGTTCTTTGAATATGTGTTTAAAGATTGGCAATCTTTCTTAAGAAATCAGCTAATGTGCATAATATCGTTTTGTTATCAATTGTTCCTATGTTTTCTGATTTTTTTTTTTTACCATTAATTGTAAGTAAATTCATTGTGGATTGAGTTGTGCTGATCCCCCTTGTCCTGTGAGGCATGAGAGAATCGATCAGAATTCATACTACTATGCATTTGCTTTTGCTCTAACTTTATGAAATGAACATGTGTGAAAATCAGAGTTTGTGAGCTCTCATTTGATCTTCAGAATATCCTTTTCTATTTTATTTTAAAAGTCATTCCTTTGTGTTGATAGATCAATGCTAAAGCCTTTCCATGCTTTCTAGTTAAAAGTGTCTTCATTTCAAAGTTTTCTATATAAAATTCATTGCAAATCATACGACGAGTTGCCCTCTAATGCAGAGGATGGATTTTTAATTGGTTCATCCAACTGCTGGTTAATTTGTTTATTTTCATAAAGGGGAGTACAAGAGTCATCTCATTATTTAAAGAAAATAAACATTATAATTTGAAGAAATGGACAAATTTGTTAGCCAACAGATTGATAATGATGTTTTGCTTCTTGAATGCAATCACATATGTATGAAATGGCATGAACATGACAAGACCTTAACACACACACATACTTGCAAATGAATGATGTATTGTTGCTCCAATGGATAGATAAAGAATATGAAGCCTTGAAGGATGCTTGATGATGAATGCTTGAATGCTTGAATGTAGTATCCTTGTCTTATGATCATCTCCACCTTATTTCCTTATGCCCAAATGAGAGGGAAGACCTCCTTATATACTTCCATGTCATCAAACATATTTATTTTCTAACATAGGCTGACATGGGGAATATTTTCACACTCAAATTTGAGATAAGGCTAAGGGTTCAAATTAGGGCCCAATTGAGGAGGACCATGGCATGGTGTCATGGTCCTAGTGATCAGGACCAGGGTGCCACGCCTTGGTCCTACCCCAATTTAGGGTAGGGACAAGGGGTCGTAGCAAGGTAAAGTGTGAAAATATGATGTTTATTGCATGGAGGAGGCATAAATAGGTCTCGATCAAGCATGGGGATGAGACCGCTAAGGTGAGGGCCCCAAATGCAGTCAAAATTGCAAGGGGTGCAATTTTAGGATGCTATACATTCTTACTGTCCTAGTGATAGGGTGATGGTTCTCAGGTAGTACTTGAATTAGTTCAACATCAATAAATATATTTAGCACTATCAATTTGACCAAATCCAAGATCCAAGGGTTTGAGACTAGAACCTTCCCATCTCTATTCCATAGAAATACCAGAATAAATCTCTACCGGCTATTGGAATGAGAGAATCTCTACATCCTTTCATACTATCCCTAAAAATCTGCTTTGACCCAATATCCTTAGACTGCATTAAAGCATCTAATAAAAACTTTTGAAAGAGCCTTTTTCATATGGTTTGATGGCTCACCCTTCTACTTTGAGCTCACTTTTATTTGGCATTGCTGCTATTCTACCTCTAGCTCAAATTTAACTAACTATCCTTCAAAATCTTCACAATTCAAAATTTTTTTGAGTATCATAGTAATTACTTGTTGATTGTGTCATCCTTTCTATATCTCCTTCTACTATGAGAGAGCTAAAATTGTCAATCCCTTGGGTGTAGAATGAAATTTTCAAGTGGGATTTTTTATTTTAATGAGTGTCTATGATTATCACCTCAACATTTAATTTGTGCGTGCTGATTTACTTCCACCACCCTTTCCAAGAACTCAACTATGATGTGTTGATGTTATTAATTATCCACTTGAATTTTGATTTCCTCACTCACCACTGTATCACAATTTTATTTCAAACCCTTAATTTGATCACTGCGGGGTTGCGGTAATGGTTACCGCGTTACCGCAACATCTCTTTATACCACCTTAATGTTTCCTATGGTATTATGATGTTATCTTCCTCATTCGTCGCTTTACCACCAAGCTTATTACCATTCAACACTTTTTATACCGCCTTAATGTTTCCTATGGTATTATGATGTTATCTTCCTCATTCGTCACTTTACCACCAAGCTTATTACCATTCAACACTTTTCTTTTGCGGGGCTGTGGTGACATTCATATCATACCCTCCTACCGCTATATCGCCAAACTTCACCATGTGCTTGGTTCGACTACTGTGAGGTTGCAGTAATGGTTATTGGGTTACTGCAATGCCTTATTAGGTTATACTTACTCCTTCTGCGGTAATGTGATATTGGAGGTTTCTTCTTATCGCCTTATCGCAATGTTGCTTTCATTTGATTGCCAATGTCTTGCTGTGTGGCAGTAAGTTATTATGTTATCTCTCTATCACAGAGTTTAAAACATTCGATGGTTTACTTATGTGGGAGTGCGATATCATTTTATTCTTTTATCGTTATCCCATATTCTCTTGATTATTTTAAGACTTAACTTTTGTGGTACTGCGGTGTGTCATGCTAACACTACATTTCTCACCGTTGTCCTGCGAACTTCTTGCAACCATGGAATATGGTACCGGCGGTATTGCAGTAACCTTTGATAATGGATAATTTAGTTGATGCAATGGGATAATTACAATCAAGGAAGGGACAATAAGGACCTTACGAGTCATAATTAATGGTAACTTTGAAATATAAAAAAAATGCAAAGGTGGCTTATTATTTTGGAAGGGGAATGAGTAAAATGCAAGCTTAAAAATCATGATTTATAAATTCTTTTGAGGGGTCCTAACATGTTTCATAAAATTTGTGTTCATATTATCAAATCTTGGTGGAAAGATTGGCATTAGTCCCCAACATCGTTTTTTGCAACTATAATCTATGCTTGAGATATTGTTGGCTTTTCCTACACCTTCATATGGTGCCTTCTCTCAATTTATGATCATGGCACATAATGTCACCTTTATTAGTTTGGCATCATAATTTTCATAACATTTGGTCAACTATTGTTGAGCCTAAGCTTAGGCCATTTTCTCAGTGTATTATTTTCCAAATCTTACCTGTGGGCTCTCAACTTCAACACATGGATGTTTAGGATGCTCATTTCCCATTCTAAAGGAAACCAAATTCATTCAATTTTTTGTTTTGTTCTTGTGCCCAACAACTTTGGAGTTGGATTCAATACTTTTTTCCCCTTCTTACTAGAGCACTTCTCCTAGCATGTGGCTTTTTTAGGAAATTGGCCTCACATCCTTCAAGTATACCCAAATTTATCATGCTTTTAGGTGGAGATTTTATTTTCATTATGAAGAGATAATATTTCTATTATTTTTTCTCACTACTTTGTTGATACAAATGTTTCATTTTTTTCAAGCTACCATTTTCTCTAATTTTATTTTACAAATTTAGGTTCAAGGAGGTGGCTCACCTTTAGGAGATCTTAGATCATTGGGGCAATGCCTCATGCATTATTGCTAGAGTTCCCTCAGACAATTATGCATCTCACGATTGTTCTTTGTCTTGTGATCAATGTTGAGGCTAAATTTTCTCAGGCCAACACTCTCAAGCTTTGAGGTCCTGGGATACTTTCCACCACTCTAGTGTAGCAATGGTTTTGCTAGATACTGCTCTACCCCACCTCCTCCTAGAGGCTCTACCTCAAGGTGGCCTTTAGTGGAGTATGGTTGTGAATTGGTGGTGGTGGTGATGGTTGGCCAACACTTGAGTCTTCTAAGTGGTTCCCTTAGCAACTTATCCAATATGAAATGGAGACAATGATAAAAAGGAAGAAGAAATAAAACTAATAAGAGATAGTTCATTCTTGACGTCACCCCATACCCCATTGATTTATGGGGTAAATTGAATGAGTTATATCGCTATCACCTCCTACTAGTGTTTCTCTTGCTACACTTAGTCTTTTATTATTGTTATTGTTAGCTTTCTAGGCACTGCTTGTGTGGACTTTAAGGTGTGATCTCACATCCACCCACCCTTTTTTATGAATCAATGTATATTTAAATGTTAATAATAACTGACTCACTTATTCATTAAAAATTATAAAAAATATGATTCAAGATGATCCATAGAAGAAAGAGTGAGGATATAAGGATTCTTTGGAGAGTGAGAATAAAATAATCCAACTATAAAATGAAGCGACAAGTAAGAACATAAGAATCCTAATCTAATCTATGAGAAATTAACTATCATTGATATAAATTTAAAAGTAAGCCACCAATTATCCTTCACAACTCACCCAAAGCCTTTAAATCGTAGGTGAGTTAAACCATGTTTCAATATTTTGATTAAGGATCTATATTAGGGAAATGGTAGATTTTTATTCATTTGTATGAATTGGGTTAATATTGTTCTCGTGATTTAATTTTAGAATTGATACATATATGTTTTCTAAATGTGTTCCAAACCAACAAGATTATTTTAAGTAGATCGATCCATTTGGAGATATACCACTACTGGTATTAAGGTTGGTGTTACTCATACCAACCTCAAGTTATTAAGTAATTTTTTTTTTTCAATTGTAATATAGTAAGAAAATAGTAGAAAAATCATAGTTCAATGATAAGAATAACCTTTAACTATTTGATTTTTCTAGGTATAGTAGCCCTAAGTGCTCAATTTTTTACCACTCATATTGTCTTATATATAACAAGTGAAAAATGAATGTACATATAGATTTATTTTTCCACTAAGAACACTTACATATGCATGAATGAATGTAAGAATTTGTAAACATACTGCGATAGTAAAAGGCATATGTTGTTGATATCTATATATCCTTGTAGAGTTGGATTTATAGCTTAAATATAAGACCAAGTAGTTTCTACAATATGTATGATGAGATGAAATAACTCTTGTATATCCACTTGAATAATTTAGTTTAACTTTGAAGAACCTATTCACATGGTTTGGAAGATTATTTTTATGTTTGTAAAATTTTATAAGATTTTATCTAATAATTAATAGAGTAACAATTCACACTAGAAACACATGTTTTAAAAGTTCTTATTTTTGACATGATAAATTTGTATATTTTGTGGTGTATTTGTAACATGTTTAAAATATTATTTGTGAATATTAGCATATTTTATATGGTTAAAAGAAAATTTTACTTAATAAGATAGAATATGTAATTAAAAAGAACAATCATTAAGAAAATTATTTTGCTTAACAAATAAAAAAGAAAAATGAAATTAATTTTATTGTTCTATTATAAAACTATAAGTAATTCTAGTAAAATATATTTTGGATCAATACAAATCATGAGAGCATTATTCTTATTTTTGTGTACGGGAAGCATACCAGTAGAGTTGTAATGGTTAACTTCAAGCACCCATAGATTCTAAATGGTACATCAGATTTTGACAAAAAAAATTTGGTTATCTTTGTATGCAACTTAATTGCATATACTTAATGTTCTGGCATCTAGGTAGTAACAACAAATGTTGCGGGATCTGTTATGAAAGCAAGGTTATAAAACAATAAATTTCATAGTGTTGCCCAATACCTACTTAAAGAGACCCTAATAACAATGCACTTAAAATTACCAATACTTATGGACAAATGACCTAGTAGTCGTGCACAAATGGGTCAATTATGGTAAAAAAAAAGATAAAAAGTGAGCAGCTATTGGTACATGTGAAATTTATTAATGATCTTTTCCTTATCATTTTTTTGTTCCTTTGAAGTTAGTAACCTGGGGGGTTAGGTGCACAAAGAGTACATGATTATTGGAACTATAATGACTAATGGTGCTCTTCCTGTAGCCAATTTGTATTGATTAGAACAATTTTATTATTACTTTCTACAAAATTGTATACTTTATAGTATATGATTACTAATATATGTAAGCCTAACTTGTGTTAAAATTTAATGATGGGAGCAATCTATGTTAAATTATTACTTTTAAGTATAAATCAAACTACATAAATGAAGACAATAAGATTGAAAATGTATTTCAAATATTTTTTACTTATATCCACATTAATACATAAGATTTAAAAAATAGGAATAATAACATGCAATCAAAAAAATATAATACATAAAATTATATGAGGATTGATGTGAAAAATAGAGGGGTATAGTATAAAATTTGTAATAGTATATTGAATTTAATTGATCTATCATATTACATATTGTCTTCAATTATGTGTTATGATTACATTAGTTTAAATTATTTACATCATGACTTAATTTGCTAATTTAATGCAATTGTATTTTTACAATAGTTTAAGCTACCAATTGTAAAATAAAGAGGATGACAATCCAAGGCTTATATAAATCATAAAAAAAGTTATGCATGGTTTTATTATAAATATTATAACCTTCATCTTACAAACATTATAGTTACAAATGTTCATACATTTTATAATATATCTTATTTCAATGAAAATTTGATTTAAATAAATAATACATCTCTAATAAACATTTATTGTGATAATGAAGCTATCACATACCCATTATATCTTTGAGTTCAATTGTAATTCTAAGCATTTGGATTTGTGTTCCAATATTTTTGTATATTTTATAGCATGCTATCAAGGGCATGTTATACATATGTCATGATTTTGTCTTCTTACATTTGGGTAGTGAATTTGTTTTGTATTTGAAACTAGAAATGATTGAAGCTAGGAAAGTTGCAGGCGCTCAACACATGTCTCAAAAACGAGTCAATCGTTCTCATTAGCACTCATCTTGCAAAAGAGAAAAAACACATATCCATCAAATACATATTTATATTCATCATGCATATATCCATATCATATATGATCAATCAAAAAAACATTAATTAATTTCAAATAAATATGAATCATTACAGATAATACACAAATAAAATCTAAAATACTTACACAAGCATATATTTTCCAACACTTAACAATATTCTAAATATTTCAGTAAGCAATGGGACAAACATACACAAATATTTTTTTAAATATTCTAAATGAGCTTAAATACTTCTGCGATAGAATAAGCTTCAATATGGATAAGTGGCGTGATTCTTCCCGAAAGGTTTTTTAGTTAAAGTGGTGTGCACATTCGATTCATACAATTTATGTGGGAGTTTTTCAATCACTTTTAAGCCATCATTCACTTCTACTTCTTTTTCTTTTTGACGACTCTAATCTGAAAATTCCATTCATAGTGCAAATTTCTGGTATTGTTCAATCACTTATATACTTTTATATATATATATATACTCTCTCTCTGCATCTACTAATAGGAATATAAAGATGTGTTAACTCAATTAAACAAAATATTTGAAATTAAAAAACAAATGTTTATTGAAGTGAATTTTTTAATGTTTATAATATCTGTTAAAGTTTGAAAATATAGTTATGAGTTGATTATAGGTTTACAAGATTGCAAGATGTGGGTATGCGAGATATAATTCTTTTAAGATGAAATCTTTGAAGACTCGTCGTAGATGTTTTTCTAATTAAAATTTTGAAATGTAAAATAGATTCAAACTATTTCATATTCTTAAACCTCAAAGGAAGCAAGGTGTAAAGAAACACTTATTGCACTAAAATTCTAAAGAGAGTAATTTACAAATTTTAATATTTTAAAAAACACCAAGAGAAAACACACATAAACATCAATTCTATAATTTTCTATAATATAGATATGATCTCTTGGAATGTTATGGTTGGACAATATGCACAAAATGGTGCTCTTAATGAGGCTTTAAGGATTGCCAATGAAATGCCTCAACAATATATGGTCTCATGGAATGTGACGATTGTAGGATATACAAAAAATTGGCAAAGAGTGTCTAAAAAGGCTTCTAGATACTTCAATAAAAGGAAAAAGTCAAGTATAGATGACAATCTAGAGGATAAATATTGAGATTCATATGCAAATTTTATTTATAGTGAAAATCTTTAAGAACTATTCATTACCTTTTAGTTATCACTTTTCCTTTTTTTCTTTTCTTCATGCAATGTGTAAATTCTATCCATAATGGAAATTTCTAATACCCATTTAATCACTTTTTAAGTATCATTCATTTTCTATTATTTCATCCATGTAGGGTAAGAGTTTGGAGCTTGAATTTCAAGAATGTTTTTTATATAATAAATTATTTTTAATGTTATCCTTTAAACCTAAATTACCAATTTAACTTCTTTCTTATGAAAAAAATTTACATGTCAAAAATGATTTTAGGCATATTTAAGGGTTTGTAAGGGATTAAATACAATTTGGAAGGTTAGTTTCAGTGGAAGAGTCATGGAGATTTAATGTTTAGAAGTTGAAATTTATGGTGGAGTTCATTTTTTACGAGTGCTGTGAGGTAAGGAAGACACCTATTCTTGGTTATGGCAATTTCTATGTTGAAAATGCATTGCATTAGACAAGATGATCATTTTGGATGAGATAGGTGTTAGTGCTTTGGAAGTTGTTATGTGCAATGTGTCATGGGAATGAAAAGTTGTGTTTTTATACACGACTTACCTTTTAAGAATGGGAGTTAATTTGGAAATCATGGATGCCTACCTCTTAATGTTGATCATTACAAATATGTTGGTGACTTGGTTGATATAATGAGTCAGGGTGATTATTTTCTAAGACATTATTATATTATGAGAATTTCTCTAGAATTCTTTGTTGTTGTATCTACTCTTGTAGAACATTGACTTTGTACTTTGTATTGTCACTCTTTGTTGTTGTAAAAAAACTAAACTCTTTGATTTGAAGTGTGGTTTTTTTCCTAAAAGGGTGTTCCCATGTAAATTATATGGTGTTATGGTTTTATTTGTTTGAATCTAAAATTTATGTGTGCATGTACTATATAATTATTTAAGAATTTGTAAGATTTTATTTGCATTTACTCGCTTGTTTGGTTAGCATTTGTAGTATTATTCTACACTTAGATTCCTTATGGTTGGTATCAAAGCCTATCCAACTTCATTGTCATTGTTGAGTACCTAGAAAAAAAATTGCTAATATTGTTTTACTGAGAGTTTTGTAGAGAAAAATTTTCATAACCTTATTTGCAACTATGAGATGTTAAGCACATCCAATAAGATAGAGGTGGGAAAGTTTAATGGTGACAATTTTGAGCTTTGAAAAATCAAAATGGAAGATATGCTCATGGATAAAGATCTATGGGCTATATTTTATTCAACAAAACCTCAAGATACACTACAATCTAATTGGGATACAATGGATAAAAAATCCAAGGGTTTGATAAGACTATATTTAGCATATTTAGTGCTCCCAGAAGTCCATGAAGAGAAGACTGTAGCTGAACTTTGGAAGAAACTTGGAGATATTTATTAGAAGAATTCCTTGGCGTGATGCTTAAAATGTGGTATATAGGAGGCATACACATATAATGAGACAATAAAAACATAATTGAAAACTAAATCAAAGATGCAAACCATACGCCTTGCTTGAAATGTCCCATTTTCCTCTATTCTTGAGGACCTTGAAGGTGTTGGATTGATGGGCTCTCAGTGGAGCAATGACCTCCAAAGTGGCAACTCAAGAGTTGAGTAGCTATTTGATCATGATTGACTATGGAGATGATATAAAATGCATGATTTAAGAAACTAGATTAATATGCTATGATTAATCCAAAATCTAATTACTAGATAATTGAAATGAAAATTGCCTGAAGTAATGATGCCTAAATTGATATGAGATGGGATCCTTATTGCTCCAAAATGGGGGATATTTATAGGAATTCCAAGGCCAAAGCTGAGGTGGCAAGAATCGACGGTCCAGATCTGATCTGAAGATATCAAGGGCCAAGATTGAGGGAGTTGGAGAAGAGGTTGGAGGAAGGGACACTTGTCATCTCTGTGGTGACAAGTGTCAAGGATCCTTGCTCATGAGAGGGCAAGTGTCCAAGGGAAGAGACATGTGGAAAAAGTGCCGCGTGTCTCAAGGAGATAATATCCACACCATGGGAGGTTAGGATAAGGAGGTTAGAATGTGCAAGATAGGATAGGGTTAGTTAGACCCAAGATTAGATTGAATGGGTTAAGTTAGGGGATGGTTAGGTTAGGTGGTTAAAGTTTAGGAGCCATGTGCTCATTTGAATTTAGAAATTCAAATAATGGGAAAATGGTAATTAATCTCAACAAACTTGAGTTGTTAATCTTAATTAAAGATTAGAAGAATTGATTAATATGGGGAGACATTAATTAATTTAGAATTAATTAATCAAAGGGGGATGTGAGATGAACTATATAAATAAATCATTTAGATTTATTTACTAGCAGATGAATAGAGAAATTAATTAAATTGCTTGTGAATTCAATTAATGGGGAAGGGGAATTAATCAAATAACTGCATATTTAATTAACTATCTTCAGACCATTTTTAGGTGTATACATTTTGCCCCTTTGAAGCGATGTGCGACGACACGTTGGTTCAAAGAAAACTCGATTGATGATGTTGCTGATGTTAATTTCGATAGGATGTAGATTCAATCTTGATTTGATGTGGATTTGGTTTCGATATGATATTGATTTGATTTGGAGATGATAAATCTGGATATGATGCGGTTTTGATCTTGGAGATGATAAATCTCGATATGATTCCCTAGACTCTGATTGATAGATATTGATACGAGGATGCCCCCTCGGGAGATGAATTGGACAATTTTTGAATGTTTTTGAATTTTTCGCAATTTTTAATTTTTTTTTGAATTTTTTTTTTGAATTTTGAGATTGTTAATGATTTTCTGATTTTTAGAGTTTTTTAGAGTCAATCCGGTTCATTTCCCGATAAGAAACTTGAAAATACTGCCCTGCCAAGTTGATTAGTTGATCAAATGATTAAAAATAAGTGGAATAAAAATCCCACTTAAATGCCCCATTATGAGTTTGAAAAGGTGAGTTCCTTTTACCACTCCTCATTTGTGCACTATAGTTGTTGGAGAAAATTTGCTCTGGGGGAAGGAAATTGCGATCCCGTACCACTAGCATAGGTTTGAGCAAGTTCGAGGATGTAAGCATCTGCCGACATACGGTCCACCAATACGTACTTCGAGAAAACCCAGCTTTGTTATTTTTTGAAAAATTTAGCTGTTTGCATAAAAAATCATTTTTTAGTGTCTTTGCCAGATGGGTTGGGAAGAAAATTGTATTTTTGAGATGGGTTTATCGATTTCTAAAATGGGTTTTTCTGGTTTTTTTTTTTTTTTTAATTCCATTTATATCTCAAAAAATTCATTTATACATGCTTTTTTTTTTTTTTTGATTTTTTTGATTTTTTTGATTTTGATGATTTTTTTTATTTTTCCAATTTTGACGATTTGGCAATTTCAAAATTTTTTTTTATTTTTCCGATTTTTGTGATTTGACGATTTTTGTGATTTGACGATTTTTGAAAAGATGATTTGATTTGCCGATTGGTTGGGTTTTCTGTCAATTTGATTTAATTTTTGATTTGTGATTTGATTAGCTATCTAATTGATAAAATTAAACACTCCTGATTGATAAATTTGATGATTAGTTCTGATTATCTCGATACACGTGCGAGATGAAATAAGATTGATAATGACCTCATGATAGATGAGTGTCATTGATAGGGGCCCAACGAAATTTGATAAAAATCTCAATTGAGAAAAATAGACCAATAGATTGATTGATTTGATAGATAGATAAATCAAGAAATTGATATGATGAGATGATTTGATTGTAGGAGCACTTTACCGTTCTTCAGTCTCGGGAGCGGTTCCCAAAGACATAGATGTTAATACCACACCTTAGCCAGGCAGAGCGAGACCACATTAGCAGGTGTATATGGTGAAAATGGATAACAATAATAATGATATTGAAAGGCTAAATGAATTCAACCACAAAACCCTAGCCTAACAACAACAAGGATCCACCATAACATATGAAGATTACCTAAGACAATGCAAATAAAATGAAATCACAAAGATTATACCATCACATGTCCCATAGGGTTTGGATCTCCATTCTTCCTATCTCCATTGATCTTGCTTGATATATTTGCTCTCAGATTTTATGTGCACAAGAGCTCAACAAAGAACAGAATGTGGTTGCAAGTAGGATCGCATATGCAAAGCGTAGTATAGTCAAGTGCATAAAATTGATTAGGGTTTGATAATGAAGGAAGCATCTCCTTATATAGAAGACACAATATGAAATGGAGGGATAAGATTGAGAGGTGTAAAAGGAGGTCGGCTATGATTAGAGGGTAGGTAAAGGAAATAATAAAATAATGAAAGGGGTAGGTAGTGTATGAATTAAGAGATAAATGACATGTGTCATGGGTAGAAAAGGTTAATGAATTAATTAAATAAATAAAGATTTATTTAATTAATAGAAGAAGTGGGATAAATAAATAAATAAAATATTTATTTAATTTAGGAAAAGGATAATTTAAATAAATAAATATATTTATTTAAATGAGAAATGAGGCTAGAAGAGGATAAATGAATTAATTAAATAAATAAAGATTTATTTAATTAATAGAAGAATTAAGCTTAGATAATTAAATAAATAAAATATTTATTTAATTAAACATGACAATTTTAGGTGTCTACATTTTGCCCCTCTTTGAGACAATGCGGCTTGTCGCGTTGTTTCAAAGAAGATAATATGAACTGATACAAAGTTGCCCCAAGATGGGAATGATATGCCCCCTCGAGAGATTGGATGAAAATGTCTGAAAAGATCATAGACAATCTCTCGATAAGAAAGAAAGGCTAGAATGGACTGACCGGATAAAGTGACAGAGTCACGGGATAATGAAGATTGACTCAGGAAACAAGGGCTAGGGCTAGGGTAGTCTATAAGATAGACCATGGGGGAAAATACATCCTCATTGTCATCCACACATCCACATGATCAGAGTGCAGAGCGAAAATAGAGTAGCAGCAGTCAGCAGCGATGGCCTTTGTTCATAGATTCGACCACGTTCACCGATTCCAGAGGCCAGCAAAGGTAGGAGAGCCAGTAAGTACCACAAAACCTCCTTGTACTTTATCACAATAAATGTTGTCATTAATGTATGCTAGATAGGGTAATAAATGCACTCTAGGTTAGGGTCCAAAAATGTCAAAAATGTCCAGACGCGTCTGTGTTGGTGCCAGGTGTGTCTATGCTCGTGAGGCGCGTCTGTGTTTGTGTCAGGTGCGTCTGTGTCAAAAAACGTGCCTATGATGAATGCGGCCGTGTCTATGATGTGTAGGCGCGTCTATGCCAAGAAGGCACGTGTATGTCGCCTAGGCGCGTCTATGCAGAGCATAGGCACGTCTGTGTAAAACAGGCATGTCTATGCAGTCTTCAAGTGCTTTTATGTCAGGAAAGCGTGTTTGTGTCAAAAAAGGTGAATTTGTGTCTTCTAGGTCAAATTGGTAGTTCTGTGATAAACATACACTGTCAATTGGATAAGTTGCTGAGAGGATACCCTCAAACAGGTCCTCTAGGGAAGACTATGATAGCAAATAGGGCTAGGATTGACAATTCTGTGATAGAACATACGTTGCCAATTAGGAAACTACTCAAGTAGAGGCCCTAGGATAAGATAGATCAAGGCACTTTGTGATGAATAGTGAGTACCAAGATATAGTACTTTGTGATGAACAGGGAGTACTAAAATATGAGCAACACTTTGTGATGAATAGTGAGTGCGAATGTGAGCAACACTTTGTGATGAACAGTGAGTGCAAATGTGAGCAGCACTTTGTGATGAACAGTGAGTGCAAATGTGAGCAGCACTTTGTGATGAACAGTGAGTGCCACTAGGATAAATAGCAACACTGTGATGAACAGGGAGTGTCACTAGGATAGATAGCAACACTTTGTGATGAACAGTGAGTGTCACTAGGATAGAATGCCATATGCATTTAGATAAAAAGTAGCATTTTGTGATGAACATTGAATGCCACGATGACTGACATGATTGATTTGCTTGATTGCAGGAGTGTTTGCCTATGTTGGAGTCACGGGAGAGATTCTCGTCGACGCAGAGATTACGACCTGAGTTGACCTTCGAGGACCGAGCAGCTATCAAGGCTATGGGTCTGAGACATATTTTGTATGTGCCTGAGTTTTGGGTGAACATGGGACTGCTGACTGCACTGGCGGAGAGGTGGCACTCCAAGACTTGTACTTTTCATTTGCCGATGGGTGAGATGATAGTCACCCTAGAGGATGTATACAGGATCCTGAGGATACCGATCGATGGGGAGCTAATTCCCTATGATCGAGATGGAAACAAGGAGGCCCTGAGATGAGTGTTCTGGGACCCAGGACTGGAGATGAGGGCAGGACATGTGGCTTGGGACACCATGACAGCTACAGGGTTAGCACTGCCAACAGTGATAGGAGGAGCAATCAGTGGGTTCTTGTGTCCTGATAGAGTGACATGAGGGTTGGCTATGGGCTAGGGAGGTGCATTGGAGACACTGGTGACACAGCACACCAGATATGCCTGGGGACCATGTGTGCTAGCACACCTATATTATGAGCTGCATCAGTTTGTGTACCATGGGTCAGTGGGATTGGGCTACGGGGTCACATTGTTATAGGTGTGGGCCTATGAGCATCTGCCAGTGATGAGACTGATACATTTCAGGGGCAAAGGTCACGGATGTAGTTTTGTACACTTGTATGACATGATCACCTCACAGCCATAGATTGGCAGGTTAGAGCACTGGCGGCGGGTGATTGACGACATCGATATGGTGATATTGAGACCATACCTAAGATGTGAGCAGTGGGAGGATGATATAGTAGAGCTTCCCTACACCTTTCAGAGCAGTTATCTGATTGGGCAGACACCATATGTACTGGAGAGGCAGCTAGTGGACAGGGTGGGTAGGCAGTTTGGCAGGACCCAGTGGATGCCACGGGGTCCAGGGATGTATGCACGGACTATAAGAGATCAGGCATAGTTTGGGCCCCTATTATCATATGATCAGGTTGTTATGTAGCTAGTAGAGATGATGCCCCTACCCTGGGACATGTGGCCAGAGATCGAGGATGCCGGCATGGATGCCGAGTACATAGCATACTGGGTTGAGCATCCATTCCCATGCCTGATGGATCCAGGGGAGCTACTAGATGGAGATGGTGGTGGGGATGGGGATGATGATGGAGAAGATGGTGGCAGAGGCCGATGGAGGAGGAGGGGAGTAGTTGGAGAGAGGAGGGTGGTGCCATGGAGGGAGGGTGGAGAGGACAGGCAGGCTCGGGTGGTGAGAGGTTGTGGTGGATTACCGCTACAAGTGCCAGCAGCACAGGGTCCCAGATAGGTGCAGGTATAGGGATAGGGATAGGGACAAGGACAGATATCAAGACAGGCACTGGTATAGGCACCAGTACAGGAATAGGCACAGGGGTAGGCACCCGTACAGGGAGAGCCACAAGGGGCCGAGGTAGAGGAGGATGAGTTGACTGAGCTGAGGGAGATCTGTC
Source organism: Cryptomeria japonica (assembly GCF_030272615.1). Lineage (NCBI taxonomy): Eukaryota > Viridiplantae > Streptophyta > Pinopsida > Cupressales > Cupressaceae > Cryptomeria > Cryptomeria japonica. The sequence continues at coordinate 771,739,403 of NC_081408.1, forward strand.
AAGGACAGGCAGATGAGATCCAGGACCTAGAGAGGGAGAGCGATAGGCTCAGGAGGCGGCTCAAAGATACTAAACGGGAGGGGGACTAGGCCATTCAACACTACACAGAGGCTGAGACCACACTGAGGGCTGGGAGGCAGGCAACAAAGGACACAGGGGCTGGATATACCTATGTTCTGCGGGTAGGAGAGGGGATTTCCTACTGGCGGGATCTCTATTATGGTGCAGTGCTAGCGGATCAGCGGGCGAGGAGCTTCCATAGACCATCACGGATAGCGACAGCTATGGGAGGGAGCCGGAGGAGACAAGCATCTAGTGGTGGGGTTATGGGTCCTCCACCACCACCAGATAGAGGGGACAGGAGAGATGATCCTAGGGCGAGTCCTTCGAGGGCTTAGATTTTGTCAAGGCCAGGCAGATCTGAGGGAGGGAGTTCATCATAGCCGTAGAGGGCTCCCTATGTATCAGTATTGTATCATTTTTGTATGATGATGTAGACACCTCAGGTGATTGTAGCCATATGATTTTGACATCATTGTATCATAACACTTTAAATATATGAGGTGATTCTTCTTTGCGGTAGCTATATGCATGTGTACCTATGTGATGAGATGTTCTTATGTGATGCTTATGATATGGATGCAAATATGTATATGATGCAATGCAATACTTTTGTTCTTTTATGTTTTATATGTGTATGCATGATGCAAATGTGAATGTATGTAATGTAGATGAATATGATAATGCAAATGTAAATTGTGCTAACAGGTTTTGTGTGCAGGATGTGATGCAGTTGTGATATCTATATGTATGTATGAAATGCTTATTATGTGATAATGCAGGTGAAACTAGATGAAATGCAAATGTTTTTGGTGTGTCATTATACTCAGTTATGTGATAGCAAGCTACACGGACTCGAGAAGGACGATGGAAGTCAATCAAGAAAGGGGGATGGAAGATAGAAGATATGAAAGTGAAAGAGCTTCTTGTGCGTTATCATCATTGAGCTTTATTATGGCAAGTAGTTTATGACAATCAAGGCATATGTTCGACCCAGAAAGTCATTGTATCCGTTTTCATGGAGATAAGACAGTCACAAACAAGGAATGCCCTAGTTCACACTAGACTCACAGTGTCCTCATATCCTTGGACAAGTCATAGCATTACTAAGAGACAATCCACAAACAGCAAAGAAAAATAGGTGACGATACCCCATCCTCGCCTTTCTAGTCAAAGACATCCTGGAGATAGAATCTCTAGTCAAAGACATCCCGGAAAAACTAAAAGACATGTCACCAAAAGATAAAATCAAAAGAAAACCAAGACTTGACACCAACATCCACTGTAGTCCTCAAGTTTAGTGTCTCTTGTCACTTGTATAAGTCTTATTTGATTGTGGTCACAATGTTTACTTTCACAGAAAGGATAGATAGCACTGAACCATATGTTGTCTGAGTCTGTTGAAAGATTTGATTTTGTTGAAGCTCATTGTTGCTACTGTGTCTCATCTGAAACTAACTAAATCCATGAAACTGATACTTTATTGTGAAGAAGACGGAACTTTATTGCGGATCTGTGATGCAAATGTTGCTTTATTGCGGATTGTACGCGGATAAACTGAAGAAAGATGGAGGAAACTGAACTCCTCATAATATGTGATGCTCTTAGTTCCACACCCATCACTAGATGTAGGATTTGCCTTAGCCACAGATAGGATCTGATTTATTATGGATGGAAAGGGAGGTGAAAAGGGAAGGTTTATTATGAATGGCGAACCAATCTTGGGTAGATCAATAACAAGCCATGATGGGAATGGGTAAGTTTATTATGAACGAATAGGTTGTGAGTGTGTGCAAAGTGAAAGGATGAAAGAGAATCCTGAAGGAGGGAGGAGCAATGTCTCTACGCATGGCACTGGTGACCCAGTTTTCACCATGGTACTTACCCAGGGTGCCACCGAAGTAGTTTTCACCGTTGGACGAAATTATTCCTCTTTACTTTTTTTGATTTTTCAATATTTTTTTGTGTCACAAGGCACCTATTTGCCAAGTTGTCACCAAGTAACAATTTTTTGTTTTATAATTTTTTTGTATTTTTGAATTTTTTTGATTTTTTTGTATTTTTGAAATTTTTGAATTTTTTTGTATTTTTTGAATTAGGATATTCCAAAGAGCTATGTGTAGAACCTGCAAAGGTGCATGTTGTTGATAGGATCCTCCAAAGGTTCACCTTCTATAGTTGAGAGCTGATATGCACGGGATCCATAGGCTGTTGTAAGGATGTAAGGACCAAGCCAATTTGGTTCGAATTTGCCCTTCTCTCTATCTTGCTGATTTTTGGGGTTTTCTCTAAGAACCAAATCACCTACCTCAAATGTGCGAGGCTTGACCTTGTGATTGTAGTTGCGACTCATTCGTTGTTGGTAAGCCTTGAGATGATTAAAAGTAGTTTGTCTTCATTCATCCAGTAGTTCAAGCTGTTGTAAGTGAGAGACCCTATAGTCTTCATCACCAATGATGTTTTGCAAAGAGACCCGAAAAGAGGGTAGCTCGACCTCAATAGGCAAGATGGCGTCAGAGCCATAGACAAGTGAATAGGGTGTAGCTCCTGTAGGTGTGCGGACACTTGTGTGGTAGGCCCAAAGTGCAGGATTAAGTTGGATATGCCAATTACTGCCAGCGTAGTCGACTGTCTTCTTTAAGATTTTAAGGATTGTTTTATTAGATGTCTTAGCTTGGCCATTACCTTGGGGGTAATATGGCATGGAGAAATGATGGGAAATATGGAAGCAGTCACAAAGTTCACGAACATCCTGATTTTTGAAGGGATGCCTGTTATCAGTGATAATGGAAACAGGAATACCATATCGGCAAATGATATAGTTGAGGATGAACGTAGCAATCTATTTTCTAGTGACTTGTGTGAGAGGCATAGCTTCAATCCATTTTGTGAAATATTCTATGGCAGTGATAATGAATTTATGACCATTGGAAGAAGGAGGGTGAATCTTGCCTATGAGATCGAGTCCCCACTGACAAAAGGGCCAAGGAGACGCAATGTATTGAAGTTCTTGTGCTGGTGCATGTATGAGGTCTCCATGAATTTTACATTGCTTACATTTCTTGATAAACTGATATGAGTCCTTTTCCATATTGGGCCAGTAATATCTAGTCCTGATGAGTTTCTTGGCTAAAGTAGGACCACTAGCATGTGGACCACATATCCCTTCATGTACTTCATGTAACGCAATTTGAGCTTCGTCGCTTTCAAAACATCTAAGGAGAGTACCATCTAGACTTCGCCGGTATAGGATATCAGCTAAAATGACATATCGAGAGGATTGGTGAATGAAAGTGTGACGTTGGTTATTTGATAGGTCAGGAGGTAGGGTATTGTCACGAAGGTATGTGAAAATGGAAACATATAACTGGGACTCGGGACCGACAACACATATCGTCTCAGTAGGAATGATCTCATATGAAGGAACCAAAAGGTTATCCACTAAGAACTCATAGCAGGTCTCATTTGGAGGTAGATCTATCAGTGAAGCAATTGTAGCCATGGCATACATGGGACAAAATAGATATGGTGTTCCTCAACATGAATCTATACCAAGTGGTCCATATATGCAGCATCACTATAAACCTCCTCCATATGAACATGTGTATGATCAATATCATCCATATATGCAACATGCTCCTCCTCCAATTGGTGCCTCAAGCATGGGGTATGGTCCAAGAAGTTGATCTCCACCTAACAGCAATTTGGAACAACAAATCAGGGACTTACAAAAGAAAATGGAGGACATAAATACACCAAAGCCAACATACACAATGAGAGACATATGTCCTTATCCATTTGACAAGAGCATTCCAATGCCTCCTTTTCCTACACACTTTGTGACGCCTAAATTTGATAAGTATAGAGGAAAAGGGGATCCTAAGGCACACATAAGACAGTCTTTCACAGCTTGCATTGAGATAGCAGTAGAAGAGACATATTTGATGAGATTATTCCCACAAAGCTTAGGTGATCAAGCTATGGAATGGTTCTCCCAACTCCCACCTGGTATTAAGTCATGGGGTGACCTAGTAGAGGCATTTATTCAACATTTCTCCTACAATATAGAGATAGACATATTAGTCACTACTTTGTGCAACACCAAGCAAAAAGATGGAGAGTCTTTTTCATCATTTTTACAAAGATGGAGGAATCTAGCTAGCAGATGCTCTTGTGAAATTCCACAAAAACAAATGGTAGAGATGTTCACACAAAATGTTAACAAAGACATTGGCTATGATCTAAGAAAAGCTTGTTTGTCCACCTTCAAGGACATCATTGAAAAGGGCTTAGCAACAGAGAAGGTCCTAATTGAACAAGCAGTCATTAAGATATTCAAGGAAAACAAAGATGACTTTAAAGGAAAAGACAAGCCAAGATTCTGGAATAAAAACAAGAACACAGTCAATGATGGTGTTGTTGATGCCAACACAGTGTGACCCAAATTCATTTTTTCTTGATCAAGCTCTACAAACAATCAAGTGAATACTCAAACAACTTCTAGATCATGAAGGAAGTACACTCCATTGGGAGAACCACTTGAGTCAATTTTCAAGAAGCTAGTGGCAAACAAGGTAATCACTATTCCAAATTTTCCTCCATATGAACCAAAGGTTAAACCAAATTGGTGGAATGATGATGAACATTGTGAATTTCATAAGAGCAAGGGTCATAAGATAGGAAATTGCCATCAACTGAAGAACATCATACAAGATCTCATTGATAGAGGTGACATTGAGATTGAAGGACACTCATCCAATCAAGAACATGAAATGTTTAAGGAACCATTCCCAAAGCATGACAAGGGAAAAGCTACAGCCACAGATGACCAAACCAACTATACCAGAGCATCTTATAACTATGATTCAACTATCAATCACATTTCAATGAACAATTATGTCTCTACCATTATCATCAAGGAAAAAACCCTTGAGAATTCTACCCAAAGACCCAAGATCATTCTGAAAGGCATTGGATCTTCTTCCGAACCTACCTCTGAATGTCATGCTACAACCCATCAAGGTAAATTCACTTTGCAAGGTGCTCCAGCTAAAGACACCACTTTCTCATCAACCAAACCTGAGTATGACCTTGTAGAATAGTTAGAGAAGACACCCACACTTATCTCCATACTTGAGCTTTTACGCATATCCCCCGCACATAAAGCCATTCTTGACAAAACTTTGAGAGACACTTTCGTCCCTACTAATCTGAATGTGGACCAGTTTCAAGCCATGGTGGGATACCTTTCCATTCCACACTCCCTTACATTCATAGAAGCCGATGAAACCTCTGTAAGTTAGTCACATAATGCACCATTACACATTGAAGCCTTCATACACAAACATTGAATCAAACGAGTCCTGATAGATGGAGGAGTTGGTCTAAACATTTGTACATTGAGCACAATTAAACAACTGGGATATTCTGATAAATCTGTGAATTCTACAAATCAAATCACCATCAAGGCATATGATGATGAAGAGCATTCCTCCAAGGGCATAGTCACCTTACCTCTCAGAGTTGGGTTAGTTACGAAGGATGTGGTTTGTCAAGTCCTAGATCTAGATCTCACTTATAACATATTGCTAGGACACCCTTGGATTCATGAAATGAGAGCAATCCCATTGACATATCACCAATGCATTAAGTTTCCCCACAATGGAGTAGAGGTAACAGTTAATGGTGATCCTAATCCATTCATATACTACAATAACCTAAGATCAAAAACTGAGACCATTATTCCCAGTAATCGCGAAGCTGTTCCTTCTTGGGCATATATTGATCCCGAGTCATTAAAACCTTCGACATCAAAACAAGGTGAGCTTAAAGGCAAATTTTAGGACAAGGGCATGGGGGAATACACTTTAAATCAAACCATGTACTTACGACAAGTCATGAGTTCCCCAAAAGAATATGGAAGACCACATCCTAACAAGAAAGTATCCATCATGGTACTCAAATGGGACCCTACTACCTTTCAAAGATGGGGCGAACTAGAAGAGGAAGACTTATACAAAATTATTTACAAAGACATTGAAGATGACACACAAGATCACATCAGTCTACCATTTATTTTTGTGGAATCTCACAACAGCATCTACTGGCTAGATTTCTCCATCTTTATAAAAATGATGCAAAAGATTCTCCATCCCTTTGCTTGGTGTTGCACAAAGTAGTGACCGATATGTCTGTCTCTATGTTGTAGGAGAAATGTTGAATAAATGCCTCTGCTAGATCACCCCAAGACTTAATTCTAGGTGGGAGTTGAGAGAACCATTCCATAGCTTGATCACCTAAGCTTTGTGGGAATAATCTCATCAAATATGTCTCTTTTGCTGCTACCTCAATGCAAGCTGTGAAAAACTGTCTTATGTGTGCCTTAGGATCCCCTTTTCCTCTATACTTATCAAACTTAGGCATCACAAAGTGTGTAGGAAATGGAGGCATTGGAATGCTTTTGTCAAATGGATAGGGACATATGTCTCTCATTGTGTATGTTGGCTTTGGTGTATTTATGTCCTCCATTTTCTTTTGTAAGTCCCTGATTTGTTGCTCCAAATTGCTCTTAGGTGGAGATCGACTTCTTGGACCATACCCCATGTTTGAGGCACCAATTGGAGGAGGAGCATGTTGCATATATGGATGATAATGATCATACACATGTTCATATGGAGGTCTATAGCGATGCTGCGTATATGGACCACTTGGTATAGATTCATGTTGAGGAACGCCATATCTATTTTGTCCATGTATACCATACTCTACAGGCATGTCATGTTCTAATGTGTTGTCCAAATTTTGAGCATGCCTTTGAATATCCAATTTCTTTGGTGGTTGATCCTTAGCCTGCGTATGTGATTGAACATATCTTTCTGCATAAGACTTCCATAATGGTCTGCGAAGGTGAGTATCATATGCTTGACCATGTGTATGTGGGACCTCTGGTTTTTGAAGCAAAGATGATGGTGATTCAGGTACCATATATGGTCCTCTATTTCCTCCACTATTAGGTCTCCTTTGATCCATGATGGAGTGAGGTTGTTGCAAAGGTCGATTTTCCATTATTTGAGACATGTCAAAATCATGAGGTATCTTGGCTCCACTTTGTGCCATCATTTGTAAGAAGTATTGTCTATCCCTCCTCATTATTTCCTCAACCAATCAATTGAAATGGGGATTCATAATGGATTCTTCCACATCTGCTGAATGTATGGAAAATTTGTCCATATTGTCATTGTGTGTATCATTGTTATTTGTAGTGTCCATGTTCTTAACATTTGGAATGTTTCTATAGGCATCCATGTCAGGTAATGTGTTATGATCAGTATTGAAAAAGACATCATTGTCATACTCATGGACACTCATGTTTGCGGACTCTTGAGCCTCTTTAGTTTCTCTCCTAGATTTTTGAAGACGGGTTTCAACCATGAACTAGGTATTGACCAAGATGTGTGAGACTAGATGAAAATGGAAAAAGTATGGAAGACCAAGAGTTGGATGGAATGTAAATGAATCTGAAGTGTACTTGCAATGTCCAAAGTGTAAGACCAAGTATGTATGTAGTAGAGTAGGTGTGACTTCCAAAGAGAGGATAGTTTCTCTTGATGAGGTAAGTTGACCTTGACTCTAAGTAAGACCAAATGAGACTCAAAGGTGAGAGACCTTGATGAGGGACCACTTAGCAAAGTGTTGTTGTATGTAGTGTGTTGACAAAGTATGATGAGGACAAGAAAGTGACCTTTTGACTCAAGTTTAGACAATTGTGAATGTAAAGTGAGATGTGAAGCAATGATGGACTATGGGAGACCCAAAGACAGGTTGAATGCTAAATAAAACCTGGAGAAATAACCTAGGAAGCTCAAGAATTCTGAAACTGAATGTGTTTGTTTGTTGGACTGTAACAGTTTTTTTTTTTTTTTTTTTGAAAACACAGACGTGATTTTACCTTACATAGATGCGATTCCACCCTACACAGATGCAATTCCACACCACAGATGTGTTTTAACACCTCACAGACATGTTTCTACAAAAAAGAAAATCCTGCAAAGCACAGACATGATTAAAATGATCACAGACGTGACTAGATCTCATAGACGCGATTAAATTGCCCATAGACGCGATTTCACAACATAGACACATTTTTGCAAAAAAAATGCAAACTAAAAAATCCTGCAAGACACAGACATGATTAAAATGATCACAAACGTGATTAGATCTTGTAGATGCAATTAAAGTGCCCACAGACGCGCCTATAATGAAAACCTACAATCTGGAAAATGAAAATATTGCTAGAAATACAGACGCGGTTCAGAGGTTCACAGACGTGATTCGGGAACACAAACGTGATCCCGTAATCTACAAAAAAAATGAAATAATGTCGAAGATGCAAACGCGGTTCTAGATGTCACAGACGCAGTAGAAAATCAAAAACGCGACCCGAAAGTGCGCAGATGTGAAAATGTCAAAAATGCCAGATCTGCAACTTCAAACACAAAATCTGCAACAAAATGTTAAATGCAAAAGGGACAAGAGTCCCACCAGGTGTGCTAAAATGTATATGGTGAAAATGGATAACAATAATAATGATATTGAAAGGCTAAATGAATTCAACCACAAAACCCTAGCCTAACAACAACAAGGATCCACCATAACATATGAAGATTACCTAAGACAATGCAAATCAAATGAAATCACAAAGATTATACCATCACATGTCCCATACGGTTTAGATCTCCATTCTTCCTATCTTCATTGATCTTGCTTGATATATTTTATCTCAGATTTTATGTGCACAAGAGCTCAACAAAGAACGGAATGTGGTTGCAAGTAGGATCGCATATGCAAAGTGTAGTATAGTCAAGTGCATAAAATTGATTAGGGTTTGATAATGAAGGAAGCATCTCCTTATATAGAAGACACAATATGAAATGGAGGGATAAGATTGAGAGGTGTAAAAGGAGGTCGGCTATGATTAGAGGGTAGGTAAAGGAAATAATAAAATAATGAAAGGGGTAGGTAGTGTATGAATTAAGAGATAAATGACATGTGTCATGTGTAGAAAAGGTTAATAAATTAATTAAATAAATAAATATTTATTTAATTAATAGAAGAAGTGGGATAATTAAATAAATAAAATATTTATTTAATTTAGGAAAAGGATAATTTAAATAAATAAATGTATTTATTTAAATGAGAAATGAGGCTAGAAGAGGATAAATGAATTAATTAAATAAATAAAGATTTATTTAATTAATAGAAGAATTAAGCTTAGATAATTAAATAAATAAAATATTTATTTAATTAAACATGACAATTTTAGGTGTCTACAGCAGGTGTGGTTTCTCTTCCCTTCTTGACATGCCTCGGCCTTTGATAAACTAGGGATTACAGACAGCTTTAGCAGAGCGTTGGCATAGTGAGCATAACACCTTTCACTTGCCGACGGGAGAGATTACGGTGACACCTGAGGATGTCTACCATATTTTGTGCATCCTTGTGATGGGCGATCTAGTATATTATGATCTCAGCAAGCAGGGTGGGACAAAGGCACTTTGTCGAGTGTTTGAGGATGATGAGATAGGTGGGTACGATATTGCGTGGCAGGAGATGCTAGAGCTAGGATATGCCACATTATTAACTGTGCTTGCTAGATTTATTGGAGGTTTCCTTTGTCATGATCACAGGTCAAAGGGGTTATCTGCTGGATGGGGTCGTCTGCTTGAGAAGATGGTGACACAGGGGACCCAGTTTTCTTGGGGGTCATGCATGTTGGCGCACTTGTATCATGACTTGCACCGAGTTGTGTATCAGGGATTAGCTACGTTATCTATCGAGGTGACCGTGCTTTAGATACAGGCCTGGGAGCATCTACCTATCACACGACCATTGGCTGATAGAGAGAGACCTATAGGTAGGCCTTATGCTGATGGATATCCAGGCATCATTGTCTAGCGAAAGCTGGGCAAATTGGAGTATTGGCGATGGACCTTGGATGATTTGGATATTGTGATATGAAGGCCATACAGGGATTGCGAGATTTGGCCCGAGGATGAATTGGAGATACCATATGTATTCATGACATGATATCTAATTGGATCGACACCTTATGTCATCAAGCGATTTCTTTGTACATGGGTGCTGAGATAGTATGGCAAGATACAGGGGATACCAAAGGGTACAACTCATTATGCTCATCAGAGATTGGATGTGGCTACTTGGGGGCCTTCTATTTCATATGACCATGCCTGCCCAGAGTATCTATCATTGGAGCCAGTTGATTGGGATTATCTTCCAGGTGTGATGGATAGCGGGATGACACATGAGTATGCCATGCATTGCACTGCACATAGGTTTTCAAGGCTGACACATCTAGATGAGCCAGAGCCAGTCTTAGATGAGGATGATGAGAGGTTATGACGCAAAGCTCCTAGATGACGGAGGGATGGTGGGGGGGGGAGGAGGTGTAGGCCGAGATGATAGCGGAGATGGAGATGGATATGGAGGAGATGTAGGAGATCATGGTGCTAGAGATGATGATGGAGGAGATGATGATGGGGGGGATGGGGGATATGATGATGGGGGAGATGGTCGAGTAGTGGCAGGCATACGAGGAGCTAGCAGTTCTAGATCTGCCCAAGATGTATATACAAATTGGATGGCCCGGGTGGTTAGTTGTAGGAGATCAGGTCTAGGGGATCAAGGGCATCAGGTTCCAGAGTAGGAGGTTCCCCCACTTGAGTAGGTACCTATGATAGTATCACGGGTTGAGCAGCCATAGGAAGAGGCACCTCGACAGATCCTCATTAGGATGTTGTCTCATCAGTAGCAGACTCAGATTACGGACTTATAGGCTTAGGTTCAGCAACTAGAGAGTCGACTAGCAAAGAGGGACTCTTAGATGGCTCAACTAGAGACTCAGATGGCTTCTCTCTTAGTCAAGAGAGATGCAGCTAGGGATAGGTGTCATTAAGCCAAGGCACAAGTACATTTGCCAAGAGAGTCTATTTCATGGAAGACTGCCCTAAAGATGATGCGCCAGGGGATCCGAGAGGCTGAGTATTATAGGACCTTATACTTTACTATTGTTCCTCCTGATCGAAGGGCTCCTGGATTTTCACAGCCGAGCAGGAGATCAGGACATAGATAGACTGAGAGTTGAGGAGTGACAAAACCTCTTCAGAGAGCTCCCTCGGGTGGGGATTTAGGTACAAGAGTACTAGCTAGTGTTACTCTACCTATCGCATCAGGGCAGAGTTCCGTTCCACATCCTAGTAGTCACATTGATATGGGACATTGATCTATTTATGTACACACTTTTTATCATGGGATATTGATGATTCCTCCAATGCATATTTGTGATGTATCTCATATATTTTGTGATATCATTATATTTTGGACATTGATCTTATTTTGATGATATGATATGCAGTCGGTCCTATTCGCTCTACATGACCTATGAGATGATGGATGCATTCTATTTGATATATGATTATGATGAGCGGTTACTTTCATGATGTATGCTTGATGTATGTGTAGCGTCGTAAATTGTACACACTTGCTAGGGTGGTACAATTTCACACCTAGTTTAGCACCCGCCTTGGAGCATTTTGCATTTTGCATTATATTTCCCCTTTAGCACTTAATTAATTAAATTAATTAGGTCTAAGGTTCTATTTTATCATCTCCTATATCATAAAGTTGGGCCCTTTCATTAAAGTGTGCCCTTTTCATTTTATTCCTCCAATACATCATTTAATCAAAAACCCTAATTAGGTCCTATTTTGAACTTGGGGGCTTGATTTCGGGGGTCAAAACATCTCAAAATCACCTGTAACTTTGGGATTCTCTCTAAAATCATCATATCCGACGGCCCTGAAAATTTGGTGAAAAGTTGTCGGGACCATGGCGCCCGGAGAGGACCATGGTGCTCGGAGTGCACATGGTCCCGGACATTTTTCCCGAAATTTTAGGAGCGTGATCCAATCATAAAATAAAGCTTAACCCCAAGAAATTGGTGGGATATTCAATCTCTAGGCTGGCCAAAAATCGAAATTAAGACCTAGGGTTTCATACATAAGAGCTCTCTTTCTTCATTTGAAAGGATCGGATTTTTGATTTCAAGGACCTTCTAGGCAGCGAAAGAGAAGATCTTTGAAGACTTCAACAACATTCAACATCCATCTATCAAGCATTCATCAATTTCATTCATTCATTTAGGGCTGGGAAGACATTGAAGAACAATAGGAGATTACCGACTGAAGATTGGCTTGTACTCCTCCCTTGAGGGTTGGGTATGATTTCATATTGTTTTCATGTCTTTGCATAAGCTTCAATATATCCTTTATTCATGCTTTAGATCACTTTGCATCTTGATTTAGAGCATTTACATTATCATTTACAAGCAATTAGGGTTTACTTTCTAGGTTGCTCTAGTTTGCTTTCTTGCATTTTAGGACCTTGCACACACACTAGGTCTGCACACACAATACATTTTACAATACAACTTGGCTATTTGTGGAGGTGGAAAGCACCGAAGCGGGGGTTTGACTAAGGTAAAACCCTATATAGCCGCCCAAACACCTTTTCAGATATAAGTGCAGGTTTCGGGACTCGGACGACGCCGCAAGTTGCAGATCCGGGAGAAGCAGACTGAGATTGACCTTCCTACCAAATTTCAGAGCAAAAGACCAGGACAGGGGCATGGGGTGCCCTGGTCCTGCCAGGACAGTGGCGCTGGGCGCCCTGGTCCTCCTGACAGGCAGCATTTTCAGCATTTTTGACAGCTTTTTCCAAAGTGCAAAACAGCAGTTTCCGGAGCAGTTTCAGGGGCAGAATCAGGACAGTGGCGCCCGCGCCCCCGTCCTGAACATTTTCAGTCAGATTTTAACTCTGGGTACGCATTTTCATTCTTGCCTTGTCCTTGTGTTTACAGCTTTCCATTCTTTAAGTTCAATTTTGCAATCTTGTCTTTAGTTCCTACTTGCATTTTGGGGTTAGGGATTGAACTTGCATCATTTTATCTTTCAATTACAACAAGGGAATAGAAATCCTAATAGGTATCCTGTGGCTCTCTCTTCCACAAAAAGAAGTAGCCAATTGTGTGATACCTCTAGGCTCTTTCGTATTCCGCAAGTGTGTGGTTGAAAGTGAGATTTGGGCATGTTTGCTTAGTGTCACTTTTTCTCCTACACATTTTTGGTGAACCCGACGTGTACTCCAATCTTCTCTAATTCTGATTTAGGTTTTCAAATTTGAGTGTTTATGCTATTTCAAATTCAAAGTCTCAATTTCTTGCAAGATTCAAAAAAATTTAGAGGAAATTTTTGCTAAAACCTTAATTTTTCAATTCAAAGTTGAACTTGTGGATAGCTTAATTGGATCAATAATTTCAAATCTGATTTAGGAACTCATTTGAATCATAAATTTTGTCTACATTCTAAGTGCTTGCATTGGTTAAAATTAAACATTTCCTTCTATTTTGCATGTGTTATCATTTGAAGGAGGAAAATTGTTGTCATGATGCATTCATTTCATAGATGTGATAATGGGTTAGCTTCCCTTGTTTCAATTTTTCCTTCTCCTAAAGAACCTCCCCCCATCTATAACAACATTTTAGTGCCTAAAAGAGTTTCTATCAATCCCTTTGAGACTCTCCCATGCTCTAAGGATGAAGACTTTAAGAGTGATCTTGACAACTCTCCTAAAATGTGCCCTTCCTATTTAGCTATCCTAGAGGAAGAGAATGATATCATAAACACCTTTCTTAATGTTACTTCACCTTCCCTACATGATGCCTCTCTAAGTGAAAAGGTATTGATGGACATTGACTTATTTTCTCCTAAAGTTGGTCCTTCCAATGGGGGCATGTTAGTGCAACAAGAGGTTATGAACACTTCTTTCAAAGATCTCCTTCCTAAGCATGAATCTTTGGAGAAATATGCTCACGTTCCTCCTAAAAAACAATCCCTTCATGAGGATCCTTTTGTGCAAGAAGATGACATTATCCCTACATTTCCTAGTGATGGCATTTCCTTTTCCAACAAAATTCCCACTAGAGATGATGAATTAATGATAAATGCTTACCCTTCTCCTAAAGTTTGTCTTACCCATAAGCCTCCCTTAGAGAAAGAAGATGAAATAATAAGCAATTTCCTTAATTCTCTCTCCCCTAAAGATCATATTGAACATATTTTGAGGAAAGAGGATGAGTTTAACACATCTATTGATGCTCTCCCTCCTAAGGATGAGGAATTAATAAACAATGTTATCTCCTCTCCCAAAATTGACAATACTTCAAACATTCCTTTCAATCACTTCACTATTTGGGATGAACCATTAGAAGAAGGTGTAGATTATTCTCTCTCCCTTGATAATTTCTCACCTTCCTTGAATCTCAATTATTCTCCCTCTAAAAATAAAGCATCTCCCTCTCCTCAACTTGGTTCTACTCATAAGGATACCCTAGTTCAAAGCAAGATGGTTAACATCTCTTTCAAAGATCTCCCTCTCAAAAGTGAGACTTTAGAGAGTAATTTTGATCCTTCTCCTAGAGAGTTTATTCCCCATGTAGATCATTTGATGATAGAGGATGATATGACCTTTCCTCTTCCTACTAGAACATCAATGCCTACCCCTTGTCTCTCTCCTAAAATTGATTTGATCCATGATAAGATTTTAGTGCAAGAGAAGACTATCAATAATTCTTCCAACACTTTTGTTCATTCCTCTAAACCATCCTCAATCAATTTGATACATGTGAATGAGACACCTAACAAACCTCTCTTCATTGTTCAAGGTGCTTGTCCTTCTCAAAATTCTCAACCTTTAAATAAACCTATCTTAGAGGTTCAAGGTGGTTATGCTAATGATTCTTTTTGCACTCCTAAGAAACCTATTATTACTGTGCAAGGAGGTTATTCTTCTAAGAGCCCTTATGAGTATGCTAAGCAACTGACTAGAGAGAGTTATCATGCGGTTGCTCATACCTATAACACAAGAAACAATAGGCAACCTAATCCTCCTCCAGTTAGCCCAACTTCACTTCCTCCTTCCCAAACCTATTCTTCCTCAAGCTCCCCGTATTTCACAAATGCTTAGTAAGGACTATGATCTCATAGAACAACTTAAAACTACCCCTGCTAAGATATCCCTTTGGGATTTGATCCAAACTTCTTCTGCTCATCATGGAATGTTACAAGATGCCTTGAAAGATTTGAATGTTCCTCCACCTAATACATCTAGTAATATAGTGTCTTTGGTTAACTTTGTGATGAATCCTAAAGCTCAAATTGTGTTTACCCAAGATGAGTTGCCTACTAGTGAAATTCAACAACAATATGATCCCTTGATGATTGTGGTTATCATAAATGACACTGCTATAAGACGAACACTGGTAGATAATGGCTCTGGCCTTAATGTGTGTAGCATTAATCTATTGCATAAGATGAATGTGGACACATCCCTTATTGAGCCTGACTCTCGTCCCATTCGAGGCTTTGATAATGTGGCTAAGTCTTCATTAGGTATTATCACCTTACCCGTCACAGTGGGACCTGTTACTTTGCCTACTCCTATCCATGTTATGTCGGGAAATCTAACATACAACTTGTTATTAGGGAGACCTTGGATTCACAGTATGCAAGCTGTCCCCTCTACATTGCATAGACAAGTTAAATTCATTTATAACAATAAGACATATACCTTGATAGGTGATACTAATTTTCAATCTTGTTTGCAAACATCTACTTCCAAAGGGAGTTCTTCTAAATCTTCCTCTTCTAATGATTACTCTTTAAACAAGATACCTATGGATGAATCATCACCCTCTGATAATCAAAATTCTTTGGATGAGTCTAAAGCTCCTGAAGAAGATCCTTCTCGACTTGAGTCTACACATGAAAAGGCTTTTGATCCTGAGAAGGTTCTTGCAGAAGACGATTGGGGATCTCTTGACTTTAATCCCACCTTTGTAGGTGAGTATAGGGTTCCTCCTAGAGAGCTTAAAGGTAAAAAGAAGGAAGAAACTAGAGATCAATCAGTCTTACCTGAGCCTATGAGCAATAATTTTGT
Organism: Cryptomeria japonica; assembly: GCF_030272615.1. Lineage (NCBI taxonomy): Eukaryota > Viridiplantae > Streptophyta > Pinopsida > Cupressales > Cupressaceae > Cryptomeria > Cryptomeria japonica. Next base: position 771,755,534 of record NC_081408.1, read on the forward strand.
GGCCACCTCTCAAACTTCTTCTCCTCACACCTCTAATTATGAAGAGTTTGATTCTTTGTCTTATGAAAAACCACCTTCTCTTCCTAAAATGGCTGATCGTTATGGTCGTGGTTTTCGCATTTTTGCTAAGCATGGGTATCATGGAAATGGTTGTGGCGCTCATGAACAAGGGATAAAAGTTCCTCTAGAGACTAATTTTCACAATTATGCCTTTGGACTCGGCTATAATCCCTGCAAACGCACTAAAGCATCTAAAAGACCATCTCTCAATGTGAATGCTATATTTAGTAGTGATGATGATCTCACTTCAACTAAATCATCTTCTACTTCTATCAACTCTCATTCCCCTCATAAGGAAATATTGGCGATGAACAAATCTCTTTATGACTCCCCTCAAATTTATAAATCCACTTATGAATCTTTATCTCCTATTCATAATAAAGTCCTTTCCTCTAGGGATAAGGCTCTAATAAATTACACTCATCCCTCTTCTAAGATTTCTTGTGACTTTTCTTCTTCAATTTTTATCACTTTATACATATTTTTGATCTCACTTATAGTTGAGCATTTAGCATGTCATATTCAAATACCTCATTCAATCTATCATGTCTTTAAATAACATTAATGGCTATTATGTTGCTCATCATTATGTGACATTGGTAGCTCATTTACTAGGGGCTCATTGTCATTCATGATGGTACAATTTCAAGTGCAATCATATATTTTTTGAAGCAACATAATAGCCTAATTTTCTTGTTCCTATGGGGACAAGAGTGATTTCATATATCTCTTCTTTTGCTTATGTCCAAATCTCTCCCTAGAAGATTGTGTAAGTCCTTCTCATTGAGGCAATGATCTTTCCTTATTTTTATCTAAGGATCCACTTTTTCCTATTCTGTGGATGGTGTGAACTTTATTATTTGATGTTATTCCTTGTATGCATTTGTTGTTGTTTGTTCAAGGATTCTCTCTTACAAGAGGTGTAAGTCTTTGACTAAAACCTCTTTTGCACTTGGTAAAATACATCCATAATGAATTCACTCTCCTAAATTGGGTTAAAAAGAGCGTCATCCTTCATTAAGAATCACTTTCACCATGCAAAAGAAGGAAGTATTGCATTCTTATTCTCTTCTTTGTCTTATTCTAGAAGATGTTATATTTGTCTAAGACAGTTTCTCTCAAGGATAGGTGTCTTTTGTACAAAGATCTCTTCTCCTTTAAGGATCTCCTTTACACATACTACAAGATATCCCTTCTCAACTATCTTATCCTTGCTTAAAGAGTGCAAAAATCTCTTGCTTGGATCTATGACATTGTTGCATTTTTAGGGTATCTTCTTTTGTGATGAAGGTAGGTATCCTTGTTCTACTTTGCTTATGACATAAACATTACACTTTTTGAGCAATGGGTCATTCTCGGAACCAGAGCACAGACTCTTAGAGCGAGATGTCACGCTTTTGTACTATACATATACAGGTTGTAGCATACTCAGGCATAGACTCCTATGAGGTGCTTCTAACCTCACTTACACACACATGCACGAGGTTGAGTGGAACTAGCGGCATAAGGCTAGACTTTCTCACTCTCCTCCCTTACATGGATCACCTAGACAAGCTCTAGGGGCGAGAAGTCCATGTTTTCTCTCTCACTATTCTTCTCATGGATCACCAATGTGTGTATTCATGCTTTTTTCCTTTCTTTTCTTCTCTTTGCATTTTGTTTCCATTTACATCCTTCATCTTGTGTTAGAGAACTCTCGAATCCTCACACTCTTTGTTGTGTTGGAATTGAGATTTAGTCCTCTTTCTTACCAAATGATTCTCCATTAGTTTTTGATCTCATATCAAATCTTCTTGTGAGCATTTGTCATCAATATTCTTTAACAATTCGAAGTGGTAAACATGATACCCTGTTTCAACTCACTAAAATTAGCAAGCCGAAACAGGGGGGGGCATATAGCTACCCTTGAATTTTCATCACCTTCCTTAGTAAGCATTAGGTGATTTTGTGATCTAACATGTGTTTTGTAGGGTGCGGTTCCTAACTATGTACTGTAGATACCGCTGGGGGCTTCGTTCGACAGACTTATGGATATATCCTTTTTCAAATAATGTTTACTTTTCTGTACTTTAGCTTGCATATGCACGTAGTGTTCATATGACCGCTAAAGTGGGGGCTAAATGTAGCGTCGTAAATTGTACGCACTTGCTAGGGTGGTACAATTTCACACCTAGTTTAGCACCCGCCTTGGCGCATTTTGCATTTTGCATTACATTTCCCCTTTAGCACTTAATTAATTAAATTAATTAGGTCTAAGGTTCTATTTTATCATCTCCTATATCATAAAGTTGGGCCCTTTCATTAAAGTGTGCCCTTTTCATTTTATTCCTCCAATACATCATTTAATCAAAAACCCTAATTAGGTCCTATTTTGAACTTGGGGGCTTGATTTCGGGGGTCAAAACATCTCAAAATCACCTGTAACTTCGGGATTCTCTCTAAAATCATCATATCCGACGGCCCTAAAAATTTGGTGAAAAGTTGTCGGGACCATGGCGCCCGGAGAGGACCATGGCGCTCGGAGTGCACATGGTCCCGGACATTTTTCCCGAAATTTTAGGAGCGTGATCCAATCATAAAATAAAGCTTAACCCCAAGAAATTGGTGGGATATTCAATCTCTAGGTTGGCCAAAAATCGAAATTAAGACCTAGGGTTTCATACATAAGAGCTCTCTTTCTTCATTTGAAAGGATCGGATTTTTGATTTCAAGGACCTTCTAGGCAGCGAAAGAGAAGATCTTTGAAGACTTCAACAACAATCAACATCCATCTATCAAGCATTCATCAATTTCATTCATTCATTTAGGGTTGGGAAGACATTGAAGAACAATAGGAGATTACCGACTGAAGATTGGCTTGTACTCCTCCCTTGAGGGTTGGGTATGATTTCATATTGTTTTCATGTCTTTGCATAAGCTTCAATATATCCTTTATTCATGCTTTAGATCACTTTGCATCTTGATTTAGAGCATTTACATTATCATTTACAAGCAATTAGGGTTTACTTTCTAGGTTGCTCTAGTTTGCTTTCTTGCATTTTAGGACCTTGCACACACACTAGGTCTGCACACACAATACATTTTACAATACAACTTGGCTATTCATGGAGGTGGAAATCACCGAAGCGGGGGTTTGACTAAGGCAAAACCCTATATAGCCGCCCAAACACCTTTTCAGATATAAGTGTAGGTTTCGGGACTCGGACGACGCCGCAAGTTGCAGATCCGGGAGAAGCAGACTGAGATTGACCTTCCTACCAAATTTCAGAGCAAAAGACCAGGACAGGGGCGTGGGGCGCCCTGGTCCTGCCAGGACAGTGGCGCTGGGCGCCCTGGTCCCTGGGACAGTGGCGCTAGGCACCCTGGTCCCTGGGACAGGGGCGCTGGGCACCCTGGTCCTCCTGACAGGCAGCATTTTCAGCATTTTTGACAGCTTTTTCCAAAGTGCAAAACAACAGTTTCCGGAGCAGTTTCAGGGGCAGAATCAGGACAGTGGCGCCCGCGCCCCCGTCCCGAACATTTTCAGTCAGATTTTAACTCTGGGTACGCATTTGCATTCTTGCCTTGTCCTTGTGTTTACAGCTTTCCATTGTTTAAGTTCAATTTTGCAATCTTGTCATTAGTTCCTACTTGCATTTTGGGGTTAGGGATTGAACTTGCATCATTTTATCTTTCAATTACAACAAGGGAATAGAAATCCTAATAGGTATCCTGTGGCTCTCTCTTCCACAAAAAGAAGTAGCCAATTGCGTGATACCTCTAGGCTCTTTCGTATTCCGCAAGTGTGTGGTTGAAAGTGAGATTTGGGCATGTTTGCTTAGTGTCACTTTTTCTCCTACACAGTATGCTTTAATTTCGTATATAGAAAACAACACCTTGTTTCTTTTTATACCAGTTATAATAAGTCTTCTTAGAATTTGGACTATATTCATGAGAATGCATTTGTTCAAGTGAATGTTCCTTTGTTATCTAGATCTTTGTAATTTGTCTAATTCATAGATGATTGCAATAGAAGGACATTTGTATATTTCCTCAAGAGTAAATCTAAACATTTTAGTCAATTTAACAAATTCAAATCCTCAGTTGAGAACCAAATGAGTAGAAAAATTAAGTGTTTAAGAACTAATAATGGTGGATTCTTAAAAGGAATAATTTATTAGGTTTTGTAAGAATCATGGGATTTAGCGACACAAAACTACTCCATACACCCCACAAAAAAATGGAGTTGTAGAGATGATGAATAAAACATTGATGGAGAGGGATAGGAGTATGTTGAGTGGTGTTGTCCTTGAATATAACTTCTAGGTTAGAACTAGAAACTACATTTTATTTTATCAATAGATATTCTACATCAATACTTGTTGAAAAGACACCTGGGGAGGTGTGGTTTGGTAAAAATCCCTCAATGAGACATCTTAGAGTCCTTGGTTATGAGGCATGTGTATTTTCATCAGTTATGGTGCCCATGTGAAGGGTTACATACGTTAGGATCTAATTGCACAGAATGTTCTAAAAAATAGAAGTCTGATTTTTTATAGAGATGAAACCTTCTACTATTGATTTACAACTAGAGAGAAAAGAAATAGGAGGTAGTTAAAATTCCACCTACACCAATGAAATATGAACTACATACTCATTTTGAAAATGATGATGAGGAGAGATCAAGAAGATATAAATGTTTTGAATAAGAGGACTAACCTTAACCTCAACAATTGAGGAGGTCTACACATATTAGAAAGCAATGGGAAAGGTTTGGATATTCATTGTTGGATTTTAGTTGTATTTTTATTTTGATTACTAACATTGATGAACCTAGGAATATTAGAGAGGCTATGGGTATGCACGATGTAGATTCCTGGATAGAATACATGAACAAAGAGATGGTTACATCAAAGAAAAATAGCACATAGGATCTAGTTCCTTTTCCTAAAAAATGGAAACCTATTAGATGCAAATCGTTGTTCAAGAATAAATGTGATCTATATGAGAATGTTGAGAAGCATAAATTATTATTTGTCATGAAGGGATATTTTTAGGTGGAGACAATTGATTATGGCAAAATATTCTCTCTTGTAGCCAAGATGACTACCACTTGTTTCCTATTGCCACTCGCAACAACTCATAATTTGGAGATTGAGTAGATGGATGTGAAAGCAACTTTCCTTCATAATAATTTGGAGGAATAAATATACATGTCACAGCATATGATTTTATGGTTAAGGTAAAGAGAATCTAGTTTACAAGTTGAATAAATATTTGTATGGTTTAAAGTAGTCTCCTAAAATGTGGTACCAAAACTTTGAAATCTACGTGTTGATTTGGGGATTTTATAGATCTAAATCTAACTAGTGTATTTACTACAAACCTGATAATGGTCATATTCTTGTCATAGTCCTTTATATGGATGATATGTTGCTTATTGGGAATGGTAAAAGTAAGATTTCAAATTTGAAGTCTATATTAGGATGAGATGTAGGATCTAAGTATGATTTTACATTTGAAGTATTAGTTAGAAATGTAATTTAAGAAAGAGTTAGGGGTATGTGCAGGATCATGGTGTGCCAAAACAGGCCCTTAAGTGGCAATGAAATTTCAGATTATCGGAGTTATGCAACTTGACATGAAAATTTGAATAAGTTGTGAACATTATTTTTAAAATATGTAAGAAGAGAATATATATAGAAAATTGAATGTAGTTTCTAAGCTACTAGTTGCTTTCTGGAAAAAAAAAATCCTATTTGATGAAAATTTCAAATTTCAATGCAGTGGTACTAAAATTTTAGGAAAAAGATAAGAAGTAGACATATGTCTGCCCACCCTAATCACAATCAAATCATAATATTTTTTTATAATATTTATAATATAAGTATTAGACTAATGTCTGGATGTGACACATATTTTTTTTTAATTTTTATAAAGTAAATAATTATTTATGATTTTTTTACTACAGCTTTTTAGAAATTCAGAAACTCCTACGTCTGAGCACCTTAAATTGGTCAAAACCTTATGAATTTTTATTTTTTTTAATCTTTCCCTATAGTAGACAAAGCATAGGATGTGATGCATGTTTCGGATTCAAAAAATGTTTTATAGTTTGAAAGTTATGAGTGTTTTTCAATCAGTCTATTAATTAGGACTATTGTCAAAATTCAATTAGAAAATAAATAATTATTATTTATTAAAGTCGAAATAAGACAAGCCTTATATTGTTGGAAATTTGAGAACCTCCTTAAAAAACCCTTTTTGTTTTATCAATTTTGCCCGCAAAAAAAGTCGTCAGCCACCAGTGTAAAGTCTAGAAAATCAAAGAATACTGAAAAACACATTTTTTCAATTGACTTTCTAGGCTTGTCACTTCCAAGACAAATCCCAAAGCATTCCCTAGCCGAAATTTGAAATTTGAAAATTTTACAACACAAATCAAATATCCGATAAAATAAGATATCCGATTATATCAAATATCCGATTTTAATAAGTAAATTCACTAACTAAACTTGCACATAATTAATCTAATGTTTATTAATATATTAATATACAATATTTTAATATATTAATTTATAAATAAATTAGTATATGATAAATTAGGGAGAGGGAGAGTGAGAGGGAGAGGGGGGAGTGGGGGGAGAGAGAGAGAGAGAGAGAGAGAGAGAGAGAGAGAGAGAGAGAGAGAGAGAGAGAGAGAGAGAGAGAGATAGATAGATAGATAGAGATTAGGGGAGAGAGAGAGATTAGGGGAGAGGGGGAGAGAGAGATTAAGACACCAAATTGTGTCGTTATGGGTCATATGGTGTCTTATGACCCATTAGGATACAATATGACCCATAACAACCAAATATGGTGTCTTAAGGGGTCATATGGTGTCCTAAGGGGTTGTAGGACACCATATGACTCCTATGGACACCATAGGACCCCTTATGACACCATATGATGTCGTTAGGGGTCATATAGTGTCCTAAGGGGTCGTAGGACATAATATGACCCCTTAGGAAACCATAGGACCCATAACGACCCAATATGGTGTCATAACGGGTCGTATGGTGTCTTAAGGGGTCATAAGGGTTCATGGGACACCATATGACCCCAAAGGACAACATAAAATCTCTTATGACACCATATGGTGTTGTTAGGGGTCATATGGTGTTCTAGGACACCATAGGACCCCTTAAGACACCAAATTGTGTTGTTATGGGTCATATGGTGTCCTAAGGGGTCGTAGGACACAATATGACCCCTTAGGACACCACAAGACCCAAAGCGACCCAATATGGTGTCATAAGGGGTCATATTGTGTCCTCGGGGGTCATGTGATGTCTTAAAGGGGTCATATGACCCAATATGACCCATTAGGACATAATATGACCCATAACGACCAAATATGGTGTCTTAAGGGGTCATATGGTGTCCTAAGGGGTTGTAGGACACCATATGACCCCTATGGACACCATAGGACCCATTATGACACCATATGGTGTCGTTAGGGGTCATATTGTGTCCTAAGGGGTCATAAGACATAATATGACCCCTTAGGACACCATAGGACCTAAAGCAACCCAATATGGTGTCATAAAGGGTCATATTGTGTCCTAAGGGGTCATATGATGTCTTAAAGGGGTCGTATGACACAATATGAACCATTACAACACAATATGACCCATAACAACCCAATGTGGTGTCTTAAGGGGTCATATGGTATCATAAGGGGTCGTAGGACACCATATGACCCATATGGACACCATAGGACCCCTTATGACACCATATGGTGTCGTTAGGGGTCATATGGTGTCCTAAGGGGTCATAGGACATAATTTGACCCCTTAGGACACCATAGGACCCATAACGGCCCAATATGGTGGCATAAAGAGTTGTATGGTGTCCTAAGAGGTCATAAGGGTTCATGAGACACCATATGACCCCTAAGGACAATATACAACCCCTTATGACACTATATGGTGTCGTTAGGGGTCATATGGTGTCCTAGGACACCATATGATCCCTTAAGACACCAAATTATGTCATTATGGGTCATATGGTGTCCTAAGGGGTTGTATGACATAATATGACCCCTAACAACACCATAGGACCCAAAGAGACCTAATATGGTGTCATAAGGGGTCATATTGTTTCCTAAGGAGTCATATGATGTCTTAAGGGGTCATTTGACATAATGTGACATATTAGGACACAATATGACCCATAATGACCCAATATGGTGTCTTAAGGGGTCATATGGTGTCTCAAGGGGTCTTAGGACACCATATGACCCCTATGGACACCATAAGACCCATAAAAACCCAATTTGGTTTCTTAAGGGGTCATATGGTGTCCTAAGGGGTCGTATGACACCATATGACCCCTATGGACACCATAAGACCCCTTATGACACCATATGGTGTCGTTAGGAGTCATATGGTGTTCTAAGGGGTTGTAGGACATAATATGACCCCTTAGGACACCATAGGACCCATAATGACCCAATATGGTGTCATAATGGGTTGTATGGTGTCCTAATGGGTCATAAGGGTTCATGGGACACAATATGACCCCTAAGGACAACATATGACCCCTTATGACACTATATGGTGTCATTAGGGGTCATATGGTGTCCTAGGACACCATATGACCCCTTAAAACACCAAATTGTGTCATTATGGGTCATATGGTGCGCTGAGGGGTCATGGGACATAATATAACCCCTTAGGACACTGTAGGACCCAAAGAGACCGAATATGGTGTCATAAGGGGTCATATTATGTCCTAAGGGGTCATATGATATCTTAAAGGGGTCATATGACACAATATGACCCATAACGACCCAATATGGTCACTTAAGGGATCATATGGTGTCCTAAGGGGTCATACGACACCATATGACCACTATCGACACCATAGGACCCGTTATGACATCATATGGTGTCATTAGGGGTCATATGGTGTCCTAAGAGGTTGTAGGACATAATATGACCACTTAGGATACCATAGGACCCATAACGATCTAATACGCTGTCGTAATGGGTCGTATGGTGTCGTAAGAGGTCATAAGGGTTCATGGGATACCATATGACCCCTAAGGACAATATATGACCCCTTATGACACCATATGGTGTTGTTAGGGGGCATATGGTGTCCATAGGTATCATATGGTGTCCTAGGACACCATATGACCCCTTAAGACACCAAATTGTGTCATTATGGGTCATATGGTATCCTAAGGGGTCGTAGGACACAATAAGACCCTTTAGGACACCATAAAACCCAAAGCAACCCAATATGGTGTCATAAGGGGTTATATTGTGTCCTAAGGGGTGATATGATGTCTTAAAGTGGTCACATGACATAATATGACCTATTAGGACACAATATGACCCATAATGACCCAATATGGTATCTTAAGGGATAATATGGTGTCCTAAGGGGTCGTAGGATACCATATGATCCATATGGACACCATTGGACCCTTATGACACCATATGGTGTCGTTAGGGGTCATATGTTGTTCTAAGGGGTCGTAGGACATAATATGACCCTTTAGTACATCATAGGACCCATAACAAGCCAATATGGTTTCGTAACGGGTCGTATGGTGTCCTAAGGGGTCATAAGGGTTCATGGGGTACCATATGAACCCTAAGGACAACATAAAATCCCTTATGACACAATATGGTGTCCTTAGGGGTCATATGGTGTCCATAGGGGTCATATGGTTTCCTAGGACACCATATGACCCCTTAAGACACCAAATTGTGTCGTTATGGGTCATCTAGTGTACTAAGGGATTGTAGGACACAATATAACCCCTTAGGACACCATAGGAAACAAAAAAACCCAATATGGTGTTATAAGGGATCATATTGTGTCCTAAGGGGTCATATGATGTCTTAAAGGGGTCATATAGCACAATATGCCCCATTAGGACATAATATGACCCATAACGATCCAATATGGTGTCTTAATGGGTCATATGGTGTCCTAATGGATTGTAGCACACCATATAACCCCTATGGACACCATATTACCCCTTATGACACCATATTGTGTTGTTAGGAGTCATATGGTGTTCTAAGGGGTTGTAGGACACTATATGACCCCTATGGACACCATAGAACCCTTTATGAAACCATATGGTGTTGTTAGTGGTCATATGGTGTCCGAAGGGGTCGTAGGACACCATATGACCCCTATGGACACCATAGGACCCCTTAAGACACCATATGGTGTCGTTAGGGGTCATATGGTGTCCGAAGGGGTTGTAAGACATAATAGACCCCTTAGGACCCATAACGACCCAATATGGTGTCATAACGGGTCCTATGATGTTCTAAGGTGTTATAAGGTTCATGGGACACCATATGACCCCTAAGGACAACATACAACCCCTTATGACATGATATGGTGTCATTAGGGGTTATATGGTGTCCATAGGGGTCATATGGTGTCCTAGGACACCATATAACCCCTTAAGACACCAAATTGTGTCGTTATGGGTCATATTGTGTCCTAAGGGGTTGTAGGACATAATATGACACCTTAGGATACTATAGGACCCAAAGCGACCCAATATGGTGTCATAAGGGGTCATATGACACAATCTCTCCCCTAATCTCTCTCTCCCTCTCCTCCTCCTCTCTCTCTCTCCCCTAATTTCTCTGTCTCCCCCTCTCTCGATGTCTCTGTCTCTGTCTGTCTCTGTCTCTGGCTCTTTGTCTCTATCTTTGTCTCTATCTCTCTGTCTCTGTCTTTGTCTCTATCTCTTTGTTTCTATCTCTCTCTCTCTCTCTCTCTCTCTCTCTCTCTCTCTTTCTCTCTCTCTCTCTAAAATATGACTAATAAAATCATATATCTAATTTTTGCCATTGCCATTAATGTGGCAACAATAAAAAAAAGGCAGCAATGGGAAAAAAATTTGGGACCACAAATTTATATATTAAAATCGAATATCTGATTTTATCGGATATCCAATTTTTGTAAATAAAAAAGAGCCTTGTGGGCCATTTTGTGGATTCCAATGGCCGACAATCTGCATATTCTATTTTCTGTCGACGATCATGGGTTTTCAGACAAGTTGAGACAAATTTATGCTTTTGGGAGATTCTTAAAGTCAAATCTTACATTTTCAATCATTTAGGAGCATCTGTGTGGAGGTAAATGGGGAGTAGTAGTCATCGGATGTCTAAACGCAAAATAAAACTTTCAAATGACCAAATTGAAGTGTATAGAGAAAGAGATAGAGAATGTCATAGGAGGAGAAGACAAGGTATGTTAAATATTGCTAATGTTACTTGAAGTGAAGAGGAAATTGAATTTAAAAATGTGTCACAAGTTATTGAAAATGAAAATATAGATTTTGAAAGTTAAAATTTTGAAAATGTTGAAAATTTTGAAAGTGATAATGAAAATGCTAAACATGTGGAAAATTTTGACATAGGAGGTGAAAATGTGGAAAACTTTGACATTGAAGGTGGAATTGCTCAACCAAGTGAACCATATGTAACACCTAATTACATTAGAAATGAAGACCCTCTCATGGATGAAAGACAAATTACAAATCTAAGACCTTGAAGAACCCCAAAATGGTTATTTGAAATCAATGAGAACATTATTGCGAATCTTGAAGGCAAGAGGTCAACAAGAACCGTTCGGTTATGGGCTACACAAATTTTCGACCAAAATTTTAGCAATAAGACATTGACCGAGAAATGCGAACTCTTTCTTCAATTGTTAAAGATGATAAATATGAGACCATTGCTAAACAAATTGAAGATTTGTATGAACAAGAAGATGGAGATAAATTCTATTATTGCAAAAAATCTATTTGACGCTCTCAATTCTATTGGAAAGAATACCAAAGAAAGAGATAAGAAAGCCGCTTGAAGAGTGATTACAACCTCCTTAGTAAGCCATCAATTGAGGAAGGCTCGTCAATTGAGACAAACTTGTGTTGATTTTAACATAAACCGTAAAACTTTGGATAGAGCACTTGCAGGAAGACAAAGACTTGACGATCCACTTCAACAAGATACATGGGCTTTTTGTGGGAGGCTTCCATGTGTTGATAGAAAGTTGACTGACAATGTGAAGGAGGAGATTCAATAATTTTGGCACTCTAATTCTACAGTGTCAACCAATGTAAAAGACATTTTGAAATTAAGAATCGACAACCAAGACTGCACACCCCATCCCAAACATTTCTTAGAATCAAGCCAAACAATAATGTAAAAAATATTTTGTGAAGTACATCCAACTTTGCAAATATCACACAAGGCCTTTGAATCTTTGAAACCATTTTATTGTGTTCCTCTTAAGATTCGCAATACTTGTTGTTGTGAGTACCATGTGGAGTTTTCAATGTATCGTGAACTTTTATGTCATATTCATTCTATGATGCATACTAATGAGATGTTGTAGGAGTGTGGTGCAATGCTATTTCTGAGATCATCAAGAGACTTGAAAGATCTATTTTTATGCCCTAGAGATGAAGGCTACTATTTCTATAGAAATGATTGTTTGAATGAGAAGTGCTTAGAATGTGGTAGGTTGTCAAAGTTTGTTTCATGTTTTCATGAGGGCAGCAAACACGAGTTTGGAAGGAATTATGTTGAAAAACAAAGATATGAGACAGTGAAATATACTTTGAAGAGTGGAGGTGAAGGTTCTAGATGTGAATTAGTCTCAAGAGAAGTGAGTATTGCTGATTTTATTTCGTATTTTAAAGAAAATCTTTTCTACAAGTATGCAAGGCACACCCATAGGTCTTAGTGGTTGGATCAACAGTTCAAGATGTGTAAGAACTCTTTCCCAATTGGCACTATTGTATCCGTGGTTGATTTTGCAGAGAACTATACATTGCAACCATAGAATGAGGTACAGTCTCAGTACTACAATTCAGTCTAGATTGCTATTTTTATTCACATTACATATAGACATGCTCCTGATAGTACAGAAGAGGATAGGAAGATAACCGGGGAGTATCATTTTTATATGAGTGATGATAGATCACACTCCTCCGAGTATGTGCAACATTCTTTCAAGATTTTTTTTGAGTTCTTGCATGCAAAAGATATTGCAATTGACCGACATATAATATGGTCAGATAACTATACGGATCAATTCAAGAATGCTCGTATGTTTTATTGGTTGAGTATAATGCATGTAGAGAGGCGTATACCTCATATTTGGTGTTTTTTTAGGAAGGGCATGGGAAGGGGGAGCACGATGGAGCAGGTGCATGTTTGAAGAGAGCTCTAGTTAAGGAGCAATTGAGGATTTCAGGTGCAAATTTCTCTAGTGCATGTTCTATTGTTGATTGGTGTAGTTCAGCTTTGTCACATGGAGCTATTCTTGATTCAACAATGACCATATTCTTTTGGTTGGTTGAGGAGGGCACAGTGGGAGATAGATTGGATTGTCAAACAATGAAAGGTTCTTCAAAGATGCATTCATTTCTTAGCTCAGATGCAAGTACATGGACCATTTGGACACGAGCGTTGGTTTGTTTTTGTCAGAGTTATGTTCGGTGTGATTGGGATCAGTGCTAGTCAAGTGGGTGGGTTGATACGTGGGTTCCCCAATATCTAACTTCTTTATCTCAAACAATGTCCTTGTCAAATAATGACATGGAAAGTTCACTTGAGTATGACCATCTATCAGATCTTGTACAACCAGGTCATATTTTGCAGTTGTTGCACCGCAAGGGAATGAAGAGAGACCAAAATATTGGTTGGCATGATGTGTGCAGGGAAAACAAAAGCTAACACAACTAGTGATAGATGATGATGGGTTCACATATCCTACAGGTTTAGTAGTTGTTGTGGGAACTTGGTTCCGAACATACATGATTAGAAAGAATAGCATACCTGCATTTGAAGACTATGAGAGACACAAAACCATTATAATGTATTCACACCTTATTATAGATACAAATGTCAAGTTGTTGAAGCATCAAGCAAAACCGAAGACCAAAGAGCTATGGATAGTGACTACTGCTGATCATGAAGCAATACTGGATACTTTTAAGCAAAGAGATGACCCTTCAGGCACACTTGAGTATTAGGTCTTTAATTGTGCCTTATTTTTTTAACATGCATTTCATTACAAACAATGATCATTAAACCTTAATGTTAAATTTTGTTACATGTATATTAAGGATGTGTTCAAAATGCAGGTCTATAGATGAACGCTTTTTTTGGCAACACAGTTTTTACATGCACATAGCGGGTACACTCAATATAATCGAAAGGGACGTATTTTTGCAACATGACTTATTATTATGCATTTGATGAGCTTTATAATTTTTGTTATGAGAGAACACTATTTGACATTTTTTGATGATATAATTATCGCAAAACCTTTATGCTCATGTAGGTCTTTTTTAATGATATACAATAGTATCACATTATGATTTTTGCATCAACATAGTGGGTTTTGTTGATATAATTCGAAGGGATGTATTTCTATGATATATAATCCCACTTTTTCATTTATTATCATGCATTTCAGTTGAAGTCATTATCATAAAGCCTTTATGTTCATCCATGCGTTTTATGTGTAGAGTAACAATTCTTAAAAATACAAGTTCATGCTAGATCATTCACCGTTTACAAGACCCTCTCTTGGTGATGGTACATATTCCTTTGTGCATAAACATTAAGTCAAGTGAATGTATTTCTATTTAGAAATAACCATATCTACCATCATCTTCAACCATATAGAGAAATGCAGTGAGAAGAGCTTTAGTCAACACGCATCTTTCTTCAAAGTTATTCTTGTATACTTTGCAGAGAAACTAGTAAGTTTCATAATTATACAATCTTGTATGTCTTAAAAATGTTTCAAATGATCTATTTATAATTTGACAAACTAATTTTTATTAAGTGTTATACTTTGTTTCTTGTAGCACATTCATTCCGCATAAAAAGGTTACTTATTTTGGTCTTCATTTATATGCAAGCATTGTTGTACATAAGCTTTTGTCTCAGGACATGAGGATGTCTGATGCAGATGAAGTGGGATGTTGTATTTGTATATGGATGTGGATTGATGTAACATTGTTATGATGATATACAATGCCCATGAGCAAATTGGTTTAGTTATATTGATGATTACAATGTGTTTGTACATGAGTACATTGGTGTAGTTGTATTGAGAATGAAAAAAAATCATGTTTGCATATCCCTTCATGGATGTTACATGCAAGTGTAATGGTAATTATGTGTATAAACTACATGGAAATATTGATGACCATTATGTGTCTACAGTGTAATGCTTGTTTATCTATATTTTTCATTGAACAAGTTAGGGCCATAGATTTTGAGATAGGATTTTGTAGGGACCCCTCTCGTGGTCGCGTAGGTTCAAACAGATTATTGGCAGGTGCCACGGATTCCGAGTTAGGGCACGTCAAAGTTTGACAATTTTTAGCACTTAGGGTGCTCAAGGGACGACGTTGGTAGGGTATGACCCCAAGCGTTCAGCCAAGTGGGGGGGGGGAAATAGGAGCATGCATAGGGTAATAATGCCTAACTGGACATGTCAGAGCCCACGGTTTGTCATGGCGATGAGAAGAACGAGATATTGGCCACGAGACAACATTTGAATGAATGAGACTGACAATTTTTTTGCCAACCGAAAAATTGCTGCCCTAATAAAACCATAGGGAAAATTGAAAAACCAAGATAGGATTTTGTAGAAATCCCTCTCATGGCCCCGTAGGTTCAAACGGATCATTCGCAAGGACCACAGATTCTGAGTTAGGGCCCTTCAAAGTTTGACAATTTTTAGCACTTAGGGCGCTCAAGGGACGACGTTAGTAGGGTATGACCCCGAGTGTTCGACTGAGTGGGGGGGAAAAATAGGAGCATGAATAGGGTAATAATGCCTAACTGGACATGTTAGAGTCGACAGTTCATCATCGTGATGAACAGAACAAGAAAATGGACATGAGAAAACATTCAGATGAACGAGACAGATGATTTTTTTGCTAACTGAAAAATTGCTGCCCTAATACAACCCTAGTGAAAATTGAAAAACTAAGATAGGATTTTATAGGGACCTCTCTCATGGCCCCGTAGGTTCAAACAAATCATTTGCAGGTGCCACAGATTTTGAGTTAGGGCCCTTCAAAGTCTGAAATTTTTTAGCACTTAGGGTGCTCAAGGGATGACGTCAGTAGGGTATGACCCCGACCGTTCGACCAAGTGAGGGGGGGAATAGGAGCATGCATAGGGTAATAATACCTAACTAGACATGTTAGAGTCAATAGCTCATCATCGCAACAAGCAGAATGGGAAAACAACCACAAGACAACATTCGAATGAATGAGACTGACAATTTTTTTGCCCACTAAAAAATTGCTTCCCTAATAAAACCGTAGGATAACTTGAAAAAATAAGATAGGATTTTGTAGGGACCCCTCTCATGGCCTTGTAGGTTCAAACAAATCATTTGCAAGTGCCACGGATTCTAAGTTAGGGCCCATCAAAGTTTGAAATTTTTTAGCACTTAAGGCACTCAAGGGATGATGACAGTAGGGTATGACCCCAAGCGTTTGACCGAGTCTGGGTGAAAAATAGGAGCATGCATATGGTAATAATTCCTAACTGGACATGTTGGAGTCGATGATTCATCATCGCCATGAGCAGAATGAGAAAACGACCACAAGACAACATTCGAATGAATGAGACTGACGATTTTTTCGCCCACCAAAAAATTGCTGCCCTATTAAAACCGTAGGGAAACTTGCAAAACCGATATAGGATTTTGTAGGGACCCCATTCTTGGCCCTGTAGGTTCAAATATATTGTTCAAAGGTACCATGGATTCTGAGTTAGGGCTGGTCAAAGTTTGATAATTTTTAGCACTTAGGGTGCTTAAGGGACGACATTGGTAGGGTATGACCCCGAGCGTTCGACTGAGTGGGGGGAAAAAAATAGGAGCATGAATAGGGTAATAATTCCTAACTGGACATGTTGGAGTTGATGGTTTGTCATCGCAACAATCAGAACGAGAAAACAACCACGAGACAACATTCAAATGAATGAGACTGGCGATTTCTTTGCCAACCAAAAAATTTCTGCCCTAATACAACCATAGGGAAAGATGAAAAACTGAGATAGGATTTTGTAGGGACCCCTCTCATGGCCTCATAGGTGCCACAGATTCCAAGTTAGGGCCCTTCAAAGTTTGACAATTTTTAGCACTGAGGGCGCTCAAGGGACGACGTTGGTATGGTATGACCTCGAGCGTTCGACCAAGTGGGGGGGGGGGATAGGAGCATGCATAGGGTAATAATTCCTAAGTAGACATATCAGAGTTGATGGTTCATCATCACGATGAGAAAAATGGGAAAACAACCATGAGACAACATTCGAATGAATGAGACTGACGAATTTTTCGCCCACCGAAAAATTGCTACCCTAATAAAACCATAGGGAAACTTTAAAAATCGAGATAGGATTTTGTAGGGACCCCTCTCATGGCCCCATAGGTTCAAATGGATTGTTCATAGGTACCATAGATTTCAAGTTAGGTCCCATCAAAGTTTGATATTTTTTAGCACTTAGGGCACTCAAGGGACGATGTCGGTAGGGTATGACCCCAAGTGTTCGACTGAGTGGGGGGGAAAAATAGGAGCATGCATAAGGTAATAATGCCTAATTGGACATGTCAGATTTGAAGGTTTGTCATCATGATGAGCACAACGAGAAAACGACCACGAGACAACATTTGAATGAATGAGACTGACGATTTTTTGGCCCATCGAAAAATTGATGTCCTAATAAAACCGTAGGGAAACATGAAAAACCAAGATAAGATTTTGTAGGGACCCCTCTTTTGGCCTCGCATGTTCAAATGGATCATTTGTAGGTGCCATGGATTCTGAGTTAGGGCTCATCAAAGTTTGACAATTTTTAGCACTTAGGGCACTCAAGGAACGACGCTAGTAGGGTATGACCCCGAGCGTTCAATCAAGTGGGGGAGAAAATAGGAGCATGCATAGGGTAATAATTCCTAATTGGACATGTCAGAGCTGACAATTCATCATCACGATGAGAATAACGATAAATAGGCCATGAGACAACATTCGAATGAATGAGACTAACAATTTTTTGCCAATCGAAAAATTGCTGCCCTAATAAAAACGTAGGGAAACTTGAAAAACTG
This sequence comes from Cryptomeria japonica, assembly GCF_030272615.1. Classification (NCBI taxonomy): domain Eukaryota; kingdom Viridiplantae; phylum Streptophyta; class Pinopsida; order Cupressales; family Cupressaceae; genus Cryptomeria; species Cryptomeria japonica. The sequence goes on from NC_081408.1 coordinate 771,773,750, forward strand.
AGATAATATTTTGTAGGGACCCCTCTCATGGTCTCGTAGGTTCAAATGGATTGTTCGTAGGTACCACACATTCTGAGTTAGGGCCCGTCAAAGTTTGACATTTTTTAGCACTTAGGGCACTCAAGGGACTACATCGGTAGGGTATGACACCGAGTGTTTGACCGAGTGGGGGGGAAAAATAGGAGCATGCATAGGGTAATAATTCCTAACTAGACATGTCAGAGTCGACGATTCATCATCATGATGAGCAGAATGAGAAAATGACCATGAGACAACATTTGAATGAATGAGACTCACAATTTTTTCGCCCACCAAAAAAATGCTTCCCTAATAAAACCATAGGGAAACTTGAAAAATTGAGATAGTATTTTTTAGGGACCCCTCTCATGGCCTCGTATGTTCAAATTGATCGTTTGCAGGTGCCATGGATTTTGAGTTAGGTTCCCTCAAATTTTGATGATTTTTAGCACTAAGAGCGCTCAAGGGATGACATTGATAGGGTATGACCCCGAGCATTCGACTGAGTCGAGGGAAAAAATAGTAGCATGCATAGGGTAATATTTCTAACTAGATATGTCAGAGCTAACATTTTGTCATTGGGATGAGCTGATCGAGAAATTGGCCATGCGACAACATTTGAATGAATGAGACTGACGATTTTTTTACCAACCAAAAAATTGCTGCCCTAATAAAACCATAGGGAAACTTGAAAAACCAGGATATGATTTTGTAGGGACCCCTCTCTTGGCCCCATAGGTTCAAACTAATCATTCGTAGGTACCACAGATTCTGAGTTAGGACCCGTCAAAGTTTGAGAATTTTAGCACTTAGGGGACTCAAGGGATGACGTCGGTAGGGTATGACCCCGAGCATTCGACCAAGGTGGGGGGAAAAATAGGACCATCCATAGGGTAATGATGAATTATATCAATTATTGTTCATTAAATGAATTGTATGGTATTGTTCATTAAATGAATTATATTGTTCATTATACAAACAATAGTTATGATGAAATGAAATGAATTGTATTGTTCATTAAATAACCATTGTTAATTATTGGAATTAAGATTAAAGATCTCCATGATAACACCATGCACAAATGAGCAACAATTTATATGATCAAATATCAACTTCTGTATATGTAAAAAAAATATAAAATGATTACAAATGTATGTCCATACACAAATATGGCATAAACACCAACTTAAACAAAATGTATGTCTAAATACATGAATGTATGTCCATATACAAAATATACATGCCAACTAGACATGTAAGCATCCCAAAACTATCTATAACATCCTAAGTTGTTGATGGATCATCAAAATCGATCCTCTTCGCCACACTGCTCGGCTTTGAAGGATCCTACACAAGATAAACAAACCACGATTAATATTAGTTATATTATATAATTCACATTCGAAAAGTTAATATAAAAATGAACTATAATTGAACTATTCATGTTTATCTCATCTCCATGTTTTCTCTTCGGCTTTGTAGGACTCTTGATGTATGTCTTCAGTAGAGGAGGTATGTTTTCAATATTTTCATACACAACCTACATATGTTCAGAAACATGACATTAATACAAGCTAGCATATAATTATCACTGATAATAACAAATTATATCTACTAAACACAAAATAAAATAAACACACATTTACTTGAGGCATCTCTTCTTCTTCTTCATCTTCATGTATACTGGGTGTAGTCATCAAGGATGTGAAGCCAAGAATTCTTTGTACATATACACAACAAGTAATAAAACCTTAAAAAGGCTGACTTTGTTTGTTACCCTAAAAATGCATGTTATAAGCGACTGGGATGCTTAAGGCATGAAGAGGTTGATGTACTATTTTTGCTAGATAATAAGAAAGATTGGACGGCTATGTATGGTGGACATAACCCATTCTAGGTGAACCACGTTAAATCTTTGTGTTATTTGTGTCCTATTTTATTCCTTTATCTTTTGTATTTAAATCTGCATATAATTGTTAGTTCATATTTGCTTTGGATCTGCTTGAAACCCTAACACCAAGAACTTGTAAAGATAGCAGTACAATGTCCATAGAGAAATAAAAATCCCAAACCTCAAGACCATATCTTCAAGCATGGAGGAATACAAAGCATTCTCCCAAATAATCTTCATAAGACCTTTCTGAAACTCGATACTTTACTAACTTCTAGGGGTCAAAACAAATTTGTAGCACTATTTTATCACTCATGAGAATTAATAGAGATAGAGCAATAACTTATATGATTCACAAGACTATCAACATCATACCGACTTCATCACCATGATTATAATCCTCATCTTAATAGTTTTAATCCCCATCTAAATGCTTCTAATCCATATCCTAATTTAATATTAGTAAGATAATGTATATGTTGACTACAAATAAGGCATGACACCCATCGATCACTATTCTTCAACATAACACATCATTGTAATGATTCCACAAGATATGAAGTATAGATATCAATACCAACAAAGAGTGGACATCCAACCATTACAACACATTGAACAATCTCCATTAGAGATTTACACATAACTGCACATGTGACATCAATGACAATGACAATACCTATACATCAATAACATTAAACTCCAACAATCTCTTCCTTTTTCATTGATTGCAACACTCACACAACACATCATTGGTCATCTACACTCTCTCCTCTTTCTAATCTTTCTCTCCCCCTTTGACATCAAGGAAAAAGGACAAAGGTCTTCCACAAAAATTTCACTAGCTTATCCACACTCTCTTCTCTTCACATATGCTCTCATTTTTAGCAACAACCAACAAACTAAAAGCTCTCCCTAAGGGGTAGTCCACATCAACCTAGGAGAAAAGGATATACCTTGAATTTTTATCCCTATATAGATGCACCCTCTTATGCATTTAATTTTAAGGAGGGGCGGTAACCCATAGCTTCTATGTACAATACCCAAATGTATCATTTGAAAGTGCTTTTGTGAAAATATCTAAAACTTGATTTATTATTGGAACATACTCCAATTTGACTTCTTTCTCTACAACCTTCTCTCTAAGAAAGTGATGCACATGAAAAGGGCTAAGAAAAAATAAATCTCAAATGTCAATAAGTTAGTCTCAACTGAAACTAAATGAGCTTTATAATTTCAAAAACATATCAAAAGAGAATAAAAATCATGCAAATGGAAGAAACACAAATGAAAAGAAGAGAGAAGAGACTCCCTAATATCCTCCCATTTTTCTCTTGTTGTCTCTCCCTTATTCTTCTCCTCTCCAAGATCTAGAAGTTTGTTTGAGTGTAGCCCTCAATTTTTAGCATGTAACCATGGATGCCAAATGAAAGATTGAATGTGGTTGAAAATGTAGTTCTATTTCTATTCAAATGCACAAATAGAAATGTTATGAGAAAGACAAGTAAAATTCTTATGCAACTGTAGTAACAATGCTAAAAAATACTTCCTCCCTTTGCTTGAGGATGAGGATTCCTTTTATTGGCAAAATGGTTGATTGAATTGTCAAGATTGATCTGGCTTAGCAAGGGCTAGGATTGCATTATCCTCAATCCATGTTTGAAACTTCCACCAATGCAATGGTGACAAGTGGCATCATGAGAGGGCTTGAGAGAAGAGGGAAGAAGCATTTAATGCTTGAGAGACATAAGGGTAACCTCATGTGGTTGGGTTATTGGATAAAGCTATTATCCAATGGGTAAACTCTTGTGCAAGGTTTCCCATGTTTAGGCCTTGACTAAAGGGACAAGACCCATGTGGGTTAGTGTGTTGAACAAGGGAAACATTTAAGATGTTGTAAGAGTCTTAAATGGGTGAGATGATGGGTTGAGGCTTAACTTGGGGTTAGGATTGTGTAAGTGATTAGAAGGGCAGTTTAGGATAATTAGAAGGGTTTAGAAGAATCTAGAAGAAGGTTAGTGAGAAAGTGGGCTTTGCATGTGGGTGAGGATTTAGAGATTTTTAAATAAATTATTTATTTATTCAAAATAATGGTGCAACTTGCATTTGTAGGAGAATGCAAGTGGATGGGAGGATTTTTAAATAAATTTTTATTTATTTAATTGGGAATTTGATTGGGGATTTTAAAATAAATGCTTAATTTATTTAAATGAGTGGAAAGGGGAATTAAATAAATTAATTAAATTTATTTAATTAAATTAGTAGAATATGATTGAAATGAATTAATTAAATTTAAATTTAATTAATAGAAGAACATTAGTGTATTAAACAAATATTAAATATTTATTTAATTTCTAAGTGGACATATTTATGTGTCTACATTTGCCCCTCTTTGAGATGGTGTAGTTTATCGTGTCATTTCAAATAACCACAGATAGGAATGAGAAAAATGCCCTAGGGATTTTAGTTTAGTGGATGATATGCCCCCTCAATAGATAGAGCGATCTCTAGAAGAAAAAAAAAGAGAAAGAATTGGTGGGATGACAGAGTAGAAAAATCAGAATTAAATGGTGAAAGAATGGATGAAAATGAGGTTAATACAGAGAAATGACGAGCCTCATAAGTTCTAGGGGTCCATGGGGTGAGCAGGGTGAAGAAGGGTTAGGGCTGGGTAGGGTATATTTGGGCAAGAAGGAGTAATTTGTCCTCATTTGTACACTCCTCCATAGTGAATTTGAGCTCTACCAAAGACCCTTTTTCAAGTAGGTTGTAGTAGAAAACATAGTGGTTCCCATAGCATATCATCGATTTGAGTAGATCCAGAGGTACTAGTGCCCAACTAACTACAGTCTCCCGGTAAGTCCAGTTCTGACTTTTGTGATTTTGAGCTCATTTTATGTATTTTTTAGCTAGTTGAATTTAAAGCTAGACAAATGTGCTAAAACTTTGCTTTAGTGTTTTTTTCGCCATTTTTGGCACTATTGTATAGTTTTTATAGCGCTTTTGTCAATGTAGCACTATTGTGCAGTAGTCGTAGTGCTATTGATAGGTTGATTTAGCACTTTTGTATTTGTGTAGCGCTTTGGAGAGGTAAAATAGCACTTTTGTCACTATCTTGAGTGTTTTGAGTTGTGATTGCCCTAGTGAGATTTGGATTGTGATAGTTGATGTCAATTTTCTATTTCAGGCAATTTGTTGCATGTGCGAGACTCATTGTACCTGTTGAGACTAGGGAATTGATGTAAATGCTTGTTGTATTCTAGGTGTTGGTGAGTCGAGTTAACCATTGAGACTTGAGGTTATTGATCAAAAAGTATCTGATGAAGTCTAGATATTAGTCGAATATTTGAGCAAAGAGGTTGACATTATCACCACTTGATTATGTTTGTAGGAGGACTTAGGTATGCTGCAGGTCCGAGAGAGGCATCTTGCCATTTAGCATATGTGGGACTAGTTGTATGGCCTAGAGATTGATTGTGTGTGTTTGACTGGTTTCTATGACATGATGCAATTACCCGTGATTCGTCTGAATAACAAATTGCTGACTTTGTTGGCCAAGAGATGGCACATTGAGACCTACTCCTTCTATTTATCAACAAGAGAGATGTAAGTCACACTGGAGGATATATATATATATATATATATATATATATATATATATATATATATATATATATATATATATATATATATATGGAGGATTTTACACATTCCCATCATAGGTGAGTTGGTGACCTATGACAGACTAATGGGTGAGGTTGCATTGTGATGTATCTTCATGTATCCTAAGCTAGAGGTGCATGATGGGTCAGTGTCAAGGGATGATAGTGCAGAGGTGTACAAGCCACTTCTTAATGTGCTTGCTGGTACTGTCGATGGTTTACTATGTCTGGACCAAAGATTTCATGGGTTGGTCATTAGCTGGGGACAAATGATCAAGCGGATGGCGAGTGAGGGAACCCGATATGCCTAGGGTCCATGCATGTTAGCTCATTCGTATAGTGACTTGCATGACATTGTATATCATGGGATTATTTCGTTGAGTGTCGAGATCACATTGCTATACATTTGGGCATGGGAGAACTTGCCCATCTACAGACTAGTTTGTATGAGATTTAGGGATATTAATCAGCCCTATCTGTACATATATGGAGGTTTGATGACTTAGCCCCAGTTGGGTAAGCTAGAGCATTTGCACCAAGCATTGAATGACCTAGATTCAGTGATATGGCAACCCTAATTAGACTATGAGCCATGGGAGGATGCTTTAGATGCCATGTCATATGTATATTCTACTCAGTTTCTAATTGGGAGGACATCGTATATTATTGAGAGCCACATGTTGGGTCGGGTGAGCAAACAGTTCAAGCAGACATTGTTGGCATTGTATTGTCATTGATGTCAAATGGTATTGGAGTTGTTGTTGGCATGGTGTTCTCATGGGTGTTACCGGTATGCAAGAAGGAGTATTATCAACTAGTAAACAAGAATAGAGAGGTGATCAAGTAACCGGTATGGATGATTGGAGAGGATCCAGGTGTTGTAGTTCAAAATATATGCTCTTAACATTGGCATGACTCTGTGTTTGAAACCACATCAAGTTTGATGAACCAAAGATCTCAGTTATAATTGACTAATATGAACTCTGTGAAGATGAATGAATATCAGTCTGGTATGCAGGTAGGTGTTGTATCAACCGAAAAAAATGTCCACTGGTAAGAAAGCAAGAGACAAGAAAAACATAAAGGAACAAGGCATCGGGTTATATGCAATGAAATGGTATTATTTCTTAACTGATTGAATAGAGAAGAGTATGGCTTGAAGGATGACCAGTTATTAGATAACCGGTAGTATAAGGTGAACATCGGTTGAGTGTTTAGTCAATGCCTGAGCCTAAACCAACATAATTAACTAAGGTGGATGTCAACGAAGATGACACATAGGATCTAGGTGGCTAATGTATAGTGGTGAAGAGTGTGTCAGTGAGGCAATTGCCGACTAAGTCTACATTAAATGAAGACTACAAAATTCACAGATTAGATGCAGAAGGTTGCATCTCAAAGAAGATTGAAGGACAAAGATTTGATTCTTTGACATCTTGATCGAAGAAGGACATCTGATCATCTTTCTTACCTGGAGAAGGAAACTAGGAGAAAATTTAATGTGATTGACAAAAGCAGGGTCGATATTTGCTAAAAATAGTAAGCATGTATTGGAAGAATAAAATATAGCAATGCCCTTTGATTTGTTGCAGGTTTTACATCTTGAAGATGAGATCCAATTTGATTTGTTATGGATTCGGTCAGTGAAGAAAACCATAGGAACGTGAATATTGAATTCCATTTTGGTAGGAAAGGTTGAATATAAATATATAGATTGAAGATCTTAGTTGGTATTGTTGTTGATGCCGGTGACGTGAAGGTGATCGTTGAGAGCTGAAGAGTGATCATTTTGAGTGCAAGAGACAAGTATAGAAGTGACTGAGTGTTGGAGAGGTTTAAGTGGTAAGAAGGGTTCAACGGGTAAGAGACAGAGTGGCCGGTGGATTATCACAGATTTAACAGTCAAAGTGAACTGGTAGTGTTTGAACTCGTAGGAAGGCATCAGAGAGTGAATGGATGCAAAGTGAGGATCAAAGGAAATCAAGAAAGGCAGAGGTTGACCAGTAAGAGGTTAGAGAGAGTGAACATATAACTGGTAGTAAAAGAAGCTGAGAGGTAGAGGAGAGATAAACTGGTAGAGAGTATTGATTGAAGGTGTTGCAAAATCCATTTGTAACAAGCTACAAATTATTGTATAATATTTATCTCATTATATTTCACTAAGTGGGTGCTCGGTGTAGGGGTTGGTACTCCTTTGGGTAGGTGCCCATAAATTACTAGGGGTTAGTGCCCTAAAATCTTGTAAAACTGTAATTCCATTATGAGGCTGGATTGGACTAGTAGACTCTAAGAGCATCTATCACCGTTTTTCCCACATTTGGTTTTCCTCATATATTCAGTGTTGTGTGATGCATTATGTCTGTGTTTGATTACTAGTATTTTCATTACTTTATCAGTCACACACACAGTTGAAAATTGTTTATAATCATTGATTCACCCTCCTCTCATTGATATCTTGTGTTCCAAAATTGATATCAGAGCCTTAGGTTCCCTTTGGTCAAAGCTTTCTCTATCTTGGGTAGATTCTGCTCTAAGAACACAATGGCAAGAAATGAGTCCTCCTCCAAAGCCCCCATGTTTGATGGAACCAACTATGCCTTTTGGAGAAGAAGAATGGAAACCTATCTGTCCTCCCTAGGTTTTGATGTTTGGATGTCAGTTAAGAATGTGTATATTGTCCCTAGTGTTCCTCCTACATATCCGGATTCTAAGAAGGAGTATGAAAACAAATCAAAGGCTAAACATGCTATTCTCAATTGGTTGTCTGATACTAATTTTGTTAAGGTTATGCACTACCTATCCACCAAGGAGATTTGGGATAAACTGTAGAGATTATTTGAAGAAGATATCAAGGTCAAGGAGGTAAGCTTGAAGGCTTGAAGATGAAAGATGAAGAAAAGATTGCAGATTTTTTTCAGAGAGAAGATGAAACTGTGAACACCATTAGAGGACTTGGAGAGGAGATAGTTGATGAAGTTATTGTCCAAAAGGTACTTACATCACTCACATCTAAGTATGATACAAAGATCTCTGCTATAGAGGAAGCTAAGGATCTGAAAAACTTTTTAATGGATGAGTTATTCGGTTCCCTAACTGCTTATGAGATGAGGACAACCGGTGAAGGAACTTCTAAGAAAGAGGTTGCTTTCAACTCCACCAAAAAGTATAAGGAAGAAAGTTGTCATAGAGAATCTAGTGAAAACTTGGATATAGAGGTGGAAAACTTTGTAAGAAATCTCAAAAGAGGATTTGGTAAGTACAAAGGAAAACTACCTTTCAAATATTTTAACTATGGTAAAATTGGCCACTTTGCCTCAAAATGTCACTATGGTGAAAATGGTGGAGAGGAGTTTCAAAGCACTAGCAGAGCCTTGGGCAAGAATAAAGAGAAGAAGGTCTACCAACAAGAAAGAAGAGGCTACCAGAACCAAAACAATCTATATACCTTTTAAGATGATCCTATAGATGAAGAAACTGTATCAGAAGATCTAATTGTTGTGAGGATGAAAGAGAAATTAATCTCTTTATGGAACTAGGTGAACCAATTGATGAAGCTGATGAAGATGAAGATATTAAAGTTGAAGTGGATTTGGAAGGTGATCTCATAAGTGGCCTTGAGGAGTTAAGTAAAGCAAGAAAATAAATAAAAAACGTTAAGCATTTTGCTATAGAGGGACAAGAACAACTAGAAGAATCTCTGGAGGAATCCAAGAAAACAATATCTGATTTGATACTCCCATTGGAAGAAGCTAAGAAGATATTTGAAGTTACATCCTCAGATTTGATAAATAAGGAAAAGGAGTAGCATAATATGGAAGAAGAAATTATAAGGCTCAGAAAGGAGTTAGAAAAGAGCAAGGATGAATTGAAGATGAGGAGCAAGTATGAGGGTAGCACTAAATCCTTAGACAAGATGTTGAGCAAACATAAGCATTCAAAAGATACCAGTGGTATAGGATTTGAAGAAGGAAAAAGTTCAAATAGAAAAGACACATTTGGTAAGGAGATACAATTCACTTCCTCAAGTGAAAGTAAAGAAAAACAAATCTTTACAGTTAGAAAAGATACTGGAAAGAAGACCTATGTTGAAGCTACACGAAATCAGCCTCTGAACCGGAATGCTCAGTACCGGAAGGGTCACACATTAAACAAGTATACAAATCATAAAGGAAAGCCCAAGGTGTTGTCATTTTTTATGATGTTGTGATTATCATTGATGGACACACACTTGTTTTGTGAACACTTTCTTCATGTATGAGTTATGGTCAACCGGTAATTGTTCCAACCGATATTATGTATTATAGTCTTTAGACTATCGGTGTTTTGCAGAAGGTGTTTACCAGTCACACACTGACTGAAGACCCAAAGTAGTATGAAGACCTCAAGAAGTTCAAGGAACTCTGTTGGTGTAAATAAATATTCATTATGGATATTATTACACTTTACTTAAGTTAACTTAGGATAATGCATCTCTTCTTAGTTTAGATTTGAGACACTTAGGGAAGTGTGCACATAGGGATAGAGCTTGTAGGAGAAATTCCACCTTTTGTGGTCTTATTTTGCTATTACACTCCACATTCAGTGGGTCATCCACCTCTTGTGGAATATTATATTATTTCTCCTACCTACCCCTGTTTCTCATTAAGCCACATGTCATAATTGTGTGCTCGTACATCCATATGACCTTGCCTCTATAAGCAGGCCTATATTCATTGTATTGATGAGAATACAGTTTGTTCTTGTCATTCTTTTGTCTCCATTTTTATACTTTTCATTGTGCCCTTGATCTTGGCAAAATCTCCAATGGTATCAGAGCCATTGGGGCTTCATTGATTGGTTTTTGGAGACATCGTGGAAGGCTTCTATTTTTGGATCTGAGGAACTACATTTTTTGGAGGCATCTTAGAGCATTTTTTACCTCACCATTGCATCCGGGAGGCCGTTTCCATAAAAATCAAGTATAAATTCGATCTATTTTGGCGAAAATTGATTTTTAGGTGTGGAGGAAATTTTTTGCCCAATTCGGGCAGTACAATACGGAATTTTCAGATTTTTTTCAAAAAAAAATTTCTGAAAATTATTTTCCAGTTTGAAAAAATTTTTGAAAAAAAAAAAAAATTTGAAAATTATTTTTGGGATCTGTACCTTCTGCCCAGTCAATAGCGCATAGTCAGTGCCCAGTCAATGCCTAGTCAGTGCCTAGTCAGCATTTTCTTTGGAAATCTTTAGACCCCTCTTCGTTGAGCAGTTTGGATTTTTAGGTCAACTTTGGAGGCCCATAACTTGCTCAATTTTGCTTCTTTTTTGGTGCAATTTTTTTTGATTTGGGCTAGTTTTTCATGCTCTTTGCAGTGGTGTGGCTATTTTATGGTTTTCATGCATAAGTGTTTCAAAATTTTTGGATTCTCTCGGCTGTACCTATCCAATCCTCAATTATGCAACTTCAAAGGCCTCGTTTGAGCTCATACGACCTCCTTTTCAGGTGCTATTTTTTTTAAAGTGCATGTTTTTTCATCTACTTTCATAATCTATGATCATATTTCAGAGATTTTAAGTAGAAATTGTACTTTCAGATATTGGTCTTATTTGGCCTATTTGGTACTTGTAAATTGCTTGGATCTTAGTTTAGATCTCTTGCATTATTAGTTTGAGTCTCTTTTGGCCTTATTGAGGTAGTTGTAAAATTGAAATCAGAAGTCCACTTTGCCATTTTTTGCAAGTGGCCCATTGTACATGCACTAAGTATAAAGTGCCAAATCATCACTTTTGGGGGGGTTCTTTGATTGAGTGAATTTGGGGGGGTGTCTTGTGTGATTGTGCCTCTCTTTTCTTGTGCTCTTTCATTTTTTTGCTATGAGTCCTCATAAATTTTCACCTTTAAATCCACATAATTATGCATCATGGAAAATTAAAGTATGGAGCAAATTAATGGAAAAAGGTCTCACGCATTACATAGATGGAACAATAGCAGCACCACCTGATCCTTAGGCTGATCCTAATGCTCAATTAGAATAGCTCACTAAGAATTGTATGGCTCTTGGAACTTTGCACAAGTATGTATCAGATGACCTCATATTTCATATTGAAAAGTGTACTACAATCAAAGATGCTTGGGATATGTTTCAGAAATTGTATGGTCAAGTTGATGAAATCAGAGGTTATAAGATTGACAATGAGCTCACCAACTTGGATCCCAAGAGTTTTGATACAATCCAAGATTATGTCACCAAAGCAAATGAGCTAAGAGCAAAGCTTAAGGATTGTGGAATTGACAAAAAGGATGCTCGGTTGATATTCAACTTGTTGGACAAGCTTGCACCAGAATATGCAACATTTGTGTCTAGCTTCCAAACTCATCGTTTGACAGTGGGGAGTTCCTATGTTATGCCTTCATTTGATGTTTTCATAGAAAAGTTGATATTGGAACAATCTAAGTTGTTGAACATGGGGTTTCTCAAGTCTTCAAAGTCCAAGGCTTTGGTGGCTAATCAAGGGAATCAAGGAAGTCAAGGCAAAGATTCCAACAAGAAGAAGAAGCAATCTAAGTCACAGCCACAATAGGAAAAAGGACAATCATCCTCTCCATCACAAGGTGATTTTTCATCCTCTTCCAAGAAGGGGACACCACCTAAGAAGGATAAGCCAACTTGTGCATATTGCAAGAAGTATGGTCATGATGAGCATCGATGCCACACAAAGCAAGTTGATGAGTTAACTAATCTTCTCAAGAAAAACAACATCAACTTGCCATCCGCCTACACAAAGAAGGATTCAACTCCTTCCTCTTCCTCACAGTCTAAGGGAAAAGGGCAAGCATTTGTGGCTACTATAGGTTCTTCATAGCAGTGGATACTTGACTCAAGTGCCTCATATCACATGGGTTCTACAAAGGAGCAGTTTTCTTCATTGGAGCCATCTAAGGTACCTCACATTTACATAGGTGATGATACACAAGTAGAGGTTGAAGGGAAAGGTTCAATTGACATGGATGATGGAACATTTGAGAATGTTCTCTATGTTCCTAACTTGTCTACCAACCTTCTCTCTATCTACCAAATCACTCACTATGGGAGTGGGAAAAAGGTTGAGTTTACATGAGATTCAGTTGTGGTAAAGCAACTTGATGATGATGCCTTGGTAGCAGTGGGACAAGTCAATGACAACTCAAAGCTTTATTCATTCTCCCACTTTGTGCCAAGTTCACCTTCTAAGGCCTTGCTTACTCATTCAAATTCAAAAAGTAAGCTATGGCATGAGCGGTTTGGTCACCTCAACTACTGCTATCTTCAGCAACTTAGCACTAAAGACATGGTCACAGGTCTACCTCAAATCAGTTTTTCAGAGGGTGTATGTTCAGGTTGTTCCATGGGCAAGCATCCCGAGGAAAAGTTTGATAAGGGGAAAGCTTGGAGAGCTTTGGAAGTTCTTCAACTTGTTCACAATGATGTAGTAGGTCCACTTCCAGCACCTTCATTTAGTAAGGCCTGCTATGTCCTCACCTTCATTGATGACTACTCCCGCTTCACTTGGGTCTATTTTCTTATTCATAAGAGTGAAGTATTTGACAGATTTCAAGAATTCAAGACTCATGTGGAGAAGCAATCCGGGAAAGTAGTCAAGATTCTTCGTATAGATAATGGAAGGGAATATGTGAACAAGAGACTTGAGGTTTTTTGTACACTTGAGGGAATTGATCTTTAGCATTCTGTTGCATACACTCCATAGTAGAACGGAGTTGCAGAACACAAGAATAGAACTCTCAAAGAAATGGCTAGCTGTATGATGCATGCACATTCTTTTGATCCCGCTTTTTGGGCCGAGGCTATCAATTGTACCACACACATCCAGAATCGGGTTCCTCACAAAGCTTTGCAAGGTATTACTCCTTTTGAAGCTTGGGCTGGTAGTAGGAAACTGATTGTGAGACATTTCAAAGTCTTTGGGTGTCCAGCATGGACTCGCATACCTCCGCAGAAACGCAAGGCATTGGAACCACAAAGTCGACCTTGCATATTTGTTGGATATCCTGAGGGTGTTAAGGCATACAGATTGATGGATCCTGAGACACATGAGGTGTTCATTGAGAGGAGTGTTCACTTTGAGGAAAGCTCTCCTAGCTTAGCCTCTCTACCTCCTCCACCTTCCTCCATTGTGGATAGTGATGCTAGTGATTCAGATGATGAGACTTCTTCAGCTCTGACTTGCAGGGTTACACCTCTTCAGGGTCCACTTGTAGTTGAGAAGCCTCATTCTCCACCTCCACCTAGACCTCGTTGGGCTCGATAGACACTTGAGTCCGTGGGTTCTCTTGTTGGGGATCCTTCAGATACACGAAGAACTCGATCACAATATCAGGATCTTCTACATGCATTCATTGCTACCACTTATGATCCACAGACATTTTGGGAAGTATCAGGGGTTCCTGAGTGGGACCAAGCTATGGAGGAATAGTATAGTTCCTTGATGAGGAACAACACATGGGATTTAGTCCATCTCCCTAAGGGGAGAAAGATGGTTCAATGTAAGTGGATCTATCGAACCAAGTTTGCATCGGATGGTAGTGTGGATAAGTATAAGGCTTGGCTTGTTGCGAAAGGTTTCTCTCAGGTTGCAGGTGTTGACTATACTGAGACCTTTGCACCCGTAGCCAAGATGAAATCCATTCGCTTGACACTTGCTATTACTGTAGCTCATGGTTGGGTTGTACATCAGATGGATGTGAAGAGTGCTTTTCTTCATGGTGACCTTGATGAGGAGATTTATATGAAGCAGCCACAGGGTTTCATCCAGGATACTTCTTTGGTTTGTAGACTAAGGAAATCTCTCTATGGACTTAAGCAAGCCCCTAGGGCTTGGTATGCCAAGATGGATTCCTTTCTTCTCTCCGTAGGGTTCACCAGGTGTCATTTTGATCCGAATGTCTACATTTTGTGATAGGATGACTCTCACTTGATACTTGTGCTCTATGTTGATGACTTGATCATTACAAGGAGTACTACATCCATCATTAGCAAGGTCAAATTTGCTTTGCATGACAGATTTGCTATGACTGACTTGGGTCTTTTGCACTACTTTCTTGGGATCAAGATTTCACAGTCACCTTCCGAGATTACACTATCACAACCCAAGTATGCTCTTGATCTACTTGCACGCTTTCATATGGCTAATTGTAAGCCTGCCTTGACTCCCTTTCTTTCCGGAGTCAAGCTTGAGGCTCAGTGTTCTTCTCCACCAGTTGATGCCACTTTGTATACTTAGCTTGTGGGTAGTCTCATCTACTTGACCCATACATGCCCTGATATTTAATTTGCAGTTGGCATGGTTTCCTGCTTCATGTAGGAACCACATGAGCTTCATTGGAAAGCCACCAAACACATCCTTCATTACATCTAGGGTACACATCACTATGGGATTCACTATGCAACAGGCACAGGACTTCACTTGGTTGGTTACACAGACTTGATTGGGCTGGCAATCTTGATGATCATAAGTCTACTTCTGGTTACAGTTTTCACCTTGGTTCAGGCCCTATTTGTTGGCAGAGCAAGAAGCAACATGCTATTGCTCTCTCTTTGACTGAGGTTGAGTATCAAGGTGTTGTTAATGCAGCGACTCAGACCATTTGGCTTCAGCAGATTCTCACAGAGTTTGGGTTCACCACTCCACGACCGACAGTTCTACATTGCGACAATCAGAGTGTTATTTCTATCTCGAAGAACCTGGTCCAACACCAACGGACCAAACACATCGAGATTCATATGCACTATATCCGAGAGCTCATTCAGGAGCAGGTCATTGATTTGCAGTATTGTCCTACAGCGGAGCAGGTTGCTAACATATTCACCAAACCTTTCACCGAGAGTAAGTTCCAGCAGTTGCAAGCTCTCTTGGGGGTGCGGGATGTGTCATTAGGGGGGGTCAGCTGACTTCTCCTTCCTCTCTTATGGGGGGGACTTTTTCCTCTTTGAGGTTTTGTCCTTCCTCTTTGAGAGTCTTTTGTACTTTCATCTCTCTTTTGGGGGGGAGTTTTTTCCCACTGGGTTTTCTCCCTTTCTCCATTTGTGAGAGATTGCATTGCATGGTTTTGCTTTCATTTGCATATTGTACATGGGTACCTATCATGGCCAAGTAGCCAGGACCCATCTTGCATTGTTGACTTAAGTCTTCATTCCCCTAAGTTGCACTTAAGGGGGGGTGTTGGTGTAAATAAATATTCATTATGGATATTATTACACTTTACTTAAGCTAACTTAGGATAATACATCTCTTCATAGTTTGGATTTGAGACACTTAGGGAAGTGTGCACATAGGGATAGAGCTTGTAGGAGAAATTCCACCTTTTGTGGTCTTATTTTGCTATTACACTCCACATTCGGTGGGTCATCCACCTCTTGTGGATTATTATATTATTTCTCCTACCTACCCCTAGTATTTCTTACCTACCCTTGTTTCTCATTGAGCCACATGTCATAATTGTGTGCTCGTACATCCATATGGCCTTGCCTATATAAGCAGGCCTATATTCATTGTATTGATGAATCCAATTGATCATTTTTATATTGATGAGAATATAGTTTGTTCTTGTCATTCTTTTGTCTCTATTTTTATACTTTTCATTGTGCCCTGGATCTTGGCAAAATCTCACAAACTCAAAGCGGTACGAAGGAACAAAGCGGTAGTTAACATTTTTCTAGTCTTCATTTTGACAACTGGTAATTGGTAAATTGTATGAACCAGTAATCAGTAATGAACCAGTATTACTCTGTGATGAGTTACCAACCGGTATTTCTGTGATGAGTTATCACCCACCGACACTTTGGCGGTGATTTTGTGTCGTGTTACCAAATGTGTCTAGATGCACTGAACCTAGGAACTTGTAATGTAATCCTTTTGGACCGACATGAAATCAGATTCCTTATAAGGACATCATGTCTAAGGTTTTAGTTGTGGAAGAGGTTTTTGTATGTGTGATCATAGAAGAGAATATTAGGTCTGTGAAAAAAAAACAGAGTGTGGAAATATTGAAGATTGAAGTAATGCTAAAATGCATTAACAATGAGCTATCATGGATATAACCAATCATATTGTGCTAGTATCTAGATCACTCACTTGTTGATTACTCACATCTTCAACAAGTTTGAAACCCTTAACCGGGTAGGCCTGGCAAAGACTTTGTAAATTCTCTAACAAGGTGGTTCACAACTGTGAATCTGAAATCCTCTCACAAGGTAGTCTTTAACAGGACTTATCTCCTAACAGAGATCTAGATTCCTAATAGGATCTATTCTGGTGAAGAACATTGTATGACCTTAACCGGTTTGACCTTAACCGATCTGGTTTCTATTCTACAGATAGTTACTTGTGAGTTTATGCTCACCGTGTTTTTTTCCATTTGGGTTTCCACGTCAAAACCTCTTGTGTTATGGTGATTGTGCTCTTGTGGGTGAATGCTTTATTTGCAATTTGGTTTGCATTTGTCTTAACCAGTTTGTTAGTAAATCTGTTATACCAGTTAACTACTAAACTATTTAAGAGCTTAAGTTCTGTATTTTTTGGTATACTAATTCATCCCCCTTCTTAGTATTCATCAATTGGTATTAGAGCCAACCTTTCTATAAGTTTAACCACTTGGAAGGAGATATGGGGAAATACACTATGATGGAACTTACTCGTCATCTCACTCAAGCTAAGAAATCCTTTGATGAACTCAAAGTAAAATATAAGGCCTCTCTGGCAAAAAGAAGAGAGCATGCTGAGAAACTGATGGAGCTTACTGAAAATAGTTCTTCTGATGAAGCAGACATGGAAGCCCTATTTGAAGAAGTTGAAAAACTAAATGAATCTAACGCCAACCTAAGAAGGGAACTTGAAGGACTGAATATCAGAATGTGTCAAGAGCTTGAGAACCGAAGGAAAGTTAAAAATCTGGTAAAAGACAAAGATCATGAGATCTTCAAGATGAAGCAAGAAATCAGTGCCCTTACCACTCATCTCCAAGAGAGTAAAGTGGAAAAAGAAGAAATGCAAGGTGAACTAAACATGGCTATTTCTAAGAATGCAACCTTGAAGGAAACCAATGCTGCTATTTCCAAGGAACTCACTGAGTCAAAGGAAATACTTGCCAAATTCAATAAGAGTACTCTTAAGCTAGAACAAAAGCTTGAATCAGCAAAACCGGTAAAGAATACCACTGGACTTGTTTTTTCCAGTTATGAGCAAGGTGAGACCTCTAGAACAAAAGATGGAGCATCAAAGAAGCAACCAACATCAAAGGATAAAGGTAAGCAAAAGTTTAAACTTGTTTTCTTTAATTGTCTCAAGGAAGGACATACTACTAATGTGTGTAGAAATAAGGCCTACAATAATTTTCCTTATTTTCTAAACAATAAGCCTAGATCCAATAGATTCAATGGAAACTATTATGCATGCAACAAGTTTGGGCATAGAGTATTTGAAAGAAGGTTTGTTATGCACAACACTGGGAGATATCCTCACAGGACTCAAGGAGTTTTTCTTGAATCATCTATGAACTGGAATCCAAACCAGTATAATGCCTATGACCATCAGTCAGGTGGTGGTGGCTATCAAGCATCAACCGGTTGGAGAGCAACCTGTTTGACCTGTCATGGTAGTGGTCACACTGCTGCAACATGCAGGAGGAAGAATGGTAGAATGAACAATGGACCATGGAGATCACCTAGAATGGTATGCTATCATTGCAACAAATAGGGACACCCTACCAGAACCTGTAGAATGAGAAAGAACCTATCATATGATATACCGGTCACTCTAAAAGGGAAGATTGATGTTGAAACCATTCAAGAAGGAATGAATAAAACATAGAAAAAGAAACCTGAAGAAGTATCACAAGATGAACTGGTTTCTGCACCTATTGTGGAAGTCTTTGAACCGGTAAACTAAGCTTCAGAAAAGCTTAGGGGGAACAAATCAGTGAAATGTTTCGAACCCCCAGTTTATATTAGTAAAAGACCTTAACTGGTATATGTTACCTATCAATAGGCAGAAAATTTTGAAGTGGTAAAAGGAAAAATTAGGGTTCATGCCCTAGCGGTGGAGCATTTATTATGGTAGGTGAAGAATTTATTTAAAAGAAATTTTCAAAGTCATTTTCACTTATCAGTTTTCGAGTGAAGAATTTCTCAAGAGCAGAGCAATAAAGGCAATTCAACTTGCGATTCACAGAGATTTTAAATCTTGTAGAAGTATCAGGAGATATTTACAATCAATCAAGTGAAGAACACCAAGCAGTAATCCAACAACCAAAGTGGTGTGGTGTGAGTTTCATTTGTCAAACCCTAAATTTTGAAATTGTGAAGGTATTTCTCAAACTTTTTGTTTATCAGTTAAATCATGGCTTCTACATCACACTCCAGTTCTAGTGCACCTATGGACTCAGCTGAATTCATTCAAAGAAAAATGAAATACAATGCCCTGTCCCAAATACCAGCTAGAGTCATTGTCGAAGGAGATATTTCAGGGTACATCGACTGCAAATTAGAAGACCTAGGATCCTTAGAAATTCATTCCCAGCTAAGTCTGTTTTGTGGGGATGACAAGAAGATCAAACCAAAATATAGCATTCTGGAGAGGAAGAAACTTCACAATGCAGTTTACTTTCTTGAAGAGTTCATGGAAGACCACATCCGCATCATCCTGAGCAGAGTGCATGGCGACAAGATGTATCTCGAGAGGATGCATGACATTATGCCTAAAGAAATTCATGTCATCACTAGTTTCTGCAACATTGGTGAGGTGCCAACCTTAAGGAAGGTCATCAAGATAGAAATGACTAAGCTCACTGGTTCTCTGAGTGATCAATGGGGAATGAGCATCAACACCATTAAAGATGAGTTGGTCAAATATGCTTTCATGGTGATTGGATACCGGACGTTTTATGCCAATAGATTAAACTCTGTCTCTACTACTATAGTTAATGCCACCTACAAAATGATCATGGAGGATGCCTCATTTGATCTATGCACCTGTTTGTAGAAGCAACTTCTATTAAACTTAAAGTCCATCAAACAGGACAGTGCCCTAAGATTCAAATTTGGACAACTTTTAGTGGGTCTATTTTTCTACTTTCAAGGCTATTTCCCAGGAGTCGGTGATATTCAATGGTCTGCTGACCAACCAGTCACCAAAAAAATTAGGGAAAGTCTCCAAGTGGTGGGAACCGGATATCCTGAAGTCTTGAATAAATACTTTGATGAATTCAAGCGAAAGATGAGTCAAAGGATGAGGATATCTGGGGACATTGTTAAGAAATATGAAGATGACATCTGCTTTACCATTAGAGTAGATGAGTGTGTAATGGAAGCGGTAGAGCCCAGACAGGAAGAAGTAGAACCTATGGGATATAGGTGATGTATGACATGTTGGATGGGTATGCCTCTACCCTGATTGCCTCTCCTTTAAATGCAAAGAAAAAGAGAACCGACACCTACTTGGAAAGGGTAGCACCAGTTGAAGAACCTTCTATGAAAAAGGGAAAGGTAGTGCCAGTGGCATCGACACCAATTACCTCAACCAGCCCAAAAGTGACCAAACAGTCACTAGCCAAGAAGAAACTAGAAGTTGCACCCGCTAAAGTATTTGAAAGGAAGTGGAAGACCAAGAGAAACTCACTAGAATTTGAAGATACAAAATCAGATGTGCAGCCTTAAAAAACCAGGCAAACATGGAAGAAGACAAAAACTACAGGCAATACACCTGCATCATCAACACCAGTAAATATTGATGTCTCTTCTTATAAGAAAATGACACATTGTCAAAGGACTATCAAGAATATAAGAATAAAATTTCTTAGTGATCTGAAGGAGTGTTTTGATGATTTTACCAATAGTGAGAAAGAGGAAATAGAGTGGGAAGTCATTAATTATTTGTGTATGAATGACCGGTCACCATCAAAAATTAGATTTGAGGCACCTGATTCTTTATATAATTCTTTGGACAAGAAATGGCACATTGCCATAGAAAAATAATAGGAAATAAGGGAGAAAGTATTTTCTTAGTACTTTCCTGAAGCCTCCAATTATGAATTATTTGAGATTATGGACATGCATAAAGGTATCTTCTTCATGAGAAGAAGAAGACTCGGGCTACTAGAAGGCAAAACCTCTAAAGTAGAGAAGGACACTCTTCTGCATGCTAAAGTTGTTGTCCGACTGCATCAAGTGTCTAAGGCCAACAAGAAGGCCAAACAAGACCCTGACCTATCTTCAACCAAACCAGATGAGGTATTTGATAGTGAAGTAGAACCAGTTATAGAATAGGTGGACACCATTGATGTTGATGCTTTGGATGTTGAAATTGTCACTCCAGACATAGAAAAGGAAAAGGCTAATAAGGAAAAAGTAGACAAGGCGAAATAGGACAAAGAAAAAGAAGACAAGGAGAATCTGGATAAGGCAAAGGTTGACAAAGAGAAAGCGGAGAAAGAGGAAGAGAAAAGGAAAGAGGGGGAAGAAGAAACAAGAGGAAGAGAAGAGGAAACAAGAAGAAGAGGAGAAGATGAAAGAAGAGGAGAAGAGGAAAGCAGAGGAGGAAAAGAAAGAAGAGGAGAAGCGAGAAGATGAGGAGAAGAAGAAACAAGAAGAGGAGAAGTGAAAAGAAGAAGAAATAAAGAAGGAGGAAGAGAAGAAAAAGCATGAAGTAGAACAAAGGGAGAAAGAAGAGGAAAAGAAAAGAGCAGAAGAGAAGAAGGAAGCAAAAAAGAGAAAACAACTGGAGACTCCAAAGGCAACAGGTGGTCAAGCCAAACCGGCCGACATCACCAATCCTCTTGACCTCCAGTCTGCAGATGAATTGGAGCTGCTGCAAGGCATAAAGCTAGCATAAGAACGACTGGAAGCATTGAGAAGGAAAAAGGAGCAGGATGTCATTCAAACTACGATTGACACCCTTACCAGTTTGATTCCAGGTACCAACCTTCCCGATACTGATTCCTCTCTAGCCAAACTAATACTTCTATGTACAATGGTAGAGGACCATGTACAATGCCTACAGGAAGTTGCTGAAGCTAATGCATAGAAGAATTATCAAAAGGCACTTAACACTATCTTAGTAAAGAAACTGAATGAGCTCTGGTCTCAACTTCAAAAAGAGCAGAAGGGTATACGAGATGCTATGGATGAGGGAAAACTACTACCCATGAAAATAAGCCAACCCCATCTATTTTGTGATGATGTGCTTGCACAAAAGGATAAACTGCAATCTAATTTGCAGGCATACAGAAGTAACTTTAACACCCCGTATGATTCTTTCACTACATATGGGCAAACTGTTCACCGGTATCAGCTTCAATCTGCAAGGATATAATCGGAGATTAGCAACTGGACAAGAGATTTGTAGGGGATTCAACTAGTTTTATTACCCATACTGCAAATTCTTTAGAAGTGCTTTCTCAATCTGGAAGCTTTAATGGTAACTCAAGAGATGAGTACAATTGATGCCATGGAAGAACAGGTATCACAGATGCAGATGGAAAGTGAGGTGGCTACCTCATTACTTGAGTCATGGTCATTATCCATGAAGACTTTTATGCAGGATTTTAAATCAGTTTTTGATAAGTTTCACTCATTATTGTCATAAACACTTATGTATTTTAATGATAATGAGAAAGAGGGGTTATTTTGCAGTATTTTGTCATTGTTGGCAAAGGGGGAGTAGTATTTCAAATTTTGATGAATGTTATGTATACTTTCATTTTACCTTTTAAGGGAATAGTATACATTGTATTTTCTGCAAAAAAGGATAGTGTATATGCTTAGGGGGAGTAATTTTGATTATGGCATATTTTTGTTGTAAAACACTTAGATGTCAAAATTTTCCTAAGTGTTGCCATCAATGCCAAAGGGGGAGATTGTTGGCATTTTTTATGATGTTGTGATTGTCATTGATGGACACACACTTGTTTTGTGATCACTTTCTTTATGTATGAGTTATGGTCAACCGGTAATTGTTCCAACCGGTATTATGTACTATAGTCTTTAGACTATTGGTGTTTTGCAGAAGGTGTTTACCAGTCACACACTGACTATAGACCCAAAGCGGTATGAATACCTCAAGCGGTTCGAGGAACCCAAAGCGGTATGAATACCTCAAGTGGTTTGAGGAACCCAAAGCGGTATGAATACCTCAAGTAGTTTGAGGAACCCAAAGTGGTACGAAGGAACAAAGCGGTGTAATTGGTAAATTGTATGAACTGGTAATCGGTAATGAACCGGTATTACTCTATGATGAGTTACCAATCGGTATTTCTGTGATGAGTTATCATCCACTGACACTTTGGCAGTGATTTTGTGTTGTATTACCAAATGTGTCTAGATGCACTGAACCTAGGAACTTGTAATGTAATCTTATTGGACTGACATGAAATCAGACTCCTTATAAGGACATCATGTCTAGGGTTTTAGTTGTGGAAGAGGTTTTTGTATGTGCGATCATAGAAGAGAAGATTAGGTCTATGAAAAAAGAAAAAAAAAAGTGTGGAAATATTGAAGACTGAAGTAATGCTAGAATGCATTAACAATGAGCTATCATGGATCTAACCAAGCATATCGTGCTAGTATCTAGATCACTCACTTGTTGATTACTCACATCTCAACAAGTCTGAAACCCTTAACCAGGTAGGCCTAACAAAGCCTTTTTAAATCCTCTAACAAGGTGGTTCACAACTGTGAATCTAAAATCCTCTCATAAGGTATTCTTTAATAGGACTTATCTCCTAACAAAGATCTAGATTCCTAACAAGATCTGTTCTGGTGAAGAACATTGTATGACCTTAACCAGTCTAGTTTCAATTTTGCAGATAGTTACTTGTGAGTTTCTGGTCACCGTGATTTTTTCCATTTGGGTATCCACATCAAAACCTCTTGTGTTATGGTGATTGTGCTCTTGTGGGTGAATGCTTTATTTGTAGTTTGGTTTGCATTTGTCTTAACCGGTTTGTTAGTAAATCTGTTATACCGATTAACTGCTAAACAGTTTAAGAGCTTAAGTTCAATATTTTTTGGTATACTAATTCACCCCCCCTCTTAGTATTCATCACAAGGTAGATAATGGAGGATTCAATGGAGTCAACAACATGAGAGGAAGACATCTGATGAGACAAAAGTTTTCCAATCCAAAGCAACAAGACTGGTATGTACCCAAATTCCATGGCTACTGCTATCGGTGTAATAAGTCTGGACATAGAATTACTAATTGTAGATTGATGAATAAGGCCCCTATTAGTTTTGAAAGTAGAAATTATTTTCCTGCACTCTGAGAGATGAATGTTGTGTGTTATCAGTGTAATGATTTAGGTCATAGGAGTTATGAATGTAGGAAAAGTGTACCGGTATCCTACAACAGGTTTTCGAATTCATCATTTAATGTCAATGTAAAATGTTATAATTGTCAAAAGTCTGGGCACATTGCAAACTCAGAACAACCAAACAAAAGAAGTCAATACCGGATCAAAAACCGGTAACAGAACCAGAGCATGAATAGATGCAGAGCATGAAATTGCGATGAACAAGAAGAAAGAAGCCAACCCAATTTGGGTTGAGAAGGACAAGAATAAGGTAGAATCAAGTTTGATTGTGTAGACTGCCCTACATGTAGAAAGAAGAAACTTATGGGTTGTAGACAGTGGATGTTCCAATCACATGACTAGAGACAAAAATAAATTTATTAAGCTTGAAGATTGGAATGGAGGTTCAGTAAGATTTGGAGACAACTCTTCCATCAAGACAAAGGGAAAAGGTACTCTGAATATAGATAGAAATTTGAAGGCACATGATTTATATTATGTGGAAGGTTTAAATCACAACTTACTAAGTGTGAGTCAAATGCGTGACAAAGGATACAAATTCACTTTTGACTGTACTATTTGCTAGATAAGAAAAGAGAGTACCGATCAAATTGTAGCAGAAGGAAAAAGGATAGATGGAAATGTGTACAATTTGAAGGAATGATTTGAGTCCAAATGCATGATGGGACAAGTGGATAAGAGTTGGTTGTGGCATAGGAGATAAGGCCACATAGATTTTGATAATTTGGTTAAAGTAAAAAAAAGGGATCTGTGAGACATATATCACCAATCATCAAACCAGTAAGCACATTTTGTGATGAATGTGTAAGAGGAAAGCAGACTAAGGTGACCTTGAAGACTAAAGAACATAGTACATCAAGGCCATTTGAACTTATGGATACTGATCTATGTGGACCAACCAAAACAAGAGCTCTAGCTGGTGAAAGATCCTTCATGCTCCTCATTGATGATTTTTATAGAATGACATGGGTCACTTTCCTACATGAACAATCTCAATTCTTTGAAAGATTCAATATTTTCCAAAAGATGGTTGAGAGGGAAAATGGATGCAAGATGAAATTTCTAAGGTCTGACCAAGGTGGATAGCTCACAACAAATGAGTTTGAAGACTATTGTGAGAGACATGGAATCAGAAGACAATACTCAGCTCCAATGACACCACAACAAAATGGTGTTGTAGAAAGGAAAAATAGGTCAATTAAAGAGATGGAAAGAAATATGTTAAATGAGGCAAACATACCGGATATATACTAGAAGGAAGCAGTTCATATTGTTGTATACATTCTGAATTGGGTTCAACTGAGAACAAACAACAAAGTGACACCTTATGAACTCTGGTATGATCGGAAGCCGCTAGTCAAATATTTCAAAGTGTCGAAAGCAAATGCTTCATCAAAATAGATTCAGATGGATTATGTAACTTTAATTCTAGGAGTGATGAAGGTATCTTCTTGGGTTACTCAACTCATAGCAAAGCATACAAATGCTAAAACAAAAGACTAAGAAAAGTCATTGAGAGTATACATATCATAGTTGATGAAGATATGCATAAAGGAAGACAAGTAAAATTAAACTAGCATGATGATTCATGTGATGAAGATGATATGTGGTCAGAAACTGAGCCAGAAGAAGCACCTAACAAGTCCCCTTACCGGTATGTGCAGAAAAATCACCCGTAAGAGCAGATTTTAGGCAATAAGAATGATGGTGTGCAGACCAAAAGAAGACTTGCCCGGAATGATGAACAAGTCAATTTCTACCTCATGACTGAAATGGAACCCAAAACATTCAATGAAGCTAGTAGAAAAAGTCATAAATGGATGGATGCAATGGAAGAAGAGCTGCAACAAATTGAAAAGAACAAAACTTCGGAGTTAGTTCCTAGACTAGCAAATAAGAATGACATTGGTACAAAAGGGGTCTACCGAAACAAGATGAATGAAGAAGGTAAGATTGTTAGGCATAAAGCAAGGTTAGTGTGCAAAGGGTATTCCCAAGTAGAAGGAATAGATTTTAAAGAAACCTATGCTCCGGTTGCAAGACTTGAAGCCATTAGAATGTTTTTTAGCATTCTCTACCTACAAAGGATATAAGGTATATCAAATGGATGTTAAATCTTCTTTCTTAAATGGTAACTTAGAAGAAGAAGTTTACATAGAACAACTGGAAGGCTTTCTATTGGATGATGATGAAATGTTTGTGTGTCGGTTGAAGAAAGCATTGTATGGTTTGAAGTAGGCTCCAAGAGCATGGTATCGAAGGTTAGATTTGTATCTAAAGGAGCAGGGTTTCAGAAAGGGAAGTGAAAATAGTAATCTATACATTAAAGAAGATGGAAACCACATGATTATTGTGGTTGTATATGTTGATGATAGAATTTTTGGAGGCAACAAGGACACTCTATGCAAAGAATTTGTTGATCAGATGCAGTCAGAATTTGAGACATCAATTCTTAGAGAGCTATCATACTTTCTTGGTTTGCAGATTTCACAGCAAGATAAAGGGATATTTATCTCTCAAATTAAGTATGCCAGAGATATGTTGAAGAAGTTTCAGATGGAAGACTGCAAACCAGTAAGTACCCCCATGGTGACCGGTTGCAAGCTAAGCAAGGTTGATGAGTCACTGGTAGTGGATCAAACATTGTATACATATGTTAGTTAACAGATTTGACCTTCTAAAATAACTATACAAATAAACTCAAAATGCCCAGAACGAAGGACAAAAAGCACTAACAGTTGGATAGATTATCATTGAAGTAATAATCTTCCTCTGAATTGAGAGGTACAACTCCCTCTTAGAAGATTTACAAGGAAGTAAATTGTTGATATGCTTTTAACCAAAAAGAAATAAAGGAAAATAACATTCATCCATAGCTATGAAAATGAATGCCAAAGATTTACAAAATAGATATAAATAAAGACCATTAAATAAAAGTTTAATTGTCTGCATTTATGGATAACATTTGAACTAAAATCTAACAGAGAATGTTATTGCTCAAATATGGCTTACTTTCAAGCACACAATCTTGTAATAAATCCACATACACAATCGATTATAGCAGAAAAGACATTAATAAACAACTGCAAAGGCTCAAAGTCCAGCTACAGTCATGAGAAGAATATCAACGACACAAAGATTGAAGATATCATCTGCATTCTATTCATATCTGAAAATCAACTCAAAGATTGATATTTTTCGTACAAAACATTGCTTAGAAAAGCTTCAAATCCTCCCTTACAAATTAAAAAAAATCCACTCCCTCTCACCCACAGGCTGTCGGAAGAAAAGGAAAAAAAGAACACTGCCTCTATCAATGATTTTGCAATAAATAGCTACATGAGATCTATATTTAGTTTTATAATTGGATCTTGAAAAACCTTTTAACTTTTAGTTTTCACTTTCCCCATTACTCTTATTTATAGCATCAAATATTTATAAACATTAGAAATATAATTCTCTAAATTTTATAAGAATATTTGGACAAGTAGCACTTGAATATTTTAAACAAAAATAAGAACATTCTTTATGCTGGGCAGACTGAAAATGTTTGTGACAGTCAAAGTTTGTCTTGGTGCTGGGGCCATAACTATTGTTTGCACCATTGGTTCTTTCTCCATGTTGGATATGTTAGCCGAAACCTAGTTTGTTGCATTCTAACTGGAGCGATTTCAAAAATAATGTCTAAGTCAAAATATATGTGCTACTGTGTGCGGGTATATATGACTGTCATAAAATCAGACTTGTCAAAATAATGTTCTTGGTGATTTTCACATCTTCTGCTCTCAAACACACTGCACCATAACTTCCCTACCAGGTTGTATGTGGAGTACATCGCTCATCATTATTTTTTCCCTAGGTCACAAACATTTTTTCAATTGGTTCAATGAGGTGAGTTTTAAAGATGTTCTTTTTCACTTAGCTGGAATTTAACACACAACTTTAAAGGGGAAAAATTCTATGGAGACATGATACACAAATAGAGGGGCCCGAATTAAAAATTTTCAATTGGGTGGCCACAAGTGGGCCAACAAGATCCATGATTAGAAGTTTGTTATATCTTACTAATTGAAGATCAGATGTAGTGTAGGCAGTATGTATGGTGGCAAGATTTCAAGTAGCACCCAAACAGTCACATGAAAATGTAGTCAGAAGAATATTTAGGTACCTACAATGAATGCTTAATTATGGACTATAGTATGCTAAGAAAGGAGAATTCACCTTGCAAGCATGCATTGATGCTGATTGGGCAGGCTGCATTGATGAACGGAAGAGCACAAGTGGTGGTGCATTCTTCTTAGGTAACTGGTTGGTTTCATGGCATAGAAAGAAGCAGGATTCAGTTTCCCTATCTATTGCTAAGGCATAATATATTGTTGCCACTACATGCTACTCGTAGGTGTTATGGATGAAGCAGACCCTTAAGGATATTTAGGTAGAAACATCTGACCCTGTTTCTATTTGGTGTGATAATTCAAGTGCAATCAACATATAAAACAATCTGGTTATGCACTCAAGGACAAAACACATTGCCATCAAATATAATTTTCTAAGGGAGAAGGTCGTAGAGTAGGAAGTTAAGGTAGAATATGTCCCTACAGGTCAACAAGTGGCTGATATTTTCACAAAAACTCTACCAGTAAACTCATTTGAGTGTTTACGCCACAAGTTCGGTGTGGTTTCATTAGCTTCCTGCACTTAAATGTGTATGGAGATCTATGGTTCAATGGGAGTTCACTGTCATATCTTTTGATTCTTGGACCATTTGATGGGCAAAGGGGGAGATTTGACCAAGGGGGAGATTGTACTAGTTGAGTAAATCAAGAGTCTTGTGGTCTGCTCTACCAGAGAAAGGGAGAAATTTTTATTTGTGTGCCCTTTGTCATTGTTGTCAAAGGGGGAGAAGGAACCAGTGTAATAGTTGGATACTATGTGTGTTGACATCAATGCCAAAGGGGGAGATTGTTGGCATTGTATTGTCATTGATGTCAACTTGTATTGGAGTTGTTGTTGGCATAGTGTTCTCATGGGTGTTACCAATATACAGGAAGGAGTATTGTCAACCGGTAAACAGGAACATAGAAGTGATCAAGAAACCAGTATGGATGATTGGAGAGGATCCAAGTGTTGCGGTTCAGAATATATGCTCTTAACATTGGCATGAGTCTGTGTTTGAAATCATATCAAGTTTGTTGAACCAGAGAGATCAATTATAATTGCCTGATATGAACTCTATGAAGATGAATGAATATTGGTCCGGTATGCAGGTAGGTGTTGTATCAACTTGTAAACATGTCCACCGGTAAGCAAGAAAGGGACAAATAGAACATAGAGGAACAAGGCATCTGGTTATATGCAATGAAAAGGTGTTATGTCTTAACCGATCGAACAGAGAAGAGCATGGCTTGAAGGATGATCGTCTATTGGGTAACCGGTAGGGTAAGATGAACCAGTAGTATAAAGTCAACACCTGTTAAGTGTTTAGTCAGTGCCTAAGCCTAAACCGACATAGTGAACTGAGGTCGATGCCGACGAATTGGGAGTAATGGAGTTCCTCTTAATTATTTTGTGTATCTTCTCATGACTCCTTTATTCCTTGCTACATCAAAGTTGACAATTGACATGTGCTCCAGGACTTCAACATAGAAGAAGTTATTTTCTTTTTTAAATTTTGGATTTCAATATGGTTTCATTTTAGGCCTTGTAGACATGGCCTCTTATTCCTTTACTTTAGATTTGGTAGACATGCTTGGAGAGGTATCTCTTCTATTTGTAGTTGACCTCAAGTCTCCTCATTCATTGTTTCTTCCTTGATTGAGGATTTTCCCAATCTTGATGAGATGGTTTTTGAGGCAATTGACTAACTACTTCTAAGATTTCATTGATGATACTTCTTCTTTCTCATTGCATTATGGATATGAAATTTCTTCTATTTAAGCATCATTGGATTTCTTTCTTCCCAAGGGAAGAGGTTGTTTATTGCCATTGGATTTTATTTTGGCCTCAACATCCTTTAGTGGTTTTAATGATACTTCATTCAAGGGAGGCAATGTGGTCTCTATCTTTTCCTTCATTAGAGGGGTATTGTAGTGTATTCTCATGATGGACTTAATTCTAGGGGTATTGGTGTGAGACCTCCATACATCACATGATCTATTACTTATTGTGTAGGAGAAAAAGTGACACTAAGCAAACATGCCCTAATCTCACTTTCAACCACACACTTGTGGAATATGAAAGAGCCTAGAGGTATCACACAATTGGCTACTTCATTTTGTGGAAGAGAGAGCCATGGGCTACCTATTAGGATTTCTATTCCTTTGTTGTAATTGAAAGATAAAATGATGCAAGTTCAATTCCTAACCCCAAAGTGCAAGTATGAAACAATAACAAGATTGCAGAATTGAACTTAAACAATGGAAAGCTGTAAATACAAGGATAAGACAAGAATGCAAATGTGTACCCAGAGTCAAAATCTGAGTGAAAATGTTCGGGACGAGGGTGCGGGTGCCACTGTCCTGATTCTGCCCCTGAAACTGCTCCGAAAATTGTTGTTTTTGCACTTTGAAAAAAGCTGTCAAAAATGCTGAAAATGCTGTCTGTCAGGAGGACCAGGGCACCCAGTGCCCCTGTCCCAGGGACTAGGGCACCCAGCGCCCCTGTCCTGGCAGGACCAAGGCGCCCCATGCCCCTGTCCTGGTCTTTTGCTCTGAAATTTGGTGGGAAGGTCGGTCTCAGTCTGCTTTTCCCGGATCTGCAACCTGCGGCGTCGTCCAAGTCCCGAAACCTGCACTTATATCTGAAAAGGTGTTTGGGCGGCTATATAGGGTTTTGCCTTAGTCAAACCCCCGCTTTGGTGATTTCCACCTCCACAAATAGCCAAGTTGTATTGTAAAATGTATTGTGTGTGCAAGGTCCTTAAATGCAAGAAAGCAAACTAGAGCAACCTAGAAAGTAAACCCTAATTGCTTGTAAATGATAATGTAAATGCTCTAAATCAAGATGCAAAGTGATCTAAAGCATGAATAAGTGATATATTGAAGCTTATGCAAAGACATGAAAACAACATGAAATCATACCCAACCCTCAAGGGAGGAGTACAAGCCAATCTTCAGTCGGTAATCTCCTATTGTTCTTCAATGTCTTCCAAGCCCTAAATAGATGAATGAAATTGATGAATGCTTGATAGATGGATGTTGAATGTTGTTGAAGTCTTCAAAGATCTGCTCTTTCACTGCATATGAGGTCCTGAAAATCAAAAATCGGATCCTTTCCAATGAAGAAAGAGAGCTCTTATATATGAAACCCTAGGTCTTAATTTCGACTTTTGGCCAACCTAGAGATTGAATATCCCACCAATTTCTTGGGGTTAAGCTTTATTTTATGATTGGATTGCGCTCCTAAAATTTCAGGAAAAATGTCCGGGACCATGTGCACTCCGGGCGCCACAGTCCCGACAACTTTTCACCAAATTTTCAGGGCCGTCAGATATGATGATTTTAGAGAGAATCCCAAAGTTACAGGTGATTTTGAGATGTTTTGACCCCCGAAACCAAGCCCCCAAGTTCAAAATAGGGCTTAATTAAGGTTTTTGATTAAATGATGTATTGGAAGAATAAAATGAAAGGGGAACACTTTAATGAAAAGGGCCCAATTTTATGATATAGGAGATGATAAAATAGAACCTTAGACCTAATTAATTTAATTAATTAAGTGCTAAAGGGGAAATGCAATGCAAAATGCAAAATGCGCCAAGGCGGGTGCTAAACTAGGTGTGAAATTGTACCACCCTAGCGAGTGTGTACAATTTACGACACTACATTTAGTCCCCACTTTAGCGGTCATATGAACACTACGTGCATATGCAAGCTAAAGTATAGAAAAGTAAACATTATTTGAAAAAGGATATATCCATAAGTCTGTCGAACGAAGCCCCCAGCGGTATCTGCAGTACACAGTTAGGAACCGCACCCTACAAAACACACGTTAGATCACAAAATCACCTAATGCTTACTAAGGAAAGTGATGAAAATTTCAGGGTAGCTATATGCCCCCCCTTGTTTCGGCTTGCTAATTTTAGTGAGTTGAAACAGGGTATCATGTTTACCACTTCGAATTGTTAAAGAATATTGATGACAAATGCTCACAAGAAGATTTGATATGAGATCAAAAACTAATGGAGAATCATTTGGTAAGAAAGAGGACTAAATCTCAATTCCAACACAACAAAGAGTGTGAGGATTTGGGAGTTCTCTAACACAAGATGAAGGATGTAAATGGAAATAAAATGCAAAGAGAAAGAAAGGAAAAAAAGCATGAATACACACATTGGTGATCCATGAGAAGAATAGTGAGAGAGAAAACATGGACTTCTCGCCCCTAGATCTTGTCTAGGTGATCCATGGGAAAGAGGACATGGAAAACTAGCCCCTAGGGTCTGTCTAGGTGATCCATGTAAGGGAGGAGAGTGAGAAAGTCTAGCCTTATGCCGCTAGTTCCACTCAACCTCGTGCATGTGTGTGTAAGGGAGGTTAGAAGCAGCTCATAGGAGTCTATGCCCGAGTATGCTACAACCTGTATATGTATAGTACAAAAGTGTGACATCTCGCTCTAAGAGTCTGTGCTCTGGTTCCGAGAATGATCACCTTGCATAAAAGAAAAAATGGAGACATCTCGCTCTAAGAGTCTGTGCTCTGGTTCCAAGAATAATCCATTGCTCAAAAGGTGTAATGTTTATGTCATAAGAAAAGTAGAACAAGGATACCTACCTTCATCACAAAAGAAGATACCCCAAAAATGCAACAATGTCATAGATCCAAGCAAGAGAGTTTTGCACTCTTTAAGCAAGGATAAGATAGTTGAAAAGGGATATCTTATAGTATGTGTAAAGGAGATCCTTAGAGGAGAAGAGATCTTTGTATAAAAGACACCTATCCCCGAGAGCAATTGTCTTAGACAAATATAACATCTTCTAGAATGAGACAAAGAAGAGAATAAGAATGCAATACTTCCTTCTTTTGCGAGGTGAAAGTGATTCTTAATGAAGGATGACACTCCTTTTAACCCAATTGGGAGAGTGAATTCATTATGGATGTATTTTACCAAGTGCAAAAGAGGTTGTAGTCAAGGACTTACACCTCTTGTAAGAGAGAGTCCTTGAACAAACAACAACAAATGCATACAAGGAATAACATCAAGTAATAAAGTTCACACCATCCACAAAATAGGAAAAAGTGGATCCTTAGATAAAAATAAGGAAAGATCATTGCCTCCCAAGGATAAGGACAATGAGAAGGACTTACACAATCTTCTAGGGAGAGATTTGGACATAAGCAAAAGAAGAGATGTATGAAACCACTCTTGTCCCCATAGGAACAAGAAAATTAGGCTATTATGTTGCTTCAAAAATATATGATTGCACTTGAAATTGTACCATCATGAATGACAATGAGCCCCCAGTAAATGAGCTACCAATGTCACATAATGATGAGCAACATAATAGCCATTAATGTTATTTAAAGACATGATAGATTGAATGAGGTATTTGAATATGACATGCTAAATGCTCAACAATAAGTGAGATCAAAAACATGTATAAAATGATAAAAATTGAAGAGGAAAAGTCACAAGAAATCTTAGAAGAGGGATGAGTGTAATTTATTAGAGCCTTACCCCTGGAGGAAAGGACTTTATGATGAATAGGAGATAAAGATTCATAAGTGGATTTATAAATTTGAAGGGAGTCATAAAGAGATTTGTTCATCGCCAAGATTTCCTTATGAGGGAAATGAGAGTTGATAGAAGTAGAAGATGATTTAGTTGAAGTGAGATCATCATCACTACTAAATATAGCATTCACATTGAGAGATGGTCTTTTAGATTCTTTGGTATGTTTGCAGGGATTATAGCCGAGTCCAAAGGCATAATTGTGAAAATTAGTCTCTAGAGGAACTTTTATCCCTTGTTCATGAGCACCACAACCATTTCCATGATACCCATGCTTAGCAAAAATGCGAAAACCACAACCATAACGATCAGCCATTTCAGGAAGAGAAGGTGGTTTTTCATAAGACAAAGAATCAAACTCTTCATAATTAGAGGTGTGAGGAGAAGAAGTTTGAGAAGCGGCCACAAAATTATTGCTCATAGGTTCAAGTAAGATTGATTGATCTCTAGTTTCTTCCTTCTTTTTAACTTTAAGCTCTCTAGGAGGAACCTTATACTCACCTACAAAGGTGGGATTAAAATCAAGAGATCCCCAATCGTCTTCTGCGAGAACCTTCTCAAGATCAAAAGCCTTTTCATGTGTAGATTCAAGTTGAGAAGAATCTTCTTCAGGAGCTTCAGGCTCATCCAAAGAATTTTGACTATCAGAGGATGCTGATTTGTTCATAGGTATCTTGTTTAAAGAGTCGTTACTAGAAGAGGAAGGTTAAGAAGAACTCCCTTTGGAAGTAGATGTTTGCAAACAAGCTTGAAAATTAGTATCACCTATCAAGGTATATGTCTTATTGTTATAAATAAATTTAACTTGTCTATGCAATGTAGAGGGGACAGCTTGCATACTGTGAATCCAAGGTCTCCCTAATAACAAGTTGTATGATAGATTTCCCGACATAACATGGATAGGAGTAGGCAAAGTAACAGGTCCCACTGTGACGGGTAAGGTGATAATACCTAATGATGACTTAGCCACATTATCAAAGCCTCGAATGGGACGAGAGTCGGGCTCAATAAGGGATGTATCCACATTCATCTTATGCAATAGATTAATGCTACACACGTTAAGGCCAGAACCATTATCTACCAGTGTTCGTCTTATAGCAGTGTCATTTATGATAACCACAATCATCAAGGGATCATATTGTTGTTGAATTTCACTAGTAGGCAACTCATCTTGGGTAAACACAATTTGAGCTTTAGGATTCATCACAGAGTTAACCAAAGATACTATATTACTAGATGTATTAGGTGGAGGAACATTCAAATCTTTCAAGGCATCTTGTAACATTCCATGATGACCGGAAGAAGTTTGGATCAAAGCCCAAAGGGATATCTTAGCAGGGGTAGCTTTAAGTTGTTCTATGAGATCATATTCCTTACCAAGAACTTGTGAAATACGTGGAGCTTGCGGAAGAATTGGTTGAGAAGGAGGAAGTGAAGTTGGGCTAACTGGAGGAGGATTAGGTTGCCTATTGTTTCTTGTGTTATAGGTATGAGCAACTGCATGATAACTCTCTCTAGTCAGTTGCTTAGCATACTCATAAGGGCTCTTAGTAGAATAACCTCCTTGCACAGTAATAATAGGTTTCTTAGGAGTGCAAAAAGAATCATTAGCATAACCACCTTGAACCACTAAGATAGGCTTATTTAAAGGTTGAGAATTTTGAGAAGGACAAGCACCTTGGACAGTGAAGAGAGGTTTGTTAGGTGTCTCATTCACATGTATCAAATTGATTGAGGATGGTTTAGAGGAATGAACAAAAGTGTTGGAAGGATTATTGATAGTCTTCTCTTGCACTAAAATTTTATCAATTTTAGGAGAGAGACAAGGGATAGGCATTGATGTTCTAGTAGGAAGAGTAATACTAGGAAAGGTCATATCATCCTCTATCATCAAAGGATCTACATGGGGAATAAACTCTCTAGGAGAAGGATCAACATTACTCTCTAAAGTCTCACTTTTGAGAGGGAGATCTTTGAAAGAGATGTTAACCATCTTGCTTTGAACTAGGGTTTCCTTATGAGTAGAACCAAGTTGAGGAGAGGGAGATGCTTTATTTTTAGAGGGAGAATAATTGAGATTCAAGGAAGGTGAGAAATTATCAAGGGAGAGAGAATAATCTACACCTTCTTCTAATGGTTCATCCCAAATAGTGAAGTGATTGAAAGGAATTTTTGAAGTATTGTCAATTTCGGGAGAGGAGATAACATTGTTTATTAATTCCTCATCCTTAGGAGGGAGAGCATCAATAGATGTGTTAAACTCATCCTCTTTCCTCAAAATATGTTCGATATGATCTTTAGGGGAGAGAGAATTAAGGAAATTGCTTATTATTTCACCTTCTTTCTCTAAGGGATGCTTATGGGTAAGACAAACTCTAGGAGAAGGGTAAGCATTTATCATTAATTCATCATCTCTAGTGGGAATTTTGTTGGAAAAGGAAATGCCATCACTAGGAAATGTAGGGATAATGTCATCTTCCTGCACAAAAGGATCCTCATGAAGGGAGTGTTTTTTAGGAGGAACATGAACATATTTCTCCAAAGATTCATGCTTAGGAAGGAGATCTTTGAAAGAAGTGTTCATAACCTCTTGTTGCACTAACATGCCCCCATTGGAAGGACCAACTTTAGGAGAAAATAAGTCAATGTCCATCAATACCTTTTCACTTAGAGAGGCATCATGTAGGGAAGGTAAAGTAACATTAAGAAAGGTGTTTATGATATCATTCTCTTCCTCTAGGATAGCTAAATAGGAAGAGCACATTTTAGGAGAATTGTCAAGATCACTCTTAAAGTCTTCATCCTTAGAACATGGAAGAGTCTCAAAGGGATTGGTAGCAACTCTTTTAGGCACTAAAATGTTGTTATAGATCGGGGGAGGTTCTTTAGAAGAAGGAAAAATTGAAACAAGGGTAGATAACCCATTATTACATCTATGAAATGAATGCATCATGACAACAATTTTCCTCTTTCAAATGATAACACATGCAAAATAGAAGGAAATGTTTAATTTTAACCAATGCAAGCACTTAGAATGTAGATTTAGAAAATGAAATTTATGATTCAAATGAGTTCCTAAATCAGATTTGAAATTATTGATCCCAAT
Source organism: Cryptomeria japonica (assembly GCF_030272615.1). Lineage (NCBI taxonomy): Eukaryota > Viridiplantae > Streptophyta > Pinopsida > Cupressales > Cupressaceae > Cryptomeria > Cryptomeria japonica. Next base: position 771,810,490 of record NC_081408.1, read on the forward strand.
TAAGCTATCCACAAGTTCAACTTTGAATAACAAAAATTTCCTCTAAATTTTTTTGAATCTTGCAAGAAATTAAAACTTGTAAATAGCATAAACACTCAAATTTGAAAACATAAATCAGAATTAGAGAAGATTGGAGTTCACGCCGGGTTCACCAAAATGTGTAGGAGAAAAAGTGACACTAAGCAAACATGCCCTAATCTCACTTTCAACCACACACTTGTGGAATACGAAAGAGCCTAGAGGTATCACACAATTGGCTACTTCTTTTTGTGGAAGAGAGAGCCACGGGCTACCTATTAGGATTTCTATTCCTTTGTTGTAATTGAAAGATAAAATGATGCAAGTTCAATTCCTAACCCCAAAGTGCAAGTATGAAACAATAACAAGATTGCAGAATTGAACTTAAACAATGGAAAGCTGTAAATACAAGGATAAGACAAGAATGCAAATGCGTACCCGGAGTCAAAATCTAAGTGAAAATGTTCGGGACGAGGGCGCGGGCGCCACTGTCCTGATTCTGCCCCTGAAACTGCTCCAGAAATTGTTGTTTTTGCACTTTGAAAAAAGCTGTCAAAAATGCTGAAAATGCTGTCTGTCAGGAGGACCAGGGCACCCAGCGCCCCTGTCCCAGGGACCGGGGCGCCTAGCGCCCCTGTCCTGGCAGGACCAGGGCGCCCCATGCCCCTGTCCTGGTCTTTTGCTCTGAAATTTGGTGGGAAGGTCGATCTCAATCTGCTTTTCTTGGATCTGCAACTTGCGGCGTCGTCCGAGTCCCGAAACCTGCACTTATATCTGAAAAGGTGTTTGGGCGGCTATATAGGGTTTTGCCTTAGTCAAACCCCCGCTTTGGTGATTTCCACCTCCACGAATAGCCAAGTTGTATTGTAAAATGTATTGTGTGTGCAGACCTAGTGTGTGTGCAAGGTCCTTAAATGCAAGAAAGCAAACTAGAGCAACCTAGAAAGTAAACCCTAATTGCTTGTAAATGATAATGTAAATGCTCTAAATCAAGATGCAAAGTGATCTAAAGCATGAATAAGTGATATATTGAAGCTTATGAAAAGACATGAAAACAACATGAAATCATACCCAACCCTCAAGGGAGGAGTACAAGCCAATCTTCAGTCGGTAATCTCCTATTGTTCTTCAATGTCTTCCAAGCCCTAAATAGATGAATGAAATTGATGAATGCTTGATAGATGGATGTTGAATGTTGTTGAAGTCTTCAAAGATCTGCTCTTTCGCTGCATATGAGGTCCTGAAAATCAAAAATCGGATCCTTTCCAATGAAGAAAGAGAGCTCTTATATATGAAACCCTAGGTCTTAATTTCGACTTTTGGCTGACCTGGAGATTGAATATCCTGCCAATTTCTTGGGGTTAAGCTTTATTTTATGATTGGATTGCGCTCCTAAAATTTCGGAAAAAATGTCCGGGACCATGTGCACTCCGGGCGCCACGGTCCCAACAACTTTTCACCAAATTTTCAGGGCCATCAGATATGATGATTTTAGAGAGAATCTCGAAGTTACAGGTGATTTTGAGATGTTTTGACCCCCGAAACCAAGCCCCCAAGTTCAAAATAGGGCTTAATTAGGGTTTTTGATTAAATGATGTATTGGAAGAATAAAATGAAAGGGGAACACTTTAATGAAAAGGGCCCAATTTTATGATATAGGAGATGATAAAATAGAACCTTAGACCTAATTAATTTAATTAATTAAGTGCTAAAGGGGAAATGCAATGCAAAATGCAAAATGCGCCAAGGCGGGTGCTAAACTAGGTGTGAAATTGTACCACCCTAGCGAGTGCGTACAATTTACGACGCTACACTTATATATATCTTGCATATCTCTTTTTTGTAGAGGACTTTTGTCCCATGAGGTTTTCTCCTTTTTTCCATTTGTAAGAGATTAGTCGCATGATTAATTTGTGCATGGACACCTAACATGGTCTAGTTGTTGAGACCCATATATTGTATCTTCATAATTAATCTTGCATAATAATTTTTCTCCCTAAGTTGCACTTAAGGGGGGGGTGTTGGAGTAAATTAGATTTATTCTATTTACTATAATTAAGTTTAATTAGGATAGATTAGTTGTTAGATGGAACAATCATTTAATATTATAAATGTTAGTTATCTTAGGTGTCATCATATTAGTTTCATTCATTTAATTTTGTCATAGGGTAGTGTTAACTACTTCTTCATCACTTGCTTATGTAAGCAAGCTCATTTGTACATTTTAATATATCAATTCATAGCAAGTTATTGTCTAGCATTTCATTTTAATCTCCATTGTTCTTCATTAGTCAAGTTGCAACATTTTTGCGAGTGGTTGGATACTTTCTTGGTTGATCCATTGAAGTATATGTAGCTTCATGGGCTCATAATTTATTCAACATGATATCAGAGCTTCAACCATACAAATTACCTTCATGTTCAAAAAAAAATTGAACAGTAATAAGAGATCCAATAATTAACCTCCCACAACCGTGTTTGTAGATTTGACTTCATTCCAATATTGAAAACTCAAAAAAAAAAAAGAAAGAAAAAGAAGAAGAACTTTAATAGTCACCTCCATTCAATCTATTATAATAATTGTGGCAACATTTTCCTCTTTCCATCTCTCAATAATTCCATAATTGCAACAATTGGAGGAGTGATTTATTTCAATTTTTCCAGCCAACGATATTCGTTTTCTGCGATATAATTTTTTTAGTCGTCATTGATTTTCAATATTGATTGGAGGCATAGGCTTTAATCAGTGAGCAACGATATATATTATTAAGCCTCAGCCATGTTTGTAGCATAGACATCCTTTTTGGAGCAGCGATCATTATTGTGGAGAGATATTTTTCCCTCCAGTGTATTATTGCAATGCATAACTTTCATCAATTTGATCTGCAATGATTTTTCACTATTGGTGGAATTTAAGGCTAAGATATTAACTCTTTCCTAGCTGAATTTAAAGGAAGCCCATTTTTTTCGTTGCATCGATAACGAGCTACGATAGCTCTCTCACTAGCCATCTTATTGGAGCAGCATTGTTTTTATTGGACATCAATAATATTTCTAAGCAGCATTGGTTGAAGTCTGTTCGCTTGCAGCGATAATATATATTAGTGGTGCACATTTTCAACAGGTTTTGCATATAGATCTAATAACCATTGATGGATACCTTCAATAAAGAGCAACGATATTAAGTAGAGGAGAATGATTTTGGAGCATATACATAGTGGCGCAATTGTTATTGAGGGCCTTTATTCCTGATGGTAGTAATGATCTAAAAGGCAACAATATAGTTGATAGAGGCAACGTATATTGTGATATCGATTGGCTGAGTCATCATTGATATCAGTGATTATTTGTGCAATGTTCTTCCAAATTCAAGGTGGTTGCATTTGTTTTGAAAGGAGATTGAAGTCATTATAAGGAGGGTGTAAATATACAATAAATCATTTCTTGGCTACGACAATGCTCCAAGGCTGCAACAATACAGTTTGTTTTTTGGAATGTGATATTTTCTCAAAAGGCTGCGAATATTTGGAGTTGTTTTTGTGACCAACTTATCCTTCGAACCAACGACTTTCAACTCCAGTCAATCCTCATCAACCGTCCCCTACCAACCATTCTCGTCCATTCAAGTGCATTGTTCCAGCTTCATAAGCACTATTTTTTTCATTTGTCGAATTAGTAATTGTTGTTCACTTGCCAAATTTGACATTTGGGAATTGTAAAAACATGAATTCTAGGGGGTGTTTATTTCTTTTTTAACGTTTGTGCGCCCTTGTAACTATGTCAAATCCAAGGATTGAATTAATCATTCTACATATTTATCACACATGGAAGCTCAAAATGGCATAGTTGTTGCAATCACAAGGTCTTTGGAAACTATTCGATGAAGACCAACCTAAATTCACTAAGGCATTTGAGCAATTTATTCACAAAAACAAGATGGATGAGGCGACAAGAGTCATCAAATTTCACATGTCTAATATTTTTTACTTTCATATTGCCGAATGTAAAACACTGAAAGAGGTGTGGGATAATCTTGCAGAGTTGTATGGAAAGGTCAACCAATTTAGAATCTTGCAGCTTAAAACTGATCTCACCTCATTCACTCTAGATGCATTTCCCATAATTCAAGATTTTCTTGCCTAGTTCAAGTTGATATTATCACAGTTGATAAGGGTGTGGTTATAAAAAATATGGCAAGGAGTATATTTTCTTGATCTTGTCCAAGCTTCAAGGTCCATTTACAATGTCTTCTTCTACCTTCTACTCTACTATGGATGTTGTGGGGGGGAGATCATGAGATGCCTTCTTTTCAGGAGTTTTGTAATTGATTGACTAGGGACTAAGCCAAGTTAGTTCAGATGGATGCTCTTCCTAAGAGAATTGTGCTTTAGTGGCTCAATCCTCTAAAGGAAATGGGAAGAGCATGAACAAGTTTAAGAAAGAATCCAATGACACTTCAACTCCCTCTTCCAAAGAGATGAATTCTAAGGAGAGACCCAAATGTTCTCTTTATAAGTAATTTGGGCACAGTGATGGGATTTTCAATAAGGACAAACCCTCATGTTTTTTGCAAGAAGGTTGTACATGATGAACAAACTTTCTTCAAGAAGAAAAATTATGAGTTGAGACAATTGCTCAAGAAACAAAGTTATGCCTTGATTACCACTCATACACCTAGGGACATTATTTGGATTCTTGATTCAAGAACACCTGAACACATTTCTAATTTAGCTAACATCATGATTAATATTATTTAGGTCCTCCACCATATCTTATGCTCTTGATTGCAAGTAATCAATGTGTGCCAATTGCTTCAATAGGTGATGTTGACTTCGGTGCTATAGTTGTTCATAATGTCTTTCATGTTCCTATGATAGGACATAATCTACTATTACTTTTACTAGCTTATATAGGATGGTAGCACAATTGAGTTCACTACAAATGTAATTTACATTTATGATGCAAATGGTACTCCTATTATAGTGGGTAGGTTGTATCATCTACCAAGGGTGTATACATTTGACTTCATTGAGGATGATGATGGCACTTATATTCTTTAGACTTCTCCATCTAGTATGGGGAGTAATGGAGTTCCTCCTAATGGGTTTGTCACATGAGGTTTTCTCCCTTTCTCCCTTTGTAGGAGATTAGTTGCATAATTTTTTGTGCATGGGTACCTAACATGGCCTAGTTGTTGGGACCCATATATTGCATCTTCACAATTAGTCTTGCATAATATTTTTCTTCTTAAATTGCACTTAAGGCGGGGCATTGTAGTAAAATAGATTTATTCTATTTACTATAATTAAGTTTACTTAGGATAGCTTAGTTGTCACATGAAGCAATCATTTAATATTGTCCATGTTAGTTATCTTAGGTGTTATCATATTAGTTTCATGCATTTAATTTTGTCACAGGGTAGTTGTAACTACTCCCTCATCACTTGCCTATATAAGAAAGCTAATTTGTACATTGTAATATATCAATTCATAGCAAGTCCTTGTCTAGAATATCATTTTGATCTCAAGTATTATTTATTGCTCAAGTTGCAACATTCTTGTGTGTGGCTAGATAGTTTCTTGGTTGACCCTTTGAATTGTGTGCAACTTCATGGGCTCGGAATTTCTCCAACAATCTTCATAAAACCTTCCTAAAATTTTACACTTTACTAACTTCCAGAGGCCAAAACAACCTTGTAGGACCATTTTCTCACTCAAGAGCAATAATAGAGATAGAACAATAGCATGTAGCATGCACAAGACTATCATTGTCATATCCACTTCATCACCATGCTTCTAATACTCATCTTAATACTTCTAATCATCATCTCAATACTTCTAATACTCATCTTAATACTTCTAATCATCATCTCAATACTTCTAATCCTCATCTTAATATAATATCATTAAGATAACATCTATGTTGACCACAAATAAGACATGATACACAAATAAGACATGACATGTATTCGTTTATATATTTATCACTTAACTCTATTCTTACACCCACAGTAAGATATCCAAATAGTGGCACATCCAACATAAAAAGAACAAACCATTCATCAATCATAACACAAAGTTCATGATCTTAGAAATCCCATTTAGATAACCTCCATTAAAATCAATGGAAACCACTATATCAAAAGTATCCCCTTTTAACGACATCCTTAAAATTTATAACTATGTCCAATAATTGTCATTTTAAAATAACGGCTTTTGAGAACATTTTAAAGATAATTTATTTATAAGTCTTTCTTATTAAAAAAATGGCCCTCCAGAACCAAAGTTTTCCTTGAAGATGAAATGAAATCCTTCAAAGCATATGAAAATAGAATTAATTTATGATTATCACTTCCTCTTCTCATGCTTGTTCTTTTTCTCAAGCTTCTTCCTACCACGTTTACCTGCACCATCTGTGTTGTCTATGCTTGCAGCTTTACTTTGTAAGCCTTGTACTTAGTGATGATTGGCATCAATAGCTTACCACTTGGACCATTAGCTATAGACTCTTTGTTTCCGTTTACTTATCATCCGATTTGCTTCTATCAGCTTATTGTACATATTTATTGAAATTTTTGTTTTGAAAATTCGAAGATAAACTACCATATTTCCAACCGTCTCCAATGATGCCTCATTCACTGTATCTATAGAAAATAGCTCTTCTTCAAGCATTTTTTTGAAACATTTTCCAACCTCAATGCTTTCAAGCAGTTTCTCTTCGTCCTCTTTGAAAACATTGAATCCTAAGATTATGAAGTTGCTTCTTCAATCTTTCAAATTGATATGATATTGGCCCAAAGTCTTTCTTATTTTAGTATCCAATTCTTCAAGCATGAATAAGTTCCATTCAAGCATATCCATCCAGGCTACAAATTCATTTTCCTTTGAATCATTGATAATCCTTTCAACAACTAGAATGATTCAATGAATTTTTGTGATCTCCTATAGCTCCTTAAAGATTATTGTCAAATTGCTATTCTCTTTTTTAACGTTATGTAGATATGCATTTAAGGCTTTCATCTTTTATAACATTTGGGTATAGACTCTCATGTGCTGATTTACACATCTAAGAGTAAGATTTTCTACCCACTCATCAATTGTCTTAGTAAGAGATTGACATCTGTTGATTTGTTTTAGCTTATCAAAGTTAAGCCCTCTATTGTGATGCTAGGAACATTCTTTATTGGCTAACCATTTATTTGCAAAATAGATTGAATGAAAGAGGTCAAAACACTTACTTGCCAAGTTGTAGCTTTGCATTTTTCTACTCTTCAACTTTGACTCTCTTCGATAGCATGCTCACCGAGAATTTGGCATGATAAATATCACCCTTGAGAGTTGAAGGGATCATATCAATTTTGCTTCAGTTAAACTCTTCTTTTGTGACCCCATGCTCATCCTTGTCACCAATAGGATCCACAATCTCCAAAATCCGATGGCCCGTAGCAAGGTTAGCAACCATTCTTGACATTCTCCTAGCCTATTTAGGCTTAGGCATATCTTGCAAAAGCTTGGCAATTGTGTCAACCTCGGTATCTATCATGAGAGCATATCTTTTTATCTTCTCCACAACCTTTTTCAGCGAAGGAGAGGTTACTACAAAAGAACTAGCATTAACATTTGCAACTGGCAGAGAAAAGGAATTAGGTGGCATATATTCACCTGATATAGGAGGGTCAGGGTTACCAAAGAAAGAATTAAAAACACTATCCTCACCAATCTAGTTGAAGATGAGAGAGTCACTGTCTAGGGCAGTGGTAGCAAGGGTTGGCATTTTTTCAGTTGACAGTGGCACTGGAACACTTATCCTCTTTTCTGTTTTCTCATTTGATAACACTGCTGCATCTCCTTCACATATGACCTTTAGCCTTCTATTATTCTTAGGTTGTTCCCCATCTCCCCCAGACTGTGAATTAGCTCTTTAGAGAGTAGATTTTGTACTAATTGCAACTTTCGAGATATTGGGGCCTTGAGATGCATTTTGATCTCTATTCAGAATTCCCTTTGGTGTAGAAGAACCAACATGTTCATTTATCTTGTTTTCAGTCCACTGGAACTAGGGAAGAAGACTGAAGGCAACATCCTAATTGGCTTCATCAATCATTTCTGAGCCATCATCTGTCCCATCTTCAGAAATTGGTAATGATAAATCAAAGGGTCTAATCTGGTCTATCGTTAGCCTCATCCATTCTCTTCTCTGGACTTCTCTTTCATCTGCACAATCCTCCCAGTTGTAGTCGGTGTTAACATACGTTTCCTCCATAAAAATTTGTTTCGACAAAGTTTTTGCTGTCAAAGTGTGGGGTCAGAGAAAAACAATGAAAATTGAATTTTGTCAAAACCTTCTCTACACTTGTTGTAGCTTCGTTATTTTTGCATGAAAAATTAGAAAGAGAAATAGGAAGGGAATACCCTTTCTTCCTCATGTTGATATAATTTACATTAACTATCGCCATTTGGCGACAAACCTCTAGGGAAACAAAGTAATCGCAGACATACCTTAGCAATTTTAATGGGTCCTTTTCTTAACCGCCTATCTTGATATAAGAGAATCTATCAAACTGAATGTAATAGCTGCCATATTTTGTCACCAGGGCTGCAGCTTCAGTAGAAACTCTTCGTTCAAGTGACCCTTCAATCTTTTTAACCATGACCCAGAAGAAATCATCATTGACGTGGAGGAAATACTTCATCCCTTCTTCTTTCCATAACTGAGTAAAATAGTTAAACATAGGTGTATCTACCATGAGAGACCCTTGGGTTTCAAGACTAGGCCAGACAACCTCTTTATTGGCAAGAATGTAAATCAACAAGGAGCACATGTGGAGCGATGCCCTTTATCTGTAATTGACCAATTGTTCATTTAAATGTTTGCCCATTAATTTGGCCCAATCTATGTACTGGTTCTCACTAGAAATTATCGTTATGAATTGACACATCTAGTTCTAGAATTCATCAGACTCAGGACTTCTCACAACACAATGCAACAAGGTGATCACATTGACGATTTCTCCTTTGAAATGGAATCTCTTAAGGCTAACAAGGAGCCTAGACTTGTCTTTCCTCTCAGTTATTAGCTAGCTCTTCAAACACCAGTCTTTCTATCACTAAAATTGTCCCAACTTGAGTTAATAGACACATTCACATGTTGCTCTGAGTCGGGCATCCTTAATGGTTGTGAGACATCCTCGGAATTAATTTTTGCAATTACAGAGCCATTAAAGGCTCAAATTTCTTGTGAATTTTGGTGATAATTATTAGCATATGAAATAACTAACTCTGGGCATGGGACACTAGGTGAGAAACTTCCAGCACTTACAAGCCCACTTTCGACGATTTTCTTACCACTAGAAGAACTGGTCTCCTGCTACACTCTTCTCAAGATTTCTTGAAGGCCTATATCTCGCATATCTATATCTTTCACATTATCTAGACCATTTTCTATTATGCATGGCATTGGGGAACCTTGGAATTTGAATTTTATACTCAGTAAACAATTAACAAGAGCTTCCAGAATTCCAATTGATACTGGACAAGCTTGCAAGACATAGAGAGGAGATTTATTATGCATGCTCACGAGTGATATTCTGAAACCTTTGCACTAACCAACTTAGAAGAATTCTCACTCCAAATTAAGAAACAATAGAAAGAAAGAAATTTTCAGCCTAACATTTCTCTCGACACTTCCATGGTTTTCCTTTTTTTGTGGAAGATCTTATGTCTTCTCTAGCTACTCCTAAGATAAATGAATTTTAGAAGAGGTGGCAGTAATTCCATTTAATTCTGGGGTGAAAGGTACTAGTCAGTTCATCAATATCCACTAACATTCTTCTGCAAAAATTGTGCTAGTACACTTTCCCATTCTTTTAACTCTCTCTCTCTGTTATTAATGAGCCATACTTGCTGACGTCTTGAAAATACTGCGTCTTGAGAAGCAGTAATCTCATTGAGTCGGGTGATCGGCGAAATGTTGAACCATTGAACAATTGGTGATAGTCAATACAAAAAGATCAAAGAAGCTGTGACCAGCCGACTAAAAAGAGCATCTTTACCACGTGACTGATAACTTATATGCAATGCTTAAGGAGATGTCAGGCGATCGTGTGGTTTCGGAATGGATGAACTTGTCGACTGGGTTCAAAAGATAGGAACAACCGACTATGGTCTGAGAATCAACTTAATTAGGGGCAGGATTTTTTTAAACAAGGGGATGGTAAATAAACAAGGACTTGAATTTCCACAAGTGCAGAAATATAATTTAAAAATGAAGGGTAACAACATCAAAAAATAGGGCGCTCGTGGATTCTCCTTTGATCATTAACGGGCTTCCTTTGGTTCAAACCACTCTTTCCCCTACCTCACCCTTGTCAACTCCAGGAAAAAGAGGCCGCAAGCCCAAACAGGCTAAGACTAAGCTAGAAATTGATGTGGGAATTCAAACAACTATTCTTTCTTCTTTGGAGACTTCCAGAAAGAAAAGATCAAAAAAACCCTTTAGTCCGCCACTTACAAGAGCCTTGGCTTCTAAGCGAAGTCTTCATAAGATTTTTTTGGCAGATAAAGTTTCTCCGGTTTATTTGGATGTTTCGAGGGGAGCTGATCTTTCCCCTTAGGACCAATGAGGATTACATCTTGGAATGTTAGGGGCTTAAATGCCCCTAACAAACAATGCTTGATTAAGTCACAAATGGACTTAATGAAGTGTGATATGGTGTTGGTGCAAGAAACTAAGTTAAATTTATCATCTACTGATAGGTTATTCTCTTCTTGGAAAGTATGGAATTTTTGTGCATCTCCCTCTTTAGGTGCTTTAGGCGGGCTAGCAGTCCTTTGGAAAGATTCTAGTGTGCATTTTTCATTAATTGCTTCCTCATCCAATTAGATGCTTGATTTAGTTAAGAGTAGGATATCAAATTTAAAATTCTGACTTTTTAATGTTTATGGACCATCTGGGGTTTTAGAAAAAAGAAACCTTTGGGATTTTTTGGTCTCCCTTGCTACTCCTCTGCGTAATGTTTTTCTGATTTTTTGGGGGGATTTTAATGCAATTGCTAGTTTGGATGAAAAGGCTGGGGGAATCATCCCTAATAAACATTCTATATCAGACTTTTGCCACTTTATTCATTCTTTGAATTTGGTTGATTGTAAACCTCTTAACGGGCCATTTACATGGACCAACATGTGAAGAGACTTTTGTAAAATCTCTAAAAGGCTGGATCGCTTTTTGGTTTCAAAAAATTGGTTCAATTCAGGTCAGGATTTTGTTTCCTCAATTCTCCCCTTTACTAGCTCTGATTATTTCCCTATTCTGTTTATTATTTTTGAGGACATGGCTCCTAGGAAGTTACCTTTTAAGTTTGAGCCAACGTGGTTTCGGGATCGATCTTTTTTACCTTCACTAAAACAATGGTGGAGTTCAACTCCTTTTTTCTTCCTGGGTCTTGAATGTTTCAGCTTGTTAAGAAACTGGGCTTTTTAAAGTTAAGGATTAAGGATTGGAATGTGATGCATTTTAAGAATATTTTTGGAGAGAAGGCCAGGATTCAGAAAGAAATTGAACAGCTTAATAAGAGCATTATTGCTTCAGGTATGTCCTCTTTATTGTATGATAAGCTTAAGTTACTGAATCTTTAGTTGAGTGAGATTTTGGCTAGGGAAGAATCTTATTGGAGGCAAAAGTCTAGTGACCTTTGGCTCTTCGAAGGGGATAGAAATACTAAATTCTTTCACTCCTCTTCTAAGCTTAAGAGACTTCGCAGTCAAATTTCCTGTATTATTGATTCTAATGGCAATAGTCTAGTTGATGAAGATGATATTGCTTCCGAAGCTGTTAGGTTCTTTAAGTCTCTTCTTACAGTGGAACCGGTTGCGGTAGATAATGAGTTTGTGAACTCGATTCCCCCATTAGTGTCTCAAGAAGATAATAAGATGCTTATGGTCCCCTTCTTGTTGGCTGAGCTGAAAGAGATAGTATTTTCCATGCATCCGGAAAAGGCACCGGGCCGGGATGGTTTTACGGCTCTATTCTTTCAGAAGTGTTGGGACTTTATAGGTAATGACATGCTGTTAGCCTTGGAGGAATCCAGAAGAAATAGGTCGATATTGAAGGAGCTTAATACTACTCTTATTGCTATTATTCTGAAAGTGGATAATCCTAGCGCTTTTTCAGACTTTCATCCTATTGCCTTGTGTACCACCTTATATAAAAATTTTACTAAGGTTATTTCGGTTAGGCTTTCTAGGCTCCTTCCTTGGATAATTCCCTTGGAACAGGGTGGTTTTGTGCCTGGTCGGGAGACATCTGAAGGTGCATTTTAGCTCATGAAATCCTGCACTCCATATCTCAACAAAAGGTCTCACCCATGATTCTTAAACTAGACATGCTTAAGGCTTATGATCGTGCTAATTGGCAGTCCCTTGTGGCTGTTTTGTATCATTTGGGGTTTTCGCATTGTTGGATCAAGTGGGTGTTTTCATGTATATCCTCTGGTCGCTTCTCAGTTTTGATTAATGGTTCTCCCTCAAGGATCTTTGCTTCCTCCTGGGGAATTAGGCAAGGGAATCCCTTGTCTCCTTTTTTGTTTATTCTTTTGGCAAAAGAATTAAGTAGGGCCATCTCTAATGCTACGTCATCTGGTTTATGGTCAGGTATCAGAGTGGATGGCTTCCCTTCTCCACAATCTCATTGCTTGTTTGTTGATGATACGCTTCTGTTTGGGGTGGCCTCTCTGAGGGAAGCTCGAGTTATAAAGAAAATCATCTCTGATTATGCTGCTTTTTCTAGACAAAAAGTTAATAATCAGAAGTCTAAAGTCTTTTTTGTGAATGTCTCCCCTCTAGTTAGGGACAAACTCGTCCGCTTTTGGAGTTTCCAAGTAGGGAATTTTTTGTGTATGTAGTTGGGCATTCCTTTCTTTCTGGGGTCGGAAAAAGCCTCCTTTTGGGATAAAGTTGTTCATTCAATAACCTCCAAAATTTCCTCCTGGAACCACAAGTGGCTTATGATGGCTGGTAAGATCCTTTTAATCAAATCAGTTTTGAATGTCATCCCTACATATTTGATGTCTATCCTGCAGGCTCCCTCTCAAGTTATCAAGGACATTAATTTTTCCCTTAGGTCCTTCCTTTGGAATGATAACGTGGGAGGTAGAAAGAAGATCCCTCTCCTTGCTTGGGACAATATTTGTCACCTCAAAGAGTTGGGGGGTGTGGGTATTCATGATTTAGCTATTCAGAATAAAGTGTTGGGGGTGAAATTGATATGACAGTTATATGCAAAGCCTCATAGAAAATGGGTTTCCATGATGCTCGCTAAGTATTTAAGGGGAGCATCCAGAGAAAGGATTTTTACAGCTACATCTCTTCTAAAGGGTTCGGCATTCTAGAACTTTTTGGTTTCTTGTAGGAAGGTTGTCTTACGAAATTTATCTTGGGTTGTCCATAGTGGGAAAAAGGCCCAGTTTTGGGATGAAGTTTGGAATGGGCATCTTGCTTTTTCAGCTATTCGTGACTGGTCCTCTTTGCCTGGTATTCTATTGAAACTTTGGGGGCCTCTTGTTGCAAATTATTTTAACATTATTTCCTCAGGTCCATGTTTAGTGGCTAAATGGAAGGATATCCCTCCCTAGTCTATTGATAACGATCTTATACTTGCCTTTGTGGAAGAGCTTCATTAAAGACCTCTAATTTTTCACAATAAGGAGGACTCCTTGGTCTGGATTAAGAATGTTGTAGGTTCATATTCAGTAAAAGATGGGTCTAATTCTTTGGTTCAGTCCTCTTCACCCTCCTACTGGCCTACTAAGCTATTTTGGCATCCTTCTTGTCTTCCAAAGGCAGGGTTTTTTGCTTCGTTGGCAGTCCAAGATAAAGTCCTCACTGGGATGTGATTGGACAGACTTGGGATTACAACAGTATTTCCTTGTGTTTTTGGTGGTTATTTTATGGAATCTATGGATCTCCTTTTCTTTTTATGTCCATTTACTTCTAAGTGTTGGTATTGGTTGTTTGGTATGCTTGGATGGTCTTCTGCTCTTTGTCCAAATCTATTTTCACAATTCATGACCTCGCCCTTGTTGTTTTCCTCTTCGTTCTATTCATCTCTTTGGGTTGTCTCCCCATCTCTGGTGGTCTGGAATCTCTGGCTTGAAAGGAATTCTAGAATTTTCAAACATAAATCTACCAACCTGACTAATATAATTGGTAAAATCCAAACCTCCATTAGTGAGGTGGTACTTTCTTTCATCCATAAAAAATTAGATCACCTCGGGTCTTTTTCACATTGGGATAATTGGGTCACTTGGAAACAGTCTTTGCTTCATTTGATGCCTTCCCATGGAGCTATTTTAGATGGGCTATCTTCTCTTGTTAAACGCAAGATGGCTAAATGGAGTCCTCCTCCCTTCCCTTCATTCAAACTTTAGTTTGATGGGGTTTCTAAGGGGAATCCGGGAAGGTCTGGTGTTGGAGTAATTATTTTTTATCATTCTTCAAAGATCATCAAAGCCGTGGGAAAATATATTGGTCAGGGTACCAATAATGTGGTTGAGTTTCAGGCTTTGTCCTTTGGGCTTGATCTCACTCTTTCATTAAACATTAAAGATATTGTTATTGAAGGAGACTCAATGCTGGTCTTTCAAACAGTTGTTGCCAAAAAATGTCTCTCTTGGCATTTTCAATATTTTTTAGACCACATTCTTCTGGAATTAAAAGGCTTTTCCACTTTCTATATCTCTCACTGTTTCAGGGAGATCAATGTATCTGTGGATTTTCTAGCGAACAAGTCTATTGTTGAGGGTGCTGATTTATTAGAGTTTGGTCCTTCAGACATTCTTGTTTCTTGCATGAAGCTTCTTCCTTAGTAGGTCTTCCTTTTAGGAACCTTCTTTATTTTCTATACTTGGTGTGGTTTTCTTTCATAAGTGCCTCTAGTGAAGGTGTTGGTCTTTGGGACAATATCGTTGCTGCTGACATTTCCTGGTAGAATTTCCTCATGGAGTAAAGAGATTGTTGTAGATTCTCCTATTGGATTGAGATTCCCTTTATGCTAGTATCCTCTCCCATCTCCTTGCCTTGTGTGGTTTTTCACTTCCCTATATGGCTATAAGGGGGATGTTGTCCTGCCTTATGGTAGCATCTCTATTGTAGCTATATTTGGTAGTAGCTCCTCATTAAGTATGGATGAGCGAGGGGCAACTTATGTTTGGCTGACAATTTTGGTATTGAATGGGCTTTTGTTTTGTTTTCTATTTATCCTATGTGGTTGCTTGCTTGGTTATTGTGGATATCTTTGTTGATGGATATTTCAGTTTCCATTTGATATCTTGGGGACTATTTTGGTACCAGCCTTTATTCATCTCCACTCATTTCATGTGTGTGGGGGAAAAAGCGAGACTAGGTTAACATGCCCTAATCCTACCTTTTGACACACATTACGGAATACGAAAGAGCCTAGAGGTATCACACAATTGGCTACTTCTTCTTGTGAAAGAGAGAGCCACGGGCTACCTATTAGGATTTCTATTCCTTTGTTGAAATTGGAAGATCAAATGATGCAAGTTCAATCCCTAACCCCAAAGTGCAAGTATGAACTAATAACAAGATTGCAGAATTGAACTTAAACAATGGAAAGCTGTAAACACAAGGACAAGACAAGAATGCAAATGCATACCTGGAGTTAAAATCTGACTGAAAATGTTCGAGACGGGGGCGCGGGTGCCACTGTCCTGATTCTGCCCCTGAAACTGCTCCGGAAACTGCTGTTTTTGCACTCTGGAAAAGTTGTCAAAGATGCTGAAAATGTTGTCTATCAGGAGGACCAGGGCGCCCAGCGCCCCTGTCCCAGGGACCAGGGCACCCAGCGCCCCTGTCCTGGTAGGACCAGGGCACCCCACGCCCCTGTCCTGGTCTTTTGCTCCGAAACTTGGTGTGAAGTTCTGTCTTTGTCTGCTTCTCCCGGATCTGCAACCTGCGGCGTCGTCCGAGTCCCGAAACTTGCACTTATGTCTGAAAAGGTGTTTGGGTAGCTATATAGGGTTTTGCCTTAGTCAAACCCCCGCTTCGATGATTTCCACCTCCACGAATAGCCAAGTTGTATTGTAAAATGTATTGTGTGTGCAGACCTAGTGTGTGTGCAAGGTCCTTAAATGCAAGAAAGCAAACTAGAGCAACCTAGAAAGTAAACCCTAATTGATTGTAAATGATAATGTAAATGCTCTAAATCAAGATGCAAAGTGATCTAAAGCATGAATAAGTGATATATTGAAGCTTATGCAAAGACATGAAAACAACATGAAATCATACCCAACCCTCAAGGGAGGAGTACAAGCCAATCTTCAGTCGGTAATCTCCTATTGTTCTTCAATGTCTTCCAAGCCCTAAATAGATGAATGAAATTGATGAATGCTTGATAGATGGATGTTGAATGTTGTTGAAGTCTTCAAAGATCTGCTCTTTCGCTGCATATGAGGTCCTGAAAATCAAAAATCGGATCCTTTCCAATGAAGAAAGAGAGCTCTTATATATGAAACCCTAGGTCTTAATTTCGACTTTTGGCCAACCTAGAGATTGAATATCCCACCAATTTCTTGGGGTTAAGCTTTATTTTATGATTGGATTGCGCTCCTAAAATTTCGGGAAAAATGTCCGGGACCATGTGCACTCCGGGCGCCATGGTCCCGACAACTTTTCACCAAATTTTCAGGGCCGTCGGATATGATGATTTTAGAGAGAATCCCAAAGTTACAGGTGATTTTGAGATGTTTTGACCCCGAAACCAAGCCCCCAAGTTCGAAATAGGACTTAATTAGGGTTTTTGATTAAGTGGTGTATTGGAGGAATAAAATGAAAAGGGCACACTTTAATGAAAGGGCCCAACTTTATGATATAGGAGATGATAAAATAGGACCTTAGACCTAATTAATTTAATTAATTAAGTGCTAAAGGGGAAATGCAATGCAAAATACAAAATGCGCCAAGGCGGGTGCTAAACTAGGTGTGAAATTGTACCACCCTAGCAAGTGCGTACAATTTACGACGCTACATCATGCTAATTATTAGCTAGGCATGGGTTTGCTAAGTTATATCTATTAGATCCTTTGCTTTTTTGGGTAATCATTTTTCTTTATGGTCGGA
Source organism: Cryptomeria japonica (assembly GCF_030272615.1). NCBI lineage: Eukaryota > Viridiplantae > Streptophyta > Pinopsida > Cupressales > Cupressaceae > Cryptomeria > Cryptomeria japonica. The sequence goes on from NC_081408.1 coordinate 771,827,640, forward strand.
AGTGGGTGCCTTTGCCATGGGTTTTCGTATCATAATAACAAGAATTGGTCCTTCTTTTGAATCATTTCATATCATGATTGTTCTTCTACTTAGGGAGTTGCTTTAATGATTGGGGTTGTTGTGAGGTATGAGGTAATTTCATCATTGGGTGAGCAGCCTTTTGCTCGTCGTTTTCTCTTATGATGGAAAGATAATTATGATCCAGTTATCTTGCTCTCTATTATATTCTGGATGGTGTATAGATATGGCATTCATTATATCTTTGTATTTTTTTTTCTAACACAAAATGCTCTGTTTTCTATGGGAGTTCTTGTCAAAATCGATGGATGGTGGCTTTTTTCTGAGGAATTGGAAAGAGCAGTTAATATGGTGGTGCAGAGGGTTTCTTATTCTATTGTTACTTTTGTGGATTTTGTTGTGGACTATTCTTTGGATTGGTCTCATCCTTCTTCCTGAGGGTTTTCATCATCCTTCTCTGCTTCTTATCTGGATGGGCATATGTTTGCTCACCATTTTGCGCTGTCAGGATTTCTTATTCTTGGTTCCCTTCTGGCTTTGTGTTTTATTCTCTTCAGAGCCTTGGACTCATGTGTTCTATAGACATATTGGCTATTGGGGTGAGGGCACGGCTTATGCTTAGACATCGTTGGCTTCATTCTGGGATGTTCTCTTCTAGATTGGCTCTCACAACTTCCTTTATATTTAATGTGCTTGGCTATGTAACTGGGGGGTTTTATTTTGGATGCCTATGGGCCTTTGTAATGGGTAGATAGGCTTATGTTCTCTTGAGCAATACTGAAGGGTTTTCTTACTAGTTCTTTCCCTTCAGCAGTCCTTGAACCAAACACCATGTAAAAATAAATAAAAATAAAGATTTAATATAATTTTAGTGGTTCATCCACTTTTATTAAAAAAAAAAAAAAAACATCAAAAAATCATTTTTTTCTAACATAACATTTCATTATAACAACTTCATAACATATTGAGTATAGACATCAACATCAATGGAGGATGGACATCCAATCATGACAACACGTCCAATAATCTCCATCATAGTTTTATATGCAATTGCAACTATGATATTAATGACAACACTACATTGAGGGTTGATATCAATGATAACAAACTGGAACAATTTTCAATTACTCTTCTCTTCAATCCTTTCATAAAAATATATTGAGTTTCCTCTCTAGACTTTCATACATTCCTCTACATCTTTTTATTAATTCTGTTTAACCTCCACAATACAATCTTCTTACTCTATTGGCATTAATCTTCCACAACCTCATTGCATATTCCACTAACACTTATTTTTTTATATTTATTATAGGTTTATGATTACATTATACTAAAAGGATTTTATTTTTTGTGTTTCTATGAAAGATCCATAGTTGTCAAACTCCTCTTCCTTTTTTCTCAATAAAATATATGTTGTGTTTGATCAGCTTCTACGATTGTACTCTTTCACTTTTTTCAATGAAAATTTCATGAGATTTTTTTGTATTGAAACTAAATATAATAAGAAAATTCCTTGACATTATTTTTTTCCACCTCACATGATGAGGTAACAATTTCTTTTTCTAATTCATTCTTAAAATTGTTAAAATTAGTAATTTTATTCTTATTTTTAAATTCCTATATTTCATATTGCTTCATTTATCTCTCAACAAAAAATAATACTTTGTCTTTCCATTATTGCATCTCACGTGGAAGATTCTTTTCTTGAGATTTTTTTCTCTTCTTTTTACAAGAACTTGTAGTTTACCTCTCCTTGTCTTATTCTCAAGTTGTCATGCACTCTCTCATTATAAGAGAGATTTATTTTTCTTCCTCAAAATAAAATCTCTCCTCTTAAGTCCTTTTCACTATTTTTCTTGCAAGAGAGTCAAAGAGGTTCTTTTAAAGTCCCTTTCTTATAATGCATATTTGAATTATCTAAATATTTTTTTACTCATGTTTATTGGCACTATTTTTATTTTCCATCACCTTTGTTCCTTCATAATAATTTATATTTATTTTTTCTATCACATTATTGTCAATTCCATAGGCAAAAAAGATAATCAGACGCTAAATTTCTATTAGCTCCTCATTGGAGATTGAAGAACAAAAATAGGCCCTAACCATTTTGGTAAACTCTCAAACAATCGTAATCAATTTTTTTCTACTTTGGTTTGCTAAATCTAGTTCGCATCGACTTTTAGTTTAGCTATCTTCACTCTTTTCAATCTTATTAATTAATTTATTTAAATCAATCATTTTAATATATTCCTCATATTTTATTTGTGTTCCCTCTTGTTATTTTGTAGGTTCATAACTACTTGTATTGTCAACTTATATATTTTTACAATAAAGAGGGAAAATCTACAAAATAAAATACAACCACAACTATGTAGTATCATTGCATAGTAATCGTCTATGCTTCTCTTATCATCAATTTTGAACTCAGTATCTAACTTATTCAATGACAAAGACTAGGTTTCATCTTTTTACTTGCTTGAAATTTCCTTGGACACTTAGTTCACTAAGCATAATCTCACTTTTGATTTCCTGAGTTTTGAAATCTAAGTCATAGTACATAGCTTAATCTAGGATAACAATCTACTTTGAGTTGGACACTTTAGTATTATATTGAAAAGAGAAAATAATCTAGTTATTTTTCATAAATGGAAATCTTTTACTCTTGTTTATTCCATTAAGCAAATAATATTTTTTTATTTTTCAATAGGATGTTAGAAATAGTCTATAAGGTGACCTTAGTAGAGTAAAGAAAATTGTGCACAACCTCTTCATCTTTTTCCACCTATTTCATTTGTATTTAAAATAAATATCAACCTCTTATGTTTTCTTCCTCAACAATTTGACACCTTTCTTTCTAATATCTAAATCTAGAATGAATAATTTGGCAAGTTTACAAACAAGAGCCTTCCTTAAGTAAATGTCATATTCTCCTTAATCAAACCCCTATATTTTAGTTCATAATAATAAATCAAAATAAAAAAATCAAACACTCAAAATATTCACACAAAATTAACACAACAAATAATAAAATAAAATATGATTTTTGTCTCTATTTTTATTTTTCTCTTTATATATTTACTTAACTCTTACCCATGACAATATTTTTAATATTTTTGTTACTATTTTTTATTCCATTATATAAATAATTATTTTATGTTTTTCAATAGAATGTTAGAAATAGGTAGAAGGTAACCTTAATAGAGTAGAAGCAAATTGCTCACAACTCTCCATCATTTGCCACCCATTTCATTTGCATTCACAATGACTCTCAATCTCTAATGTTGTGTTTGCTCAACAATTTGTTCACCTTGCTTTCTAATATTCAAATCTACAATGGAAAACTTGACATGTTTATAAACACTTATGAAGAGTCTTCCCTAAGTGAAAGTCATATTCTTTTTATCAAACCCTATTTTTAAATTCCTAATAATATATCAAAATTATAAATTCAAATACTCAAAACATTCACTTGAAATTAACACAATAAATAATAAAATATAATTTTTGTCTATATTTTTATTTTATTCCTTATACATTCATTTTACTCTTGTGACAATTCTTTTTAATTGATTATTTAGAATAAATAAAAGTAAAAAAAATTTCCACAATTTAAGAACACAAATACAAACCAGTAGTTTTTTTATATTGAGTAAAAGATCAATACAATCACTTCTGAAAAGACCTCAAATTATCACTGCTGTAAAAACAGCTACAACAACAACAGTAAAAATTTCAATACATCATTGCTGTAGATGTTTCTACAGCAGGCACAGGCATAGCCTGTACAAAATAAAACAACTATAGCAGCATAACAACTTGAAACAACAATAGTTTTTGACTTAGATAATTAACATATACGACAATATGTAAAACAAGACCACGCTAAGAAACAATATATAACTTATTTATCCTCGCTCAAATGGAAATGCTATTTGGAATTCCTCTGAAGGTGAGCCCACCGATATTGCTGTCATCTGAAGTGTTGGGAAATAATAGTGTGTAAGGAAGCTTTGCAGCGCCACATCGGTTTTTCAATCTTGGGTTCTCATTTCTGGCCTTAATCTTCCTCTCGATCTCCAACAGCTTCCGCTGAAATTGCTGAAAAGCTTTTTCAACTCGAGGATCATCAACCCATTCTGAAGCAGAACCCTGACATAGGTAAACCTCATCTGTAGAATGCTTAGATAAAATTTGCAATACAGCCATGATAGAGGTGGTTGTCACAGGGTCTGCAAGAGTTTTGAGAAAACATGCTTCTGGGTCATCCAGGAATTGGGAATATTCTCTCGTTCCTTTGCGGGGAACAAGCTTTCGAGTAAGACTGGGATTATTGGGCATGAATCCAGCGTACCGTACTGTCCAAAATTCACAGCAGCATGGTGAGCAGAGGCAACCCAGATGATGGTGGTAATGCCCTCCTTCAGATCACTGAGTGTGTTCATCTCGTACCATCCTTCCTCGTCATCCTTCTTGTCTTCATGCCCAACCTCTATTATCTCTTCCCACCATTCTTCAACTTCTTCATCATCCTTTACAGCTTGGTCACTGCAATAATACAGTGATATGTAATCAGACACCCAAGATTTCAAGGCATCCCATATTTCAAGCCAATCAACTGCATATGGGTAGTCTTCACCCACAAGCTTCAGCCCATTCACTTTATTTGTTGGATCTGGAACAGCCATGCCTCTACACACCAAGACAAATACATCCATCAGACATTGCATCCAATTAAAAGAGTTTAATTGGAATGTACATTGACAAAAACGGAAAAATCAATTATAATTTGTTAAGAGTATCTTTACAATTCAGCTTAGTGTCCAACCTATTTTACCTTATACTTACAAACTGTAACTACGAAGGGATGAGCTCCCCTATAAATAGAATCAATCACACAAGGGATGAGATGAAGTAAGAGGAGACTAATCCCCCTAGAAATACAGTCAATCACACAAATGAATTTAATTTAATATTATATTTTACCTTTTAAGAAGATCAGCTGGTAGACCTTGCTCATTTAATCTCCACCCCACATATGCTTTGGCAGATATCTCCATTGCATGTTGACCTGGGCTGAAACATTGCTCGATGATACCCCCTGCATTTATCAATTTTTCCCGAGCTAGACGATTGATTTCCATGGTGTTGCGAAAGTGAGGGACAAGTAACTTGTGAAGGGGATGCAGTTTGCTCATATTTCTATTAGTGACGACGATGAATGGCTCTACTACTGCATGCGTTCTGAGCCTGAAAGCATGAAATGAACCTCAAAATAATTGAATGGGTCATAAGATTTTGCTTCCATACAGTTGTTGGGACAGAAGTTACTTACCAATGGCTGACAATCTGCTGATAACGGGAATCATTGGATGGTACATGAGCTTTGGCCAACTGCCACAACCATCCCTCATCTTCTCCATCGTAATCAGGAGTGAAGACGCGCCTCTCACAAGGTCTCTTAGATGTGGAAGGCAAACACAATTCTATAGCAATAGGGTCCAGAGTTCCATCAGAGAAGAAAGAAGATGGTGCGGGTTGCATAAACTTTGCTTGTGGGAAGATTGTTAATGCGCTCTACGTAGGGAATGTAGGCATCATGGTAGTCTAATATAAAGAGCTTCTTTAATTTAATAGCCTGAGAAAATCCCAATTGTGAGAAACATAACTATGATAATTTTTCCAAAGAATCAAAAGATTTTGAAGGAAATACCTCTTCTAGACTTCCACCGAGAAGCCATCTAAGTATGGATGTAACTGTTGAGCATTGATGGAACTCTTCTGTGGATCATAAATTTGTGCATTCAAATTGCTAAAAATGGGGAATCTCTGTCGCAGTGAAGCTTATCTCAAGTCAATATAGCAAAATAAGATGCAACAGTTTCGATCAATCTTAAACTACACATTAAACAACATTAAACAACATATTAAGTATAACACTTTTAAGCTGTGTGAATTCCTCATACACATGCCAAAATATTAAAAAAATACACTTACTCGTACACGTTCGATCATCATGGGATTGACTCCTGAGAGTGTTTGACGGGCAAACTCTTCGTCTTTCATCCACGCATTGTCATCCCCTGCGTCACAATACCATCAAGGAGAGCTTAGGATTTTGTAACCCAGCTTCTACTGCAATGCTTATGGTTTTATATGAAGCATGAATTGAAGCTTACTTACTGCTTATTATATTAGGTCTTGGAAACCTTAGGATCGCTTGGTCCTCAGTATCCAAAATCCTTTTTACAATCTGAAAGGGAACAGCTTCTTTGACTAAACTAATTGTACGATCAGTTGTAGATGAAAGTCCCCTGCTATAGAGCCGCTTAACCTCCTCCAAATCGCCAAAGTCTTCTTTAAGCAATTGTGAATCGGTTAAGTACTTTCTAACCAAAGCTTTCAAGTTATGGGCTAGAAAGTCAGAACGACTAGCATGAGGCCAGCTCTCATCTGCCGCAATATAGAAGCCCGACGAGAAGGATTCTGGCAAGATGCTACTTAGCATTCCATCTGCAAAAAACTGATACATATATTTCAGTCGGTTACACATATAAATTTATCCCTCCCTCTGCAAAAAAATAAATACCCACTTGATCTTGTGCGATTTCGGCCAGTTCTACATCTCCGAGGATATGGGAAATCTAACGATCCGCCGAGAGTTGTCCTCTGGTCATTGTCCGGATCACCCAAATCATTGTAAACATCGTAGTCATAAATTCGATCCCATTTCTCCCTCTTGCCCATGCCATCTTCCTTCAATATGCTTAATTAGCTCTTCTCTCCTCCACCTCCTAAGCCCTTTTCTCGTTTCCTCCGGAGGATAGCTCTGCAGTTGCTAACACACCAGAGTCATTTCATATTTCATCGCATCTTTTCTTTTCTAAATGGAGAATTTTAACAATGAAATAGTGTTATACATTATTCGCAAAGAAATTTTAACAATGAAATAGTGTTATACATTATTTGCAAAGAAGACTCGTTCAGCTTGAAAGTTGCAACAGACTCTAGCCATCCATGAAGGATAGAGAAAATTAATAACCCCTTGACCAGGGACACGAATGGAAACATGCTTGAGAAAAAACTCTCGAGCATGCCTGTTTTTCAAAACAATAGCCCCAGGAGTACCGTACTCAGGAGGCCAATAGAAAGTGATTTCGTGAATTGTATCCGTCACAATTGCTTCAGAAGAGGGGGTGTTCCAACTCAATTCAGCCTTACGGGGGCTTACATTACCATACCCTGTTTCTGCAATACCCACAAATGTTATTACCTATATATTATCTATGGGCTTGAAATTTTCTACTCCTGAACTTTATTCAATGATATATATAATGTTTCTTACCATTATCTATTTTGTCACTACTGGCCAATTGAAATAACACCTTTCTCTCCCTGAACTCGGAGAACCTATCTACAGCGCTCGCTGTGAAATCTTTAACATCCAGAAATGGTGCTTTTCTCAAAACTACAGTGCCTTCTAGCTCTGCAACCCTCCTCTTATTGCTTATTTTTGTGTCAAAATACTTTTACAACTTATCAAAAGACCAAGAGAATGGTTCTCTAGTCACTTGTGCACAGCTATGCTTTTGTTTTTGCAAATTGTAGAGAGGATTTCAGTATTTATAGGCGAGTCCATAGTTAATGTTCTGCCTGATGTCACAGTGCTGATGTGAAAATTAATGTTCTACCACGGTGGTGATATAAAGTTTCTTGTCCAATTCCCATTCCTTCTTTTCTTTTGAAATATTAGTTAAGTTGACAATAATGGTCCCAATATATGGGGAGTTAATTTGTAAATAGGGATATGAATCTAAGTCACGGCTCAATTGTTTTCATCGGGGTTGCAAATGGCTTTATTAATAAAGATCACAAACAAAGTTAATATTGAAAAGTAATGTATGAGACTAATCATCATGAATTCATTTTGTATGTCGTGTAGTTTTATTGTGACAGATTTTTTATTTAAATATAGTTTCCATGTTTATCTATTAGTTTTAAGAATGTATGATAGATACATTAAAAAAAAAAAATTCGGTTCTAATTTTTTTTTTTGAGGTAATTATCTTTATATAAAGATCTTGTGATGCTAAGTACGCTGAGTTTTATATTGCACAGGAAAGGCCTCATTGAGGCACGATGTTATCCATTGAATTGAATAAAAGTTTATTGTGTCTGGAAACATTCTCTATTTATGTAGCATTGTGTGTTTTTGGTTAAAGCCTCTGATTTCAAATTTACAATTGGTATTAGAGTAGAAAGCTTCTAGGTGAATTGAATCTATAGAAGATCCAAGGTAGCATAAGAGATTGATTATTTGGGGGGCAGCATATAGAAGAGGGGTCACAGAAATTAGAAGATGTCTTAGAAAAGGCCATAGACTAAAATGATTGTTATTTGGAAGATTACTAGTGAAAGATGTTCACTATTATATCAACTAAAAAGTGAAGGGTAGACAACTCAGAAAATCCATTTGAGATTTGTATGTGTATCCAGTATCCAATACAAACACATACTACTATGCCATAAAGTGTAAATAGACACAGTTTATTTCCCACATTAAAACCTTAGAGGAAAGAGATTGGAATTTTAAATCTTGTCAAATCAAGAAGTTTCAACAATATGCATGCTTTCAAATTCAATATTATAGAATCATAAAACAAAAGAAATAAGATAGAAAATAGAACACATATATTTATGTGGGAATCCCCTTTCAAGTAAAAAAAACCACACTCCAAAACTAGAGAGCCATTGTATTATTCAGCAACGAAGAATATAGTTACAATACAATCTTCAAGCTCTAAGCTATTACATGGAGATTTACATCTTGCTCCATCCTGTAGAAAATCTGGTAGCACATCCCATATGAAAAAAACTCTCATAGAGTTCCTTTAGCAACACTTATATTTATAGAGCTTATAATACAAAAAGTAGCAGCTTCTCAAATTCATCTACATTCAACATATCTTTAAATGTATCCACTCAATGTATCTTTAACATATAATTAAAAACTCCTTTCGCATAACTTTAGCACAAAACTTAGTTTCCAAACTTAACTTTGCCTTACTATTAAACTTAGCAACTTAGGATATTATTAAATATTCACTACATTAAAAAAATAATATCCATATAAATAATGCTAGGAATCAAAAGTTGAGAAAGCTTGATCTCAATAAAAAGGAATCACCAAGATCCCGTTGGCAAAGACATGGAAAAAATCACTACAAAGACAGGAACTATAGTCGCCTCCTAAAACAAATTGTGGCATTAGAAAGACATTGTCCACCACTCAAGAGAAAGAATGAATCTTAGTTTTTTAATGATTTTTTGTCAAGTGCGAAAAGTTTCCCTATAAATCAAGGAAGTTGCTAAAGATTGTGAGAAGTCATTGTTTGAAGATTTAAGTGCTAAAAATCAAGGGATTTGCAAATCAACAAATTAAGCCACTAAAGTGTGACTCGAGGTGTTTTGGTTGAGATCACTAAATATAGAGAAGATAAAGAGAACGAGCTTACAAAATTTGAAGAGAAGAACAAATTTGAACTAAAGGAAAGTAGATCGCAAGATTAAAGTTTGTAGAAAAGGCGGAATGAAATGCTCAAAATTGTTGAACTGGTTGTTGAAGGAAATTCACCAAGTCTAAGAATATTTGCAAAGAACCACAAATTTGTGGATAGATCAAGATTTTGGAGATAGAAAGTGAAACCACAAAAGAAAAGTCACTAGTTTTGTTTAAGATAGTCTTTGCCAAAGCGAGACTTGAAGGTTCTAATATAAACCTCTCATCAAGAAAAGGATTGAATAGAAAGAGATCATAGAATATTAATCCATCAATTTGTCGACAGGTGAGATTATTTTTTTTTGACTCCATGAAGGAAATCAAGTAAAGCAACTATAAAATATGAGTATAAATCATCTATCAATGGGAAAGTCTGGCAAAAGAATGAAGAATGAGAATGCAACTTTAGTATGTGAAAAGGATATTCTGAAAGATGAGGTAGTGAAATTAAAAAGGGAAATGCAAAATTATAAGAAAATTTAATTTTTTTTGCAAAAAAAAATCAGAATCGTGAAGTTGAGAAGTTGAAAGAGGAAAATATGCAGTTAGATCAACTTCTTGTAGCATGCAAGAGGAAAAATGAGATTTTAAAATTGAAACCTTCATTGTGTGATGTCTCATATGGTACTAGTTATTTGTACTCTTCATTTGATGAATCGATTGATATGGATGATGTACCCAAAAAAAAGTCAAGTAAAGAATTGAGACCTTTGAAGGAAAGAATGTGTTCGAAACTACCAAATTTGCAAGTTGTGATGGCAAGAATGTTGGCTAAAATATCATGAATAAAATGGGTTATAATGGAAAAGGTATAGTAAAACATGGACAATGAATTAGACAACCCACTCAGCTACTTATGAAAACCAAAAATGAAGAAATCACATATGCTAAGAAATATAGAATTGATGTTTCCAATGTTACAGGTTCATGTGCAAATCTAATCAAAGAATGCAATGTTTACATTGTCATAGGAAAGGACATAAAGAACAACAAAAAGTGTTGGGATCTCCATCCTTGTATAATTTGTAGGTTGAAGAATCATTGTAAACAATTAATTTGAAACAAAGAGTGCAATGGACAACCTATGAAAGGTTGTATGCAAACTGATTATGGATGGATTGATTGATCCAATTGGAAAAAGCTTACATGTTCAAAAGGTTGTAAAAGCCTAAATGTTTGCATATAAACAAGGGTAATGGTAAATCAAGATTTTAATGTTTAAGTCAAGTGGTTGATGATTGTTATGATTGGCACATTAAAAGGTCCATGCAATTTAGAGGACTATAGATGAGTCTTCTCTATCTCATGAAGGTGAGAAATAAGTACATGCATACTTGACTTCTACAACAAGTGTACCAAATGAGTTTTTCAAACTAGATAAATGTAAATATTGCATAATGAGTTGCAAAGGTTTGGATTTTTCCACATTAGGTTATCTTATAAGGATCATAATAAGTTGTAAACATTTAGTTTTATAAGCTTTGAGATCATATTGTAAGTCTCAGCATCAAGGGGGAATGATGAGAAGTGATACATGAGCCTCACCACCTTGCAACTCACTTTGACTACTAAAAGCAGTTTTATTGTAAGAAATTTTTATTTAAATATAGTTTGCATGTTTATCTACCAATTTCAAGAATGTGTGATAGATACAGAGAACAAACAAGTATGGTTCTAGTTTATTTTTAGGGGTAATTATCTCTATATAGATATCCCCTTGTGTTAAGTGTGTTAAGTTTTGTAATAGAATAAAAACCTCATTGCTAAGGCACGATGTAATCCACTAAATTGGATAAAAATTTATTGTGTGCATGATAACATTCTTTATTTCTATAGCATGTGTGTTTCTGGTTAAAGCCTCTAATTTAAAATTCATAGTTAATTTATTTGTTTTCATATTAAATTGAATGTGTTGTGTTAAATTATTTCCTATTACTAAAATATTTCAATAATATTTATTGGCATTAGTCATTAGCATAGTTCTTGTAGTTACCCACTCTCTGAGAACTCATTTGTCTTAAAGGATTTTTTTTTGGCATAATTTGAACATATGAATCAATATTGGAAAAATGAGATCATTGAAAATCTAATTCTAAGAACTTTCCTATGTACTTATTTGGAGGGATTTTCAAATCCCTAGAAGGGCACTTTGAGTGCATAGAAGTTATCATTAGGGATTGGATACTCAAGGAAACCTTTGAGGTGGTCTAAGTGTGTTGTTTTTGAGTTTTAGAAATGTTGAATACATCGGTTTGTATATTTATGTTCACAGGAAGTTTATCATTACACCTAGCATAAAGGAGAAAGTCTAGTTGGCCAAGTGAAGTCTTGTAAGGGTTAAAAACCTTTCATTGACCATCCCTAAGGTGTAATAAGTCCTCCCCTATACTTGGTTGATTTTTAGGTAATTTAATTTTCTACTTGTGCTATGTTGAGTTGCAACATGATATCGTATGTTTGCAGTTGAGCAAGTGGACTTCTACTTGTGCCAATGGATTTTAAGATTGAGCTAGTTAGCCTAGTTTAATAGATTAGATTTTGATGAACCCCTCATCCCATCTCAGTGTCATTTGTGAGAGGATGTGATTATGGTTTGTGTTGGTCGTCATTAATAAGTTTTCTTTCCTCTCTCACTCTTTATGCATTTTCTCATCGTGATTGGTACCATCGCTATTATTCTACCATTTTCACCTCACTGTTGTTATGGCTTGGTCTTGTTTAAGTGTTCTTGTGTGTCATAGTTTCTCTTACAACACTTTGGTGCATGTTGCCATGCAAGTGCAACATCTAGTGTTGCACATTTGGCATTTAAGTTGTTAAGTTTATCTAGAATTTTTCTTAAAAATTATATCACATTTTCTAGGCTTGTTTCTGTGAGGATTCCTTGGGGGGGCATTACAAATAATACTTGATTTAATCTTTATCAGAAAGCTCAAAGATTGGAAATTCCTCCTCAAATATAATAGAAAACCCACACAAAATTCATTCAACACTAAATTTTGCACATTAATTCATCAAATTTGAATCTCTCAATTTCATAAAAATGCACAAAAAAGAGAAAATTTAAAGTATAGCCTATAATATATGATTTTCATCACAATTTGCAACATAAATGGTTGTTTTTACAATCATTCCAAACACTCAAAAACACCACAAAAATACTCTCAATCATTACAAGGGAAGTTACACTGAAATGGGAGTTTTTGTAAAATATGAAACCATCCAATAACAACAAAAACTTAAAGAAAACCCAGATCTACCCTAAGTGACTAAATTTGTAACTCATTAAAGATTTGTTGCATTCTCTAAATAAAGATGCACTCTAGATTCGAAAGAGTTTCATCCTTTGATCCTCTCAACCCATGGGGTTTCATTCACAAACTAAAATCCTTATTTGGTTCTTCATCTAGGAAGGAGAATAGTTGAAGACGAGTGCTAAAAAAATCTACAAATGAAATAATTGGCAAATAGATCTAAAAGAAATCTCTAGTAATGAATAAACAAAGATGAACACCATATTGGTCACCAAAGAAGTCCAATCCCTCAATTAGAGGGAAATATAAAAATTTGAATTACATGTAACTCCCTCCTTCACCTCAAACAAATGGCACATGAAAATCTCTCCTAAAAAAGACTTTTAAAACATGTTGAAATGGACTTTAAAAATATTCCAAGAAAATTCAACACCTAATTCAACGGCTGAAGCTACTTTGGCTCCAAAACAGACCTTTCGTATAGTGTGTTAGCGACAGGCTATTCAATTGCAGTCATTTATTACAAAATTGATGGTGTAAAATGTGCAACTAACACATGTGTTAGTCAATCCGTACTGGTCATTTTGGAGCCAAAATAGATACATCCTAATTCAACTAATTAAATAAAATATTTTTTAATATTTAATAACCCAAATTCATAAAAATATAATTTAAATCAAGAAAAAAAAATTTAAATAAACATATCCCTTAATTATATCACATTAGCTCACCAAGAAAATTGAAAAAAATGAAATGAGCGTAAATTTAAAATTTTCACCTAGTTTGAGACATTATATAAGGACATTTATGTATTTATAACATGAATATGAAAATTCATCTACCTCAACATTAAGATAGGTTGTCTATAACCTTTTAGAGATGGTCATAGTTAGTTGCTAAAATATGCATGACGAGATGAGATGAGATAATTCTCAAATCCTACCTAAATTAATTTGACTTTGAAGTTCCCATTGACTTGGGTTGGAAGTTTATTTTTATGTTTGTCAAATTTTAAGACACGTGATCTAACAACTAATATAGAAATACTTAACATTCAAAATACATAATTTAAAAAATAAAATCTTAATTTTGAAAAGATAAATTTTATATATATTGTGGTATATTTGTAATATATAAAAATATTATTTGTGGATATCAAAATATTTTATATGTTGAAAGAAAGTTTAAATAAGATAGAATATGTAATTTAAAAAAAAAATGTCTACAATTAAAGAAAAAAACTATTCTTATTGTTGTGTTACAAAATTAAAAATAATTATATTTTAATATATTTTATAGCAATATAAATTGTAAGATAATTGTACTTATTTTTGTGTAATATTTATTTATTAATTAGTGGAATTTTTTTATATATTATTTGATTGATATATATTGTAAAGATGAGTTGTACTCAAACTTAATGATGAAAGCAGTCTATATTATTTTTAAATATGATTTTTTTATTTTTTTTAAGAATTGAAATTGTATTTTGATATTTTTATTAATATCCATATTAGTGTACACAAGGTTTAAAAATTGTAAGTAATTTAATATACATTCAAAGAATTACATATAAAAGTGTACAGATGGATTGAATATAATATAAATCTTAGACAAATATAATATAAATCTAATAGAATAGATTCAATTGCATTGGTCTATTATATTACAAATCACTTTAAACTATTTTGTACATGATTAATTAATTTATACTTTTACAACCATGGCTTTGCTCGCTAATTTAATGCAATTGTATTATGTAAGAGTTTAAGCTATCAGCTATGAGAAAGATAAGAATGATAATCATGACATATATAGATCATAAATTTAATTTGCATAATGTTATTAGAATAATTCCAATCTTAGAAGTACTCTATTTACAAATGTCCATAAATTTTATAATATATCTTATTTTAATGAAAATTTAACAATAAATAAATTTTCCATCTCTAATTAAAAATTAATATGATGATGAAACTATCAAAACCTATTTTACCTTTAAGTTGTCAATTGCAAATCTATGCATTTGGGTTTATATTCTAATATTTTGGTATTTTCTATGGTGTGCCATGAAGGGCATGTTGATGCACATACCATTCTTTTATGTTGTTGTGAAGAACTTTTTCAAGCTTAAGAACCAAAAATGATTTGAGTCTAAGTAGGTGATAAGACGTTGACCTAGGTCTCAAAGGCAGGTTGAAACTATCATTCTAATTTATACTCATCTTCCAAAAAATGAAAGCTAATCTTCATATAAAACATGTATATGCCCATCAAATATATATGTATGATCATAATACATACATCCATACTAAACATCATGATAAAAAAAAAAAAAAAAATTAATTAATTTCAACTAAATATGGCACCATAATTGATTTATACAATGAAATCATAAATCCTGAACTATTATATACTCTTAAAAATATTCTGAATATTTCTTAAAGAGACCCCCAAAAAAAGTTGTAGGACACAAATACTTTTGTAGGAAGAATGGGGTTCACCTTGTAAAGGATATGTATCTAGGAGAATTGGTATACAATTCCATGAATCTCATCTAAATGTTCCATTTTATCTGTCCAAATTCCTCACAAAGACTGACAAACGTTATTCGCTTGGAGGCGCATTCACCAGTGCCTCACATTCCCCAATGGATAACACCGCATTCTTTTTTTCCTAAAGTGGCACGATTCTTACCGAAAGGATTTTTCATTAGAGCGGTGAGATTCTTACCAAGTGTAAATTAGTACATTCCATTCATAGTGCACATCTCGATTCTCTTGTAGCTAAGTGTCGGTGGCTCAGATTTGACCGTCGACTTATGGGTATTGTTAGATTTGACGGTCGACTTGTGGGTATTGTTAGATTTGACGGTCGACTTGTGGGTATTTACAGTTATTTTTCTCAACTTGGTATATTCATAATCATCATCTAGGTTGTGAATATGAGGATGTTGGAGTGCCTCATGATAATTGGAGAAGGGCTAGTAAGCTTATTAATTTATGGATTGGTTCAATAATTAATTATGTGGACATCTATTATTGTATGGAATCAGAGGATAAAGGTAAAGTCAGAAGGATTCAAAAGTTTAGGTCATATGACTCCCTTATAATTCCTTTGGCTGATCTAATGATATTTACCCCTTTCAAGTATAGAGCTAGATCAATGAATTGATCTAAAGTTTAGATCATATGACTGCCTATAGTTTCTTTGGTTGATCCAACATTTATGATTTACTTATAGTGTTTCTAATTAGTATGGTTTTTATTCTTGCCTCTACAAGCAAGAGCCTTGTTTCTATTTGTAGAAGTGTTTTTGGTTTTACAAAGCTTCATGATAATTTTCATAAAGATATAGCACAAAATTAAATCATATGATTAGGTGTATCTTCACCATACAAAACTATGCACTATAATGAAATAATACACAACTTTCATAAGTATCATAACTTTGCCTTACAAACCACAAGAAATCCTTATATCACTATCATAAGTGATTTGATTCATATTGAGAAGTAGAGGACAACTTCATGCGTTATCAAAATTAAGGAATTATGTTAACAGAGAGATGTATTTATAATAGTAAGATTGAGATGTTGAAAACAAATTTGTGGAATGGTCAAGGTGAAGTAAGGACATGAAAAATACATGAAGAACATTATCCTTTATTGAGTAAAGTTGTGTAATACATAATTACAAACAATATAGTATAGAATGTAGGTTTCCATGATTAACTAGGAAATGTGTCTACCTAATTTTCTAAGGAGTCCAAGTGTAGTATAACCATACCATGAAATCTAGACTAACTAGGTTGATTAATTTACAAAATGTACAATGTGTTGTACTTATATAATTAGCTATTAGCTAATCCTTCTATAATATGTTAGCAAGTGCTATATGTGTATTATGTGTTTTCCATGTGGTCAAGAGTGTATTAGATGTTGTATCCATATCATTCTGATTAGATGATATTTTCATGTGTTGTAGTTGCTGGTGTTTGTGAAAAGTGATCTTAGACTAACATGTGCATCAACCTAGAATCAATTTGTTTCACATGTGCAACATCATTAGAGTGTGTGAATGGTCTTGTCTGCTACCTACAAGGAAAAGCCAAGCTACCTTGATCGACACCTTCTATTAATTGATGTGTGATAGAAATAAATTGAGTTTGTGCAATGAACTAGGCTAATGATGACCAAATTAAACAAGCTTAGCAATATGCATGAAATATAAAATAAAAGTATAAAAGAGAAGACCAAATCTAGAAATTACATGCAGAGAGGAACTTGTGAGTAGAATCTGAAGATAAGTGGGCTGGATAGAAGCACTAAGCACTAGTGTCCGAGCACTGTGTAAGTAGGAGCTGATGTTGAGGATGGTCTGAGAAAAGATCTAGGCAGCTATCCTCATAATACGGAACTAGATCAATAGGACACTAGTGTTGGCTGTTTGTCCTAGGGTTTGGGCTCTACAAAGTCTGAAACTATTTGTCAATATCAACTCTATCCGTTGGTGACTCTATTGTAAGTTAAATTCTTTGGATCTACATCTATACACATGAAAGAGAGAAAAAATTTGTGTTGTATAGGGGATTTTCCTCAGTCAAACCCCATGTTGGTGTTCCAAACTCCATAAAAATAATAATTAATTGTAACAATTATATGCTCTCAAGGAAGCAAATAAAAAATAAATAAAATAAACTACAATGATTACTTTAGGCATAAAACCTTTACTAGGATATCATCTAAGGTGGTGTTGAATTGCTTTCATGAAGTCCTCCAATATGTTTGTTAGGAATTAGGTGTTGTGAATCTCACATAATGTAACTTATAATATTTAGTTTATTATTATGTGTTTTATACCTTTGAGGTATGGATAGTTAGTTGTATTACCACTTGATATGGGTGTTATTTCAGCTATGGATATTGTATCTTGATAGCTACTAGTGTATACTAATACCTTTGGATTGTTTTTTTGTGTTTGAGGTATTGTTCAAGTAGGACTTATGCTTAATTGTGATAGATAGTGTGTCTTATCTTTGGATGGCTTCTTATATTTGTCCATTGGCATGATGGACGATGAGAGAATTCATGCTTGGAATGGCGGTCACCTTGTTTCTTGTTACAGGTATCTTGATGGAGCACATGGATCACATCAATTCATTGATTCATTGATGGACCTAGAACCATGTGCATCACTAGAAGTTAACATTCTTGGGCCACTTTATGTGTTGTATTTAACATTGTAAAATATAATTTAATGTGCGGTCTCACATTGGAAATATATATTTAATTTGATATTGGGGAAATATTAATAAAGTAAAAAACTTAGTAACCAATATTAGATAAGGGATAAATAGTTTTGCAATCTCATGGTATTAGTCATATGGTTCTATGTAATACTACTTGGTGGTTTTGTGTGAGATTGTTTCTATAAAATCAAATACATATCGAGTCTTCTTTTGAAGAGTGCATATGTGAAGCATGGTGTGAGATATGTGGATTCATGCTTTAAGACAAGGAGGATGTGGTAGACAGGCTTGATATTTTGGAGGTGTTCATGGAGGCTCTAAAGATTTATTGTAATATTACTTGCCAAATAATACAATAAACATGAATGATTCTAGAAATTGGATTTTCTCTTGTGACAGTTTTCCTTGGGTATACTTGTGTCATATTTTGACAGTATGTTTTCTATTCTCTTGCATGTAGATTCAAAATGCCTATTTTCATATATATCTCTTTTGGGATATGTAGAAATTGTCATTAGATGGTTGTTAGTTTTCTTTCATTTGGTATCAAAGTTATAATTTTATGGTGATAGATACACAAGTTTTACTTGACTAAAAATTTCATGCATCATAGATACCAATAATGATGGTGATAGAATAGGCTGGAAGGGAAAAAATACATTTATCAACAATATTGTGGGTTCACCCTTCACCTAGTGGCCCTTTACTTTTTGTACCTTTGTTTGAAAATTCTCCCCTATTCTTAAAGTTATTCAATCCATTTTTATCCTTTCTGGTATCCTATCTATTCTCTTTAAATCCCTTCTTCTTAAAGAGTTGTGAAGATTGTGTTGAGTTGACATTCTTCCATCCTTTATCTCTAATAGAATCATCATTCTTCAATCTTTTCTCTTTCCTAATTTATTTCTCATAGACTTCATCCATAGTATAGGGTGCAAGCATGTCTATTGCTTGTCTAATAAAGTTATTGAGTTCCATAATTAACTTCCTATTATGAAAATTCTCATCTTGTTGGTAGTGAGGTACATACTTAAGTAATCTGGTAAAATTTTCCCAATATTCGTTGATTGACAGCTCTCATTGCATCATGTTTTGAAAATCCATCAATTATTTTATCACAGAATAGTTGTGGAAGCCATCTCTATGTAAAAATTCCTACAAACTATTCCCAAGGAGTTTCAATTATTTTCAATCCCAACTCAACCTTTTTTATTTTCCCACCATGTAGCTACCTCTCCTAATAGTTGATAAGCTCCCCAAGTTGCTTTAGAATTGTCTAAATAATTTTAAATCTCAAAGTACATTTTCCATGACTATCAACCATGCCTCAATAGTATCTCCAGATATAGAACATCAAATTTAGGTCATTTAATATTTTTCATGTGGTTGGAAAGTTTGGTTGCTAACTCATTCTTCTTAACATTCGAGTTTTGGGTATCAGAGTGTTCTCCTTGTTGCTCACTCTGCAAGGTATGATCTTATTTATTGAGTTTTCCTCTAGACTAAGTTTCATGTTCCTCTTCTCTAGCTCCATGTTAACCCTTAACCCTTCTTTCTAAGTTTATAAACCTGGTTTGGGTCTCATTCATCATGTTTAAGAGCTTATTCATTTTATACATGGGGTTGTTGGCATTCTCAAATTCCCCATGATCATTTCTAGAGTTATCTATACTCAAGTTTTATTCTTCTGAAGGTATTTAAGAGTGTTCTTTTAGATTCTAATTAAATATTCTTAACAACACAAAAAGAAAAGAGAATATACATTTAATTTCATAAATTGCATACACAACAAGATTTAGCTTATATTGCTCAAGCCAAAATGTTTATATTCTCAATCACTAGTTTTTACAAAATAATAATTGATCTAATAAACACTATCATTATTAGTGATAGTCTCTTCTTGATCATTGAAATAAGAAGGAATGAGATGATATCCCAGGGTGAGGACATGATAGTCTGTCTAATCGTTTGTCTATGTTCTTTTCTTAGTCACATTCTTAGTTGTGGTTTTAAGTTTAGAAGTTGACATAGTTTTAGATCAAGCTTCAATAATTCTTTTGTTCTTTAAAGGGGGCCATCTATGCCTTTCTTTTCAAAGTTGTCAAATAGCTTCTGCTAATATCTCATTATCAGATGACGGTGAGAAACAAGAATAGTCATACATGGTTTTGGTAATCCATAAGTGAATGATTGTCAGGTCATTGACCCTTTTCCATTTAGTGGTATGAATCCACATCCTAGAATCACCAAATGTTCCATTTTAGTTTTCTACCTTAGATGTTTTAGGTGGCAAGCCCCAAGGTTCAATGTCAAACCCAATAGCTCTGATATCATATGTAACAAGCTAACACTATTCAGTAGAAAAATAAAAGTAATTAACTTGGAAAAACAACTTGAGATGTGTATAATTTTTGAAAAGAAGTTTCTAACCAATTATAACAGAAATATTGAATAACTAACTAAACTTTGACATGATCTGAAAACAAACTAACTAATTGCAACTAATTTAAGATAGGATACATTTTTATATGTTATTCAAATAAAATTGTTGGTATAATCAAGGTGTTGTACCTAGCAATAACCTCACCTAGGTCCTTATTACACATATCACTTAAGTTTACTTAGTGATCACTTTATACTTTAGGAACATCTCCCCTTTAGGTGGTTTTATCATGTTATCACTTATACACCTTAACTAGATCTTCCACCTTTAGTGGTCTTATCACTCTATAACTTTTCCACCTTATGATGACACTTGTCAGCATATTATTTATTCACATTTCCTATATATGCAAGATTCATTATGTACATTTTTTATGTCCATTAGAAATATCATCATTCTTGCATTGTGATACAATCTTCTTACCATTCTCTTGTGGAAATTATCGTAGTCTTTCATTTGATTGAAGGGTTTTGTAGAGTCACCTAAAACTCAAACGAAAATGAATGTTATCGGTAATTGCTAGCAGATATTTCAAGAAACAAGTAAAATTAAATGAAGAGCCATATCACAATAAATATCATAAATGAAAGAGAAATGATTAGAGATTACTAAACAAATATTCTTCCCAACTGGAATACTCATACAAGCCTCAACATTTCTATGATGATGGAGACCATCATCAAGGCACTTTACCTTCAACCATAGACCTAGCAATCCCTTGCACACCTTCCTTTTGAAAGTGGCCCTACACTTCATGAGGGTGCAAACCAAGGTCTAGGAAAAGTTTGCATCTGAGCCTATTGTTTAGAATCTACATAATTGTAGTCATTCACACACTATAGGTACCCCAAAACTAGTATTGCTCTATAGTGTGTGAATGACTACATAATGAACATACTTGCAAGAGTGACTGGTGCATAATATTTTTCTATATTAAAACTTAGGATTGCTCTCTACATACTCCCATAATCAATCCTCCATTCAATGCATCCCTTTCCAACCCATTCACTTCCTCTTCCATTCCTTCTACCCTTCTCCCCTAACTTTCCTTTCTATTTTGAGAGAACACTCATGTTCTCTTAACTTTCATGTTCTCTTTAGGGGGCATCCCACTAAATCCTTGTCATCCTTCCTTACCCATCCACTAATTTATTCAGCATGTCACTAGTCCTCATCCATTCCTATATTTTATCTTTTATTCTTCTTTGAAAAAATGTTGCTTCTTTAAGTTGCAACATCATCTCAAAGAGAGAAAAAATGTCAAAACCTAAAATTGCCCATGACCAACTAGACTTAATTTTACCCTATCCTAAGCCATTAATTATTTTTATTATTATTTAATTAACTCCACTCTTTACCACATCTTATCCTAACGTTGGATTAAATTAATATTTGTTATTCATTTAATTATTTTTCCTTCATGTGGGATGACCCCACAATGCAGTGGTTAGTTGTGAGCCTCCTACATTGGAGGTCATGGGTTCGAGTCTACTTGAGGCCCATGTGTCCCACATACAAGTAATGGAGAGATAAGGTGATGCTTGGGCGTGGAGGATAGGATGACACAAGGAGATATAGGGGTGTTATTGCCGAACAAACATGAGGATGAGGACCCTCAAAAATGTGGTCTCATTGGTTCATAGCTCCAGTCAAAATCAAATAAGGTGATGCATTGGCATGGACGATAGGATGACACAAGAAGATATAAGGGTGTTATTACCGAACAAACATGAAGATGAGGCCCCTCAAAAATGTGGTCTCACTAGCTCATATCTCTAGTCAAAATCGAATACCACTTCGGTTGTGATTGATAATAAAAAAACAAATCACTCACTTGATACCATTAATTAAATAAGTATTAATTATTTATTTAATTAATTTCAGTACTCACCCTTATCACTTTATCCTTTATCCTAGTCACATGTATTTTCCATTCAATCCAGCTATTATACTTGTTCACATGGATCACAATTTGAAAATTCAATCATGTGACAAGGGTCCCTTTCACATGTGTAACTTAGCATTTTCTATGTTTATTTAACTATGAAATTTTTTGAAAAGTCAAACAAACTTTTCATCCTATCCATTCATTTTAAATTACACCTCTTAATCCTAGTCACATAAATGTGTTTCCCTGATTTATATCCTTAACCCTGCTTATCCCTCATGTGAAACTTGTCAAATGAATACATCTTTGATCCTAATGCTAATTCTCATTCAATATTAGCCATCCATCATCAATCTATCCTAGCCCTTAAATTTGCATCTTCACAACTCTATAATTAGAGGCCCTCATCCTTCATCCATCATCTAGAAATTCAATTAAGCTTGTGCTATATTTTTCCTTCATAGTATAATTGTCATATCAAGGTTATGTTGGTTTTCATATTGACCATTCCATATGAGATTCTAGAGAAAATCAAAGAGAACAAGGGTGCATTCTATTTTAACTCAATCTAGGAGGATTAATTTTGTTTGAGGTATACATTTGAATATTTTCATTATATTATATTATTTTGCCTCATTAATTTTTTGAGTTCTTCAATTTTATTCATGGTATAACTTAAGATGGAAGGGATATGCTTTAAAATATTTAAATATTCATGAATAATGCATATACATTGATTTAGAGGGTTTAGTGTTGTGCACAACTTGATTGATTATCTTCCTTCAAAGGGTCTTCATTAGACACCATCCATGGTGTAATTTCTTCAGCCTTCCCAAGGCTTGGTATCCTTCCCAAGGATCTCCCTCAAAAAGACAACTCATAAGTGACAAGGAGTCTTCTACTCCTACTAACTCAACCCCTCCAACCAAGAACACTTAACAAACCCAAACCCTTAGCAAATAGGATCTTTTGCTCAAATGGTGAAGTATGATATTTGTGGATGAAGCATCATGTGGTACAAGGAATTTGTATTGACTTGGACCTCTTGATCAGGTCTGTAAGACCCCCAGTGTCTTTTACCCTTAGAGACCTAGTAAGGGCTACAAGCAATTAGGCCCGCTAATTGGGGTTTTTCACAATCTCTTCCACTATTCCTTAACAACTCATAAAAAAAATCATATATTTGGATACCCTTTTAGATTCCCTTAGAGACTTTAGACTTTGGCATCTAGGTTTTGTGTTGAAGAGGTTTGTCCACAATACCCCTAATTAGGCCTCTTTAGCCGGTATAAGAGATTTGACACTAAAAGTTTTCACTAGCCACATTGGAAGGAAGATTTGGAACTTATCAGAGGTCTGCACATTTTCAAGGGTCCCTCCCATACCAATTTTTCTTACCCTTCAATCTTTTGTCCAAGGATTTCATCCACTTCTTCTGTTGCACAGGCTTGCCACATAAGAGATGTCAAGCCTAGGGCATCATCTTAAAAATAGAAAATGACACTTCCTGCCTCCTAAACTACTTGTAACACTTAATATACAAGAAAATTCAACATTCCCCAAGGTTTTAGGCCATTCCCATGCTGGAATGTTGAATTGTGACCCTTTTTGTATCAAAACCCTGGTTTTAAGTGTTTCTCAAGTCAGCGATAAAGAAAATGCTCTAAATTTTAAACCAAAGAGTTTCAATACCTCACACCAATGCCAAAAGAAATATGATTCATAGCCTCAACTTTTCTTTCTCTTAATTCCTACAAATCCGTACAAAGTGCAGAAAACACAAGGAAAATGGAGTAAATTGTAGTTTCAATTTGATTTGAGAACAAGAATTTCATCACAAACTTCTCTCAACCCATTGGAATTGTTTCTCAAGCTTATATCATGTCAAGAAAATCCTCCAACCATCCCCCAATGTGTACATTCAACCAACTAACCATTGGGCAACGAAAAATGCAAGAAACTTGACAAAGTTGCTCATGACAATATTGCAACTTTTGACCATTATGACAATTTGGCTCTTGCCTTCACACAAAAAGGGAAATAATAAACAAACAACATATCTAAGACTCCTAAATACCAAAAACACAAATAAAATGCCCATATAAGGCTTTGGACCAAGTTTACACATCTTGGAGCCTTATGGCTTATTACATTGTCTTAGGACCACCATGGAACAACATGGAACAACACATATCCTACCAGAAAATATCACCATGGATCAACACACATCCTAATGATGCAGACTTGTATCCTACTGCCCCTACACCATACTTCCCAAAACAGGGAAACTCAAGTCCCTTGAGTTGCTAACCAGGTGACTGTGGTTCCATGCTTAATGATATCACCTTCAAACATCCATGTAGCTTCTGATTGAGCAAGCCCCTTCCATTTGACTAGGTAGTCCTTGTACACTCCTTTTCTGGTTTGTTTGATCACCTTGGAGTCAAGAATGCACTCCAATTCCAATGGCTTGCTAGGGGGAGGATCCTTCATCCAATCTACATCCTCTTCCACAAGATATGAATCAGGTACTACATTAGTTAAAGACACCTTGAAAGCTATTAGATCACACACATTGAAGATGGGAGATATTCCCAAATCTAGTGGAAGTTCAACTTCATATGCATTGTTGCCAAATTTGTGAACCACCTAGAGAGGACCTATTTTCTTCATGATTGGTTTGGAGGGTTGAATCTTGGGTAGTCTCTCTTTCCTTAGGTAGGCCATCACCAAATCCCCTACTTTGAACTGAAAACATCTCCTCTTAACATCTACTCTGAGTTTTTACTTTTCAACACTTTGTTGAAGTGAATATTTTACTTGATCATGAATCTCTTTCATAGTGATGGCAAAGTCTTCTCCTTGGGCACTCTTTTTGTCCATGCCTCCAAGATCTTTGAGTTCAAGTATCCCTATAGGATGTAAGCCATACACAACCTCAAATGGACTCCTCCATATACTCCTATTGAATGGATCATTGTATGCATATTCAGCTTGTCCAATCACCAAGTCCCAACCTTGTCCATGCTCCTTGGTAAGGCATCTAAGGAGATTGCCAAGAGATCTATTAACCACCTCAATTTGTCCATCAATTTGAGGGTGGTATGCAGAAGAAAATGATAGATTGGTACCCAATTTCTTCCAGAGAGTCCTCCAAAAATGACCTACAAACTTGGAGTTTCTATCAGTGACAATATTGAGAGGCAAACCATGTATCCTTATAACCTCTTTGAAAAATAGACCTGCAATATGAGATGCATCATTTGTGCATTTACATGGCACAAAATTTTCATTCTTACTGAACCTATCAACAATTACAAATACACTATCAAACCACCTAGGAGTTTTGGGCAAACAAAGTACAAAATCCATACTAAGGCTTTCCCAAGGCCTAGTAGCGGAATCAGTAAAGGCTGATATAATCCAGCATTAGTTGTAACACCTTTTTCCCTTTCACAAATAAGACAATTCTCAACAAATATTCTTACTTCTTATTGCATCTTAGGCCAAAATTAAAACCTTGATACCTTCTCCAAGGTCTCATCCAAACCAAAATGACCTCCAAGGCTACCATTATGCTTTTCCCTCATAGAACATTGAGGAATGCATAGTTGATGCCCCTTGAAGAGAAATCCATCCTACAACATGAAATTAGGAAACTCAACATGAAAAGAGTCAAAAAACTTAGTACATACATCATATGCATCTTTAAAATCTTTATCTTCCTTGTACATGGCTTTAAGAGAATCAGCACCAATGCTTTGCAACTGAATTTCTTAGACAGTGAGGGTTCTTCTGCTCAAAGAATGTGCAACCTTGTTAGACACACCCTTTTTATGTTTGATGGTGAAGGTGTAAGGTTGGAGTTGTTCAACCCACTTGATGTGCCTTTGATTCAACTTCTCTTGTCCATTAGGTTGAATACTTTTTCTTATCCTCGTTCAACTTCTCTGAAAAAAATGCCACCGAATGTCCTTCTTGGCTAAGGACTGCACATATTTCCTTCTTGCTTGCATCACATTAAACTATAAAAAGTTGATCAAAGTTAGGGAGTCTCAAGGTGGAAAGTTCTGCAACCTTCCTCTTCAAAATTTCAAAGCTTTGGGATGCCTTCTCTGTCCATTCAAACCTGCATTTGATTCCTCCTTTTATAGTGTCAAGAATAGGAGCACAAACATGACTAAAACCTTTGATGAAATTTCTATAAAAAGAAGCCAATCCATGAAAACTCCTAACATCATCTACTGTCCTAGGTGTAGGCCAATTGATAATAGCATAAACCTTTGAAGGATCCATTTTCAAACATCCACTAGAAACCACAAAGCCTAGATACACCAATTCAGTTTTTAGGATAAAAGTACAAACCTATGTCACACTGTTACAAAGGAAAAGGCTAACACAACAATAATTGTTCAATTTCATCACCATAAAAGTGTCATTTTCATTTTGAATTTGACGTTTAAGTCTACTATTTTTTGAAATTTTTTTGTCAATAATTTATATTGTTTTTTAAGCTTTAAAGTCCATTTTTTTATTGTTGAAAAACAGGGGTTTTGGTTCCCACCTCAAAAGTAAATGTAAATCAACTTTTTTTTTTCTCATTTTGATATCAGTTATAGATCACATATTTATATAATGCATGAAATTTATTTTTTTTAAAATTGATGTATATTTTCTTTGTAATAGCACTTGGAAGTCGAATACACCAGAATTTGACAATTTTTGTCTCCCACCACAATTTGTCTATTCAATTTATGATAATCCAAAAACTAAAAACACCCTTTTGGAGAAGACTCTCTCTTCTAGTGAACCATGTTTTTTTCAATTTTTTTTTGAAGTGATTTGATCTTTTTGTTTTGGTTTTCGAAGTAGACTCATATCAAACAAAAGAGTACCTAGTTGTCATATTTTTATTTTTTTATATATTAAATTTAATCAAAAGATTAAAAAAATTATATGAGTAGCATCATGACTTCGATCTCTAAAAAAGGGTATTTTTAATTTTTTTAATAAGTTTAATTTACCTATTGAATTTTGTTGCAGAAGTGACAAGTTTGAGAAAATCATCTTTTTGTTGATGTGGTTGCCACTTGGCATTCCACATAAGTCGTTTTGGCTAGAAACGTTCCAGCCGGAACAATTCAAAAATAGTTCCGATCGGAATTGTGAGGGCTGACGTGACCAGTCACTTGAACCACATATAAAAAAGAATCATTTTTTCCATTAAAAAAACCAAATCAATCAAGTGCGAAAATAATAAGAGTTATTTTTGCAAACAATCTTTTTTTTCCAAATAAAGTGGCATTTTGGAGCGAGTAGGAAGATTATAAAGGGGCGAATATTTCTAATTTTGTAAAGGGGTGAAGATTTTGAATTTTTTTTCAGAAGGCATCTACCCTTTCCAAGTATGTTGTTTGAAATTACTTTTCAATCATGCTTAGTTTACAATAGTAGATGTTTTTTTTGGAAATTAAATATTTTTTAGATTAACCATATTCTTTAGTCACTACGATACGATGATAAGCATTTCTTGGCCATATATCCAACACTATTTAGTACTGAATTATATTATATTTTATTTCTTAATACTTGACTCAAATTCTCTATATATATTAGCTAAGTGATTTCAAGCAATTAATGTTATTAAATCACGTTCATATGTACATTGCATATAGTAAAATGTATCTAATTGAAGTATACTTAATTTCTTACTTTTTATCAATGCTCCTAAATTTCTTGAGCCTTATTTTTTCATTTCCTAAATTATAAAAAAATTGGACTTCAAGTCAAATGATCTAAATGGATGAAATTTACACATGTTAAGTTTAAGAATGCAAAATTATTTATATATTTCACTAATTACATTTTTTTTGAACAAACCGACAAAAAGTTAAATTAGATATATAACCTTTTTAATTCAAAGCACTAAATTTTGAAGATATGCATATTTGCATGTGTTGTTTTTAGGTTCAAAACGCAAAATTTTGAAGATCTAAATATTTTTTGCAATGGGGAATAAGAAGACTAGATCAAGGTTGTATGTGTTAGGGTTTCAAGCAGATCTGAAGCAAATATGAACTAACAATTATATGCAGATTTAAATATAAAAGATAAAGGAATAAAATAGGACACAGATAACACAGAGATTTAACGTGGTTCACCAAGAATGGATTACGTCCACCATACATAGTCGTCCAATCTTTCTTATTATCCAACAAAAACAGCACATCAACATTACAATGCCTTAAGCATCCTAGCCGCTTATAACATGTGGTTTTAGGGCAACAAACAAAGTCGACCTTTTTAGGGTTTTATTATAATGTCGGTTTTCATCAACAAAAAATGGCAAAAAAAAATTTTCTTGGGGGCTACCGCCCCTGAACCCCTATAGTGGGCTCCGCCCTCTTTGGGGGCTGCCACCCCCAAACCCCCGTAAGGATACATGCTAAGTGTACAATACTTTGTTGATCAGTCACCACATTTCAATAGTATGATCGTAAAAGGGGCGATAAGATGAAAGGTCATACAAAATGTAGTCAACAACAATATGTTGTTGATCAAGATCAACCTAGTGATGTTCAAGAAACATCTACTTAGGTACAAGATGAATTTTTTTTTTTGGTATGGAAAATTTGATGGAAATGGATGAAGATAGTCTTTTCAATGAAATTCCATCTAAAGATATGATACCTGAAAGCACATTAAAATTATATTGTAAGAATTTGTGGGATGATTATTTAAAAAATAAGTCTATTTTTGGAAGAGCACAATTATTTGCTAAGTTATTTAGGAAAATGGAAATGAAACTATTTTGGACTTGTTGGGTGTTCGTAATAAGGAAAGTTCTAAAGATACATTAGTAAAAGAAACTATAATTGAAGATTTACAAGAATCATTGATTTGTATTGAGAACATGAGTCAAGGTGTTTATTTAAGTGTTGCATGTAGAGCATTGATGACTATGATTACTAGTAAGGAATTAACTCATAAAAAACAAGTTAATGCAATTTCTCAATTAATGAATGTATCTAGAAGAACTGTTCAAAGATACATTAGGAAGAGAAATATGTTGGATGAAAACACCGAAAAGAATTGGGTAAATATTTGTAGGGTTCCTAGAAAAGACAAAATTTCTGAAGATGTAAAAAGACAAGTCATTGATTATTGAACCAACCAATCTCATGTTTCTTCCAATAGAAGGGATACTATACAAATGATAGATAAAGATGGTAAAAATATTACACATCCAAAACATTTCTTAGATACAACACAAAGTGAATTGTTTGAAGCATTCAAGCAAGAATTTTTAGATGTAAAGATTTGCCAAAGGATGTTTGAGAGATTTCATCCTTGCTTTGTATGCATAAATAAGGTACGTGAAACTTGTTATTTTTGAAATAATGTTGAATTTCATCTACACTTGCAATCATATAAGAATTTCACGCCAACAATTAATCCAAATCTAGTCATTCCTACAAGTACAATACAATTTGTGAAGTCTATTTTATGTGATAAATTAGAAGATTCTGATGAGTTCAAAATACAATGTGTAAAAGGTAAATGCAATGATTGTGGATTTTTGAGTAAGTTTATGTTGCAAACGGAGAATTTTGATATTCATGCACTAGTTATATGGAAGAGATTTGAATATGAGGCATACCAAAGTAAGTCAGGAACTGAATACAAAAAAATTATGTTGAAAGAGAGTGAATTTCCCTACATTCAATTTATAGATAGATTTCGTAATATGATATATCCACATATCCAACATTGTCACGGTGCAAGATGGTAGGCTAAATAGTTTCATGATTCAAAGAATTGTTTTCCACCAGGTTGTATTCTTTCAATTGTAGATTTCTCTGAGAACTATACATTTAGTCCTCACACAGAAATTCAAAGTCAATATTATCATTTTGATCAAGTTGCAATATTTGTACAAGTTTGCTATAGACATGCACAATTTCATGTCGATGGTATAGAGAGTACTCAAAATGAACACATTATCATCAAGAAGGTTCATTTCTATATCAGTGATGATATGTGTCATGATAGGAGCTATGTAGCACATTGTTTTGGAATTTTTTTGAAGATATTAAAGATCGTGGGATAGAAAGTACACAACATTGAATTTGATCAGATGGATGTGTCGGTAAGTACATTAGATTTGAAATTGATTATTTAAGTTGTTTTTATATATATATGATTTGATTGTATATAACAGGTCAAAATTTTAAACATATATATTTAATATATATGTTATTCATGCAGGGCAATTTAAGTCTACAAAAGCTTTTAACTAGTTATCCCTACAATATGCTTGACGTAGCATAAAGTTTTTGTGGAACTTCTTTGAGAGTGGACATGATGGAGCAGGAGCATGTGTGAAGCATGCACTTCACCAACATGAAAACACACACACACACACATATATACATGTGGGTTGTCCAATTTTCTAAAGAAGAAGCTTATGTACAAGTAACACCATACGTAATTCTAATGATATTATTGAATGGTGCAAAAATCATTTTGCTAGTCGTGATACAACTTACAACAAACATTTTTTTTGGGAAGTTAAAGGTATATATATATATATATATATATATATATATATATATATATATATATATATATATATATATATTTATTTATTTATTTATTTATTTATTTATTTGTTTGTTTGTTTGTTTGTTTGTTTATTTTTCTTAAACATTCTTGGTGTTCTTGAATTATTTTTAAAATTCAAGTGTATACATATATGTGTGTGTGAAATGAACTAAAACTAACTAAATAATTTTTGTACATTATCAGATATTGATCGATCAAATCCTTATAATTGTCAATCAATTAATGGTATTAGAAGTTTTCATCAAGTCATGACTATGGGATTTAGCAAGCCTCATGCTATTCTTGCAAGAGGAAAATCATTCTTTTGTGTTGATTGCATTGCAAACAATAGAGATACTCATTGTCAAAATATTGCTAATGGATATGTTTTGCAATGGGATATGAAAGATTTTATCACAATGCCTCCTTACAAAGATAGTGACATTATTGATATTCGTGATCCTCTATATTCAGCTGATTATGAATGTGTTTCTGATTTAGTTGTTACAGGTGCGTGCATGCATATTTTGTAAATTACATATATGTACATGTACAAATTTTTAAATTCTTCATTAATTTAAAAATGTGTAATGAACTAATATTGCTTGTAATATATATACATGCACGGTCTATTTTCACAGGTGATATTTTTGTAGTGATTGCTGATCCCGAGAATACTGAAAGTGTAGATTATTATCTACTAGATGCACACAATGAAAATGCAATTTATTAGAATCAGTCAGTGATGATGATGGGCAACAATATCCCACTGCTTCAGTTGTTGTTGAAGGCACATATTATCAACAAATAAAGATAGATACAAATGGTGTAACATTTATTGATTATATGCTGGCCAAAAAGTTCTACTCTATAGTCACTTAGTAATAGCGACAAGATTGCAGTTGGAGACATTGCCAAAAAGAGGACGTGGCAACCAAAAGTGGAGGTTGCCTATTGAAGACCATGAAATTTTTTTAGAAATTATAAAAGATAGGGAGGATCTAGATTATATGTACCACGAGCTTTAAGTTCACTTGTCATGTTTGAACAAGTAAAATGTATTAGATAGGTCTTATTTTGATAAACTCGTATATATATTTAGATATTTGTAGACATGTGTAGCAATTTGGATAACTTGTGGAAATTTAGTTTTGTTGATGCATTTATTTTTTGTTTTATACATTGATTTTACATGTTTTATTCATCTATGTATTCATTTAATTTTGATTTACACATTTATAGTTTCATTTAATTAATGTTGTATATATAGTTTCACTAAAATGAGCAACTAATTATGTTGTCTTAAGGTTTTTTAAGTGGTCTCAAGGGAATTTAAGGGGATATTTGTGTCATTGATTCTTTTATATTTTTACGCATGCATGGATTCATTTTATTAATCTATGTACATTCATTTCATTTATATTTACACATATATTGTTTCATTTAATTGTTGTTTAGATTCATCTAATTATGTTGTCCTAAGGTGTTTTAAGTGGTCTTAAGGGGATTTAAGGGGATAATTAAGTGGATTGATTCTTTTATATTTTTACACATGCATGGATTCAATTTATTAATCTATGTACATTCATTTCATTTATATTTACACATAAATTGTTTCATTTAATTATGTTATTTAGATTCATCTGATTATGTTGTCCTAAGGTGTTTAAAGTGGTCTTAAGCGGATATTAAATTTTTAAAGTAAGTTCATTAAACATGTACATAAACACTTAACTAAAATGAACAACTAAATTAAATTTTAATGACTAAATTTTTTTAACAATGAACAAAGTTAAAATAGACATAAACACTTAACTTTCACATACACATGTACAATTAATTAGAACACTTAACTAAATTCAAATGACTTAGAGATTCTATCATTTAAACACTTAACTTTCAAAAATGTAATCTATCTATATATAAACGTGCAAGGTAGTATGAAATGTAGATCTATCTAACACATACACATATATGTCTATGAAGTGTACATCTTTGCTAGATAGTTTCTTGTGTGTGGCTAGATAGTTTCTTGGTTGATCCATTGAATTGTGTGCAACTTCATGGGCTCAGAATTTCTCCAACAGACTTCATAAAATCTTCCTAAAATTTTACACTTTACTAGCTTCCAAAGGCCAAAACAACCTTGTAGGACCATTTTCTCACTCAAGAGCAATAATAGAGATAGAACAATAGCCTGTAGCATGCACATGACCATCATCATCATATCCACTTCATTACCATGTTTCTAATACTCATCTTAATACTTCTAATCATCATCTCAATACTTCTAATCCTCATCTTAATATAATATCATTAAGATAACATCTATGTTGACCACAAATAAGGCATTACACATATTTGCTTATAGATTTGTCACTTAACTCTATTCTTACACCCACAGTAAGATATCCAAATAGTGGCACATCCAACATAAGAAGAACGAACTATTCATCAATCATAACACAAAGTTCATGATCTTAAAAATCCCATTTAGATAACCTCCATTAAAATCAATTAAAACCTCTATATCAAAATTATCCCCTTTTAACAACGACATCCTTAAAATTTATAACTATGTCCAATAATTATCATTTTAAAATAACGGATTTTTTAGGACAACCATTTTAAACATAATTTATTTATAAGTCTTTCTTTAAAAAAAAATGGCCCTCCAAAACCTATAGTTTTCCTTGAAGATGAAATGAAATCCTTTAAAGCATATGAAAATAGAATTAATTTATGAGTATCACTTCCTTTTCTCATGCTTCTTGTTCTTTTGATCAAGCTTCTTCCTACCATGTTTTCTTGCACCATCTGTGTTTTATATGCTTGCAGCTTTACTTTGTAAGCCTTGTACTTAGTGATGATTGGCATCAATAGCTTACCACTCGGACCATTAGTGGTAGACTCTTTTCTTCCCTTTATTTATCATCCAATTTGCTTCTATCAGGTTATTGTGCATATTATTGAAATTTTTGTTTTAAAAGTTCCAAGATAAACTACCATATTTCCAACCATCCCCAATGATGCCTCATTAACTATATCTATAGAAATTAGCTCTTCTTAAAGCATTTTTTTGAAACATTTTCCAACCTCAATGCTTTCAAGTAGTTTCTCTTCGTCCTCTTTGAAAACATTCAATCCTAAGATTATGAAGTTGCTTCTTCAATTTTTCAAATTGATATGGTATTGACCCAAAGTCTTTCTTATTTTAGTATCCAATTCTTCAATCATGAATAAGTTACATTCAAGCATATCCATCCAAGCTACAAATTCATTTTCCTTTGAATCATTGATAATCCTTTCAACAAATAGAAT
The DNA here is from genome assembly GCF_030272615.1 of Cryptomeria japonica. Classification (NCBI taxonomy): domain Eukaryota; kingdom Viridiplantae; phylum Streptophyta; class Pinopsida; order Cupressales; family Cupressaceae; genus Cryptomeria; species Cryptomeria japonica. Next base: position 771,861,974 of record NC_081408.1, read on the forward strand.
GATTGAATGGATTTTTGTGATCTCCTATAACTCCTTAAAGATTATTGTCAAATTGCTATTCTCTTTTTTAACGTTATGTAGATATGAATTTAAGGCGTTCATATTTAATAACATTTGAGTATAGACTCTCGTGTGCTAATAATACACATTATCCCATCAAGAGTAAGATTTTCTACCCACTCATCAATTGTTTTAGTGAGAGATTTACAACTGTTGATTTGTTTTAGCTTATCAAAGTTAAACCCTCTATTGTGATGCGAGGAACATTTTTTATTGGCTAACCATTTATTTGCAAAATAGATTGAATGAAAGAGGTCAAAACACTTACTTGCCATTTTGTAGCTTTGCATTTTTCTACTCTTCAACTTTGATTCTCTTCGATAGCATGCTCACTGAGAACTTGGCATGATAAATATCACCCTTGAGAGTTCAAGGGTCCATATCAATTTTCCTTTAGTTAAAGTCTTCTTTTGTGACCCCATGCTCATCCTTATCACCAATACGATCCATAATCTCCAAAATCCAATGGCCCATAGCAAGGTTGGCAACCATTGTTGACATTCTCCTAGCCTATTTAGGCTTAGGCATAGCTTGAAAAAGCTTGACAATTGTGTCAACCTCGGTATCTATCATGAGAGCATATCTTTTTATCTTCTCCACAACCTTTTTCAGGCAAGGAGGAGAGGTTACTACAAAAGAACTAGCATTAACATTTGCAACTAGCAGAGAAATGGAATTAGCTGGCATATATTCACACGATATAGGAGGGTCAAGGTTACCAAAGAAAGAATTAAAAACACTATCCTCATCAATCTAGTTGAAGATGAGAGAGTCACTATCTAGGGTACTGGTAGCAAGGGTTGGAATTTTTTCAGTTGATAGTGGCACTGAAACATTTGTCCTCTTATTTGTTTTCTCTTTTGATAACACTATTTCATCTCCTTCACGTATGACCTTTAGCCTTCTATTATTCTTAGGTTGTTCCCCATCTCCCCCAAACTGTGAATTAGCTCTTTGGAGAGTAGTTTTTGTACTGGTTACAACTTTCGAGATATTGGGGTCTTGAGATGCATTTTGTTCTCTATTCAGAATTCCCTTTAGCGTAGAAGAACCAACATGTTCATTTATCTTGTTTTCAGTCCACTGGAACTAGGGAATAGGACTGAAGGAAACATTCTAATTGGCTTCATCAATCATTTCTAAGCCATCATCTACCTCATCTTCAGAAATTAGTAATGATAAATTAAAGGGTCTAATCCGGTCTATTGTTGGCCTCATCCATTCTCTTCTCTGGACTTATCTTTCATCTACACAATCCTCCCAATAATTTGTTAGTTGTGGTTGGTGTTAACATAGATTTCCTCCATAAAAAATTATTTTGACAAAGTTTTTGCTGTCAAAGTGTGGCCTCAGAGAAAAAGAATGAAAATTGAATTTTGTCAAAACCTTCTCTACACTTCTTGTAGCTTCATTATTTTTGCATGAAAAATTAGAAAGAGAAATAGTAAAGGAATGTTGGGATGTGAAGCCCAATGGTCACATGACCATTCGGCTTCTCTAGACTCTTTGATTCATACCTGAATATGAATTTATAAATATATGTGTGTAGTCTATGTACTGATTGTATTGGATTGATAACGATTAATAAGAGTATTCCCTACTTTGAGTGTGGATCTAGGCATATTTGCCAAACCACGATAAATCATGTGTTGTCTCTTGTTTTTCTTTATTATGTTTTTGTTATCGGTTTTCTACTCATTTTAAATCTTTACAATTGGTATCAGAGCCATGGTTGGCTTCAGCAGAGATGAAAAAGTAGATAGATAGAGGATTGAAAATTCTTGAGAAGATGTAGAAGTTCGAAGTTAGAGAAACTGGTTGCTGGTATTGTGGCAAGCAAGGTCACATCAAAAGAAATTGTTGGTCTTTCAAGAAGGCTGAAAGGCAACTAAAATATGTAGACATCGATTTAGTCATTAGGGAATTTTTTGAAAATTTATACTCGGTGGAGAGTAAAATTGTACAAGTGAAGGCTAAAAAGAAGCATCATGTAAATTGGTGGGATGGCTAGAGAAATGAAGAAAATTCAACTGAAGAAGAAGAGTTACGCTATCGGAGACCCAAACTGAATTTGTTGTTGATTTTGCCTCCTAGGGTGAGGAGGAGGATGCAGATTGGAGTGAGGGAGCAGAGCCACAGAGCCCAGAAGTAATTGAGGCTTTGGAGGGCTTTGTAGATGGTGTGGCATTGTGTCAAGTTGCTCCGGAGAGGCCATTCCATACTGCGGGTGTGAGAAATATTTTAGCAATGAGAATGATACCAGACCCTCGTAAGGTGTCCAAATAATGGTTGTGTAAAACATCACCACAGTTGAATAAATGCAGAGTGACCAGAACAACGAAGTTTGTTGGCCACTATGTTGGTCAGGAAATGATTTGCAGGACCCTTTGTGGAGACAAGCAGTCATGGTAGTTGAAGAGGCTATAGATCCTCCTAAGGGGAAATCGAGCCGTGGGCATTGATGAACAAGCCCATAAGCGGATAAGAACAGAAATTGATACCCCCTTGAACATCTTAGACACGGTAGAGATTGAGAATTTTTTAATTTTCATGGATAAGGAGTTGGGAGAGAACAAGAGTAGGTCCACTGCCAAAGACACCCTTTTGCATGGAGTAGTGACTATGGCGAAGATGAAGGAGAAATCTTGAGCGGATGGCATAGAGGCAGCCAACAAGGATACTAATGCTTCTTAGGTAGAGAAGGTCATTGTTGGTCAAGATGGCTAGTTCGCAAAGTTAAAGTCCTGCGGGCTAGTTTTAATGTGAGTTTTGAAATGGAAGCAGGGATGTCGGAGTGCATGGTTGTATCAGCTGGTCTTCACAGGGGAGATTGTTGGGATGTGAAGCCCAACGGTCACATGACCATTCGACTTCTCCAAACTCTTTAATTCATACCTGAATATGAGTGTATAAATATATGTGTGCAATCTATGTACTGATTGTATTGGATTGATAACGATTAATAAGAGTATTACCTACTTTGAGTGTGGATGTAGGCATATTTGCCGAACCACGATAAATCGTGTGTTGTCTCTTATTTTTCTTTATTCTGTTTTTGTTATCATTTTTCTGCTTGTTTTAAATCTTTACAAGGAATACCCTTTCTTCCTCATGTTGATATAATTTACATTAACTATCGCCATTTGGCGACAAACCTCTAGGAAAATAAAGTAATCGCAGACATACCTTGGCAATTTTAATGGGTCCTTTTCTTAACCGCCTATCTTGATATAAGAGAATCTATCAAACTGAATGTAATAGCTGCCATATTTCGTCACCAGGGCTGCAGCTTCAGGAGAAATTCTTCGTTAAAATGACCCTTCAATCCTTTTAACCATGACCCAGAAGAAATCATCATTGACGTGGAGGAAATACTTCATCCCTTCTTCTTTCCATTACTAAGTAAAATAGTTAAACATAGGTGTATCTACCATGAGAGACCCTTGGGTTTCCAGACTAGGCCAGACAACCTCTTTATTGGCAAGAATGTAAATCAACAAGGAGCACATGTGGAGCGATGCCCTTTGTCTGTAATTGACCAATTGTTCATGTAAATGTTTGACCATTAATTTGGCCCAATCTATGTACCGGTTCTCACTAAAAATTATCGTTATGAGTTGACACATCTTGTTCTAGAATTCATCAGACTCGGGACTTCTCACAACACAATGCAACAAGGTGATCACATTGATGATTTCTCCTTTGAAATGGAATCTCTTAAGGCTAACAGGGAACCTAGAGTTGCCTTTCCTCTCAGTTATTAGCTAGCTCTTCACGATACAATTCAAACAGCAGTCTTTCTATCACTAAAATAGTCCCAACTTGAATTAATAGACGCATTCACATATTGCTCTCAGTCGGGTATCCTTAATGGTTGTGAGACATCCTCGGAATTAATTTTTGCAATTACAGAGCCATTAAAGGCTCAAATTCCTTGTGAATTTCGGTGATAATTATTAGCATGTGAAATAACTAACTCTGGGCATGGGACACTAGGTGAGAAACTTCCAGCACTTACAAGCCCACTTTCGACGATTTTCTTACCACTAGGAGAACTGGTCTCCTGCTACATTCTTCTCAAGATTTCTTGAAGTCTTATATCTCACATATCTATATCTTTCAAATTTACTAGACCATTTTCTATTATGCGTGGCATTGGGGAACCTTGGAATTTGAATTTTATACTGGACAAGCTTGCAAGACATAGAGAGGAGATTTGCTATGCATACTCACGAGTGATATTCTGAAACCTTTGCACCAACCAACTTAGAAGAATTCTTACTCCAAATTAAGATACAATAGTAAGAAAGAAATTTTGAGCCTAACATTTCTCTCGACACTCCCATGGTTTTCCCTTTTTGTCGAAGCTCTTATGTCTTCTCTGGTTACTCCTAAGAATAAATGAATTTTAGAAGAGGTGGCAACTCTTTAAAATGGAGCAATAATTCCATTTAATTTTGGGGTGAAAGATACTAGTCAGTTCATCAATATCTACTAGCATTCTTCCGCAAAAATTGTGCTAGTACACTTTCCTACTCTTTTCACTATCTCTCTGTTATTAATTAGCCATACTTGCTGACGTATTGAAAATACTGCGCCTTGAGAAGCAGTAATCTCATTGAGTCGGGTGATCGGCGAAATGTTGAACCATTGAACAATTGGTGATAGCCAATTAAAAAAAGATCAAAGAAGCTGTGACCAGCCGACTAAAAAGAGCATCTTTACCACGTGACTGATAACTTAAATGCAATGCTTAAGGAGATGTCAGGCGATCGTGTGGTTTAGGAATGGATGAACTTGTCGACTGGGTTCAAAAGATAGGAACAACCGATTATGGTTTGAGAATCAACTTAATAAGGGGCAGAATTTTTTTAAACAAAGCGATGGTAAATAAACAAGAACTTGAATTCCACAAGTGCAGAAATATAATTTAAAAATGAGGGTAACAACATCAAAAATCATTGTTTTTTAACATAACATTTTATTATAATGATTTCATAACATATTGAGTATAGACATCAATATCAATAGAGGATGGACATCTAATCATGACAACACATCAAACAATCTCCATCATAGCTTTATATGCAATTGCAACTGTGACATCAATGACAACACTATGTTGAGGGTTGATATGATAACAAACTAGAATAATTTTCAATTATTCTTCTCTTCAATCCTTTCATAAAAATATACCGAGTTTCCTCTCTAGACTTTCATACATTCCTCTTCTTTTTTTTGTCAATTCTCTTTAACCTCCACAATACAATCTTCTCACTCTATTGACATTAATCTTCCACATCCTCATTACATATTCCACTAACACTTATTTTTTGATATTTATTATAGGTTTACGATTACATTATACTTAAAGGTTTTTATTTTTTGTGTTTCTACGAAAGATCCATAGTTGTGAAACCCTCTTCCTTTTTTCCCAATAAAATATATGTTGTGTTTGATCAACTTCTACGATTGTACTCTTTCACTTTTTTCAATGAAAAAATTCATGAGATTTTTTTTGTATTGAAACTAAATATAACATTCAATTTTAATAAGAAAATTCCTTGACATTATTTTTTTCCACCTCACATGATGAGGTAACAATTTCTTTTTCTAATTCATTCTTAAAATTGTCAAAATTGGTAATTTTATTCTTTTTTTGAAATTCTTATATTTCATATTGCTTCATTTATCTCTCAACAAAAAATAATACATGTCTTTCCATTATTGCATCTCACATGGAAGGTTCTTTTCTTGAGATTTTTTTCTCTTCTTTCTGCAAGAACTCATAGTTTACCTCTCCTTGTCTTCTTCTCAAGTTGTCGTGCACTCTCTCATTATAAGAGATATTTATTTTTCTTCCTCAAAATAAAATCTCTCCTCTTAAGTCCTTTTTGCTATTTTTCTTCCAAGAGAGTCAAAGAGGTTCTTTTAAAGTCCCTTTCTTATAATGCATATTTGAATTATCTAAATCATTTTTAACTCATGTTTATTGGCACTATTTTTATTTTCTATCACCTTTGTTCCTTCATAATAATTCATATTTATTTTTTTCTATCAGTTTATTGTCAATTCCATAGGCAAAAAAGATAATGAGACACTAAATTTCTATTAACTCCTCATTGGAGATTAAAGAACAAAAATAGGCCCTAACCATTTTGGTAAACTCTCAAGTAGTCGTAATCATTTTTTTTCTACCTTAGTTTGCTAAATCTAGTTCACATCGACTTTTAGTTTAGCTATCTTCACTCTTTTCAATCTTATTAATTACTTTATTTAAATCAACCATTTTAATATATTCCTCATATTTAATTTGTGTGTCCTCTTGTTGTTTTGTAGGTTCATAACTACTTGTATTGTCAGCTTATATATTTTTACAATAAAGAGGGAAAATCTACAAAAGAAAATACAACAACAACAAAGACTAGGTTTCATATTTATACTTGCCTGAAATTTACTTGGACACTTAATTCACTAAGCATAATCTCACTTTTGATTTCCCGAGTTTTGAAATCTAAGTCATAGTACATAGCTTAATCTAGGATAAAAATCTACTTTAAGTTGGACACTTTAGTATTATATTGAAAAGAGAAAATAATCTAGTTATTTTTCATAAATGGAAATATTTTACTCTTGTTTATTCCATTAAGAAAATAATATTTTTTTAATTTTTCAATAGGATGTTAGAAATAGTGTATAAGGTGACCTTAGTAGAGTAAAGAAAATTGTGCACAACCTCTTCATCTTTTTCCACCTATTTCATTTGCATTTAAAATAAATATCAACCTCTTATGTTTTCTTGCTCAACAATTTGACACCTTTCTTTCTAATATCTAAATCTACAATGAATAATTTGGCAAGTTTACAAACAAGAGCCTTCCTTAAGTAAATGTCATATTCTCCTTAATCAAACCCCTCTATTTTAGTTCATAATAATAAATCAAAATAAAAAAATGAAACACTCAAAATATTCACACAAAATTAACACAACAAATAATAAAATAAAATATGATTTTTGTCTCTATTTTTATTTTTCTCTTGATACATTTATTTAACTTTTACCCATGACAATTTTTTATTCCATTATATAAATAATTATTTTATGTTTTTCAATAAGATGTTAGAAATAGGTAGAAGGTAACCTTAATAGAGTAGAAGCAAATTGCTCACAACTCTCTATCATTTGCCACCCATTTCATTTGCATTCACAATGACTCTCAATCTCTAATGTTGTGTTTGCTCAACAATTTGTTCACTTTGCTTTCTAATATTCAAATCTACAATGCAAAACTTGACATGTTTGTTTATAAACACATATGAAGAGTCTTCCCTAAGTGAGAGTCATATTCTTTTTATCAAACCCTCATTTTTTAATTCATAATAATATATCAAAATTAAAAATTCAAATACTCAAAACATTCACATGAAATTAACACAATAAATAATAAAATATAATTTTTATCTATATTTTTATTTTAATATATTCTTTTTACTCTTACTTGTGACAATTATTTTTAATTGATTATTTAGAATAAATAAAAGTAAAACTTTTCCACAATTTAAGAACACAAATACAAACCAGTAGTTTTTTATATTGAGTAAAAGATCAATACAATGACTACTGAAAAGACATCAAATTATCACTGCTGTAAAAACAGCTACAACAACAACAGTAAAAATTTCAATACATCACTGCTGTAAAACAGCTACAACAACAACAGTAAAAATTTCAATACATCACTGCTGTAGATGTTTCTACAGCAGGCACAGGCATAGCCTGTACAAAATAAAAGAACTATAGCAGCATAACAACTTGAAACAACAATAGTTTTTGACTTAGATAATTAACATACACGACAATATGTAAAACAAGACCAGGCTAAGAAACAATGTATAACTTATTTATCCTCGCTCAAATGGAAATGCTATTTGGAATTCCTCTGAAGGTGAGCCCACCCATATTGCTGTCATCTGAAGTGTAGGGAAATAATAGTGTGTAAGGAAGCTTTGCAGCGCCACATCGGTTTTTCAATCTTGGGTTCTCATTTCTGGCCTTAATCTTCCTCTCGATCTCCAACAGCTTCCGCTGAAATTGCTGAAAAGCTTTTTCAACTCGAGGATCATCAACCCATTCCGAAGCAGAACCCTGACCTAGGTAAACCTCATCTGTAGAATGCTTAGATAAAATTTGCAATACAGCCATGATAGTGGTGGTTGTCACAGGATCTGCAAGAGTTTTGAGAAAACATGCTTCTGGGTCATCCAGGAATTGGGAAAATTCTCTCGTTCCTTTGCGGGGAACAAGCTTTCGAGTAAGACTGGGATTATTGGGCATGAATCCAGCGTACCCGTACTGTCCAAAATTCACAGCAGCATGGTGAGCAGAGGCAACCCAGATGATGGTGGTAATGCCCTCCTTCAGATCACTGAGTGTGTTCATCTCGTACCATCCTTCCTCGTCATCCTTCTTGTCTTCATGCCCAACCTCTATTATCTCTTCCCACCATTCTTGCACTTCTTCATCATCCTCTACAGCTTGGTCACTGCAATAATACAGTGATATGTAATCAGACACCCAAGATTTCAAGGCATCCCATATTTCAAGCCCATCAACTGCATATGGGTAGTCTTCAACAACAAGCTTCAGCCCATTCACTTTATTTGTTGGATCTGGAACAGCCATGCCTCTACACACCAAGACAAATACATCCATCAGACATTGCCTCCAATTAAAAGAGTTTAATTGGAATGTACATTTCAACAAAATCGGAAAAATCAATTATAATTTTTTAAGGGTATCTTTACAATTCAGCTCAGTGTCCAATCTATTTTACCTTATACTTACAAACTGTAACTAGGAAGGGATGAGCTAAGAGGAGACTTGTCCCCTATAAATACAGGCAATCGCACAAGGGATAAGATGAAGTAAGAGGAGACTAATCCCCTAGAAATACAGTCAATCACACAAATGAATTTAATTTAATATTATATTTTACCTTTTAAGAAGATCAGCTGGTAGACCTTGCTCATTGAATCTCCACCCCACATATGCTTTGGCAGACATCTCCATTGCATATTGACCTGGGCTGAAACATTGCTCCATGATACCCCCTGCATTTATCAATTTTTCGCGAGCTTGACGATTGATTTCCATGGTGTTGCGAAAGTGAGGGACAAGTAACTTGTGAAGGGGATGCAGTTTGCTCAGATTTCTATTCGTGGCGATGATGAATGGCTCTACTACTGCATGCGTTCTGAGCCTGAAAGCATGAAATGAACCTCAAAATAATTGAATCGATAATAAGATTTTGCTTCCATAAAGTTGTTGGGACAGAAGTTACTTACCAATGGCTGACAATCTGGTGATAACAGGAATCATTGGATCGTACATGAGCTTTGGCCAACTGCCACAACCATCCCTCATCTTCTCCATCATAATCAGGAGTGAAGACGCGCCTCTCACAAGGTCTCTTAGATATGGGAGGCAAACACAATTCTATAGCAATAGGATCCAGAGTTCCATCAGAGAGAAGAAAGAAGATGGTGCGGGTTGCATAGACTTTGCTTGTGGGAAGATTGTTAATGCGCTCTACGTAGGGAATGTAGGCATCATGGTAGTTTAATATAAAGAGCTTCTTTAATTTAATAGCCTGAGAAAATCCCAATTGTGAGAACCATAACTATGATATATTTTTCAAAGAATCAAAAGATTTTGAAGGAAATACCTCTTCCACCGAGAAACCATCTAAGTATGGATGTAAATGTTGAGCATTGATGGAACTCTTCTGTGGACCATAAATTTGTGCATTCAAAATGCTAAAAATGGGGAATCTCTGTCGCAGTGAAGTTTATCTCAAGTCAATATAACAAAATATGAGAAGATACAACAGTTTCTATCAATCTTAAATCACACATTAAGCAACATATTAAATATAAGCTGTGTGATTTAAACCATCGGCCCATTTGCCAATTCCTCATACACATGCCAAAATATTAAAAAAAAAACACTTACTCGTACACGTTCGATCATCATGGGATTGACTCCTGAGAGTGTTTGACGGGCAAACTCTTCGTCTTTCATCCACGCATTGTCATCCCCTGTGTCACAATACCATCAAGGAGAGCTTAGGATTTTGTAACCCAACTTCTACTGCAATGCTTATAGTTTTATATGAAGCATGAATTTAAGCTTACTTACTGCTTATTATATTAGGTCTTGGAAACCTTAGGATCGCTTGGTCCTCAGTATCCAAAATCCTTTTCACAATCTGAAAGGGAACAGCTTCTTTGACTAAACTAATTGTACGATCAGTTGTAGATGAAAGTCCCCTGCTATAGAGTCGCTTAACCTCCTCCAAATCGCCAAAGTCTTCTTTAAGCAATTTTGAATCGGTTACGTACTTTCTACCCAAAGCTTTCAAGCTATGGGCCAGAAAATCAGAACGACTAGCATGAGGCAACCTCTGATCTGCCGGAATATAGAAGCCCGAGGAGAAGGACTCTGGCAGGATACTACCTAGCATTCCATCTGCCAAAAAGTGATACATATATTTCAGTCAGTTACATATATAAATATATCCCTCCCTCTCCAACAAAATAACTATCCACGGTCAGTCTTAACTCCCACACATTAAGCAACATATAAGGTCTAAAGAATACTATTCAATTTTAAGTGTTTAAGTCTAAAAAATGTTAATCAATTCAAAATATTTAACATTTTAAGTTTAAAAATATAAACTTAATGTGCTACCCACTAATTCTTATGCGATTTCGGCCGGTTCTACATCTCCGAGGATATGGGAAATCCAAAGATCCGCCGAGAGTTGTCCTCTGGTCATTGTCCGGATCACCCAGATCATTGTAAACATCGTAGTCATAAATTCGATCCCATTTCTCCCTCTTGCCCGTGCCATCTCCCTTCAATATGCTTAGCTTTTCTCTCCTCCACTTCCTAAGCCCTTTGCTCGTTTCCTCCGGAAGATAGCTCTGCAGTTGCACACACACCACAGTCATATCTCATATTTCATCACATCTTTTCTTTTCTAATTGGAGAATTTTAACAATGAAATAGTGTTATACATTATTTGCAAAGAAGACTCGTTCAGCTTGCAAGTTGCAACAGACTCTAGCCATCCATGAAGGATAAACCCAAGAATTGCAGAGAAAATTAATAACCCCTTGACCAGGGACACGAATGGAAACATGCTTGAGAAAAAACTCTCGAGCATGCCTGTTTTTCACAACAATAGCTCCAGGAGTACCGTACTCAGGAGGCCAATAGAAAGTGATTTCGTGAATTGTATCCGTCACAATTGCTTCAGAAGAGGGGGTGTTCCAACTCAATTCAGCCTTATGGGGGCTTACTTTACCATACCCTGTTTCTGGAATAAAAAACCCACAAATGTTATTACCTATATATTATCTATGGGCTTGAAATTTTCTACTCCTGAACTTTATTCAATGATATATATAATGTTTCTTACCATTATCTATTTTTTCACTACTGGCCAATTGAAATAACACCTTTCTCTCCATGAACTCGGAGAACCTATCTACAGCGTTAGCTGTGAAATCTTTAACATCCAGAAATGCTGCTTTTCTCAAAACTACAGTGCCTTCTATCTCTGTAACTCTCCTCTTATTGCTCATTTTTGTGTCAAAATACTTTTACAACTTATCAAAAGACCAAGAGAATGGTTCTCTAGTCACTTGTGCACAGCTATGCTTTTGTTTTTGCAAATTGTAGAGAGGGTTTCAGTATTTATAGGCGAGTCCATAGTTAATGTTCTGCCTGATGTCACGGTGATGATGTGAAAATTAATGTTCTACCTGATGTCACGATGGTGATATAAAGTTTCTTGTCCAATTCCTATTCCTTCTTTTCTTTTGAAATATTAGTTAAGTTGACAATAATGGTGCCAATATATGGGGAGTTAATTTGTAAATAGGGATATGAATCTAAGTCATGGCTCAAATGTTTTCATCGGGGTTGCAAATGGCTTTATTAATAAAGATCACAAACAAAGTTAATATTGTTATTAATATTGAAAAGTAATGTATGAGACTAAGCATCATGCAATATATTTTTGTATGTCGTGTAGTTTTATTGTGACAGATTTTTTATTTAAATATAGTTTGCATGTTTATCTATCGGTTTTAAGAATGTATGATAGATACATTAAAAAAAAATAAGTTCGGTTTTAATTTTTTTTTCAAGGCAATTATCTTTATATAAAGGTCTCATGGTGCTAAGTATGTTGATTTTTGTATTGCAGAGGAAAGGCCTCCTTATTGAGGCACAATGTTATGCATTGAATTGAATAAAATTTTATTGTGTCTGGAAACATTCTCTATTTATGTAGCATTGTGTGTTTTTGGTTAAAGCCTCTGATTTCAAATTCACAATTGGTATTAGAGTAGAAAGCTTCTAGGTGAATTGAATTTGTAGAAGACCCAAGGTAGCATAATAGATTGATTATTTGGGGGGCAGCATATAGAAGAGAGGTCACAAAAAGTAGAAGATGTCTTTGAAAAGGCCATGGACTAAAATGATCGTTATTTGGAAGATTACTAGTGAAGATGTTCGCTATTATATCTACTAAAAATTGAAGGGTAGACATCTCAAAAAATCCATTTGAGATTTGTATGTGTATCCAGTATCCAATACAAACATATACTACTATGCCATAAAGTGGAAATAGACATAGTTTATTTTTCACATTAAAACCTTAGAGGAAAGAGATTGGAATTTTAAATTTTGCCAAATCAAGAAGTTTGAACAATATGCATGCTTTCAAATTCAATATTATACAATCATAAAACAAAAGAAATAAGATATAAAATAGAACACATATATTTATGTGGGAATCCCCTTTCAAGTAAAAAACCCACACTCCAAAACTAGAGAGTCATTGTATTATTCAACAACGAAGAATACAATTACAATACAATCTTCAAGTTATAAGCTTTGACATGGAGATTTACATCTTGCTCCATCCTGTAGAAAATTTGGTAGCACATCCCATATGAAAAGAACTCTCTCATAGAGTTCCTTTAGCAACACTTATATTTATAGAGCTTATAATACAAAAAGTAGTAGCTTCTCAAATGCATCCGCATTCAACATATCTTCAAATGTATCCATTCAATGTATCTTTAACATATAATTAAAAATTCATTTTGCATAACTTTAGCACAAATATTAGTTTCCAAACTTAACTATGCCTTACTATTAAACTTAGCAACTTAGGATATTATTAAATATTCACTACATTAAAAAAAATATATCCATATAAATAATGCTAGGAATCAAAGGTTGAGAAACCTTGATCTCAATAAAAAGGAATCACCAAGATCCAGTTGGCAAAGACACAGAAAAAATCACTACAGAGACAAGAATTGTAGTCACCTCCTAGAAAACTTGTGGCATAAGAAAGACATTGTCCACCACTTAAGGGAAAGAATGAATATTAGATTTTTTGTATTGAATTTTTGTCAAGTGCAAAAAGTTGGCCTCTAAATCAAGGAAGTTGCTAAAGATTATGAGAAGTCAATGTTTGAAGATTTAAGTGCTAAAAATCAAGGGATTTGCAAATCAAAAAATTAAGCCACTAAAGTGTGATTGGAGGTGTTTTGGTTGAGATCGCTAAATATAGAGAAGATAAAGAGAATGAACTTCACAAAATTTGAAGAGAAGAACAAGTTTCAACTAAAGGAAAGTAGATCGCAAGTTAAAAGTTTGTAGAAAAGGAGGAATGAAATGTTTAAAATTGTAGAACTGGTTGTTCAAGGAAATTCACCAAGTCTAAGAAGATTTGCAAAGAACCATAAATTTATGGATAGATCAAGATTTTGGAGATAGAAAGTGAAACCACAAAAGAAAAGTCACTAGTTTTCTTTGAAGATAGTCTTTTTTCAAAGACAGACTTGAAGGTTCTAATATAAAATCAAACAAAGGATTGAATAGGAAGAGATCATAGAATATCAATCCATCAATTTGTCAACAAGTGAGATTTTTTTTTTTTGACTCCATGAAGGAAATCAAGTAAAGCAACTATAAAAAATGAGTATAAATCATTTATCAAAGGAAAAGTCTAGCAAAAGAATGAAGAAAGAGAAAGCAACTTTAGTATGTGAAAAGGATATTTTTAAAGATGAGGTAGTGAAATTAAAAAGGGAAATGGAAAATTAGAAGAAAAATTGATTTTTTTGCCAAAAAAAAAAACAAAAACGTGAAGTTGAGAAGTTGAAAGAGGAAAATATATAGTTAGATCAACTTCTTGTAGCATGCAAGAGGAAAAATTTGAGTTTAAAATTGAAACCTTCATTGTGTGATGTCTCATGTGGTACTAGTGATTTGTACTCTTCATTTGATGAATCGATTGATATGGATGATGTACCCATAAAAAACTCAAGTAAAGAATGTGAGACCTTTGAAGGAAAGAATGTGTTCAAAACTACCAAATTTGTAGGTTGTTATGACAAGAATGTTGGCTAAAATATCATGAATAAAATGGGTTATAATGGAAAAGGTATAGTAAAACATGGACAATTAATTAGACAACCCATTCAACTACTTATGAAGCCCAAAAATGAAGGCCTCACATATGCTAAGAAATATAGAATTGATGTTGCCAATGTTATAGGTTCATGTGCAAATCTAATAAAAGAATGCAATGTTTGCATTGTCATAGGAAAGGATATAAAGAACAAAAGTGTTGAGATCTCCATCCTTGTACAATTTGTAGGTCGAAGAATCATTATAAACAATTAAGTTGAAACAAAGAGTGCAATGGACAATCTATGAAAGGTAGTATGCAAATTGATTATGGATGGATTGATTGATCCTATTCGAAAAAGGTTACAAGTATGTTCAAAAGGTTGTAAAAGCCTAAATGTTTGCATATAAACAAGGGTAATGGTAAATTAATATTTTAATGTTTAAGTAAAGTGGTTGATGATTGTTATGATTTGCACATTAAAGGTGTCATGCAATTTAGAGGACTATAGATGAGTCTTCTCTATCTCATGAAGGAGAGAAATAAGTACATGCATACTTGACTTCTACAACAAGTGTACCAAATGAGTTTTTCAAACTAGATAAATGGAAATATTGCATAATGAGTTGCAAATGTTTGGATTTTGCCACATTGATTTATCTTATACTAATAGGATCACATGAAGTTGTAAAGATTTAGTTTTAAAAGATTTGAGATCATGTTGTGAGTCTCAGCATCAAGGGGGAATTTTGAGAAGTGATACATGAGCCTCACCACCATGCAACTCATTTTGACTACTAAAAGTAATTTTATTGTAAGCAATTTTTATTTAAATATAGTTTGCATGTTTATCTACAAATTTCAAGAATGTGTGATAGATACACAAAACAAACAAGTATGGTTCTAGTTTATTTTTAGGGATAATTATCTCTATATAGAGATCCCCTTGTGCTAAGTGTGTTAAGTTTTGTAATAGAAGAAAAACCTCATTGCTAAGGAACGATGTAATCCACTAGATTGGATAAAAATTTATTGTGTGTGTGATACCATTCTTTATTTCTATAGCATGTGTGTTTCTAGTTAGAGCCTCTATTTTAAAATTCACTGTTAATTTATTTGTTTTCATATTAAATCAAAGGTGTTGTGTTCAATTATTTCCTATTGCTAAAATATTTCAAGCATATTTATTGGCATTAGTCATTAGTGTAGTTCTTGTAGTTACCCACTCTCTGAGAACTCATTTGTCTTAAAGGATATTTTTTTTGGCATAATTTGAACATATGAATCAATATTGGATAAATGAGATCATTGAAAACCTATAAGCACTTTCCTATGTACTTATTTGGAGTGCTTTTCAAATCCCTAGAAGGGAACTTTGAGTGCATAGAAGTTATCATTAGGGATTGGATACTCTGTTAAGTTATAGCCCTCATGAATCTAACTAATGGTAAATCAGTTATTATCTAGAGAGTGATATATTAACAGAGCATACAGTTTGGAAATTAAACATAAACAAACTAACTGTTATGAATGGTTGCCTCTGTAGGGACATGTCCATACGTGGCAACTGCCATGTATGGACATGTCCCTACGTAGGCAACCTTTCCTCTTGTATTTAAACCGGATTCAATGATGGAGATGATCAATAACTCACGGCAATCAGTCTTCCAGAATCGCTGTCATTATTCTTTGATCCATATTTCACAACATGGTATCTAAGCCAGGTTATTAAGAGAATAAATTAGATAGCCATATTACTCATAAGCATTTATCAGAAGTAAATAACAAATCAACGCAGAGGCTATATACGCAGAGGATATATCCGACTAAGAAAATATTCAAAATGTCAAGTAATATGAGAGTGGAAGATAGACTCGAAGGAGCCTCCAACTTTGTTTCCTGGAAGATACGAATCATTGCCATTCTTGAAGAACTAGAATTAGAGTCTTACATAGAAGAAAATCTAGACATGCCAAATGATGAACCAGAGAAATCTACCTAGAAAAGGCGTAATAATAAAGCAAAGAAAATAATTATTGACTCAGTCAAAGATCATATTCTTCCATCTATAGCTAGACTGCCTAATGCATATGAAGTATTTAAAACCATTAAAAATACATATAAAGTTAACAATGCGAGCAAAATGTTAACCTTGAAACAACAACTTTTAAACATAAAGATGAATAAAGATGATACAATATCTACATACTTTTCAAGGATATCTGAAGTAAAAGACCAATTACAAACTATTGGAAATGAGGTAGATGATCAAGAAATCTCTCTCATAGCCCTAAGAGGATTACCAATTTCATGGGAATCCTACATTCAATGTATTAGCAGAACACCCCCCTTACCCAAATTTGAAAAACTTAAGAATGAGTGCATTCAAGAGGAATCTCAACTAATCTCAAGAGGATTAGGGACAAATAAAGAAGGAGAAATCCAAGCACTAAATACAAATACCTTCAACAAAAATAAAAAGTTTGCCAAATGGAAGAGAGGAAATAAAAACCATCAGAAAAGAGATATGTCTAAAATTCAATGTTACAAATGTGACAAATATGGGCACACTCACAGGAATTGTCTAGAAAGGAAGAAAACACAAGCTACTCTAGCCGAAGTCAAAGGAGAAAACTCACTTTTCTTCTTAGCCCTATCAAGCAAAATAAATACAAATAAAAACACTTGGATCGTAGACAATGGAGCATCAAGGCATATAACTAGATTTAGAAATTAGTTTGAAACACTTAACAGGCACTCAAGTGAAGAGGTTACTATTTGAGATAACTCCACATATCCTGTGAAAGGAATTGGGACCTGTACAATCAAACTAAGAAATGGAGTATCTCTACAATTAAAGGATGTTCTGTTTGTACCTAGAATAAAAAGAAATCTAGTCTGAATCTCAAGCCTAGCTGATCAAGGATATCGGGTTACCTTCAATGAAGATAAAGTTCTACTCTGGCCTAAAAATACAAATATAAAAAATGCCATAACAGTAAGTTCAAGAGATGGTAGCCTATACAAACTATGCAGTGATCAAAAGGAAGCACTAAATCTTGAAGTTTCAAATAATAATGAATTATGGCACAAAAGATTAGGACACTTAAGATATAGTGCTCTATCCAACATAAAGAAGATTACTTCAGGACTGCCCCAACTAAAATCTGAACACATGGGCATTTGCAAAGGATGTGCCTTGGGAAAGAATGTGAAAGTTTCTTTTCCCTCAAGCGAGCATAAATCAAAAGTTATTTTAGAACTAATTCACTCAGACCTATGCGGTCCCATGTCAACACCATCCCTAACTGGATCCTTATACTACATAATCTTTGTTGACAACTACTCTCGAAAAACATGGATATATTTTCTAAAGTGCAAAGACTCAAATGAAGTACTATCTAAGTTCAAAGAATTCAAGGCACTAGTAGAAAACCAGTCAGGGAAGAAAATTAAGGTGTTAAGATCCAACAATGGGGGAGAATATACATCTGACAACTTCAAAGACTTTTGTAATTCTGTTGGGATTAAGAGGGAGTATACTGTACCATATAATCCACAACAGAATGGAGTAGCAGAAAGAAAGAACATAACTATAATTGAAGCAGCAAAAGCCATGATGCATGACCAAAAATTACACACTTCATTTTGGGCAGAAGCTTCAAATATAGCAATCTACATTCAAAACAGATGTCCGCACTCAGTTCTAGAAAACATAACTCTTGAAGAAGCTTTTACAGGGAAAAAACTAGACTTAAATCATTTAAGGATATTTGGTTGTCCCGTATATATACATGTTCCTAAAGAAAAGAGGACAAAACTAGAACCATCCTGAAAAAGTGGTATCTTCATTGGCTATAGTGAAAATACTAAAGGATATCGCATTTACATTCCAAGAAAAAAATCTGTTGAGATAAGTAGAGATGTAAAGCTTGAAGAAAACACTACACTCAAAGAACCTAAGGATGATAACATTACTAAAGAAGAAGAAGATCACATAACTGAGATTGAGAGGGAGAATATCATAGAAAATTCCAAACCTTCAGACACTGAGAGGGAGGACATCATAAGAGCTTCTGAACCTCTTGTTGATGAAAATATTGAAACACTCAATAACAAGAAAAGACCTCTATGGGCAAGGAAAATGATTGAAGAGAATAATGTAGAACCAAATGAAATTTCCAAAGAAAATAAGAGAACAAGAACTCTAAAATGTTATGTTGCACTTCTAACCGAACTCACAAATTCTGAACCAACAAATGTCAGAGAAGCCTTATCAAAATAGGCTTGGAAAGATGCTATGGTTGAAGAATATCAATCTATACTAAAGAATGATGTTTGGGATATAGTGCCTAGACCAAAAGACAAATCAGTTGTCTCATCCAAGTGGTTATTCAAGATCAAATATGCATTTGATGGCAACATTGAAAAACATAAAGCTCACTTTGTGGCCAGGGGATTCTCTTAGAAAGCAGGAATTGATTATGAAGAGACATTTGCCCCAATTGCCCGATATACGTCAGTAAGAACAATCATTGCAATTGCAGCATCCAAAGGATGGAAAATTCACCAAATGGACGTAAAGAATGCCTTCCTAAATGGTTCAATTGAAGAAGAAGTATATATAGAACAACCAGAAGAATTCACCATACATGATAAAAATTGCTATGTTTGTAAACTAAAGAAAGCTCTCTATGGGTTAAAACAAGCACCTAGGGCTTGGTATGCAAGGATAGACAACTATCTCTCCAAACTAGGGTACTCCAAGAACCTAGCAAATCCCAACATCTACTTCAAGGCTTCAAATGGCAATATGATTATATTGGTCCTTTACATGGATGATCTTTTGATAACAAGAGAGGATAATCTCATTGAGAAATGTAAGCAAGATCTGGCAGCAGAATTTGATATGAAGGATCTAGGGCTTCTACATTATTTTTTGGGATTAGAAGTATGGTAGAAGAAAAACTACATCTTCCTAAATCAAGGAAAGTACACCACGGATATTCTAACTAGATTTGAGATGATGGAGTGTAAACCATTAGCTACACCAATGGAAACTAATTTGCACAAGCTGAAAATTGAGGAAGAAGATTTAGAACCTATAGTTCCTACACTCTACAGACAAATCGTCGATTCACTCATGTATTTGGTAAATACTCGTCTTGATATCTACTATGCTACAAATGTACTAAGTCACTTCATGTGTGAACCTAAGAAGATACATCTAATGGCTTCTAAACACATTCTAAGATATTTATGAGGCACAATCGGACTTGGCTTAAAGTATGAAAATGTTGAGATTCAACTTGAAGGATATTCTGATTCTGATTGGGCTGGAAGTACGACTGACCGTAAAAGTACTACAGGGTGTTGCTTCAGTCTTGGTTCTGCTATGATATCTTGGTTCAGCAGAAAATAGTTAGAAGTTGCATAAAGCTCCACCGAAGCAGAATATATGGCAGCCTCCATGGGAGCTCGTGAAGCAGTATGGCTAAAAAAGTTATTATTTGGATTATTTGGAAAAAACTTTGAATTCAACAATAATTCACTATGATAATTAGAGTTGTATCAAGTTCTCAGTAAATCCATCTTTTCACAATCGATCCAAAGATATTGAGATCCCTTATCACTACATAAGAGATATGGTAGATCGAAACGTCATAAAACTAGTGTACATCAGTACTGAAGAACAAAATGCTGATATCTTCACCAAGCCACTTGCAAGATTGAAGATAGAATACTTCATAAGTAAACTTGGTATGACTAGATTATAATTGAGATTATTAGGATGAAATTCCTACCATGTGTAATTTGTTCATGAATAAATAAATAAAATGTATATTGCAATATTCTAACTGTGTTCAAGAAGATGACGATCTTCTTATGTTTAAGGTTACTATTTCAAGGTGACGATCTTGACAATAGTTGACCAAGTGTCAAGATTAACTACATTAATTTTTTGTCCCACACTGTGCCGGATATCTTGATCCTAAAGTATGTGATCATCTCATGATTGACTTCTTAAGTGATTGTCCCAGACTGAGCCGGATATCATGATATTGTGTTTATTGTCATGACAAGACTATCTTATATGTTGTCCCGAATTGTGTCAGAAGTCATGACAGAATATGCTCCCAAGAAAATTACTTAGATCCACTCCTGCTAAGAGGGAGTGTTAAGATATAGCCCTCATGAATCTAACTAATGGTAAATCGGTTATTATCTAGAGAGTGATATATTAACAGAGCATACAGTTTGGAAATTAAACATAAACAAACTAATTGTTATGAATAGTTGCCTTCGTAGGGACATGTCCATACGTGGTAACTACCACGTATGGACATGTCCCTACGTAGGCAACCTTTCCTCTTGTATTTAAACCGGATTCAATGATGGAGACGATCAATAACTCACAGCAATCAGTCTTCCAGAATCGCTGTCATTATTCTTCGACCCATATTTCACAACATACTCAAGGAAACCTTTGAGGTGGTCTAAGTGTGCTGTGTATGAGTTTTAGTAATGTTTAATACATCAGTTTGCATATTTGTGTTCACATGAAGTTTATCATTACACCTAGGATAGAGGAAAAGTCTAGTTGGCCAAGTGAAATCTTGTAAGAGTTAAAAACCTTTCATTGACCATCCCTAAGGTGTACTAAGCCCTCCCCTATACTTGGTTGACATTTAGGTAATTTAATTTTCTACTTATGCTATGTTGAGTTGTAACATGATGTCATATGTTTGCAACTAGGCAGGTGGACTTCTACTTGTGCCAATGGATTTTAAGCTTGAGCTAGTAAACCTAGTTTAATATGAAACCACTCATCCCATCTCAATGTCATTTGTGAGAGGATGTGATTATTGGTTGTGTTGGTCGTCATTAAGAATTTTTATTTCCTCTGTCACTATTTATCCATTTTCTCATCATGAGTGGTACCATCACTATTATTCTACTATTTTCGCCTCACCGTTGTTATGGTTAGGTCTTTTTTAGGTGTTCTTGTATGTCATAGTTTCTCTTACAAGACTTTGGTGCATGTTTCCATGCAAGTGTAACATCTAGTGTTGCACATTTGGAATTTAGGTTGTTAAGTTTATCTAGAATATTTCTTAAAAAATTATCACATTTTTTGGGCTTGTTTCCGTGAGGATTCCTTGGGGGGGGAATTACAAATAATACTTGATTTATTATTTGTCAGAACACTCTAAGATTGGAAATTCCTCCTCAAATGTAATAGAAAACCCACACAAAATTCATTTTACACTAAATTTTGCACATTAATTCATCAAATTTGAATCTCCCAATTTCATAAAAATGCACAAAAAAAGAGAAAATTTAAAGCCTATACTATATGATTTTCATCACAATTTACAACATAAATGGTTATTTTCACAATCATTCCAAACACTCAAAAACACCACAAAAATACTCTCAATCATTACAAGCGAAGTTACACTCAAATGGGAGTTTTTATAAAATATGAAACCATCCAATAACAACAAAAACTTAAAGAAAACCCAAATCAACCCCAAGTGACTAAATTGGTAACACAATAAAGATTTGTTGCATTCTCTAAATAATGACGCACCCTAGAATCAAAATATTTTCATCCTTTTATCCTCTCAACCCATGGGGTTTCATCCACAAACTAAAATCCCTATTTGGTTCTTCATCTAGGAAGGAGAATTGTTGAACACGAGTGTTCAAAAAATCTACAAATGAAATGAATTGGAAAATAGATCTAAAAGAAATATCTAGTAATGAATAAAAAAAGATGAACACCATATTGGTCACCAAAGAAGTCCAATGCCTCAATTAGAGAGAAAAATAAAAATTTGAATTACATGTAACTCCCTCCTTCACCTCAAACAAATGGCACATGAAAATCTCTCCTAAAAATGACTATTTTAAAACATGTTGAAATGGACTAAAAATCTTCCAAGAAAATTCAACGCTTGATTTAACTAATTAAATAAAATATTTTTTATATTTAATAACCCAAATTAATAATTTAATTATATCACATTAGCTCACCAAAAAATTGAAAAAAATGAAATGAGTGTTAATTTAAAATTTTCACCTAGTTTGAGACATTGTATAAGAACATTTATGTATTTATAACATGAATATGAAAATTCACCTACCTCAACATTAAGATAGGTTGTCTATAACCTTTTAGAGATGGCCTTAATTAGTTGCTAAAATATGCATGATGAGATGAGATGAGATAATTCTCAAATCTTACCTAAATTAATTTGACTTTGAAGTTCCCATTGACTTGGGTTGGAAGTTTATTTTTATCAAATTTTAAAACACATGATCTAACAACTAACATAGAAATAATTAGCATTCAAAATACATAATTTAAAACATAAAATCTTAATTTTGAAAAGATAAATTTTATATATATTGTGGTATATTTGTAACAAATAAAACCATAATTTGTAACAAATAAAAACATTATTTGTGGATATCAAAATATTTTATATGTTTAAAGAAAGTTAAAATAAGATAGAATATGTAATTTAAAAAAAAATGTCTAGAATAAAAGAAAAAAACTATTCTTACTGTTGTGTTACAAAATTAAAAATAATTCTATTAAAATATATTTTATAGCAATATAAATTGTAAGATAATTGTTCTTATTTTTGTGTAATATTTATTTACTGATTAGTAGAATTTTTTATTTATACTTGCTATAAATTTTTGTTTTTAATATTATTTGATTGATATATATTGTAAACTTGAGTTGTACTAAAACTTAATGATGAAAGCAGTCTATATTATTTTTAAATATTTTTAATTTTTTTTAAGAATTGAAATTGTATTTTAATATTTTTATTAATATCCATACTAATGTACACAAGGTTTAAAAATTATAAGTAATTAAATATACATTCAAAGAATTACATATTAAAGTGTACAAATGGATTGGACATAATATAAATCTTAGACAAATATAATATAAATCTAATAAAATACATTCAATTGCATTGGTCTATCATATTACAAATCACTTTAAACTATTTTCTACATGACTAATTAATTTATACTTTTATAACCATGGCTTTGCTCGCTAATTTAATGCAATTGTATTATGTAAGAGTTTAAGCTATCAATTGGGAGAAAGATGAGAATGACAATCCATGACATATATAGATCATAAATTTAATTTGCATAACATTATTAGAATAATACCGATCTTAGAAGTACTCTATTTACAAATGTCCATACATTTTATAATATATCTTATTTTAATGAAAATTTAACAATAAATAAATTTTCCATCTCTAATTAAAAATTAATGTGATGATGAGACTATCAAAAACCTATTTTACCTTTAAGTTCAATTGCAAATCTATGCATTTGGGTTTATATTTTAATATTTTGGTATTTTCCATGGTGTGCCATGAAGGGCATGTTGATGCACATACCATTCTTCTGTGTTGTTGTGAAGAACTTTTCCAAGCTCTAGAACCAAAAATGATTGAGTCTACATAAGTGATAAGAAGTTGACCTAGGTCTCAAAGGCAGGTTAAAGTTCTATCATTCTAACTTATACTCATCTTCCAAAACACGAAAGCTAATCTTTATATAAAACATATATATGCCCATCAAATATATATGTACGATCATAATACATGCATCCATACTAAACATCATGATCAAAAAAACAAAATATTAATTAATTTCAACTAAATATGGCACCATAATTGATTTATACAGTGTAAATCATAAATCTTGAACTATTATATACTCTTAAAAATATTGTGAATATTTCTTAAAGTGACCCCCAAAAAAGTTGGAGGACAAAAATACTTTTGTTGGAAGAATGAGATTCACCTTGTAAAGGATATGTATCTAGGAGAATTGGTATGCAATTCCGTGAATCTCATCTAAGATGTTCCATTTTATCTGTCCAGATTCCTCACAAAGACTGACAAACTTTATTCGCTTGGAGGAGCATTCACCTGTGCCTCACATTCCCCAATGGATAACACCGCATTCTTTTGTTCCTAAAGTGGCACGATTCTTACCGAAAGGATTTTTCATTAGAGCGGTGAGATTCTTACCTAGTGTAAATTAGTACATTCCATTCATAGTACACATCTCGACTCTCTTGTAGCTAAGTGTCGGTGGCTTAGAAAATGGATTAGTTCAATAATTAATTTATGTGTACATCTATTATTGTATGAAATCAGAGGGTAAAGGTAAAGTCAAAAGGATTCAAAAGTTTAGGTCATATGACTCCCTTATAATTCCTTTGGCCGATCTAATGATATCTATCCCTTTCAAGTATAGAGCTAGATCAATGAATTGATCTAAAGTTTAGATCATATGACTGCCTATAGTTTCTTTGGCTGACCCAACGTTTGTGATTTATTTATAGTGTTTCTAATTAGTATGGTTTTTATTCTTGCCTCTACAAGCAAGAGCCTTGTTTCTATTTTTGATAATTTTCATAAAGATATAGCACAAAATTAAATCATATAATTAGGTGTATCTTCACCATACAAAAGTATGCACTATAATGAAATAATACACAACTTTCATAAGTATCATAACTTTGCCTTACAAAACAACAAGAAATCCTTATATCACTATCATAAGTGATTTGGTTCGTATTGAGAAGTAGAGGACAACTTCATGGATTATCAAAATTAAGGAATTATGCTAATGGAGAGATGTATTTATAGTAGTAAGATTGAGACGTTGAAAACAAATTTGTGGAATGGTCAAGGTGAAGTAAGGACATGAAAAATACATGAAGAACATTATCCTTTATTGAGCAAAGTTGTGTAATACATATTTACAAACAATAGAGTAGAGAATGTAGGTTTCCATGATTAACTAGGAAATATGTCTACCTAATTTTCTATGGAGTCCAAGTGTAGTATAACTATACCATGAAATCTAGACTAACTAGGTTGATTAATTTAGAAAATGTACAATGTGTTGTACTTATATAATTGGCTATTAGCTAAGCCTTCTAGAATATGTTAGCAAGTGTTATACGTGTATGATGT
This sequence comes from Cryptomeria japonica, assembly GCF_030272615.1. Classification (NCBI taxonomy): domain Eukaryota; kingdom Viridiplantae; phylum Streptophyta; class Pinopsida; order Cupressales; family Cupressaceae; genus Cryptomeria; species Cryptomeria japonica. The sequence goes on from NC_081408.1 coordinate 771,887,565, forward strand.
GTTTTCCATGTGGTCAAGAGTGTATTAGATGTTGTATCCATATCATTCTGATTAGATGATATTTTCATGTGTTGTAGTTGTTGATGTTTGTGAAAAGTGGTCCTAAACTAACATGTGCATCAACCTAGAATCAATCTATTTCACATGTACAACATCATTAGAGGGTGTGAATGGTCTTGTCTGCTACCGAGAAGGAAAAGCCAAGCTGCCTTGATAGACACCTTCTATTAATTGATTTGTGATAGAAATAAATTGAGTTTGTGCAATGAACTAGGCTAATGATGACCAAATTAAACAAAGTTAACAATATGCATGAAATATAAAATAAAAGTATAAAAGAGAAGGACAAATATAGAAATGAGATGTAGAGAGGAACTTGTGAGTAGAATCTGAAGATAACTAGGCTAGATAGAAGCACTAAGAACTAGTGTCCAAGCACTGTGTAAGTAGGAGCTGATGTCGAGGATGGTCTGAGAAAAGATCTAGGCAGATATCCTCATAATATGGAACTAGATCAATAGGACACTAGTGTTGGGTGTTATAGTCCTAGGGTTTGGGCTCTACAAAGTCTGAAACTATTTGTCACTATCAACTCTATTCGTTGGTGTCTCTATTGTAAGTTGAATTCTTTGTATCTACACCTATGCACATGAAAGAGAGGAAAGTTTTGTGTTGTATAGGGGATTTTCCTCAGTCAAATGCCATGTTGGTGTTCCAAACTCCAAAAAAATAATAATGAATTATAACAATTATGTGCTCTCAAGGGAGCAAATAAAAAATAAATAAATTAACTACAATGATTACTTTAGGCATAAAACCTTTACTAAGGTCTCATTTAAGGTGGTGTTGAATTGTTCTCATGAAGTCCTCCAATATGTATGTTAGGAATTAGGTGTTTTGCATCTCACATAATGTAACATATAATATTTAGTTTATTATTATGTGTTGTATACCTTTGAGGTATGGATGGTTGTATTGGCACTTGAGATGGGTGTTATTTCAGTTATGGATATTGTATCTTGATAGCTACTGGTGTATATTGATACCTTTGGATTGTTTTTTGTGTTTGAGGTATTGTTCAAGTGGACTTATGCTTAATTGTGATGGATAGTGTGGCTTATCTTTGGATGGCTTCTTATATTTGTGCATTGGCATGATGGATGATGAGAGAATTCATGGTCAGAATGGTGGTCACCTTGTTTCTTGTTTCAAGTATCTTGATGGAGCACATGGATCACATCAATTCATTGATTCATTGATGGACCTAGAAGCATGTGCATCACTAGAAGTTAACATTCTTGGGGCCACTTTATGTGTTGTATGTAACATTGGAAAATATAATTTGATGTGGGGTCTCACCTTGGAAATATATATTTAATTTGTTATTGGGGAAATATTAATAAAGTAAAAAAATAAGTAACCAATATTAGATAAGTGATAAATGGTTCTATGTAATACTACTTGGTGGTTTTTTGTGAGATTGTTTCTATAAAATCAAATAGATATCGAGTCTTCTTTTGAAGAGTGCATATGTGAAGCATGGCGTGAGATTTGTGGATTCATGCTTGAACATAGGGAGGATGTGGTAGAGAGGCTTGATATTTTGGAGGTGTTCATGGAGGCTCTAAAGATTTATTGTAATATTACTTGCTAAATAATACAATAAACATGAACGCTTCTAGAATTTGTCTTTTCTCTTGTGATAGTTTTCCTTGGGTATACTTGTATCATATTTTGACGGTATGTTTTCTATTCTCTTCCATGTAGATTCAAAATTCCTTTTTGCATATATATCTCTTTTGGGATATGCAGAAATTGTCATTAGATGGTTGTTAGTTTTTTTTCATTTGGTATCAAAGTTATAATTTGATGGTGATAGATACACAAGTTTTACTCGACTTAAAATTTCATGCATCATATATACCAATATTGATGGTGATAGAATAGGATGGAAGGGAAAGAATAGATTTATCAACAGTATTGTGGGTTCACCCTTCATCTAGTGGCCCTTTACTTTTTGTACCTTTGTTTGAAAATTTTCCCTCCTTAAAGTTATTCAATCCATTTTTATCCTTTCTGATATCCTGTCTGTTCTCTTTAAATCCCTTCTTCTTAAAGAGTTGTGAAGAGTGTGTTGAGTTGAAATTCTTCCATACTTTATCTCTCATAGAATCATCATTCTTCAATCTTTTCTCTTGCCTAATTGCTTTCTCATAGACTTCATCCATAGTACAGGGTGCAAGCATGTCTATTGCTTGTCTAATAAAGTAATTGAGTCCCATAATAAACTTCCTATTATGAAAATTCTCATCTTGTTGGTAGTGAGGTACATACTTAAGTAATCTGGTAAAATTTTCCCAATATTCGTTGATTGACAATTATCATTGCATCATGTTTTGAAAATCCATCAATTTTTTTATAATAGAATAGTTGTGGAAGCCATCTCTATCTAAAAATTCCTACAAACTATTCCCAAGTAGTTTCAATTATTTTCAATCCCAACTCAACCTTTTTTATTTTCCCACCATGTAGCTACCTCTCCTAATAGTTGATAAGCTCCCCAAGCTGCTTTAGAATTGTCTAAATAATTTTACATCTCAAAGTACTTTTCCATGGCTGTCAACTATGCCTCAGTAGTATCTCCATATATAGAGCATTCAAATTTAGGTCATTTAATATTTTTCATGTGGTTGGAAAGTTTGGTTGCTAACTCGTTCTTCTTAACATTCAAGTTTTGGGTATCAGAGTGTTCTCCTTGTTGCTCACTCTGCATGGTATGATCTTATATATTGAGTTTTCCTCTAGATTGAGTTTCACGTTCCTCCTCTCTAGCTCCATGTTTATCCTCAACCCTTCTTTCTAAGTTTATAAACCCGGTTTGGGTCTCATTCATCATGTTTAAGAGCTAGTTCATTTTATACATGGGGTTGTTGGCATTCTCAGATTCCTCATGATCATTCCTAGAGTTATCTATACTCAAGTTTTATTCTCCTGAAGGTATTTAAGAGTGTTCTTTTAGATTCTAATTAAACAATATTATTAAAAACACAAAAAGAAAAGAGAATATACATTTAATTTCATAAATTGCATACACAACAAGATTTATCTTTGTATATGGTGAAAAGTGGAATAACAATATTGAAAGACTAAATGAATTCAACCACAAAACCCTAGCCTAACAACAACAAAGATCAACCATAACATATGAAGATTGCTTATGGCAATGCAAATCAAATGAAATCACAAAGATTATACCATCACATGTCCAATAGGGTTTGGATCTCCATTCTTCCTATCTCCATTGATCTTGCTTGATATATTTGCTCTCAGATTTTATGTGTGCACAAGAGCTCAACAAAGAATGAAAATGTGGTTGCAAGTAGGCTTGATCGCATATGAACGTTCGAATGCTAGAGTAGTCGAGTAGCATTTGATAATGAAGGAAGCATCTCCTTATATAGAAGACACCATAAGAAATGGAGGGATAAGATTAAGAGGTGTAAGAGATAAATGGTCGGCTATGATTAGAGGGTAGGTAGAGAAAATAAGAAAATAATGAGAGGGTAGGTAGTGTAGGAATTAAGAGATGAATGACATCTGTCATAGGTAGAAAAGGTTATTGAATTAATTAAATAAATAAAGATTTATTTAATTAATAGAAGAAGTGGGATGATTAAATAAATAAAAGTATTTATTTAATTTAGGAAAAAGGATAATTTAAATAAATAAATGTATTTATTTAAATGAGAAATAAGGCTAGAAGAGGATAAATGAATTAAATAAATAAATAAAGATTTATTTAATTAATAGAAGAATTAGGCTTAAGTAATTAAATAAATAAAGATATTTATTTAATTAGACAAGACAATTTTAGGTGTCTACATTTTGCCTCTCTTTGAGACAATGCAACTTGTCGCGTTGTTTCAAAGAAGATAATATGAACTGATACAAAGTTGCCCCAAGATGGGAATGATATGCCCCTTCGAGAGATTGGATGAAAATGTCTGAAAAGATCACAGACAATCTCTCGATAAGAAATAAAGGGTAGAATGGACTGACCAGATAGGATAGAGTGGCAGAGTCACATGATAATGAAGACTGACACAGGAGACTAGGGCTAGGGTAGTCTATAAGATAGACTATGAGGGAAAACATCCTCATTGTCATCCACACATCCAAGAGATCAGAGTGTAGAGAGAGCAAAGAGTAGTCAGCTCAACAGCGATGACATTGGTACACAGATTTGATCGCGTTCGCCGATATCAGAGGCCATCAGATGCAGGAGAGTCGGTGAGTACCACAAAACCTCCTTGTACTTTGCCACATTAATTTTTGTCATAAATGCATGCTAGGTAGGGTTATAAATGCGCATTAGGTATGTCTAGAAAAATGTCAAGTGGGAGGAAAAACATTAAAGCGCGTCTGCGTTGGTGCCAGGTGCGTCTAGATAGGCTAGGAGTGTTTGTGTCATGAATGCGCGTTTATGTCTTTAAGGTCAAATCGGCAGTTCTGTGATAAACATACACTGTCAATTGGATAAGATGTTGAGATGATACACTCAAGCAAGTCCTCTAGGGAAGACCAAAGTAGCAAATAGAGCTAGGATTGACAATTTTGTGATAGAACATATTTTGCCAATCAAAAAACTACTCAAGAGGATACACTCAAGGAGAGGCCCTAGGATAGGATAGAACAAAGCACTTTGTGATGAACAGGGAGTACCAAAAAGATTGATAATTATGTGATAGAACATACATTGCCAATTGGATTAGGATGGAATTGGCAATTCTGTGATAGAACATATGTTGTCAATTGGACAAGCTACTCAAGAGGATACACTCAAGTAGGTTCCCTAAAAGATAGGATCAAAGTAGCACTTTGTGATGAACAGGGAATGCTACTAGGATAAAAAAAGTAGTACTTTGTGATGAACAGGGAGTACTAAAAAGAGAAGCACTTTGTGATGAATAGGGAGTACCACTAGGATAGAGTGCCATATGATAGATATAAGCACTAGGATAAAAAGAAGCACTTTGTGATGAACAGGGAGTACCACTAGGATAGAATGCCATATGATAGATATAAGCACTATGATAAAAATCAGCACTTTGTGATGAACAGGGAATGCCACTAGGATTGACACAGTTGATTTGCTTGACTGCAGGAGGACTTACCTATGCTGGAGTCATGGGAGAGATTCCCTTTGACTTAGAGTTTGCAAGTAGAGCTGACACTCGAGGAGAGAGAAGCAGTTGAGGCTATGGGCCTGTGACATATTCTGCATGTGCCTTAGTTTCTGGCAAACATGGGTTTGCTGACTGCGCTAGCTGAGAGATGGCACTCAGAGACTTTTACATTTCATTTTTCAATGGGTGAGATGATAGTTACCTTAGAGGATGCATACGGGATAATGCAAATACTGATAGATGGGGAGTTAGTTCCTTATGATCGAGACAGAGATAGTGATGCACTAAGACGAGTGTTTCAGGATCCAAGACTGGAGATGAGAGAAGGACATGTGGCTTGGGACACTATGACAGTGATAGGATTGGTACTACTGATGGTACTGGGAGGAGTTATCAGTGGGTTCCTCTGTCTGAATAGAGCGACATGAGGGTTGACTATGGGATGGGGGAGGAGGATGAGCTACTATCCTTGAGGGAGATCTACCAGGGACAAGCAAATGAGATCCAAGATCTAGAGAGAGATACAACTAGGCTTAGGAGACAGTTGAGGGATACTGAGCAAGAGAGGGATCAGGCTATTCAATGCTATACAGAGGCTAAGACAGCACTGAGGGCAGGGCAACAGGTAGTAGAGGACACAGGGGCCAGATACGCCTATATTCTATGGGTAGGGGAGGAGATAGCCTACTGGAGAGACTTATATTATGGAGTGATGCCACCAGATCAGCTGGCTAGGATCTTCCAAAGACCATCGTGGACTACGACGACCATTGGAGGGAGAGACAAGAGACAGGCATCTAGCGGTGGGGTCATGGATCCTCCACCACCACCAAATAGAGGGGACAAGAGAGATGATCCTGGGGTGGGTCCTTCCAGGGCTCAGACTGCGTCAAGGCTAGCCGGCTCTGAGAGAGGAAGTTCATCATAGCCTAGAGGGCTCCCTATGTATCAGTTTTGTACCATTTTGTATGATGACACCTTCGAGATTCATCCTTACGGCAACTATATGCATGTGTACCTATGTGATGCTTATGTTTCTATGTGTTTTATGATGTATGCTTCTATGTAGTGTTTATGATATGGATGCAAATATATACATGATGGAATGCAATATTTTTGTTCTTTTATGTTTTTAATATGTTATGTCGTATGCAAATGGATATGATGATGCAAATAACTATTTACATGATGAGAATGTAAAATGTGCTAACATGTGTTGTGTGCAGGATGTGATGTAATTGTGATATCTATATGTATGTATCAAATGCTAATAATGTTAGAGTATTCAGGTATTTACTTGATTAATTAAACAATATTTGTTTAATTATTTAAGTTCCCTTTATCTCTTTTACACTTAAGCTAACTTTAGGTGCATATAATTAATTATTATGTGCAAACCTAGGTTTTCCCTTTTAGGGTTTTTTGACCTATTAAAGGTTGAGTTATTTCTTTTCATTATATCAAGAGGGATTATTATTGACAATACATTTTGGAGATTATTGATCTCTCATCTTTTGGAGCATATTTTTCTTGTGTATTCTTTCTTTCTGTGATTTGCTTCATTGCTTCTCCTTGTAACAGGTTTTTCAGCTTGCAGAGATTATTTAGGCTCTTGTGGTGTTGTATTTTCTCAACTCCTACATGGTATCAGAGCTTCAGATCTGCAGCTACCTGTTCTTGTTTTGAGAATCTTTCTTTGGAAGCAGATCTGGGGTTTCAGGAATTTTTTTATGTACCTAGGGTTTGACCTTTTTTTCTGAGCACTTTGGGCCTAAATAGACCTCACCATCATGCTCAGAAGGCCCAAAAACTCCTATGGTCATATAAACTTTGACCTATTTTGGTTCCTGAGCCTCTAGGAGTATTTTTTTCTTAGATCCAGGCCGTACGGCCCTGGCACGCAGTTCGATAAAAAAATTTCAAAAAATAAATAAATAAATTTTTTTTGGAGGTTTTGCATTGTGCAGGGTACTAAGCTGATAGTCTGACCGTCGTATGGCGACTAGACCTGTCAGTCCAGCCCCCTGTCGGCCTTGGCCCCTCGCCAGCCTCAGCTTCCGACCCCTGCCGGCCATGCAGCTCCCGTCGGCAGCCTTGCCTCCTTGGCTGCCCGTGCTCCTCTCGGCTCTACCACCATTGTGGCCCCCGCCAGCCACCACCACCTATGGCGGTCTCCTTGCGGCTGCCACTTCTTGGCCCCACTGTTGCTGCACCTCTTGCCCCCCGCGCTCAGCCTTGGCCTGCTTCGCCCGGCCCTTGTGCCCGCCGATCCAGCCCTGCTCTGTCGGTGGCTGTCCCTGGCTCCGCCACCCGATCGCCACCGGACCACCACCCGGCCACCACCCACTAGCCACCGGACCACCGCCCAGCCACCAGACTCCTTTCTTTTGTCTCTTTTAGGGGGGATTTGGTTTTTTGGCTCTATCTTGGGCATACAGAGTCATTTTTTTGAAAATGAATAGGTGTCGAAAAGCTGGTTCTGAGGCCAACCTCATGGTCTGGTAATTTTTTCTAATTTTTCTGTTTGATTGTGTTTTTTTTTCCAATCAAAGTGAGGTTTAGTTTTTTCACTCTGGGAGCCATAGAATGAGCATCCGAACTCTGTTTTTTGAAAATTTTATATTTTTGGAAAGCGTGTGTTGTGTACTTTCCATCCATCTGACTTTTATTTCCAGATTTTTCTCCATGCATATTTTATTCAATTTTTTTTTTTTCAGCACTCTGGTGGATATCGTGGTTGTTTCAGGTCCTGGGATCTCTTCTCTAAGTAGGATGTCTCTATTTTGGTTCACGTTTCTATTTCCAGTCTTCTTATTGTTGCAGCTTGTATTTATGCAAACGCACTGAGATAAAGTGCCATCATGCATTGTTTACTTGGAATCTTCCCTATCTTGTGTCTTGTTGTACATGCACTATTGATCAAGTGTCATGAGGGGGTTGATGTTTGCCTGTTGTTTGCCATCTTCCTTTGTCCAGTGAGTGTTCCTTCCACGACATTCGCCTCATGATGATGTGTCTCAGCGCCTTTGATGTTCTTGGTTCTTCGTCATGCAGTTTTTTTGGCTGTCCTTTTCAATGTTCCTATCCCTGTCCCACTTCAGCATTATGGGGAGGTTCATCCTGTTGGTTCTACTACTTCCGTGGTTCGATTGATCAGCTCTTTAGGCTTTGGTTTCTCATGCCATCTGTATCTTCGATTTCAATTTTTTTTGCCTTGTTTGCCTCCTAATTCGAGTAGTGTCATTTGAGGGCACTCATACAGATTACAGTCTTCTCTACTTGGTCATGTTCTATTTCAGTGGAGGTTCTTCAGATCAGTAGTTATTCTTCGATAGAGTTTGCAGGTTCTTCATGCTTCAGTGGTGTTCTTTTTATTTCTTTTTGGAGTAGATTTTTGTTCCCACATGGTTTTCTCTATTTCTCCAGTTCATAGAGATTTCATTATATTTGGGTACCTGATCAGGCCTTGTTGTCAGGACCCATCTTTATTGCTTTCATTAGCAGTTCTAGGTTTTAGCTTCTCCCTAAGTCTAGCTTAAGGGGGGGTGTTAGAGTATTCGGGAATTTACTTGATTAATTAAACAATATTTGCTTAATTATTTAAGTTCTCTTTATCTCTTTTACACTTAAGCTAACTTTAGGTGCATATAATTAATTATTATGTGCAAACCTAGGTTTTCCCTTTTATGGTTTCTTGACCTATTAAAGGTTGAGTTCTTTCTTTTCATTGTATGAAGAAGGATTATTATTGACAATACATTTTAGAGATTATTGAGCTCTCATCTTTTGGAGCATATTTTTCCTGTGTATTCTTTCCTTCTGTGATTTGCTTCGTTGCTTCTCCTTGTAACAGGTTTTTCAGCTTGCAGAGATTATTTGGGCTCCTGTGGTGTTGTATTTTCTCAACTCCTATAAATAAGTGGTAATACAGGTACAAACTACATGAAATGCAAATGTTTTTGGTGTGTCATTATACTCAGTCATGTGATAGCGGGCTACATGGACTAAGGAAGGACGATGGAGGTCAATCAAGAAAGGGGGATGAAAGATAGAAGATATGAAAGTGAAAGAGCTTCTTGTGCATTATCACCATTGAGCTTTATTATAGAAAAATAGGTTATGACAATCGAGGCATATGTTTGACCCAGAAAGTCATTGTACCTATTTGCATGGAGATAAGATAGTTGCAAACAAGGAATGCTCCAGTTCATACTAGACCCACAGTATCCTCATATCCTTGGACAAGTCATAGCATTACTAAGAGATAATCCACAAACAACAAAAGAAAAATAGGTGACGATACCCCATCCTCGCCTTTCTAGTCAAAGACATCCCAGAAAAGCTAAAAGACATGTCGCCAAAAAATAAAATCAAAAGAAAGCCAAGACTCGACACCAACATCCAATGTATTCTTCAAGTTTAGTGTCTCTTGTCACTTGTATAAGTCTTATTTGATTGTGGTCACAATGTTTACTTTCACAAAAGAATAGATAGCACTAAACCATAATGTTGTCTGAGTCTGTTGAAAGATTTGATTTGTTGAAGCCCATTGTTGTTGTTATGTCTCATCTAAAACTAACTGAATCCATGCAACAGATACTTTATTGTAGAGAAGATGAAACTTTATTGTGGACTGGCGATGCAAGTGTTTCTTTATTATGGATTGTGCGTGGATAGACTGAAGAAAATTGGAAGAAACTGTACTCCTAAAAACGTGTGATGCTCTTAGTTCCACACCCATCACTAGACATAGGATTTGCCTTAGCTGCACAAATAGGAGCTAATTTATTATGGATGGAAAGGTTATGAATGTGTGCAAAGTGAAGGATGAAAGTGAATCCTGAAGGAGGGAGGAGAAATGTCCCTATGCATGATGCTGGTGACCCAATTTTCACCATGGTACTTGCCCAGGGTGCCACCGAAGTGGTTTTCACCGTTGGACAAAATGTTTTTCTTTACTTTTTTTTATTTTTTTATTTTTTTGTATTTTTATGATTTTTTTGTGTCACAAGGCGCCAGTTTGCCAAGTTTTCACCAAGTAACGATTTTTTTTATGTTTATGATTTTTTTGTATTTTTTATTTTGTTTTTTTATTTTTTTGTATTTTGACTTAGGATACTTTGAAGAGCTATGTGTAAAACCTGTGAAGGTGCATGCTATTGATGGAATCCTCCAAAGGTTCACCCTTTGTGGTTGAGAGCTGATATACACTTGATCCATAGACTGTCGTGATGATGTAAGGACCAAGCCAATTTGGTTCGAACTTGCCCTTCTTCTCTCTATCTTGCTAATTGTTAGGATTTTCCTTGAGAACTAAGTTACCCACCTCAAATGTGCAAGGCTTTACTTTATGATTATAACTGCATTGTTCCTTGACTGAATGATGTGTAGCTTGAGTGACTATCTTCCTTGATAAAGGAATTGAGATAGAATTACTAATGTGTGGACTGCGTAGTCCCATATGCATGTCACCTAAAGAAGTTTGGGCATCACTGATAACAAAGTCGCTTGAGGAAACTCCATTAAAGGTCTATGATGTATCGCCATAAGGGAAAGGATGTATGGAACAAGTGGTTGAGTGATGAAGGCTTATGATTGTGAAAAGAAGTGAAAGTATCATGATATGATGAAGACTTAGAATCAACAAGTATGCTTTTTGACTTGAAATTCTAGAACTTTTGTCCCCAGTTATTTTGATATTAGGGGAGATCAACTCTTGTTCTTTTTCTTTCATAGGATTTTTATCTTTAACCTTGATTTTTGTAGATTCCAATAGATTTTGATTTTGATTTGAACTAAAGGACTTCTCTTTATTTTTTACTTTTACATTTTTCTTTTCAAAGCTTGATTTATGATCCCTAATTAGTAAGGTCTTTTGTAATTCTTGTTGATCCAAGTGTAGAAGTGGAGTGGAAATGGAATGAATAGATGAAACGATAAAGCTATGTGATTTCTCAAGAGGGTTGGTGATACGCTCAATAGATTCTTTGTTAGAACCACTCTTAGGACTATTGATATCAAGAGATGCTTGCACCACTAGAGGAGATTTGCATTCAGAATTAGTAGCCACCACACTAGGTGGTTCATACCCAATTCCTTGGCATTGCAAATTGTTTGTAGGTTGTTCCTGTCAACTAAATGTCTTAGGAGATAGTGGGAGTTGATCAACATGAAAGATATAATCACCACATCCCATGTCTTTAATCTTGAATTTTTCTTTGAGGTCTGCTTGCTTTGATGTAGAAGGTTTCAAGGATTCTAGATCCACATATATTAATGTAGGAATAAATTCTCGATTGACTGGGATTATTATTTCTAATCAAGGTCACAAATTGTTGCAATATATGAATGGATTGGGATCCGCTTTGACGGTCACTTCAACTCCATTGTGTGGAAACTTGATACATCGATGATATGTAGATGGAACAGCTCTCATTTCATGAATCCATGGACGTCCCAAGAGTATATTGTATGTGATATCTAGGTCTAGGACTTGACAAACCACATCCTTTGTAACTAGCCCAACTTTGAGAGGTAAGGTGATTGTTCCCTTGGATGAACGCTCTTCATCATCATATGCTTTGATGGTAATTTTGTTTGTAGCATTCACAGCTTTGTCTGAATATCCCAATTGTATTAATAGTGCTCAATGTACAAATTTTTAGACCTGCTCCTCCATCTATCAAGACTCATTTTATTCGATGTTTGTGTAGAAAGGCTTCAATGTGTAAAGGTGCATTATGTGGTTGGCTCAAAGAGGCATCGTCAGCTTTTGTGAATGTAAGGGAGTGTGGAACGGAAAGGTATCCCACCATGGCTTGAAATTGGTCCACGTTCAGATCAGTAGGGACTTAAGTGTCTCTTAAAATTTTGTTAAGAATGGCTTTATGTGTGAGGGATATGTGTATAAGTTCAAGGATGGAGATTAGTGCGGGTGTCTTCCCTAACTGTTCTACAAGGTCATACTCAGGTTTGGTTGATGAGGAAGTAGTATTTTTAGCTGGAGCACCTTGCAAGGTGAATTTACCTCGACGAGTTGTCACATTACATTCAAAGGTAGGTTCAGAAGAAGATCCAATTCTTTTTAGGACAATTTTGGGTCTTTGGGTAGAATTTTTAGGCGTTTTGTCCTTGATGATAATGGTAGAGACATAATTGTCCATCGAAATGTGATTGATAGTTGAATCATAGTTATAAGATGCTCTGGTATAGTTGGTTTGGTTATCTGTGGCTTTATATTTTCCCTTGTCATGTTTTGGAAATGGTTCTTTAAACATTTCATGTTCTTGATTGGATGAGTGTCCTTCAATCTCAATGTCACCTCTATCAATAAGATCTTGTATGATGTTCTTCAGTCGATGACAATTTCCTGCCTTATGACCTTTGCTCTTATGAAATTCATAATACTCATCATCATTCCACCAATTTGGTTTAACCTTTGGCTCATATGGAGGAAAATCTAGAATTGTTATTATTTTGTTTGCCACTAGCTTCTTGAAAACTAATTCTAGTGGTTCTCCCAATGGGGTGTACTTCCTTTGTGATTTTGAAGTTGTTTGAGTATTTACTTGATAGTTTGTAGAGCTTGATCCGAAAAAAATGATTTTGGGTTGCACTGTATTAGCATCAACAACACCATCATTGATTGTGTTCTTGTTTTTATTCCAAAATCTTGACTTGTCTTTTCCTTTAAAGTCCTCTTTGTTTTCTTTGAATATTTTGATTATGCCTTGCTCAATTGGGACATTTTCTGTCGCTAAGCCTTTCTCAATGACGTACTTGAAGGTGGATAAACAAGCTTTTCTTAGGTCATAACCAATGTTTTTGTTGACATTTTGGGTGAACATCTCTACCATTTTTTTTTGTGGAATTTCACAAGAGCATCTGCTAGCTAGATTTCTCCATCTTTGTAAAAATAATGGAAAAGACTCTCCATCCTTTTGCTTGGTGTTGCACAAAGTAGTGACTAATATATTTGTCTCTATGTTGTATGAGAAATGTTGGATAAATGCCTCTGCTAAGTCACCCCATGACTTAATTCTAGGTGGGAGTTGGGAGAACCATTCCATAGCTTTATCACCTAAGCTTTGTGGGAATAATCTCATCAAATATGTCTCTTCTGCTGCTACTTCAATGCAAGCTGTGAAAAACTGTCTTATATGTGCCTTAGGATCTCCTTTTCCTCTATACTTATCAAACTTAGGTGTCACAAAGTGTGTAGGAAATGGAGGCATTGGAATGCTTTTATCAAATGGATGAGGACATATATCTCTCATTGTATAAGATGGCTTCAGTGTATTAATGTCCTCCATTTTCTTTTGTAAATCCTTAATTTGCTGCTCCAAATTGTTCTTAGGTGGAGATCGACTTCTTAGACCATATCCCATGCCTGAACCACTATGTGGAGGAGCGTGTTACATATATGGATGGTATTGATCATACACACGTTCATATGGAGGAGGTCTATAGTGATGCTGCACATAGGGACCACTTGGTATAGAGTCAAGATGAGGAACGAAATATCTATTTTGTCCATGTATACCATACTCTATAGGTATGTCATGAGTTTGTTCTAGTGTGTTTCCCCCAAATTTGACATGGGGTTTCCTTGTGTCCAAATTTTGAACATGCCTTTGGATATCCAACTGCTTTGGTGGTTGGCCCTTAACATTGGCACGTGATTGAGTATATTTTTCTGCATAAGACTTCCATAATGGTCTGTGAAGGTGAGTATCATATGCTTGACCATGTGTGTATGGGGCCTCAGGTTTTTGAAACAAAGATGATGGTGATTCAAGCACAAAATGTGGTCCTCTATTGCCTCCACTATTAGGCTTCCTTTGATCCATGTTGAGGTGAGGTTGTTGCAAAGGTCGATTTTCCATTATTTGAGACATGTCAAAATCATGAGGGATCTTGGCTCCACTTTGTGCCATCACTTGTAAGAAATATTGTCTGTCTCTCCTCATTATTTCCTCAACCAATTGATTAAAATGGGGATCCATAATGGAGTCTTCCACTTCTATTGAATGTATGGAAAAGTTGTCCATATTGTCATTGTGTGTATCATTATTGTTTGTAGTGTCCATGTTCTCAACATTTGGAATGTTTCTATAGGCATTCATGTCAGGTAATGTAGTATGATCAGAATTGAAAAAGACATCATTGTCATACTCATAGGAACTCATGTTTGTGGACTCTTGAGCCTCTTTAGCTTCTCTCCTAGATTTTAGGGAACAGGTTTCAACCATGAACTAGGTCTTGACCAAGATGTGTGAGATTAGATGAAAATGGAAAGGTATGGAAGACCAAGAGTTGGATGGAATGTAAATGAATCTGAGGTGTACTTGCAATGTCCAACGTGTAAGACCAAGTATGTATGTAGTAGAGTAGGTGTGGCTTCAAAAGAGATGACTGTTTCTCTTGATGAGGTAAGTTGAACTTGACTCTAAGTAAGACCAAATGAGACACAAAGGTGATAGACCTTGATGAGGGACCACTTAGCAAAATGTTCTTGTATATAATGTGTTGACAAAGTATGATGAGGGCAAACAAGTGACCTTTTGACTCACGTTTCGACAAATGTGAATGTAATGTAAGGTGTAAAGCAATGATGGACTTTGTAAGACCTAGAAATAGGTTGAATTCTAGATGAAAACCTAGAGAAATAACCTAGGAAGCTCAAGAATTCTGAAACTAATTGCTCTTGTTTGTTGGACTGCAAATGTTTCCAATTTGTGAAGTTGTTTGTTGTGACCAAATTTGAATTTTTGACTATTTTTTGTGACAAGAGGACACAATGTTGATGAGGACTCAATGTTTGCAAGATTTTAGACTCAAAATGAATCAAAGAAAAGTGTGTTGTTTGATGTAAAAATGTTTTTCATACACTTGAAGACACAAAAGACACAATTTTTTGATGTTTGATCTTGAACGTTTGAATGTTTAAGATAAGACAAGCACAATTGTTATGGTTGGCCAGGAATATAGTTGTTGATCCCACATGGGGTTTCCCCCGAGGCTACGCTATTCAAAGCGGATACTTAGATGCTTGACCCCATTGGATCCACCCTCGACACTCACTTCTCCAGGGCAGACAAGCATCAATCCCCACAAAAGCTCCCCGTGGTGAACTTTGTATCTCTACTAAGAACCGTATGTGTGTGGGTCACTCTAGAGGTCCGACCTCCTGACCCAACAACTAGAAGGATTTTGGCTTTCTAAAACAAAAAGGTGCTAGTAAGGGCATTCGCTCATGTGGCCATACATGTGGCACTTTCAGCTTTGTAAATACAAAAGGCTCCCAGCCAATAGGGGTTATGCCCTACAACTGATCAAATAAATTTGATCAAACGGGTTTAAGGGGAGACATAGTGTCGGTATGAACTAATCAGCACACGTTGCCCATGTCTTTCACCATGGATACAGTTGTTTATAGTGGTTCAGAAGAGTATGGCTTTTCCTCGCTACCACTTGTTTCATTCTCTCCTCACTAGTAGTCCTAATAATCACACGGGGAGATAGGCCCTCTAAAGATGAAACAAAAAGAGCCTATTGCTCAAGACACAAAAGACACTAGTTCAATTTTAGTGCACCAATTGAAGTGTTTGCTAGTCTATGAAAACAAGGCACACAAATGAAGATTAAAAAAAAACCCTTGCCAAGTTCCTACAACAAAGATTTGTTAGTAGTTTTGCAATAATACCCCTCCTGCAAGCACACAAGTTAGGTAAATTTTAGATCCAAAAGACTATGAAATAGGGGCCCTCAACAATGCGTTTTTTTGACCAATTCATAGATCTGATTCATCATAAAAAATTACCACCTGTGAAATTTCAAGAAATTTCCAGAAATGTAAGAAAATCCAAAAAAATTGCTAATTTGCTCCAAAACTTAATTTTTTATGAAAAATCATAAAAAAATTCATATAAAATGCAAAATTGATCCCAAAAATCTGAAATTGGTACTAGATACCCCTGGTGGTCTTCCTCACCTGCATAAAACAAATTATGGAAAACATCTTAGTAGTTTGTGAGATATGAGTAAAATAATGCAAAACCCTAATTTTCAAAGATCCATTTTTTTAGGAATGATTTTGCATCAAATTTAAAATCACAAAGAGCATATCCTATGTATAATTCTGAGAGATATCCAAAAATGTAAGAAAATCCAAAAAATTTGCTAATTTTCTCTCAAAATTAATTTCTTATGAAAATACATAAACAATTCATAGATATTTCAAATATCCTCCAAAAAATCTGATTTTTGTATTGAGCACCTTTGATAATGTTCTTGACCTACCAAACAAATTTGATGCCAAAATTTGAAGCAGTTTGTGAGAGCTGATCAGAATAATAAAAAAACCCTAATTTTTAAAGATCCATTTTTTAAGGAAATAATTTGTATCAAAATTAAAATCACAAAGAATAGATCATGTGTATAAATTAGAGAGCTTTCCAAAAGTATAAGAAAATCTGAAAAATTCACTCATTTTCTCTCAAAATTGTTTTTTTATGAAAATTCATAAAAAATTCATAGAAAATTAACATATGCTCCAATAGATCTGAATTTTGGATTGAGAGCTCTTGATACTATCCCAAACTTGCAAAAATTCCAATTTTTTTGGAGATCGGATCAAATCTCTCCAAGATCTTGATTTTGTGTCCGAAACCCTAGCTGTACAAGGTTATCATCCAAATTGTTTTACAAAACAGCAATATAAGGTTAGAAAAACTTGCAAAAACACAGATATAAAAAAAATCCATGTCCCACGGGGTGTGCCAAAATGTTTATGGTGAAAAGTGGAATAACAATATTGAAAGACTAAATGAATTCAACCACAAAATCCTAGCCTAACAACAACAAAGATCCACCATAACATATGAAGATTACTTAAGGCAATGCAAATCGAATGAAATCACAAAGATTATACCATCACATGTCCAATAGGGTTTGGATCTCCATTCTTCCTATCTCCATTGATCTTGCTTGATATATTTGCTCTCAGATTTTATGTGTGCACAAGAGCTCAACAAAGAACAGAAATGTGGTTACAAGTAGGCTTGATCGCATATGAATGTTCGAATGCTAGAGTAGTCGGGTAGCATTTGATAATGAAGGAAGCATCTCCTTATATAGAAGACACCATAAGAAATGGAGGGATAAGATTAAGAAGTGTAAGAGATAAATGGTCGGCTATGATTAGAGTGTAGGTAGAGAAAATAAGAAAATAATGAGAGGGTAGGTAGTGTAGGAATTAAGAGAGGAATGACATCTATCATAGGTAGAAAAGGTTATTGAATTAATTAAATAAATAAAGATTTATTTAATTAATAGAATAAGTGAGATAATTAAATAAATAAAATTATTTATTTAATTTAGGAAAAGGATAATTTAAATAAATAAACGTATTTATTTAAATGAGAAATAAGGCTAGAAGAGGATAAATGAATTAATTAAATAAATAAAGATTTATTTAATTAACAGAAGAATTAGGCTTAAGTAATTAAATAAATAAAGATATTTATTTAATTAGACAAGATAATTTTAGGTGTCTACAAGCTTATATTGCTCAAGCCAAAATGTTTATATTCTTAATCACTAGTTGTTACAAAATAATACTTGATCTAAGAAACACTATCATTATCAGTGATAGTCTCTTCTTGATCATTGAAATAAGAAGGAATGAGATGATATCCCAGGGTGAGGACACGATAGTCTTTCTAACCTTTTGTCTATGTTCTTTTCTTAGTCACACTCTTAGTTGTGGTTTCAAGTTTAGAAGTTGACATACTTTTAGATCAAGCTTCATTAATTCTTTTGTTCTTTAAAGGGGGCCATCTATGCCTTTCTTTTCAAAGTTGTCAAATAGATTCTACTAATGTCTCATTATCAGATGGAGGTGAACAACAAGAATAGTCATACATGGTTTTGGTAATTCATAAGTGAATGATTGTCAGGTCATGACCCTTTTCTATTTAGTGGTATGAATCCACATCCTAGAATCACCAAAATGTTTCATTTTAGCTTTCTACCTTGGATATTTTAGGTGGTGAGCCCCAAGGTTCAATGTCAAATCCAATAGCTTTGATATCATATGTAACAAGCTAACACTATTCAATAAAAAAATAAAAGTAATTAACTTGCAAAAACAACTTGAGATGTGTATAATTTTTGAAAAGAAGTTTCTAACCAATTATAACAGAAATATTGAATAACTAACTAAACTTCGGCATGATCTGAAAACAAACTAACTAATTGCAACTAATTTAAGATAGGATATATTTTTATATGTTATTCAAATAAAATTGTTGGTGTAATCAAGGTGTTGTACCTAGCAATAACCTCACCTAGGTCCTTATTACACACATCATTTAAGTTTACTTAGTGATCACTTTACACTTTAGGAATATCTCCACTTTAGGTGGTTTTATATTGTTATCACTTATCCACCTTAACTGGATCTTCCACCTCTAGTGGTCTTATCACGCTATAAATTTTCCACCTTATGATGACACTTGTCAGCATCTTATTTATTCACATTTCCTATATATGCTAGGTTCATTATGTACATTTTTATGTCCATTAGCTATGTCATCATTCTTGCATTGTGATACAATCTTCTTACCATTCTCTTGTGGAAGTTATCTTAGTCATTCATTTGATTGAAGGGTTTTGTAGAGTCATCTAAAACTCTAACAAAATGCATGTTATTGGTAATTGCTAGCAGATATTTCAAGAAACAAGTAAAATTAAATCAAGAGCCATATCACAGTAAATATCATAAATGAAAGAGAAAGGATTAGAGATTACTAAACAAATATGCTTCCCAACTGGAATACTCATACAAGCCTCAGCATTTCTATGATGATGGAGACCATCATCAAGGAACTTTACCTTCAACCATAGACCTAGCAATTCCTTGCACACATTCCTTTTGAAAGTGGCCCTACACTACACGAGGGTGCAGACCAAGGTCTAGGAAAAGTTTTCATCTGAGCCTATTGTTTAGAATCTACATAATTGTAGTCATTTACACACTATAGGTACCCCCTAACTAGTATGATCATTTGACTAGGTAGTGTATATAGTTCAGTAGATCTTATGATCGCGTGCATAGCACCGTGCCATCTTGGCCAAGATTTCTAATTTTCAAGATAAGATAACGGCTTTATGTCTGCTAACTCTAATGATTATTACAGTCCATTTGGAAAAGTTCCTAGCAATTTTGTTAATAAATAAACCATAAATAACTTTTGACAATTTTCTTGTTTAGCTGAACAAGGCCTTTCCATCAATCTATCATTACAAGAGTTTTACTAACTAAATGATGATAACAATTATAATTAATTTGTTTGTTGATAGAACCATTATTATCTATTTTTTAAATTCATGGCTTAAAGCCTTTTTAATTAACCGTGAAATATATGCCCATACTGGTATGAGTTCTTCGACAATTTAAAGATGATCTATATACTGTAGGAAGAGATTTACTCTACTTTGCAAAATGACTAGAAATTGAGAGGCCTCATACAACTCAGCAATGATACATGGCATTGCACATAACATATTAAACTTGGATAATAATTTCAATCAGTTTTTCTGTTTGTACCCAGTCTTGGATTGCTACAAGTTAACACATGGTATTGAGGCTATCACTCACATCCACATACGTGACAGAAATACTGAATTTTTGAAACACAACATGCATGCACTTTCATATATGCAAATAGTATAGAGACCAGTTCTCTATTAATTCACAATCAATGCTATATAATTGGCATTCCATTCTTGACTGATGCTATCATAATAACATGATCATATGATTTAAGAATGAATGATATGATGAAGAAATTTGAGTGATTGATATAATGAAGTCATTCGGTTGAGTGATACGAAGAAGACATTACAGTCTAAATGTTTCTATAAATTAAATACTAAATTTATTTAGAATGCAACATGCCTGATTTCGACCGATGATTATAAGCTACAGCAAGGTCAATCCTTGCACCTCCCTTCCCAAACTTGCTTCAACTTTTTCTGAGAATTTTAATTCAATAATAATAGCTCTGTAATGATCCACAGTAATGAATGTTGTAATAGATTCTTGCGATGAGAACATAACCCCCTCTCATGGTTCAATATTATGTATTAATAATTATCGACTCCCCAATAAACTTACAATCTTGGCCATTTCCAACTGTAGTGGTGAGGTGGACGTTACGTCCCTCCCCACTCAAGCTTGCTCCCACGCGAAACATATGATGACTCAGTTTATGTATGTATGTATGCATGCATGATGCATGCATGCAATTAATTTATATATATAAACATTTCACAAATGCATATATACATGTATATACATATATAGATATATACATACATACGCGCGCACACACACATATACATAGAGGGCTAAATGGTTTAATAATATTATACATGTTTAAATTCATTTACTCCAAATAATGTTAAGGTTCCTTACTTACTAAATTAACAACGATGTTAGAAGAAAAATACCAAGGACCACCTAAATGATCAACAAGGTCATGACATAACTATCCAAATGTAAGACAACAAACTCTTCCCCTGGAAGGCCAACTTATCTCTAGGTTCATGGCTTGATGGCAATTTCATCCTCTTCCAAGATCTACATCTCTCTCCTCAATGATACTCTCTCTCCTCAGTGATACTCTCTCTCTCCCTTTTGAGGGTGTTAGATCTTCTACGTCCTCTTAGACACACAAAGGTAGTTAGGCCAAATTGTAACCTTCCAAAATTCCTTAAGATAAATAAAACATTACATTGTCAATATCAACATACATTCATGCCATTAATTACATCTCATTGATGTTCATAATAACTGCAAATGCTTAGCCATTAATTTATATCCAATACATAGCAAAACAAAATAAAATTACTGATGAAAAAGGGGACGTAATGGACTCCCATTATCAACAGTGACAATAATGCAACTACACCATAACACACTTGCATTATGCTCAAGAGTGACTATGCCTAAGGCTCATGCTATGGTCAAGAGTGACCAAGCCTATTGATCTTTCACTCCAAGCCATAATGCAACCACATTATAATTTGCTTGCATTATGGTCTTTAAGGGGCCAAAAGGTGTGCAACCCCACTTTTTGGTGAACCCCATCTTTATGCACATGCAGCAAGGACAACCCTTTTGTTTGAGTTTCAAGTTCATACAAAGGTTACCTTGTTACCCTAGTTCCTCAAACTGGTGCATAATTTTTTTCTATATTAAAACTTAGGATTTCTCTCTACATACTAGCATAATCAATCCCCCATTCAATGCATCCCTTTCCAACCCATTCACTTCCTCTTCCATTCCTTCTACCCTTCTCTCCTAACTTTCCTTTCTATTTTGAGAGAACACTCATGTTCTCTTAACTTGCATGTTCTCTTTAGGGGGCATCCCACTAAATCCTTGTCATCCTTCCTTACCCATCCACTAATTTGTTCAGCATGTCGCTAGTCCTCATCCATTCCTATATTTTATCTTTTATTCTTCTTTGAAACAATGTTGCTTCTTTTAGTTGCAACATCATCTCAAAGAGAGAAAAAATGTAGAAACCTAAAATTGCCCATGACCAACTAGACTTAATTTTACGCTATCCTAAGCCATTAATTTTTTTTATTATTAATTAATTAACTCTATTCTTTACCACATCTTATCCTAACCTTTGATTAAATTAATATTTGTTATTCATTTAATTATTTTTCCTTCATGTGGGATGACCCCACAATGCAATAGTTAGTTGTGAGCCTCCTACATTGGAGGTCTTGGGTTAGAGTCTACTTGAGGCCCATGTGTCCCACATACAGGTAATGAAGAGATAAGGTGATTTCTAGGCATGGAGGATAGGACGACACAAGGAGATATAAGGGTGTTATTGCCGAACAAACATGAGGATGAGGACTCTCAAAAATATGGTCTCACTGGTTCATAGCTCCAGTCAAAATAAAATAAGGTGATGCATTGGCATGGAGGACAAGAGGACACAAGGAGATATAAGGGTGTTATTGCCGAACAAACATGAAGATGAGGCCCCTCAAAAATGTGGTCTCACTGGTTCATAGCTCCAGTCAAAATAAAATAAGGTGATGCATTGGCATGGAGGACAAGAGGACACAAGGAGATATAAGGGTGTTATTGCCGAACAAACATGAAGATGAGGCCCCTCAAAAATGTGGTCTCACTGGTTCATAGCTCTAGTCAAAAGCGAATACCACTTCGGTTGTGATTGATCAAACAAACAAAAAAATCCTTCACTTGATCCCATTAATTAAATAAGTATTAATTATTTATTTAATTAATTTCAGTACTCACCCTTATCACTTTATCCTTTATCCTAGTCACATGTGTTTTCCATTCAATCCTAGCTATTAAACTTGTTCACATGGATCACAATTTGAAAATTCCATCATGTGACAAGGGTCCCTTTCACATGTCTAACTTAGCATTTTCTACATTTATTTAACTATGAAAATTTCCAAAAAGTCAAACAAACTTTTCATCCTATCCATTCATTTTAAATTACACCTCTTAGTCCTAGTCACATAAATGTCTTGCCCTAATTTATATCCTTAACCCTACTTATCCCTCATGTGAAACTTGCCAATGAATACATCTTTGATCCTAATGCTAATTCTTATTCAATATTAGCCATCCATCATCAATCTATCCCAGCCCTTAAATTTGCATCTTCATAATTCTATAATTGCAGGCCCTCATCCTTCATCCATCATCTAGAAATTCAATTAAGCTCATGCTATATTTTTCCTTCATAGTATAATTGTCATACCAAGGTTATGTTGGTTTTCATATTGACCATTCCATATGAGATTCTAGAGAAAATCAAAGAGAACTAGGGTGCATTCTATTTTAACTCAATCTAGGAGGATTAATTTTGTTTGAGGTATACATTTTAATATTTTCATTATATTATATTATTTTGCTTCATTAATTTTTTGATGTCTTCAATTTTATTCATGGTATAACATAAGATGGAAGGGCGATGCTTTAAAATATTTAAGTATTCATGAATGATGCATATACATTGATTCAGAGGGTTTGGTGTTGTGCACAACTTGATTGATTATCTTCCTTCAAAGGGTCTTCATTAGGCACCATCCAATGGTGTAATTTCTTAAGCATTCCCAAGGATTTCCCTCAAAAAGACAACTCACAAGTAACAAGGAGTCTTCTACTCCTACTAACTCAACCCCTCCAACCAAGAACACCTAACAACCCCAAACCCTTAGCAAATAGGACCTTTTGCTCAAATGGTCAAGTATGAAATTTGTGGATGAAGCATCATGTGGTACAAGGCATTTTTATTGACTTGGACCTCTTGATCAAGTCTACAAGACCTCTAGTGTCTTTTACCCTTACAGACCTAGTAAGGGCTATAAGCAATTAGGCCTCCTAATTGGGTTTTTGTACACTCTCTTCCAATATTCTTTAAAAACCCCTAAAAAAAATCATATATTTGGATACCCTTTTAGATTCCCTTGGAGACTTCAAACTTTGGCATTTGGGTTTTGTGTTTAAGAGGTTTGTCCACAATACCCCTAATTAGGCCTCTCTAGCTAGTATAAGAGGTTTGACACTAAAAGTATTCACCAGTCACATTGAGAGGAAGATTTGGAACTTATCAGAGGTCTGCAAATGTTCAAGGGTCCCTCCCATAACACATTTTCTTACCCTTGAATCTGTTGTCCAAGGATTTCATCCACTTCTTCTGCTACACAGGATTGCCACATAAGAGATATCAAGCCTAGGGCATCATCTTAAAAATAGAAAATCACACTTCCTACATCCCAAACTACTTGGAACACTTGATATATAAGACAATTCAAAATTCCCCAAGGTTTTAGGCCATTCTAGTGTAGGAGCACCCTTCCAAACTCTTTCTCTTTCTTTGTCTTGTGATGTTATGCTTCTTTAGAAGCCATTGTACATGAATAAGAGCCATGAGCTCATGGGTGCTAGACTAGGCCCTAGTTTTAGGTCCTTAGTGTTTTATTTGTGTTTCTTGTGCAGGAGAGGTTGAGTGTGCCTAGAATGTGTGTTAGGCCTTATTGGCATGTTGATGTCCTTAGGATAGCCCAAAATAGGCTTAGGAGTCATGAAAAGCAACAATGGCAAAGTTGCTCAAAAGATGCAAAAGTTGCATGACAACTTTTAAAAGTTGTCAAGCAACTTTTCCACCCAAAATGGTCATAGACCCTTGTTGTGCATGGAGAGACCTAATTTTGGCACACCAACTGAGGTATGGGTAGTATAAGTATTTGAAAACCCTAAATTGATGGGGGGAATGTCAGAGATTGTACGGCCCAAGTAGGAAGAGCTTGACTGTCACTGTTTGTTGTTTAACAGTCAGATTGAATGAAGTTACCGAGCAAATTAATGGATTGATTTGTGTGCAAAGCTATGTGAAATGTCTTCTATGGTGTATATATATTCATTGTGAGTGATTAGATTAGCTTTTTGTTTATTAGAAGAGTGTGTTTGTAAATAATTTGTAAGTTGCAGTCTCACTATCCAGTTTTGGACTGATTTGAGAGAATGAAGTGTTAACTCCATTCCCCATTGTGGAACTACCATGAAACCATGGGGAATGGATGTGAAGACCCTATACTATAGTCCCAAACAAGCAAGGCCCTTGGAAATGCAAGGAGGCCAAGCAAAGACCCATTCCTAGGCGAGACTGGACAGTGCCCGGTTAGGAATGGTTGTTGGTGCAGAGGTCTTGGAGAGCAAGGTTGGTTAGTGGAGAATGCATCCTTTGGAGGAGGTGTAGAGGAGTGTGTGAAGCACCACTGGTGTGAAGGAGGAACCTCCACCAGTCCAAAAAAGGTGGCTAAAACTTAAACATTCACTATGACCCAGGCAGACCATTAAACCCTCACCAAAAAAACCCTTAAAACTCTTAAAATCCACCGAGGACACTGTACGGACACTTGGAGGCCTAAAACCTATAAAATCCTTGAGTCCTTGCCAAATGAGTGGCGGTCCTTTTTGGAAGGTTGGGTTGTTTGTGCACCATTTGTGAGAGGGAGCCCTAGAAGATTGGTTAGGAGGCCTAATTGGTCCTAATCCTTGTAGCCCTATTTGAAGGCAAGAACACAAAATAGTGAAACCGGTAAGGGGTTAAAGGCTTGAAACCTCTTGGGGGCTCATGAATGGGTGGAAAAACCATGAAATAGACCTGATACAACCTTGCTAAGACCTTGGAAGGTGTGGAACAAGATTAGCCCTTATTAGCCATAGTAAGGGGTTTTGAGTCTCATGAGTAGGTGAGACCTTAGGAGAAGCATTACAACTCATTGGTGGGTGGATTGGGTATGGTCAGGGGATTCCTCAAGAAAAGGGAAGTCCTAGAGACCCTAGGGTGTGTAAAGAACACTAGGTGATCCAAGGAAAGGATCCAAGAGCATAGACTAAGCTAGTCTATCCGTAACACCATCCCATTAGATTGGTATCAGAGCAAGTTAAAGATTTGTGGACTGTGTATGTCTCTATATACAGTTGAATCAGTAGGGGAGAACATAATGGTCACTAATGCAGAGTTGGCTAGAGAGGTAGAAGAGCAGAAGGAGAAGAATAGACTCCTTGAAGATGCTATGAGCGAGATAAGGAACAAGCTGCAAGAAGTGGTTGACCAAAGAGCACATGAACCTTGGGATTCAGACAACCATGACAGAGGCAAGAAGATTATAGCCCTTGATGACATCATACCTGAACCAAACCCCTTAATCGCTGAAGAACCTTTTGTAAAGGCTATCAAGTCTTTGAATACAAAAGCTTTTGAAGGATGGACATTGACACCGTCATGGAATGGATTGAGGGCATGGAAAACCACTTTGAGTGTGAAGGAGTGACAGAGGCTCAAAAGGTTAAGGTTGCCAAATCAAGACTAAGAGGAGCAGCTTTGAGATGGTGGAAGTACCTGCAAGAAGAAAGAGTTAGCATGGGGAAGCTACGAATTGCCAATTGGAGGGCCATGGTGAGTAAGGTCAAGGAGAACTACTCGCCAGAGGATTATGAAGTCTAACTTCATAAGAAAATATAGGGATTGATGCAAAAAGACCTTGATGTGACCTCCTACACCAAAGAATTTCAAAAACTTTGTCTTAGATCCAAAGTCCAAGAAGATGAATCTATTAAGGTGGCTACGTATCTAAGTGGCCTAAAGTGGAACATTCAAGAGGAGATAAGCCTATGGACTCCTACTACTGTTCAAAAATACCATCAACTTGCTGCAAAGGTGGAAGAGAGGAACAAAAGGAAAGGAGACTCCAATAACAGGGGTAAGGGCAGAGGTAGAGATCAAATGAACCACCGAGGTGGTTATCAAAGCAAGGCAAATGAGCAGAGGAACCAAGGAGAATCCAAACTGACTAAGCATGGCAGTGAAACCAATCTTAGAGGAGGACATTCTAGAGGAAGAGGTGCACAAGGTGGTCCAAGTAGGGGTAGAGGTACCAGTAGAAGTAACTCCTACGTTGCAACTATGAAGTGTTACAACTATGGACAACTAGGACACTCGACATATAGATGCCCTGACAAGCCTTCCTCATCAAACAGTGGAAAGAGGGTTGCTTATGCCGATGAAGACTCTACAAGCAGCAAGACACCGGATGTGGACTAGATTGAATAAGAAATTGGTGAGAATATGATGTTCAATAGGATTTTGATCAGACAACCAGTTAAGGAGGAACCCAAACATAGGAGAGCATTGTTTAGGGTGAGATGCAAAATTCTTAGTAAAGTGTGCAAGGTGACAGTTGATTCAGGCTCAACTGACAACATCATATCAGAAGAGGTAGTCAGGAAGTTGAAACTCACAAGAATACCCCACACTAGTTCTTACAAGATGACTTGGTTGAACAAGGGACAAAGTGTGCTTGTCAATGAACAAACTTGGGTAGAGTTTGCTATTGGAGGATACAAGGATAAGATCCTTTGTGATGTGTTGCCCATGGATGCTTGTCATCTGCTGCTAGGAAGACCCTGGCAATTTGATAGGAAGGTGATCTATGATGGAGAGGAGAACTCCATATCATTCAAGAAGGATAGCAAGACCTTCAAGATTCAATCTTTGACCGAGAATGAAGAAGGAACTTCAAAGACACCTAGTGTCTTAATGGTTACCGGTAAAGAGTTCTTAAGTCTTCTACATGAGGAGGAGATAGTGAAGTGTGCCATCTTTGTCAAACCAAATGAGGAAGAGGATAAGTTGCAGACAGAGGTACCTAAGGAAGTCAAACAAATGTTGCAAGAGTATAAGGATATAGTGAGTGATGGAGCACCTGCAACACTCCCACCTAGAAGGTCTATTAGCCATCAAATAGACTTTGTCCCTAGTGCATCCTTGCCTAATAAGGTAGCATATAAGCTCACACGTGATTAGAATAAGGAAGTAGCAAGGCAAGTGCAAGAGTTATTGGAACAAGGACTGATTAAGAAGAGCATCAGCCCATGTGCAGCCCCGGTAGTGCTAGCATCCAAAAAAGGAGGTAAGTGGAGACTATGTACCGACTCAAGGGCAATAAATAGGATCACCATAAGGTATAGGTTTCCTATCCCTAGAATAGATGATTTGATGGACTATTTAGGAGGTGCCATGTATTTTACCAAGCTAGACCTTAAAAGTGGTTATCATCAGATTAGAATCAAGGAGGGTGATGAGTGGAAGACCGCTTTCAAGCCCACGGAAGGGTTGTATCAATGGCTTGTGATGCCATTTGGACTTACCAATGCCCCAAGAACCTTCATGAGGTTGATGAATGAGGTGTTGAAAGACTTCACAGGAAGATTTGTGGTGGTGTACCTAGATGACATTCTCATCTATAGCAGAACCAAGGAAGAGCACCTTGAGTATTTGAGGTTAGTCTTAGAGAGGTTGTATGAGGAGAAGTTATCCATCAACCTAGAGAAGTGTGACTTCTTGAAGAAAGAGCTCATCTACCTAGGATTTGTGGTGTCTAAAGGAACCTTGAAGATGGATCCAAGCAAAGTGCAGGCAATCTTGAATTGGCCTGCACCTAGGACAGGGAGTGAAGTTAGGAGTTTCCATGGATTAGCTCAATTCTATAGAAAGTTTGTGAGGAATTTCAGTGGCATATGTGCACCAGTCCTTGACACCATTAAAGGAGGCCTTAAAACTAAGTTTAAATGGACTGAGTAGGCTGACAAAGAATTTCAATTGTTGAAGCAAGAAGTAGCCACAAAACATATCCTACTCCTACCTACTTTTGATAAGCTATTTACATTGGAGTGTGATGCAAGTGGAACTGTAGTAGGGGTGTATTGAGTCAAGAGGGAAGACCTGTGGCATTTTTCAATGAGAAACTTAATGAAGCAAAGAAGAAGTACTCAGCCTATGACCTTGAGCTATATGCATTGGTTCAATCTCTTAAAAAAATGGAGGCATTACCTACTCCCAAAGGAATTTGTGGTGTTCACAGACAACCAGGCATTGAGTTACATTAACACTCAAGAGAAGCTTGGCAATAGGCATTTGAAATGGATGGAATACCTCCAATCCTTCACCTTCACCATCAAGCATAAGAAGGGGCAATTCAACAAGGTGGCAGATGCCTTAAGTAGGAAGTTGTTGACAATCCAAGAGTTACAGTTGCAGAGCATAAGCATAGAAGGTTTCAAGGACCTCTATGAAGGAGATGAAGATTTCTCATCAGCTTACAAGGTTTGCAAGGATTTTGAGAACCATTTCCATGGTGAGTATGCAGATTACACTCTCCAAAATGGTCTCTTGTTCAAGGGTAACCAGTTGTGTGTACCAAGAGGATCCATGAGGGAGAACCTCATCCAAGAGAAACACAATGGCAGTTTGAGTGGACACTTTGGGATTAACAAAACCTTGGATTTAGTATAGAGGTACTACCATTGGCCAAAGTTGCCAAGAGATGTGAAAAGATATGTAGAACAATGTGGTGTGTGCCAAAGAGAAAAGGGAAGACCAAGCAATGTCGGTCTCTACCAACCATTGCCAATCCCAAATAGGCCTTGGGAATGCATAAGCATGGACTTTGTAGTAGGACTTCCCAAGAAAAAAATAGGTATGGACAACATCTATGTGGTATTAGATAGATTTTCCAAGATGAGTCATTTCATTCCTTGTAAAACTACAAATGATGCCAGCTATGTTGCACATCTTTTCTTTAAGGAGATTGTTAGGATTCATGGACTCCCTATAAGCATTATTTCAGACAAGGACATCAAGTTCATGGGTCATTTTTGCCAAACATTATGGAGGAGACTTGGAACTAATCTCTCATTTAGCTCAGCTTACCATCCACAAACAGATGGTCAAACTGAAGTCATTAATAGGGTGTTAGGAAACTTGTTGAGGTGTTTAACTAAGGAGTATGGGCAAACATGAGACCTAGTCATTCCTCAAGCAGAGTATGCATATAATGACAGTGTGAATAGGACCACTGGTAGAAGTCCTTTTGAGGTTGTATATGGCAGACATCCAAGAGGAGTATGTGAGTTGAGAGACATTGGTACAATGGAGATGAAGAGTGGACAAGCAGAGGACTTTACTCAAACCATCAAGGAAGTTCAAGAGCAAGTCAAGAAAGCCATCCTTGAATCCACTCAAAAATTGAAAGCTAAAGTGGATGAGAAAAGGAGGGAAGTTCAGTTCAAAGTGGGGGACTATGTGATGGTCCATTTGAGCAAAGATAGGATGCAAAGTGGTAAGCCTACCAAACTACAGATGAAGAGGGTAGGACCTTGTCAAATTCTGGCAAAATATGGTGAGAATGCCTATAAGGTTGATTTACCTTCAAACTTAGCCCTTTCACTAGTCTTCAATGTTGCTGATTTGGTAATGTACAAAGGAGAGATAGCAGAGTGGACTGAGAACCAAGCCAAGGTATTACAAGACTTGGATGTAAATACCTTACCTCAAATGAAGAAGCCTAAAGTAGAGGATATCTTGGAATCAAGGGTCAAGAAGTCTACTAGACACTAGGTCTACATGGAGCACTTAGTGAAATGGGAAGATCAACCAGTATCTGAAGCTACATGGGTGGAGGAGAGCAGGTTCAAGACACTTGGAATAGACCCGGCTCTCATTTCTTCTTCTATTTCTTAGTTATGTGCAGAGGGGGAGTATGGTGCAGGAGCACCCTTCCAAACTCTTTCTCTTTCTTTGTCTTGTGATGTTATTATTCTTTAGAAGCCATTGTACATGAATAAGAGCCATGAGCTCGTGTGTGCTAGACTAGGCCCTAGTTTTAGGTTCTTAGTGTTTTATTTGTGTTTCTTGTGCAGGAGAGGTTGAGTGTGCCTGGAATGTGTGTTAGGCCTTATTGGCATGTTGATGTCCTTAGGATAGCCCAAAATAGGCTTAGGAGTCATGAAAAGCAACAATGGCAAAGTTGCTCAAAAGATGCAAAAGTTGCATGACAACTTTTAAAAGTTGTCAAGCAACTTTTCCACCCAAAATGGTCATAGACCCTTGTTGTCCATGGAGAGACCTAATTTTGGCACACTGACCAAGGTATGGGTAGTATAAGTATTTGAAAACATTAAATTGATGGGGGCAATGTCAGAGATTGTACGGCCCAAGTAGGAAGAGCTTGACTGTCACTATTTGTTGGTTACCAGTCAGATTGAATGAAGTTACCGAGAAAATTAATGGATTGATTTTTGTACAAAAATATGTGAAATGTCTTCTATGGTGTATATATCTTCATTTTGAGTGATTAGATTAGCTTTTTGTTTACTGGAAGAGTGTGTTTGTAAATAATTTGTAAGTTGCAGTCTCACTGTCCAGTTTTGGACTGGTTTGAGCGAATGAAGTGTTAACTACATTCCCCATTGTGGAACCACCATGAAACCATGGGGAATAGATGTGAAGACCCTGCACTATAGTTCCAAACAAGAAGGGCCCTTGGAAATGCAAGGAGGCCAAGCAAAGACCCATTCCTAGGCGAGACTGGACAGTGCAAGGTTAGGAATGGTTGTTGGTGCATAGGTCTTGGAGAGCATGGTTGGTTAGTGGAGAATGCATCCTTTGGAGGAGGTGTAGAGGAGTGTGTAAAGCACCACTGGTGTGAAGGAGGAACCTCCACCAGTCCAAAAAAGGTGGCTAAAACTCAAACATTCACTGTGACCCAGGCAGACCATTAAAACCTCACCAAAAAAACCCTTAAAACTCTTAAAATCCACCAAGGACACTGTACAGACACTTGGAGGCCTAAAACCTAGAAAATCCTTGAGTCCTTTCCAAATGAGTGGTGGTCCTTTTTGGAAGGTTGGGTTGTTTGTGCACCATTTGTGGGAGGGAGCCCTAGAAGACCAGTTAGGAGGCCTAATTGGTCCTAATCCTTGTAGCCCTATTTGAAGGCAAGAACACAAAATAGTGAAACCGGTAAGGGGTTAAAGGCTTGAAACCTCTTGGGGGCTCATGAATGGGTGGAAAAACCATGAAATAGACTTGATACAACCTTGCAAAGACCTTGGAAGGTGTGGAACAAGATTAGCCCTTATTAGCCATAGTAAGGGGTTTTGAGTCTCATGAGTAGGTGAGACCTTAGGAGCAGCATTGCAACTCATTGGTGGGTGGATTGGGCATGGTCAGGGGATTCCTCAAGCAAAGGGAAGTCCTAGAGACCCTAGGGTGTGTAGAGAACACCGAGTGATCCAAGAAAAGGATCCAAGAGCATAGACCAGGCTAGTCTATCCCTAACACCATCCCATCACATTCCCATGGTGGAATATTGAATTGTGACCCTTTTTGTATCAAACTATTTGTTTTAAGGGTTTTTGAGGTCAGCAATAAAGAAAATTCTCTAAATTTAAAACCAAAAAGTTTCAATACCTCACACCAATGCCAAAAGAAAGATGATTCATAGCCTCAACTTTTATTTCTCTTAATTCCTGCAAATCATTCGTGCAAATCCATACAAAGTGCAGAAAACATGAGGAAAATGGAGTAAATTAAAGTTTCAATTTGATTTGGGAACAAGAATTTAATCAAAAACTTCTCTCCACCTATTGGCATCATTTCTCAGGCTTATATCATGTCAATTAAATCCTCCAACCACCCCCCAACGTGTACATTCAACCAACTAACCATTGGGAAACCAAAAATGCAAAAACTTGACAAAGTTGCTCATGAAAACATTGGAACTTTTGACCATTATGACAATTTGGCTCTTGCCTTCACACCAGAAGGGAAATAATGAACACACAACATATCTAAGACTCCTAAACACCAAAAACAAAAATCATATGCCCATATAAGGCTTTGGACCAAGTTTGCACATCTTGGAACCTTATGGCTTATTACATTGTCTTAGGACCACCATGGACATTACCATGCAACAAAATGGAACAACACACATCCTACCACAAAATATCACCATGGATCAACACACATCCTATTGGCAAATGCACACTCCAATGAGATATTGTAGGTGATTGAAGGTTTTGTCATTGATGGCAACCTTGCAATCCTATGACACCGGCAAGACAATTTACTAGCACCAACAAAGATAGACTCTACACCGACACATAGACCACTAGCAGTGAAAGGAAGCATACCAGCACCCAGGCCGACAGGAATTTTGTTTATAATATATTTTGTAATTTATTGTAAAATCATTGTAAGCTAACTTGGCAAGTTGTAAAATGACTCATATATGTATGAGATCATTATAGAACATTTGTAAGGAAGTAGATAGGTGAAATAAGGCAAACCTATTATGCAAATTATAGGTTAAGGGTTTATGTAAGAAGCATAGCTAAAATCGATACTGGATTTGGCATATCAGATGCTATTGTGAAGCAGTACAAGACATTGGATTTGCATAGTCCATTTTGTAAGCCAGTGAGACTTCCATTTTGTATTTGAGCAGTGAACTCTAGGCACTTGGCCTTCCTGCATGTGCAGGCCCCTATTGTAAGAGTAATATTCACTTATTGGCCAGTAAGCGAATATTGTGGGTCACAAATCCCACCGAGGTTTTTCCCACACCGGTTTTCCTCATTAAACTACTGTGTTATGGTGTGTTTTGTTGTGGTTGTTGATATTCTTGTTCACTACACTATTTATGTTTACCGATAGACAATATTGATATGTTTTCCATGTTTTAAATTGAAGTAAATTAGATAACCGGTAAGATATTGATTCACCCCACCTCTCAGTATCTCTGGGAATCCTAACAATTGCTATCAGAGCTTGGTCCTCTATTTTTAGAAGCCTAACAACTTGAGGAATATCTTGACACTAGTAGAAATGGAAAACTTGATGAAGCAATTAGAAGGAGCTCTCTCAGACTATGATGCAGAAAAGTTGAAAAATATCAAACTTGAAGATGATCTAAAAGCTACATAGGATATTATTCAAGCACTTCAGGAAAATCTTACCATTGCAAGAAATAAGAGGAGAACTTTGTGAAAAGATGCAAAATGAGAATGATGAAAAGGAAACTCTTAGTGATCTGATAAACAAGCTGAAACAAGAAAACATGGCAACAAAGAATGAGATGCAGGATATGACTATGAGATTTTGTAAAGAAATTGAAGATAGAAAGAAGAATGAAGAAGATTTGACTAGAAAATTGAATGATGCTGCAAATGAAAACACAAGACTTAGTTATGAAAATGATATGTTGAAGACAGATCTGATGCATGCACAAAATGACTCAAATGAACTCATGAGATAGAAAGGTATCTAGGAAAGAGAATTGGCTACTGCAAATCAACACAAAGATAAATTCAAGAAAAGCTCAGAAGAACTTGGTGACTTGTTGAAGAATCAGAAACCAAATGGTGACACTAATGGCCTTGGCTTTGAAGTTGGTGAAAGCTCTGGTACTGCAAACACACAGGATCATAGCAAACCAGTAAGACAACCTAACGTTTACAAATTTAATGGCAAATGCTTTAACTGTAACAGGTATGGTCATAGAGAAAGTTAGTGTAGATCTAGAAATTATCAAAGCACAAATACACCCACCGGTCAATGTTCTAAATGCAACAAAATTGGTCATAATTCAGAGAATTGCAAAATGAATTTTAGATGTTATGTTTGTGGAAGATTTGGACACTTATCTAATTAGTGTAGAACACAAACTGACATAGGATATGGGAAGGCTATTCAAAAAAATAATGTGACCTGTTATGCTTGTAACAAGATTGGACATACTGCAAAATCTAGCACAAGCAAGGCATCACCGGCAAGTAACAAAGGTGCTAGTTTAAAAGGTAAAGAAAAGGCTGAAGAGGTAAAGCAAGAATTCTCAAAATAATGGATCATAAAGTCAGATCTAAATGTGGGTAGGAATACTCCTCCACTGATTGAAAAGAGTACCACTCTACAAGAAGGAGACTCTTCATCTAACTGAAGAAAATTCCTTTGAGGGTTTGGCAATTAAATGTGAAACATTCTATTATTCCCTTGGTTGATGGTGAGAAGTTGAAATTACTTCTATACCGGCAGAAAAGTTAAGTCATTACTTAACTGGAAAGCATTAAATGTGATGGTTGGTGAATTTGACATTATAAAACAAGTGATTTGGCTCCATTTTCATTTCATCAAGCATTCAAATCTCTAAGAGCGCGAAATTCCTGAGTGAAGGCACTCCAAGCAAAGAAGTGAAGCATTTCATCAAGCAATCATTCCTAAGGTAGATAAAGGTATTTATATCCATGGCTTCTTCATCTGTTCCTGAATTCATTGTTGTAGCGTCCTAAAATTGTGACACTTGCAATTTCGACTGCATTTCGGTCTTCACGATGGTGACGCAACACGCAACCTGAATGGAGACCCCGAAACCTATTTATGACACCAAAAACTGCATTTTCTTGCACCCTGGCCTGAACCTCCTTTGCACCCTACTGTCCCGGGAGGTGGGACCAGAGTGCCCAGCGCCCTAGTCCTTCAAGACGAGGGCACCCAGTGCCCTAGTCCCCCAGGACCATGGCGCCCAGCGCCCTGGTCCCTGGCCCTATTTTGGGCCTGGTCTCCTATGGGGCTTCGGGTCCTTTTGTTTGAAATTTGGAAAATTATCTTTCCTAGTCGGCCTAAGGTCGATAAAATCAGTCTTTTAATCCTAATTGGCAAGTATATAAACTACCTTTTCCTCTCTCATTTTTGGGTAAGATGATATATGATGGAAAAAGCGTGGAAACGATACTCAAGCATTCAAGCATTCCTTCAAACAATTGATCATTCTAAGTCTCCATTCAAGGCTAAGTGTTGCATTCAAGACAAGGATTCAACCATTGAAGAGGAGATCACTTACTGCATGCTACATACTACATACAACATATAACAAACAACAACATCTATACCTTCGCACATAAGGATACAAACATCCTTACAACAAGGTATTAGTACTTGTTTTACATTACAGACATTTACATTTACAACATTTCTCATTTCTTGGTTAATTCCAAAACCGGGGTTTGACCTAAAGGCAAACCCCTAATCCCTAACCCCCCAATCGTCTTCGCTTTTCTGTGTGTAGGTTGCAGGTACGCAGCTGAAATTAAAGATCTAGAATCCTTGTGCAGAGACGAATAGATCCCCCTTCGTTTCACGGATTTTTCGGAGGACCGTGTGCATGCCGGGCGCCATCGTCCCGTCAACTTTTGCTCAAATTTGCAGGACAGCACCGTATCAACATTTTAATACTAATTCCAGGTCCGCAGCTTCATCCTACATCCCTATCTCAGTTTATAAGTGAATCTTTCTCACTTTCTATGCATTCCTAGCTTAATTCTTCTATCAACATTCTTTACAAAAGAGGGTAGCCTTGCTGTCTTAACCCTTGAAACACATTTAGCATCCAATCTTGCATTGTGTGGGATTGGATCTTGTGGGTTTAAACCCCTCTTTTGAATGTAAAGTCTCCCCTAAGTGAAAACCATCAACCCTAGCGACCTCCCTTCTCTCTCCTCGGAGTTGGAAGAGGGGAGAGCAACTAGGGTTCGATCAATTTTTTCGCTTTACATTTTGGTGAACCCGACGTGAACATCCTTTCTGATTATTCATGGTTAGATCTGAAAATTGGATTCCTTGATTACATTTCCATGTTTAATCTTTTGCAAATTTTAGAGGTTAATTGCATAAAAACCTTAAAATTTTCTTTTTAGTAATTGAACTTGTGAAATGTTTAATTATTAATGCTTGTTTCAGATCTACCCTTCTATTACAAATTATCAGTTCATATTTGTGCTTTAATTTTGAAAATTAAGTGGTTAAGTGTCAAAACCCTAATTTTTGAAACCCTCTTGATTCAATCTTTTGTCCGACAATTTCACTGATCAAAACATCTCCAAATCAGCTGTAACTTTGGATTCTGCAATAAAATAACAATATCTTTCATCCCTGAAAATTTGGAAAAAAGTTGCGAGGACCGTGTGCACTCCGAGCGCCATCGTCCCCGACATTTTTTTCAAAATTTTGGGAGCAATATCTTACTGTATTTTCCTGCTAAAATCCAGAATTTTGGTTGATTTTATCAAATCTAACACTTTCAAAATTACAGTCAAAGTTGGCCTTGTGATTGCTTAGTCTAGGGCTTCTAATCATTCAAAAATTGTTGAAATTGAAATTTTGTGTCAAAATTGTGTTCTTACTGTCCTATATCTGAAAAGTGTGTTTGCATTCATTCGAAATTTCAATGCTTTATTCAAATTCTTGCAATTTGTGACTTTTGAAATTAAGTGCTTAATTACAACAACTTTGATTTCTGCTTTCAAAATTGAATTTTGCGTGAAATTGAGTCAACTTTTGAAATTCAAAACTTGCATTGCTTTTGACATTCCCTCTAAAATCATAAAATTCAAAATTTCAGTCTCCCTCTCTTTTTCAAAATTCAAATTTTGCATTTTTCGACAATCTTGGTAGGGTTCAATTTTGAGATTGCAACTTTAATTTGGCCAATCTACAGATCGTAAAATCACTCAATTTTTTTCAGATTAGCTTTAAAATCATCATAACTTTCATCCCTGCAAATTTCGAAAAAAGTTGCAAGGACCGTGTGTACTCCGAGCGCCACGGTCCCGGACATTTTTTTCGAAATTTCGGGAGACTGTCGTGATTGCATTTAACAGCTTAAATCTAGAAGATTGGCTGATTTTACTAAAAATTGCTACCTCTAAATTCAAAATCTTCTCTCTCTCTCTCTAATGCATGAGTTTTACAACAATAAGCCCTACTTACACTATTCCCGTTAGACGAAGCCTTAGAATTAAGTCTTTCCGAGGTTTAATTACCGAGGAGATGGAACCTAATTTGAATAGCCTTTTTAACGAGGACATGGGTAATTCCTCTAATCCTCCTAATGATGAAGAAGCTCTCCATGAGGTTTCTGTAGAACAACTTTCGAAATTGGATAATCAATTTGATGATTTTCAACAATGGATGTCTCAAGAATACCCTGATAGTCAAGCTCTTCCTTTAATTGAGGGTCTAAAACATATGCTTCAAAGTGATAAGAATGGAATTGATATTTTGCGTGGTATTGCACACATTGTGGATTTGAATGTGATGCCTATAAAGAGTTGTGCTGAAACTTTAGGTTATACACAACCTCCCACTCAAGTCAATCATTCTATTCCTTTGACAACTTCTATTGCTAGCATACCTACCTTTACATCAAACATAATGACTACTTCAATACAAAACATTCCCCCTATGATCACCAGTCATGGGGGAAATCTTTCCTTTTCAATTAACCCTCTTCCTTCATTCAATCCTTCTTCTTCATTCATCCCTTCAATGAGTATTCCTATTACATCTCCACAAATGAACATGACGCAAGGGGGCAATTCATTTAACCATTCCATTCCTCCTTGTAGTGTTCCTCCTGTCCAATCATCTCCTATGACTAACTATCATAGTGTCCCGCCACCTTACTCTTTACCTTCTTTCAATAACATAACACCTCCATCTCAATCTAACACACCTAATATGAATTCTTCAACCGAAGCGACCATTAACAATCTTGCACAAACTGTCTCTTCTTTACAGCAACAAATTTTCTCTATGAATCAATCTAAGTTTAGTGTGCCCACATTTGATGTTGTGAGCCCACTTTCTCTTGACATTGTTCGAGCTATCCCTCCTAAACATGTTGAAATCCTGCATTTGGAACTTTATAATGGTAAAGGTGATCCTCTAACACATGTTAAGACTTTTCAAACAATATGTACTGATTTTGCTTATGACCAAAGGTTGCTTGCAAATCTGTTCACTAGAACATTAAGAGAAAAAGCCCTACAATGGTATTGCTCGTTGCCTTCTTATTCTATTACTTCTTTCGAACAACTTGCAAATGCTTTCATTCAACAATTTCAAAACAATATAAGTCCTAAAGTTACTTTGATTGATTTAATGCATTGTAAACAAGGTGTTAAACAAAAAGTGACTGATTTCATTGGTAGATATAAGCATTTGTATGCTCAAATTTCTTTTCCAGTGCTTGACAATGATATTCAAAGAATCTTTATTTCTAATTTACAAAAAGATATTCGAGACAAACTTCTGTTTTCTGAGTTTACTTCTTTCCAACAGTTGTGTGCAACTCTTCACAATTATCAACTGACTGTGAGTCAAATGGAACAATCACATCCTATGGCTCCGAGTGATAAGGGTGATAGTAGTCAACAACCATTTGGGAAGTTTAAACCGAACAGAGATTCCATCAAATTCAATGAAAACATCATCAACAACAATGTGAATGCAGCATCAGGTGTGCCTCCTATTTCTAAATTTTTCAGGAAAGAAAGAAAGTATACTCCTTTGAATGAATCATTGCATAGTATTATGAATAAGTTATTGGAACAAAATGTGCTTACTCTTCCTCCTATAAGACAAATTGATCCTGCAAAGATTACTTCACCTTATTTTGATAACAAAGCTTTTTGTCACTTTCATCGTCAGCCTGGGCATGATACTGAAAAATGTTTTTCTTTAAAGGGTAAAATTCAAGATTTGATTGATAATAATACTATCTTTGTTTCCGGAGTGAATGATAAAGGCAACACATCTGTAGCTCCTCCTAACCAAAATCTTCAGATTTTTACTGATCCATTACCTTCTCATACCTCTAATGCGATTGAGGCTAATGATTCCTCTCTCTCATCTGATGGTCTTGTGTCTATGACTCTGAATGTGATTAACTTTGTAGAGCAGCAGAAAATCCCTAAAGAACCTTCCATCACATTTGATTCTAGTGAAACTATCAGGGCACCTGATGGTCCTTTATACATAGTTGCAAAAGTCAAGAATACACCTTGTCGTGGAGTGCTTATTGATCCTTCGTGCATGGTTAATGTTATTACTGAAGAATTTCTTTTTACTTTGCAATTGAATCAAGTGATCTATGACAAAACAGATGTGATTGTGAAATTATTTGATGCATTTTCTTCTCCTGCAATTGGTTCTATTACATTACCTATTGAGGTCCATAACAAATCCCTTGATGTGAACTTTTCTATTATTCCTTCATCCGAACAATTTCGTGTGAAGCTTGGCTATCCTTGGCTATCTTCCATGAAAGCTATTGCTTCTCCTATTCACAAGTGTTTAAAATCTCCCCATAATGGTGAAGTTTTTACTGTCAATCATAGTCTCTTTAAACCAGCTGAAAGAACTTCTAGTGTTCCTATTGATTACTTTTGGCCTAAACAATTCCAATCTCTTCCTCCGCGAAGTGATCATCTTTTCAAATCTTATCAAAAGTGGAAAACAGATATGATTCTATCTCTAAGTGAACCTAGAACACCCAAACTTGATATTCCTATTGTTCTTGAGAAGGAAGTTCTTCCTTTGAAAGATAAAACTAATGTCTTTCCTCAAGAAGATTCCCAACCCATCCCTATGGATGTGACTATGTCTATGCCTAATAAACCTTCTAAAAGTAGACCTATACCTCCTCGTCATGATGGACTTGGTCTCCTTCCTAAACCAAAAATTCCTCCTTTATATGGAGCAGTTCCTCCTCCTTCCTTTTATAGAGAGAAGAGACCTTCTTCTCCTATTATCCAACCTAAGAGACCACAACCTAAACACCCAAGTGATAAGGATGAGAACA
Source organism: Cryptomeria japonica (assembly GCF_030272615.1). Classification (NCBI taxonomy): domain Eukaryota; kingdom Viridiplantae; phylum Streptophyta; class Pinopsida; order Cupressales; family Cupressaceae; genus Cryptomeria; species Cryptomeria japonica. The sequence continues at coordinate 771,927,869 of NC_081408.1, forward strand.
TTCCTCCTCCTCAATCTTCTCCACTTCCTACTAAGACTAGACGAAATCATTCTGCACGCGAACGTCGATGAAAGCGTCATCTTAGGGCTCAAGCAGCTGCTTCTCAAACTTTACAATCTCCAAAAACACCTTCAACAAGCATTATTCCATTTTCTCCAAAATGTCCTAAACATAAGATGCATGATGATCTTGATCCTGTGCAAGTTAAAGATCCTATTTTTATAATTCTTGATGATGCTATAGATGACAATGTTATTCATGATAAAAATGTTACTCCTCTTGCTTCTGATAGTGAATATGAACTTGTTGATATTGATAACCATTTATCTAACGAATTTTCTAAAGCACTTATCCTAGCTCCTAGACAAGAACAACGTGGCTTGGAACATGAACATAGCCCCTGTTTGGATCTTGTGATAGCTCCATCTGTTGTGTTGGATGTTCCTCCTCTAGTGTGTTCCCTGCCTTCCCGAAACATTGATCAGCAAGATCGGGGGGTAGATGACGTGCTAGACTAGTTACATTAGCATAGCAGATTCTCTCCTCCTCTCTTTTGTTACTTCTTCTATATGTTATTCTCATTCTTCTATTTGTTGTCCTTGGTGTTGTCTACTTGAGGACGATGCAAAGCATTGAGATCTCTTTTGGTCTCTCTCATGTTGACTCAAAAGACACATGTGTTCCCTTCTTCTAGGTGATCTTCCTTGATTGGGGAATGAAGAACAATTATGCATACATACATATGATATATATACATGACTTATCATATAGTATACTAACCCTGAGGAAAGTGAAGTCACCTTGTGCTTTGTGTTTTGTGTATATTATCCTTGGGTTTATCTCACACTTGGGGGCTAAATCTTTGTGATAACGTGCTCCTTTCCTTTCTCATTTCTTATGTGTATCACTACGTTAAAACAATCACCCCCGTTGAGGCGTGTGCGATCGCTTTAACGTAGGGGGGCATACACCCTGTCTATTCCTTTAGGATACTTGAAAATTTCTTGGCGAACTTAGCTTTGCCTTGAAAATTTTTGGTACTTCTCTTGCATGACTCATAGTGAGGGAACCTTACTACTGACAGTCATGGTTCTCCCTCGTGATCTTCCCTTTTACTTTGTCAATCGAAGTCGTAAGATCCTTAGTCCACTGGGGGCTTGGTGTATCTTGCATCCTTGATGTTGTGAAAGTCTTTCAATGATTGTTTCCTTGTACTTTACCGGAAGTATGAGCATACATACTCCCGCTAAAGTGGGGGCTAAATGTAGCGTCCTAAAATTGCGACACTTGCAATTTCGACTGCATTTCGGTCTTCATGATGGCGACGCAACACGCAACCTGAATGGAGACCCCGAAACCTGTTTATGACACCAAAAATTGCATTTTCTTCCACCCTGGCCTGAACCTCCTTTGCACCCTGCTGTCCCGAGAGGTGGGACCAGAGCGCCCAGCGCCCTGGTCCCTGGCCCTATTTTGGGCCTGGTCTCCTATGGGGCTTCGGGTCCTTTTGTTTGCAATTTGGAAAATTATCTTTCCTGGTCGGCCTAAGGTCGAGAAAATCAGTCTTTTAACCCTAATTGGCAAGTATATAAACTACCTTTTCCTCTCTCATTTTTGGGTAAGATGATATATGATGGAAAAAGCGTGGAAACGATACTCAAGCATTCAAGCATTCCTTCAAACAATTGATCATTCTAAGTCTCCATTCAAGGCTAAGTGTTGCATTCAAGACAAGGATTCAACCATTGAAGAGGAGATCACTTACTACATGCTACATACTACATACAACATACAAAAAACAACAACATCTATACCTTCGCAAATAAGGATACAAACATCCTTACAACAAGGTATTAGTACTTGTTTTACATTACAGACATTTACATTTACAGCATTTCTCATTTCTTGGTTAATTCCAAAACCGGGGTTTGACCTAAAGGCAAACCCCTAATCCCTAACCCCCCAATCGTCTTCGCTTTTCTGTGTGTAGGTTGTAGGTACGCAGCTGAAATTGAAGATCTAGAATCCTTGTGCAGAGACGAACAGATCCCCCTTCGTTTCGCGGATTTTTCAGAGGACCGTGTGCACACCGGGTGCCATCGTCCTATCAACTTTTGCTCAAATTTGCAGGACAGTGCCGTATCAACATTTTACTACTAATTCCAGGTCCGCAGCTTCATCCTACATCCCTATCTCAGTTTATAAGCGAATCTTTCTCACTTTCTATGCATTCCTAGCTTAATTCTTCTATCAACATTCTTTACAAAAGAGGGTAGCCTTGCTGTCTTAACCCTTGAAACACATTTAGCATCCAATCTTGCATTGTGTGGGATTGGATCTTGTGGGTTTCAACCCCTCTTTTGAATGTAAAGTCTCCCCTAAGTGAAAACCATCAACCCTAGCGAACTCCCTTCTCTCTCCTCGGAGTTGGAAGAGGGGAGAGCAACTAGGGTTCGATCAATTTTTCCACTTTACAATTGCAAACCCTACTGTTGTCAAAGTGATCAAACACCCTAGACCCATATTTCAGTTAGTTCCCAAGATTGCCAAGAAAGATGATAATATTGGTGCATTTTCTCAAATTCCTAAGGGAGTAGTTTTTGCTGAAGACCCTAGAATGTATATGCATTGTCATATAGAGGAATTAGGTGATGAGGAAATCAAGAGTATGTATAAATCTATAATTTTTTATGAATTCAGCAACATCAAACCTGAACATAAGATAATAGAAACCCTAGGTTTCACTGAAATTCTCAGTATCCTAGATTTTTCCAAGGATGTAATTAGGATAGTACTAAGCAGTGTACATGGTGCTTTCTTCTATTTGGACTCAATTCACAAAATCACAAAAGAGGTAGTAAAAGTTGTGACAGGGTTACCCTCCACCGGTAATAGACCAGATAAAACAGAGAAGGTCTCAAATGACCTAGTGATCAACCTAACCAGTGCAACATCTGACAAAAGATCCTTAGGAGTAAATGATGTAACAGACATCAATTTTAGATTCATCAACATGATCTCAGGCTACAAAACCACACATGCAAATAGGTTAAACTCAGTTTCTAGCCTATGCATAAAGAGTGCCTATGATATGGTTAATGAAAATGCAAGAATTGATTTGTGTGAATGGCTTAAAGATGAACTAATTGCCAACTTAGGAAAGATAAAGAAACATAAAAAGGGGACTTTCAAATTTGGAAACCTACTTGTCTATTTAATGCTACATATAATCAAACAAGTACCCTGTATTGGTGATAGGAATATTGGTTTTGACATACCGGTAGGCAAACAGTTGTCAGACTTACTAAACAACATGGGAGAAAATAGAGAAAAGAACATAAATGAGTATTTCTAAGCATTAAAGGCACGGATGAAGACCAAAGTTAGATTGTCACAAGCAATTGTGGACAAGTATAAGGATGAAATATGTTTTGTTATTAAGAAGGATGAAATTTGGATGGAGGCAGTTATCCCAAGAACCATCTGGGTTACAGAAATGGGGTATGAAACTGATGACCATATAATAGAAACATATGCAAAAGCCCTCCTAGAAGCACCTAAGGAACCCAAAGAAGAGGTATTTGGCAGTGCTAAGACAATTGAAAGACAAATTCAATCAAAGAAAAATGTTAAAAAGGTAGAAGCAATAGTTAGAAAAGGATCAAGACAAGCAAAAGCCATTAAGGAATATGTAGTTAAACGAACTGGCATCATTGAAGATGAGTTAGAAGCACTACAACCAGAAACTCACCTTTCACCAGTTGGAACTTCTTTAGAAAGTGATATACCAGCAGTATTCAAAAGAGTTAAGAGAAAAAGGAAACCTTCACCGGTATCTACACCTTCTCCTAGAAGGACCCGATAGAAACAATAGGCAGTAAGGGCCCTGGCCAAGAAGTTAACTCCAAAGAAGAAGTTAACCCCTAAGAAGAAGACTCAACAAAACATTGCTCCAATTGACAAACTTCTAAATGAAATAACAGAGGATGGCCAGCTGAAAAATATCAACAGATTATATGACTCATTCTCAGCTTATGACAAAGAAAAAGTTGAAAACAATGTAATCCTACATTTGGACATCTACAAGAAATTTTTGATGCAAGTTGTAGATGAAATATTGGCAGAACTATACAAGAGACTTGAAGCTAGAAGACAAGCTATAGTTGAGCTTGACAAGAAAATAAAAATTGAAAAACTACTTGTTGTACATCCTGTAAACTCACCAAAAGAGATAGATGAACTGATCTCTGAGGCTAACCGGTTAGTATTTTCAACTGTACAATGGCATGTAGCACTTATGGTTGGTAGAGTAAATGAGATAAAAGAAGAAACAACCAATGCTTGGGACATATTCCTTGTAGCGAAGGAAAAGTAGGCAGAGTATAGAAGCCCTAAATCCATCAAAGTATATCAAAAGGATAAGGGAAAAGGCAAGGTTGGTGGACCACCTAGCATAAAAATAGCAGATAACTTATCCCCACCACCTCTAGATACTCCATCGGTAGTTACTTCTAACAATCAACCGGCTAGTGAGAGTATGGACAAACCATAGGAGGACACAAATCCTGACTCTGAGGTGTTATACATAACTAACATTGACACTCAAAAGGTCAATATTGTGGTAGACAAGGATTCAACAGGGAAAACTGATATGGCAAATGTGCCATCAGCAATAGATAGCACAGAAGATAAACCAACAGGTGACAACACTAAGAAACTGGTAGAGTAACAGGCTCCCTCACAAGAACAAGTTCATGTCGAAACGGTTCCATCAGTAACAACTGAGCAACCAAAACCTTTGCTTAAAGAAATGGAAACACAAACTGACCTACCAGAGGTCACTGCAAGCAAAGAAGTTACTCCCACCGGCGGTATACAGGTTGTTGGTTCTTCCATTACAGAATTCAAACCAACAAATGTGACAGAAGTTCTTCTAGATTCTATCAAGAAGATAATAGAGTGTAGCTCGCTAGTTTACAAAGCCATTGATGACACAATTCCAGTTTTGAAAATGATAGTACCCAAGTGCAATATAGATAATAAAGATTCTTTGAACTAACTTGACTCATTGTCTAAGTACATTACTGACAACATTGTGATAGTTGAACAAATAAATGAGGAAGCATTCAAGGAGAAGCTTAAAAAGGAAAAACACAAATTCTTTGAAGAAGAAATAAAGAAGTGTATGAGAGAGTTTGACATTCTTTTACCGAAACTATGTAGTACACTAAAAGAATTCAAAACTTTGTACAGAGATACTTGTAAAAATAACTTTTTGATAGTAGATATTGACAAGAAAATCAGCAAGGTACAGGAGGAAATAAATCAACTAGCTGATAATTTCATTAATTCATCTGAACCACTATCAGTTTTTGAGCAGAAAATAACAGGTTTTGAGGAGGAACTCCTAAAATTGGAAAGAGAAAAGGAAAGAATAAAAAGTAAGGCAAAAGATCTAAAGTGGAGACTTAGTCCAAAATTGGACTACCTCGCCTCCTTAAGAAAAGAAATATCAAAGGCTTTAATTCAAAGTCAGAAAACACCGACACAGAAAATGCAACACCTCACCGGTACAATTCAAAGGATAGAGGCCACATTAAAGGATAGCAAACAATTCACTGACAGCCTGAATCTGGTATTGGCAGACCTCTTTCAGATTGTAATCAACCGGTTACAAGGATGAAGATAAAACCCACACTCAATTGACACTTTGACAACCTTTGTCATTGATGCCAAAGGGGGAGTAGTGATATGAGAAAAATAATCAGATGGCTCATCAGCTCAGGGGGAGCACACATTCTTCTGGTACACAATTTTTGGTAAGACAATTCTAGCAGAAACTTTTTGGATGACAATTTTTGGATTTTTCTCATGAGTGTTGCCATCAATGCCAAAGGGGGAGACTGTTGGCAAATGCACACTCCAATGAGATATTGTAGGTGATTGAAGGTTTTGTCATTGATGGCAAGCTTGCAATCCTATGACACCGACAAGGCAATTTACCAGCACCAGTAAAGACAGACTCTACACCAGCACACAGACCACCAACAGTGAAAGGAAGCATACCGACACCCAGGCCGATAGGTATTTTGTTTATAATATATTTTGTAATTTATTGTAAAATCATTGCAAGCTGACTTGGCAAGTTATAAAATGACTCATATATGTATGAGATCATTATATAACATTTGTAAGGAAGTAGCTAGGCGAAATAAGGCAAACCTATTATGCGAATTATAGGTTAAGGGTTTATGTAAGAAGCAGAGCTAAAGCCTGTACTGGATCTGGCATATCAGATGCTATTGTGAAGCAGTACAAGACATTGGATTTGCATAATTCATTTTGTAAGTCAATGAGACTTCCATTTTGTATTTGAGCAATGAGCTCTATGCACTTGGCCTTCCTGCATGTGCAAGCCCCTATTGTAAGAGTAATATTCACTTATTGGCCAATAAGCAAATATTGTGGGTCACAAATCCCATCGAGGTTTTTCCCACACCAGGTTTCCTCGTTAAACTACTATGTTATGGTGTGTTTTGTTGTGGTTGTTTCTATTCTTGTTCACTGCACTATTTTTGTTTATCGGTAGACAATATTGATATGTTTTCCATGTTTTAAATTGAAGTAAATTAGATAAATGATAAGATACTGATTCACCCCCCCTCTCAGTATCTCTGGGAATCCTAACACATCTTAATGATGCAAACTTGTATCCTAGTGCCCCAGCACCATACTTCCCAAAACAGGGAAACTTAAGTCCCTTGAGTTGCTAGCCATATGACTCTGGTTTCATGCTTAATTATATCACCTTCAAACATCCATGTAGCTTTAGATTCAACAAGCCCCTTCCATTTGACCAAGTAGTCCTTGTACACTCCTTTTCTGCTTTTTTTGATCACCTCGGAGTCAAGAATGCACTCCAATTCCAATGGCTTGCTAGGGGGAAGATCCTTCATCTAATCTACATCCTCTTCCACAAGAGATGAATCAGCTATTGTATTAGTTAAAGACCCCTTGAAAGTTGTTAGATCACACACATTGAAGATGGGAGATATTCCCAAATTTGATGGAATATCAACTTCATATGCATTGTTGCCAAATTTGTGAACCACATGGAGAGGACCTATTTTCTTCATGAGTAGTTTGGAGGGTTGACCCTTGGGTAGTCTCTCTTTCCTTAGGTAGGCCATCACCAAATCCCCTACTTTGAACTGAAAATCTCCGCTCTTAACATCTACTCTAAGTTAGTACTTTTCAACACTTTGTTGAAGTGAAGATTTTACTTGATCATGAATCTCTTTCATAGTGATAGCAAAGTCTTCTCCCAAGGAACTCCTTTTGTCCATTCCTCCAAGATCTTTGAGTTCAAGTATCCCTCTAGGATGTAAGCCATACACAACCTCAAATGGATTCCTCCATGTACTCCTATTGAATGAATCATTGTATGCATATTCAGCCTATCCAATCACCAAGTCCCAACCTTGTCCATGCTTCTTGGTAGGCATCTAAGGAGATTGCCACGGGATCTATTAACCACCTCAGATTGTCCATCAATCTGAGGGTGGTATGCAGAAGAAAATGATAGATTGGTACCCAATTTCTTCCAGAGAGTCTTCCAAAAATGACCTACAAACTTGGAGTCTCTATCAGTAACAATATTGAGAGGCAAACCATGTATCCTTACAACCTCTTTGAAAAACAGACCTACAATATGAGATGCATAATTTGTGCATTTACATGGCACAAAATGTTCCATCTTACTGAACCTATCAACAATTACAAAGACACTATCAATCCCCCTAGGATTTTTGGGCAAACCAAGTACAAAATCCATACTAAGGCTTTCCCAAGGCCTAGTAGGAATCAGTAAAGGTTGATATAATCCAACATTAGTTGTAACACCTTTCTCCCTTTCACAAACATGACAATGCTCAACAAATCTTCTTACTTCTTCTTGCATCTTAGGACAAAAGTAAAACCTTGATACCTTCTCCAAGGTCTCATCCAAACCAAAATGACCTCCAAGGCTACCATTGTGCTTCTCCCTCATAGAACATTGAGGAATGCATAGTTGATGCCCCTTGAAGAGCAATCAATTCTGCAACATGAAATAAGGAAACTCAACATGAAAAGAGTTAGCAAACTTAGTACATACATCATATGCATCATATGCATCTTTATCTTCCTTGTACATGGCTTTAAGAGAATCAACACCAATGCTTTGCAACTGAATTTATTGGACAGTGAGGGTTCTTCTGCTCAAAGAATGTGCAACCTTGTTAGACACACCCTTCTTATGTTTGATGGTGAAGGTGTAAGGTTGGAGTTGTTCAACCCACTTGATGTGCCTTTGATTCAACTTCTCTTGTCCATTAAGAAAACTCAATACATGGTTACCAGTATAGATAATGAACTCCTTTGGAAGAAGGTAATGGAACCACTTTTTGAGTGCTTTCACCATTGCATATAGCTCCAAATCATAGGTTGAATACCTTTTCTTATCCTCATTCAAATTCTCTAAAAAGAATGCCACCGGATGTCCTTCTTGGCTAAGGACTGCACCTATTGTCTGCTTGCTTGCTTCACATTAAACTGTAAAAAGTTGATCAAAGTTAGGGAGTCTCAAGGTGGGAAGTTCTGCAACCTTCCTCTTCAAAATTTCAAAGCTTTGGGATGCCTTCTCTGTCCATTCAAACCTGCATTTGATTCCTCCTTTTATAGTGTCAAGAATAGGAGCACAAACATGACTAAAACCTTTGATGAACTTTCTATAAAAAGAAGCCAATCCATGAAAACTCCTAACATCACCTACTTTCCTAGGTGTAGGCCAATTGATAATAGCATAAACCTTTGAAGGATCCATTTTCAAACATCCACTAGAAACCACAAAGCCTAGATACACCAATTCAATTTTCAGGATAAAAGTACAAACCTATGTCACACTTTTACAAAGGAAAAGGCTAACACAACAATAACTTTTCAATTTCGTCACCAAAAAAGTGTCATTTGCATTTTGAATTTGACGTTTACGTCTACTCTTTTTTGAAATTTTTTTGTCAATAATTTATATGTTTTTTTTAGCTTTAAAGTCCATTTTTTTATTGCTGAAAAACAATGGTTTTGGTTCCCACCTCAAAAGTAAATGTAAATCAACTTCTTTTTTCTTCATTTTGATATCAATTATAGATCGCATATTTATATAGTGGATGAAAAAAAAATTTAAAAATTCATGTATATTTTCTTTGTAATAGCATTTGGAAGTCGAATACACCAAAATTTGCTAGTTTTTGTCTCCCACCACAATTTGTCTATTCAATTTATGATAACCCAAAAACTAAAAATACGCTTTTGGAGAAGACTCTCTCTTCTAGTGAACCATATTTTTTTCAAATTTTTTTGAAGTGATTTGATATTTTTGTTTTGTTTTTTAAAGCAGACTCATATTGAACAAAAGAATACCTAGTTGTAGTATTTTTAATTTTTTATATATTAAATGTAATCAAAATATTAAAAAATTATATGAGTAGCATCGTGACTTCAATCTCTAAAAAAGGGTATTTTTAATTTTTTTTAATAAGTTTAATTTACCTATTGAATTTTTTTGTAGAAGTGACGAGTTTGAGAAAATCATCATTTTTGTTGATGTGGTTGCCACTTGGCATTCCACATAAGTCTTTCTGGCCGGAACAATTCAAAAATAGTTCCGGCCGGAACTCTGAGGGCTGACGCGACTGGTCACTTGAACCACATATAAAAAGGAATTATTTTTTCCATTAAAAAACCCAAATCAATCAAGTGTGAAAATAATAAGAGTTATTTTTGCAAACAATCTTTTTTTTTCAGATAAAGTGGCATTTTGGAGCAAGTAGGAAGATTATAAAGGGGCGAATATTTCTAATTTTGTAAAGGGGCGAAGATTTTGAATTTTTTTTCGGAAGGCGTCTACCCTTTCCAAGTATGTTATTTGAAATTATTTTTTCAGTCATGCTTAATTTACAATATTAGATTTTTTTTGAAAATTAAATATTTTTTAGATTAACCATATTCTTTAGTCACTGCGATACGACAATAACCATTTCTTGGCCATATATCCAACACTATTTAGTATTGAATTATATTATATTTTATTTCCTAATACTTGACTCAAATTCTCTATATATATTAGCTATGTGATTTCAAGCAATTAATGTTATTAAATCACGTTCATATGTACATTGCATATAGTAAAATGTATCTAATTGAAGTATACTTAATTTCTTACTTTTTATCAATGCTCCTAAATTTCTTGAGCCTTATTTTTTCATTTTCTAAATTATAAAAAAATTGGACTTCAAGTCAAATGATCTAAATGGATGAAATTTACACACATTAAGTTTAAGAATGCAAAATTATTTATACATTTCACTAATTACATTTTTTTTTAACGAACCGATGAAAAGTTAAATTAGATATATAACTTTTTTAATTCAAAGCACTAAATTTTGAAGATATGCATATTTGCATGTGTTGTTTTTAGGCTCAAAGCACAAAATTTCAAAGATCTAAATATTTTTTGCAATGGGGAATCAGAAGACTAGATCAAGGTTGTATGATCGTAAAAGGGAAGATAAGATGAAAGGTCATACAAAATGTAGTCAACAACAATCTGTTGTTGATCAAGATCAACCTGATGATGTTCAAGAAACATCTACTTAGGTACGAGATGAAGTTTTTTTTTTCTGGTATGGAAAATTTGATGGAAATGGATGAAGATAGTCTTTTCAATGATATTCCATCTAAAGATATGATACCCGAAAGCACATTAAAATTGCATTTTAAGAATTTGTGGGATGATTATTTTAAAAATAAGTCTATTTTTGGAAGAGAACAATTATTTGCTAAGTTATTTAGGAAAAGGGAAATGAAACCTGTTTTGGACCTGTTGGGTGTTGGTAATAAGAAAAGTTATAAAGATACATTAGTAAAAGAAACTATAATTGAAGATTTACAAGAAGCATTGAATTGTATTGAGAACACAAGTCGAGGTGTTGATTTAAGTGTTGCACGTAGAGCATTGATGATTATGATTACTAGTAAGGAATTGACTCATTAAAAACAAGTTAATGCAATTTCTCAATTAATGAATGTGTCTAGAAGAACTGTTCAAAGATACATTAGGAAGAGAAATATGTTGGATGAAAACATCGAAAAGAATTGGGTAAATATCTGTAGGGTTCCTAGAAAAGATAGAATTTCTGAAGATGTAAAAAGACAGGTCATTGATTATTGAACCAACCAATCTCATGTTTCTTCCAATAGAAGGGATACTATACAGATGGTAGATAAAGATGGTAAAAAGATTACACATCCAAAATGTTTCTTAGATACAACACAAAGTGAATTGTTTGAAGCATTCAAGGAAGAATTTTCAGATGTAAAGATTTGCCAAAGGATGTTTGAGAGATTTCGTCCTTTCTTTGTATGCATAAATAAGGTACGTGAAACTTGTTGTTGTTGAACTCATGTTGAATTTCATCTACACTTGAAATCATATAAGAAGTTCATGGCAACAATTAATCCAAATCTAGTCATTCCTATAAGTACAACACAATTTGTGAAGTCTATTTTATGTGATAAATTAGAATATTCTGATGAGTTCAAAATACAATGTATAAAAGGTGAATGCAATGATTACAGATTTTTTAGTAAGTTTGTGTTGCAAATGGAGAATTTTGATATTCATGCACTAGTTATATGGAAGAGATTTGAATATGAGACACACCAAAGTAAGTCAGGAACTGAATCTAAAAAAATTATGTTGAAAGAGAGTGAATTTCCCTACATTCAGTTTATAGATAGATTTCGTAATATGATATATGCACATATCCAACATTGTCATGGTGCAAGATGGTAGGCTAAATAGTTTCGTGATTCAAAGAATTTTTTCCACTAATTTGTATTCTTTCAATTGTAGATTTCTCTAAGAACTATACATTTAGTCCTCACACAGAAATTCAAAGTCAATATTATCATTCTGATCAAGTTGCAATATTTGTACAAGTTTTCTATAGACATGCACAATTTCATGTGGATGGTACAGAGAGTACTCAAAATGAACACATTATCATCAAGAAGGTCCATTTCTATATCAGTGATGATATGTGTTATGATAGGAGATATGTAGCACATTCTTTTGGAATATTTTTTGAAGATATTAAAGATCATGGGATATAATGTACACAACATTGAATGTGGTCAGATGGATGTGTCGGTAAGTACATTAGATTTGAAATTGATTATTTAAGTTGTTTTTTAATATATATGATTTCATTGTATATAACAAGTCAAAAGTTTAAATATATATATTTAATATATATGTTATTCATGTCAGGGCAATTTAAGTCTGCAAAATATTTTAACTGGTTATCCCTACAACATTCTCGACGTAGCATAAAGTTTTTGTGGAACTTCTTTGAGAGTGGACATGGAAAACGAGAGCATGATGGAGCAGGAGCATGTGTGAAGTGTGCACTTCACCAACATGAACTTGCAAGTAAATTATCTTCATATATATATATGTGTGTGTGTGTGTGTGTGGGTTGTCCAATTTTCTAAAGGAAGAGCTTTTGTACAGGTAACACCATACGTAATTCTAATGATATTATTGAATGGTGCAAAAATCATTTTGCTAGTCGTGATACAACTTACAACAAGCATTTTTTTGGGAAGTTAAAGGTATATATATATATTCTTAAACATTCTTGGTATTCTTGAATTATTTTTAAAATTCAAGTGTGTATATGTGTGTGTGTGTGTGTGTGTGTGTGTGTGTGTGTGTGTGTGTGTGTGTGTGTGTGTGTGTGTGTGTGTGTGTGTGTGTGTGTGAAATGAACTAAAATTGACTAAATAATTTTGTGCATTATCAGATATTGATTGATCAAATCCTTATAATTGTCAATCAATTAATGGTATTAGAAGTTTTCATCAAGTCATGACTACAAGATTTAGCAAGCCTCGCACTATTCTTGCAAGAGGAAAATCATGCTTTTGTATTGATTGCATTACAAGCAACAGAGATACTCATTGTCAAAATATTGCTAATGGATATGTTTTGCAATGGGATATGAAAGATTTTATCACAATGCCTCCTTACGAAGATAGTGACATTATTGATATTCATGATCCTCTATATTCAGTTGATTATGAACATGTTTCTGATTTAGTTGTTACAAGTGCATGCATGCATATTTTGTAAATTACATAAATGTACATGTACAAATTTTTAAATTCTTCATTAATTTAAAAATGTGTAATGAACTAATATTGCTTGTAATACATATACATGCAGGGTCTATTTTCATAGGTGATATTTTTGTAGTGATTGCAGATCCCGAGAATACTGAAAGTGTAGATTATTATCTACTGAGATGCACACAAGCAAAATGCAAGTTATTAGAATCAATCAGTGATGATGATGGGTAATAATATCCCACTAGTTCAGTTGTTGTTGAAGGCACATATTATCAACAAATAAAGATAGATACAGATGGTGTAACATTCACTGATTATATGTCTAGCCAAAAAGTTCTACACTACAGTCACTTAGTAATAGCGACAAGATTGCAGTTGGAGACATTGCCAAAAAGAGGATGTGGCAACCAAAAGTGGAGGTTGCCTATTGAAGATCATGAAAATAAAATAGAAATTATAAAAGATAGGGAGGATCCAGATTATATGTACCACGAGCTTTAAGTTCACTTCTCATGTTTGAACAAGTGAAATATATTAGATAGGTCTTATTTTGATAAACTCATATATATATTTAGATATTTGTAGACATGTGTAGCAATTTGGATAACTTGTGGAAATTTAGTTTTGTTGATGCATTTTTTTTAATTTTTTTTATACATTGATTTTACATGTTTTATTCATCTATGTATTCATTTAATTTTGATTTACACATTTATAGTTTCATTTAATTAATGTTGTATATATAGTTATGCATGTATATATAGTTTCAATAAAATGAGCAACTAATTATGTTGTCTTAAGGTGTTTTAAGTGGTCTTAAGGGCGTTTAAGGGGATATTTGCATAATTGATTCTTTTATATTTTTACACATGCATGGATTAGTTTTATTAATCTATGTACATTCATTTCATTTATATTTATACATATATTGTTTCATTTAATGGTGTTGTTTAGATTCATCTAATTATGTTGTCCTAAGGTGTTTTAAGTGGTCTTAAGGGGATTTAAGCGGATAATTAAGTGGATTGATTCATATTTTTACACATGCATGGATTTGTTTTATTCATCTATGTACATTCATTTCATTTATATGTACACATATATTGTTTTATTTAATTATGTTATTTGGATTCATCTAATTATGTTGTCCTAAGGTGTTTTAAGTGGTCTTAAGGGGATTTAAGGGGGTATTTAAGGGGATATTAAATTTTTGAAGTAAGTTCATTAAACATGTACATAAAACTTAACTAAAATGAACAACTAAATTAAATTTTAACAACTAATTTTTTTTAACAATGAATAAAGTTAAAATAGACATAAACACTTAACTTTCACATACACATGTACAATTAACTAGAATACTTAACTAAATTCAAATCTTAGATATATTCTATCATTTAAACACTTAACTTTCAAAAACGTAATCTATCTATATATACATGTGCAAAGTAGTATGAAATGTAGATCTATCTAACACATACACATATATGTCTATGAAGTGTAGATCTATCTAACACATACACACACACACACATGAAATATGGAAAATAAATATCTAGTACACATACACATATGAAATGTGTACAATACACATGTATGAAATGTCTAGTACACTTGTACAAATATATATGAAATGTATAAAATGTGTGCACATGCATATATATATATATATATATATATATATATATATATATATATATATATATATATAATGGGTCACTCGGGGACCTGTGCTGAAGCGTGTCCCAATCCATGCGCTTGCAATAGAGTATGCACACATAAAATCATACATTAAACATTTAATTTGAATGTACTAAAGTAAAAAAATTTAAGTAAAATAGATTATGAGCATGTGTACATAGACAAACATACCTATGAAGAGTCTCTAACATCACCACCATGTGCATGCAGGATTCTAGGACGTCTATGTGATGAGGAGCTCAACCTGCGTGATAGTGGTGCATCCTGCAATGTTGAAATTGTGTTAGATATACATGTGTACACATATATTCATAACTTGCAAACTAACACTTTAAAAATAGAACTTAAATATTTAAAATTTAATTAATTTAAAGTTATAACATGTACATGTACCTGGGTCTCATGATGAACATCATCGGTGTCAATGTGCAAATCCTCAAACATCGCCCCTTGTGCCTGCAATATAAATTACACATGAACTTGAACATGTACATTATTTGAACAAATTCATTATTATTTAAATCTAATCTACTTGAACATGTACATGTACACGAGGTTGTAGATAAACATACCTTAGGGTCTCTAACACCTCCATTGCACGCATGCTAGACTCTAGAACATTTGCAAGATGAATGGCTCATCCTACGCAAAGCTTTCTCATCCTAGACAATGCACACATTTTGTTGGATATATATACATATATACATACACACACACACACACACACACACATATATATATACACATATATATATGTGTGTGTATATATATATGTGTGTGTCTATATGTATATATATATATGTATATATATATGTATATATATACATATGTATATATATACATATGTATATATATATATATACATATGTATATATATATATACATATGTTTATATATATATGTATATATACATATGTATATGTGTGTGTGTGTGTGTGTGTGTGTGTGTGTGTAATTTAAATCGCTCAAGAAATTATTTAATCAACACCTAGATATCCATTTAAATAGAACTTAAAAAATAAAAAAATAATAATTTAAACTTTATATATACCTATGTCTCCTGATGAACAACTGGGTCAGTGCCGGCATCCAAATCTCCATACATCAACCCTAACGTGATACCCTATATAGTTCAAAAAATACAATCCAATATATATATAATTAAATTAATCTATGCAGTTCATGTGTACAATCAAGTAGCTATATAAAATATTGAAAATAAAATTAGTAAATTATATATTATATAATTCATACCTCTCCTGTAGCATGTAAGGCTCGTCCGATCCTGCTGATGGCAGAATCATGCAAGGAGCCCACTGCAACATGATCCTCCTCACTGTCTGACTCAATAAGCATGGTAGTGAAAATCCCTAAAAATCTAGTATCAGGTATTGTGGCTCAATCAACTGATGTATAAATAGGAGGAGGAGGTGTATCCTAACCAACTGCTATATGTTGGGGTGGGGCATTAGGATGTGCAGTAGCAATAGGCTGAGAATCTGTATGCTCACAACCATGGCTAGATGCACCCGGTCTACCATCCCATGATCCATAGCAATGACCTAATATGCATCCAAGAGATCATTGGATAAGCATTCTCTCATCTACCGTAAAGGATCTATGTCATGCATGCGTGCAGCATCCATCAGCGATGGTATGTCTACTCGAACATATGGATAATCACTCGTTGATGCATAATGAATGATAGTATGAGAGTGCAACAAATATCTACCCACCCAATCTAATGTCATCTCATCCACCTGTGTGGCTATAGTAGCAATACTGGAAAATATGGACTGTCAAGTGTCATCTGGCACACTATCTGTAGCATGTGATAGGTCCGCACTCTTGGGAAGAACCACAAGGTTTGGACCTGTAGACACCTAAAATTGTCATGTCTAATTAAATAAATATTTTATTTATTTAATTATCTAAGCCTAATTCTTCTATTAATTAAATAAATCTTTATTTATTTAATTAATTCATTTATCCTCTTCTAGCCTTATTTCTCATTTAAATAAATACATTTATTTATTTAAATTATCCCTTTCCTAAATTAAATAAATATTTTATTTATTTAATTGTCCTACTTCTTCTATTAATTAAATAAATCTTTATTTATTTAATTAATTCATTATCTTTTTCTACACATGACACATGTCATTCATCTCTTATTTCCTACACTACCTACCCCTTTCATTATTTTGGTATTTCTTATACCTACCCTCTAATCCTAGCCGACCTCCTTTTTACACCTCTCAATCTTAACCCTCCATTTTCTATTGTGTCTTCTATTTAAGGAGATGCTTTCTTCATTGTCAAACCCTAATGGAGCATTCTAAGGAAGAACCCTAACTACTTGATCAATTGACGACACTACAATTCTACTGGCAACCACATTCCGTTCTTTGTTGAGCTCTTGTGCATACAAAAATCTGAGAGCAAGCATATCAAACAAGATCAATGGAGATAGGAAGAATGGAGATCAAAACCCTAGTGGACATGTGATGGTAAAATCTTTGTGATTTTTGAGTTATTTTGCATTGTCTTAGGTTATCTTCATATGTTATGGTGGATCTTTGTTCATTGTTAGGCTAGGGTTTAGTGGTTGAATCCGTTTTAGTCTTTCAATATTGTTGTTTATTGCTATCCATTTTCACCATATACATTTTGGCACGCCCGGTGGGACTCTTGTCCCTTTGCATTTAACATTTTTGTTGCAGAATTTTTGCTTTTTGAAGTTGCAGATCGGACGATTTCGACGACATTTTAGGTTTTTTCCGTGTCTGCGAGTGTTCGGATCGCGTTTTTGTATTTCAGAGGCGTCTGTGATATCTTGGATCGCGTCTGTGTTTCTGTCATTTTTATTTTTTGCAGGTTTCCGAAAGTCGCGTCTGTGATCCCTAATCGCGTCTGTGAACCATCTGATCGCGTCTGCAGAATAAAGAGGCGTCTGTGTTCTGAAATCACGTCTGCGAATCACAGAACCGCGTCTGTGTCGGACAGACGCGTCTGTGTCTGGTATAACAGCGTCTGTGCATTCTGTTTTTGCAAATTTTTCAAGTTTTTCGATTCGGGTTTTCGGATTTTGTACTTAGGGTTTCAGATCTGGTTTATTTTTGGCTAACCTTTGCAGATCTAGCTAACCTGGTTTGTGCAGCTTGCTTTGGAGGCAAATACGTTTTTGTTGAAGGCCCCTTTTCACAAAGTCTTTTTGGGTTTTCTTAAAATTTACCTAACTTGTGTGCTTGCAGGAAGGGGTTATCATTTGAAACAACCCAAACTACTAACAATTTTGTTGCAGGGCCTTAGCTAGGGTTTTGTAATTTTATTTGTGTGCCTTGTCTTCATAGCTTAGCAAACACTTCAATTGGTGCACTAAAATTGAACCATTGTCTTTTGTGTCTTGAGCAATAGGCTCTTTTTGTTTATTCTTTAGAGGGCCTGTCTTCCCGTGTGGTCATTAGGACTACTAGTGAGAAGAGAACGACCCAAGTGGTAGCAAAAGAAAAGCCATCTTCTTCCAAGCCACTATAATCAAATGTATTCATGGTGAAAACTATGAATAACGTGTGCTGATTAGTTCATACCGACACTATGTCTCCCCATAAACCCGTTTGATCAAATTTATTTGATCATTTGTAGGGCGTAACCCCTACCGGCTGGGAGCCTTCTGTATTTACAGAGCTGAAAGTGCCGCATGTATGGCCACACGAGCGGATGCCCTTACTAGCACCATTTTGTTTTAGATGCCCAAATCCTTCTAGTTGTTGAGGCAGGAGGTCGGACCTCTGGTAGCGTCCCACACACATACGGTTCTTAGTAGAGATACAAAGTTCGCCATGGGGAGTTTTCATGGGGACTGATGCTTGGCTGACTCGAGAAGTGAGTGCCGAGGGTGGAGCCAGTGAGGTCAAGCATCTAAGTATCCGCTCTGAATAGCGTAGCCTCGGGGGTAAAACCCCATGTGGGATCAACAATTATTGTCCTGGCCAGCCATAAGAATTGTGCTTGACTTATGATAAACATTCAAACAATCAAGACAAAACAGCAAAACATTGTGTCTTTTGTGTCTTCAAGTGTATGCAAAAACTTTTTACATCAAACAACACACTTTTTGGAGTCTAAACAGTCTGCAAACATTGGGTCATCAACACTGTGTCCTCTTGTCACGAAAAATAGTCGAAAAATCAGATTTGGTCACAGCAAAACAAATTCACAGATAGGAAATATTGCACTAAGGTTACAGAAACGCGTCTGTGTCTGTTAAAACCGCGTCTGTGTCTGATAAACGCGTCTGTGAAGTACAGAATAGCGTCTATGTTTTTATCAGCGTCTGTGTCGAACAGAGACACGTCTGTGTCTGTAAATTGCGTCTGTGAAGTATACAGGCGCGTCTGTGTCCACAAATTGCAAAAAACTGTTACAGTCCCAGCAAACATCAACAGGAAATCTCAGAATCACGTTTGTGTCAAACAGAATAGCGTCTGTGTTTTTATCAGCGTCTGTGTCGAACAGAGACACGTCTGTGTCTGGGAATCGCGTCTGTGAAGTATACAGGAGCGTCTGTGTGCAAAATTGCAAAAAACTGTTACAGTCCCCGCAAACATCAACAGGAAATCTCAGAATCACGTTTGTGTCAAACAGAATAGCGTCTGTGTCTTCAAACCGCGTCTGTGAAGTATACAGAGGCGTCTGTGTCAGGATTTGAAAATTTTAACAGTCAAACAAACAAAGAAATCAGTTTCGGCATACTTGAGCTTCCTAGGTTGTCTCTTCAGGTTTCATCTAGCATTCAGCCTGTTCTAGGGTCTCACATAGTCCATCATTGCTTCATACCTCATTTTACATTCATACTTGTCTAAACTTGAGTCAAAAAGTCACTTGCTTGTCCTCACTATACTTTGTCAACACACTACATACAGCAACACTTTGCTAAGTGGTCCCTCATCAAGGTTTCTTACCTTTGGGTCTCATTTGGTCTTACTTAGAGTCAAGGTCAGCTTACCTCATCAAGAGAAACTATCCTCTCTTTGGAAGTCACACCTACTCTACAACATACATACTTGGTCTTACACTTTGGACATTGCAAGTAAACTTCAGATTCATTTACACTCCATACAACTCTTGGTCTTCCATACTCTTGTCATTTTCGTCTAATCTCTCACATATTGCTAAACACCTAGTTCATGGTTGAAACCCGTCTTCAAAAATCTAGGAGAAAAGCTAAAGAAGCTCAAGGGTCCGTAAACATGAGTTCTTATGAGTATGACAATGATGTCTTCTACAATCCTGAGCACACTACATTACCAGACATGAATGTTTATAGACACAATCCAAATATGGAAAGCGCAAACGCTATACACAACGCTACACACAATGATAATGTGGACAATTCTTCAATACTATCAGCAGACATACAAGAATCTATAATGGACCCTCAATTCAATAGATTGGTTGAAGAGATAATGAGGAGAGATCGTCAATATTTCCTAAACATGATGGCACAAAGTGGAGCTAAAATACCACATGATTTTGACTTATCTCAACTTATGGAAAGTAGACCTTCACAACAAACTCAACCTAATAGTGGAGGACCAAATAATATGATGCCGGAGTCACCATCAGTTTTGCTTCAGAAACCAGCAATCCCACATACACAAGCTCAAATGCATGATACTTACACTCAAAGACCATCATGGAGGCCTTATGTTCAAACACATGCTCAAGATATGGGTCAACCAAGACAAATGGATACTCAAGGACTTCCTCAAAATTTTGACACAAGGAGACCTCATGTCAAAATTGGGGGCAACACAATGGAAAATGAAAGGCCTATTGAATATGGTTTATACACACAAAACAGATATGGGGTCCCTCAACAAGAAGTTATGCCAAGCGCTCCATACATGTCGCAACAATATAGACCTCCATATGGACATGTCTACGATCAGTATCATCCATACATGCAACAAGCTCCTCCTCAAATGGGTGTTTCAAACATGGGATATGCTACAAGAAATCCATCTCCTCCCAAAAATAATTTGGAGCAACAAATTAGAGATCTACAAAAGAAAGTGGAAGACATGGGCACATCAAAACCCACATATACTATGAGAGATATATGCCCTTATCCCTTTGATAAGAGCATTCCAATGCCTCCGTTTCCTCCGCACTTTGCAACACCAAAATTTGACAAATATAGAGGGAGAGGAGACCCCAAGGCACACATAAGACAATTCTTCACAGCTTGCATTGAGGTAGCGGCAGAAGAAACATACTTAATGAGGTTGTTCCCACAGAGCTTAGGAGATCAAGCTATGGAATGGTTTTCTCAATTACCTCCCGGTATTAAGTCATGGGGCGACTTGGCAGAGGCATTCATCCAACATTTCTCTTACAACATTGAAACAGATGTCTCAGTTACTACCTTGTGCAATACGAAACAAAAAGAAGGAGAATCTTTTGCGTCATTTTTACAAAGATGGAGAAACTTAGCTAGCAGATGCTCTTGTGAAATCCCGCAAAAACAAATGGTGGAAATGTTCACACAAAATGTTAACAAGGCTATTGGTTATGATCTCAGAAAAGCTTGTTTGTCTACATTCAAGGATGTCATTGAAAAGGGCCTAGCAACAGAAAAGGTCTTGATTGAACAAGGAGTGATCAAACTATTCAAAGAAAACAAAGAGGACTTTAAGGGAAAGGACAAACCAAAGTTTTGGAACAAGAACAAGAATACAGTTAATGATGGCGTTGTTGATGCCAACACAGTGAGACCAAAGTTCATCTTTTCTGGATCAAATTCTACCAACAATCAAGTGAACAATCAAACGGCTGCTAAACCACGAAGGAAGTACACTCCATTGGGAGAACCACTTGAATCAGTATTCAAGAAGCTTGTAGCAAACAAAGTGATCACGGTCCCAGATTTTCCTCCATATGAACCAAAGGTAAAACCGAATTGGTGGAATGATGATGAATATTGCGAGTTTCATAAGAGCAAGGGTCACAAGACAAGTAATTGCCATCGATTGAAAAACATTGTACAAGATCTCATTGACAGAGGAGATATTGAGATTGAGGGACATTCATCTAACCAAGAGCAGGAGGTGTTTAAGGAACCATTCCCAAAACATGACAAGGGAAAAGGCAAAGTCACAGATGATCAAGCCAATTACACCAGAACATCTTACAATTATGATTCCACTATTAATCACATCTCAATGGACAATCATATTTCTACCATTACTATCAAAAATAAAAATCCTGAGAATCCTCCTCAGCGACCTAAAATTGTCCTAAAAGGTGTGGGATCTTCGTCCACATCTACCTCCGAATGTCATGTTACAACCCGTCGAGGTAAGATCACATTGCCAGGAACCTCTACTAAGAATACCAATCTTCCGTCAACTAAGCCTGAGTACGATCTTGTAGAGCAACTAGGGAAAACACTCGCACTCATCTCTATTCTTGAGCTCTTACGTATATCTCCTGCACATAAAGCTGTCCTTGACAAAACCTTGAGAGATACTGTTGTCCCTACTGATCTAAACGTGGACCAGTTTCAAGCCATGGTGGGATACCTATCCGTTCCACACTCCCTCACATTCACAGAAGCCGATGACGCCTCCATAAGTCAGCCTCATAATGCACCTCTACATATTGAAGCCTTCATACATAAACACCGAATAAAACGAGTCCTGATAGATGGAGGAGCAGGTCTTAATATTTGTACATTGAGCACCATCAGACAATTGGGATATTCTGACAAAGCTGTGAATGCTACAAACCAAATCACTATTAAGGCTTATGATGATGAAGAGCGTTCGTCCAAGGGCACGGTCATCTTACCACTAAGAATAGGGCCAGTCACAAAGGACGTGGTTTGCCAAGTCCTGGATCTAGACCTCACGTATAACATATTGCTAGGACGTCTGTGGATTCATGAAATGAGAGCAGTCCCATCAACATACCATCAGTGCATAAAATTTCCTCATAATGGAGTCGAGGTAACGGTCAATGGTGATCCAAATCCATTCATATATTGCAATAACTTGAGATCACATACTGAGATTATCATTCCCAGCAATCGTGAGGCTACTCCTTCTTCAGCATATATTGATCCTGAG
The DNA here is from genome assembly GCF_030272615.1 of Cryptomeria japonica. Lineage (NCBI taxonomy): Eukaryota > Viridiplantae > Streptophyta > Pinopsida > Cupressales > Cupressaceae > Cryptomeria > Cryptomeria japonica. Next base: position 771,950,932 of record NC_081408.1, read on the forward strand.
TCATTAAAGCCCTCGACATCCAAACAAGGTGAACTTAGAGCCAAGTTTCAAGACAAAGGCATGGGAGAATACACTCTGAATCAAACAATGTTCTTACGACAAGTCATGAACTCCCCCAAGGAATATGGGAGGCCACATCCTAATAAGCAAATCTCCATCATGCTACTCAAATGGGATCCTACCGTCTTTCAAAAATGGGGCGAACTAGAGGAAGAAAGTTTATATAAAATGCTATATAAGGACGCTGAAGATGATATACATGATCAAATTATAATACCCTGTGAAAACTATGGTAAAGGTTTCAAAATTCTGCAGAGATTCGGATATGATGGAAAAAGTCCTCTCGGACTACGCAAAGAAGGTGTCATGGAGCCTCTACAACCTGAGCTAACTACAAGAAGGGAACGCTCTAAGGGGCTTGGTTTTCTAAATCCCAAGATTCAAAACAAGAGAACAAAACAGATATGGCGAGTCAAAGTGGCTGAAGTTCAACAAGAGGATAATTATTCCACAGACTCCAATGAGTGGGAATGGGGTTCAGACAAATCCTCCAGCGACTATGAACTCAATGAGACATTTAGAGAGCCAGATGAACCTACAGAGGAGGAGGAGTTTTACAAGAAATTCAGAGTTGGTCAAGAACTGACCCATAAGGATCCCGCACACGCTTCGTTTCAAGGCCCTAGGTCAGGATCACATAGGATGAGGACACTTGTCCCTGAGGGTGCTACTAGTGATGATAATTTGGACTCACTCACGATTGAAACTGATGAGGAGAGTGCCATTGACAACCTCGATGACTATCTTGACATACCTGAATATAACCACATCTTCACTATTAGCCTTGCGGACTCTAAAAACACTAAAGACCTTCCCCTCGTTCACCCCCAACTCATTGACTGGGATCAGGATGGACCACCACAATTTGATACATTTCAAAATGACGAAGCTATTGTTGATTATCTTGGCATTCGCGAAGATCTTCCTCTTGGAGACCATAAAGCAGGATACGCCATAGAGCTAAATAACATGGCATACTTTGGTGAGGGTGTCGGGCCTTCTAGTCGCAAAAATGTGAAAATAAAGACAAAACAAGGGTCTTATGGCGAAAACCACACTGTGGCGCTCTCTGACTCTAAAAAAGTAAAAAGAAAGGACGTATCTGAGGGTGAAAACCTCTCTGAGGCGCACGAAGATGGAAGGCTTGACATTCTCCCAGCATCATACGAGGAAAAATCATCCATGTTGGTAGAAGAGACTATAAAGACAAACATTGGTACAGCAGAGGTTCCACACAACATATTTTTGGCTCAATCATTGACAGAGACCGAGAGAGCAAAATTCATAAGCTTCTTTAAGGAACGACAAGTCAACTTCGCATGGTCTTATGCTGATATGCCTGGACTAGACCCCGACTTAGTAATGCATCATTTAACAGTCAAACCGGGGGCAAAACCAGTAAAACAGAAATTGAGGAAAATGCATCCACAGGTGGCATTATTAGTCAAGGCAGAGCTGGAGAAATTACTAGATGTCGGATTCATACGCCCAATTGATTATCCTGAATGGATTTCCAACTTAGTGCCTGTTAGCAAACCAGATCGCAGCATCCGAATATGTACAGACTTCAGGGATATCAATAAGGCTTGTCCGAAGGACGATTTCCCATTACCAAACATTGATTTAATTGTTGATCTCACAGCAGGCCATGAGATGTTATCTTTAATGGATGGATTCTCTGGATATAATCAGATCAGGATTGCACCTGAAGATCAACATAAAACATCATTCACTTGTCCATGGGGAACCTTCTGCTGGAATGTCATGCCCTTTGGGCTGAAAAATGCAGGTGCCACGTATCAACGAGCCATGACTACTATCTTCCATGATCTCATGCATGTAAAGGTGGAAGATTATGTCGACGACCTTTTGGTTAAATCAATAGACAGAAATACACACTTGGACATACTTTCAGTTGCTTTTGATAGGCTGGAAAAATACAAGGTAAGATTAAATCCAAAGAAATGTGTCTTTGGAGTAACCTCCGGGAAGCTCCTAGGATTCATTGTGTCTAAAAGAGGAATAGAAGCGGATCCAGCAAAAGTCAAGGCTATCTTGGACATGCCGCCACCCAAGAATATCAGTCAACTTCGGTCTTTACAAGGGAGACTCCAGTCCATACGAAGATTCATAGCACAACTTGCAGATAAGTGCAATCCTTTCCAGCACCTGCTACACAAAAACATTAAGTTCAAATGGGATGAGAACTGTCAACAGGCTTTTCAGGCACTTAAAGACTATCTTTTGAACCCGCCAGTTTTGATGCCACCAATTCCGGATCAACCATTGCTACTTTACATATCAGCTACTCCAACAGCACTGGGGGCACTTCTAGCACAGCAAATACCTGACGGCAAGGAAAAAGCAGTCTACTATATCAGTCGCACATTGGTGGGATATGAGCTAAACTACACACCAATTGAGCGTGCATGTCTCGTTGTGGTCTTTGCTTCACAAAAATTACGACATTATATGCTGACTCACAAGACCAAGTTGATTGCCAGAATTGATCCACTAAAATATCTGCTCAACAAAGCTACACTTACTGGGCGACTGGCCAAGTGGGTAATGATTTTGAGTGAATTCGACATTGAATATGTGGACAGAAAAGCAATCAAAGGACAAGCCATCGCAGATCAACTGGCAGATGCTCCCATGATAGATGATGTTCCTCTACAGTCAGAATTTCCAGATGAGTCCATTCTAACAATATCACCTGCAAAGCCATGGCAACTATACTTTGATGGCTCATACACACAGCATGGGGCAGGAGCGGGTATACTCTTTATAACTCCCCAAGGTGATTCTATACCAAAGTCATACCGCTTATCATTTCCTTGCACCAACAATATAGCGGAATACGAGGCATTAACAATGGGGTTAAGAATTGCAGTTCAGTGGAAGATCCAAGAACTTCGTGTTTTTGGGGATTCTCAACTTGTCATCCGTCAAGCAACTGATGATTATCAAACAAAAGATGAAAAGCTAATGCCTTACAAACAACTGGTAGATGATCTGAAACAGTACTTTGCAAAGATAGAGTTTGAGCAGATACCAAGAGAACAGAATCGTGCTGCTGATGCCATGGCTACAATTGCTTCGCTCATTGACCTACCGCAAAATGAGACCTGCTATGAGTTCCTGGTGGACAACCTGCTGATTCCATCATATGAGATCACTCCTACGGAAATGATATGTGTTGTTGGTCCTGAATCCCAGTTATATGGTTCCATATTCACATACCTTCGCGACAATATCTTACCTCCCGATCTATCGAACAACCAACGCCGCACTTTCATTCGCCAATCCTCCCGATACGTTATCCTAGCTGATATCCTATACCGACGAGGTCTAGATGGCACCCTCCTTAGATGTTTAGAGAGTGACGAAGCTCAGATTGCGTTACGAGAAGTGCACGAAGGGATATGTGGTCCGCATACTAGTGGTCCTACCTTGGCCAAGAAACTCATCAGGACTGGATACTACTGGCCTACTATGGAAAAAGATGCATATCAGTTTGTCAAGAAGTGTAAACAGTGTCAAATTCATGGAGACCTCATACATGCACCAGCACAAGAACTACAGCCACTTGCATCTCCTTGGCCCTTTTGTCAGTGGGGACTCGATCTCGTAGGCAAGATTCACCCTCCTTCTTCCAACGGACATAAATTCATTATCACAGCCACAGAGTATTTCACAAAGTGGATTGAAGCTGTGCCTCTCACGCAAGTTACTGGGAAACAAATCGCTACTTTCATCCTGAACTATATCATTTGCCGATACAGGATCCCTACTTCCATTATTACCGATAACGGGCGTCCTTTCAAGAACCAGGATGTTCGTGAACTCTGTGAGTGCTTCCATATCTATCATCGTTTCTCCACACCATATTACCCTCAAGGTAATGGCCAAGCTGAGGCGTCTAACAAAACAATTCTCAAAATACTTAAAAAGACAGTCGACGACGCTGGCCGTAACTGGCATGTCCAACTCAATCCCGCACTTTGGGCCTATCGTACCAGTGTTCGCACACCTACAGGAGCTACACCTTACTCACTTGTCTACGGTGCTGAAGCCATCTTGCCTATTGAGGTCGAGTTACCTTCTTTACGGGTCTCCCTGAGAAACATAATCGACGATGAAGACTACAGGGTCTCTCGCTTACAAGAACTAGAACTGCTGGAGGAACGACGACACACTGCTTTTAATCATCTCAAGGCTTACCAACAACGAATGAGTCGTAGTTACAATCACAAGGTCAAGCCTCGCACATTTGAGGTAGGTGACTTAGTCCTCAGAGAGAACCCCAAGAATCAACAAGACAGAGAAAAGAAGGGCAAGTTTGAACCCAACTGGCTGGGTCCTTACATCATCACAGTAGTATATGGATCTGGGGCATATCAGCTCTCTACTACAGAAGGTGAACCCTTGGAGGATCCTATCAACAGCATGCACCTTCGCAGGTTCTACACATAGCTTTTCAGAGCACCCTAATTCAAAAATACAAAAAAAAAAAAATCAAAAAATTCAAAAGTACAAAAAAATTATAAAACAAAAAAATCGTTACTTGGTGAAAACCTGGTAAACAGGCGCCTTGTGACAACAAAAAAATTGAAAAATCCAAAAAAGTAAAGAGAAATAATTTCGTCTAACGGTGAAAACCACTTCGGTGGCGCCCTGGGCAAGTACCATGGTGAAAACTGGGTCACCAGCGCCATGCGTAGAGACTTTGCTTCTCCCTCCTTCAGGATTCACTTTCATCCTTTCACTTTGCACACACTCACGACCAATTCACTCACAATAAACGTACCCATTCCCATCATGGCTTGTTATTGATCTACCCAAGATTGGTTAGCCATCCATAACCCTCCCCTTTCACTCCCTTTTCCATCCATAATAAATCAGATCCTATCTGTGACTACGGCCAATTCCTACGTCTAGTAATGGGTGTGGAACTGAGAACATCACATGTTTCGAGGGGTACAGTTTCTTTCAGTTTCCTTCAAGTCTATCCGCGCACAATTCGCAATAAAGCAACATTTTGCATCGCAGATCCGCAATAAAGTTCCATCTTCTCCATAATAAAGTTTCAGTTTCATGGATTCAGTCAGTTTCAGATGAGACACAGCAGCAACAATGGGCTTCAACAAAATCAAATCTTTCAACAGACTCGGACAACATTATGGTTCAGTGCTATCTATCCTTTTTGGTGAAAGTGAACATTGTGACCACAATCGAATAAGACTTAAACAAGTGACAAGAGACACTAAACTTGAGGACTACAGTGGATGTTGGTGTCGAGTCTTGGTTTTCTTTTGATTTTATCTTTTGGTGACATGTCTTTTAGCTTTTTCAGGATGTCTTTGACTAGAGATTCTATCTCCAAGATGTCTTTGACTAGAAAGGCGAGGATGGGGTATCGTCACTTATTTGCATTTGCTGTCTGTGGATTGTCTCTTAGTAATGCTACGACTTGTCCAAGGATATGAGGACACTGTGAGTCTAGTAAGAACTGGGGCATTCCTTGTTTGTGACTGTCTTATCTCCATGCAAACAGGTACAATGACTTTCTGGGTCGAACATATGCCTAGATTGTCATAACCTATTCTGCCATAATAAAGCTCAATGATGATAACGCACAAGAAGCTCTCTCACTTTCATGTCTTCTGTCTTCCATCCCCCTTTCTTGATTGACTTCCATTGTCCTTCTCGAGACTGCGTAGCCCGCTATCACATGACTGAGTATAATGGCACACCAAAAACATTTGCATTTCATATAGTTGCACCTACATCACCACATATAAGCATTTCATACATACGTATAGATATCACAATTGCATCACATCCTGCATACAACACATGTTAGCACATTTCACATTTTCATAAAGTAAATAATCATTTGCATTATCATATTCATTTGCATTACATACATTTACATTGGCATCATGCATCACATATACAACATAAAAGAACAAAGATGTATTGCATTGCATCATATAAGCATCCATATCATAAAACATGCATCACATAAGAACATCTCATCACATAAGGTACACATGCATATAGCTGCCGCAAAAGATGAATCATCTCATATATATAATCAAATGTGTCATAATACAATGATGTCAAAAGAATCATATGGCTACAAAAGAATCACCCACAGGTGTCTACAATACAACAATGATACATCTACTGATACAATGGGAGCCCACTATAGCTATGAGGAACTCCCTCCCTCGGAGCCGCCTCGCCTCGACGGAGTCTGAGCTATAGATGGACCCGCCCCAGGATCCCCCTGTCCCTCTGGTGGTGGTGGAGGCCCCATAACCCCACCGCTGGATGCCTGTCTCCTGCGGCTCCCTCCCGTAGCCGTCGCTGTGCGCGACGATCTCTGGAAGCTCCTAGCCCGCTGCTCTGCTGGCACGGCTACATAATATAGATCCCTCCAGTAGGCGATCTCCTCTCCGGCTCGCAAAACATATGCGTAGCCTGCCCCTGCATCCTCTGCTGCCCGCCTACCTGCCCTCAGAGCTGTCTCGGCCTCTGTATATCTCTGGATGGCCTGATCCCTCTCCCGCTCTGTATCTCGGACCCTGATCCTGAGGTGGTTCCTCTCTCGAACCAAATCCTCAATCTCATCTGCCTGGCCCTGGCAGATCTCCTGCAGCCTAAGCACCTCATCCTCCTCAGAGTCTCCGCTCTCCGTCCCTGCCTGTGGCTCCTCCTCTACAGGTGCCTGTCCCTGCGCCTCTGCCTGCACCTGTCCCTGTGCCTGTATAGGTACCTGTGGCTGTACCTGTCTCTGTCCCTCTGGCTGCACCTGTCTCTGTCCCTCTCTAGGACCCTGTGCTGCTGGCACCTGTAGGGGCAGTCCACCCCGTCCTCTCACCACTGGAGCTGCTCTCTCCTGACCTCCCTCCCTCCGAGGTGCTACCCGCGGCCGTGTGATGGGAAGGTGCTCATAGGCCCACACCTGCAAGAGAGTCACACCGCAGCCCAAACCCACTGATCCATGGTATACAAACTGATGCAGCTCATAATACAAATGTGCTAGGACACATGGCCCCCATGCATACCTAGTGTGCTCTGCCATCAGCGTCTCCAAGGCTCCTCCCCAACCCACTGCCAATCCTCGAGTGGCCCTGTCTGGACACAAGTATCCACTGATGACTCCCCCAACAACTGCCGGCAATGCTAATCCTGTGGCAGTCATGGTGTCCCAGGCTACATGCCCTGCTCGCATCTCTAACTCAGGGTCCTGAAAAACCCGTCTCAAGGCCTCCCTATCACCGTCACGGTCGTAGGGGATCAACTCTCCATCAATGGGAACATGTAATATCCTATATACATCCTCCAAGGTCACTGTCATCTCACCCATCGACAGGTGAAACGTGCATGTCTCTGAGTGCCATCTCTCGGCTAACGCAGTCAGCAACCCCATGTTTGCCCGAAACTCGGGCACATAGAGCATATGAGTGAGGCCCATCTCCTCAACGGAAATCATGTCCTGGATAGACAACTCTGGTCGCAGTCTCTGAGTCGACGGGAATCTCTCCCGTGACTCCAACATTGGCAAATACTCCTGCAGTTAAGCAAATCAATCTTGTCAGTTATCGTGGCATTCACTGTTTATCACAAAATGCTACTTGCTACCTAAATGCACATGGTTATCTACCCTAGTGACACTCACTGTTCATCACAAAGTGTTGCTATTTATCCTAGTAGTGCTCACTGTTCATCACAAAGTACTACGTGTGTGACATTCCCTGTTCATCACAAAGTGTCACTCACATTCGCACTCCCTGTTCATCACAAAGTGCTGCATATCCTGGTGCTCCCTGTTCATCACAAAGTGCCTTGATCTATCCTAATCTTCCTAGAGGACCTGCTTGAGTGTATCCTCTCAGCAGCTTATCCAATCGACAGCGTATGTTCATCACAGAACTGCCGATTTGACCTAAAAGACTAAAACCATGCATTTAAACACACAAACGCACTGTTTTCACACAAACGCGCTTTTAACTCCTAAACGCGCTTATAAACTGCACAAACGCGCCTATGCAACACAGACGCGCTTTTTGAACACAAACGTGCCTATGCCAGACACAAACGCGACCAGGGAACACAGACGTCCCTGCATGGCATAAACGCTACTAAAAATCACAGACGCTGCTACATTTCACAAACGCGTCCGCAATCAACACAAACGCGGTTCCAGGCACAGACGCGCCTGGACCCGACACAGACGCGCCTGTTGGACACAGACGCGCCTGGCGCTGACACAGACGCGGTTGCACGTTTTTGCACTTTTAAACTATCCTATTTCTAGCGCATTTATTGCTCCTAAACATGCATTTATGACAAAACTCGAAATGCGTGAAAGTACGAGGAGGTTTTCGGGTACTTACCGGCTCTCCTGCATCGGCTGGTCGCTGGAATCGGCGGACACGGTCGAATCTATGAACGAATGCCATCGCTGCTGACTGCTGCTGCTCTTTTCTCGCTCTGCACTGTGATCTTCTAAGGGTGTGGATGACAATGAGGATGTCTTTTGCCCGTGGTCTATCTTATAGCCTACCCTAGCCCTCGCCCTCATTTCCTGAGTCAGTTTTCTTCATCCCGTGACTTTGTCACTCTATTCGCTTAACCCATTCTATTCCATCTTTCTTATCGAGAGATTGTCTACAATCTTTTCAGACATTTTTCATCCAATCTCTCGAGGGGGCATATAATTCCTTATTCTGGGGCAACTCTGTATCAGTTCATTTTATTTTCTTTGAAACAACGCGACAAGCCGCATTGTCTCAAAGAGGGGCAAAATGTAGACACCTAAAATTGTCATGTCTAATTAAATAAATATTTTATTTATTTAATTATCTAAGCCTAATTCTTCTATTAATTAAATAAATCTTTATTTATTTAATTAATTCATTTATCCTCTTCTAGCCTTATTTCTCATTTAAATAAATACATTTATTTATTTAAATTATCCCTTTCCTAAATTAAATAAATATTTTATTTATTTAATTGTCCTACTTCTTCTATTAATTAAATAAATCTTTATTTATTTAATTAATTCATTATCTTTTTCTACACATGACACATGTCATTCATCTCTTATTTCCTACACTACCTACCCCTTTCATTATTTTGGTATTTCTTATACCTACCCTCTAATCCTAGCCGACCTCCTTTTTACACCTCTCAATCTTAACCCTCCATTTTCTATTGTGTCTTCTATTTAAGGAGATGCTTTCTTCATTGTCAAACCCTAATGGAGCATTCTAAGGAAGAACCCTAACTACTTGATCAATTGACGACACTACAATTCTACTGGCAACCACATTCCGTTCTTTGTTGAGCTCTTGTGCATACAAAAATCTGAGAGCAAGCATATCAAACAAGATCAATGGAGATAGGAAGAATGGAGATCAAAACCCTAGTGGACATGTGATGGTAAAATCTTTGTGATTTTTGAGTTATTTTGCATTGTCTTAGGTTATCTTCATATGTTATGGTGGATCTTTGTTCATTGTTAGGCTAGGGTTTAGTGGTTGAATCCGTTTTAGTCTTTCAATATTGTTGTTTATTGCTATCCATTTTCACCATATACAGGACCAATCAATGCCTGTTTATTTAACGGGCGGGGGTGCACCTGGTCATCTAAACTCATCTGAAAATCTTCCCTTCCCTTTCCCAACATGTTTCAAAAAATTGATGTAATCAACATCATCCAACAAATGAAACTCTGCAAACAACTGTTTGCAGAAATAAAGGGGAAACTCATCCTTTTGGGGCCACCTATGATGAGTTCCTAACCATATAGGATAGATAAATGGTGTTACTAGTACATCCGTGCACCTAGTAGGCATATAACCTTTCACCATACCAAAGGCCTGATAATGAGGAAACAATATTTTCATATCAACTGTGGAAACCCTATCATTTACCCTATCCCATTTCACAGTACCACGTACACTGCATGAAAGGGATCTATAGAATTCCTTTGTATTGACCTCGGCATATGGATTATAATTGTCAATGAGGTCAATCATATGAACTAGCTCATGTCTAATAGTCTCACCCCTTTGTTTATTTGTGTGATCATGCATGTTTCCCAAAGTGATTTAAATGATCTAAGGCACGTTGGAGTGCCTCAGCAGTCTAATTGTAGAGTTGTTGTCTCTCCTATGGAGTTGTTGCAAACCAATGTGACGTCTTCTCACTCCCACGAGGATGAACACTAGGCTCAGAAGTACTCCTATTATGTGATCCAGGCTCGTCAGACATGATGTTCAGTGGATAATTAATATATATATATATATATATGCACATGTGCATGTATGTAATACACAATAAACAATAATTAAAAACATATACATACATTTAAATCATTTTAAACATATTTAAAAACATGTAAATTAAAGAAATTAGATATATAAATTTTAAAGAAATTTAAACGTCATAAATGCATACTTGAGTGAAAATTTTCTAGATATAAAGACAAATTTAAGATAAATTTCTAGAGATCCATGCACAAAATAAATTTAAACAACTATAAATTTAATTTTAAATTTCAATATATGTCTAATTTACAATTACATATATTTGCATATACAATAATTAATTTGAAAATTTGTCAAATTAAGTCCACTTAAGACCCCAAGTTAAGTCAAATTAATTTACAATTAATTCACAATTTTGCATATGTGCAAATTAATTAATAGGTCCTAATTTGGTCCTATGTGGTCCTTATAGGTCATACTTGGGGTGCAAGTAAATTTCGTAAAAGAAACCAAGCAGTTATAAATTATCTTGAATGACATAGAAACAAGCTTATTAGCTGCCCAGTAGAGAGCAATTGGAGAAAAACGGAGGAAATTGTTAAAGGGTGATCTAAATACATGTATAGAGAGTATGCAATACAAACAAACAATGTCTGGAGTGTGTGATGTGGTCTCTAATTTATGTCCGGAGGGACTAACTACTTTTGGAGTTGGATGAGGAAACATATTGGGCCACGCTTGGAGGAAATCAATGTGTTCATTCAAGGGCCACCTTTTTTCTATTATGAGAATGATTCTTTTGCACCGAAGGATATTTGGAAGACAATATCCAAAAATTTCTATGGTGTGGAACCAGAGTTGGTGGACTCATCGAAGTACTAAATTCAACTTCCAGAAGACTAGAGAATTATGCTTTCAAAATCGCCCTTCTATTGGAATATTATGTACATAGCCACTAGGTCTTCTAAGATGCTGAAAAGTGTACTTTGAGTCCACCAACTCTGGTTCCACACCATAGAAATTTTCGGAAATTGTCTTCTAAATATCCTTCAGTGCAAAATCATCACTCTCATAATAGAAAAAAGGTGGCCCTTGCATGAACACAACGATTTCCTCCAAGAGTGGCCCAATAGGTTTCCACGTCCAACTCCAAAACCAGTTATTCCCTCCAGACATAAATTAGAGACCACATCACATACTCCAGACATTTTTTGTTTGTATTGCATACTCTCCATGTATTTATCACCCTTTAACAATTTCCTCTACTTTTCTCCAATTGCTCTCTTCTGGGCAGCTGATGAGCTTGTTTCCATGTGTGACCTTGTGACACCATTTGGTCTTTTGTGGTCCAAATAAGTCCTAAAGGGTGCACATTTGTCACAAGGGGCCTTAAGTGGTCCTAAGGGGTCACGCATGTGTTAGAATACATGTGTGACCCCTTAGGACCACATATGACCCCTCGCGACAACATTTGATCTTTTGTGGTCCTAATAGGTTCTAAGGGGTGCACATGTGTCGTAAGGGGCCTTAAGTGGCCCTAAGGGGTCACGCATGTGTTAGAACACATGCGTGACCCCTTAGGACCACATATAACCCCTTGTGACAACATTTGGTCTTTTGTGGTCCTAATAGGTCCTAAGGGGTGCACATGTGTCGCAAAGGGGCCTTAAGTGGTCCTAAGGGGTCACGCATGTGTTCTAACACATGCGTGACCCCTTAGGACCACATATGACCCCTTGCGACAACATTTAGTCCTATTTGGTCCTAATAGGTCCTAAGGGGTGGACATGGGTCACAAGGGGCCTTAAGTGCTCCTAAGGGGTCACGCATGTGTTAGAATGCATGTGTGACCCCTTAGGACACCATTTGGTCCTATGTGATCATAATAGGTCCTAAGGGGTGCACATGTGTTGCAAGGGGCCTTAAGTGGTCCAAAGGGGTCATGCATGTGTTAGAACACACGTGTGACCCCTTAGGACCACATATGACCCCTTGCGACAAAATTTGGTCGTATGTGGTCCTAATAGATCCTAAGGGGTGCACATATGTCGCAAGGGGCCTTAAGTGGTCCTAAAGGGTCATGCATAACACATGTGTGACCCCTTAGGACCACATATGACCCCTTGCGACAATATTTGGTATTTTGTTGTCCTAATAGCTCCTAAGGGGTGCACATGTGTCGCAAGAGGCCTTAAGTGGTCCTAAGGGGTCACACATGTGTTAGAAGACATGCGTGACCCCTTAGGACCACATATGACCCTTTGCCACAACATTTGGTTGTTTGTGGTCCTAATAGGTCCTAAGGGGTGCACATGTATCGCAAGGGCCCTTAAGTGGTCCTAAGGGGTCATGCATGTGTTAGAACACATGCATGACCGCTTAGGACCACATATGACCCCTTGCGATATCATTTGGTCCTATGTGGTCCTATGTGGTCCTAAAGGGTACACATGTGTTGCAATGGGCCTTAAGTGGTCCTAAGGGGTCACGCATGTGTTCTAACACATGTGTGACCCCTTAGGACCACATATGACCCCTTGCGACAATATTTGGTCATTTGTGGTCCTAATAGGTACTAAGGGGTGCACATGTGTCACAAGGGGCCTTAAGTGGTCCTAAGGTGTCATGCATGTGTTAGAACACATGCATGACCCCTTAGGACCACATATGACCCCTTGTGACAACATTTGGCCTTTTGTGGTCCTAATAGGTCCTAGGGGATTTACATGTGTCAGAAGGGGCCTTAAGCGGTACTAAGAGGGAATGTGTTAGAACACGTGTGACCCCTTAAGACCACATATGGCCCCTTGTGACACCATTTGGTCCTATGTGGTCCTAATAGGTCATAAGGGGTGCACATATGTCGCAAGGGCCCTTAAGTGGTCCTAAGGGGTCACGCATGTGTTCTAACATGTTTGTGACCCCTTAGGACCACATATGACCCCTTGCAACAACATTTGGTCATTTGTGGTCCTAATAGGTCCTAAGGGGTGCACATGTGTCGCAAGGGGCCTTAAGTGGTTCTACGGGGTCAGGCATGTGTGACTCCTTAGGACCACATATGACCCCTTGCGACACCATTTTGTCCTATGTGGTCCAAATAGGTCCTAAGCGGTGCACATGTGTTGCAATGGGCCTTAAGTGGTCCTAAGGGGTCATGCATGTCTTCTAACACATGTGTGACCCCTTAGGACCACATACGACCCCTTGCGACAACATTTGGTTGTTTCTAGTCCTAAGGGGTGCACATGTGTTGCAAGGGGCCTTAAGTGGTCCTAAGGGGTCACGCATGTGTTAGAACATATGCATAACCCCTTAGGACCACATATGACCCCTTGCGCCACCATTTGGTCCTATGTGGTCCCAATAGCTACACATGTGTCGCAAGGGGCCTTAAGTGGTCCTAAGGGTCACGCATGTGATAGAACACAATCGTGACCCCTTAGGACCCCTTGCGACACCATTTGGTCCTATGTGGTCCTAATAGGTCCTAAGGGGTGCACATGTGTCGCAAGGGTCCGTAAGTGGTCCTAAGGGGTCATGCATGTGTTAGAACACGTGTGACCCCTTAGGACCATGTATGACCCCTTGCAACACCATTTGGTCTTTTTTGGTCCTAATAGGTCCTAAGGGGTGCACATGTGTTGCAAAGGGCCTTAAGTAATCCTAAGGGGTCACGCATGTGTTAGAACACATGTGTGACCCCTTAGGACCACATATGACCCCTTGCGACAACATTTGGTCTTTTGTGGTCCTAATAGGTCCTAAGGGGTGCACATATGTTGCAAGGGGCCTTAAGTGGTCCTAAGGGGTCACATGTGTGCTATAACACATGTGTGACCCCTTAGGACCACATATGACCCCTTGCGACAACATTTGGTCCTATGTGGTCCTAATAGGTCCTAAGGGGCGAACATTTGTCACACGGGGCCTTAAGTGGTCCTAAGGGGCCACGCATGTGTTAGAACACATGAGTGACCCCTTAGGACCACATATGACCCCTTGTGACACCATTTGGTCCTATGTGGTTCTAGTAGGTCCTAATGGGTGCACATGTGTCACAAGGGGCCTTAAGTGCTCCTAAGGGGTCACGCATGTGTTAGAACACATGCATGACCCCTTAGGACCACATATGACCCCTTGCGACAACATTTGGTCATTTTTGGTCTTAATATGTCCTAAGAGGTGCACATGTGTTGCAAAGGGCCTTAAGTGGTCCTAAGGGGCCATGCATGTGTTAGAACACATGTGTGACCTGTTAGGACCACATATGACCCCTTGCGACAACATTTGGTCTTTTGTGGTCCTAATTGGTCCTAAGGGGTGCACATGTGTCACAAGGTGCCTGAAGTGGTCCTAAGGGATCATGTATGTGTTATAACACATGCATGACCCCTTAGGACCACATATGACTCCTTGCGACAACATTTGGTCCTATGTGGTCCTAATAGGTCCTAAGGGGTGGACATGTGTCACAAGGGGCCTTAAGTGGTCCTAAGGGGTCATGCATGTGTTAGAACACATGTGTGACCCCTTAGGACCACATATGACCCCTTGTGAAACCATTTGGTCTTATGTGGTCATATTAGGTCCTAAGGGGTGCACATGTGTAGCAAGGGGCCTTTAGTGGTCCTAAGGGGTCATATAAAATAATTATATACTCCTTAGGATGTATACATACACATACATACATACATACATACACCTCGAGACATGCTATGAGGGGTCGTGTGTGGTCCTAAGGGGTCACACATGTGTGTGTGACCCCTCAGGACCACACACAACCCCTCATAGGATGTCCTGAGGTGTGTGTATGTCCTAAGGCATATATAATTATTTTATGTGTATTTATGTATGTATGCACATATGTATTTATGTATGTGTATGTACATGTATGTGTGTATGTATGGATGTAGACATAGGTATGTATGTGTATGTATTTTTATGTATGTTTATGTCCTAAGGTGTTCATATAATTATTTTATATGTATGTATGTACATGTATGTAGGTAGGTAGGTAGGTATGTTTGTGTATATTTGTATGTAGGTTTGTATGTAGGTTTGTATATAGGTTTGTATGTAGGTTTGTATGTATGTGTATTTAGGTGTATGTATATATGTGTACGTATGTATGTAGGTTTGTATGTATGTATGTTTATGTATTTACATATGTATGTGTGTATTTATTTTCTAATATTCTAAATTAATATGATAGAATATATGCAATATATATATATATTTAAAAAATTAAAAAAAACTAATTTTCTATTCAAAATGATTTAAAAAATAATAATATAAATTAATATGTTAAAATAAATACATTTTTAAAAAAAAGGTACTTACCGTCGAAACCCTTCCAGCAGGATCTCTGAGACTTTTTGCGCCCTCCTGCTTAACTCGAAGCCGCTCAATGCAAAATGAGCAGCTTGGGAAGATTTTGACACCTATATAGGGCAAGGGGTTTCTGACCGAAAACCCCTTGCCACGAGATCACAACGCAGCTGCCAAATGGGGCCAAATTGGTCCGGCCAGAACACTTCCAACCGGAACGCTTCCGGTCGAAACCCTTTCAGCTGGAATAGGCATTGTTAGCCTAAAGTGCGACACAAATCCCTACAATCACCCTTCATGAATTCATACTTCTCTACATTGATTACCAATTTCTCCTCATCAAGCTTCCTCAAAACTTGATCCAAATGCTTCAAATGTTCTTCCTTGAACCTGCTAAACACCAAGATGTCATCAAGATAAACAATAAAAAATTTACCAATAAATTCAACCAATACCTCATTCATGAGCCGCATAAAGGTACTTGGTGAATTTTTTAGCCCAAATGGCATCACCATCCACTCATATAAGCCCTCATTTGTTTTAAAGGTTGTTTTCCACTCATCACCAAGTCAGATCTGATGGAAGCCTGATTTCAAATCAATCTTTCAAAAATAGCATGATCATCCAAGATAGTCCATTAGGTCTTCAATCCAAGGCATAGGAAACCACTACCTAATTGTGATCTTGTTGATGGCCCTAGAATCAGTGCACATTGTTGGCATTTGCATGAAGATTGCATTGATGAACTATTATGTTGTCATTGATGTCAATTATAACCGGTATTGATGTTGTAATGATGTTGTTTTGCAACCTATAAGTGAGATAGTGAAGGAAACTGGTATTACTTGAGAAGAAGTGAGATCAATCGGTAACCCTACCTGTTGATGTGCCAAACCCTAACCGATGGATCTTGGTCAATCGGTTGTATTGGTTTATGATCAAATGATGAATGGAAATGATTATGCCACGTATGCATGTTGTATGAGAAGAGTTTCAAATGGTTT
Organism: Cryptomeria japonica; assembly: GCF_030272615.1. Lineage (NCBI taxonomy): Eukaryota > Viridiplantae > Streptophyta > Pinopsida > Cupressales > Cupressaceae > Cryptomeria > Cryptomeria japonica. Next base: position 771,967,613 of record NC_081408.1, read on the forward strand.
TTGGTGTGTAGAGATAATAGTTTTATCTTGGGAATGAGCGAGTACATTTAATGTAATGGAAACTATGTGATGTGTTATAGGGATCGATGAAGCAATGATCAAAGGAGTCATTGAGGTTGTCTTGAATCATGTGCAATGATTGCTATGTAATGAAACGGTCATACTTGAATCAATTTGCATGTAATCTCCATGAGATCTTAGGTTTGTGATTTGTTACCGACCTATTATTTTGCTTGTAATGTCGATGAGTTGTTTTGTTGTAGTGTTGGAAATTTTGGTTGAATGTAAGAGTGATCGGTTGCCGAACCAGGAGATGTATCTACAGTATGTGTAAAGGAAGATAGAAGCATGAAAAGGATCTGATCAAGCAGAGTAGTGCTATTTACCATATCAACAAACCCCTGTTGTTCTCTAACAATTACAACAGTCAAATCCCTTAACTAGGTAAGCTCTAACAAGCTTAGTTTTATCTAAATCCTCTAACCAAGTCTAACTAGGTGATCCATTAGCTTGGATTTCAAGCTTAGTGTTATTTAAAGCCTTAGATGAAAAGGAAAGTGGTAATAAGATAAAGTGTCTGAGGACTTATGAAGGAGGTGAATTTACTTCAAAGGAATTCACTAGATATTGTGAAGACAATGGAATTAAGAGGAAGCTTTCTGCACCAAGGACACCACAACAAAATGGTATTGCAGAGAGGAACAACTGGTTAGTTGTTGAAGCTACTAGAATGATGCCTATACAAGGAGGAGTAGTAAATAATTTCTGGAGAGAAGTTGTTATCACAGCTGTCTACACTATGAACAAGATATTGGTAAAGAGAGGAAAGGATAAAACTCCTTATGAATATTGGTATGGTATATCACCTAATGCTAGTTATTTTAAGAGTTTTGGAAATAATTTTTTTATCAAGAGAGGTGACTATGTTAGTAAGTTTGAGGCTAAAAGTGATGAAGGCATATTTCTTGGTTACTCCACCAAGAGTGAGGCCTACAAATGTTACAACAACCAGACACATAGAATCATTGAAAGTGTTGATGTTCAATTGGATGAGTATCCCAAAGTTTCAGGAGAAACTTGTAATGAAAAGAAGGAAGATGAACCCTACATTCTAATTTTGGAACCAAAATCGATGAAGCTAGAAGCTGGTGAAGTGAATGTTGTAGTACCAGTTCAACCGAAATAGGTAGATTCAGAAGAAGAGGATGCAAGTGAGGAAGAAGAACCTAAAGATAATGATCATGTCATTCCAAGATATGTGAGACTCAATCATAATCCTAACCAGATTATTGGAGATAAAGATGTTAGAGTTTTAACTAGAATAATAATTAGAGAAAATTATTGCACGATCTCCACTATTGATCCTAGAACTGCTAAGGAAGCATTTGGAGATGATCATTGGATTAAATCTATGGAAGAGGAGCTTGACCATATTGAGAAGAACAATACATGGACCCTAGTACCCAGATCAGTGAATAAAAATGTGATAGGAACTAAATGGGTATTTAGGAATAAACTAAATGAATATGGAGTAGCAGTCAAAAACAAAGCTAGATTGTTATGCAAAGGTTATGTACAAGAAGAAGGAAAAGACTATGGTGAGACATTTGCACCAATTGCTAGATTGGAAGTGTTAGGACTCTACTTGCATTTGTATCATATAAGGGATTCAAAGTATACCAAATGGATGTGAAGTCAACATTTCTAAATGGAATATTGGAAGAAAAAGTATACATTGAGTAGCCAGATGGTTATACTTTGACTCATGCAAACAATATGGTGTGTAAACTACACAAGGCACTATATGGTTTGAAGCAAGCACCGAGAGCATGGTATGAAAGGCTACATTCACACCTGATGAAGATAGGTTTTTAGAGAACTAGTGAAGACAACAATATATATCTCAAATCTGAAGGAGATAAGATACTGGTGAGTGAAGTGTTTGTAGATGATATCATATTTGGAGGCAATGATGACATGAGTGATGACTTTGCAAATGAGATGAAAATTGAATTTGAAATGTCTCTAGTAGGAGAGATAAAATTATTTATAGGTTTGCAAAGTCAGCAGATGAAGAATGGTATTTTTATTACACAATCTAAGTATGTGAAAGAGGTATTGAAGAAATTTGGAATGAGTGATTGTAAACCAATTGGGACACCAATGGTTACAGGTTGTAAACTATCTAAGGAGGATGAAGCCACATTTGTTAATGAAAAGGTGTACAAATCAATGATAGGGAAACTGCATTATGTTATTTACAACAGATCAGATATTATTCATGTAGTTGGTTTAGTTTCCAGATTTCAGAAGAATCCAAAGGAGACACACTTGATAGCAACCAAAAGGATATTTAGATATTTGAAAGGTACTATTGACTATGGATTATGGTATCGATATGCATGTAACTTTGATTTGAAGGTTTATATGGATCCAGACTTGGCAGGTAATGTTGATGATAGGAAGAGCACAACTAGTGGTGCATTATTTCTTGGAGGAAGACTTGTATCTTGGAGTAGAAAGAAGCAGAGTTGTATATTACAGTTCACTGCTTAAGCTAAGTATGTTGCAGCGTATATGAATTGTACCCAGGCAATTTGGATGAAACACATTCTAGAAGGATTTAAGCTGAAGATTATAGATCCAGTAAATATTTTATGTGACAACACCAGTGCAATTAATATTTCAAAGAACGCGATGTTGCATGCTATAACCAAGCATATTGATCTGAAATATCATTTCCTGAGGGAGAAAGTGTGGAGTAAAGATGTGTTATTGGAGCATGTATCTACCAAGGAGCATCTAGCAAATATCTTTACTAAACCTCTACCTAAGACTACTTTTGAGTATCGTAGAGGTCAGCTAGGGGTTGTGCCCCTACATGAGGTCAATTGAGCAATATGTGGAATACATCAGTCTCGGAGCTAATTGAAGAATCTTATAGTAGGATTGGTGTAGAGTGGAGTTATTCCACAGGGGGAGCATCAAGGTGTAGATTGTTGATGCGAAATAGTGAAGTATGACACTACATGTTTTACATTCACTTTGGCATTGTTGTCAAAGGGGGAGAAGAACTATATGATTATGGGGAAAAGAATTGTATAATTGACAGAGAGAAGATCTATAGCCATTTACTAGTTGAAGACATGGAGAATCAGTTAAAGGAGAGTACATGGTAAAATGTAAACTAGGATTCCTATACACAATAATAACAATCAAGGGTATTGATACTTGTCTTGCCATCAATGCCAAAGGGGGAGATTATTGGCATTTGCATGAAGATTGCATTCATGAACTATTATGTTGTCATGGATGTCGATTATAACCGGTAATGATGTTGTAATGATGTTCTTTTGCAACCAGTAAGTGAGCTAGTGAAGGAAATTGGTATTACTTGAGAAGAAGTGAGATCAACTAGTAACCCTACCTATGGATGTGTCAAACCCTAACCAATGGAGCTTGGTGAATCGGTTGTATTAGTTTATAATCAAATGATGAATGGTAATGATTATGCCATGTATGCATGTTGTATGAGAAGAGTTTCAAATGGTTTTTCGTGCATAGAGATAATGGTTTTATCTTGGGAACGAGCGAGTACATTGCATGTAATGGAAACCACGTGATGAGTTACAGGGATCGATGAAGCGGTGATCAAATAACAATCGAGGTTGTCTTGAATCATGTGCAATGATTTCTCTGTAATCCAATGGTCATATTTGAACTGATTTGTTTGTAATCTCTATGAGATCTTAGGTTTGTGATGTGTTACTGACCTATTATTTTTCTTATAAGGTCGTTGAGTTATTTTGTTGCAGTGTTCGCAATTTTAGTTGAATGTAAGAGTGATTGGTTGTCGAACTAGGAGATGTATCTGCAATATGTGTAAAGGCAAATAGGAGCATGAAAAAGATCTGATCAAGAAGAGTAGTGTGATTTACCAGATTAGCAAACCCCTATTGTTCTCTAACAATTACAATAGTCAAATCCCTTAACTGGGTAAGCTCTAACAAGCTTAGTGTTATCTAAATCCTTTAACCAGGTGATCCCTTAGCTTGGATTTTAAATCCTCTACCGAGGTTACTCCTAATAGGGTATTGCTTCTAATAGGGCATTATAGTCAATCCCTTAACCAAGTGGTCCCTAACAGGATCTGTTGTTATAAGGACTTATTGTAAAGCTTTAATAGGCTTGGCTCCTAATAGGGCAAATTTAGAAGAGTTCAGAATACTTGTGGGTATTCATCCCCACCGTGGTTTTTCCCATTTGGGTTTCCACGTCAAAATCATTGTGTCAAGTGGTGAATGTTTTTTGTGGTTATGTTTGCTATGGTTAATTTGCTTAACTGCTAAATCCACTTAGTTATGATATGATGATTGGCAACAATCTAAAATGTGTTTTTACTTTTGTCAGTAAAGTATTTGGATGTTTTGGTTAAAAGGTTTTGAGAAGTTTCAAAGTTGTTTCACTATTATTCTGATATGGCAGTCAACTGGTATATTTAACAGTGATATTGTGATTTGTAGTTCAGTGTTTGAACCAGTCAGTTCTGAGTTTGTCTTGAGAGGTTGTTTTTGTTTGGTGAAAAGTTTATGTCAGATTTCTATCTACTGATTCACCCCCCCACTCTTAGTAGTTGTTCGGATCCTTATTGATTCATCATACCATCACACATTCTCCAAGTTCCATCTTTTTTTGGTGCCAACACAGTGGGTACAACACATGGGCTTAAAATATTCCTAATCAACCCCTTATCTAGAAGTTCTTGCACTTATCTTACTATCTCTTCATTCTGACTAGGAGTCATTTTATAGGCAACTTTGTTTGGAAAGGTTACACCAGGGATTATATCAATTTGATGACTGATATCTCAGATTGGAGGCAATTTATCTGGCATGTCTTTGGCCACAACTCCCTTGTATCTATCCATCATGACTTGTACTTCACTAGGAATCTCCTTTTCACCTTTTTCCAATTTAGGTTCATCCCTTGGGTGAAAAACTAAAGCATAACCTTGGGTCCCCTCTTTCTTGAGGATCTTTGAAAACTCCTTACCACTAAGAAACATGATATTTGGACTAAAAAATTTCTCCTCTCCTTGATCAAGTAAAAGATCAATCCTTAATTGTCTACCATTCTTAGTAATGATGTGCACATTCTTCTCCCCATCATGTTGTGCTTTGACATCATATTGCCAAGGGCAGTCTAACAATAGGTGACAAGCATCCATAGGTAGGATATCACACAAGATACTATCCTTATAATCCCCCATTTTAAAATCTACCCAAGTCTGTTCATCTACCCCTACATGCTGCCCCTTGTTAAGCCAAGACACCCTATAAGGACTCACATGTGGTAACCTTTTCAATTTTAATTTCTCTACCATTTCCAAAGAAAACATATTCTCTTTGGATCCATAATCAACAATTACCTTACAAACCTTATTATGAGACTTACAAGTGGTCTTCAAGAGTGACTTCCTTTGTGGAGGGTCCTTGTGTTGGGGTACCTTCAATAATGTCCTTCTTAGCATGAGACTATCTCCACTCAAGGTAGGCCCTGCATTTCCCATGGGAGAATTGACACTTTGACTATCATTCTCTTGCACAAGTTGGGTCCTTCTTTCTAGTCCATGTGAACTAGAATCTTTCTCAGGGCGTCTACTCATGGTATGGACCACTTGGTTGCAATTGTAGCACTTGCCAGTGAAAAAACCCGAACCTCTACCTTGACTTCCTTGTCTACCCTTGTCAAAAGGTCTCCTTCCTCCTCTAAAGCCTCCATTTCTATTATTGGATTCTCCATTGGGCTCTTGTTGACTAGAGTCACCATTTTTGTTAGGAGTGTTCCTTCCTCCATAGCCACCTCTATCTCTGAAATTTTTTCCTCCTCTTCCTCTATTATTTTTCTCTCCTCTCCTCCTTGTCTTATCTTGCACTCTCAAAGCCAATTGAAAACACATAGTGTCTGGAGCCAAGATGCTTATGTCATCTTGAATGATTTTCCTAAGCCCATTCAAGTATCAAGCCACCTTCTCTGCCTCCTCTTCATGCTTCCTTGATCTAAGACTTAGTTTGTAGAATTCTTCAATATATGCACTCACATCTAACTCTCTCTGTCTGATATTTTGCAGCTTCTTGTACATCTGCACCTCATAGTCTTTTTGTAGGAATTGGCTTTTGATTTTGTTCCTCATCCTCTCCCAAGAGGATATCTTCTTCTTCCCTGCATTCACTCTTTCTTCTTGTAGTATCATCCACCACAACAAGGCAGACCCCTTGAGTATAGATTTAGCCAAACTCACTCTCTTCTCCTCCAGAATTTCTTTGTATTCAAAGTGGTTGTTGAGTGCTTCTATCCATTCAAGCACCTCTTCTCCATCCATGATACCACCATAGGTAGGTAAACTCTCTACATTGTCTCTATTTACTGACTTCAAAGCATCCAAGAACATCTTTTGATCAGGTGCCATCTTCTAAGACTATTTAGCAATAGCCTCATGCTCCTCATTCTCTTTCTCTTTCTCTAAGTCATCATCCCATTATTTTTCCTTTCCTTTGGACTATTTGGTCTCTTTAAGTTTCTCAACAAGCAACTCCTCTACCATCTTCTTGATGCCCTCTGGGTTCATTGCCTTAAGAGGCATTGTTTCAGCCTCTTCTCCAAATTTTGTGTCTGACATACACTACTTCACCCCAAGTATCAGCTCTGATACCAATTTGATGCAGAGGGTTTGGTGTTGTGCACAACTTGATTGATTATCTTCCTTCAAATGGTCTTCATTAGACACCATCCAATGGTGTAATGTCTTCAACCTTCCCAAGGCTTGGTATCCTTCCCAAGGATCTCCATCAAAAATATAACTCACAAGTGACAAGGAGTCTTCTACCCTACTAACTCAACCCCTCCAACCAAGAACACCTAACAACCCCAAACCCTTAGCAAATAGGATCTTTTGCTCAAATGGTGCAGTATGATATTTGTGGATGAAGAATCATGTGGTACAAGGAATTTGTATTGACTTGGACCTCTTGATTAGGTTCTGTAAGACCCCCAGTGTCTTTTACCCTTAGAGACCTAGTAAGGGCTACAAGCAAGTAGGCCTCCTAATTGGGTATTCAAACAATATCTTCCAGTATTCCTTAACAACCCCTAAACAAAACCATATATTTGGATACCCTTTTAGATTCCCTTAAATAATTCACACTTTGGCATCTGGGTTTTGTGTTTAAGATGTCTATCTACAATACCCCTTGTAGCTAGGAAATCGGAAATCATCACAAGCAAATCAATACTAATCTAGCTCAATCACAAAAGCTCAAATGCAATGATCAATCCTAAACACACTCAATAAAGACATGAAAGAAAAACATTCAAGATTAAAAACTAAGCAAACCAAATGCAGATCTGAATGTCTCCTTCATGCAGCTCCATTGTCCTTCTTTCTTCTTCAAATAGCCTTTGTTTGTGGATCTCACCTTCAAGTGCATAAACCTAATGTGAAAGCAAGATTGACAAGTAGCGCAAGAATGCTCAAAGCGTGATTGATTCGACCAGGTAGCAGGGGATCTTGATTGAAGAAATTCATCCAATTTATAGACAAATTGGAGAAAAGATCAAATTAGCATGAAGAGATTCGAATGGAAATTACAAATCAAGAATGTCAATTATGACAAATTATGACAATTTTGCACTTTCTATGCAAGATTGATTGATTGATAATTTATGACAAAATTATGACAAATTTCTATGTCAAAATTGATTGATTGTCAATTATGACAAATTATGACAAATTGAAATGTCATTCCCATGAAATTAGGAGAAAAATAGGAGAGAATTGAAATTAGATGAAATAGAAATTAGGAAATTAGAAAAAGAGGAAAATTAGGAAATTAGGAATTGATGAAAATTAGGAAATTAGGAACTAGGAGAAATTAGGTAAATTAATTAATAATTTGTCATTTATTAATTAATTCACAAAAAGAGGAATAATTAGCCAATTAAATGAACATTTAATTGTGACACGAAGACTTAGGATAAATAAATAATTTATTAATCCTAGAGGGAGAAATGACAAACAAGGTTAAATGATTAAATCATGAAACCCTAGAAGATGAATTAGCAATGCAAGAATGACAATTAGGTCTCGATTGAAGATAATTAATATCGATTTGATCATGATTCTAACTTGATAAATGACCAATGCTGACGAATGATTGAGATTGATTGACAAACTGACCAAGATTGATAAAGAGACCAAAAGTATAGGTGCCAATTGATGAGGAACAATGACTAATTGATCCAAATTGACATGATTGAGAAGGACGATGATCAATGTCAAATCGATCGCAAAATTGATGAGATTGACCCTAGGAGATAAGAGATTGACAAGATCGACCAAAATCATGACTGAAGATTGCTATCGACAAGACCTAATTCGAAAGCGAGAAAAATGATGAATGCAGAAGAAGGACTCGATGCTCGCAAATGATAAAGACCAAGTGCGCAACATAGAAGAAATGTTAATGCAATGCAAGAACCCTAAAAATAAGGCAATGCGCAGATGTTAAAGTATGACTCCGCAAGCATTGACCATTTTTAGATGTCTACATTTTGCCCCTCTTTGAGACAATGCGATTTTAAGCGTTGTTTCAAAGAACAATAATGAAAATGCCCCAGACACTGACAATGACACATGCATGCCCCCTCAAGGAATTGGCCAGAAACATCCAAAAAAGAGGCCAATTGATCGATAAGAATGACAGAAAATGATAGGATCGAACGGATTGAAAAGACTGACGGAAGAAATGTTAGTAAGAAGAAATTAGACAGAGGACAATTAGAGATGAAGAAAAACTTGCTTTCACAAATGCACATAAGTAGGTGAGAACCTTTATTTAATGTAGCAAGATGGATGCAGAGCATCATGGCATTGAAGGCCAGAGCTGAAACGCAACCCTTTTTGCAAAAGACATACACATCGCACACAAGGAATGAGTGAGGCATCCTAGGGTGCATACATCAAGGGTTGAGGTATGTGCAGCATTCACAAAGCGACCGTACTTATCACAGACACCCAATGATATAGTTGCCCCAGTTTGTAACAAACATTCCACAAACAGCAATCACAACAAAAAAGAAAGAGACCATGAACCATCCCGGTTAATCTAAATCACTCAGTGACATCATCGAGCAACATAGGAACATGATAGAAGATAAAGATAAATCAATAAATGATAAGACTCGCTAATGCCAACATGTCAAACAAACAGTCTGATTGTCATTGTCAAAAGTGGAAAACAAGAATGATCATGCTGTCTAGTTTTAGGACATGTGGTACCCCATCTAAGATAGGACACAGTATGGTTTCGAGCATACTACACACTGTATAAGACTCATGATAAAGGTAACAAGGACAAATTATTGATGGTGGCGACGTTCGATTGATATGACAATTGGGATCAGTTTGAATGTCTGGTTTGATCGAAAAAGGTCATTTGTTAATGCATGATTTGAGTTAAAGCACAATGTGTGATTGTGTGTCATTGGAGGTATGCTCAGCGATTTGTCGATGCACAAAGGGGATATTTTTGTTTTTATTTTGTGAGTTTTTATAATGTCTTTGTTCATTTTTTCAAGACTTTATTTGATGTTTAGGGATTTTTTTCAAGACATTTTTCAATTTTTTTGAATTATTTCAAGACATTTTTCAATTTTTTTGAATTATTTTAGGACCTTTTTCACTTTTTTTGAATTATTTCAGGACATTTTTCAATTTTTTTGAATTATTTCAGGACATTTTTCAATTTTTTTTGAATTATTTCAATTTTTTTAGAATTATTTCAGGACATTTTTCAATTTTTTTTTGAATTATTTCAGGACATTTTTCAATTTTTTTGAATTATTTCAGGACATTTTAAATTCAAAAGTTCTAGTGATTGATCATGACAAGGGAAACACACTCAATGTGCATCTGAAAGACATATATATAGACCGGGACCAAAACATATGTTCAAGAAACTGGAGTATGCAAGACAATGATGTTGACCAATCACGGGCCTGGAACAGAACATTGGGTCAGGACAAAGATAGACATGATAAACCGGTCGAGAGAAAGCATAGCTAGAAGTCATGACAGATGGCAGAGCAATGATCTCATTACACATGGCGCCTGATTACCAAGTTTTCACCATGGTACTTTCCCAAAGCGCCTATTTGCCAGGTTTTCACTAGAGGGCGAATCATTTTTCATTACTTTTTTTTGGTTCTTTTTCTTTGTTATTTTCACTTTTTTGTATTTTTTTGCTTTTTTGATTTTTTTGTATTTTTTCAGGATCATACTTGAAGAAATGTTGATGGAAAATTATGCCCAGTACTTGCGAAGGTGCATGCTGTTTACAGGATCAGACAAAGGTTCACCTTCTAGAGTGGCAAGCTGATATGCCCCCGAGCCATAGGCTGCAGTAACTATGAAAGGCCCAACCCAATTAGGTTCAAATTTGCCTTTGATGATGTCAGTAGATTGTGCATTCTTAGGATTTGCCTTTAAAACCAAGTCTCCCACTTCGAAGTGTCGCCCTTTAACCTTCTTATTATAAGAGCAACGGAGACAGTTTTTATATGCTTGGAAATGTGTCAGGGTTGTCTAACGTTTCTCATCTAACATCTCAAGCTAATGCAACTGAGAGACTCTGTGCATCTCATCATCAATCAAATGTTGCAAGGAAACATGCAAGGAAGGAATCTCCACTTCCAAGGGTAAAATGGATTCCACACCATACACCAAGGGATAAGGAGTTGCGCCAGTAGGTGTGCGGATAGAAGTGCGATAGGCCCATAGTGCTAGATTCAACTGTACATGTCAATCTCGACCAGCATCATTGACAACGTTTTTCAGGATCTTGATAATGGTTTTATTCGATGCTTCGGCTTGACCATTACCCTGTGGATAGTATGGACTGGAGAAACGGTGTTGGATATGAAACTTTTCACAGAGTTCCTTGACATCTTTATTCTTGAAGGGACGACCATTATCTGTGACTATGGCAAGGGGAACCCCATATCTGCATATGATATAATTCAATAGGAATTTTGAAATTTGCACACCAGTGACATAGGTCATGGGGATAGCCTCGATCCATTTTGTAAAATACTCTGTGGTTGTAATGATGAACTTGTGTCCATTTGCAGATGTTGGGTGAATCTTGCCAATAAGATCCAATCCCCATTGAGAAAAGGGCCACAGAGATATGACCGAATGAAGCTCTTGCGCTAGTGCATGAATGTAATTTCCATGGATCTGGCACTTGTAGAACTTCTTAAAAAAATCGTGAACATCTTTTTCTAGAGTTGGCCAATAATACCCAGCACGAATCAACTTTTTGGCTAAACTCAAACCATTGAAATGGCCCCCACATATACCATTGTGAACCTCGTGTAAAGCCATTTGTGCTTCGTCAGAATCCAAACACCTGAGGAGGGTATGGTCAAAGGAATGATGGTAAAGGGTGTCGGCAATGATGACATATTTGGCCATCTATCAGATGAAGGCTCGACATTGGTTAGCGGAAAGGTTAGGTGGTTAGGTTTGGGATTTCAAATATTGATATACATCATTGTACCACGGGGAGTTAGGACCAACAAGAACGCACATCACATCTGCTGTCGGAATGTCAAAAGAAGGGACAAGCAATGGTTTGACCAAAAATTCACACTTGTCCATATTGTGGGGCATATTTAACATGGAAGCAATCATAGCCATCGCATCTGCCGACTTGTTTTTCATTCTTGGAACTTGACTGAAATGGATAGCCGTGAATTTTGTCTTGAAGAAATCTACCATATGCTTATAGGGAATAAGCTTTTCATCTTTTGTTTCGTAGTCATCATTCACTTGATGGATGACTAACTGAGAATCTCCATAGACTTGTAAATGTGTGAGGTTCCAGTGGACCGCTACTCGAAGTCCTGTGACCAGTGCTTCATACTCTGCAATGTTCTTGGTACAATGGAAAGTTATTCTGTAGGACTTGGGAATAGCATCACCTTGAGGGGTGACAAACAATATGCTTGCTTCGGACCCGAACTTGGCATGGGACCCATCAAAGTATAACTTCCATTCATTAGAAGATGTGAGAGAAAAGACTGATTCATCCAAAAAATCTGTCAACATGGGATGATCATCATAAATAGGAGCCTTTGCAAGTTGATATGCTATGACTTGTCCTTTTATGGCCTTTCGCTCCATGTACTCAATATCAAATTCACTAAGGATCATAACCCACTGTGCCAGGCGACCCGTCAAAGCTGCTCTGCTAAGCAAATATTTCAAGGGATCAATTTTTGCAACAAGCAATGTTTGGTGATTTAACATATAGTGTCAGAGTTTCTGTGTTGCAAATACCACTGCTAAGCATGCCCGTTCAATAGTTGAATAATTCAGCTCATAGCCTACTAGTGTCCGACTGATATAATAAATAGCTCTCTCTTTGCCGTTCTCATCCTGTTGAGCCAAGAGAACTCCTAGTGTCATTTCAGTTGCAAAAATATACAATATAAATGGCTTTCCTTCTATAGGAGGCATTAGGATAGGCGATGACAACAAATAGTCCTTGAGAGATTGAAAGGCTGATTGACATTGCTCAGTCCATTTAAAAGTGACTCCTTTATGCAATAGATGCTGGAATGGATGACATTTTTCTGCCAACTGAGCTATGAAGTGGCAGATTGACTATAGCTTTCCTTGCAGACTTCTTAATTGCGGGAGATTGGAAGGAGGAGGCATATCCATTATTGCTTTAACCTTGGCAGGGTCGACTTCAATGCCTCTATGAGAAATAATGTATCCTAGTAATTTTCGGCTGTGACACCAAAGACACACTTCTTTGGATTGAGTCTGAGCTTGTAGGTCGCCATTCGGTCAAAGATTGGGCCCAGCATGGCTAGATGACTATCTCTAGTGACAGATTTGCATAACAAGTCATCAACATAGTCCTCCATCAAAGTATGCATGAAATCATGATGCATGAAATCATGAAAAATTGTCGTCATTGCTCTTTGATATGTTGTGCATGCATTTTTAAGACCAAAGGGCATCACATTCCAACAGTAGGTACCCCAAGCACAGGGGAATGTAGTCTTATGTTGATCTTCAGGAGCAATGCGAATTTGGTTGTAGCCGGAGAAACCATCCATCAATGAGAGCATCTCATATCCAGCAGTCATGTCAACTATAATGTCTATGTTTGGCAGTGGAAAATCATCTTTGGGGCATGCTTTATTGAGATCCCTAAAATCTGTACAGATTCTGATGCCCCCAGTTACTTTGCTAATTGGTACCAAATTTGAAATCCAGTCTGCATAATCAATGGGTCTAATAAAGCCCACATCTAGTAATTTTTTCAGTTCCACCTTGACCAAAAGAGCCACCTAGGGATGCATCTTTCTAAGTTTCTATTTGACAGGCTTGGCATCTGCTTTCAATGGCAAGTGATGAAGGACTAATTCTAGATCAAGGCCAGGCATATCTGCATAGGACCATGCAAAGTTGATCTTCTTCTCAAGAAAGAAATTGACAAAATCTATCTTTTCCTGTTTTGATAGAGAAGAGGCAAAATGAATGACCTTAGGGTTGTCAGGTGTACCTAAATTGATTTCCTCGTTCATTTCCACAAGCAATGTTGATTTGTCCTGACTTGATAGGGGTATGTCCACTCTTCCACCTTTGGGCACCTCAGAGAGATTTTCACCCTCAGGTACGTCTTTTATTTTTACTTTTGTATGATCAAAGAGTGCCTTACGGTTTTCACTCAAAGACCTATTCTTTTGATTTTTTACTTTTTCTTTTCTTTTTTCATTTTGATGACTGGAAGATGGAATTGACTCCCCAAAATATGTTGCAGAATCCAGATCAATAGCGAATCCTACCTTATGATCACCTTGTGGTATGCCTTCTCGTAGTCCAAGGAATTCTGTAATTGCTTCATCATTTTGAAAACAATCCAATGTGAGTGGTTCTTGTTGGTCATGTTGGATAGCTGGGGATAGACGAGGGGCATGTCATCATCGGTTTTAAGGAGAGAGAGGATTGAGATGGTAAAGATGTAAACATCCATGGTATCACTGTCTGAACTGCTGGTATCTGATTCGGAGCTTGGGTCCCAAAATGACTCTATCCAAGCATTAGGACATGTTTTAGGAAGGGGAGTTATTTCATGTTTGTCTTCCATAGGTAAATTATCAAGGTCAAGGAAAATATTGTCAAGGGCATAGGAGCTAGAAGAAAAAGAACTCCACTCCCATTCATTGGAATCAGTTTTGGGTTGGGTATCCTCAGGTGTTATTTCATCATCAGAGTCACGCCCTTTTCCACACGTGGTCATTTTGGTAGATGACGATCCAATTCGCAATGGTACAAAACCTAACCCTAAAGTTGGAGGTCGCATCTTGGGTATAATAGGTGTAAGGAAGTTAAGTAGCGAAAACAACTTCCTATGCTAACCTTGAGAGGAGGGTAATGCAAAACTTTTTCAAATTGTTACAATAGTTACAGAAAATAGAAATAGATATAATAGCATTCATACCACAACACAGTGATTTACATGGAGAAAACCCTTCCGGGAGAAAAATCCCACACTCCAAAAGCAGCTCAATATTTTATTCAACAATCAAAAACAGATTACAACATACTTGCAGAGCAAGCTCTTCGTAGGAGTACCACTAATCAGAGATTCAGAGGCAAATCAATAGCCATAAGACTCTTACACACAACCTCTATCTCACACACCTCATAAATAGGAGATACAATACAAGAAACCGTCAAACGGTATTACAAAACCATGGGCTAAAACCACCCAATAAGGTGTAGACGACCTTATCTCCCTTCTAGATGCCCTATGAAATGTTAAAGAACACATCAACATGTGTCACTCCCTTTTACAGCTCATTTATGTATCCGATACAAATTATTTTTCCTATTTCAGGAGTACAAACTTCCGGAGGCCATAACTTGAGAACCCGGTGTCCGATTGACGAACCATTTGAAGCGTCGGAAAGCTTGCGAAGTGCTCTATCACCTCGTAACTAGCTGCGCCAATTACGGCCACTTTTTAGGGCGTTTCGGAGCCTCTAAAGCCACCAAAATTAAGTTTAAACATTTTATCGCACCCCTCCAAGATGAAAACTTTAATATCTTCAAAACTAGTTGTGACCTTGTGACGCAACTTTACCGAAATGCTTATCTAGCCAACCAGAAGCTTCAGGGAGAGTTTCGCACCATTTCATGCTCAAATGGAAACTTACTATAAATAGTAACCTCGCATAAATGCAAGGTTGAGACACCATTTTTCCCAACAACAGGTTCTAGCCTTCCCTTCTTGTCCGGGCCTAACCCACTGCAGCCATCATATCCTTTCTTTTGCAGCATAGTAAATCCTTTGTCATACCATTCCACTAGCAACCTGATAGGTGGGGTCTCATTTGGATCCTTATAAAGCCAATCTATGACATCATCATCTAAAGTTTCTTTGTCAAGTTCACCCCATCTTGTAAATGTAGTGGGAGGTTGATATTGAATAACTACTTTAGACTCCTTTTGCAACAAATGTGGTTTGCCATATGATTTTGGAGATATTGGTAAATTCTCGATGAGGAATGTTTGATCCATTGAATATTCTCCACATCCTTGGTCCTTATCTTCAATTTTCCTTTGACGGCATCTAACAATTCATTAGGATCCACATAACTGTGCGAGTGGGCCTCTCTATTGACTAGGACTTGCTGCTGAGGGGAATCCTTTAGAGTAGCACAAAATTGAAATGGATTAGGATCTCCTGGAATTGTTATCTCAGTTCCATTGTAAGGATATTTTAAACATTGATGATAGGTGGATGGAACTGCTTTCATTGCATGGATCCATGGATGGCCAAGAATCATATTGTAAGGGAGATCGAGATCTAAGACCTGCAAGAAAGTGTTTTCTGTCACTGGACTGACTCTGATAGGTAATGTAATTATTCCTTTAGATGAGCGCTTAGCATCATCATATGCTTTGATTGTTATTCTTCTGGAAGCATCAATGTCATTTTCTGTATAACCAAGGCCAATGACCACTCTCAAGGTACAAATATTAAGACCCGTCGGATTTTGCAATTATGGACAAAGACTTCAAGATGTAAAGGATCATTATGAGGGAGCTTATCAAGTGAAATATCATTATCAAAAAATGCAACATTTTGGGAAACAGCTAGATGTCTAATTCAGGCTTGAAACTGGTCAACATCAATGTCTGTCGGGACAATGGACTCAATTAAAGCTTTATCTAAGACTGCACGATGCATAGTGGACATTTTCAACAACTCAAGGATTGATATTTGTGCAGGTGTCTTTCCCAGATGATCCAAGAGATTATACTGACTTGCAGGAGTTGGTTTGGGAGGAGCTACAAGAGCTCCTTTCAGGACTATTTTGGATCGACGAGTGGTGACTGCACAAGAAGGATCTTGTTCCTTTATGCGTATGGTGGAAACATACTCATTTGACGCTCGAAAACAAGTGATGACATTGTTATAACTAGTGTTTTCATTAATTGTTGTTTGGATAGAGTTTGAAGAAGATGATTTACCCTTGTCATGATCAAGCAAAGGAGTTTTGAAAATTGTATGATCGGTGTTAGAGGTCGCGTTGGGCGGATCTACCTCAATTACTCCTTGCTCTAATAAGTCTTGAATTATATGTTTCAATTGAAAACATGACGTGGTTTTATGTCCTTTTGACCGATGGTACTCACAATATGCATTATCATTCCACCAATGTGGTTTTACCACTGGTTTTGCCTTGATATCTAGTAGCTTGATAAATTTTGCTTGTATTAATTGTTTCATTACTGATTCAATAGGCTCTCCCAATGGCGTAAACTGTCGAGGAGGTCCATCCCTCGATCGGAAAGGTTTGCGTTGTTGATTTTGTTGCTGACCTTGTTGTTGATTATATTGTTGAGTGTATTGTTGAGTATGTTGTTGGTATTGTGGCTATTGAGTAACATTACTCACTGGTGTTTGATTTTGTTCCATAGTTGACATATTAGGACCACTCAATTTCTTGATTGTGAACAGGGGTTGATTTGCATTCACCGCTTTTGCATCAACGACACCATCATTAGTGACATTCTTGTTTTTATACCAAAATCTATTTCTGTCCCCTGAATTGTTTGTGTTGTCACTGTCTTTATTGAGCTTAATAATTCCTTTAGCTACAAGAGCAGTTTCAATGTTCATCCGTTTCTTAATGAGTTTCTCAATAGTACTGGGACTTTTCAATTTTAGTTCATACATCATTTTTGGGACCAAATTTTGGATAAACAGATTCACTTGTTGTTCTTCAGGTATATCTATGGAAGAATGACTATACAAGCTTCGCCATCATTGCAAGAAAGTCACTAATGGTTCACCTTGCTTTTTCTTGGTGTTGCATAAATCTGACATGGTCACGTCACTATCGATGTTGAACGCGAAGTGAGATATAAACTTTTGAGCCAATTTTGACCAAGACTTTATGTTTCTTAGTAGATGGGAATACCAATCCATAGCTTGTCCCGTGAGACTTCCTGCAAATAATCGCATTAAATATGTTTCCTCATAACTCACTTCAGTACATGCCGTGAAAAATTCTCTAATGTGATCTTTTGGATTGCCATTCCCTTTATATTTCTCAAGATTAGGTGCCTCAAAATGCTTAGGGAATGGAGGCATGTATAAGCTCTTGTCAAATGGATTAGGACATAAATCTTGATCTGTATACAACTTCTTTGTTCCTTTAGTTTCTAATGCGTCAACTTGTCGTTGCAACTTCTCAAGTTGTTGCGCAATTGTATCAGATTTTGGAGGTCCATCATTAATCCTGGTGGGTACTCTTTGTCGATGCATCATATTTCCGATTGGTTGTTGATGCTCTGAAATCATCATCTTTGGTGTCTCTGGCATATAATGTTCTTGGTACATCTCTTGTTGTTGTGGTTGTGCCATGCCTTGATATTGACCTTGTTGCAGTACTTCTTGTGGTGGCATCATCGTATGTAGCCTGGGTTGATATTGCAATTGAGGGTGTTGCTGATATTGCATAGGCGCCAATTGTGGTTGTGAAGTATGATAGCTTGTTTGTCTTGGCACATATTGAGGCACATGTTGTTGTTGATGCTGATGAATCAGAATTTGCTGACTTTGTACCAATTGTTGTCGCGGTGTAAATCCCATCATTTGCAAAAAACTTTGTTTGGGTGGTTTTTGTTGTTTCTCCTTAAGATGGGGTATGGCACTTGCATTAACTTGTTGTGTTGTTTGTCCAATCCATTGTGACGGTTGCAAATTTGCATTAACTTGTAATGAGGCAGAAGGCGCTGCAATTTGTTGTCGAATGCGATATTGTTGTTGTTGTGCATTGTTTGGCTGCACATTCGATTGTACCATTTGTGTATTACTTAGTTGTTGCAACATTTGTTGTTGGTGCACACCACTATCCATAGCTCTTTGTGTCGCCATTATCAAAGGATCTGTCACCATAGTGTTTGGCAAATATATTGAGCTTAATGGGACATAAGAACTTTGTTGCATTGTGGAATTGTTTTGGACATTGGTGATGTCAGGCATTCCAGTCATGAAGCTTTCTTGCATCTTATATTTTGATCCACTTTTATGCATGTGAGGAACCACTTCTTGTTGAGGGACAATTGTCAAAGTTTGCGTGGTCTTCATTTGATCTTGTGTTACAGGTGTTATGATGAATAACGGATTATTTATTGTCTCAAATGGTGACTTTTGAGGAATAGTCACTGTCAATGCCTTTGAAGCATGTTTACTCATCAAGGTAGGTTGAATTTCCTGTTGCACATTTTCTTCATTTGGATGTGGAGAGAAACTTAACAGCTCACTGCCTTGTTGTGTTTGCACATTAATTTGCTCGTTTGAGGAAGCCACATTACTCATCATGTTAAGATATTTTTGTGGGAACATTTTAAAGACCTTGTTCAAGAATTTATCCATCTTTTTTGTCAACTTTGGATCTTGAAGCAACATATCAACATCATCAGAAGCATAAGAATCTAATGAAGAATCTGGTTAGACATTTGGATTTTTTTCTTGTTGAATGCCTTGATCTGAACCAAATCCTTGTGAAAGAGTTTGTTCTTCATGTAATGTTTGAATTTCATGTTGCAGGTTTGGTTGATTCCAATCAAAAGGTGTATTTCCTCTTGGTGTTGGTGGAACACTCCCATGTCCTGGTTTCATGGGTACAAATACTGGTTCATATAATGGAGGTGGTCCAAGTTTAACCATTCCATATGGTGGTAATGATGTGTTTGATGAACCTTCAATTTGTACTATTTGACTAGTTTGAAACTGCGAATTTGATATGTTGTCAATGGGTTGATACGTTGGTTCGCCCATCTTTTTAGATTTTGACCTTGTCTCAACAAGCATGTCACTTATGCAAATGCAATATTTTTGGAATTTTTCAAGGATAATATATGATATGCAACTAAACGCAAACTAAATAGATGAAAATGCAATCTATGGCAAGAATGCAATCTATGTTTTTGGTTGTTTTTGAATATTTTGACAAACTTTTGAATGCAAATCTAAAAGAGACCCTTAGGAAATTGAAATGATGTCTAGACCTCAAAGGACAAAAGGACCAAGTGACAAAAGGGCAAGATGACAATGTCTCCCCTATATGCTTGGATACTAAGCTAGGTTTGACGAAATGACATTGATGACAAAAAGACAAAAGGTTTGATAAGGTCTAGACTTCCTAACAATGACTTAGGGTTTATCATAGATTTGGATTACTCAAGTATGACAAAACCTAGTTTTGATACTATATGCAAAGGGACAATTACTATGCAAATGACCCTAATATGATATGATAATGACCTAAGCTTAGTGAAGAAACCTAGGGTATGCAAATATGAATGTGTGACAATGGTATTACTCTAATGCAAGAGGACACATGCAAATGGATGACCCTTATTGATATGCAAAGGAGTATGACTTAGATGAAACTTAACCTTGGTAGTTGACAATGAACTTTGCAAAATGCAAACCTGGGATGAACCTAAATCTAAGTGACATGAATGTTGAGACAAGATTTTGAACAATGTTTGACAATCATGTTTGAAGGTGTTTTGAACTTTTTTGGATGAAATGCTCTTGTGTTTAACCTTGTTTTGAATAAATTTGTCTTGTTTTTGAAATGAGATGCAATTCAACTTTTGACAAGCGAAGAAGACAAGATATTTCAACTTAGACTCAAGACAATCATGCTCATTCACACATTTCTTATGGTAGGCAAGGACATTAGGTACTTGAGAGGTAGACTCATTATGGGATTCAAGGAGAATACATAGATGCTTGACCCCACGGCCTCCACTCCACGGCACTCACTTCTCAGGGCAGCCAAGCATCAGTCCCCATGGAAATCTCCCCATGGCGAACTTAGTATCTCTTCCAAGTATCCGAACTTCTCCTTCCCAACCAACTAGAAAGGTTTTTGGCCTCTAAATACAAGGTGTTTAGTAAGGATTTATGTTAAGTGTTACTCCTTGGTGTCACGCAAGTGTGATTGAGACATTAAGCCCACCAAGATACCAAACAAATGTAGTCATGCAAGCATGATTTAGACTGTGAGGTCCTACTTAGATGTTGATATGAGAAAGAGTTCAAGGGTCATCACTTCCCAAGTAACTGCAATTCCCACGTAACCCTTCCTTCAAAGCTTTTGCTCATCAAGTGTTTATTTATAGTGAGTTAGAATACCAAGGTATTCTAGCTATACTCACTTTGGGTCGTTCCCTTCTCACGATTATCACTTGCTTGCAAAAGAAAGCAAATGGTTGGGAAGGCAGGCCCTCTAAAGGTAACAAACAATCTAAAACAAGAGAATGGTATCAAAGATCTGGATTTCTAATCACCCTAAGAAGGATGAGAGCATGCTCTCCTACTCTAATGTCAAACTCAACAATCAAAGCAAACACATGTTCATTCCATCCTATTTAGCAATCATACTAGGTGCCTAATTATGAATTACAAACACAAAGTTTAGTTGGAGTACAAGGCAACCTGCAAAATCACCAAGTCAGAAGTTTGATTTGTTTGGTCTTTGACTAGCGAACCTGCATAAGATTTGTTAGTAGTTTCATTTTTGTCTTCGCCATGTGTAATGCCAAGGTGCTACACAGAGAATCAGTACCAAAAACCAAAAAGCAAAAATAGAATGTAAAACAAACCAATTTGCAAGTAAAAACAGTGCCTTTTTACCTCTGTTTTTGGACTTACACAGGCATAGAATGCTTGACATAGGTGCAGATCCCTTTGACACAGGCGCAGAAGTCTTCAACACAAGCGCAGAATGCTTGACACAAGTGCAGAAGTCTCCTACACAGGGGCAGAAGTTCTCAGAAAGCCCTGCATTACCCTATTTCTTGGGTTATTTGACCTGCAAATCATCTCAAAAGCACTCAAAAGAATGGTTAGGGGGTTAGTTCACGTCGGGTTCACCAATTAATGTAGCTAGGAAATCGGAAATCATCACAAGCAAATCAATACTAATCTAGCTCAATCACAAAAGCTCAAATGCAATGATCAATCCTAAACACACTCAATAAAGACATGAAAGCAAAACATTCAAGATTAAAATCTAAGCAAACCAAATGCAAATCTAAATGTCTCCTTCATGCAGCTCCATTGTCCTTCTTTCTTCTTCAAATAGCCTTTGTTTGTGGATCTCACCTTCAAGTGCATAAACCTAATGTGAAAGCAAGATTGACAAGTGGCGCAAGAATACTCAAAGTGTGATTGATTTGACCAGGTAGCAGGGGATCTTGATTGAAGAAATTCATCCAATTTATAGACAAATTGGAGAAAAGATCAAATTAGCATGAAGAGATTTGAATGGAAATTGCAAATCAAGAATGTCAATTATGACAAATTATGACAATTTTGCACTTTCTATGCAAGATTGATTGATTGATAATTTATGACAAAATTATGACAAATTTCTATGTCTAAATTGATTGATTGTCAATTATGACAAATTGAAATGTCATTCCCATGAAATTAGGAGAAAAATAGGAGAGAATTGAAATTAGAAGAAATAGAAATTAGGAAATTAGAAAAAGAGGAAAATTAGGAAATTAGGAATTGATGAAAATTAGGAAATTGGGAACTAGGAGAAATTAGGTAAATTAATTAATAATTTGTCATTTATTAATTAATTCACAAAAAGAGGAATAATTAGCCAATTAAATGAACATTTAACTGTGACACGAAGACTTAGGATAAATAAATAATTTATTAATCCTAGAGGGAGAAATGACAAACAAGGTTAAATGATTAAATCATGAAACCCTAGAAGATGAATTAGCAATGCAAGAATGACAATTAGGTCTCAATTGAAGATAATTAATATTGATTTGATCATGATTCTGACTTGATAAATGACCAATGCTAACGAATGATTGAGATTGATTGACAAACTGACCAAGATTGATAAAGAGACCAAATTGATAGGCGCTAATTGACGAGGAACAATGACTAATTGATCCAAATTGACATGATTGAGAAGGACGACGATTGATGTCAAACCGATCACAAAATTGATGAGATTGACCCTAGGAGATAAGAGATTGACAAGATCGACCAAAATCATGACTGAAGATTGCTATCGACAAGACCTAATTCGAAAGCGAGAAAAATGATGAATGCAGAAGAAGGACTCGATGCTCGCAAATGATAAAGACCAAGTGCACAACATAGAAGAAATGTTAATGCGATGCAAGAACCCTAAAAATAAGGCAATGCGCAGATGTTAAAATATGACTCCGCAAGCGTTAACCATTTTTAGATGTCTACACCCCTAATTAGGCCCATCTAGCTGGTATTAGAGGTTTGACACTAAAAGTCTTCACCAGTCACATTGGAAGGAAGATTTGGAATGTATTAGAGGTCTTCACATGTTCAAGGGTCCCTCCCATACCAATTTTACTTACCCTTCAATCTGTTGTCCAATGGTTTCATCCACTTCTTTTGCTACACACGCTTGCCACATAAGAGATGTCAAGCCTAGGGCATCATCTTAAAAATAGAAAATGACACTTATTGCCTCCCAAACCACTTGGAAAACTTAATATACAATCCAATTCAACATTCCCCAAGGTTTCAGGCCATCCCCATGTTGGAATGTTGAATTGTGGCCCTTTTTGCATCAAAACCCTAGTTTTAAGGGTTTATCGGGTCAGCGAGAAAGAAAATTCTCTAAATTTCAAATCAAAGAGTTTCAAGACCTCACACCAACTCCAAAAGAAAGATGATTCATAGCCTCAACATTTCCTTCTCTTAATTCCTACAAATCATCCATACAAATCCATACAAAGTGCAAAAAACACAAAGGAAAATGGAGTAAATTACAGTTTCAATTTGATTTGGGAACAAGAATTTCATCACAAACTTCTCTCAACCTATTGGCATTGTTCCTCGGGCTTATATCATGCCAAAGAAATCTTCCAACCACCCCCCAACATGTATATTCAACCAGCTAACTGTTGGGCAACCAAAAATGCAAAAACTTAACAAAGTTGCTCATGACAACATTGCAACTTTTGACCATTATGACAATTTGGCTCTCGCCTTCACACGGGAAGGGAAAGAATGAACACACAACATATCTAAGACTCCTAAACACCAAAAACACAAATAAAATGCCCATATAAGGCTTTGGACCAAGTTTACACATCTTGGAGCCTTATATCACCATGGATCAACACACATTGTACCACAAAATATCACCATGGATCAACACACATCCTAATGATGCAAACTTGTATCCTCGTGCCCTTGCACCATGCATCAATTGACAAAGTTGGTGAGCATAAATAAGCAGTACAATGAGTCTACAAGAATTGTGGTCCCCAGTAGTCTCTCGAACAATTATTGGAGTCTTTTTTTTCTCTTACAACATCTTCAACAAGTGGATGAATGTTGAAAATCTATCTCAACTTTGCATCCTAATATTTCTTATTTAAATATTTATTGTATATATTTATTAATTTTTCTTGCATGGTAATTAAGTTGTCGCACTTTGAGGTAGAACTTTTGATCATGTGTAAAATGTTTTGTCATGTGTGCAAGAGGTTGTAAGACTATCTAATGCCACTATTATGTTGTAAAATGTGGTGGTTACTTATGGTAGATTATATAGTGCATGTAAGATTGTTATTACGAATATATGGAGTTATGTAATAAACTTGACTTTCAACTAAATCTATGATGTATGTTATGATGCATCATAAGGCATCATTAAATAGGGATATGATGTATGTTATGATGCCTTTATTATTGTAATTAGATTGATATTGTCCATACATTGGTTCAAGATTTGCAGTTTGGACATAGCATGATTATAGGGAGTTGTGTAGTAGACTTAACTTTTGGTTAGCTTTATGATGCATCATAATACATATTTAAACAAGGATACTAGAGCCAAAATGGAGTGTCCAAGTTGGTGACTTAGTTATAATAAATTTTAACAATGTCAGAGAATCTTCTAGTATTAGAATGTTGAATCATCATGAGACTTGGGCATTGGAATTCCACATAAGAATTCGGGTGCTATTTTTGGAAGTATATTTTCATTAAATAAAAATTTAATATATTTAATAATATTTTATGTTAAAATCAAACTCTCTAATAAATACAAATTCAAAGACATCATTTACATATATTTTATCAAAATTGATATTTTAAATATATAAAAAACTATTTTTTAGAGATTGAATATCATAATACTTTTTTTATTTTATTTTTCCCCCAACTTTTATTATTTTATCCTTCACTTTTATTTAAATATTAATTTTACAATTACAATGACACAAACATTTTATTATGAACATATAACCTAAACAAATTTATTTGTTCTAGTATTTATTCAAAATAATTTTATTTTATTAGATATCTTAAATGAATGCATCTTATTATATTATTTCCAACCACTGAATTTGCTTATAACAATAAATTTTCATATGATATATAGGTATTCGACAATTACACATAGATTAGCAGAAAAATGTTATTAAAAAAAGATTATTCCTTTTGATGAAGTTAATACAAATGACTTCAAAGAATACAACCAACAAGAATTTGCTTCATTGATTTACACCAAAAAACTTGTTTGCCCTAATCTGGAACACTCCAAAGTTCATTATTCCTTTTGATGAAGTTAATACAAATGACTTCAAAGAATACAACCAACAAGAATTTGCTTCATTGATTTACGCCAAAAAACTTGTTTGCCCTAATCTGGAACACTCCAAAGTTCAGATTCACTCTTTCTCACTTGCAAGCCGAGATTGAAAACATGTCCGATTATTTCTCCGAGGGCAGGGAAAAATAATTAGCCAGGAGCCCGACAGCATTGATCAGCAGGACGGAAGATCTTTGGGAGGCGGAGGAAGAGATTGAGATTTCCCATTTCCATTGAGAACAACCCACGCCATCTTCAATCCCCAGCTCGTGTGGGCCTCCAAATGACAGTGCATGAACCACACTCCTGTACTCTCCCAATATCAGTCAAATATATTTACACCGAAACGACAAAGAACAATGAATCGAACAATTCATTACATACCTGGATTATCAGCTTTAAAACGAAGAGCCACCCACCCACCGCTAGGAACACCTACTGTATTCCTTTCAGGAGGATCCACCAGATTGAATTTAGAGGGATCTGAGGAGGCATTATAGTTGCCCACGCCCTGCCCCACGATGAAGAAATTGAAGCCATGGAGATGCAGCGGGTGGCTCTCGGGACCCACAATACTGGTGTCTTGCAGCACAAGCTCTACTCTCGTGTTGAATGGAATCGTCTTCACCCTCGTGTCGAAAAGAGTGCGTGTGTTATTCGGAGGCGTGCCAGTGAAATTGAAAAGGAAGGGTGGATTGTCGGGGAAGGTGCGGTTGTAAACTCCCTTAGAGCGGCCAAAGAAGTGGGCTTGAAGAAGAGCCGTGGTGGGCATCACGAACGAGATGTTGTTGATGGAGGCTCCGAACATGGTGCCGTTGGGACCTTGGCAAGTCTGGCCTGTAGTGCAAGGGTTTAGTCCCAGCCCAATTGTGAATAGGAATCGCCTGTCCACAGTTTGAGGAACTGGCGGAGGGGTCAAGCTTCTCATCTTCTTGCTGAAGTTGGTGGCAAATGAGGTGTCATTCAGGGCTGGAAGGACGGGTTTTATCAGTGGGAACTTGCCAGCTGTGGAATTGGGGAAAGCGTACTCCAAAATGCCGGCCACTGTGGAGTTGTCAAAAGTGCCACTGCCTGTAACGTATGGGCGGGCATACATGAGAAATCTGGCTGTGGGTGGCTGAGATCTGGTCGTTAACAATACGTTGGTGGTCTGGCCGGGTGAAATGAGAATGGTATTGCTTTGGAAGGGCTTTACATACACGGCATCTGTTTCCACTACGGTCATTGTGTGATTGGCGATTGAAAAGAAGAGTTCATCATTCAGAGCAGCGTTGATTATGCGCAGAAGGTATGTTTTTCCTGGGATGACTTTCAGCTTGAATGTATCTGCATTGTATCACCTCAGAGGAAATAAATTCATGACTACTATCCATGATTGATCTTCATGACAGAGGACCCAAATCAAAATCAAATAATCAATCTATTACTTCATAGTGATATTGAGATGCTTTCGTTGGGTATATGAGTTTACCTTTAGCAGAGCAGTTATACAGGGGTCCAGGCATGCCGTTTATGGTATAGGCATCGGATACATTAGGCCCTCCTCCATTTTGCATGGCCTGGTTGATAACAGTCTCCGTGTCTGCATTCCACCATTCTCCTGCACCCACCAACATTGGTTTTTCTTTATTTCAAGTTACGCTGTATATTATACAATATGTGAATGATAATGATAGAGAAAGTTCTTAATAAGTTACCGAAAATAATGGGGACTTCCTGGTGTGGCTTGGGAAACGGGTAAGAGGCATTCTTTTTGGGATAGATAATAATGGGTCCATACAAACTGGAACGCAGCCATGAAATGTGGGCATGCCACCACAGTGTTCCTCTCTGCCCTGTGATTGTGAATTTGTACTTGTAACTCTGCCCATTCTGAACGGGGCATTGGGTTATATATGCAGGACCGTCTGCCCATCCGGATCTCAGCTGGCGGATTCCATGCCTAAAAAGGATAAAGAGAAATTCAGCTTCTTGCAAAATTATATATTCAATGCAAATCAAATTAAGGAATGAAATGGGTATTTGCAAAATAATTCTACTTGCTGGCCACCTTTTCAACATACCAATGAATCGAGACGTTGTTGGAAATGTGATTTTTTACTTTGATAATTACACGATCACCTTCGCGAGCAACTATTGCAGGCCCAGGGAACTGGCCATTCACAGTGATGAGGCTCTTCGTATGGCAAAGACGAGTCACATTCTTCAGTTTTATCTGCACACAGCAAACAAAAATATACTTAGCAAACTTAACCCAAACATTCAAAGATCTCAAGATAGAGTTAATAAATACTGCTATAATCTAATTGCATGAAGAAAATGTTTGCAAGGATACAAAACCTACATCGAATTTGTAGTGCCGAATGAGCCGCGAATGCTTCCCAGAAGCAGAATGAGTCAGAAATAGTACGAATACCAAAACTGGCAAAAGAAGGCCATTCAAAGTGGCTGCCATTGCACTTTACTCTGAGCTTTCCAGAAAATAAGAGCAAGAGGAAGTGATGAGGTTAAGTGCAAGGAGCATCTACGAGATACTTATCATCATCTACTGTCACCAGATACAAGTAGTCTGTTGCGCGGTCGTGTTACATTCAGGTAGTTCGGTAAGCAATACAAATATATTACTATTCCATTAAACCCCATTTCTATTTGCCGTTCTTGTACTTCACTGTACTGTTGCCGACTTCGAACTCCGGAAGAAATGGAGATATGGCAGCTGTGAACACCGCGAAAGTAAGTAATTTGGAACATTTTGCAAAAAGCCAACGAGACACCAACTTGATGAGTACATCCATCTCCGTGAGCATTTATTGGTGCACCAACTAATCTCACATTTTTTGAAGGCTTGAACCGCAAGAATCATGAAATTGTAGTTACAACCAGTGTTAGAGATTTTGCTATTACGCCACATCTAGGTTGATTTTGTGGTTTGAAAGCGCTACTGCTGCAGTTAGAATTATTAGAAAGTGATGAAGCAATAATGGTCCTGTCCACGGCTTGTTCGCATGTCACATGAGGTTGACTGTGTAGTACTAGTCATCTCGCATTATGTAGAACATGATAAATAATTTTTATCTAAGAGTCGTACATATCATAAGTAAAGTACTGCAGTTCAGCAACATTCATTGATAGAAAATTTTCAATTTTCATGCGTGCGGTGAGGTTTAATTGTCAGTGAAAGCATATGACTTGCTAAACACCTTAAGTTAAAGGGAAGTTTAATAGCTGTCCTATTCTGAAATATGTCTGCAGTAAGTCCACGCATCTTCTTTTTGTTTTTTTATAGGGTGGACAGTCATACACGGCGGGGAGAGTTTGTTCCCCTTGACATCGAAGGGGGTCATTTGTCCCGAGCAGGACTTATTTGAGGCTATAGAGGGCTTGCTTCTCAAAATCTTGTGGTTGTTCCATAAATTTTTTCTTCTAAGTACTCATTCAAGAAGGTTCATTTATTTTGGGCTACTAGGGAAATCAACATTCTAATAGTTTCTTGTTATACTACGGGTGAAAATGTTTCTTCTTAATTTATGTCATACTTTTGAGTGAAGCCTTTGACAACTAATCTTACTTTGTGTTTTTCGACACTCCCATCATTATGTTACTTAGTCTTGTAAACCCATTTAGTGTTAATATTTTTCTTATCATGTGGAAGATTTGTAAGCTCCCAAGTACCATTTTTGTTAATAGAATCCATCTCTTGTTGCATTGCTTTCACCTAAACTTTGTTAGTACATGCATCCTCAAAACGTGATGATTCAAAATCAGCTTGTGAAAATAATACAAAATGTACTATCTCACCTCTAGGATTCTCTTCATGTGCGTGAAATGCACATATTTCATAAATATCAATTAACCTTCTTAGCTTCCTAATAAGACTTGGGCTTGATGTTGGCCTTGCACTTGAAATTAAGGAACTAGATTAAGTGTTGTTTGGTGGATATGTAGCACTTGGAATTAATGTTTTAATTGGTTTTTCATGATAAATATCAATAATAATACCACCATTCAAACTAGATTTTGACTTCTGTACATGGTATTCTTTATTATCGTAAACCCCCCCTTCATCAAAAATCACATCTTTGATATAGCAATGTTGTTAGTGCAATGGTTATACAACTATACCAAACAAAAATACATGACTCACTTTTGGGATCCAACTATTTCTTGCTCTGATCAACTACATGTACACACGCTAAACAACCAAAAACTCTAAAATTAGTAACATTAGAATTTTTGGCATACCAGTCTTCATAAGGAGTCATCATGTTAAGTGCTCTAGTAGGCCTCCAAATGAGAATGTACATTGTTGTACCAATTGCATTACCCCAAACAAATTATTTAATCATTTATTTTGTAACATACTCCTTGTTGTTTTCACCGCTATATGATTTTTTGCCTTAACTACCCCATTTTGTTGAGGTGTGTAAGAAATGGTGAGTTGTCTTTTTATGCCATGCAAATCAAAATAACTCTTAAAATCTCTTCAGAAGATTTCTCCTCCATGATCAATCCTTAAACATTTAATTCTAAAACCCTTTTTTCATTTTCGACAAGGGCTTTGAACCTTGTAAATGTATCAAAATCTTAATGCTTGGTCTTCAAAAAATAAACCCAATAGTTTTGTGAGTAATCATCAATGAAAGTAATAAAATATCGAGGCTTACCCTAACTCTTTATTTGTATAGGACCACAAATATAGACTAAGTGAATCAATTAAAGTGGGAAATGGGCGAGCTCCATGCATTGCCTTTAGAGATTGATTCTCTTGCATGTTTTCTTTTAGCGCTCAGTTCTCGAGGTTCTATGTGTTCTTGAACCTTAGGCAACCCATAAACCCAATATTTTGATGTAAAAAACTTCAAGCTATGAAAATTCAAATGTCTGTACCTGAGATGCCACAACCAACTTTTGTCCTCATATGCTATATTGGCAAGATGGTTGCCATGTTTACCAAATTTCAATGGGAACATCCTATTCTTTGACATAGGCACACTGTAACCACACAATTGCCTTGTTTTTTATTATAAATTATACATTTTATGGTTTTCAAACACAAACTTATAATTATTTTCACACAACTATCAAGCACTTAATAAATTATGCTTTAATTGTAGCGTAAAATAAAAAAATTTGAACACTTTTATACTTTCCTCTGTTGCAACCTCCAATGATTTGTCATCATTAAGCATAATCTTTGACTTAAATATTTCATCGATTTTAGAAAAAAGCTCTTTATTCCTATACATGTGGTTAGAACACCTAAATCTAAACATTAGACATCTCTGACACCTTATAGAAGAGTTGTTGGGAGTTTGATATTTCTAACTCACTCTAGGCCTAATATTGCCTATATTATCTTTCTTTTTTCAAGGTATATGACAAAACCTTCTAAATTACATATGAATGCTGCCAAAATAATTTTGAAGTATGTGAAAGGAACTCTAAATTTTGGCATTTATTACTACAATTCTAAAGGATTTAATCCATTTGGTTCTAGTGATGCTAATCGAGGAGGTAGTGTAGATGATAAAAAAATCTACTTATAATTATTGCTATTCTTTTGGTTTGGATTTGGTTTCTTGGAGTTCAAAGAAGCAAAGCATAGTTTCCCTTTCTTCCACAGAGGTAGAATATGTTGCAATCACCTCTACAAGTACTCAAACATTATGGCTAAGAAATTTTATTAAAGAGATTAGAGAAAAACAACTTCAACCTAAATTGATATTTTGTGATAATATGAGCACAATAAAACTAGCTAGAAATCTAATGCATTATAGAATAACTAAACACTTTGATCTAAAATATCATTTTATCAAAGATTTGGTGGAAAAGAAAGAAGTAGAACTCAAATATATTAAGACTACCGAACAAACTACATAGACATTTTAACTAAGGCAGTTGCATAGGCTTAGTTTTTTATGCTTCAAGCTCGTATTGTGAGTAATATCTGCATCAACATCAAATTCTCTAATTTTACCTATAAAAAATTATCCTCCTACAGTTTCTAATTTGCTTCGTAGTTCTTTTGTTTAGCATGTTTCTTGTTTAGCAGTTTTACAAAACTCTCTCCAATGTGATTTAATGGATGTATTGCAAAAAACTCTATTTTTAGTCTCTTTCCTTTTCTTTAGTTTTGTTAACTATTAAGGCCTCAAACTCAAGAGAGTCATTTTTTATGCTCTACAAAGAAATAGATATATAACTATTTTTTGTTAATTAAGTGAGGGAAGGGCTACCAACCTTATAGATCAAAATAAAAAACCATCAATATGATAGG
Source organism: Cryptomeria japonica (assembly GCF_030272615.1). NCBI lineage: Eukaryota > Viridiplantae > Streptophyta > Pinopsida > Cupressales > Cupressaceae > Cryptomeria > Cryptomeria japonica. Next base: position 771,999,174 of record NC_081408.1, read on the forward strand.
ATTGGAGAGAAAGCCAACAAACCATGTAAACGTAGCAAAGTAGCAACCTATACATACAAAAAACCAATTTGTGTGAAATAATATACAATGATTTTTAAATTTTTGTGACCAAAAGTAGCTTTGTTGTAACTGTGTTTTTTTTTTCATTTTGTTTTCTAATAAATATTTTTTCATCATCTTCCTCTGGGTTTGTTTCAAAAACCTTTAGTGATATCAAGATTTCCATAGAGTTGTCCATGAGAAATAAGGAATTCCTTTAAGGATGTCTTTACAAACTTAATAACAAAAAATAAGGAGGTCTCCTCTTCACATGGTTTGTCACCTAGACCTACCTACCTTCATGTATTTATCTGGGTGTTAAAACTATGACGACACTATGGTAGATTGCACTTTGATGAAAAAAACTAATCCTATTTTGATCTATGAGCCCTTCAAAAATAATTGGAAGATTCCTCCCAAGGTAAGGTTAAGCCCCTTAGCTATGCTAAAATGTCCCTTGGTCTAATGTTTAGAGAAGAAGTGAGAGAAAAAGTGATTGAAGCTAAATATTTTTTGTGTTGTTACAAATAGTTGAATTGGGCCTTTCAGTTTCTTTTGGCCTAGTCTTTTTTACTATTGTAGACACCTAAAAATGGTCAACGCTTGCGGAGTCATACTTTAACATTTGCGCATTGCCTCATTTTAGGTTTTTGTGTCGCATTAACATTTCTCCTATGATTTTCACTTGATCTTTATCATTTGCGAGCATTGAGTCATTCTTCTACATTCTTCAATCATCTCGTTCTGAAATTTGGTCTTGTCGACAACAATTTTCAGTCATGATTTTGATCAATCTTATCCGGTCGCATCAATGTGCATGTTCATTTGTCATCATTTTGGACATCGTCAATCCTAATTAGGGTTTTGTCCTCTAATCAATCTTATCATCATGCGATCGATTTGTCATCGATCGTTGTCCTCTTATCAATCTTGTCATTTTGCGATCGATTTGTCATCGATCATTGTCATTTTCAGTCTTATCATCTTGCGATCGATTTGTCATCGATCGTGATCGTTTTCAATCTTGTCATTTTGTGATTGATTTGTCATCGATCGTTGTCCTTGTTAGTCTCTTCAATTTTGCAATCGATTTGTCATCAATCATCGTCGTCTTCTCAATCATGTCAATTTGGATCAATTAGTCATTGTTCCTCGTCAATTGGCGCCTATCAATTTGGTCTCTTTATCAATCTCGGTTAGTTTGTCAATCAATCAAATCATTTATCGCATTGGTCATTTTATCAATTCAAAATCATGATCAACTTTACTTATCTTTCAATCAAGACTTAATTGTCATTCTCGCATTGCTAATTCATCTTCTGGGGTTTCATGATTTAATCATTTAACCTTGTGTTTCATTTCTTCCTCTAGGATTAATAAATTATTTATTTATCCTAAGTCTTCTCATTACAATTAAATGTTCATTTAATTGGCTAATTATTCCTCTTTTGTGAATTAATTAATAAATGACAAATTATTAATTAATTTACCTAATTTACCTAATTTCCTAATTTTCTAATTTCTAATTCATCTAATTTCAATTCTCTCCTATTTTCCTCCTAATTTCAATTTTGACATAGAAATTTGTGATAAATTTGTCATAATCATCAATCAATCAATTTTTGCATAGAAGGTGCATAATTTGTCATAATTTGTCATAATTGACATGTTTGATTTGCAATTTCCATTCGAATTGAATCATGCTAATTTGGTCTTTTTCTCCAATTTCTCTATAAATTGGATGAATTTCTTCAATCAGACTAATGAGAATAATCAGGTTATCGAATTTCTAATCAATCACGCTTTGAGTACTCTTGTGCCAATATCCATCTTGCTTTCACATTAGGTGTGTGCACTTGAAGGTGAGATCCACAAACAAAGGCTATTTGGAGAAGAAAGAAGGACAATGGACCCGCATGAAGGAGCATTCAAATCTACATCTGGTTTGCATAATCTTTAGTATTGAATGTTTTAATTTCATGTCTCTATTGAGTGTGTTTTAGGATAGATCATTGCATTTGTGCTTTCATGATTGAGCTAGATTAGTTTTTATATTGCTTGTGATGATTTCCGAATTCCTAACACCATTAATTGGTGAACCTGACGTGAACTAACCCCCTAATTATGCTTTTGAGTGCTTTTGAGATGTTTTGCAGGTCAAAAACCCAAGAAACAGGGTAATGCAGGGCGTTCTGGGGACTTCTGCGCCTGTGTGAGACAACCTGCGCCTGTGTTATGCATTTTGCGCTTGTGTTAATGAAATTCTACGATTGTGTCATGAGTTCTGCGCCTGTCTCATGAGTTCTACGCCTGTGTAAAGTCCAAAACAGAGGTAAAAAAGGCAGTGTTTTGCTTAAAAATTTGTTTTGTTTTTGCATTCTGCTTTCTGTTTTTTGGTTTTTGGTACTAATTATCTGTGCAGCATCTTGGCATACGCATGGCAAAGACAACAAATGAAACTCCTAACATGTTTTATGCAGAATCGATAGTCAAAGAATAAACACCTCAAACTTCTAACTTGGGTTTTGCAGGTTGCCTTGGAGAAACAACTAAACTTTGTGTTTGTCATTAATGTTATAGGCACCTAGTATGATTTCTTAATAGGTTGGAATGAACGTGTTTTTTCTTTGATTGTTGAGTGTGACATTGGAGTAGGAGAGTATGCTCTCATCCTTCTCAGGGTGATCAGAAATCCAGATCTTCGATACCATGCTCATGTTTGTGATTGTGTGTCCCCTTTAGAGGGCCTGCCTTCCTAACCATTTTCTTTTGCAAGAAAGTGATAATCATGAGAAGGGAATGACCCAAAGTGAGTACGGCTAGAATACCTTGGCATTCTAGCTCACTATAAACAAATACTTGATGAGCGAAAGCTTTCAAGGAACTGTTACGTGGGAATTGTAGTTACTTGGGAAGTGATGACCCTTGAACTCTTTCTCATATCAACATCTAAGTAGGGCCTCACGGTCTAAATCGTGCTTGTGCGACTACATTTGTTTGGTATCTTGGTGGGCTTAATGTATCAATCACGCTTGCATCACACCAAGGAGTAACACTTAACAGAAATCTTACTAAACACCTTGTATTTTGAGGCCAAAAATCCTTCTAGTTGCTTGAGAAGGACAAGTTCGGATACTTGGAAGAGATACTAAGTTTGCCATGGGGAGATTTCCATGGGGACTGATGCTTGGCTACCCTGAGAAGTGAGTTCCCTGGAGGGAAGCCCGTGGGGTCAAGCATCTATGTATTCTCCTTGAATCCCATAACGAGTCTACCTCTCAAGTACCTACTGTCCTTGCCTACCATAAGAAATGTGTGAATGAGCATGATTGTCTTGAGTCTAAGTTGAAATATCTTGTCTTCTTTGCTTGTCAAAAGTTGAATTGCATCTCATTTCAAAACCCAAGGCAAATTGATTCAAAACAAGGTTACACACAAGAACATTTCATCCAACAAAGTTTAAAACAACTTCAAACATGGTTGTCAAACATTTGTCAAAATCTTGTCTCAACATTCATGTCACTTAGATTTAGGTTCATCTTAGGTTTGCATTTCCCAAATTCATTGTCAATTACCAAGGTTAAGTTTCACCTAGGTCATACTCCTTTGCATATCAATAAGGGTCATCCATTTTGCATGTGTCCTCTTGCATTAGAGTAATACCATTTCATAATTCAACCTTAGGTTTTGTCTTAGGTTGACATTGTCATACATTTGCATTTACATCTTTGTCCTCATAACATTAGGTCACATTTGCATACCCTAGGTCTCTTCATTAAGCTTAGGTCATTATCATATCATATTAGGGTCATTTGAATAGTAATTGTCCCTTTACATATAGTGTCAAAACTAGGTTTTGTCATACTTGAGCAATCCAAATCTTTGATAGACCTTAAGTCATTGTTAATAAGTCTAGACCTTGTCAACCTTTTCTCTTTTTGTCATTATTGTCATTTCGTCAAACCTAGCTTAGTATCCAAGCATATAGGGGAGACATTGTCATTTTGTCCTTTTGTCCTTTGAGGTCTAGACATCATTTCAATTTCCTAAGTGTCTCATTTTTAGAGTTGCATTCATGAGTTTGTCAAAATCTTGAAAAACAACCAAAAACATAGGTTGCATTCTTACCATAGATTGCATTTTCGTCTATTTTAGTTTGCATTTAGTTGCATATCATACATTATCCTTGAAAAAATTCCAAAAAAATATTGCATTGCATAGTGACATGTCTATTGAAACAAGATTCCAAGCACCAATGATGCAACAAAGTTTGACGTACCAACCGACAATGCAATCACAATTCTATCCAACCCAACAACAAAGAAACATTGATCAAACTTTTTATGATGAAACAAGTCTCCAAATACAAAAACTAGAGGAGAAACTAGCTCAAGAAAATGAGATATTGGAACAAAGAGTGAAAAACATTGAGAAGAATAGATCACAAATGTCCAAAATATTTCAAAAATTTCCAGGTCAAAATCCAAAGATTGAGTCAATTGATGTAAAATCTCTTCTTGAATGATCAGACATACTAGCTCTCCTCTCCCAAATAGAGATGATGAAACAATTTCAAGAAAAGAGACAACATCAATTTCAACATTATGTGCCTCCACAACAAGGACAAGAAGGTGTTTACTATCAATTAGATTTTGAACCAATACAACCAATTGTTCAACATATACAACCAATACAACCAATGGTCCAATTTCAACAATATGTCCAACCAACTATACAATGTCCACAAATAGTTCAACCAATGGTGGAATATCAACAAGTTCAATCAACATATCAATGTCAACAACCACAACCAAACATTCAAAGGTTGTAACACACACCAAGCCAAATTTTGAACATGTCAAACAATTTGAGCAACATCTAGTTCAAAATCAAAACATGACATCAGATCAGAACCACCTCCTTGCCAAACAAGTTCAAATTCCAGATACAACTATGTCAAAACCTTGAAGGAAAGGTGGCTTTATTGCAAGGCTCTTAAGGAACCTACCAAGTGAGTTCTTTGAAGAAGATCAAGATAATACGCTTATGTCTAGCAATGCCTCATCCCCCCACAAACAAATTGACTCTCCAGTGGCATCTATCCCTACACCTTTAGAAGTTTCACAAGAACCTTCCATATTGTCCTCATCAAACAATACACCCAAGGATGCAATTATCCAAGGACTATCCATAATTGATTGCCACGATAATCCAATTCATGATGCACATCCTTGTCATGTTTCAGAAATACAAGACTCAATGCCACCATGCACTTTATTATCATTACCTATTTTAGAGGACCCCATTCGAAGTCCCTCTTCCTCATGTTCAAGCTTTGATTCCTTGCCAGAATCCATCATAAATGTTCAAAGTGCATTTCCTTCATGCCAAAGCATTGATTCCTTGCCAGAATCCATCACAAATGTTCAAAGTGCATTTCCTTCATGCCAAAACATTGATTCCTTGCCAAAATCCCCCATGCATATCCAAAGTCAAACCCCATGTCAAGAGGATAATTTAGAGCATGAAGAAACGTGTCTTGAAACAGATCAAGATCAAGATCCTAAAAACTTATCATCCCATCCAATTGTTGACTAGGACCCCATGTTCCTAGACACTCACGATGATTCCCCTATTCTTGTCCATCATATCCAAAGTCCTATTGACACTCCATTCCCCGAGCAAGATCAAGATATCCCAGTCCATCCAATCCCAAATGATCCCCTTCCATTTCATGAACACAATGTCCTTTCAAATCCCATTGGCATTCCACTTCCTAAGAAAGATCAAGATATCCCTTCCATCCTTTATGATGATCCCATTGAAAGTCAAGAGAAAATCACCTTTAAAGAGGATTCCAATGATCTTCCTCCTTGTCAAGATCAAATTATTCCTTTAAATCCTCCACAAGATCCTTATGTTCCTCCATCTCCTTTTCCTAATCTCATTTTTTTTGATGATCCCATTATTTCTCCCATTCCATCTCTTGAAGAGCCTATCATTGAACCATGCCCACTACACAATCCTAGTCCCCCTCATGATTCTAACGTGTCAGTGCAAGATGTTCATGAACCCCTGACATTAACAATGGGTTCTTCCACTTTGGTGCAATCTGATCCACTTCAATATCTCATTATTTCTCTCATATCATATCCACCTCATAATAGACTCACGTCTTCTTCCCAAAGAAAAGAGTATCCTACAAGTCAAGATATTCATAAAGGCAAAGGAGTAGACCTTCATAAGAAAGAATCCCTTCATGTTAAAGAAAATATTAAGGGTCAGTGAAATTCCTCAAGATGTGGGTACCCCTACTAAATCCAACATCCCTTCAAAATCCAAACAAATCCCTTCCCCATCATCTCTTCCATCCATCTTAGGTCCTTATATTCCTTCATTCTCTATGTAAGGTAAGCAACGACATACATCCTTGAGTAAATTTCATCCATCCAAAAGAACTCCATTTCATTCCTATTCATCCATGCATTCCTTTCCCCCTCCAAGCAATTTGGATGCCAAGTGTAAACGTCATAAGTCTAGCAATCCACATGTATTCAAGGATCAACATGTCCAATATAATCGACATGTCAAAAAAAAGAACAATATGATCTATAAAGAAAAAAATATATCCAAAAGGCCACAAAGGCCCACTGAGAAAAATAAAGCAAATTCAAAATATATGTGGGTTCCTAAATCTCTTGTGCAAGCAATGCACTCCAAGGAACCACAAAAGCATGAAAAATCAAAAGCCATGTGGATCCCCAAGAAGCTCCTTGAAGCACAAAAATAACAACCCAGATTGGCATCTAAAATTTCTATTCCTCCATCCAAACCTTCCAAGTCTATTTCTCCACCACCTTCTTCATCCATTTTGGACCCTTATGTCCCAAAATCCATAGCCTTTCCTTCGTCAAAATCTCAATATCCAAAATACATTTGTCCTCCATCAGTCCATCACCCCTCAAGGTGTGTGCCAATGTCGATCTTGCCAACATTTCCATCCAGTGAAGCCCAATTCTTCCAATACCCTACCTATTATCCAATGCATATTTTCCATCCTTCCATCCCTTTGATCCAATCCTTTGCATAAATCCTTGCCTTAGTTTCATCTCAGATTCCATGTCCTTATCCTACCAACGTCTTTGAGCATACTTTTAAAGGTCATGGTCCATTTTTTTCAAGGCTACTATCCAAAAAGAAAAAAAAAAGACGCTTGAGTCCTTCTTCCATCCCCTATCATGTGTCCATCTTCTATTGAAAAAGTCAAAATGCAAAAAAAAAAAAAAAAAAAAGTGAAAAAAAAAAGACAAAAGAAAAAAAGTAAAGCAAAAATAATTCATCCACTGGTGAAAACCTGGCAAACAGGCGCTTTGGGCAAGTACCGTGATGAAAACTTGGCAAACAGGCGTCATGCGTAATCTATGAACTTCTTGCACACCACACTTGGGGGCAGGTTTCCTCCTTCATATCCTATTGCCCTTCATTATCCTATCATACCATGTCATTACCCTTCCTATCCTATTGTCCCTCATGTCCAATTTCCCTTTCCACCTTTGATCTTGACAAGGCTGAGGATCGTCATGAGCATCATGCATCTTGTTTGCAACTTTTAGTCCATCATAGCTTTTGGTCTTTATCCATTTACTTATTATAACTTTTCATCCATATTCCCTAGCTTATTGCAACTTTCTGCCACTATCCCGTATCCTATCCCGACCTTCAGTCCATGTCCCTTATCCATTCTTGGTCTTTCTTATCCTATCCATACACTCTTTCTGTCCCTTGATCTTGATCTGACATAAGGACGCAAAATTTAAACATGGTTTCAAACACCTCTTGACATGTCCCTCATGCCATATTCCTGCTTGACATTGTCATATCCAGTCTATTGGCCCATCACGCAATAGCCCTTGAAAATTGCATCTGTATTGTCTCCATGATAAAAGGCCTTTGTCTTCCCTCTATCCACCAACATTTCAGCAAGCCTATTTATTCACCTATCATATTCCTTGCCTTGCTAGACATTGGGGGCAAAATCCAAAAAAATCAAATAAATGTCCTGAAATAATTCAAAAAAATTGAAAAATGTACTGAAATAAAAAAATAAAAAAATAAAAAAAATTGAAAAATGTCCTGAAATAATCCAAAAAAATCAAATAATGTCCTGAAAAAATCATAAAAATCAAATAATGTCCTTAAAAAATCCCTAAAACATCAAATAATGTCCTGAAAAAATCATAAAAATCAAATAATGTCTTGAAAAAATCCCTAAAAAGTCAAATAAAGTCCTGAAAAAAATGAACACAAAAAATTGTAAAAACTCGAAAAGAAAAACAAAAACAAAAATATATCCCCTTTGTGCATAGACAGATTGCTGAGCATACATCCGATGACAATCAATTCAACACTGTGCTTTAATGAAATCATGCATTAACAGATGAACTTTTTCAATCAAAACCAGACATTCAAACTGCTCTAAACTGTCATATCAATCGAATATTGGCATCAAAATCATTTGTCCTTGTTCCTATTATCATGGGTCTTATACAAGGTGTGGTATACTCGAAACCAGATTGTGTCCTGTCTTAGACGGGGTACCACATGTCCTGAAACCAGACAACATGATCATCTTATCAACACTTTCAACTTTTGACAATGAAGATCAAGATGTTTGTTTGATTTGCTTGAATTTGTGCATCTTGACTATTTTTTATTTATCTTTGGCTTCGGTCATGTTCCTATGTCGCTCGATGATGTCACTGAGTGATTTAGAGTGACCGGGATGGTTCATGGTCCCTTTCTTTTTTTGATTATGATTGTCGTTTGTCTGTGATGTGTCTGTCTTTTGCAAAAAGGGCTGCATTTCAGCTCTGGCCTTCAATGCCATGATGCTACGCATCCATTTTGCTACATAAAAATAAAGGTTCTCACCTACAAAGTGCATTACTGAAAGCAAGTTTTTCTTCATCTCTAACTGTCCTCTGTCTCATTTCTTCTTACTAACATTTCTTCCGTCAGTACGGATAGTCAGTTCAGTCTAGTGCTCTGATATCCAAACACATATGCTGCATCCTGCATACATTGGTTAGTACATTTGCATTACATCAAACATCACATCAATCATCATATCAAGCATTTTATCCATTTCATATCATAAATACATCAAAAATACATAAAAATACATCCATACATGTTCATAAACAAGTGCATAAGTTATCCATACATGAAAAATAACCATAATTCATAACACATTGCATCCCATCATATCGATGCATATCATATCACATATCATAATAATATCGGAGTACAAAATTGGACTGTCTGCCCTAAGTATGGCCCGCAGGCTGACTACATAATATCAAACTACATATGTCATCTGTCTATCATAAAGGAGTACGTGCCTCTGTCACTGGGTGCTCCCTCTGTCCTCCTCATCCCTGCCATGTCTCATGGATGATGTCCCTCCTGCCCCTGGTCCTGGCTGTAGTGGTCTCATAGGTCCACTCACCCCCATGCTGCTCAATGACCTCCGAGAGCGTGCCCTACTCTCTGTCCTCGATCGTGCTCGATATGAAGGTGCTCTTTGCTCTAGTGGAACTACACTCTCATATAGTGTCCTCCAATGGCGTATCTCCTCTCCAGTCTCTACCAGCATCTATGCCATCTCCCGTGCACTGGCATCCCTAATAGACCCAATGAACTCAGTGACTCGCTGTGCCTGAACTATCGCTGTATCTCGAGCCACTGTGAGTCTGGCTATCTCCGCTCTGAACTAATCCTGTTGTCTCTCCAATGTCGCAATGTGATCCTGCTGACTCGCTATGGTAGCCCTGCACATCTCCATCTCCTCTGTCCTAGCTGTCTCCGACTCTATGGGTATATCATGCAATGCCTCCTGATTGCCTAAATCTGGCCCACCATCTCCATCCCCATCATCTCCATCCTCGTCATCCCCCTCATCCTCATCATCCTCGTCATCCTCATCTCCCTCCTCTCCAGCGAGTGGGAAGTCCTCCTGTCTCCTTGGTACTGGAATGTCCGGATCTGTCAATGGCACTGGCCGTCGTCATGCAAACCATATCTCATACTCCTCTGTCATCCCAACGTCTGCCACATCTGACCTCCAATCCCACTGTCTCTGCTGTAGCTATGCAAAGTCAGCATATGCTATATGTGGCTGAATCATACTCCTCCACTGACTTGTCTCTTTGTGAGATCGGGCAAAGCATGCAGTCCTCTTGGGTACATCCTGCCGCTCTCCAAACTATCGTCTGACTCTCTTTGGTAGGTACATCTCAATCACTCTTTGGTGATTCACTGGTCGCCCAATTAGGTACCTCTCCTTTCTACAATATGGTAGCTCATCATGATCATCTGACCATCCAGGGAAATTGTAAGGAAGTTAAGTAGCGGAAACAACTTCCTACACTAACCTTGAGAGGAGGGTAATGCAAAACTTTTTCAGATCATTACAACAGTTACAGAAAATAGAAATAGATATAATAGCAATCATACCACAACACAGTGATTTACGTGGGGAAAACCCTTTCGGGAGAAAAACCCCACCCTCCAAAAGCAGCTCAATATTTTATTCAGCAATCAAAAACAGATTACAACATACTTGCAGAGCAAGCTCTTCGCAGGAGTATCACTAATCAGAGATTCAGAGGCAACTCAATAGTCATAGGACTCTTACACACAACCTCTATCTCACACACCTCATAAATAGGAGATACAATACAAGAAACCATCAAACAGTATTACAAAACTATGGGCTAAAACCACCCAATAAGGTGTAGCCAACCTTATCTCCCTTCTAGACGCCCTATGACATGTTAAAGCACACATCAACACGTGTTGCTCCCTTTTACAGCTCATTTATGTATCCGATACAAATTATTTTTCCTATTTCAGGAGTACAAACTTCCGGAGGCCATAACTTGAGAACCGGGTGTCCGATTGATGAACCGTTTGAAGCGTCGGAAAGCTCGTGAAGTGCTCTATCACCTCGTAACCTGCTTCACTAGTTACGGCCACTTTTCAGGGCGTTTCGGAGCCTCTAAAGTCCCAAAAATTAAGTTTAAATATTTTATTGCACCCCTCCAAGATGAAAACTTTAATATCTTCAAAACTAGCTATGACCTTGCGATGAAACTTTACCGGAATGCTTATCTAGCCAACCAGAAGCTTCAGGGAGAGTTTCGCACCATTTCTTGCTCAAATGAAAAACTTACTATAAATAGTAACCTCACATAAATGCAAGGTTGAGACACCATTTTTTCTCAACAAATCTCCCACTTGTCGAACACCTTGCATGAGAGGAAGGGAATGTCAACACAACGAATCAATTGCTAAGGGCCATAAGGCCCATAGACTCTGAACACCACATGAACTTCTCTGTGCTCACAGCCTTAGTTAAAGCATCTGCAACATTCATCAAAGTTTCCACCTTAACCAGCTTCACCCTACCATCTTCGACCATATCTCTAACAAAATGATATTGAACATCAATATGTTTGGTCCGGGCATGAAATGTCGGGTTCTTAGCTAGGCTAATTGCACTCTGATTGTCACAGTAAACTGTCACTGTACCTTGTTTTATTCCAATATCTGAACACAGTCTCTTAAGCCAAATGGCCTCTTTACAAGCATGAGTAGCTGCCATATACTCTGCTTCAGTAGTGGATAAAGCAACCACAGCCTGTCGCTTACTCATCCAACTAATTGCACCACCAAACAAAGTAAACACATAAGCACTGGTGGATCTTCTGCTATCAATATCACCTGCCCAATCTGAATTCACATAACCATGGATATCAAGGGAAGTCATGTCTCCAACTGAATTACCATGATAACACAAAGAATACTCTGAAGTACCCTTCAAATATTTGAAGACTCTTTTGACTGCATCTCAATGAACTCTACCAGGATTAGACATATATCTAGAAAGTACTCCCACTGCTTGGGCAATGTCTGGTCTAGTACAGACCATAGCATACATCAAGCTTCCAACCGCACTCTGGTAAGGCACTCTGCTCATGTCTTCCATCTCCAATGGGGATGTAGGACAATCTGAAATAGATAGTTTCGTTCCAACTGTAGAAGGAACAGTCAATGGTCTACAATTCTGCATGTTGAACCTCTGTAACACTAAATTCACATACTTACTCTGGCCTAGCCATAGCTTTTTGTTCACCCTATCTCTTCTAATTTCCATCCCAAGAATGTGCTTTGCTGCACCAAGATCTTTCATTTCAAATTTAGCAGCGAGCTGAGACTTCAGTTCTGAAATCATACCTTTCCCTTTACCAATGAATAACATATCATCAACATACAATGCAATGAATAAGAAATGATCACCATAAGATTTATAATAAACACAATGATCTGATTTAGAACGTTCAAATCCCAAACTCAACACATATGTATCAAATTTCTGGTACCACATCCTAGGACTTTGTTTGAGGCCATACAAAGATTTCTTCAATTTACAGACCAAATTACTTTTGCCTTTCACCACATAGTGCTCCGGCTGTGTCATATAAATATCTTCCTCCAAATCACCATGAAGGAAAGCAGTTTTCACATCCATTTGCTCAACCTCTAAATCATAAGCAGTAGCAATAGAAAGCAAAAATCTAATGGACGTCATTTTTGCAACAGGAGAAAATATCTCACTGTAATCAACACCCTCAACCTGAGAGTAGCCTTTTGCAACCAATCTTGCTTTATACTTCTCAATGCTTCCATCTGAACCAATCTTTTTCTTGAACACCCATTTACAACCAACAGGTTTTCGTCCTTCAGGCAATGGTACAAGATCCCATGTGTCATTCTTTTTCAAAGCTACCATTTCTTCCTCCATAGCAATCTTCCAGGATTCTGCATCATTCATACCTAATGCCTCTTCTACAGATTTAGGTTCATCCACACTAGTATTCAGAGCAAAAATACATCTCCAATCATCAGGTGAATACCTTTCAGGTGGTTGTCTATGTCTTGTAGACCTTTGAACAAGCTGAGTTGGAGGTTCTTCCTCCTCTTCTGAAGATTCAGAGCTAGATGAGCTCTCCTCAAATTCTTGCCTATCTAGGGGTCTCGATTCAACTCTTTCAGGTGTAGAAGGAAGTTGAATCACATCTTCTTTTTTAGTCTGTTCTGGCTGCAATGTAACAGAAGGAGACTTAATTTCTCTAAAAATAACACTTCTACTGTGAATTACCTTTTGTGCAACAGGGTCCCAAAGCTTGTATCCTTTCACACCATAACTATACCCGATGAAGATACATTTCACAGCCTTGTTCTCCAACTTTGTTCGCTTCTCCTTTGGCACATGTGCATATGCCTCGCAACCAAAAACTCTAAGATGTCTCAATGAAGGCTTGTGACCTGACCATGCTTCCATAGGCGTTTTATCAACAAGAGCTGATGTAGGAGACCTATTAATCAGGTAGCAAGCAGTGGCAACAGCTTCAGCCCAAAACTTTTGTTCGAGACCAGCACCACTCAACATACTCCTAGCCTTCTCCATCAGTGTCCTGTTCATTCTTTCTGCAACTCCATTCTGCTGTGGAGAATACGGAGTTGTCTTCTGCCTGTTAATTCCACAGTCTTTACAGAATCTATCAAAATCATTAGAGCAAAACTCACCGCCATTATCAGTTCTCAAACATTTTATTTTCTTTCCAGTCTGCAACTCAACCATTGCTTTAAATTCTTTAAAACGACTAAAAACTTCAAATTTACTCTTTAGAAAATATACCCATGTCCTTCTACTAAAATCATCAATAAACGAAACATAATATGTGGATTTTCCAATCGAAGAGACATCTACTGGACCAAACACATCAGAATGGATAAGATCCAAAACACCACAAGTTTTATGAGAACTCGAGTAAAACTGAACGTGGTTTTGTTTTCCATAAATGCAATGCTCACAGAAATCAAAGTCAAGATTACAATCATTCAAACCTTCAACAAGGTTTTTATTTTTCAAGGTCCTTAGACCCTTTTCTCCAATGTGGCCAAGTCTCTAGTGCCATAACATAGTCTTCTCTGCAAGTAACTTTGCTTCAGACGAAAGAGCACCCTTAGGTACCCAAAAACCATTTCCATCTGCTGAAGGTGAAACCTTCAAATCTTCCAGTGAAGTATCCACAGATTTACCTTTTACAGAAGTGCTATTACACTCAACAGTGTATGCTTCAAGCTTATACAAAGTGCCAAACTTGACACCTCTAGCAACTACCATAGCACCCTTAATCATCTTACATCCTGTTTCAGAAAAGACTACCTGCACACCTACATCTATTAGTTTGCTCACAGATAACAGGTTTCGTTTTAATCCAGGGATATGCAGCACACCATTAATCCTTTTTATTCTACCATTAGAAAACCTGATTCTAACTTTACCTCGACCAACAATGTCTAGAGGTGAATCATCACCCAAGTACACCTTACCTCCATTAAATCCTTCATATTCAGAAAACCAATTTCTATTGGAAGTCATATGAAAAGATGCACCTGAGTCAATTAGCCAGGCATCATTACCTGTATGAGTCGCCAAAGCCACAATAAATGCATCGCCATCTTCCTTGTCGGACTCAGAATCAGAATCGAACTTTTTCTTTTTCTTTTTCTTTTCTTCTTTGCAGTCCTTACGGATGTGACCCGATTTACCGCAATTCCAGCAAATGACTTTGGACTTTCCAGGAGATTTCGATCTCCCTTTGGATTTGGACTTGCCGCGCTTCTCATTCTTCTTGCCTTTCTCCTTAGGTCTTCCACGAACGGTTAGGGCTTCCTTTGAACTGATGGATACCTTCCTTCGCATCTCTTCACCGAGTAGGGCACCCACCATGTCTTCAGATTTCAAAACAACAGAAGTACTACCGATAGCCATAACAAGAGAATCCCACAAATCAGGCAAAGAGCAAAGCAAGATCTGACATTTCTCCTCCTCGTCCATCTTAACACCGACAGATACTAATTGAGCCACCAACATATTGAATGCTTCCAGGTGGTCTGCAATTCGTCCACCCTCTTCCATCTTCAAGGAATACAATTTCTTTCTTAAGAAAATTTGATTTAATAAAGATTTCACTTGATACATCTCACCAAGCTTAGTCCATAGCTTCTTTGCAGAGTTTTCTTCATGGACATTGATTAGAACAGAGTCTGCCAGGCACAGTCTGATTAGACCCTTGGCTTTTCGATCCATAACATCATACTGAGCTGCCGCAATAGGATCTGAGGGCCTTTGGACATTCGCATCAACAGCATCCCAAAGATCTCAATCTATTAGCAGATCTTCCATCTTCAGCTTCCACATCTCAAAATTACTTCCATTAAATTTCTCCACCTCTATTCTCCCTGACGAGCTCGCCATCTGAATATTCCTGCAACAAGATCAAAAAGTGTCTTCTGCACAAGCTCCCACTCAAATCTGGATTAGTTCAAAAAACCCAACTGCCCACAATTGAAACCAAAGGTGATCAAGCTCTGATACCACTTGTAAGGAAGTTAAGTAGCGGAAACAACTTCCTACACTAACCTTGAGAGGAGGGTAATGCAAAACTTTTTCAGATCATTACAACAGTTACAGAAAATAGAAATAGATATAATAGCAATCATACCACAACACAGTGATTTACGTGGGGAAAACCCTTTCGGGAGAAAAACCCCACCCTCCAAAAGCAGCTCAATATTTTATTCAGCAATCAAAAACAGATTACAACATACTTGCAGAGCAAGCTCTTCGCAGGAGTATCACTAATCAGAGATTCAGAGGCAACTCAATAGTCATAGGACTCTTACACACAACCTCTATCTCACACACCTCATAAATAGGAGATACAATACAAGAAACCATCAAACGGTATTACAAAACCATGGGCTAAAACCACCCAATAAGGTGTAGCCGACCTTATCTCCCTTCTAGATGCCCTATGACATGTTAAAGCACACATCAACACATGTCGCTCCCTTTTACAGCTCATTTATGTATCCGATACAAATTATTTTTCCTATTTCAGGAGTACAAACTTCCGGAGGCCATAACTTGAGAACCGGGTGTCCGATTGACGAACCGTTTGAAGCACCGGAAAGCTCGTGAAGTGCTCTATCACCTCGTAACCCACTTCGCCACTTACGGACACTTTTCAGGGAATTTCAGAGCCTCTAAAGTCCCCAAAATTAAGTTTAAATATTTTATTGCACCCCTCCAAGATGAAAACTTTAATATCTTCAAAACTAGCTGTGACCTTGCGATGAAACTTTACCGGAATGCTTATCTAGCCAACCAGAAGCTTCAGGGAGAGTTTCGCACCATTTCATGCTCAAATGAAAAACTTACTATAAATAGTAACCTCACATAAATGCAAGGTTGAGACACCATTTTTTCTCAACAGCAATTAAGATATGGCCTCCATGTGAACTCTCTCAGTCTGTCTAGCTCATGTCGCCAGTACAATATGTATCCAAATGGACCCTGTCTCAGTGCTTCCCCATAACAATACACATATGGTTAGTGTGGTACTACCTGTCTCTCTGTAATCGGTCGACATATGGCTATGCTCAAATGCCCATACCTATAGCAATGTGACTCCACAGCTCAAAGTTTGCACTCCCTGATATGCTATCTGATGCAGCTAAAAATATAGCATAGCAAGCACACATGGTCCCCATGCGTACACTGTCCCCTCTGTTGTCATCCGCTCTAGCACTCTTCCCCATCCAATAGGGAATCCATGTCCTTGTCTATCCCCTACTAGAAGACATGCTATCACCACTACTATCACCACATATCGTCAGTCATACTCTGAAGCCATGCTCTCCCAGCCGATCTCCCTCTCAACGATGTCCAGATCATCTGTGTCGCACTCAAATAGCCTGCATAACGCGTCTCTCCCTGTCACTGGGTCATACTCTATCATCTCCCCATGTATCAAAATGCGGAGGATGCACCATACATCCTCTAGTGTCATAGTCGCCTCGCCAGTCGCCAAATGGAATGAGGAGGTCTCCGAATGCCATCGCTCTGCCAATGCGGTAAGAAATCCTGTGTTTTCCCTAATCTCGAGCATGAATGTGATGTAATATATGCCAAGTCCTGCTAAGATATCTCTGTCCGTGCTCCTGAGTCTATGTCATAGCATGAAATAGTCTGGTCGGTTCTCCCGTGTGATCAACGGATACTGTCGACTTTGCATCACAATTGGAGCACAATTTTGTCAGTATTAGGGTTTGTTCCTCCGGGCTACATTTTCCCTATTTCATGACCAAATCAGGGTGTTCTTTATCTATTTTACCCTATCCTATCCTTATCCCCCCTTTTCGGATCATTTGCATGCAGTTTCGAACCTAAATTGAGTACCCAGGGCACAACTGCGCTTGTGTTGTGTATCCTACACCTGTGTCACATATCTTGCACCTGTGTACCCCTACACAAGTGCAGAAGACATGACACAAGCGCAAGATTCACCCTACACAGGTGCAGAACTCAATTTTTGTAGTTTCTGTGGGCCCCGCAATGTCTAGCAAGCATTCAAAATTCATGAAATTGAAAATATGGGTTTTTGAGATCCATACCGCTGCTCCTGCATCATCCGATCATCTATAAGTACGTACATGTTCTCTGAGGTGATCCGCCATTGGAATATTCACCATCTATCTGCAAGTGTCCTTGTCCAGAGCAACAAATCCTCCTCTTTGGCTAGTGCAAATGAGCAATTTTCACCCTCTTGGTCCCATTTATAGATCTTTGTCAGTGCATAGATGGACATGTACCCTCTTCATCTTATGTTGGTCATGGTCTCTTACACCTTACATTGCTTGTCCTTCATGCATCCGATCTCTGATTGTCAGTCCGTTTGATCCTATCATTTTTATCGATCAATTGGCCTCTTTTTTGCATGTTTCTGGCCAATTCCTCAAGGAGGCATGCATATGTCATTGTTAGTTGTCTGTCATCATTTTCATTATTTTTCTTTGAAACAACGCTTAAAATCACATTGTCTCAAAGAGGGGCAAAATGTAGACACCTAAAAATGGTCAACGCTTGCGGAGTCATACTTTAACATTTGCGCATTGCCTCATTTTAGGTTTTTGTGTCGCATTAACATTTCTCCTATGATTTTCACTTGATCTTTATCATTTGCGAGCATTGAGTCATTCTTCTACATTCTTCAATCATCTCGTTCTGAAATTTGGTCTTGTCGACAACAATTTTCAGTCATGATTTTGATCAATCTTATCCGGTCGCATCAATGTGCATGTTCATTTGTCATCATTTTGGACATCGTCAATCCTAATTAGGGTTTTGTCCTCTAATCAATCTTATCATCATGCGATCGATTTGTCATCGATCGTTGTCCTCTTATCAATCTTGTCATTTTGCGATCGATTTGTCATCGATCATTGTCATTTTCAGTCTTATCATCTTGCGATCGATTTGTCATCGATCGTGATCGTTTTCAATCTTGTCATTTTGTGATTGATTTGTCATCGATCGTTGTCCTTGTTAGTCTCTTCAATTTTGCAATCGATTTGTCATCAATCATCGTCGTCTTCTCAATCATGTCAATTTGGATCAATTAGTCATTGTTCCTCGTCAATTGGCGCCTATCAATTTGGTCTCTTTATCAATCTCGGTTAGTTTGTCAATCAATCAAATCATTTATCGCATTGGTCATTTTATCAATTCAAAATCATGATCAACTTTACTTATCTTTCAATCAAGACTTAATTGTCATTCTCACATTGCTAATTCATCTTCTGGGGTTTCATGATTTAATCATTTAACCTTGTGTTTCATTTCTTCCTCTAGGATTAATAAATTATTTATTTATCCTAAGTCTTC
The DNA here is from genome assembly GCF_030272615.1 of Cryptomeria japonica. NCBI lineage: Eukaryota > Viridiplantae > Streptophyta > Pinopsida > Cupressales > Cupressaceae > Cryptomeria > Cryptomeria japonica. The sequence goes on from NC_081408.1 coordinate 772,018,072, forward strand.
TCATTACAATTAAATGTTCATTTAATTGGCTAATTATTCCTCTTTTGTGAATTAATTAATAAATGACAAATTATTAATTAATTTACCTAATTTACCTAATTTCCTAATTTTCTAATTCATCTAATTTCAATTCTCTCCTATTTTCCTCCTAATTTCAATTTTGACATAGAAATTTGTCATAAATTTGTCATAATCATCAATCAATCAATTTTTGCATAGAAGGTGCATAATTTGTCATAATTTGTCATAATTGACATGTTTGATTTGCAATTTCCATTTGAATTGAATCATGCTAATTTGGTCTTTTTCTCCAATTTCTCTATAAATTGGATGAATTTCTTCAATCAGACTAATGAGAATAATCAGGTTATCGAATTTCTAATCAATCATGCTTTGAGTACTCTTGTGCCAATATCCATCTTGCTTTCACATTAGGTGTGTGCACTTGAAGGTGAGATCCACAAACAAAGGCTATTTGGAGAAGAAAGAAGGACAATGGAGTCGCATGAAGGAGCATTCAAATCTACATCTGGTTTGCATAATCTTTAGTATTGAATGTTTTTATTTCATGTCTCTATTAAGTGTGTTTTAGGATAGATCATTGCATTTTTGCTTTCATGATTGAGCTAGATTAGTTTTTATATTGCTTGTGATGATTTCCGAATTCCTAACCTACAACTATATAAATGGATCTCTAATAGCTAGCAAACCATCATGGAGGGTAAATAGATATATAACCTTGTATATGAGAATTTTTTTTTCTTATTATCATTATGTTAAGGATTCGAATGTTATAGTATGTTATAATATTTGGTTTTGGGATAATACTCGCTTTTTCTTTTCTTTTTTGATTAATGAATGTGAGATTTTTAGTCTGACTTGAGCTAGCTAAGATCACGGTGTACGAGCACCAAGGTGGTCATATGCTCCTATTTGGCCATCATGAGTTATTTCAAGTTTCAATGTCATGTCAAGATGGAATAAATTATTGAAATACCATTCTTCATGTAATAAGGTCCTTGAGACCAATTTGTATTGCTTGAGTCCAATCTATACTCCTAATTGTCTCATGTTGTCAAAATTGTCATTATAGGGTAGAAATTTGTTAAAGGCATCAAATGGGGTATTTAATCATGTCTAAATGATATTTGTACCTCTTTGAATGTATTCATTATTCTTTGAAGTCATATAGGTCGTATTTTGGGTTTGGAGTCAAGTTGTGTAAAAGTTGTCAATCCAATTTTATTGCAAAAAGTGCATTAAGGGTGGTTTAGTGTTAGTTAAAGTTCAAATGGTAGTTATGGACGTTAGAGGAATGGTGGAATCTATATATACTTCTATTTTATCGACCAAAGGGTCGGTTGGGTGATGTAAGAGAGCACAATTAATAAAAATTAAAGTTTTACCCTGCAAATTCCTTGTTTCTCAGATGTGATAGTTAGTTATTCTGCACTTTTCAGCATGTAATATTATTAATTTTCTTTGGGAATCTATTGGGAAAGAAAGAGAACTATATCCTTTAATCTTGGTTTTTTGTTTCATTCATTTTTACTTTGTTTTGAGCAAGTTATTAAAGTTTTTGTAACATATATCACAAACCCTTGCTAGGGTATCCAGTGACATAATAATAATTAAAATTATTGGCCATCCCATCATTGAAGACTCATTCCATTGGATGGTATGACCCTTGTAAATTCTCTTCTTTTTTTTTCAATCTTTGTAGGGTCCCATGCACAAGTTGGTATGTGCTAAGGATGATGTAAAGACCGAATTTTGTGTCTCAGACTACTAATGATTGCAAGATTGAGTTGTTTGGGTGGATATAAGTGTGAGAGGGATCTTGGAAGGTTTGAGGAAGGTAGTGAGGGGTGTGAGGGGTTAGTTCAGACCCTTCCCAAGGATTTGGTGACCCTTGGTTGGTCAAAGACCTTCATAATTATATGACTATCCTCAAACTATGTATATGATTGTCCTTAAGACCTAGTGGACTGAGAATTTGAGAATATGATGTGTTGAGTGGGTTTTGTGAGTGGAGGACATTTGGGAAAGGTGTTTTTTCATAGTAACCCTTGAAGCTATTAGGAATCCCTAGAGAGAGGGGATGACTCAGATTATTATGATTGTCCTAAGGTCTGTGACTGTCATAGTGAGCTAGTGATATAGCAGAAAGTTCTCTTTATGGCTTCTAGGGTGGATGGGAGGGTGGATAATGGTAATTTTTCTATGATGAAGAGTCTCTACAATGGTTTCATGAGATCCCTTGGGTTGTTATATGTCCACTTGGCATTGTGATTTGTACCTATAGACAAGTTAGAGTCGTAATAGGGGTTGAGTTTGTGTGAGTGAAGTTTTGAGGGTTTGGTGTGGTCTAGTTGTTAGAGAGACTCAATTTGGCCTTGAGAAAGTTTATTGAACCTAATATAATTAATTTAAATGGTTGGAAAAGGGTTGGGAGACATGGATTCACTTTTGGGGTGTTGAATCCTTATGAGCACCTAGTAACCTTGTGAGGGTTCTTGAGAGTTTGATAAGAGTTATCACCTGTTTGAATAGGTGAGTTGGGAGAAAGATCTTCCTAGTTTGTGTTTGTTGGATTCTCTTCATCAAATTAATATCAAGTCAAAGGGAGTATATCCCTTGAAGTTGGAAGTTGAAGGTTGAGAGAAGTATGAAGACAAGATGCCTCCAAAGAATTCCATTGCAAGAGAGGTTACTGAACTCAAAGAAAAGCATGCTCGGGAGTTGAGGAAATTGGAAGAGAGGATGGATGCTACAGTAGAAGCCTTGGAAGCCAATCAAAGGAGGGATGAGGTATCAGGAGATGTGAGTGACCAAGTGGAAGAAAAATAAGCCCAAGGGGAGCAAGAGGAGAAAGTGGACCCTAAGAAGAGAGGATGGCTAGGCTTTTGAAGGCAGTCAAGAGTGAAAGTGATAAGACTAAGGTAGACTTACCCATGTATGGAGGGAAGTTAGATGGAGAAGAGATTTTAGATTGGATAGAGGCAATGGAAAATCATTTTGATTGTGAGGATGTACAAGAGGACCAAAAGGTGAAGATAGAAAAGTCAAAGTTGAAGGGACATGCATTGCTTTGGTGGGAGTTTGTACAAACTAAGAGGAGAAAGAGAGGGAAAACCAAGATAACTTCTTGGGACAGAATGGTGGCAAACCTAAAAGGGATATTTCTCCATAGTGATTACAGTGTTTAGTTGTTCAAGAGGTTGCAAAGCCTTAAGCAAAAGGAACTATATGTGCAAGCCTGCACTAAAGAGTTCTACAAACTGAGTATAAGGACAAAGCATGAAGAAGATGAAGAGGAGATGGTGGAAAGGTATCTTAATGGCCTAAGATACAACATCCAAGATGAGTTGAGTCTCATTACACCAAAGATGGTGGAGGAATGCTATAAGTTGGAAATCAAGGTTGAGGACAAGTTGAAGAGGAATCAAGACATGTCCATGAGAGGAAGAGGAAACAATCAAAGGGGTAGAGGATATTTCACTATAACAAAACAGTCCCATAAAGACCAATAAGATGGAAGAAAAGGAAAGGACCAAGTGGCTAAGCAAAGAGGTGGATTCAAAGGTTCTAGGAGCAGATGTGGAGGAGGTAGGATTTCCAACACATTCACAAGGAGATGCTACAATTGCAATGAGATTGGTCATCCCTCATTCAAGTGCCCTTAAAAAAAAGGTTCCACTTCAAGTGGTGGAGTATGGAGAACTGAAAAGAGAGTGCAATTGGTGCAAGAAGATGAGGGTGAGAGTGTAAACTCTCCAACTAGATATGTTGATCCTAAATCAGGAGAATCATTGATGGTTAGAAGACAAATCCTTAAAGCATCAAAGGAGAAGGAGACAACATAAAGGAGGAGCCTATTCAAGACCTCTTGCAAATGCAAAGGCAAGGTATGTAAGGTAGTGGTAGATTCAGGTAGCACTTATAACATAGTGTCTCAAGAAATGGTAGACAAACTGAATTTGGAAAGAATCCCTCATGGCACACCTTATAGGTTATCTTGGTTAAATGATAATCAATCAATCATGGTAAATTAACAAGAATTTGTTGAGTTTTATATTGGTGCATATAAGGATAGGGTGCTTTGTGAAATTATACCTATGGATTATTGTCATCTCCTACTTGGAAGGTCATGGCAATTTGACAAACATATTGTGTATGATGGGTGGGCCAACACCTATCAGATTGAACATGGAGGAGAATATTTTACTTTACTTCCATTGAAATAGGTTGTAGAAGATCATAATATGGTAGCCAAGGTAATCATGTTGGGTAGTAAAGAGTTTCTGAAGGTGATTGAGAAGGAATTAAGCTAAGATGCAACCATCTCAAGGCTTGAACACACTAAGAAAACAAGGTTGGATGATGGTGTACTCATTGGGATAGTGATATGTCAATTTGTGGAGGATGAAATTAGGAAACGAACAGATTTTTTAGGTACAGAGGGTCTGATCCATGATGGCAAGACTAAAGATGGCATGGAGAGGGTGCAACTACAAGTACCCAATGACACCTATAGGTGTACACCATATTTGGCAATGGTTTTTACTCACCTTTCATGTGATATGTGTTTGTATATTGGTTTGTATCCTTTTTTTGCAAGTGTTCAAGGAGTCCCATGGCAACATGGAGCAAGGTGGTACTAATGGGACATGAGTTTTTCTTTGGGGGGATGTATGGTATAGGAGCACCTAGGTGGTCATATGCTCCTATTTGGCCATCATGATTTATTTCAAGTTTAAGTGTCATTTCAATTTGGAATAAGGTCTTGAAAGACCATTCTTCATGTAATAAGGTCCTTGAGACCAATTTGTAATGCTTGAGTCCAATATGTAGTTCTAATTGTCTCATGTTGTCAAAATTGTCATTATAGGGTAGAAATGTGTTAAAGCCATCAAATTGGATATTTCAATAAAGAATATTTTGACCTCTTTGAATTTATTCATGATGCTTTGAAGTCATATAGGTCCTATTTTGGGTTTGGAGTCAAGTTGTGTAAAAGTTGTCAATGCAATTGTATTGCAAAAAATGCATTGAGGGTGGTTTAGTGTTAGTTAAGGTTAAAATGGTGGTTATGGATGTTGGGGGGATGATTTAATCTATATATACCTTTATTTCATTTACCAAAGGGTCGGTTGGGTGATGCAAGAGAGCACAATTAATAAAAATTGAAGTTTTACCTTGCAAATTCCTTGTTTCTCAGACGTGACAGTCAATTCTTCTGGATTTTTCAACACAAAATCTTGATTCTTTTTATTTGGTAATATATTGGGAATGAAAGAGAAATGAATCCTTGAATCGTGGTTTTTTGTTTCATTCATTTTCACTTTGTTTTGAGCAAGTTATTAAAGTTTTTGTAAAAACTGTCACAAACCCTTGCTAGGGTATCTAGTGACATAAAAATAATGAATTATTGGTCATCCCATAGTTGAAGACCCATTCCATTAGATGGGATGGCCCTTCTAAATTCTCTTCTTTTTTTTCTCTTTCTTTGTAGGGTCCAATGCACAAGTTTGCATGTGCTAAGGATGATGCAAAGATAGAATTTTGTGTCTCGAACTACTAATGAGAGCAAGGTTGAGTTGTTTGGGTGGATATAAGTGTGAGAGGGATCTTGGAAGGTTGGAGGAAGGTATTTATGGGTGTGAGGGGTTATTTCATACCTTTCCCAAGGCTTTGGTGGCCCTTGGTTTGTCAAAGGCCTTCATCATTATATGATTGTCCTCAAACTATGTATATGACTGCCCTAAAGACCTAGTGGACTAAGATTTTGAGAATATGATGTGTTGTGTGGGTTTGATGAGTGGATTAAATTTGGGAAAGCTATGTGGGTATCCATATTAACCCTTGAAGGTGTTAGGAAGCCCTATAGATATGAGATGACTCAGATTATTATGACTGTCCTAAGGTTTGTGACTACCACAGTGAACTAGTGATATAGTAGCAAGTTCTCTTTATGGATTTTAGGGTGGATGGGAGGGTGAAGAATAGTTATTTGCCTATGATGAAGAGTCTCTACAATAGTTTCATGAGATCCCTTGGGTTGGTATATATCCACTTGGCATTGTGAGTTTTACCTATGGACAAGCTGGAGTCCTAATAGGAGTTGAGTTTGTGTGAGTGGGGTTTTAAGGGTTTGGTGTGGTCTAGTTGTTGGAGAGACTCAATGTGGCCTTGAGAAATTTTTTTGAACCTAATATAATGAATTCCAATTATTGGACAAGGGTTGGGAGGCATGGATTCACTTTTGTGTTGTTGAAGCCTTATGAGCACCTAGTAACCTTGTGAGGGTTCTTGAGAGTTTGAGAAGAGTTGTCACCTATTTGAATAGGTGAGTTGGGAGAAAGATCTTCCTAGTTTGTGTTTTTTCGATGCTCTGCATTAGATCACAAAAGGGGGACCTTATCCTTATCATGAATGTACAATATTAACATGAATAGTCGAACAAAACTATGAGAATGGTAGCTTTGTAGTAGCATAAAGCCCATGAACGCATTAGTGTAGCGAGAGTTTACAGTATTAAGTCACATGCATGATTACCAACAATATCAATAAAAATATTCAAACCTACAATCTCACTAGATTAGCGAGGGCACAAGACTCGCAACCACAATAGCCTGGTGAGGGTTTGAACCTTGGTGGCAACATAAAAATTGACACAATTTAACCATCATACTATGTCATGTATGACCATTTTAGATAACAATAGCTCTTATTTAGACCATGGAATCTTGTTTTCACTCTCTCTACTAACTCTCTCAAGGTTTTGTCCATTTAGGTTTAGCTTTAAAATATCCCACTCTAGTTCTTAACTGGACCGTGTTTTTTGGGTTTTGGTGATACTTTTTGAATCTTCTTGATGACAAATATAAACACTCTATTCGTTTTTACTCATACACCATTTTTCTCACATTTTGGTTGACCTAGAGATTTCAAAAGTTCTTGTTGTAGACATTACTTTAAAACTTGATAACCATAATTGGAGATCATCCTTTGGATCATGACAACCTTAGTTTTTGTTTTCATAATTATTATAAAACAAGTCATGTTGCTGTATATTTTCCTAATTCCAAATACAAATTAGGTTGATAGGCTTCATGTTCGAAAGAAACTTTCTTACACATCATTTTACTATCAAAGGCCAATTGAAGTACTAATGCTCCTAATCTAATCCTACACATGGATTGAGTGAGTTACCCAATGTATATATTTTAGTTTACCCTCCTTTAAAGATAAATCTGTTCCCACTACTTAAGAAAATCCTTAGAGGACTCAAGAAATCTCCTCAAGCTTGGTATTTTAAAATTGACTAATATCTTAGCGTTTTTTAATTATAAAATATGTATATTTTAAAATCCACACTCAACGTCAAATTTAGTGGTGGTGACATAGTGATTCTTATGTTAATGATATTTATATTAATAGAAGTAGTGTTATTTTAATTAAATAGGTGAAACGTAATGTATGTTCAATTTTTAAAATGAAAAAATCTAAGCTCGCTTCACAATTATTTAGGTGTAGAAATTTTTGAAATTGATCACAAACATAGTATGTTAAATCTATTTTAAACAAAATTATAATGATTAAATATAATCTTACATCTACACCTACAGAAGCTTGGGTAAATCTCTCAACTAACATTATCATACCATTAGTCAATAAAATAATGTATTGATAACTGGTTTGGTCACTAGACTATATCTATATTTTGCAACCAATTTTCTTTCTTGATTCATGTCCAAGAAATATAAAAAAGGATTTCTTTGATATATAAAAGGATCCTTCAACTAGAATTCCATATTAATGATCTATGACTTCATATCTACTAGATATACTAACTCTAGTTTGGTTGGAATTAGTTAGCATAGGTCGTGAGGCAATATTGTTATGAAGGTTATTAGTAGCTATTCAACTAGACCCTACAACATTGACCTCACTTTTCTATGATAATTAAAGTGGTCTCAACATGGTGAATAATTCAATATATCATGCTAGAACCAAATATGTTGAATTCCATCACCATTGCATTCATTAGTAGGTTGATAGTGAAGAATTTTTTCTTTTTTGTTGTATTACAACTAATTAGATTATAGATATAATGGCTAAACCACTTGGTAATGATAAAAAATTTAAGTTCAAATCTATATACACAAAATACTATCTAATTTAGTCATTAAAAGTGGTTATTTAAAAATCAATATAATATTTGTAATAGTAATGTTAGTATTATTGGACATATATCATAATTACAGAGATTTTTTTGGTTTATTTTTATTTTGTTGTCATTAACATAATGTCATAAGTTATTTATATTATGTTGTAGGTTATTGCATTTGTTTTTGGATTTGATTATATTAAAGAATTTTTTGCATGATGATGATTCAAAAAAATATTTAACACAATCAAATCTTGAAACAATGCAATAATTCACTATGGATTGTGAAAACTTGATACCATTAATGTTGTAGGTTTTTGATAATTTATTTTTATATTGTATGATGGTTTATTCAATTCTTTGGCTTATATTATAAACCATTCTTCAGCATAAGATAGGTGAATCAACAATATAATAATTATAATTAGGTCCCAACAATTTTACTCTACTAGAGGAGTCACTCGTTATAAGATTGAGAATCTCCTAAATGATCTCAAGACTAATTTAGCAAAATGAATGGAAATGGAGGATAAAAAATGTGTCAAAAGTAGCCTTTTTTTTCTTGAGATAATCTAAATTTGAACATCTATGAAAATTTTGAGATGTGGTGAAGATTAAGATGGTCAAATGTTGAGTGCTCATGAAAGGGTTCACATTTTTATAACTAAAAAATAACACAACATCCAATGTGCACCCTTTTTTTAGTTGCAATAATTATTTTTTAAATTTATTAGTGGAAATATATGAGTAATAGTACTACAAATTGTGTGTGTGTGTGTGTGTGTTAAATCACCAAAATGAATACATCATGAAAAACTTATCACTAAGTATGCACATCATATAACTTTCAAAAATATAAAAAAATGTTAACTTATTTTAGTATATAGATTAAAATATATAACACCCATTTTATTTCAAATTTAGATAAATAGATCAAAATTTGTGAATAAAAAATAATACATATTTAATGAGAAGTATGAAGAAACCATAAGAAAATACCTTAATATATTTAAAATATTAAAATAATTATATGGCTAGAAACCTAACAAGTTGCTTGTTGAATTGTGATGATGGATTCTTGAATAATGATAAAATGTGTAAAGGTAATGAGGTCTTAGACCATCTTCACTATTGTATGTTATACTTGGGATAAAACAAGGGGCTTAATCCCCTAGACTTTGAAATCTAAGACACGTGTACTACATTTTCCATTATTTTGAGCATATAATATATAATCCATAACACATGTATACACATTTTACAAAGTATTTATGTGTTTTATTTAAAATCTCCTATTTGGAAACCTTGTATCCCTCATTTTGGTCCACTTAATCATTAAGTCAACTTCGTGGCTACCAAGTTAGACACACTCTATGTTCAAACATATATATGATAATGTTGAACATACTTGGATGCCTTTTATCAAATATTTGTTGGGAATGGAACTCTAATGACAAATTTTTACCTAATTATACTAATATATCTAGTGTTGAAGAGGGAAAAAAGACCACTACACTAAAGCTACTACCACAAAATATGGAAGATCTAATGAGGTATCAGGTTACTACATAGTATGTTGACAACCAAGTAGGGGTATAGATTACTATTATCCTTATCTCAATTGGTATGAGGTGTTGTACATCTTAAACAAGAAATAATTAAATTAATTATGTAAAATAATTTTAAAAAAACTGGTGCATATTAAGTGATGTGTTTAGCTACATTAAATATTTATTCAAGGGTACACTTGTAAAGTTGTATGTAACATTAGTTAGATGTTTTATGTGTGGGTTGCACATGGGAAAAAAATATAATATTAGGATACTTAGTACACCAAAAAAATGTGAGGTCAATGGTTTGTTGTACTCATAGTTTTTGGGCACATAGTTTTACTTGTAGACACCTAAAATTGTCATGCTTAATTAAATAAATATTTTGATTTATTTAATTATTTTATCCTAAGTCTTATATCAATTAAATAAATTCTTATTTATTTAATTAATTCATTTATCCTCTTCTAGCCCTTTCCTCATTTAAATAAATATTTTTAATTTATTTAAATTATCTTTCTCCTAAATTAAATAAATATTTTATTTATTTAATTGGTCTCACTTCTATTAATTAAATAAATCTTTATTTGTTTAATTAATTCATTATCTTTTTCCTCTATGACACATGTCATTTATCTCTTAATTTTCCTCTACCTAGCCCCTTCATTTTTTTATTATTTCTTCTACCTACCCTTTAATCCTAGCCGACCATTTATCTTTTCACTTCTTAATCTCATCCCTCCATTTTCTAAAGTGTCTTCTATATAGGAGGATACTCTCATAATTATCAACCATAATCAATACTTTATGTAGTCAAGCCTTCTTATGATCAAGCAACTTCACAACCACAATTCGTTCTTTGTCGAGCCCTTGTGCACATACAAAATTTGAGAGCAAATATATCAAACAAGATCAATGGAAATAGGAGACAATGGAGATTAAAACCCTACTTGGCATGTGAATGGTATTATTGTTCAATTTGTTGATTTGCATGTTCTGAGGTATCTTCATTAGTGTATGGTGAATATTTTATTGTAGGACTAGGGTTTGTTGTGGTTGGATCTTTGTGGTTTTGCAACAGTTTATCATCATCATTTTTCACTATATACATTACCTAATCATTTGGTTATTTTGTGTTAGCTTGATTCTATAAAAGCAAGAACATGTTTAGTAGTTGAGGTTGTTTGGTTGGTTGTTTGGCTTGGTTGTCAATGTATTGAGATTTCTTGTGAAGATTACATATGTAAAGCATGGCATGGGATGTGAGAATAGATGATTGGATATGTGGATGATGCATTGGAGGAGATTGATGTTTTAGAAATATTAATGGATACTCTATAAGTGTATTGTAATATTTTTATTACTAAATAATACATTGGATATAGATTATTTTCGAGCTAGATTTTTCCAAGGTATATCATGTGTTATGTCTTTGATCTTTGCATATGGTTATTTTGTAAGATTGTAGGCATGATTTTATCTCATGGGGATTTTTAGGAAATGATTTGATCAACCTAAATTATCTTTTAAAAAGTGGTATTGGAGCTTTACTAATTATTGTGAGGTGTGATATATATTTGTTTTGGTATAACCCTTGTATGACAAAATCTAATTCAAATTTCAAGCCATGATAATGCTAGAGAGATTTTAGACATTTCAAGGTATGAGATATGTTTTACAATTTTTTGTTTGTAGATTTGGGGTTTTTGGGTTTGTTTATTTTTAGTTATATTTGAAAATAAAGAGATTGAATATGGGTTTCAAAAAGGGCTTTTTTGGGTGTTTAACATGATGGTTTTTTGGGGTAATATTTGTAGGTGACTCCACAAGATAATATAGACCTTTTCATTGAATCCAAAAGTCCTGAAAGAAGAATATTTGACATAAAACTCAACCTATTTTGGCCACTAACATTTTTTTTCACCACCAATCATAGTCATACATCATAATCATCAAATAATGGAGCTTGATCATACTCCTCGTCATCATATTCACTAAGTATAATAACTACTACCATGGTAACTATTTAGTATGAAAATGGGGCAAGGTAAGATTAGGACCAAGATCTATTAACAGATATAGAATGGGATAGAAAACATAGAGGTGCACTTGTGACTACAATATGGAGTTGAATTCACTAGACTAGGGTGCCCAGAGTGCACTAGTCTTCCTACTTCTGCACACAAACTAAACTAAGACTTCCTAAGGTCCTGCACTCTACTCACCTAAAAATTGATGTAGCTTTCTAAGGACAGGGATGCCCAGGGAATTTTGGTCCTAGACTAGGGTGCCCAGAGCACCCAGGTCTAGGGTTCTCCTATCCCAACTCCAGGTATTGATCTGTATTTATCTATTGAATCTCCCTTATTCTTCCTATCTCTTCTATAAACTTGTAGTTGCATGCAAGAGGAGACAAATTGTGTTCATGTGGTTTATAGGAATTTTCCTAGGTCAAACCCTAGGTTTGGAATCAACCTCTGAATTAAATTAAAATTTAATTAGAAATTCTTGAATTAAAATGATTGACTGAATTGATTATACCTTCAATAGGGGATGCAATTCTCTTAGGATAAGTCATCCATGTGTTGATGCAATAACATGATAAATCACATAAAATTCATCATGAAATAATAATTAAAACAGAAATGAAGATGCCTTGATGTAGTATGCTACTCTTTGAATCAGATATGCACTTGAAGTGTTGCTCTTGAATTGGAAGGATAGCATAATGATGAGATAATGAAAGATTGACAAAATGAATTGAGATGGATGCCTTGTATAGGAATTTCATAATAAAATTACCTTTAAGAAGACTTATAATTTCCATATTTTTGTATGGAGCTAGGTTTGAATAGGATAGGACTACGTCATCATCCTCCCATAATTTGGGGCAAAAACCACAGGATTGTTATGATGTTTAGCAACTCGGTCCTGAAAATTTTAGCCCAACTTTTAGGAATGCAAGATAATAGGGTTATAATGTCAAAATTAATTTTGTGTAACAATATAAAATGTTTAGGTAAGGGAAATGTTTCTTGAGATTTGAAATGGGGTAGGATCTATGATAAATCAAGATAATAAAAGATAATCGCAACACCTAGAAATAAGGGCCCAAATAAGAGTGTGATGATGTATTAAAGCGGAATAAGACTCATAATATTGAATTAATTAGTAGTTAATTATAATGAAGGTCTTATAATGCATAAATGAATAGGAAATACCAAAATGGGTGCTAAGAGAGTGTGAAATTAGAAACCCTAATTAAATTTGTACAATTTACGACACTACATTTCAACCCCACTTTAGTGGAGTTTGATCTTATGATCATACTCATGATAAAGTAGAAATGAACAAATAGAGCATCTAAGAGAAAGACAAACTAGAGATACAAGAACACTAAATTAGAGATGATCAATCCCCCAAGCATAGGATCCATCAATCCACACAAGTAAACTTCAAGTATATACAAAGAAAAAACAATAGTACTAAAACAAAAAGTTCCAAGTCAACTAGTTGAAGAGACCTTGACATCAAAATATCTCAAATGTTGATATCATTCTCAAAATCTTATTATAGGAGCACAAGTGGACTTATAGAAATAACAAGGATGTGCACCAATTAAAATGAGAAAAGACCATGATCCAATGCTAGAAAAGTGTGTTATGCTATGGGTTCAAGGGAGATAGAGAAAGAAACATGGATTCCATGGGCTAGCAAACTGTTTTATGCTAGGTATCAATAAAAAAGGAAAGGAGAGTTGAAAGGTCTAGCAACTTGTGTTATGCTAATCAAATCATCTTGCCAAATCAAAAGGAAGAGTCAAAAGGTCTAGCAAATTGTGTTATGTTAGTCAACACATCCTACTAATATTGTTGTAAAGTGGAAAATTGAACCCTAGTGAGTCCCCACCTAGGAGAGAGAAAGGAAGTCACTAGGATGATTTTAACTTGGGGGAAACTTTACATTCAAAAGAGGGGTTGAATCCATTAGATCCAAATCCAAGAGAAGTAAGGATGTGAATTCTGAGTGGATTGCAAGGGTTGAAGTGTGTTTTGACCTCTTTTGTAAATAGGAAAGTTGACTTATTGACTATATGGAACAAAGAGAGGAATTCAGTGAAATGAGGAGCTACCGGTCTGGGATCACATTGTAACTTTGGATATAAGCTAATTAGACTGATACGGATCTTCCCTCCAAATTTGGAGAAAAGTTGTCAGGACCATGGCAATAATTTACATGGTCCTCCACAAAATCTGCAAAATGAAAAGGGTTCTTCCGTCTCTGCAAATGAAGCCCAAACCTGCAATTATAGTTGTGCACCTACAACCTATAAACATAAAAGAGGGGAAAAGGGGTTGTGAATAGGGGTTTGCCTTAGTCAAACCCCGATTGAGGAATCAACCTTGAAAGAAAGTAATTGTAAATACTTGAATCTAAACAATGGAAATGTATACCTTGTAGATCTTCAATTTGTCGATGATGATTGCTTTTTTTCTTGAATGTAATCACAAATGTTGCATGAAATGGAATGTAACATGACAAAACCCTAACACACACACATGCTTGCAAATGAATGTTGTAATATTGCTCCAATGGATGAATGAAGAAGACTTGAATGCTTAAATGCTTGATGATGTATATTTTCGCCTATGCTTTCTTATGATCAACTTTGCTCCCCTAAAATGAGGGAATTGAATCTCCTTTTATACATGCCTTAAGGATTAATTTTCATTCACTGAAGACCAACAAAGAGGAGCGCAAACCCCAAAGATTAAATTATGCATAGGGGACCGGGCAGACCCACCTTAGGGCTACCCTAAGAGGTGGGGACAGGGGCGCCACGCCCCTGTCCTGCCCTATTTTGGGGCTCGGACAGGGTTTGGAGGCAAGAACGGGTCTTGAGCAAGGATGAACCCAAGGGTCATGGTCAAAAAGGAGGGTTCCATCACCAAAGTGAGGACTTTGAATGTGGTTAAAATTGCAGGAGGCATAATTTTATGACACTACATTTAGCTCCCACTTTAGTGAGAGTATGGCTTATGCCACTACTGTCGTTAAAGTAGAAGAGAGAGAGATGAAGATGAGAGATGTGGAGCAATACTATACAGAGAATAAGACATCACTAATCTTGAGGAACAAAATCCCTCAATCCTAGGATCTTAGCTCACTCAAACATATGCAAGAACACACAAAACAAAAAGGAACAAGACGCACAAAACAAAAACAAAGTGCAAAAGACACATGACAGACACAAGATGACAAACCAACTAGCTGAAGAGACCTCGATACTCAGATGTCTCAACAAATAATCAAGACTTAAAGACCAATGTCATCACATAAACACAAGCGATCACATAAAAGAGAAAAGATGACATCATCCATGAACCATCAATAGAAAAACTATGGGTTCATGAGAGGAAGGAGAGAGAGGACATGAATACACACTTTTCTGATCCATGAGAAGAAAGGCGAATAAGAGAGAAACCATGGACATCTCGCCCCTAAAACTAGGTGATCCATGGAGAAAAGGACATGCAAATCTATCCCCCAGAGCCTGTTTAGGTGATCCATGTAAGGGAGGAGAGTGAGAACACCGTTAGTTCCACCCAACCTCAAGTGTGTGTGTGCAAGTGATGTTCGAAGTGCCTCATAGGATTCTATGCCCGAGTACACTAAAGCTGCATATAATGTATAGTACAAGTGTCAAGAAAGGCGTGATATCTTCTCTAAGAGTTTGTGCTCTAGTTCTGAGAATAATTACCCTGCATAGGAGAAAAAGTGGCATCATCTCACTCTAAGAGTCTATGCTCTAGTTCTGAGAATGACCCACTGTATAAGAAAAGAAGAAGTAAAGACATCTCACTCTAAGAGTTTGTGATCTGGTTTCGAGAATGACCCATTGTACTAGGAAAAAGTAGCATCATCTCACTCTAAGAGTTTGTGCTCTGGTTCCGAGAATGACCTATTATACAAGAAAAAAGTGATGACATCTTTCTCTTAGAGGCTTCCATTTTGTTCCAAGAATGTCCCACTATAAAAGAAAAGTGATGACATCTTCCTCTAAGAGGTTGCCCTCTGGTTCTAAGAATGTCCCACTATATAATGCAATAGTACAAAGGAGCAGTGTGGGTGCCCCCCCCATTAAGATGTCAACATAGGTTGATGTTGATATCTTAAGGAAAGTAGAACAAGGATACCTACCTTCATCACAAAGAAGATATCCACTATGCAACAACATCATAAATCTAGGCAAGAGAGGGAATACTTCTTCAAGCCAAGATAAGATAGTTGAAAAGAGATATCTTGTTGTAAATAAAAAGGAGATACTTGGAGGAGAAGAGATCTTTGTTAAAAATACATCTAACCCCAAGAGGAGTTGTCTTAGACAAATATAACATCTTATAGAACAAAGAAAAGGAGAGAACAAGAATGCAATCCTTCCTCCTATTCCTAGGTGAAAGGGATTCTCGATGAGGGATGACTCCCATTTATCCCCCAGGGGGATGGGTGAATTTATCATAGATGTACATTACCAAATGTGAATAGAGGTTGTAGTCAAGGACTGACACCTCTTGTATAAGAGAGAATCCTTGAGCCAACAACCAACAACTGTGCACAAGGAATGACATCAAGTAATATAATTCACACCATCCACAAAATGGGGCAAAGTGGATCCCTAGAGAGAGAGATCATTACCCCCCAAGTGTAGGGACAATGAGAAGAATGTACACAATCATCTAGAGATAGAAATTAACATAATCAAATGCACAATGTACTTGCATGCAAGAAAGGACATTAGTATATGTAAAATACATATCTCAAGAAGTGGTAATCTTAGAAAGGAAGAAAAAGTATCAGGTATTCTCCAAGGGGGATTAATGAAAAATGCAACCCCTAAAGGAAATAGTGATACACGAGATAGAGAGAAAGAGATAGGAGTGAAAATCCTTGCGCCCCAAGTAAGAAGGACAAGGGGAAAAAAAAGGGTATACATTTTCCAATGTTGTTTATTCTCAAGTGATATGCCCTCCTAATGGAACAAATTCTCTAAAGGAAGGAATATGCACTTCTTGAGAGATCAGTCCTTGCAAGGAGGAATATCGTGTTTGAGAATAATCACAACCATAGAAAAGATACATTTTCCAAGAGAATGAAAGAAAGAAAAGAGGTGCATTATTTATTGAAGAAACTCCTCTCTAAGCAAAAAGGAAAACCAAAGAACAATTACCTGCTCACATAAGAATCACCCAATGCAAGAAAGGAGATCTAATAATGAAGAATGCACAAAGACAAAGACAAGTGTATAGAAAGAACAATGGACTTCATTTTGCTGCCCCAAAGTATGTAAAATTGAAACAATACCACCACAAATGATAAATATCTCTCGTTAAATGGGTTGGTTATGCCATAGGGTGAAGAGCAACATGAAGGCAAAAGAAGTGCTAAGACACCATGTTTTTACCAAGAAATGCGGCTAGATCTATTGTGAGACAAATTTGTGCAAGATCATATTGCAGTTGAACAAATTTCTTAAATGCATAACATTTTCCAGGAGAATGTGAGTATGAATCATAAAAAATGCAATATTCAATACCTTTCACTTGCTTAAGATTTTTGTTTTTATTTTGAGGAGGAAAGGAAATGTTCTTGTCATATTTTAATCTCCAATAGATTCTTGCAGCTAATCTGCCAGGATGGTAAATATTGGCCTGACATAAAGGAGAGGGTTTGTTAAAAGAAGAAGTTTCATTATCCACAATTATAATTTTGCCATTATATATGTCATCTTGAATATAATTTTTAAATTTAGGGCAATCATTAGCATTATGGTCATGGGTTTGATGAAATGAACAAAAAGGATGCTTGGAAGAAGAAGCATTTTTGTGGGCTCTCTTGATTTGTTGTCTTTGAAGGTAATATTTAAAGTTTTGAAGCATAAGGAGTTCGTCAATAGAAAGAGGGGTAGTACTTCCTAGGCCTCTTGTAGTAGTTTGTGTGGGAGGATTTATAGGGACACGAATTCCATGCTCAAATTTCCCAATTCCTTGTCCTTTAAAACCTTGTTTTATAACTATATGAAAGCTATGAATATAAGAATGTTACAATTGACTAGATGGATGGACAAGATAATGAATTTCTTTGAAAAATGATGTGTAAGGAGGAAGAAAAGGATTTGTAGATGAAGGAGGAATACCATGTGAAATGACAATCTCTTTTCCTTTATCAAGCTTATCATTTTCAAAAGATTGGGGAGGAACATCTTCATCATCTAAAAGCTCATTTTTAGTTATTTCTATGAGAGGGGAAAGATCATGAATAAAATGCATGACATTATCCTCCCTACATATACTTTGATGTTGAAGATAAGTCTTAGGAGAATAAGCAGGATCTAAAGATGTACGAATGTTTATGTTTTGATTTTTCCCCCCTTGCTCAAGGGTATGTGTAGAACAAGAAGATGGATCCATGTTACTTTCCAATGCTTGCTCTTTTTTAGAGAGATCATTGGTTAAAGCATTAGGTCTCATCTCATGCACACAAGATACTCTAGGAGAGGTACAAAAGTTAGGATCTCTAGGTGTAGTATCTATAAAATCTTTAAGGTGATTAACATAGGAAATGCATTTTGTTAACAACATCGTCATAATGCAACATAAATGATACATGAAAGCTTTGAGATCTAACTGAAAAGAAAATAATTTGGAAATTCTAACAACACAATATGACCAAGTGCTATTAATAAAGAGAAGCAACAAGAAATGAAAGAAACCCTTATCTGACACATGATTGTAGTAAATATATACAAAAAGCAATGTAATCATATGCGAAAGAGTGAGTAAATACAATTTATTAATTGCCATTGAAAGTCTCTTAATTAAAATCTGAATTTGTTGGAAAAGAAGATCTAAAATTAGGACCTTTCTATGAAAATAAATTTTAAGATTTAAAATTGATGAATTTTGAATTTTTGTTTCACCTTAGAGGGTGTTAAAATTGATAAAGTACACTATTTTTCTACATTTAAGCAGAAAAACACAATCAATTCTATCTCCCAAAATTTTGGGAAAAAAGTCGAGGATCGTGGCGAAAGCGCACACGGTCTGACCAACTTTTTTTGAAATTTTTGGGGATGACAGAAATTATGATTTTAATGCAGAATGCAAAAAAATAGTCAATTTGGAGATGTCTAGATCAGTCAAACTTGCAGTCAAAGGTCGAAAATAGAAGAATCTTAAAAATTAGGGTTTTATGATTTAACCACTGAATTTCAGAATAAAGAGACAGATTTGAATTGCAATTTTGGAATAGAAATGAGATCTGAAACAAGTAATTAAAAATTTTACACTTCACAAGCTTAATTTTCTCAAAATAAAAAAACAGGGTTTTTATGCAATTAATCTCTAAAATTTGCAAATAGATCAAACTTGGAAATGAAAACTTAAAATTCAAATTGCAATTAATCAGATCTAATAAGAAGAAATCAGAATTAATGTGTAAGGCACCGAGTTCACCAAAATGTAAAGTGGAAAATTGAACCCTAGTGACTCCCCACCTAGGAGAGAGAAAGGAAGTCGCTAGGATGATTTTCACTTCGGGGAAACTTTACATTCAAAAGAGGGGTTGAATCCACTAGATCCAAATACAAGAGAAGCAAGGATGTGAATTCCAAGTGGATTGCAAGGGTTGAAGTGTATTTTGCCCTCTTTTGTAAATAGGAAAGTTGACTTGTTGACTATGTGGAACAAAGAGAGGAATTAAGTGAAATGAGGAGCTATCGGTTCGGGATCATCCTGTAACTTCAGATCTGAGCTAATTAGACTGATACGGATGATGCAGAGAGTCTTCGAGCTTGATACAATTCACCTTCTAGATTGACTTGTCTTACTCAACCCTTCAACTACTCAAGCCCATCCAATGGCCCTTAGTAGGGGTTTTTCTATTGAGACCTCCAAGGTCTCAACCACTTTGGCTTGTCTCCAAGTTGTATCAATGATTCTTAGATGATCAACTCCTCCTATTGAGGTTTCCACCTCAATCTCCACATAGCACTACTAGGCTCCAACAACTCCTGCAAGGATCACAACACTCCAACCTCATTCAATGGACTCAAAATACAACTACATATTGTATTTGAAGTATTTTGAGGCTTTTAGCATCTCCAAACCCATCGCCATGGTTTCCTAGCCTTTCTTGGTCTCTACCAGGCTCAAATAGGCCTAATTGGATTAGCCTTCCTATACCGGTTTTCAAGACAGTTTGAAAATTCCCCAAACAAGGCCATAAATAAATTATAGATTCAAGTACCCTTTTCAGAGTTATAGACAATATTCAAAAATTGCATTTGGATTATCCGTACACATACATTTTCCAATACTGCACTAATTTCAAGGGTTTAGGCCTACCTGAGTGACTTGGAAAGATGGTTTGAAAACTCTTCACCAGTCAAAACACCTGCTCAAAAAAATTTAGGGATTCTTCAAGGGCACTCATATTTCTTTCCAACCATGTGACATTTTGTCTTGCACCAATACACATGTGCTCAAAATTTGCACATCTCCTGATGTCCTAACTCACCAACTCCCAGCAGTGAGCCTAGGGCTTCATTATCTCTCCTCCACAAGGTCCTGCAAAATAACAAAACCTATTCTAAACCTATGTATAGACCCTAACCTATCATTCCACTTGATTTTAACAGGTTCCATCAATGAATGCTTAGGTTAGAGCCATTTTTTCTCTTAAACCCTCCTTACAAGGGTTTTTCACCTTGTTACAAAGAATGGATGATATCTCTGCAACTAAAGATAATCAATCCTACAAATAAAACTTATTAGAAAGTAAATTAAATGAACACTTATTCCCTGCAATGATATTCTACAACCAAGTCCGTACTAGACTATACAAAGCAATGAAAACTCAATAAACTATTAAACAGTGAAGAAAACAAGATTTACTTGCAACTCAAAAACTTGTTCTTGCATTCCCAATTCTCCAAGTCGTACAATGAAGTATATTTTGTCTTATATTATGATGGTTTAGTTGGTTCAACCAACTTTGCAACCTCATCTTCCAAAAATGCAAATTTTGCAAAAAAATTGCAAAATGTTGCTTAGCAACTTTTACATCTTTTGACTCCTGAGATACAACTTTTCACTCTAATGCATTTCAAGGCTTGTGAAGGTCCTCAAAAACCATAGAAGATCTAAACACAATGCAATAGACCCCTATTACATGATAATAATCATCTGGAGTACTACTCATGTGATCTACCTTAGCATTTCAACTTCTCGGGCTGACAACATCTTGAACACAAATGACACAATCCAAAACTTGGACAGCTCAACCATGGCTCTATTGAGTCCCAAATGGTTAGTCCATTATTACATCATAAAATATAACACATAAAACCTTAAAAGAAATAAAATTGCATGCTTGGATTGTTAGGTGCCCTACACCATACTCCCCTAGGACAAAGAACTCAAGTCCCTTGAGTTAAGAGGTCTGCAATCTCCACTCCATGCTAAAGTATATCTGATTCTGACATCCACATAGCATCTGAATCAGGTAGCCCTTCCCACTTGACAAGATAATATTTGTAGACTCCCTTCCTTGTCTTCTTTACTACCTTGGTGTCCAAGATACTTTCCAACTTGACCAGTTGGCTTGGTGGCAAATCCCTCACCTAATCTTCATTAACCCGAGATGACATGTCCAATTGATTTTTTGGTGACTCTCCCTTGTATGGATAGAGATCACATACATTAAAGATAGGAGAAATACCCAAGGTGTGAGGAACTTCAACTTCATATGCATTTTGTCAATATTTGTGCACCACCATGAGAGGTCCAATCTTCTTCATCATTAGCTTGGTAGGCTACCCTTTTGGAAGTATCTCCTTCCTAAGGTATGCTAACACTAAGTCTCCAACTTTAAATTGCACATTCCTTCTTGTTTTATTAGCTTGCACCTTATACTGTTTGGATTTTTGTTGTAAGGACTACCTTACCTTGTCATGCACTTCTTTAATACCTTTTGCAAAGTCCTCACCTTGTGCACTCTTAGGTGCCATAGTACTAAGATCTCTGAGCTCTAATATGCCCCTAGGATGAAATCAATACACTATCTCAAATGGACTTTTACCTATGCTTCGGTTCACTGAGTCATTGTATGCATATTCTGCCTGACGGAGTACTAAATCCCAAGTCTACACATGTTGTTTTGTAAGACATCTTAGCAAGTTACCCAATGATCTATTGAATACCTCTGTTTGACCATCTAATTAAGGATGGTAGGCAGATGAAAAGGATAACCTGGTGCCCAACTTTCTCCAAAGTGTCCTCCAAATGTGGCTTAAAAACTTCACATCTCTATCACTAACAATGTTGAATAGAAGACTATGAATTCTGACTATCTCCTTGAAGAAGAGGCCTACAATATAGGTGGCATCATTGGTGCTCTTTCAAGGGATGAAATGTGCCATTTTGATGAACCTATCTACCACCACATACACACTATCAAATCCCCTTGGAGTTCTTGGCAAGCCTAACACAAAATCCATGCTCAAACAATCCCAAGGCCTCTAAGGGATGACGAAGGGTTGATATTGATGGACTTTAAAAGCACTGAGAGGGGGGGGGGGGGGTGAATCAATGACACCAAATAAAACACTACTTCAAACACTAACTAGTAGATGAACTTAACCAAGCATTTAAAAAAAATACATTCTATCAAAAATGATATAACAACATCCACAAAAAGTAAACCATCCACCATAACACAAGTGTTCTATATGTGGAAAACCCAAATAGGTAAAAACCGTGGTGAGATGGAACTCACAAGTTAACTATCTACAGTAATAGATAACTGACTGGTTAAGGTCTTACAAAGTTCTCTACTAGGAGTGAATCTTGTTAGAGATCCCAAGCTTGATTAGAAGCTTAAACCTTGTTAAGAGTACTACCCTATTAGGAGTAACCTCACTAGAGGATTTGAGAATCCAAACTAATAGATCACCTTGTTAGAGGATTTGTACAATTAAGCTTGTTAGAGATTGCCCGGTTAGGGGATTTGATTCTGTTGTAATGATTAGAAAAAAACAAGAATGGTTTGATCTGTTCTGAGTAGCACAATATTTGCTTGATCAGATCATCCTAAGTACTTTCAACACTACTCTTCATCTTAACACTTATCGCTCTTCAACAAAAGCTTTCACTCTTTATTCATATCAATACTTGCATAATCTCCTCTCTATTTCTATCAAAATGATTCACTAAAATGTCTTATTATAGACATTCAAATCTTATGTCGGCCTAAGGAAATCAAAACACAATTTCCTAGGTGCAGTGTATCTAGACAAGTAATCATAACTCATCACAAAAATGACCGCCAAGAAGTCGATGCTAGTAACTCATCACAAAATCTGATACCGGTTAGAACAGTCAATACCGATTGGAACAAAGCATGTGAACCGTTGTCCTAGAATCTTCTTCTTGATCTCCATCTTCATCTTCATCTTCATTTTGATGCCAACTTAGTGTAGCCGCGGGTTATCTCTTAAGCAAATACCAGTTGACACAAAGTACTGGTTAGAGATAAACCTTAAACATATCGGTTGACAATGTAAACCAATTGAAGTTACACTGGTAGTCAATGTAATCATGTGTGTCTGTGAGAGTGTTTCATTAATGACAACAAGTGATGAATACATTACAATCATCATCAGGCCAACAATCTCCCCCTTTGGCATTGATGGCAACACTTAGAAAATTTTAGAGTAATACAATACCACTAAGTGTGCATACACAACCTATTTACACATGTGCTCATACTCCCCCTTAATGCATGCATAAATACAAAATTTTCAAAAACACACATACACATTATTACTCCCCCTTTGACAACAATGCCAAAATGATAAAGTAAAATATATACATATATATAGAAAATCTATATCAAAGTGTTCAGCATATATTACAACTTAAAAAAAGTTCATGCATTGGCTAATCTCATAAAAATATCATTGAAGTTCTGCATCATGTGTGATAAATCATTTTCTCATGATTCCAGTATGTTAGCAGTGTACTCAAATGTAGACATCAGCTCAGAATGGAATCCTTCCATTGAGTCCAGCGTGTAGGTTTCAGGAGTAGCAAGAATAGCTCATGCATTGGAGTAGGCTCTCTGAAGAATGTCGACCTGTGAGGTCAGCTGACTCTTGAGCTCTTTTATATATCAAAGTCTCTTAGCCTTCTCATTATTATTCTTATTCAATCTATCATGCAAATCATCTGTAGACTGGTTAAAGGCATGAATGGAGTCTTGGAGTGGGACATATGCCTTGGATATCCTTTCCATTTCTTGCTCAGTTTCAATTTGACTCTTATAAATGTCAAAATAAAAAAAGAAACATTGGAGGTAGAGGCAAGATACTTTCCTCCAGATTCAATAGCTTTCTTCAACAGACTTCCATTATGAGATAGATCCATTTTGCCACTTTCAATGTTCTTTTTTAATTTATCTCCATGTTTCTTCTTGTGAATCTTCTCAGCAAACATTTGAGCAACATCTTCAAGCGACTTGATTTGATCTGATGCATCTGCAACTAACTAACCAAGTTTGCTAATGGGTGTAGGAAGATGTGCAATAGTTGTTTCCGGTAGTAAACTAGACAAAATTTCTACTGCATTCTAGATTGTCTCTGCTTCAATCCTTTGCTCTTTGAGTCTCTTCTTATGTGCTTGAGATTGCATAACATTAGCAATCTTCATCATTTCTGATGCACTCAAAGTGTTCATGTTAATGGGTCCTGAAATACTTAAAGAATCATCATCGTCATCTTCAAGTAGTTTCTGCTTCACTGGTTCAGGGGGTACACTCTTAATGATAGCTCTTTCTATGTTTTTCTTTGTTGTCTCTCTAGGTAACTGAGTGACAACTTTCTCATTAGACTCCTTTTGAGTATTTTCAATGACCGGTGGATATTGAGGTTTCTCCAATTGTTCTGTTGCCGGTTCATTGTCCACTTTTAGTTGAATAGTCGGTTGATCAACTAATGTAAGTTGTACTTCAGTGATTGGAGGCTCCATAGCTGGTGTATTGTTGTCTCCAGATAGGTCTATTATGTTTTGATCATCTTCATCAACAAGAATAATGGAATCATCCTTATTCTTGATTGGATAGACTATGTCAGGTTGAACAATCTCCTCTTCATCCATTTCTGATTGAGGAACATTATCTGTAGTATTATCCTTATTGCTAGAGTGGACGAATTCTTCCCTCTTTTTGATTACATAGGCTAGCTAATGTGTCTCAATCTCAATAACTGCCATTTTTGCATTAAGAAGCTTCAATCTTCTCATTTTAAAATCAAAATATACTATGTATTTCTCAACTAAAGCAATAATTCCATCCGAGGATAAATTGGGAAAATATTGTACAAATATTTCATCAATAATCTTCTTTTCCAATTGAATAGATTCCTCCCATTTATCTAAAAGAGTATTATACAAAGAGATTGAAATATCTTTTTCCAAGTCATGCGGAAATCTATTGTAATGACCCAAATAAGTTATTACATGTTGAATGACTTGCTTCTGCTCATCTTCAGTGAAAGAATCAAAATATTCTTTGACATTGTCAAACCTATTTCTTCCTAATGTTTTCATTGTTCTCTCAAAAACTATGTGAGGTTTGTAGGTAGCAATATCTATAGGTGTAGTTTCCTTCGACACTACCTTTACCTTCTTGGGTGTTCTGTCAGTTGCTTTTTCTTTCTTTGGTTCTTCTTCAGAATTTGTACCCTCAGACTCTAGTTGCAAAAATCAATTTCTGATTTCTCTTCTTTGGTGCACTCTCCTTCTTTACATATACTTTAGGTGTCGGTTCCTTTTGGTTAGGACATTCTGAGTCACCCTTGTGGTCTTTTTCATAGGAGACATTTCATCAGACTTCTTTTTCTTTCCTTTCACATTAGCTACAGGTAGAGCACCGGTTTCTGTTGGTACAACTTGGACTACCACAATGTCAAATTTTGCCTTCTTTTTATCTTTAGGCAATGCTAATAGGGTATTAGCATAGCCAACCAGTAAATCATGATTAGCCTCATAGCTTATATCTTCCATCTCTTCCTCTCTAGGCTCAATTGCTTGCATCAAGAAAAATTCAGTGGTAACAGTGAAGACTATGTCTTTTTCAAAGTGTTTTACCACATCTTTAGGTAACCTCATTCTCATGCTCATATTTTTTTGAAATTCATTAAAATACTTATTCACAGTAGCTGAAAAATTATTATTCACAACCTTAATGTTGTTCTTGATCTGTGCATTGACCGGTAGGTCTTTGGACCATTCAATGTCTTCAATACCTAGTAGGAAGTTCTGGAAATAGAAAAATAACCCAGCTAATAGCTGACAATATTTGAACTTTTGTGTGTTGTCCTTCTTAATGGATTGCAAATTTTGAAATAATTGCACTCTAATGGCTTCACAGATATCATAATCTGCATTATCAACAATCATTCTATGTGTTGTATGAATTGTTGTAGATGGAACATTGTTAAGTCCATTGGAGTAAAATACCCGGTAGCCTATCACCATTGCTGCTAGTTTCACTGCAGGGTCTCTAATATTGTTGATAGAAAAAGAACGCTTATCAGATGTAGAACCGGTTAATTTGAAGACAGTATCCTTTGAAATTCTTCTTAGCACAGAAATTTCACTGCTTGAGAAATAACTCGCTACAGCCTTAATAGCTTCCTTGGTTATTGTGTGAGTCCTTTCTAAATACATGCTCTCTCCATGGACTCAACTCAAAATGATTCTTATGTGTTCTTCCTCAAAATATTCAAGAAAGTAGGCAGCATTATGAAAACCTTTTTCAAAAACCCTATCATATTTTGTTTCAATCTTTCGGTTCTTATCACAGTGTGATTTCAACTGTGTATAAATGTGTAGAGTTTCTAAATCTTATATCTTGCAATCTATATAACTAGACAGGTCACCTTTGACCACAAGACTACTCGAGACTTGCGACAATGCATTATAAGATATAATTTGATCTTCCTTTAGAGCTTCCTCAGGCTTAGCAGTGATCATCAACCTCTCTACAGACTTAGAAGTAGATGTCATTCTAGATAAGCAAGTTTCGAAGTGGTATACAAAGAAATACCTTGTTTCTTGCACGTTGCTTCGTTTCCCAGTTGAAATGCCCAAATGCACACCCATTCACCTCTCTGCAACTTTTGATTCAACTTAATCTCTCTAATCGCAAAACAATTCACCAATTAACACCAAGACAATCTTTTTCGGCTCTGCAATCACTTCAAATTTCTTTCTCGAAAGAGTTAGGGTAAAAAAGATAGAGTAAAACTTGCTTTTATCCCTTTTTACTAATTGTAATAAATGCTTGCACTTTAGGTTACAAACCCTAATTTCACCACTTAAGTGAAATACTAGTTGATAACACGTCAACAAAAAGTCACCAAAATTCAAGATTCAAAAAAACTTTCCGGCTCATTTTACAAGGGGTTCGGAGATGTTTTATTGTTAAGCTCCCCTTAGCCATGTTAAAATAGGCATAAGTTACCGGTGTTGGGTTCTCTTCACTAGGTGAAGGAACAATTTCTTCTCTAGGAAAGTCGTCACCTTTCTTTTTCCAAATCTTATTCATATCTTCTCTGGTTTCCTCAACATCAACTTTTTACTTGCCTTTTTGATCCTTGAAAGAGTTGACCGGTTTGCTATTTCTTAATCTACAAAATTTTGCTAAATGCCCCAATTTGTTGCAGTGATAACAAACCATACTAGATGATCTCTAGGGTCTTGCATTTCCTCTTCCTGTTCTTCTTCTGTTATTCATAGCCACATGACCAAAGTTATTACAGAAGGTGCAAACAATATTTGTTACCTTTTCCATCTCGAATGGACTAAACCGATTGCCATAGGATCTTTCCTAGTTCAGATTTACCCGGTTGTCAAAGTTCCTTATCCGGTCACCATTTAGTCTAGGATGCATGTGTGGTATAGTATTGTTTTCTCCATATCTACACTCAATATGTCTATGCCCATGCATTCCACATGTGAAGCAATGACCTTCAAACTTTCTAGACACATACCTAGCATTAGTATTGTAATTTGCATTTCTGTTAGGTTTATCTCTACAGACATTTGTAGTATGACCAGGCTTATGGCAAACAAAGAAGACAGGTTTAAAAATGAAAGGAAATAAAAGAGCAAGGAAAGGAAAATTAATCCAAGAAAGTTTATGATGAAGTAATTGTTACCAAGAGAAAAGCAATAAACTTGGAGCATCACCCAAATGAGAAGAAGGAGGCACAAGAACTTTTGAAAGGGGAAAAGCAAAGAAAAACCCCTTGTGATATTATGAATGAGGCAATGCCTAAAAATGAGAGAGAGAGAGAGAGAGAGCAAGAAGCTCTTTACAATATTGTCATTAAGAAGAAATGAGAGAGGAGGCATCTCTTAAATAGAGATGAGGAGAGGAGTTACAAAGTAACTCCAAATCTATGAATGCCACCATTCATAAAATGTGTGTGCCATGTGTTCACATCCTCTTATGGAGGAAATCTAATATTCCTTAATAAAGGAAAATAAAAGAAATGACTTGCCCTCACACATGTACTAGAGGACAAATTACATGTAGGAATTCCAAAGGAATATCCTAAATTAAATAAAAATAAACCTAAGCTAAGTAAAGATTAAATATTCTAACACCCCCCCTTAAGCTTTACTTGGGGAGCTTACATCAAACCCTTCAATGGGTTGTAATCCAAGATTTTTACAATGAAATTGGAATTTTTCTTTAGAAAGTGGCTTGGTTAAAATATCTGCAACTTGGTCTTCCCCCTTGCAATAGAGGAGTGAAACTTGCTTGTCTTCAATTTGTTCTCTAATAAAGTGGTGTTGGAGAGCAATGTGTTTTGCCCTTGCATGGAAAACTGGATTTTTAGCCAAGGCAATGGCACTTTGGTTGTCACAATACAATGGAGTTGGTTCGTGTTGAGGTAGACCCAAATCTTCAAATAGTCTTCTAAGCCACAAGACTTCTTTGGAAGCATTAGTGCATCCTTTGTACTCAGCTTCAGTGGATCCAAGAGAGGTAGATTGTTGCTTTTTACTATTCCAAGAAATTGCTCCTGAACCAACAAAAAAACAATAACCACAAGTAGATTTCCCAACATTGGGATCTCCACCTAGATCGGAATCAATAAAACCTTTTAAAGTAAAATCAGAATTTGCATCATAAAACAAACCTACATTAATTGTTCCTTTAATATATCTTAAAATTCTTTTAGCAACTTTAAAGTGTGTTTGTTGAGGTTTAGACATGAATCTTGAAACCAAACCAACACTATAAGCAATATCGGGCCTAGTAAGAGTTAAATAATTTAAACTTCCAACTAATTGTCTATACAAAGTAGCATCAACAAGAGGAGTTTGCATATCAAGCATTAACTTAGTGCCTAATTCAATAGGAATTGAAACATGATGAGCATCATTCATTTTAAACTTATCTATGAGATCTTGAGCATATTTACTTTGAGATAGGAAAATTCCTTTAGAGGTTTGCCAAATTTGCATTCCTAAGAAATAATGTAAAAGACCTAAATCAGTCATTTGAAATTTTTGATTAAGTTGAAACTTAATATCAGAAATCAAAGTATTGGAACTTGAAGTAAGAATCAAATCATCTACATACAAGATAATAATTATAATATCATCTTCACTATGTTTAATATACAAGTTAGGATCATTTTTACTTCTAATAAAGCCTTGAGAAAGAAAGAATTCATTAATCTTTGCATACCACTCCCTAGGAGATTGCTTTAATCCATAAATTGATTTCTTTAATTTACAAACTAAGTGTGCATTACCTTCTTTAATAAAACCAGGAGGTTGAGACATATAAATTTCCTCATGTAAATCACCATTAAGAAAAGCACTTTTAACATCCATTTGGTGAATAGGCCAATTCATTCTAGAAGCTAATGCAAGCACAAGTTTAATTGTAGGCATTTTAGCAACAGGAGCAAAAGTTTCATTATAATCTAAGCCTTCAATTTGAGAAAAACCTCTAGCAACTAATCTAGCTTTAAATTTACTAACTTGATTATTAGCATTCAATTTAGTTTTATAAAGCCACTTGCAAGAAACAAGATTTTTGCCATGAGGCAAGGGAACTAAATCCCAAGTTTTGTTAGAAATTAGAGTATCATATTCTTCCTTAATTGCTTTTTGCCAATGTGGTTGATTTTTAGCTTGATCAAATGTTTTAGGATCATTAGAATTCATAATAGTAGTCATTAAAGCATAATTACAATAATTAACTCTCCTAGCTTGAAGTTTATCCATTCTAGCTAAGTATTCATCACTATCTTGAATTAAGGATTTAAACCATTTAGGTATTCTTTTAGAAGTAATGGATTCATCACTAGAAGAAGAGTCATGAGGAGTAGAGTTATTATTATCATCATCACTATCACTAGAAGGAATAGAAAGAGATGCATTAGGAGTAGGGTTAAGAGAAGGAGGTTGGTCCTCCACAAGCACAACTTTGGTTTGACCAAGTTCATCATCCTTCACTTTAGAACAATCATGAATGCCTTTTTCTGCAATACAAACATCTCTTGCAACTTTTACCTTGTTAGTAATAGGATTGTAAACTCTATAACCTTTAGTATTTTCATCATAACCAACAAAAATAAAAGGAGAAGATTTAGCATCTAATTTTTTTCTTTTCTCCTTAGGTTTGTGAACATAAGCTATGGAACCAAAAATTCTTAAATTTTGCAAATTAGGCTTTCTACCAGACCAAGCTTCTTCAGGAGTTTTATCCTTTAAGGCTTTGGTAGGTGTTCGATTAATTAAATATGTTGCACAAGCCATAGCTTCAGCCCAAAACTTGTAATCCATATTTTTAGCATGCAATAAACATCTAGCCATTTCAACAATTGTCCTATGCTTCCGTTCTGCCACACCATTTTGTTGTGGTGTATAAGGAACGGTAAGCTCATGTTTAATTCCAAAAGATTTTAAATAAGCATTAAATGCATTATTGACATATTCTCTTCCATTGTCAGTACGAAGAATCTTAATTTTAGAACCAGATTGCCTTTCTACAAACATATGAAATTCAGTAAAAATATCAAGCACTTGATCCTTACTATGAAGGAAATATATCCATGTTCTTCTGGAAAAATCATCAACAAAGGTAAGTGTATACCTTGAACCTTGGATGGAGGGATTCTCCATGGGACCCAAGAGATCACTATGAACGAGGTGCAATTTAGTGTATGCCCTCCAAGATTGACCATGAGGAAAGGGTTCCCTATGCATCTTACCACTCATGCAACCATTGCAAACAATTTGAGAAGGAACAATAGTAGGCAATCCATCAACCATATTTGCTTTTTGCATCAATGAAATATAATCAGAATTGAGATGGCCAAGTCTTTCATGCCATATAGTAAAATCAACAGTAGTAAGCAAAGAATACTTTGGAGGAGCAAATTCATAGAACTTGAATAAGTTATCACTATCCATTTTAGCAGTAGCAATAACATGATTAGTGTTTGGATCAATGATATAACATATGCCCCTATAAAAGTTAATCTTATAATCTTGACAAAGTTTAGGAACTGAAATCAAGTTTGATTTTAATTCAGGAACATAAAGAACATCATGTAATTTCCCATTAGGAACATTCACATCACCAATAGCTTCAACTTTACAACTATGATTATTAGCTAATTGAACAGGAATATTAGAAGTATCGGGATGCAAAGATTCAAAACATTCTTTATGAGAAGTAACATGTTGAGATGCACCAGAATCAATAATCCACTCAAGTGGTTGAGAAACATTATAAGTACATGTAAATGCATGACGAGATGAATTACCATTATTATTATTACCCTTCTTATAATGAGGTTTATGTTGATTATTTTGATTATTTTGATTCATGGGCTTTTTACCATTCTGTTTCTTAAAACAATTATTAGTAATATGTCCATCTTTCCCACAATATGTGCAATGGGGTCTTGTTTGAGAATTATTCCTTTGATTATTGTGATTATTATTATGATTATTATTATGAGAATTATTATGATAGGATTTAGAATGAGATTGATAATTAGAAGACTTGTGATTGTTATGATGATTATTATTATGATTATGATTATGTTTATTATTATTAGATCTAAAAGTATTATTATGATTTTGATTTTTAGACATAAAAGCATGTTCACTACTTTTAAGAGTACCAAATTGAATTAATTTAGCTTCCTCTTGACGCAATAAATTACGAAAAATATCATATGTTAATTGAGTAGCTAAGCTAGGAATAGCAAGTTGAGCATGAATATTCGTAATAAATTGTTGAAATTGACGAGGAAGACATTTTTTAAGAATAAGATGAATTAAACGTAAATCAGCAAGAGTAACTCCTAAACCAGTTAATTGACTATTAACAGAATCAAATTTTAATAAGAATTCATCCATAGTTTTAAAATCCATATACCTTAGATCTTCAAGTTGATCTTGAAGGTGAATTTTTCAGGATTCATTTGAGCTATCATAAGTAGTTTTTAAAATTTCCCAAGCTTCATGCGCTTTTGTACAATTTCCAATTAAAACATACAAATCAGGAACCATTGAAATACCAATTAAACCAAGTGCTTCCTCATTTTGAGCCTTCCATCTATCTATGTCGGCTTGAGGAGCAGATGTAGCGGGTTCAAAAGTTTTATCGGTCGCAACATCCAAAAGATGCTTGAAACGAAAAATAAAAGAAATATGTGTTTTCCATGAATGATAATTAGAACTATTTAATTTAATTTCCGGAATTAATGTAGACATGATAGCAAGATAATGATTAAAAATAAAAAATGTCCTTTCTATTAAAAAAAAACTGATTAAAGAACGAAAATTAACTTCCTTGATTGAATCAAATTTCAATAGCTTTTTAAAAAATTAAAAAATGTTTTTGTAAAAATATTAAAAAAAAATATTATTTTAAAATAACAAATTTAAATTTAGATACTTAATTTTAATTGAACAAACTTTAGATTAAAATTTTTAAAATCTTTATTTTCAAATAACTTTAAAATTTAAAATAAATAAAATAAATAAATTATATTTACTTTAAAAATTTGGAATAGCTATGAAGAATATTACATGGAAAACATCATATAGTTAAAATTAATAAAACTTAAAACCTAAATACAATATATCGTAGCTAAATCAGAAGATAGTTTATTAATCCAAAATCAAGATAACTTTAAATATCAGAAGTTTATAGGTGAGGCATGAGTGCTTGCGGGCATTTAGGCAAGAAAACAAAATATTGTAGCTAAAATTAAAGAGTTTGAAACCTAAAACAAGATTATTGATAAAACAGAAAAAAACGTTCAATAGTCCAGAGAACTTTAAGAACAGAAGATGTGTTCAATAGTCCAGAAAAAACGTTCAATAGTCCAGAGTTGCAGAGACGTTAAAACAAAAAAAACAAAGTTGCAGGGAATCCAGCAACGTTACAAACATGCAGCGCACAGGGAATATGATGTTACAGAAAGATAGTTTGCTGAGGAGATCGGTAAAACAGGTGGAGAAGACTGCAGCAACGCTGGTGGAGTTGGATATCATGCAAACTGCCCTCTGAACCTTGGCAAGATCACCTCCAGGAACCACAGTATGGGCAATGGTTCGAAAGCCTAAACAAAATTGGTAGAGCGGAGAGAGCTGTGGGATGGTCTTTTAAGGTGGTGTTAGCCAACTGTTCGGAGGTGAGCCAGAAAATGAAAGGGCGTTTTTCATTCAATATTGATTGTTTTTGTACCGCTTGACCTGTGAACAGATGCGAAGGTCGAATGCGGTTGTTTTTCACCTAGCGGATTGAACCCTAGTTAGTAAAACCACCACTCTCCAGGCCTTCGATGGGCATTTGTTTTGTTTTTCAAGATGGTCTTTCTTGTTTGAATCTCGCTACAGTGAAAGGATAACAAGCCGCAGTGAAAGGATAACAACCACCTGGACTGCAATGATTGCAGGATATGTGCTTAATGAAAAAAGTGTGGAAGCCCTGAGTCGTTTTCAATAAATGTAGTATATCTAATGCTTGATAGTTCAAGTGCAACGTTAGTTGAAATCAGGTAAACGAGTGCTTGGAACTGGTATTTATTAAGATCAGTTGGGCTGCTATGAAAGGAAAAGATTAGAGAGACAGATCAAAAAAAAATTTTACAGAAGACTGTGATTTATGTGCTTATAACACCAACAGAACTGATGCTACAACATTTAACGGATTACCAGAAGTTCGAATAAATATATTTTTTTTGTAATCTTCTTCTTGTTGTTTTTAAAGTATTGCAGAGGACAAATAAATAATCCTGAGGTTTGATATTGCAGAAGACAGTTGGGAGAATGGACAAGACTTCCTTTAAAGTGTTTTTTTAATCTTCTTTATTGTTTGAAGAATTTGAGACTAAGAAACCCAACTGACTTAGATATATAGATATTAAAGTTGAAGGAACTATGAAAAACAAAACAGATACTAACATACAAGAAGAACAAATTTAAGTTTAATTAAAGATTATCCTTTTTATTTATCAATAACACCTGCAAATAAAGATGTTAGGACTGAATGGCAGATTCAAACAAATTGAATCAGAATAGTTGTAAGCAAGAAAAAGAGTTAAAATCTGCAAGTGAATCAGAAATGAAATTTAATAATAAATTAGTTTTGGCGGCAAGCTGACCAAATAAATTAAGAAGACTAAGTTTGGCGGTAAACCTTCCAAACTAAATGAATATGAAATCTAAAATATGCAGGAAAAGAAGTTAGCACCGGAGTTTTGGCGGCAAGCCTTCCAAAACTTTAAAAATAATTAAATTTGAACTAGAAAGAAGGAACTTTGGCGGCAAGCCTTCCAAAGCCCTTTTTAATAAAAAAACTAACTAGAATAGGAGATTAAACCTGCAGGCAAACTTGTTAACAAGTTTGAAAAAAAGTTAAAATTTGAAACCAAAACCTGCACAATAGAAAATATTAGTAACAGAACTTCTTCGCCTCTCAATAATGCCTCCAACAAGGTGAACTCCACTGAATGGTAACCTTCATCAATGTTAACTTAAAACAAGGATTAGAAACCTGCTCTGATACCATGAAAGGAAATAAAAGAGCAAGGAAAGGAAAATTAATCCAAGAAAGTTTATGATGAAGTAATTGTTACCAAGAGAAAAGCAATAAACTTGGAGCATCACCCAAATGAGAAGAAGGAGGCACAAGAACTTTTGAAAGGGGAAAAGCAAAGAAAAACCCCTTGTGATATTATGAATGAGGCAATGCCTAAAAATGAGAGAGAGAGAGAGAGAGAGAGAGCAAGAAGCTCTTTACAATATTGTCATTAAGAAGAAATGAGAGAGGAGGCATCTCTTAAATAGAGATGAGGAGAGGAGTTACAAAGTAACTCCAAATCTATGAATGCCACCATTCATAAAATGTGTGTGCCATGTGTTCACATCCTCTTATGGAGGAAATCTAATATTCCTTAATAAAGGAAAATAAAAGAAATGACTTGTCCTCACACATGTACTAGAGGACAAATTACATGTAGGAATTCCAAAGGAATATCCTAAATTAAATAAAAATAAACCTAAGCTAAGTAAAGATTAAATATTCTAACAAAAAACTTCTTATCGATAGTCTTATTGACTTTAGGAGCAGTTTTATTCTTTGTACAGGAGGACTCACCTTTTTTAGTTGTATGAAAACCAAGTCCAGAGATATCACCCTTCATTCTCTATGATTGAATTTGTTCTTTTGGCATGGTAGAACTTTTGATGAACTTTTCTAATTTCTCATTGGCTTCAATAAGCTTTTTGACAAGATCTTCATTATGCTTAGATAGGTTCTCTTTCAGAGATGATGCCAACTCAAGATCTAGCTTTAGGTTCTCCTTTTCTTCAGTTTCAGCAATCAAGTTCTCATGCATAGTGTCTTTTTCCCATTTGATCTTTATAATCTCTTGATCTCTTACCTTGATTAGATCTTCAGCAGCTCTTCTGGCTTCCAGTTCCTGACTCATGCAGATAGTGAGACCTTCTAGCTCTCTTAGATTTAGTTTCTCACCGTTCACCTTTTCAACTTCATCTGCTAAAGCTTCAATATTGAATTCATCTGAAGAACTATTATTAGATATTTCTAACATTTTTTCAGATAGTTCTCTCCTTTTGACTTGAGAAGCTTTCAGTTTTCCCCTAAGGGATTCAACTTCATTTCTGCTAGCTTCTAGCTCTCAAGCCATCTTGAAGCAGCTCATGTCCTTCATGGTAGTTTCAAGACTCCCTTCTAAGTGGTTAGGATTCAAAGAATTTAGGATCTGATACCAATTGATGGACTTGAAAAGCACTGAGAGGGAGGGTGAATCAATGACACCAAATAAAACACTACTTCAAACACTAACCGATAGATGAACTTAACCAAGCATTTAAACAAAATACATGCTATCAAAAATGATATAACACCATCCGCAAAAATTAAAGCATCCACCATAAAACAAGTGTTTTATACATGGAAAACCCAAATAGGTAAAAACCACAGTGAGATTTAACTCACAAGTTAACTATCTGCAGTAATAGATAACTGATTGGTTAAGGTCTTACAAAGTGCTCTTCTAGGAGTGAATCTTGTTAGAGATCCTAAGCTTGATTAGAAGCTTATACCCTGTTAAGAGTACTACCCTATTAGGAGTAACCTCGCTAGAGGATTTGAGAATCCGAACTAATGGATCACCTTGTTAGAGCATTTGTACAATGAAGCTTTTTAGAGCTTACCTAGTTAGGGGATTTGATTTTGTTGTAATGATTAGAAAACAACAAGAATTGTTTGATATGTCCTGAGTAGCGCAACATTTTCTTGATCAGATCATCCTAATTACTTTCAACACTGCTCTTCATCTTAACACTTATTGCTCTTCAACAAAATCTTTCACTCTTTATGCATATCAGTATTCGCATAATCTCCTCTCTATTTCTATTAAAATGATTCACTAAAATGTCTTAATACAGACATTCAAATCTTATGTCGGCCTAAGGAAATCAAAACACAATTTCCTAGGTGTAGTGCATCTAGACAAGTAATCATAACTCATCACAAAAATGACCACCAAGAAGTCGGTGCTAGTAACTTATCACAAAATCTGATACCGGTTAGAACAGTCAATACCGATTGGAACAAAGCATGTGAACCGTTGTTTTGGAATCTTCCGCTTGATCTCCATCTTCATCTTCATCTTCATTTTGATGTTGATTTAGTGTAGTTGTAGGTTATCTCTTAAGCACATACCAGTTGACACAAAGTATCGGTTAGAGATAAACCTTAAACATACCGGTTGACAGTGTAAACCAATTGAAGTTACACTAATAGTCAATGTAATCATATGTGTGTGTGTGAGTGTTTCATCAATGACAACAAGTGATGAATACATTACAATCATCATCAAGCCAAGAGATATAGACCTGCATTACTTGATGATCCTTTTTCTCTTTGGTAGATTTTACATTTCTCTACAAACCTTCTAACTTTTGATTGCAACTTTGGCCAATACTAGTAAAACCTACCAACCTGCTCCAAAGTCTTATCTATGCCAAAATGACCTCCTAATCCTCCTTGATGCTTCTCTTGGATAATATTTTGTCTCATTGAACATTGAGGTATGCAAAGAAGATGACCTTTGAACAACAAACCCTCTTGTATCATATATTTTGAATAAGAGACATGTGAGGTGTTAGAAAAATTAGAACAAACACTATATATCTCAGCAAAATCTTTATCATCCTTGTAGAGGTCTTTTAACTCACTCAAACCCACACTTTACAATTGTATCTCCTACATAGTCATGACTCTCCTACTTAGTGTGCATCAGCTACCTTGTTTGGTGTGCCCTTCTTGTGTTTGATAGTGAAGGTATAGGATTGTACGTATTCAACCCACTTTTGGTGTCTCTAGTTCAACTTCTCTTGCCCATTGAGGAAACTAAGGGCATGGTTGTCAGTGAAAACTACAAATTCTTTGGGCAACAAGTAATGATGCCACTTATTCAATGCTTGTACCATTGCATACAACTCCAATTCATATGTGCAGTACCTTTTCTTAGCTTCATTCAACTTCTCTGAGAAGAAGGCTATAGGATGACCCTCTTGGCTTAAAACTACCCCTATTGCCCTTTGGCTAGCATCACATTCTACTGTAAACAACTGATTGAAATCAGGCAATCTAAGGGTTGGAAGCTCTACTATCTTAGTTTTCAACATTTCAAAGCCCTTATTGGCTTCTTGTGTCCACTTAAAGTGACACTTAATCCCTCCTTTAATGGTGTTGAGTATAGGAGCACAAACATGGCTAAAGTTTCTCACAAACTTCCTATAAAAAGATTCCATTCCATGAAAACTTCTAACATGACTTATGCCCCTAGGTATAGGCCAAATAAGTATTGCTTCTACCTTACTTGGATCCATCTTTAAACATCCTTGAGAAATAAAAAAACCAAGGTATACTAACTCTATTTTTAAAAACTCACATTTTTCAAGGTTGATTTTGAGTTGAGCCTCCTTTAACTTCTTCAAGACCATCTCCACATGCTTAAGGTGCTCCTCCTTGGACCTGCTGAAGATCAAAGTGTCATCAAGATACACAATAACAAATCTACCAATAAACTCAACTAAGACTTCATTCATGAGCCTTTGGAAGGTACTAGGTGCATTGGTGAGGCCAAATGGCATCACCAACCACTCATATGGCCCTGATTTGGTTCTAAAGGTTGTCTTCCATTCATCTCCAAGTCTGATACTAATCTGATGATAACCAAACTTCAAGCACACCTTTGTGAATTATCTTGCACCTCCTAGATTGTCCAATAGGTCCTCAATTCTTGGCATTGGAAACCGGTATCTTATAGTGATCTTATTGACTGCTCTTGAGTTAGTGCACATTCTCCATTTTCCTCCTTTTTTAGGCACTAACACAGTAGGAACAACACATGGACTCAAACTCTTCTTGATAAACCCTTTGTCTAAGAGTTCTTGCACTTGTTTGGTGATCTCTTCATTTTGACTAGGTGTCATTTTATAGGCAGCTTTGTTAGGCAAATTTTCCGTTGGTATTAAGTCTATTTGATGGTTTACATCTCTCATTGGAGGCAAAGAATTAGGCATATCATCTCCTATAACTTCTGCATATTGTTTTAGTAGACCTTGCACCTCTTGAGGAACTTCACTCATTGGATCTGCCTTAGCTTCATCTTTAGGCTTCAACACTATAGCATGGCCTTGATAACCCTCTTGCTTTAATACTTTGAGAAACTCTTTACCTCTCATCAACATCACACTTGATCCTATTTGTTTTTCCTCTTTTGGATCAGACAATGGATCCATCTGATACTTCTTGCCATTCTTGGTGATGAGATAGTTGTTCTTTTCTCCATCATGACTAGGTCTTACATCATATTGCCATGGATGGCCCAACAGCAAATGACAAGCATCCATAGGCAATATGTCACATAATAGTTTGTCTTTATACTCACCAATTTCAAAGTCCACCCATACTTGTTCATCAACTAAGACATGTTGGCCCCGGTTGAGCCATGATACCTTGTAAGGAGTGAGATGAGGTAACCTTTTCAGTTTGAGTTTATCCACCATTTCAACTGAGATGATATTCTCTATGAGCCTGAATCCACAATCACCTTACAAATTTTCCCATGTGACTTACAATTGGTCCTAAACAAACTTTTCCTCTGTGGTGGCTCGTGAGCTTGGGGTATCTTGAGCATTGTTCTTCTCATCATTAAGTTTTCTCCATTTGTCACTGGTTGTGCCTTGCTGATTAGAGATGTCTCACTTTGAGTGTCCTCCTCTTGCACCAATTGAGTCCTTCTTTCACCCCATGTATGAGCTTGTTGAACTTGAGGCTTTTCTCGAGAACCTACTCATGGTATGTCCAACTTGATTGCAGTGATAGAACCTGTGTATGGTGAAAATGGATAACAATGATAACAATATTGAAAGGCTAAATGAATTCAACCACCAAACCCTAGCCTAACAACGAACAAAGATCCACCATAACATATGAAGATTACCTAAGACAATGCAAATAACTCAAAATCACAAAGATTATACCATCACATGTCCAATAGGGTTTTGATCTCCATTCTTCCTATCTCCATTGATCTTGTTTGATATGCTTGCTCTCAGATTTTTGTATGCACAAGAGCTCAACAAAGAACAGAATGTGGTTGCAAGTAGGATCGTAGTGTAGCCAAGTACTCCAAAATCAGTCATTAGGGTTTGACAATGAAGAAAGCATCTCCTTAAATAGAAGACACAATAAGAAATGGAGGGTTAAGATTGAGAGGTGTAAAAAGAGAGGTCGGCTAGGATTAGAGGGTAGGTATAAGAAATACCAAAATAATGAAAGAGGTAGGTATTGTATGAATTAAGAGATGAATGACATGTGTCATGT
The DNA here is from genome assembly GCF_030272615.1 of Cryptomeria japonica. Lineage (NCBI taxonomy): Eukaryota > Viridiplantae > Streptophyta > Pinopsida > Cupressales > Cupressaceae > Cryptomeria > Cryptomeria japonica. The sequence continues at coordinate 772,058,326 of NC_081408.1, forward strand.
GTAGAAAAAGATAATGAATTAATTAAATAAATAAAGATTTATTTAATTAATAGAAGAAGTGGGACAATTAAATAAATAAAATATTTATTTAATTTAGGAAAGGGATAATTTAAATAAATAAATGTATTTATTTAAATGAAAAATAAGGCTAGAAGAGGATAAATGAATTAATTAAATAAATAAAGATTTATTTAATTAATAGAAGAATTAGGCTTAGATAATTAAATAAATAAAATATTTATTTAATTAGACATGACAATTTTGAGTGTCTACAGAACCTACCAGTGAAGACTGTATTTCCTCTTCCTAAGTTTCCAAACCTGCCCCTAAAACTGCTCCTTCCTCTAAAGGATCCTGTAAATGTTCCTCTTTGTGAGTCCCCACTACCTTTTTGGCTTTGCTGCTCTTTATTTCTTGATGTTTTCTGCCCTCTACCAAAGGTTCCTCTACCTATGAAATTCTCACCACCTTTATGTTTCTGATTTTGTTCACTTATACTCTTGATCTTATCCTCTGCCCTTAATGCCAAGTGAAAACACTTAGAGACAGTGTCTGGTGTGAGGATACTTATCGTATCTTGTATGTTTTATCTAAGGCCATTCATGTACCTGGCCAATTTCTCCACTTCATTCTCATGCTTCCTAGCCCTCAAACTAAGTTTGTGGAACTCATCAGTGTATGCATTGACATCTAACTCCCTTTGTTTCATATTTTGTTGTCTCTTGTGGATTTGAACCTCATAATCCCTTGGTAGGAATTGAGCCTTAAGCCTTATCTTCATATGCTCCCATGAGGTTATCTTCTTCTTACCTTCTTGCACCCTTTCTTCTTGCATCATGTTCCACCAAACTAATGTTGATCCTCTCAATCTTGACTTGGCCACATTGACTCTTTTCTCCTTTACTACCTCCTTATAATCAAAGTGATTATTTAGAGCCTCTATCCAATCTAACAACTCTTCTCCATTGAGATTTCCTCCATAAGTGGGTAATCCATCCAAGTTATCTTTGGAGATGGATTTGACTGCATCCAAGAATAGCTTTTGATCTTGAGGCATTGTTGATGTTGCTTGTTCCTCTCCATCTTCCACTCCTTCATCTATCTCATCACACCATTTTGTCTTAACCTTCCCCTTCTCCTTCTTAACATCTTCAGTTCCTCTACTTCCTTCTACATCCTTCAATCCTTCTATCATCTATGCCACCATCTTTCAGATGGCTTCTGCAGTCATTGCCTTTGGAGGCATTGAACTTTCTTCTGGTTCTTCACAATCTAATATATACCAAATCTTTTGAAAGAATGGCTCTGATACCAATCTGATCCAGAGAGTCTTGAAGCTTGATACAATTCACTTTCTCGATTGACTTGTCTTACTCAACCCTTCAACTACTCAATCCAATCCAATGACACTTAGTAGGGGTTTTTCTATTAAGACTTACAAGGTCTGAACCACTTTGGCTTGTCTCCAAGGTGTAGCCACTAGTCTTAGACAATCAACTCCTCCTATTGAGGTTGCCACCTTGATATCCACACACCACTCCTAGGCTCCAACAACTCCTGCAAGGATCACAACACTCCAGCCTCATTCAATGGACTCAAAATACAACTACATAGTTTATTTTAAGTCTTTTGAGGCTTTTATCATCTCCAAACCCATCGCCATGGTTTCCTAGCCTTTATTGGTCTCTATCGGGCTCAAATAGGCCTAATTGGATTAGCCCTCCTATATTGGTTTTCAAGACAGTTTGAAAATTCCCCAAACAAGCCCACAAATAAATTATATATTCGAGTACCCTTTTCAAAGTTATAGACAATATTGGAAAATTGCATCTGGGTTATCCATACACATAGGGTTTCCAATACTACACTAATTTCAAGGGTTTAGGCCTACCCGGGTGACTTGGAAAGATGGTTTCAAAACTCTTCACCAATCAAAACACCTACTCAAAATAATTTAGGGATTCTTCAAGGGCACTTAGATGGATTTCCAACCATGTGACATTTTTTCTTGCACCAATCCACATATGCTCAGAATTTGCACATCTCCTGTTGTCCTAACTCACCAACTCCCAGCGATGAGCCTAGGGCTTCATTGTATCTCCTCCACAAGGTCTTAAAAAACAAGAAAACCTATTCTAAACCTATGTACAGACCCTAACATATAACTCCACTTGATTTCAATAGGTGCCATCAATGAATGCTTAGGTTAGAGCCATTTTTGCTCCTAAACCCTCCTTGCAAGGGTTTTTCACCGAGTTACAAAGAATGGTTGATATCTCTGCAGCTAAAGACAATAAATACTACAAATAAAACTTATTGGAAAGTAAATTCAATGAACACTCATACCCTACAATGAGATTCTACAACCAAGTTCGTACTGGACCATACAAAGCAATGAAAGCTCAATAAACTGTTAAACGGTGAAGAAAACAAGATTTACTTGCAACCAAAAACTTGTTCTTGCATTCCCAATTCTCCAACCCATACAATGAAGTATATTTTGGCTTAAATTATGATGGTTTAGTTGGTTCAACCAACTTTGCAATGCCATCTTCCAAAAATGCAACTTTTGCAAAAATTGCAAAATGTTGCTCAGCAACTTTTACATCTTTTGACTCCTAAGATGCAACTTTTCACTCTAATGCATTTCAAGGCTCCTAAAGGTCCTCAAACACCCTAGAAGCATAAAAACAATACAATATACCCCTATTACATGATAACAATCATGTGGAGTACTACTCATGTGATCTACCATAGCATTTCAACTTCTCGGGCTGACAGCATCCTAAACACAAATGACACAATCCAAAACTTTGACAGCTCAACCATGGCTCTACTGAGTCCCAAATGGTTGGTCCATTATTACATCATAAAAGACAACACACAAAACCTTAAAAGAAAAAAAATTGCATGCTTGGAGTGTTATGTTCCCTGCACCAATGGATTTTCCCTGCAAATTTGGAGAAAAGGCGTCGGGACTGTGGCGATAATGTACATGGTCCTCCACAAAATTTGTGAAATGAAAAGGGTTCTTCTGTCTTTGAAAATGAAGCCCAAACCTACAATTACAGCTACACACCTACAACCTACACATAGAAAAGAGGGGAAAAAGGGTTGTGGATAGAGGTTTTCCTTAGTCAAACCTCGGTTGAAGAATCAACCTTGAAAGAAAGTAATTGCAAATGCTTGAATGTAAACAATGGGAATGTATACCTTGTAGATCTGTAATTTGTCGATGATGATTTCTTTGCTTCTTGAATGTAATCATAAATTATGCATGAAATGGCATGTAACATGACAAAACCCTAACACACACACATGCTTGCAAATGAATGTTGTAATATTGCTCCAATGGATGAATGAAGAAGACTTGAATGCTTGATGATGTATATTTTTGCCTATGTTTTCTTATGATCAACTTTTCTCCCCTAAAATGAGGGAATTGAATCTCCTTTTGTACATGCCTTAAGGATTAATTTTCATTCATCGAAGATCGCCAAAGTGAGGACTTTGAATATGGTTAAAATTGTAGGAGGCACAATTTTATGACACTACAATTGTCTAGTTTCAAGAATGAAGCACCTCGTCTAAGACTTTGGTCTAGTTTAGAGCATGCAACAGCCTGTATAAGACACATTAACAAATAATGTTAGATTTCAAGAATGGAATATCTTGTCTAAGACTTCGGTCTACTTTTGAGCATGCACCTCTCATATAAGACATATAATAATATGCAATTAGGATGGCACATATATGCCCCCCCTTAAGATGTCGACATAGCCCTATGTTGATATCTTAAGGTAGACTGAGAGAAAGGATAAACGACTTCAACACCAAGCTTATATCCATTAATAAACTATGTACATAACTCCAATCAAAAGAGGCATAACTCTTATGAGCAAGGAAAATATACTTGTAAAAATATATCTTGCAATGAGGGCGTGTGCACAATGATGGTGGTCAGAAAAGTGGACACCACCCAAAAAAAAACTTGGAAAAACAGGCAGCGTGTATGTAGTTTTAAAATTTCAAATTCCCGCGTACGCGCTTAGGTTTGTTCTTCCCAAGCCTAGAAAAGGTAGCGTGTACATGCTGCATTTAGGAAACTAAGCACGTACGTGCTACGCCTAGGAAAATTAACGCGTACGTGCTGCTTATAGGAAAATGAGTGTGTACGCACTAATAATCCTAGTAAAACCGCATATGCGGTGCTTGATAAAAAAAGTTTTTAAAAAAAATTGGGTCCTCATTTACCAGAAAAGTGTGTTTTTTACTCTTTTTTTTCCCCCATTTTCTAACCTAAACCATGAATGGGGTGCTAAATTTGTCCTCCAGGCTATGGATCAAGGTTATTTTTTGTTTATTTTTGTCTTTCTTTCTATTTTATGCAATTTGTTTTACATTTTGAATTTAATTTCATTAATTTTGATTAGGTTTTTTCATTTTTTGTTTCAAAAACTAGATTCTTCTAATCCAGAACAAGAACAACCCCCAATTCCTCCTTTTGACCACACAGCCGAAACACAGGAAGAATTAATTAATCAATTAGGGCAAAATACATCCAAAATCAATAGACTAATTGTAAAATTGAAAACTTTTGAACTTGACCATCATCAATCCCTGGCCACTAGCCTAGAAACATTAACTAGTGGTGCCATAGTTGTTTCCACAGAAATTACCAATGGGGAAGCTTTAGGGATAGGTGTCATCAATTCTATGCCAATGGGCTATCATAAGATGGAGTTAAAAACAAAAATATTTGTAAACAACAAATATGTGCCCTTTTTGTTGACCCCAAAATTGGTCATTCATTACCTCCTAATGCAAAGAGGTTTCCCATACATTGGTGTACCAATGTGCAGATGAAGAATCTTTTTTGGCAGAGGTGGTGGATGGTCTTTGACGATCCACCTTGTAATAATTATGAGGTGCCATTATATTTTTTAAGAAAAATATATTGTGAGTTTGTGCTCAATGTGCGCCCAAATTATTTTGACATGAGAAAGTTTCATGGTAGAGGTGGTGGCTCTGCCCAAGATAGACATAGAGCCTATAGGCGATTAGCTGCGGAGAGTCGTCACCCCCTAGCACCCAAACCCAAGGTGCATCAGGATGTCCCATTAGAGCTGAAAGAGTCGATGGAGCTACAAACTCTTCAGGTGGCCACAGCATTGATTGGTGCCATCATCCAGCATGGGAAATCATTAGCACACCCTATTGTATTGGATCATGAGTCGTTAGAGGGTGAAAGAGAGCCCATCAAGCATATGTGTGTCAGTTGCTTGGGGATATGCTTGGGGATAGATGATGCAACCGATGCAGATGGATACTCATATCATCTATGCATGATTTTCGGTTGTAGATGTCAGGCTCACACGATTGAGGATGTCGCGCTGACAGATGAGTTGATGGACATGGTGTTTTCCCATGAGCCATAGACATAGGTGTGCTAATTTGAATTCATAACATTTTATTTATCAGTCACTTTAATTTTGTAATTACATAAATGAATTTTCATTTATACGTCGATTTAAATTGAGACAAATAATATGTATTTCAAGATGCAGCAATGGTATCCCATACACCTCCCCCAGTTACCACAGCTGCAACTTCGACGCCTGAGGTATAAATTTTGTAACATGTTAAAATAGAATAGTACACTTTGAATTCAAAAAAATACAAGATATACTAACTATCTTTAATGCTTGGTCCAATTTCTGGTTTGTAGGTGTTGACAGTGGACGAAATGTCCCAGATTGATGACATCACACTGTCGGCGATCGATTTTGGCGTACAAGGCTATATGGTATCATATTTTGTACAACTCTTTTCATGTATTGTTTTGATGGAATATGAAAGTCATTTCATTTTAGATTTTTAAAATTATGTTTAATTTATTATCTATACTAATATCTCATGTTAATTTTCTATTTTTAGGGCACCCCCTCCGCATCTAGGGCTCGTCCAAAGAAAAAGAATATCTCGAAGACACCAAAACATGTGAAGAAAGTAATTGAACACATTTTTAGTTGTACAATTGTTTGAAAATGCTGAAATCAAGTATTAGTTGGGGTTTGTAGAATGATTAGTGGTTTTTGTCTATTTTACATGTACAGTAGCCATTGAGCTTTGTGGATATGTTGAATGCACCTAATTCGCCCGCGAATCAAGAGAGGGAAGAGGTATGTATCTCTACTTTATTTTCTTGATTTCATGATTATATGCACACGTACATGTGAACTTGTGATATATTATAATCTTATAATTTTTTCATACAAGAAATATCCATACCTATTTCGTCAATGGCAAACCCTCCCCCTTGCACTGGAGAAGCATATCAAGATCTGGTACACTTTTGTTTGATATGTAAAATTAATTATTTTCAACCTTCAATACTTATCATTATATTAATTGTATTTAATCTTTGTACATTTTTTGTATAGGTAATAGCGACCATTTCTACATCGATGGTGAGCCATCCTCAGTCCATTGGAGAAGCATCTGAGGCACAAGTATGCCATTGTTCTCTATATTATAGTTTTTAAGTGTTTTTGATATATTTATGTTAGTACATTGTATTAATTGTACATTTAATCTACAATAGACTCCTTCACGGTACGGCCATAACGTGGATCCATTTAAGTATGTCTTCAAGAAAACTCCTAAGAGTTACAAGGAGAGGAGAGCAAAGACATTAGCTCTTGGATCAACTGATGAGGTAATCTACATTTCAATTGCAAAGGAATTAAAGTTAAATGCATAGTTATGATGTTAATTGTGAACTATTTTCTACAAAAGAATTCTAACTTGGCTTTTGAATTGTGGTTTTGCAGCCATCTACAGAGCCGCATACTGCACCGAAGAGGCTTGATTTTGATGATCCACCAAAAGTTTAGGATCATATAGTGTTAGTTTTGTTCATAGAATGACCAATACATGTAGATATATTCTACTTTTTTATTGTATATCGATTTGGACATGGCATATGCCACATTTTTGTAATACTTGTATTGACTTGGTAGACATGCCTTTTTTTATATATATAAATATTGATATTCGATCCAATAAATGTGTAATGAGTTCATTATTTTGTATTCATTGTATTTGTGGTTGTCCTTTTATAAATTTAAATGAATATTTGCATATGTAATCAACAATATGAATATAAAAAACAAAAATATATGATATAAAGCATTGCAATCATGGAATATGATTTGATAAAATTTCTAAAATGTTGAATTAACCCTATAAAATTCCTTATATTCAGTTCATTATTGTGCATTCGTTGTATTTGGTGGCTACCCTTTTATAAATTTAAATGAATATTTACATATGTAATTAACAATATGAATATAAACAACAAAAATCGACAATATGAATTTAAACAACAATGTGTTTGGTGCGAGAGCACCCTCACACTCGCAATGGTCAAATTTTGTTCCTCGTGTGCACAAACCGACATTGCGAGCACATCCGGGTGGGCAGGTTTACGCTAGGCATGCCCCTGTCGTGCATCCCAAAGCACCAGAATGTCAAGATTCATATCCTACCAATGTGATCTCTCAAGTGCCTTGAGTCCAAAAAATTGTCAAAATTTGACGGACTGTTTCTTCCAATCCACAACACATACGGTTGATCTGTTTAATCTCGTGGGGTCATGTGAGGCTCCTCTACAATGGCCTATATCGGTTTTCGATGAATCAGAGCCATTTTCAATTAGTAGCATTTTTTCGCCTGCTCAAAAAACCGTTAGTTGCTTGCAAGGAAAAGTTGCAAGATTGGCTAGAATTGATTATGTTCCTTGTGTGCACAAACCAACATCACGAGCACATCTGGGTGGGCATTTTTATGCTAGGCATGCCCCTGTCATGCATCCCAAAGCACCAAAACGTCGAGAGTCATACCCTATCGGTGAGATCTCTCAAGTGCCTTGAGTCCAAAAAATTGTCAAAATTTGGTGAATTGTTTCTTCCAATCCATGACACATACAATCAATCTATTTGATCCTATGGGGTTGCATGAGGCTCCTCTACAATAGTCTATCTCAGTTTTTGATGACTCAAAGCCATTTTCAATTAGTAGCATTTTTTCGCCTACTCAAAAAATCGTCAGTTGCTTGCAAGGAAAAGTTGCAAGATTGGCTAGAGTTGATTTGGTTCCTCGTGTGCACAAACCGACATCACGAGCACATCTGGGTGGGCATGTTTACATTAGGCATGCCCCTATCATGCATCCCAAAGCACCAGAATGTCGAGAGTCATACCCTACCGGTGAGATCTCTCAAGTGCCCTGAGTCCAAAAAATTGTCAAAATTTGACAGATTGTTTCTTCCAATCCATGACACATACGGTCGATCTTTTTGATCATGTGGGGTTGTGTGAGGCTCCTCTACAATGGTCTATCTCATTTTTTGATGACTCGAAGCCATTTTCAATTAGTAGCATTTTTTTGCCTACTCAAAAAACCGTCAGTTGCTTGTAAGGAAAAGTTGCAAGATTGGCTAGAATTGATTTTGTTCCTCATGTGCACAAACTGACATCATGAGTGTGGGCATGTTTATGCTAGGCATGCCACTATCATGCATCCCAAAGCACCAGAACATCAAGAGTCATACCCTACCGATGAGATCTCTCAAGTGCCCTGAGTCCAAAAAATTGTCAAAATTTGACAGACTGTTTCTTCCAATCCATGACACATATGGTCAATCTGTTTGATCCCATGGGGTCACGTGAGGCTCCTCTACAATGGCCTATCTCATTTTTCGACGACTCAAAGCCATTTTCAGTTAGTAGCATTTTTTCACCCATTTAAAAAACTGTCAGTTGCTTGCAAGAAAAAGTTGCAAGATTGGCTAGAATTGATTATGTTCCTTGTGTGCACAAACTGATGTCGCGAGTGCATTTGGGTGGGCATTTTTATGCTAGGCATACCCCTATCGTGCATCCCAAAGCACCAGAACGTCGAGAGTCATACCCTACTGATGAGATCTCTCAAGTGCCCTGAGTCCAAAAAATTGTCAAAATTTGATGAATTGTTTCTTCCAATCCATGACACATATGGTCAATCTGTTTGATCCTATGGGGTCGTGTGAGGCTCCTCTAAAATATCCTATCTCATTTTTTGATGACTCGAAGCCATTTTCATTTAGTAGCATTTTTTTGCCTGCTCAAAAAACCATCAGTTGCTTGCAAGGAAAAGTTGCAAGATTGGCTAGAATTGATTTTGTTCCTCATGTACACAAACCAACATCGTGAGTGCATCCGGGTGGGCATGTTTATGCTAGGCATGCCCCTGTTGTGCATTCCAAAGCACCAAAACATCAAGAGTTATACCCTACCAACATAATGTAGAAGTTGCTTGACAACTTTTTTGACAATTTTTTTGACAACAATGACAATTTTTGCTCAAATTGTATCTATTCTCAATCTATCACCACTATGAACCGATAATGAATCAAATAATTATCCATGATTATACAAGAATCAATAATTCTCATGATTGACCAGGGACACATCACATATACTCAAAACATAGTCACAAAACATTGACACACAAAATAGTCACAAAACATTGTCACATATTATTCAAAAATTTGCCTCTAAATATGGTCAAATCAGCTCTTGGCTATTTGATTATACAAAAAAATTGTCTTACAAATAATCTCATGGGCTTTTATATAAAATTTGGCATTACAATATATGTGATTCAGCTCATCGCCATTTTAATATACAAATCATCTCATGGGCTTTTATACAAAATTTGGCATTACAATATGTGTGATTCAGTTCATCGCCATTTTAATATACAAAATTTGGCATTTACATGTACAAATCAGTTCATTGCCACTTAAATATACAAAATTATGCCCCTAAACATGTAAAAATCAGCTCATGGGCATTTATATATACAAAAACCGAATATAGAACAATTCGTTGACGATTTATACAAAATTCTCAAAATCATTCTACTCTGAACCATAGAATCAATCAAGTGAGCCTTCAGGATCAGCTCTAACCTTTCCATTAGAGCTGGTTAGATTCACGAACTTTCCATAAAATCTTGTTATGAGGTCTACCATGATACTTCATCAAATGAATATTTGTTGCAACAACAAGGTTAAAGAATTGAAGAATATGTATGTGTGTTTCAAAGTCCTCAAACAACCAAACATCAAAATTCTTGATAGGGTATCTCTGAAGCCATGTTCCTATCACAACAACAGACCCTATTCGGTACTCAATACCCTCTCCGTCAATGATTGTGGTTGTCAATTTTCTTTTAGGCTCAACACAATGACACAAATAGTAATGTGTACCTTCTTCATTGTTCTCTTCTACAACAACTACATACACATGACCTACATTTTTATAAAGTGTTAATTAATACCAAAAATAAAGTATTATGTACAACAAAATGAATCAAAAAGAATACTAGCAAAAAAATTAACTCAAAAAATCACCTGAATCCACTAGGTCGGATACATGGTCAAAATCCACTGATGTCTCCATCTGGCTCAATTGTAGTGCTTTGGGAATTTGATATGAATCAATGGGAACCAACGGTCTACAAGACCATTTGTCAACCCACTCTTCTCATTCACATTCTTCCCACAAACAATACATGCATGAAGAGAAAAAACATATCATCTGTCTCGTATAAATTACTAGTGAACTTGAATTTGAACTCATAAATGAGTGCATGTCACTCGATCCTACAACTGTACAACAATCTAGATAGTTTTCAATGTTAGATTCAGTAATCAACCAAAAATATCTACAAACCAATGACGTACCTGGATTACCTGGACCCATTGTAGACTTACACCATCGCACAATTGTTTCTGCATCTACCAACTCAGCACCACCTTCATACTTCAATTCTTCCCTGGCTAGGGCTCTTTTCACACATTCTCCTGCACCATTGTGCTCTCCCTTACCATGTCCAGCCTCAGTGAAATTCCAAAAATGTTGTACACCGCTTGTCACATGCATCCTTGTCAGCCAATAAAACATCCTTGCATTCTTGAATTGTGCGGTGCAATTATCTGACCATATTAAGTGTCAGTTGTATCGTATGTTCCTTTCCCTTAAACTATCATAGAAAACTTTAAAGCATCCTTGCACAAACTCTGATGAATGAGTATGATCATCACTTATGTAGAAGTGATACTCTCTTACAACCTTTCTATCCTCCTCTATGCTATCATCTACATGCATGAATGCTATGTGTATAAAATAGAAACTTGTGTAGAGTGATAATACATGGATTGGACTTCATTTTGAGGTTGTAGTGTATAATTTTCACCGAAATCAATGATAGAGACAATGGTGCCAAGAGGAAATGTGTCCTTACACAACTTGAATTGTTCATCTAACCATGGAGCTCTATGTGTATGCATTATGTACTCATAAACTAGTTTCTCTTAAAACATTTTCATAAATTGAGCTACACATATATCATTTTTCACTAGCTCACATCTCTTCAAATCTTTTCCATCTTTAACTCCATATGTGACTGTCTTGTATTTTCCAAAAGAAACTAGTTTCGTACCAATTTCATGTGTGCTCTCCAAATGTATGCATCTTGGTAAATGTTGCAAACCACCACATATAGCACAAGAACCTTCCAAACAAGGTATCTTATAATAAATGCAACCATCATGTCTATTACGTAACACACTTGAAATAAATTATCTTTCTGACTTAGGAGGTGCTTGTATATTACATTCTTGCAAAACATCGTTAGTGTGCAAAGTAGAAAAAATATGATGAAAAATATCATAATGCATGCAAAATTCAATATGCATCCTACAACAACATGTGGTGCGTACATGATTAATCTTAATATAAAAAGATTTTTCCATTTCAAAAAATCTTTGAGAAATTTTTATTTGAGGAAACTTTTGAAGGAATCTTTCATAAAATTTAGTTTGAGTCATATCCAAATAGTGTTTCGCATGTGGCTCATGATTTTTAGACCCAATTCGCCTTCTAACAACATCTCTTTGGTTGGGCAATACTCTTGTATTGTCATGCCAAAAATTTTCAATTAATGTTTTTAGTGCATCTATAACAACCTTGTCTTTGCGTGGTAGTCTACCCGAGAATGCCCAAAGAGAATTATTGTTAGGTTCCTCTATTTGTTCTCACCTCTTTAATGTTTTACTTAATGTTGTTCTACTAATGATCAATGACTTACTTGTTTGCTTATCAAACGATCTTTTTTTATTTTCTTGCTCATTATGGTTGATGTAATGACATGTCGAGTAGCATTAGAATCTTTACTACGTGATTCTGAACCAAAAGATTGATATGCATCAAGTAGATTTCTGACAATAGTTCTTTCACTATTACTTTCAGATGATCTTAGGCCTAGAATTTTCATTGTCTCACTAAAATTCAAATTTTTAATCATTTGAACAATTAATTGACATCTTGCAGTTTGATTTAAGTTTTTAAAATAGTTTTTCCATATTCTCTTAACCATTCTCCTACAAGTTCATTCATTCATTTTATTGGGCATTGACTTCAATATATTCTCATCAATGTCAAGTAGATACTTTGGTTTCCTACGAATGATTCTAGGAGGTGTTAACATCGGTGTATTATGTACATTCAATTCATCAAGTAGAGAAGGTGTAATATGTTCATCATTTAATTGATTATTCAATGCGGTATCTTCTTCAATTACATTAGGTTCAAATGGTAAATTATCAAATGTTTCTTCTTCAATTGCATTAGGTTCAAACGGTAAATTATCAAATGTTTCTTCTTCAATTGCATTAGGTGCATTATATTTGTTTGGTAAATCGAATTGAGATGTTGAGGTTGACATGCCTTCTTCTCCCATTGTTCTTATGTCACACAATTTCTTCATACATTGCCTTTGTCTTTCCTTTTGAGCCTCTCATTGTTCCATCATTCCTCGCTTGTTCTTTCCCATGGTTGAGATCGGTTGACCTAAATAGAATCATATTACATATATATGTAAAGAAAAGTTCAAAAATAAATAAATAACCATAAGTATGCATCTTATCACTATTTTTTGGAATCAAACTATTAAACAATCACAATTTAATCATTTGAAACCATGCAAAAACAAAAAACTAATAAAAACAACAATTCAATCATTTGAAATCATGCAAAAAACAAAAAATTCACTTACTTTTATGTATACAATAGTGATAGAAGTGCAGACACAGTTCCAGTGGGGCCTTCAATGACCTCAAAAACTTCTTTTGAGGCCGTTGAGGCTCTTGGGCAACTAAAACTATGTCTATAAACTGCGTACGCGCTACATTGATAACCACATACGCGCTGCTAGGCTATAAAATGTTGGCAAGCCCAATGGTATTCTCGACTGATAAGTAGCACGTACGCGCTACTAAGCCTAAAAATGTTATCCCAGGATATCGAATAATGGGAATAGTACCGCTTATGAGTAATAAGTACCGTGTATGCACTACTAAGCCTTAAAAAATTTATGGAAGGCGTATGGAGGAAGGGAGAGGGGGAGAGGGAGAGAAGAGGGGGGGAAGGGAGAGAGAGGGAGAGAGGGAGAGGAGAGGGGAGAGGGAGAGAGGGGGGAGGAGAGGGGAGAGGGAGAGAGAGGGAGAGAGGGAGAGAACATGGGGGGAAGGGAGAGGTAGAGGGAGGGAGGGAGGGAGAAAAGAGGGGGGAGGGAAGGGAGAGAGAGAGAGAGAGAGAGAGAGAGAGAGAGATAGAGAGAGAGCGAGAGAGAGAGAGAGAGAGAGAGAGAGAGAGAGAGAGGGAGAGGGGAGGGGAGGGGAGAGGGGACAGGGAGAGAGAGAGAGAGAGAGAAGAGGGGGGTGGGAGAAGGAGAGAGAGAGGAGAGGAGAGGGGAGAGAGAGAGAGAGGGAGAGGAGGGGAGAGGGAGAGGTAGAGGGAGGGAGAGAGGGAGAGAAGAGGGGGGAGGGAAGGTAGAGAGGGAGGGAGAGAGAGAGAGAGAGAGAGAGAGAGAGAGAGAGAGAGAGAGAGAGAGAGAGAGAGAGAGAGGGAAGGAGGGAGGGAGGGAGAGAGAGAGGAGAGGGGAGAGAGAGAGAGAGGAGGGGGAGAGAGGGAGAGAGGGAGAGGAGAGGGGAGAGGGAGAGAGGGGGGAGGGAGGTAAGGTAGAGAGAGGGAGAGAGGGAAGGAGGGAGAGGGGGAGAGAGAGAGGGATAGGAGAGGGGAGAGGAGAGAGAGAGAGAGAGAGAGAGAGAGAGAGAGAGAGAGAGAGAGAGAGAAGAGGGGGGGTGGGAGAGGGAGAGAGAGGGAGAGGAAGGGGAGAGGGAGAGAGAGGGAGAGAGGGAGAGGAGAGAGGGGAGAGGGAGAGAGAGGGAGAGGAAAGTGGGAGAGGGAGAGAGAGGGAGGAGAGGGCGAGAGAAGAGGGGGGGAAGGGAGAGGGAGGGAGAGGGAGAGAGGGTAGGAGAGTGGGGAGTGGAAGGAGAGAGGGAGAGAGGGAAGAGGGAGGGAGGGGAGAGAGAGAGAGGATGAGAGAGAGGGAGAGGAGAGGGAGAGAGAGGAGGAGAGAGCGAGCCCGGATTAGGTTAGGCGGGGAGACGGGACGAGAGAGAGGAGAGGGGAGAGGGAAGAGGAGAGAGAGAGAGAGAGGGAGAGAGAGGGAGAGGAGAGAGAGAGAGGGAGAAGAGGGGCTGGGAGAGGGAGAGAGAGGGAGGGGAGAGGGGAGAGGGAGAGAGAGGGAGAGAGAGGGAGAGGAGAGGGAAGAGGGAGAGAGAGGGAGAGGAGATGGGAGAGGAGAGAGGGAGAGAGGGAGAGAACATGGGGGGATGGGAGAGGTAGAGGGAGGGAGAGAATACATGATAAAAATCAAAGAGGAAGTTGCAGATAAGAAATAAATTCACTTACTTCTATAGAAGTGCAGACACAGTTGTAGTGGGTATGGAGGGAGAGAAGAGAGAAAGAGGGGATGGGGTATGGAGGAAGGGAGAAGGGGAGAGAGAGAGAGTGTGTGTGTGTGTGTGTGAGAGAGAGAGAGAGACCTTGTATGCATTTGAGAGGGAGAGACGATACACTTACATGTGTATATATATGTTTAATATATTATAGTATATAAACATATTATATATACAATGTCATATTATACACATATTATATATTACATATATTATATGAATATACACATATTATACATAGAATATCATATATTACAATAGCGCGTATGCGTTGTTTATAGTAAAGATAGCACGTATGAGTTGTTTAAAGGGAAACAAGCACGTACGTGCTTCTTACACTATAAATACCCCATACGTGCTTTTTAAACCATAAGTAACCCGTATACGCTTTTGACTTTTTAGGCTTGGAAATAGGCTTGGATGACAAAGCTATGGATTGGAAGTTTGATTTCCCTCCATTTCTCTCATTATCGACTTTGTCATCATTAGGTTTACACTTCATAAAGTGGGTATTTCTAAAATTTCCACCATATTTTCACCCATCTTCTGAGCTTTCTAACCATATAATTTATTTTCAATTTGAACAACAATAACATATTATTATTGAATTTCTTTTACTAGTGTCTCCATAGTTTTCACAGACATAGGTGCACCATTTTTTGAATAACTTTTGATATGCGTATCCAAATTTAAAAAAATTTATATATTATTGTAATGCACTTGATTCTTTACAATTTTTTTTTAAAAAAATTGTATTTGTTATTTGTTTAGTGCAACTTATGCTTCGTGCATGAACAGGTACCAATTTTCAGGATGTGCTCGATTGGAAAAAATCATAAAAAAACAAATACTCAACAAAAAATTACAAAAAAATACACATCTTCTAGTGCTCACTATTAACTATCTTTCTGCTAAAGGATTTGTCAAAATACTAAATCTAACTATGACTTTTTTGATGCGCACGTCAGACACTATGTTATGTTTTTCAGAAAAAAAATAGGGTCAGTTTTTCATGCACGAAGGATTTGACCCCCTTAATATTATCCAATTTTGAAAAATTTTAGTAGTTTGGAAACTAGATTCAGAGTACTACAATATTTGTTGTTTGATTATCTTCATATCTTGAGTGGATGACTTTCAAATTTTGCCTCTAAGTTTAGGTTCACCTGATTTCAGAAAAAAAAGTGTCCACTTATACCTCCCTTTTTTACCACCATCTTTGTGCACTTACCCATGAGTGTAAAGGGATCCTTTTGAAAGATGCATGGAAGAAAAGATATTTACCCAGAGATATCTACCTCCAAAATTAGAGGAGATATTTAAGAAGGATGACATCTTTTAAAGGGGAAGGAGACTTAGAATGCACACATTCCTTACTGCTTGGAAAATGTGGATTCTTAGTGGAGGATTGCACACATTAACTAAGGAGAGATTGTTCATGAAAAGACATACCATTTTAAACAAAGAACAAGTCTAATGAAGGGACATATGTGTGCTCACATAGAGGAACACTTTATGCATGAAAGGACCTCAAGTTATGAAAGATGCAAATCAACAAAGAAAAAAGGAAAATATTAAAAAAGAGAGAGAGAATTAAAATATTAGTATTTCCTCCGAAGAAAAGGGACAAGGATACACATTTAACACCAAACAGATATTATTTATAAAAGACACACGCTTCTAAAACAAGAAAAATATCCTCACCAAGGATATATGTTTTGGAAGAGGGATGTGATCCTTGGCAGGGATATGCACATGCACAATATAGAAGGGTTCATCATAAAAGATAAAACTCAATAAATGGAAAGTGGGTCTTTAAGAAAGAGGAAGATTTAATGAATGATTATAAACTTTCAACATTAAGGAAGAAGTAATAATCAAGGATCTACATACTTCTAAAGCTAGGATGAGATTGGGTCATCAAGGATATTTGTTCCAATAAGAGGGAGGGGATCCTTAGTGGGGTTATACCAAAGTATCAAAACTCGCAGCGATTCAAGCGAGTTTCCCAAGTTGGTGAGTTGATTGAAGCTCGACGGCGAGTTTTGGTAGCTCGTGACTCAGACTCAACAAGTTTTTTGCATACCTCACATGACTCGCGAGTCAAGCGAGTTATGGAAAAACTTGCCGATTCCAAGCTCCAAGACTCACATCGTGGTAGGTCACATTTTGACTTGCAAAAAACAAAAGTTTTTTGACATGCTTTTTTTGGTATTTCTTTTTCATTTAACCCTCCAACTGGATAAATATAATAATCAAGAAGGGGAAATCTTTGCAAGAAGCATGTGCATAGGGGTATGTGCACAAAGATGGTGGTCAAAAAAGTGGACACCACCCAAAAAAAAACACGGAAAAAACAAGCAATGCGTACACAATTTTAAAATTTGAAATTCTCGCGTACGCGCTTAGGTTTGTTCTTCCCGAGCCTAGAGAAGATAGCGCGTACGCGCTGCTTTTAGGAAAATAAGTGCGTACGTGCTACACCTAGGAAAATAAGTGCATACGCGCTGCTCATAGGAAAATGAGCGCATACACGCTAATAATCCAAATATAACTGCATACGCAGTGCCTGGTAAAAAAAGTTTTAAAAAAAAACTGGGTCTCATTTACCCGTGAATAGCACATTTTTAACTTCATTTTTTTTCCATTTCCTCTCCTAAACTGCGAATGGGGTACTAGATTTGTCCTCCAAGCTATGGATCAAGATTAGTTTTTGTTTATTTTTGTCTTTCTTTCTCGTTTATTCAATTTGTTTTACATTTTAAATTTAATTTCATTAATTTTGATTAGTTTTTTTTCATTTTTTGTTTCAAAAACTAGATTCTTCTAATCCAGAACAGGAACAACCAAATGAATCTCCTAAAAACCCACAAGAACAACCAAATGCACCTCCTGAAAACACACAAGAACAACCCCCAATTCCTCCTTTTGACCGCACACCCGAAACACAAGAGCAATTAATTAATCAGTTAGGATAAAATACGTCTAAAATCAATAAACTGATTGTTAAAATAAAAACTTCTGAACTTGAGCATCATCAATCCTTCGCCACTAGCCTAGAAACATTAGCTAGTGGTGCCATAGTTGTTTCCACAAAAATTACCAAATGGGGAAGCTTTAGGGATAGGTGTCATCAATTATATGCAGATGGGATATCATATGATGGAGTAAAAAACAAAAATATTACTAAACAACAAATATGTGCCCTTTTCGTTGATCCCAAAACTGGTCAATCATTACCTCTTAATGCAAAGAGGTTTCCCATACATTGGTGTACTAATGTGTAGATGAAGAATCATTTTTGGCAGAGGTGGTGGATGGTCTTTGGTGATCCACCTTGTAATAATTATGAGGTGCCATTATATTTTTTGAGAAAAGTATATTGTGAGTTTGTGCTAAATGTGCGTCCAAACTATTTTGACATGAGAGAGTTTCATGGTAGAGGTGGTGGCTCTGCCCAAGATAGACCTGGAGCCCGTAAGTGATTACCCGCGAAGAGTCACCACCCCCTAGCACCCAAACCTAAGGTGCATCAGGCTGTCCCAGTAGAGCTGAAAGAGTCAATGGAGCTACAGACTCTTTAAGCGGCCACAGCATTGATTGGTGCCATCATTCATCATGGGACATCATTAGCACACCCTATTGTATTGGATGATGAGCCATTAGGTGGCAACAAAGAGCCCATCCAGCATATGTGTGTTAGTTGCTCGGGGATATGCTTGGGGATAGATGATGCAGCTGATGCAAATGGATCCTCATCTCATCTATGCATGATTTGTGGGAGTAGATGTCAGGCCCACACAGTTGAGGATTTCGTGCTGATAGATGAGTTGATGGACATGGTGTTTGCCCATGAGCCACAAACACAGGTGTGTTGATTTGAATTCATAGCATTTTATTTATTAGTCACTTTAAATTTGTAATTACATAAATGAATTTTTATTTATACATCAATTTAAATTGAGACAAATAATATGCATTTCAGGATGCAGCAGCAGTATCCCATACTCCTCCCCCAGTTACTATAGTTACAACTTCGATGCCTGAGGTATAAATTTTGTAACATGTTAAAATAGAATAGTACACTTTGAATTCAAAAAAATACAAGATATACTATCTTTAATGCTTGGTCCAATTTCTGGTTTGTAGGTGTTGACAGGGGAAGAAATGTCCCAGATTGATGACATCACACTCTCAGCGATCGATTTTGGCCTACAAGGCTATACGGTATCATATTTTGTACAACCCTTTTTATGTATTGTTTTGATGGAATATGCAAGTCATTTCATTTTAGATTTTTAAAATTATGTTTAATTTATTATCTGTAATAATATCTCATGTTAATTTTGTTTCTTTAGGGTACCCCCTCCGCGTCTAGGGCTCGACCTAAGAAAAAGAATTCCTCAAAGATGCCAAAATGTAGGAAGAAGGTAATTGAACACATTTTTAGTTGTACAATTGTTTGAAAGTTTTGAAATCAAGTATTAGTTGGGGTTTGTAGATTGATTAGTGTTTTTTGTCTATTTTACATGTACAACGGCCATTGAGCTATGTGGATTTGTTGAATGCACCTGATTCACCTGTGGATCAAGAGAGGGCGGAGGTATGCATCTCTACTTTATTTTCTTGATTTCATGATTATATGCACGAGTACACCTGAACTTGTGATATATTATAATCTTATAATTTTTTCATACAGAAAATATCCATACCTATTTCATCAATGGTGAACCCTCCTCCTTGCACTGGAGAAGCATCTCAGGATCCGGTACACTTTTGTTTGATATGTAAAATTAATTGTTTTTAACCTTCAATACTTGTCATTATATTAATTGTAATTAATCTTTAAACATTTTTTGTATAGGTAATAGCGATAGTTTCTACATCGATTGTGAGCCATCCTCAGTCCATTGGAGAAGCATGTCAGGCACAGGTATGCCATTGTTCTCTATATTATAGCTTTTAAGTGTTTTTGATATATTTATGTTAGTACATTGTATTAATTGTACATTTAATCTACAATAGACCCCTTTGCGGTACAACCATAACGTGGATCCATTTAAGTATGTCTTCGAGAAAACTCCTAAGAGTGACAAGGAGAGGAGAGTGAAGACATTAGCTCCTAGATCAGCCAATGAGGTAATCTACATTTCAATTGCAAAGGAATTAAAGTTAAATGCATAGTTATGTTGTTAATTGTGAACTATTTTTTACAAAAGAATTCTAACTTGGCTTTTGAATTATGGTTTTGCAGCCATCTATAGAGTCGCATACTACATCGAAGAGGCTTGATTTTGATGATCCACCACAATTTTAGGATCATATAGTGATTTTTATTTTGATGATGCATCCCAAAACATCGGAACGTCAAGAGTCATACCGTACCAGTGCGATCTCTCAAGTGCCCTAAGTCCAAAAAAATGTCAAAATTTGACAGACTTTTTCTTCAAATATAGGACACATATGGTCGATCCATTTGAACCCATGGGGTTGCATGAGGCTCCTCTACAATGGCCTATCTCGGTTTTTGACGAGTTGGAGCCATTTTTGATTGGTAGCATTTTTTCGCCTGCTGCAAAACCGTCAATTGCATGCAATGTAAAGTTGTCAGATTGGCTAGAATTGATTTAGTTCATGTACACAAACTGATGTCATGAGTGCATCTGGGTGGGAAGGTTTACGCTAGGCATGCCCCTATCATGAATCCCAAAGTGCCCGAACATCAAGAGTCATATCGTACCAGTGTGATCTCTCAAGTGCCCTGAGTCCAAAAAATTATCAAAATTTGACAGACTATTTCTTCAAATCCAAGACACATATGGTCAATCCATTTGAAGCCGTGGGGTCATGTGAGGCTCCTCTACAATGGCCTATCTCATTTTTTGACGAATCAAAGCCATTTTCAATTGGTAGCATTTTTTCGCTTGCTGCAAAAACGTAAGTTGCATGCAATGCAAAGTTGCCAGATTGGCTAGAATTGATTTGGTTCGTCGTGTGCACAAACTGACGTCACGAGCATGTTTGGGTGGGAAGTTTTATGCTAGGCATGCCCCTGTCATGCATCCCAAAGCATCATAACATTGAGAGTTATAATGTACTGGTGCGATCTCTCAAGTGCCTTGAGTCCAAAAAAAAGTCAAAATTTGACGGACTTTTTCTTCAAATCCAGGACACATATGGTTGATCCATTTGAACTCATGGGGTCATGTGAGGCTCCTCTATAATGTCCTATCTTAGTTTTTGACGAGTCAGAGCTATTTTCAATTCGTAGCATTTTTTTGCTTGCTACAAAAACCGTTAGTTGCATGCAATTTAAAGTTGCCAGATTGGCTAGAACTGATTCGGTTCATCGTGTGCCCAAACTGACTTTGCAAGAATGTCTGGGTGGGTAGGTTTATGCTAGGAATATGCCTATCATGAATCCCAAAGCGCTGGAACATCGAGAGTCATACCGTACCGACACAATGTAGAAGTTGCTTGACAACTTTTTTGACAATTTTTTTGACAACAATGACAATTTTTGCTTAAATTGTATCTAGTCTCAATATATCACCCCTATGACCTGATAATGACTCAAATAATTCTCCATGATTATACAAGAATCAAGAATTCTCATGATTGATTAGGGACAAATCACATATACTCAAAACATAGTCACAAAACATTGTCACATATTATTCAAAAATTTGCCTCTAAATATGGTCAAATCAGCTCTTGGCCATTTGATTATAGAAAAAAATGTCTTACAAATCATCTCATGGGATTTTATACAAAATTTGGCATTACAATATGTGTGATTCAACTCATCGCCATTTTAATATACAAATCATCTCATGGGCTTTAATACAAAATTTGGCATTAAAATATGTGCGATTTAGCTCATCGCCATTTTAATATACAAAATTTGGCATGTACATATGTACAAATCAGCTCATTGCCATTTAAATATACAAAATTATGCCCCTAAACTTGTAAAAATCAGCTCATGGGCATTTATATATACAAAAACCGAATATAGAACAATTCGTCGACTTTTTAAACAAAATTCTCAAAATCATTCTACTCTGAACCGTAGAATCAATCAAGTGATCCTTCAGGATCGGCTCTAACCCGTATTGTGTCAAGTATTGCCTCGTGGTCAGATTCATGAACTTTCCATAAAATCTTGTTATGAGGTCTACCATGATACTTCATCAAAAGAATATTTGTTGCAACAACAAGGTTAGAGAAATGAAGAATATATTTATGTGTTTCAAAGTCCTCGAACAACTAAACATCAGAATTCTTGATAGGGTATCTCTAAAGCCATGTTCCTGTCATGACAACAGACCCTATTGGGTACTCAATACCCTCTCCATCAATGATTGTGGTTGTCAATTTTCTTTTAGGCTCAACACAACCACACAAATAGTAATTTGTTCCTTCTTCATTGTTCTCTTCTGCAACAACTGCATACACATGACCTACATTTTATAAAGTGTTAATTAATACCAAAAATAAAGTATGATGTACAACAAAATGAACCAAAAAGAATACTTGCAAAAAAATTAACTCAAAAAATCACCTGAATCCACTAGGACGGATACATGGTCAAAATCCACTGATGTCTCCATCTGGCTCAATTGTAGTGCTTTAGGAATTTGATATGAATCAATGGGAACCAACGATCTAAAGGCCATTTATCAACCCACTCTTGTGATTCACATTCTTCCCACAAACAATACATGCATGAAAAGCAAAAACATACCATCTTTCTCATATAAATTACCAATAAACTTGAATTTGAACTCATAAATGAGTGCATGTCACTCAATCCTACAACTGTACAACAATCTAGATAGTTTTCATGTTAGATTCAGTGATCAACCAAAAATATCTATGAATCATTGACGTACTTGGATTACCTAGACCCATCGTAGACTTACACCATCGCACAATTGTTTCTGCATCTATCAACTCAGCACCATCTTTGTACTTCAATTCTTCCCTAGCTAGGGTTCTTTTCACACATGCTCCTGCACCATCGTTCTCTCCCTTACCATGTCCAGCCTCAATGAACTTCTAAAAATGTTGTACACCGCTTGTCATATGCATCCTTGTCAACCAATAAACATCCTTGCATTCTTGAATTGTGTGATGCAATTATCTGACCATATTAAGTGTCAGTTGTATCGTATGTTCCTTTCCCTTAAACTATCATAGAAAATTTTAAAGCATCCTTGTACAAACTCCGATGAATGAGTACAATAATTACTTATGTAGAAGTGATACTCTCTTACAACCTTTCTATCCTCCTCTATGTTATCATCTACATGCATGAATGCTATGTGTACAAAATAGAAACTTGTGTAGAGTGATAATACATGGATTGCACTTCATTTTGAGGTTGTAGTGTATAATTTTCAGCAAAATCAACGATAGAGACAATGGTGCCAAGAGGAAATGTGTCCTTACATAACTTGAATTGCTCATCTAACCATCGAGCTCTATGTGTATGCATTATGTACTCATAAACTAGTTTCTCTTGAAACATTTTCTTAAATTGAGCTACACATATATCATTTTTCAGTAGCTCACATCTCTTCAAATATTTTCCATCTTTAACTCCATATGTGACTATCTTGTGTTTTCTGAAATAAACTAGTTTTACATACCAATTTCATGTGTGCTCTCCAAATGTACGCATCTTGGTAAATGTTGCAAACCACCACATATAGCACAAGAACCTTACAAACAAGGCATCTTATAATAAATGCAACCATCATGTCTATTACATAGAAAACTTGAAATTAATTCTCTTATTGACTTAGGAGGTGCTTGTATATTACATTCTTGCAAAACATCGTTAGTGTGCAAAGTAGAACAAATATGACGAAAAATATCATAATGCGTGCAAAATTCAATATGCATCCTACAACAACACGTGGTGCATACATGATTAATCTTAATATAAAACTTGGTTTTGCCATTTCAAAAAATCTTTGAGAAATTCTTATTTGAGGAAACTTTTGAAGGAATCTTTCATAAAATTTAGTTTGAGTCATATCCAATTAGTGTTTGGCATGTGGCTCACAATTTGTAGACGCAATTCGCCTTCTAACAACATCTCTTTGGTTGGGTGAAACTCTTGTGTTGTCATGCCAAAAAAAATTAATTAATATTTTCAGTGCATCAACAACAACCTTGTCTTTGCATGGTAGTCTACCCGAGAATGCCCAAAGAGAATTATTGTTAGGTTCCTCTATTTTTTCCAGCCTCTTTAATGTTTTACTTAATGTTGTTCTACTAACATTTCATGATTTGTTTTTCTTATCAAACGATCTTTTTTTATTTTCTTGCTCATTATGATTGATGTAATGACATGTTGAGTAGCATTAGAATCTTTAGTACGTGATTTTGAGCCAATAGCTTGATATGCATCAAATAGATTTCTCACAATAGTTCTTTCACTGTTACTTTCACATGATCTTAGGCCTAGAATTTTCATTGTCTCTCTAAAATTCAAATTTTTAATCATTTGAACAATTAATTGGCATCTTGTGGTTTGATTTAGGTTTTTAAAATAGTTTTGCCATATTATTTTAACCATTCCCCTAGAAGTTTGTTCATTCATTTTATTGGGCATTGGCTTCAATATATTCTCATCAATGTCAATTAGATACTTTGGTTTCCTACGAATGATTCTAGGAGGTGTTAACATCAGTGCATTATGTACATTCAATTCAACAAGTAGAGAAGGTGTAATATGTTCATCATTTAATTGATTATTCAATGCGGTATCTTGTTCAATTGCATTAGGTTCAAATGGTAAATCAAATAGCTCTTCTTCAATTGCATTAGGTGCATTATATTCATTTGGTAAATTGAATTGAGATGTTGAGGATGACATACCTTCTTCTCCCATTGTTCTTATGTCACACAATTTCTTCATACACTGCCTTTGTCTTTCCTTTTGAGCCTCTCGTTGTTCCATCGTTCCTCGCTTGTTCTTTCCAATGGTTGATATCGATTGTCCTAAATAGAATCATATTACATATATATGTAAACAAAAGTTCATAAACAAACAAATAACCATAAATATGCATCTTATCACTATTTTTTGGAATCAAACTATTAAACAACCACAATACTATTGACAAAAACTAATAAGAACAACAATTAAATCATTTGAAATCATGCAAAAACAAAAAATTCACTTACTCCTATGTATAAAACAATGATAGAAGTGGAGACACAGTTCCAGTGGGGCCTTCAATGACCTCAAAAACTTCTTTTGAGGCCATTGAGGCTCTTGGGAAACTAAAACTATGTCTATAAACAGCGTACGCGCTATAGTAATAACCGTGTACGCACTATTAGTCCATAAAATGTTGACAAGCCCAATGGTATTTTTTTTCCCATTCTGGACTAATAAGTAGCGTGTATGCACTCCTAAGCCTAAAAAATATTATCAAAGGGTAATGAATAATGGGATCAGTACCCCGTACGCGCTTACAAGTAATAAGTACCACATACGCACTCCTTTGCCTTAAAAAAGTTATGGCAAGGAAGTGAACTAATAGTTTTAGTACCCCATACATGCTATTGGTAGTAGAAAAGATGTGAATGAAAAGGGAGGTAGAGAGAGAGAGAGAGAGAGAGGGGGGGTGGAAGGGAAGGAGGGAGGGAGAGAAGAGGGGGGAGGGTGGGAGAGAAGAAGGTGTGTGGAGGAAGGGAGAGGGAGAGTAGGGGGGAGGGAGGGAGAGGAGATGGGAGAGGAAGAGAGGGAGGGGGGAGGGGGAGGGAGAGAGAGGGGGAAGGAGGGAGAGGGAAAGAGAGGGAGAGAGAGAGAGAGGGGGGGGGGGGAGGGAAGGTAGAGAGAGGGAGAGAGGGAGAGGGAGGGAGAGAAGAGGGGGGAGGGAAGGAGGGAGAGGGAGAGAGAGAGGGAGAGGGGGAGAGAGGGGGAAGGAGGGAGATGGAGAGAGAGGGAGAGAGAGAGAGGGGGGGGAGGGAAGGTAGAGAGAGGGAGGGAGAGAGGGAGAGAAGAGGGGGGAGGGTGGGAGAGAAGAAGGGGTATGGAGGAAGGGAGAGGGAGAGTAGGGGGAGGGAGGGAGAGGAGAGGGGAGAGGGAGAGGGAGAGGGGAGGGAGAGGGGGGAGGGAAGGTAGAGAGAGGGAGAGAGGGAGAGGGAGGGAGAGAAGAGTGGGGAGGGAAGGAGGGAGAGGGAGAGAGAGAGAGGGAGAGGGAGAGGGAGAGGGAAGGAGGGAGATGGAGAGAGAGGGAGAGAGAGAGAGGGGGAGGGAAGGTAGAGAGAGGGAGGGAGAGAGGGAGAGAAGAGGGGGGAGGGTGGGAGAGAAGAAGGGGTATGGAGGAAGGGAGAGGGAGAGTAGGGGGAGGGAGGGAGAGGAGAGGGGAGAGGGAGAGAGAGGAGGGAGGGAGAGGGAGAGAGAGGGAGAGGGAGAGAGAGAGAGAGGGGGAAGGAGGGAGAGGGAGAGAGAGGGAGAGAGACGGGGGAGGGAAGGTAGAGAGAGGGAGAGAGGTAGAGGGAGGGAGAGAGGGAGAGAAGAGGGGGAGGGAAGGAGGAAGAGAGAGAGAGGGAGAGGGAGAGAGAGGGAAGGAGGAAGAGGGAGAGAGAGAGAGAGAGAGAGAGAGAGAGAGAGAGAGAGAGAGAGAGAGAGAGAGAGAGAGAGAGAGAGAGAGAAGAGGGGGGAGGGAAGAAGGGAGAGGGAGAGAGAAAGGACACAGGACACCATATGATTGATCTCGATTGTGACTATAGGAATTACAGAAGAAGAGAAAGAGGGAGGGAGAGAAGAAGAGAAAGAGGGATGGGGTATGGATGAAGGGAGAAGGGGAGAGAGCAAGAGAGAGATGGATGGGGTATGGAGGAAGAGAGAGAGAGAGAGAGAGAGAGAGAGAGAGAGAGAGAGAGAAGGAGGGGGAGGGAGGGAGAGGAAGAGATGTCAAATCCAGGACATAATATGACCCTTACAACATAATATGACCCCTAACAACATCTAAGGGGTCATAGGGTGTCCTAAGGGGTCATATGACACTATATTATCCCTTAACACACCATAGGACCTATAACGACACCAAATGGTGTCCTAAGGGGTCATAGAACACCATAGGACCCTTTAGAACACCATATGGTGTTGTTATGGGTCATTGGTGTCCCGAGGCGTCTTAAGTGGTCACAGGACACCATATGACCTCTTAAGAAACAATACGACCTCTAATGACACCTAAGGGGTCATATGGTGGGATAATAAAATGATATATTAAATTTAAACTTATGAATAGAACATCATACAACAAGACTCCAAGTGAATAAACAATGAGGCTTCGCTAAAAAGCAAGTGTAAGAGCTTGACCTAACCCTAAGAGTATTGCCTAAGTTATAAAACATTATGATGCTATTAAATTTGCAAGGTTATAAGATTGATCTCAATTGTGACTATAGGAATTACACACTTGATTTCTTCATGGGTATGTACTGTTCCAAGTTGTTTGATAGGTGATGATCATCATATACTACCACTGCCATGCATACAATAAACTTTAATTTCTTTAGGTGACAGGCGTTGTGTAACAACATGTGAACTCTCGCATACCCACCACTATCATTCTATAGGACATCATTTGTGTTTCTCTCCCTCTTTCTCTTCCTACCTGTTGTTTCCTTCTAAAAAACATATTGCAGGTACTCTAACTCATCATATTACTTTGTTGACACTATTTTCCACATCTGCTTTACTCATTAAAAACACATTTGAGAAGAATATTGCTGCAGGTTTCCTTGTTTGTCATGATAATACATGTGTGGTTCAATTTCAAACCTTATTCCTCCTATTCAATATACACACACAAATTCATCAGTCATCGAGACTTCAAGCAAACAAACAACGAGGCTTCGCTAAAAGGCAAGTATAAGAGCTTGACCTAACCCTAAGAGTACTGCCTAAGTTCTAAAACATATGATGCTATTAAATTTGCAAGGTTATAAGACTGATCTCGATTGTGACTATAGGAATTACACACTTGATTTCTTTCATGGGTATGTACCATTCCAAGCTGTTTGACAAGTGATGATCATCATATACTACCACTGCCATGCATACAACAAACTTTAATTTCTTTAGGTGACAGGTGTTGTGTAACAACATGGGAACTCTTGCATACCCACCACTATCATTCTACAGGACATCATTTGTGTTACTCTCCCTCTTTCTCTTCCTACCTGTTGTTTCCTTCTGAAAAACATATTGTAGGTACTCTCACTCATCATTTTTCTTTGTTGACACTATTTTCCACATCTGCTCTGCTCATTAAAAACACATTCGAGAAGAATATTGTTGCACATTTCCTTGTTTGTCACAATAATACACACATGGTTCAATTTCAAACCCTATTCCTCCTATTCAATATACACACAAATCCATCAGTCTTCGAGACTCCAAGCGAACAAACAACGAGGCTTCGCTAAAAAGCAAGTGTAAGAGCTTGACCTAACCCTAAGAGTACTGCCTAAGTTCTAAAACATATGATGCTATTAAATTTCCAAGGTTATAAGACTGATCTCGATTGTGACTATAGGAATTACACACTTGATTTCTTTCATGGGTATGTACCATTCCAAGTTGTTTGACAAGTGATGATCATCATATACTACCACTACCATTCATACAACAAACTTTAATTTCTTTAGGTGACAGGCGTTGTGTAACAACATGGGAACTCTCGCATACCCACCACTATCATTCTACAGGGCATCATTTGTGTTACTCTCCCTCTTTCTCTTCCTACCTATTGTTTCCTTCTGAAAAATATATTGCAGGTACTTTGACTCATCATGTTGCTTTGTTGACACTATTTTCCACATCTTCTCTGCACATTAAAAACACATTCGAGAAGAATATTGTTGCAGGTTTCCTTGTTTGTCACAGTAATACACCCGTGGTTCAATTTCAAACCCTATTCCTTCTATTCAATATACACACACAAATCCATCAGTCAATTTTCTTAGGAGAGCATACATGATAAAAATCAAAGAGGAAGTTGCAGACAAAAAATAAATTCACTTACTTCTATAGAAGTGCAGACATAGTTGCAGTGGGGTATGGAGGGAGGGAGGGAGAGAAGAAGAGAAAGAGGGATGGGGTATGGAGGAAGGGAGAAGGGGAGAGAATGAGAGAGAGAGGGATGGGGTATGGAGGAAGGGATAAGGGGAGGGAGGGTGGGATGGGGTATGGAGGAAGGGAGAAGGGGAGAGATTGAGGGAGAGAGAGAGAGAGAGAGAGAGAGAGAGAGAGAGAGAGAGAGAGAGAGAGAGAGAGAGAGAGAGAGAGAGACCTTGTATGCATTTGAGAGGGGGAGACAATACACTTACATGTGTATATATATGTTTAATATATTACATATATACATATATTATGTATTATATATATATAAATATATTATATATACAATATCATATTATACACATATTATATGTATATACACATATTATATATAGAATATCATATTATACAATAACACATACGCATTGTTTATAGTAAAAATAGCGCGTATGCATTGTTTATAGGAAAACAAGCGCATATGTGCTGCTTACAACATAAGTAAGCCATAGGCGCTTTTTAAACCATAAGTACCTCGTACACGCTTTTGACTGTTTAGGCTTGGAAATAGGCCTGGATGACAAAGCTACGTTTTGGAAGTTTGATTTCCCTCCATTTTTGACGTGTTTTATTTTATCAACTTGGTTTATCGACTTTGTCATCATCAGGTTTACACTTAATCAAGTGGGTATTTCTAAAATTGCCACCATATTTTCACCCATCTTCTGAGCTTTCTAACCATTTTTTTTTTTCAATTTGAACAACAATAACATATTATTAAATTGTATTTCTTTTATTGGTGTCTCCATAGTTCTCACAGACATAGGTGCACCATTTTTTGAATAGCTTTTGATATACTTATCCAAATTTAAAAAAACTTTATATATTATTGTAGTGCACTTGATTCTTTACAAGTTTTTAAAAAAAAAATTGTATTTTCAATTTGTTTAGTGCAACTTATGCTTCGCGCACGAACAGGTACCTAATTTTTAGGATGTGCTCAATTGGAAAAATCATAAAAAAAAAAAACTCAACAAAAAATTATAAAAAAATACAAATCTTCTATTGCTCACTCTTAACTATCTTTCTGCCAAAGTATTTGTCAAAATAATAAATCTAAATATGACTTTTTTGATGCACACGTCAGACACTATGTTATGTTTTTCAGAAAAAATTGGGGTCAGTTTTTCATGTGCGAAGGATTTGACCCCCTTAATCTTATCCAATTTTAAAAAACTTTAGTAGTTTGAAAACTAGATTTAGAGGACTACAATATTTGTTCTTTGATTATCTTCATATCTTGAGTGGATGACTTTCAAATTTTTCCTCCAAGTTCAGGTTCACCTGATTTCAGAAAAAAAGTGTCCACTTATACCCCCCTTTTTTACCACCATCTTTGTGCACTTACCCATAGAAGCTCGGACACAATTGCAGCCAGGTAGAAATATATGTAAACTTAAGATTATTAAGTTTATGGCTTATGCATTTTAATTTTTGATTTTATAATCTAGCCTTAAAGTTGGAAATGAGACTATTTTTTTTTCTTTTCGTTATTTCAGATAGATGGTAGCAAATTTTTGGGCCCTCAACTCCAAACCTTCAAAAAATTGCCATCTGTATTTTAAGTCAGCCATGCAATGCTTCTGGATGTGAGTGCAATTGGTCCATGTTCGAGCACATCCACTCGAAGAGGCATAATAGATTGTTTGTGCAGAGGTTGAATGATCTTGTTTTTGTTCATTACAACCTCCATCTTAGGACCTAACAGATTTTGGACATTGACTCCTCTTCGATCACTCTAGTGGAGATCGATCCAGAGTCTGAGTGGATCATAGAGTCTACCAATCCCATCTTCAATGAGGAGGACCATGAGTGGGTTGACCAAACAGATAGAGAGTTTGAGGCTATGGCTATGGCAGAGGAGGAGGATAGAGCATGAATCGGCAAAGGCACAACTAATGTTTATCATTGTGGCACCTCATAGGGGGAGATTATGGCTACTCAGTCATCCAAGACCTACCTTAGACGCTTTTGTAGGAGGCAGACAGACTACTCTGAGGCTGAGGTTGAGGATGAGATAGAGTCTGAGCCATAGACTTGTTTTTGTTTACAGTTACATATATGTTTGGGAACATTTGATGTCATGGATTTTATATACATTTGACAACATTTATAACTCTATATATCTATTTTTTCTATTTCCTTCAGCTACAATTTACATTTTTACGCATGTGATGGATGTATGTTTATGTATGTGATCAAATTAGATTCTATTTGATGATGTTATAGTGTCTTTAAGCTTTATTCAATAATGGGTGCATGAAACAAGTTTTAAATCGTTAAAAATCTCTAAATTTCAAGGGATTTTTTAATTTGTCGAGTCATTGCCAAGTCGTTGCTGAGTCATAGCCAAGTCACGAGTTGAGTCGACCTTGCCGAGTCTGAGTTGAGTCCGAGTTTGGGAACTTTGGGTTATACACCTCCTTAATCAGGAAGAGATCCTTATATAAGACACATGTTCAATAAAGGAAATTTTTATCCTTAAGAAAGGAGAAATGTTTGAGAAGTACTCTTGCCCCAAAAATCCACCAAAATGTTTAGTATTAAAATGAAGCAGGGTAAGATTAAAGTACACGACACACACTTTCCAAGAGGAGCCCATTGGTGGTGCACAGAGTACGCAGGGGTCGTGGTCGCTGTTGTGTGATCCTCTCTCCTGCGCACTATGCAGAGAATGCCAAAAATGGAATTACCTCGAAATAGTTGAAGGAATGCTCAATTCGGCCTATGGCCTGAAATACTTCAAAGAAGCTCTGATACCATATTATAATCCAAGAATTCAAGAGATTAAATTAAGAACAAGATTTCACCCATTGAACATAGTCAACCATTGTGCATATAGGTAGAGTGATTGGGTTGAATCAGAAGTCAAACACAATACTCAATGAGTGGTGGTGAGTTGCCTACCACAAAGGTAGCATGAGGTGTCGAAAATGAGTCGACACCTCTCTAACAACTCCTAACCGACTTGACATCTTGCATGGACAAGTGTCAAGCATAAATGCATGACTAAGTAGGCTTAATAAGCCTAAGTGTAAATAAATTAAATAATTACACTAACAAAATAGTACCTTAGGGCTTCTTTTCCTATGTTGCTTTGGAAATTGAATTGATTTGAGATTATTTTAAAGTACTATATAGGTAGAATATAAACGAGAGCTTAAAAGATTGTAGAAAATTGATATACAAATATAATCCCAATAACAGAGACAAAATGGGATATAAAACATATAGGTGTACCTATGACTACGATCTGGAGCTGAATTCACTAGATCGGGGTGCCCACACAGTGCCCAGAATATATTAGTCTTCCTACTTCTACACACGAACTGAATTGAGACTTCCTGAGGTCCTATACTCTACTCCCTTGAAAATTGATGCAATTTTCTAAGGACAAGGGTGTACAGGGTGTTCTACTATCGGATAGGGGCACCAAGAGTCACCTGGTCCAAGGTTTTCTTGTCCCAACAATGGGAACTAGTTTGTATCTATCTGTTGAGTCTCTCTTGTTCTTATATTATGTTTGTCAAAAACCTATAGCTACACACAAGAGTACAAAAATAGTGTTTGGGTAGTTTATAGGGGTTTGCCTAGGTCAAACCCGAGGTTTGGAATTAACTCTTGAATTGAATTGAAATGATTGATTGAATTGATTATAACTTCAATAGGTGATACAATTCTCTTAATATAAGTCATCCATGTGTTGATGCAACGACATGATAAATCACATAAAATCCATAATGAAATCATTATTGTTCCTTGATGTAGTTTGTTGCTCCTTCAATCAAATCTACACTTAAAGTGTTTCTCTTGAATTGGAATGATAGGATTATGATGAGATAATCATAGATTGATAAAATAATTAGAGAGGGATGCCTTATATAGGTATTTCATAATAAAATCGCCTTTAGGCAACTTAGAATTATCATATTTTTGCATGGAGCTAGATTTTAATAGGATAGGACCGCCTTATTATCCTCCCAAAATTCAAAGAAAAAATCATGTGACCAATCCAACGTTTAGCGACCTAGTCCTGTTAATTTCATCCTGAATTTTTAGGAATGTGAGATAACAGGGTTCTAATATTGAAATTAAGTTTGTGCAATAATATATAATATTTAGGTAAGGGAAACATGTCTTGAGATTTGAAATGGGGCAAGATCTATGGTAAACTAGATAATAAAAGATAAAGGGCACACCTAGAAATCAAGTCCCAAATAAGAGTGCAATGATGTATTAAAGTGGGATAAGACTCATACGAATGAATTAAATATTAATTAATTACAATAAAGGTCTTATAATTCATAGAGGAATGGTAAATACTAAAATGGGTGCTAGGAGAGTGTGAAATTGGACACCCTAATTAAAGGTGTACAATTTCTAACTCAATCATTCTTAGTATGCTTTGTTTCTTAAACTACCACCTAACCTTTCATAGCATAATAGAATATGATGTGATTTATGTAGTTTCCAAAAATTATCTCTCTACATGTAATCCATCTAACATACATATTTTTCCCATCTTCTCATCCTTCTGTACGGACAACAAACCATAGGATGGAAAATGGTCAAATACCTACTATCAGTGAAGAAAATATCCAAAATGTTTTAGCATCCACAAACCATTTGTATAGGGTTCCTCACCTACAAGCATGGTAAGATATCCATTTAGTTGGGTGAAATGGATGAAATCTAGTTTCCACACTTGTAAAAGTGTGAAATTCATCAAGCTATGTACATCATGCCACACATAACTTACTCAAGTTCATCATAGAAGTGAAATAGATGAAATCTAGTTCCCACACTTGTAAAAGTGTGAAATTCATCCAACTATGTATGTCATGCCACACATTACTTACTCAAGTTCAACATAGAGGTGTCCAAGCATGATCCAAATCTAAGTTAAAATAATATTTTTCTCCTCCATATATTGAATAATATTGATGATCCTATTGTGCAAATAGGTGCCCTTTACATCCATCATGATGCACATGGCCTTGGTCAGTATCATCACTTATTGATAAAATGGGATTATTACTCTCTTATACCTCATCAAAAATATAATTATATGACCTATGTCATCCTTTAGGATATGTTGGCTAAGTCATACATATGTTCCACTCATACATGTTGTATGGGTCTCTACTAGACTAGACATGTGTCAACCTTGGATTAAAAGTTAGAGGATCCTTAACACATTCTTAAGGTGATTGTAATCTATCT
The DNA here is from genome assembly GCF_030272615.1 of Cryptomeria japonica. Classification (NCBI taxonomy): domain Eukaryota; kingdom Viridiplantae; phylum Streptophyta; class Pinopsida; order Cupressales; family Cupressaceae; genus Cryptomeria; species Cryptomeria japonica. The sequence continues at coordinate 772,092,615 of NC_081408.1, forward strand.
TACTAGTAATCCTAAAAAGTAATAAATATTTTTGTGACCTCGTATCTTTAAAAGAACCATATGAATCCTATCAAGTGCTTTAGCACATCTCCAGCATTTTATACACCTAAAACAAGGATTTTTAATGAATAACCTTAACATCAACTTGTGTAAGAGAAAAAAATTTCTATCATAAGACTTAGAGTATGTTTTGATTAATAAAAGTGGGATATGCCCATACCATTAAAGAGTTAGAGTATGTTAGTCCCTATCTTTGTCTCTTTTTTATATATCCTATATAATCTAAACATAAATCTATAACAAATATTTATTTAATCGTCTAATAATATGCATCATTTCTTTTAATATTTGATTTTTTTTTTAATTACTTTCCTCTAGGGAACTAGTGTGTATTATTGACTCTAGCATGATTCCTAGATGCTAGTATCTTCCTAGAACTCTTTTGCAAGATTTAGACACTAGTACATCCCTTGGATGCCATTGCAGGCCCAAGATGTTTGTACAATAAGCATGTCCCACATTCATCAAAAAATGATTAAAAGTTGCATAAAAAATGAAATAAATTCACTTACCTCTCTTATCTAGATGCCCCTCTGAACCAGTCTCTTCATTGGTCCAATCTCTATACTTGGAAGTCTCATGTATGTAGCATTTTAGCTCTAAAGTCTTTGGGGAATTCCAATTTTCTAGAATGAATAGTGAAAATGAGTTAATAAATTTATTTAAAAAATCATATTTATCAAATACAATTCTAGATTTTAACCTTCTATATTATCTTTCCTTCACCTCCTTAGAGTAAATGGCCATAAATTTTGGGTTTGAGATTAAATTTGTATGCAATTTTGTTCATGTGATATAATATTTTCCCTCTTCTTTATCACATTCTATTTGTTGCATTAGTTTTTTTCATAATGACATTTCAAAAAGCACTTTCTTCTTTATTTCTTTTCAAAAACCTTAAGTTGTGAATTTTATTCCTCATCTTTACCAAGGGCATTTGCTACTATTCTCTCCAAGAGTTCAACAATTTTTATTTTTTTTCCATTTCTTAGCCTTTCAAAAATCAAGTAATAATAATAAGGGACATACATGTCTCCTTAATATTTTACATTATATCAATTAAATTGTCTAAATAAAGCATGGGAGTTTTTTTTTAATTATTGAGATCTGACCAATTATCCACATTTATTTATATCACATAACAATAGAGAATGGTAGTTTGTGTTACCCTGAATTTTTTTGAATCACTTAATAATAGAGTACATTAGTTCAAATGATTCATTTCAACAATTACTTGTTATGAACTTGCAAAATAGTAAGTCAAACATTGATTTATGTCATTTTTATCAAAATTACGTCATTCCAAAACACTTCATTTATCTTTGTAGCATTTATATTCTCTTTGATTTGCATTTTCTTCATCTCACACTTTTGGTTGTTGTATATTGCTTAGATATCATGATTATTACTTTTATGTTAGATTGACATATTTATCTTATAGGATTGTGATTTATGACATTATGGTCTTATATGATTGTGATGTCTAACACTATATTTGTAGGTTCTTAATTTGGATATAAGATCCCTCTATTTTAAAATTGATCATGTTTCCTCTATAGTATCCTTTTGAGTATAATTTGTTATGATTTTATTTTATTTCTATAATTTATCTTAGCTTTGTTAGCTACTAGAAAAACCCCACTAAAGTTGGGGTGAATTTTAAGGATTAAAATTCCATACCTTGAGTTTTCATACTCTTTTCTTGCACTTTGATTTCCACTCCCTTAACATGTTTTAGGGAGCACTAAGGTTTTCTTCTTGACCTTTTCCTCATTATTAATTGATTTATCACATTATAATTATTCTTTCTAATCAAAGATCACATGTCAAATTTTAGGCAATTTCCCTAGGATGCCAGTGTAATGTACAAACATCCACTCAAGATGTGAGCATTTTTTCCCTAGAATAAAAAGTTAAATATTAGTCTCCCTTACTCAACTACCTTTAATTTCTTATTGTAATGTATTTTTACCTAGAAATGCATGTAGAATCAAGTTTGAATCTTTATCTTCCTCTCCTTACTTTCTTCCTAAAATGATCTTAATAAAAAATCCATTACATTCACTCTCTCTTAAAAAGTCCATTCTCTTTCTCCTTCCCTCCCTCTTGGCTCTATTGGTTTCACAACTCATTGCTGAATCTTCATGCTCCTACACTTTTTTGAGACTACTCTATTATTCTTAATTTCTTCTTCTTCTCTTGGTTAGTAATATTGTGAAGAAATTTAATTTTGTTATCTTGATATTATATTATTTTTCTACATCATTCAATGTATTAAAATTTATTTTAAAAAATATTGAAATTTTTATTTTTCTATGTATCGAATACACACTAGGGTGTAGCTACTTATACACTTAAAAAATAATATGCTTAAATATTTCTTTTTGATATCATTTTATTAGGATAAGATACATAAAGAGTAAGAAAACATATTAATTTCTCTATATTCTTCTTTGTTGACTAATAGTGAACTCTAAAAGGTTGAAATAGGGGCTTGAACATTCTTGGTTCTAAATATTCATAATATTTTTTCTTTTACTTAGCTAAATGATCTTTTGGAGATGCAACTAGATGAGGGTTTTCTTAATCACTCTCCCTTATCATTAATTTTCATCATTGTTGTTGATTTAGTCAATATAATAGTAATTTTAGTATTTTTATATCTCTTTTCCACTTCTCTTAATATTTTTTTTTGGTCATAGATTTATTTCGTAATGTGTATGTAAACCAATTTTTAGTTCCAAAACCTATTTTTTAATCATTTTAGATGTCAATATAAAACCTATGTGACAATTCATTACATGAATTTCCACACATCACAGATAATGAACTTCATACTTTGGTGCTAGGATCCTTTCCTTTCTTTATTTTCAATGATGAATTCAATTTGATAAATTTGTATTTTATTTTTTTTCCAGTCAATTGATTTCACACCCCTCTTAATTTTATCTTACATAATATTTTATTTCACAAATTAAAATATTTTACAATATTGCTAGTATTTTTGTTATTTTTAGAGTAGAGTAGCATCAAAATATTTTCTCTTAAAACTAATTATATTTTAATGTGAATTCAAAAAATTAACATGCACAAAGTAAATTTAGTTTCAGTTTACAAAATATTATTGATTTCAAGATATTTGAATAGATCGACTTCAATATTGTTATGCAATACATTATATAATAGAATTAATTTGATTTTCTTCATTCTAAAGGTAAATAATGGCTATACTAAAACAATTCAAGAAAAAATTCACTATTCTAAATTCAATAGACAGTGATATCATGAACTACAATAATGAAAAGATTTCAAAACAACTACTAATCATTAATTCAAACAGGTCAAGCACAAGATGATTTGTGGTGATTGTTTTTTAAAAACATCATTTTCACCTTTTTTTTGGTTGGACATCTCCAATCACATGGAAAGAACACTCAAATGAAATATAAAGATTGTTTTCAAAACATGTCATAAAATAAACTAATGTTTTAATTAAAAAATTAAATTAGTCTAATACAAACATCTAGATATAGCCATGATAATCAGAATTAAAGCATCTATCCTATCACTAATCATTTAAATATCAAATAAATTTTAAGAAATTGAATAGCAATACATATTTCTAACATGCTAAAAATTAAGACAATTGAATAAAAAAATAAATATAAAAATATTAGAATGAATAAAATTACTTACAATTATAGTGATTTTCTTGTACAATTGAACAAAATGACATTCATGATGAACACAAATCTAATTAGACAAACATGTATCTTGAAAATTCTCGTTGGATAGCAATGCTTAGAAGCTTTGTGAATAAAAAAATGTATATATTATGAAATAAAAAATCTTTAAGAAAGAAAAAATAAGATTAAACGTCTGAAAAAATTATTATTATTGTTATTATTTAATGACTTCACACCTAAGTTCATTTGCACTTTTAAGAAGAAATGATTTTGAAAATACACTTTAATATTTGAGAAAAATATATGGGATTTACTTGAAACTTACAAAAACTCAATCATTGTAAGATGTCACGTCAAAAAATAACTTTTCCCGACTTCTACGGCTGTCCAGCGAATGAAAATCAAAGCACAGCTACAGAACATAAATAGGATGCGTGGACTTACTGTAATATGTAACATTCCAGATTACGACAGCGATTAAACTCCCCGTAACTTGAGGTAAATAGCAAGTCATATGCTTTCACTGAAAATTAAACCTCAACAAACGTGATAAGATTTTATATGTAAATGGAGTAGTTGAACTACATTTAATGATAATTCGACCGTATGGTAACAAATCTTTCTCATGTTGCACTTATTGGCTGATGGCTACACTGTCAATTTCATTTGGCATGAAAACGATCATGTCTGTCTAGTAATTCTAACTGTAGCACTAGCGCTTTCAACCCACAAAATATTACCATTTTGGGCAAATCTAGATGTGGCGTAATAGAAAAATCTCCTATACTGGTTGTAACTACAATTTAATGATTCTTGCGCTTCAAGGAGATGATTTGATATAAAATGTGAGAGACTAGTTGGTGCACCAATAAATGCTTAAGGGAGAGGATTAGCCCATCAAGTTGGTCTCTTGTTGGATTTGGAAAATGTTCCAAAGTTGTTACTTTGGTGGTGTTCAGAGCTGCCACATCATCTCATTCCATTTCTTCTGGAGTTCCAAGCCAGCTAAACTACAGTGCAGTGCAAGACCGGCAAATAGACACGGAGTTGAATCCAAGAGTAATATATTTGTATTGCTTACCAAACTACCTAACAATAACATGACCGTGCAACAGATTTGTTGTATCTGGTGACAGTAGATGATGATAAGTATCGCAGTAGATGCTCTCTGCACTCCAACCTAATCACTTCCTCTTTGTCTCACTGTCTGGAGAGCTCAGAGTAAAGTGCAATGGCAGCCACTTTGAATGGCCTAGTTTTATCAGTTTTGGTATTCGTACTATTTCTGACTCATTCTGCTTCTGGGAAGCATTCTCGGCTCATTCGGCACTACAAATTCGATGTCGGTTATGCATCCTTGCAACCATTTTCTTCATGCAATTAGACAATAGCAGTACTTATTAACTGTATCTTCAGTCCTATGAATGTTTGGGTTGAATTTGCTTAATGTATTTTTTTGTTTGTTTACAGATAAAACTGAAGAATGTGACTCGTCTTTGCCATACAAAGAGCCTCATTACTGTGAATGGCCAGTTCCCTGGGCCTGCAATAGTTGCTCGCGAAGGTGATCGCGTAATTGTCAAAGTAACAAATCACATTTCCAACAACGTCTCGATTCATTGGTATGTTGAAAAGGTGGCCATCAAGTAGAATTATTTTGCAAATACCCATTTCATTTCTTAATTTGATTTGCCTTGAATATACAATTTTGCAAGAAGTTGAATTTCTCTTTTTCCTTTTCAGGCATGGAATCCGCCAGCTGAGATCCGGATGGGCAGACGGTCCTGCATATATAACCCAATGCCCCATTCAGAATGGGCAGAGTTACAAGTACAAATTCACAATCACAGGGCAGAGAGGAACACTGTGGTGGCATGCCCACATTTCATGGCTGCGTTCCAGTTTGTATGGACCCATTATAATCTATCACAAAAAGAATGCCTCTTACCCATTTCCCAAGCCACATAAGGAAGTTCCCATTATTTTCGGTAACTTATTAAGAACTTTCTCTATCATTATCATTCACATATTGTATAATATACAGCGTAACTTGAAATAAAGAAAAACCAATGCTGGTGGGTGCAGGAGAATGGTGGAATGCAGACACGGAGACTGTTATCAACCAAGCCATGAAAAATGGCGGAGGGCCTAATGTATCCGATGCCTATACCATAAACGGCCTGCCTGGACCCCTGTATAACTGCTCTACTAAAGGTAAATTCATATACCCAACGAAAGCATCTCAATATCACTATGAAGTAATAGATTGATTTTTTGATTTTGTACAATTACTATTGGTCCTCTAAGTCATGAAGATCAATCATGGATACTAGTCATGAATTTATTTCCTGTGGCACTGGCGATACAATGCAGATACATTCAAGCTGAAAGTCATCCCAGGGAAAACATACCTTCTGCGCATAATCAATGCTGCTCTGAATGATGAACTCTTCTTTTCAATCGCCAACCACACAATGACCATAGTGGAAACAGATGCCGTATATGTAAAGCCCTTCCAAAGCAACACCATTCTCATTTCACCCGGCCAGACCACCAACGTGCTATTAACCACCAAATCTCAGCCACCCAAAGCCAGATTTCTCATGTATGCCCGCCCATACGTTACAGGGGGTGGCACTTTTGACAACTCCACAGTGGCCGGCATTTTAGAGTACGCTTTCCCCAACACCACAGCTGGTAAATTTCCACTGATAAAACCCGTCCTTCCAGCCCTGAATGACACCTCATTTGCCACCAACTTCAGCAAGAAGATGAGAAGCTTGACCCCTCCGCCAGTTCCTCAAACTGTGGACAAAAGATTCCTATTCACAATTGGGCTGGGACTAAACCCTTGCACTCCAGGCCAGACTTGCCAAGGTCCCAACGGCACCATGTTCGGAGCCTCCATCAACAACATCTCCTTCGTGATGCCCACCACGGCTCTTCTTCAAGCCCACTTCTTTGGCCGCTCTAAGGGAGTTTACAACCGCACCTTCCCCGACAATCCACCCTTCCTTTTCAATTTCACTGGTACGCCTCCCAATAACACACGCACTCTTTTCGACACGAGGGTGAAGACGATTCCATTCAACACGAGAGTAGAGCTGGTGCTGCAAGACACCAGTATTGTGGGTCCCGAGAGCCACCCGCTGCATCTCCATGGCTTCAATTTCTTCATCGTGGGGCAGGGCGTAGGCAACTATAATGCCTCCTCAGATCCCTCTAAATTCAATCTGGTGGATCCTCCTGAAAGGAATACAGTAGGTGTTCCTAGCGGTGGGTGGGTGGCTCTTCGTTTTAAAGCTGATAATCCAGGTATGTAATGAATTGTTCGATTCGTTGTTCTTTGTTGTTTCAGTGTAAATACATTTGACTGATTTTGGGAGAGTACAGGAGTGTGGTTCATGCACTGTCATTTGGAGGCCCACACGAGCTGGGGATTGAAGATGGCGTGGGTTGTTCTCAATGGAAATGGGAAATCTCAATCTCTTCCTCCGCCTCCCAAAGATCTTCCGTCCTGCTGATCAATGCTGTCGGCCTCCTGGCTATTTATTTTTCCCTGCCCTCGGGGTAATAATCGGACATGTTTTCAATCTCGGCTTGCAAGCGAGAAAGAGTGAATCTGAACTTTGGAGTGTTCCAGATTAGGGCAAACAAGTTTTTTGGGGTGTAAATCAATGAAGCAAATTCTTGTTGGTTTTATTCTTTGAAGTCATTTGTATCAACTTCATCAAAAGCAATAAACATAACGCGTACCCATTATTGAAATAGGTACCCATTATTGAAAACGTTAAATCTCAAAGTAGATTTTACTTTGTGTTTTAGCTTAGCAAAGGCCTCGTGTGAATGTCAATAGAAAATACTGACTTTCAACATATGTGTAATGTTTTCTTTTTCGAATTTTTTAACAAAATTAAAATCTATTATACATTTTGGTGCGTAAATTTCAAAGATGTAATTTTTTAGGATTTGATTTTTTTTTTAATTTTTTAATTATATTTTAATGAAACTGAACCATAAAGTTGAAATGTTGGATTTTTTATTTGTTTAATAGGCTTTTTATCTTTAAGATTTTTGAACAAAAAAATTATGACATCAATCTACAAATAATTATTTCCAAAATAAAAATAATTTCAAAAAATGATAAGTTTAGCTCTAATTATGGTGGTCATATAGAAGGGATTTTCAAAAAAACAATTAGGGGCAATAAAAAAATATATAAAAAATATTTAGAAAAAATTACAAAAAAATATCCTCATCAATATTTGTTGTCTTATGTTGAACACACCCAGATGTTGAGAGGGGGGGGTCAATTAGCATAAATCAGATTTTAACCATTCATTAACTCTAAAACCTTTAAATTAGATTTACAGAAGTTAAGAATGAAACACAACAAGAACAACACAAGAACCCTAGGATTTTTACGTGGAAAACCCAAGGAGGAGAAAATCATAGTAAGGATCAACTCACAATATATGAAACAAATTATTAAAAAATATATTTTAGGCTCACTACTCCCTAAGTGGACTTGCAGGATAAAGCACACTGCCTTAGGGAAAGATACAATGGAATTGCAGACGAAAGATCACTTGTCTAAGACAAGATAAAATGATATTAAAATGATATACATAATGTGAATTGCTATAAAAAAGTGTGTATGAAAAATGCTATTAGTGTTGTCCTCTTTGTAGCCCAAATACTTTGTCATACAAATTTTGCACAATTCATAATCATCTAATATATTAGTGACTTATTTAGCACATCTCAGAAAACTTCACATAAACTTACACACTTCATAAATGATTTAACCTTCCATACATATCCTTCGTAGCATTCCAAAACATCAATTAGGTTGGCTCAAATAGGACCTAACAAATGAAACATGTGACTAGAATAGGTCGACTTCAAGAATATGCATCAACTACAAAATTAGGTTGTGCATCAACCTAGAACTTAACTAAACCTTAAACATGTCTTAACATGTCCTTCAAAGCCAATGAAATAGGCCAAGATTAACCACAATTGAAGGAACATGCCCAGTAAGCCAAATATGAACACCACTATCAAGATTGTTAATTATTTGCCTTTTACCATTACAAAGAGACTCAAATCATTATTTGGACCAAGATGAAAGAATTGGAGACCATATGCACCACTTCTACAACATCTCTTGAAGTAATTAATCAGGTGCTAATGTAAAAGAATGTCATTACTGAGTTGGTAAGCACTATTCAAACCAAGTAATCTGTAGGACATCAACATAGTAAATACTGTGCACTAGAGCACCAACACACCTTAAACCCATGATATTTTCAATCTAATACACCATCCTTAACATCTACCCAAAATTGCAAGGTCATACCAAGTTTACTTAGGGAACACATAGGAAACTTTTCATCTTTAGTGGATAGTTATCACATTATCACTTTTCCACCTTATGTCGATGTCAAGTTATCACTTTATATCTCAGGATATATGCCATCCTGTGTTCACCTTGGTCTATAAAACCAAGGGGTCCCCTTTCCAACAATATATTATCTCATCATCATTGTATCATTTGCACCCATTATAGAATAGCAATATTCATCCATTAACGATCTTTATAATCTTCAACAAATCTTGCATGGCATGGAGCATTCTATCCCAACTCTAACACATGGGTGCAAGGAAAGTTTCAGGTCATAGATCTATTCTTAATAATTGTATTTTTCCATACATAATGGTAATAGAGAATTATGATTCCGAAGGAATTATTGGTTTGATATCAACTATTATTAATCTTAAGGCCTATAAAATCTGCATTTTCTTCATTCCTTAAGTACTCACCACTTATCATGCTAAGTGCATTTATTTTTTATTTATATTTCATCTATCTAAATATACTCAATAATCATTATAGATTGATTTATCCATATAGTAATCTTTTGATTAGATTGGATTAAATCACACATAAGATTTTTTCCCTTTATTGTAGTGTGCTTAAAAAAATTTGTGCCCTCTTATAAATATTGAAATTAAACTATATGAAATATTGAATTGATATGATATCTAGACATATAAACACACTTGGTATTACTCATTTTTTTATATATTTTATTTGATAACATAAATCTAAATATGTATAATGCTCTAAAGTTTTATATTTTATAAACTAATAAGATAACTAATAATCATGTCAATGCTTAGACAGATAAGAATACTTATAATGGTATGAAGGGTGATAAAAAAATGGTTAAGATAAAATTGACAATCATATACATGTCAAGCATTCATTATTCTCAATTATAAATATACATTTAAAAATAATATAAATACATTAAATGCATCTATCTAAGATATTCTAGAGATATCTACCTCAAGACATTTAGCTAACCTATGTAATAAATCTTATATGAAAATGAAACTAATATTTTTCTACATCTTTATATAAATGTATTTGAGATATCTATACTACTTATATTTTGATTGATAAATTATTTGATAAGAAATACAATAATATTAACTATATCTAAATAATTTATGTCATAAAATAGACCATTTGAAATAATTTAAAATAAAATATAGTAATATTAACTAGTTATTATTTAATTATATTTGAATAGTCATCTTCCTTATTTAACTAGTTGTGTGCATCACGTGTTTCACATACTAAAATATTAAATTATTTATTTCTTTTAATTATAAAATAATTCAAGCCCAACATAATATTTAAAGATTATTTTAATTTTTTATTTGATAATTTATTTACCATTTTTTATTAAAATAAAATAATATTTCTCTTAGCTATTCTAGATAATCATTAGTTCATTTATTTGCAACAAGATAAGTTTATTGAATTCTTTAAAAATATAAATGATGGATTTTTCTCTAAAATAAAACTAAAAATAGATAATATTTTTCTTGCCTACCTTACATAACCATTGGATCATTTATTTGCCACATGGCATAATTTTATTGAAAAAATATAGAAATAACCATTTGGAAATCCAAATTTTCTCTTTTCCCTCTAAAACAACTCTTTGAAAATTGAAACTTTTGATTGGCCTTGAAAATAAAATAGTATTCTAAATACAACAACATTTCTCTTACCTACCCTCCTTAACCATTGGATCGCTTATTTTCCATGAGACATAAATTTACTGAAAAATTATAGAAAAAATTCTTTCAAAATCCAAGATAGGCAAATTTGAAAATTGAAACTATTGATTCACCTTAAAAATAAAATAATATTTCACTTACCTACCCTTCTGAACTATTGCATAACTTCACCTTAAAAATAAAATAATACTTCTCTCACCTACCCTTCTTAATTATTGAATGACTTATTTCAAATCATTTATTTTGCCACCTACCCACTATGTACTTGAGTAATTTTCATTTAACCATTCAACTATTTATTTTCCTCCATCCTTGATTGAATATGCAAGTCATTTAATTTTAGATTTGTTAAATTATGTTTAGTAATATCTACTAATATCTCTTGTGTTAATTTTGTTTGTTTTAGGGTACCGTACGCGTGTCTAGGACTCCTCCTAGGCAAAAGAGATCCTCGAGGACACCTAAACGTCAAAAGGTAATTGAACACATTTTTAATTGACACAATTGTTTGTAAAGATTGAAATTGTCTTAATTGGAACTTGTAGATTGATTGGTGTTTCTTGTCTATTTTATATACAGTGGCAATTGGGATTTGTAAATTATTGAATGCACCTGATACGCCAGAGGATCAAGAGAGGGAAGAGGTATGTATCTCTACTTTTTTTTCTTGATTTGATTATTATACGCACGTGTACATGTGAACTTTAGATAAATTATAATCTTATCATTTTTCATACAGGAAATATCCATAGCTACTACATCAATAGTGAGCCCTCCTAAATCTACTGGAGAAGCATCTCAAGCTCCAACACACTTTTGTTCTATATATTGTAGATTTTTAGTGATTTTGATCTATATATATATTATTACCTTGTATTAATTGTATTTAACCTACAATACTTATCATTATATTAATTGTATTTAATCTTAATCATTTTCCATACAGGAAATAGCCACAACTACTCCATCAATGGCAAGCCCTCCTAAGTCTGTTGGAGAAGCATCTCAGGCTCTCGTACACTTTTGTTCTATATATTGTAGATTTTTAGTGTTTTTGATCTATATATGTTAGTACCTTGTATTAATTGTATTTAATCTATAATAGGCCCCTTTGTGATTCAACCATAACTTGGATCCTTTGAAGTTCCATTTTAAGAAAACTCCTAAGTCTGACAAGGAAAAGAGAAAGAAGAAAGTAGATCCCAGATCAGTAGCTGAGGTAATCTACAATTCAATTGAAAAGAAAATATAGTTAAATGCATAGTAATATTGATAATTGTGAACTATTTTCTACAAAAGGATTCTAACTTGGCTTTTGAATTATGGTTGTGCAACCATCTACAAAGACGGGTATTGCATCAAAGAGGCTCAATTTTGATGATCCACCACAAGTATAGGGTCATATAGTGTTAGTTGTGGTCATTGAATGACCAATACATCTAGATATATTCTACATTTTTATTATATATCGATTTGGACATGGCATATGCCACATTCTTGTAAGACTTGTATTGACTTGGCATATATGCCTTTTTTGTATACATACACAATCATTGTGAAGTTTGATATATATAAATGTTGATATTTGATCCAATAAATGTGTATTGTGTTCATTATTATGCATTTTGTTGATATTGATAGGCATATTCGATACATACATAATTTGTTCACTGTGTTCATAATTGTGTGTTTTGATATATATAAATGTTGATTTATAATTGATACGGTTAATTTTTGCTCAAACTATTCGGTGTATTTGGTGGCTACCCTTTTATAAATTTAAATAAATATTTGCCTATGTAATCAACAATATGAATATAAACAACAAAAAATTTGTGATATAAAACGTTGGAATTGTGGAATATGATTTGATAAGAATTCTAAAATATTGAATTAACCCTACAAAACTCCTTGCCTCAATCAAAATTAAAATCAATGGTAATGGCCAAATTTGATCCATGGTAATGATCACTGGATTCTTTTGATTCCTTTCCTTTAGATTTGTCAATGTTAGTGGTGCTAGAGCACCCTCATGTTCGCAATGGTCAAATTTGGGTTTTTGTCTTGTTTTCCATTGTTTCATCTAAATAAGGTGATTTGGGACCATTAATGATCATTTGGAGTCATTTGTGAAAGTTTGGGTTTATTTGGAAAAAATATGTCAAAGTTGCTCAGTTTTTGTCAAAGTTGTCAAATTTTGGAGCCATTTGTGAAAGTTTGGTGTCATTTGGATAAAAGATGTAAAATTTGTTAACTTGTTGTCAAAGTTCCTCATTTTTTGTCAAAGTTGTCAAAGTTTGGAGTCATTTGTGAAAGTTTGGGGCCATTTGGATAAAAGATGTAAGAGTTGCTTAGTTGTTGTCAAAGTTGTCAAAGTTTCAAGATAGGTTAGATTTGATTCTATTCGTTGTGGGCACAAAACATCATCACAAGTGCATCCAGTTGGGCAGCTTTATGCTAGGCATTCTCCTTTTGTGCCTCCCAATGAGTTGGAACATCGAGAGACATACCCTACCGGTGCGATCTCTCAAGTACCCTGAGTCCAAAAAATTGTCAAACTTTGACAAATTATTTCTCACAATCCAGGATACATATGATTTATCTATTTGAACCTATAGTGTCAAGTGAGGCTTGTCTAGAAAGACCAGTCTCAGTTTTTGAAGACTCGGAGCCATTTTCAAATGGTAGCATTTTTCACTTGGTATAAAAACTGTCAGTTGCATGCAATGCAAAGTTGCACGATAGGCTAGATTTGATTCCATTCATCATGGGCATAAACCAGCATCATGAGAACATCAAGGTGGGGAGGTTTACACTAGGCATGCTCCTTTTGTGCCTCCCAATGAGTTGGATCGTCCATAGCCATACCTTTCCAACGTGATCTCTGAAGTGCCCTGAGTCCAAAAAATAATCAAACTTTGATGGACTGTTTCTCGCAATCTATGACACATGTTATTTATTTGTTTGAACCTATAGGGTTAATATGAAGCTTGTCTACAATGACCTATCTCAGTTTTTGATGACTCGGAGTCATTTTCAAATGGTAGCGTTGTTTCAATTGGTGCAAAATCGTCAGTTGCATGCAATGCAAAGTTGCATGATAGGCTAGATTTGATTCTGTTCATCATGGGGACAAACCAGCATCACGAGTGTGTTTGGTTGGGTAGTTTTATGTAGGCATTCTCCTGTTGTGCCTCCCAACGAGTCAGAACATCAAAAGCCATACCCTGTCGGCGCGATCTCTCAAGTGCCCTGAGTCCAAAAAAATGTCAAACTTTGACAGACTATTTCTCACAATCCAGGATGCATATGATTTATCTGTTTGAACCTATAGGGTAATGTGAGGCTCGTCTACAATGAGTTATCTCAGTTTTTGATGACTTGGAGCCATTTTTAAATCATAGTGTTTTTTCACTTGGTGCAAAAACCATCAATTGCATGCAATGCAAAGTTGCATGATAGAATAGATTTGATTTCGTTCATTGTGGGCACAAAACAACATTACAAGCGCGTCCAAGTGGGTATTTTTATGCTAGGCATACTCCTATTGTGCCTCCCAACGAATCAAAATGTCGAGAGCCATACCCTACTGGCGCGATCTCTCAAGTGCCATGAGTCCAAAAAATTGTCAAACTTTGACGGACTATTTCTCGCAATCCAGGATGCATATGATTTCTTTTTTTGAACCTATAGGGTTATGTGATGCTTTCCTACAATGATCTATCTCAGTTTTTAACGACTCGGAGCCGTTTTCAAATGGTAGCGTTTTCACTTTGTGCAAAAACCATCAATTACATGCAATGCAAAGTTGCACAATAGGCTAGATTTGATTATGTTCATCATGGGCACAAACTAGCATCACAAGCGCATCCAGGTGGGTAGGTTTATGCTATTCATGCTCCTTTTGTTCCTCCCAACGAGCCGAAACATCGAGAGCCATACCCTACCGGCGCAATCTCTCAAGTGCCCTGAGTCAAAAAAATTGTCAAACTTTGATGAACTATTTCTCGCAATCCAGGATGCATATGATTTATCTGTTTGAACCTGTAGGGTCACGTGAGGATCGTTTACAATGAACTATCTCAATTTTTTATGACTCAGAGCCATTTTCAAATGGTAGCATTTTTTCACTAGTGCAAAAACCGTCAGTTGCATGCAATGCAAAGTTGCATGATAGGCTAGATTTGATTTCGTTCATCATGGGCACAAACCAGCATCACGAGCGCATCCAAGTGGGTAGGTTTACACTATGCATGCTCTTGTTGTGCCTCCCAATGAGTCAGAATGTTAAGAGCCATACCCTACCAGTGCGATCTAGAAGTTGCACTTAATAAAATGGCCATAACTTGCAAAGTATAGCATGAAAATGCACAAAATTGGATTCATTGGAAAGATAATTTATTATACTATCATTCCAAAACCTTTTCTAACCTCATATAAAATCATAAAAAGAACATTACAAATAGTTACAAATGCAATAAGACTTTATAGGTCATCTCAATGGTTACGTGCCCCTGCACCAAATAGTGATAGAAATTTGAAGTATAATCAAAAAATACAAAATGTGTCACAAAATATAATCACATATATTCAAAAATTTGCCTCTAAATATGGATAAATCAGCTCTTGGCCATTTAAATATACAAAAAAATATTTTGCAAATCAGCTCATGGGCTTTTATACAAAATTCGGCATTTAAATATGTACAAATTAGCTCATGGACATTTAAATATACAAAATTTTGTCTCTAAATATGTACAAATTAGCTCATGGGCATTTACATATACAGAAAATGAATATAGAACAATTCATCAATGATATATACAAAATTCTCAAATTCATTCTACCCTGAACCATAGAATCAATCAAGTGTGCCTTCTGGATAGGAAGCCACCAGTCAACGCAGAACCCGTCGACCGTAGCCACTGCCCGTACCTACATTTGCTGCTCTGGCCTCGTTGTGTTCTCGACCCGTGTTTCCTTGGCTTCCGGTGTTCTGCACTCTTGATGGCTCCTAGCCTCGTCGGCACCGACACTTCTCCCGCCTCTAGTAACCTCTAAGCTTCACCAGCACCTCCCATCACCGGCACCAACCCGTCCTTCCGTCTCTGACACCGGCCAGTCCTGTCATCGGCCTCCCTACTGAGCGTCGTATTCTGCCTTCTGTCGGGCCGCTAAGAACTCGGGTCGAGCCGCCCTTCCATGCCAAACCAATCAACGGCAACCGGGCACACCACCTGCCACATCAGCCTCTGCCAAGTCATCAACCGTACCCTGCCCAGTCAGCAGTCTGTCTAGTACGAACACCCATGCAGGGGGAGGCAAAAAAATTTTGACGTCCAGACGAGCATCAATTGTAGGCTCGTCATTTGCTGATGTCAGTGCCACGTCAATAGTATTTTAAAATTTTCTTAACCCCCTCTCATTGAGCTTTTCAATTTTTCAATTCAACTTTGGAAGGTCATATCTTGCTCA
The DNA here is from genome assembly GCF_030272615.1 of Cryptomeria japonica. Classification (NCBI taxonomy): domain Eukaryota; kingdom Viridiplantae; phylum Streptophyta; class Pinopsida; order Cupressales; family Cupressaceae; genus Cryptomeria; species Cryptomeria japonica. The sequence continues at coordinate 772,108,934 of NC_081408.1, forward strand.
ATTTTGCTCCTTTTTGGGTGCAATTTTTTTTTATTTAAGCTAATTTTGCATGCTCTTCGTAGTGGTGTAGTTATTTTCTGATTTTCGTACACAGATTTTTTGGAATTTTCAGATTCTCTCAATTGTACATGTCCAATCCTCAATTTTGCAACTACAAAGGCTTCATTTGAGCTCATACGACCTCCTTTTCAGGTGCCATTTTTTTTGGAAAGTGCATATTTTTTTGTCTACTTTCATAATCTATGATTCATTTTTAGATATTTTGAGTGGATATTGTACATTCATATATTGGTCCTTTTTGGCCTATTAGGTACTTCTAATTTTCTTGGATCTTAGTTTAGATCTCTTGCATTATTAGTTTGGGTCTCCTTTGGCCTTATTGGTGCAGTTGTAAAGTTGAAATCAGAAGTCCACTTTGCCATTTTTTGCAAGTGGCCCATTGTACATGCACTAAGTATAAAGTGCCAAATCATTATTTTTTGGGGGGGGAGTTCTTTGATTGAGTGAATTTGGGGGGGTGTCTTATGTGATTGTGTCTCTCTTTCCTTGTGCTCTTTCATTTTTGTTACAATGAGTCCTCATAAATTTCCACCTTTAATTCCACATAATTATGCATCATGGAAAGTTAAAGTATGGAGCAAATTAATGGAAAAAGGTCTCATGCATTACATAGATGGGACAATAGAAACACCACCTAATCCTAAGGCTGGTCCTAATGCTTAGTTAGAATGGGTCACTAAGAATTGCATGGCTCTTGGAACTTTGTGTAAGTATGTATCAGATGACCTCATTTTTCACATCGAGAAGTGTACTACAATCAAAGAGGCTTGGGATATGTATCAAAAATGTATGGTCAAGTTGATGAAATCAGAGATTACAAGATTAACAATGAGCTCACCAACTTGGATCCCAAGAGTTTTGATACAATCCAACATTATTTCACCAAAGCAAATGAGCTAAGAGCAAAGCTTAAGGATTGTGGAATTGACAAAAAGGATGCTCAGTTGATATTCAACTTGTTGGACAAGCTTGCACTAGAATATGTAACATTTGTGTCTAGCTTCCAAACTCATCGTTTGACAGTGGGGATTTCCTACATCATGTCTTCATTTGATGCTTTCACAGAAATGTTGATATTAGAACAATCTAAGTTGTTGAACATGGGACTTCTCAAGTCTTCAAATTCCAAGGCTTTGGTGGCTAATCAAGGGAGTCAAGGGAGTCAAGGAAAAGATTCCAACAAGAAGAAGAAGCAATCTAAGTCAAAGCCGCAGCAGGAAAAAGGGAAATCATTCTCTCCATCACAAGGCAATTTTTTATCCTCTTACAAGAAGGGGACTTCACCTAAGAAGGATAAACCAACTTGTGCATATTGCAAGAAGTATGGTCATGATGAGCATCGATGCCACACCAAGCAAGTTGATGAGTTGAAAAATCTTCTAAAGAAAAACAACATCAACTTGCCATCCGCCTACACAAAGAAGGATTCATCTCCTTCCTCTTCCTCACAGTCTAAGGGAAAAGGGCAAGCATTTGTGGCTACAACAGGTTCTTCACAGCAGTGGATACTTGACTCAGGTGCCTCTTATCACATTGGTTCTACAAAGGAGTAGTTTTCTTCATTGGAGCCATCTAAGGTACCTCACATTTACATAGGTGATGATACACAAGTTGACGTTGAAGGGAAAGGTTTGATTGACATGGATGATAGAACATTTGAGAATGTTCTTTATGTTCCTAACTTGTCTACCAACCTTCTCTCTATCTACCAAATCACTCACTATGGGAATGGTAAAAAGGTTGAGTTTACACCTGATTCAGTTGTGGTAAAGGAACTTGGTGATGATGCCTTCCTAGTAGTGGACAAGTCAATGACAACTCAAGGCTTTATTCATTCTCCCACTTTGTGCCAAGTTCTCCTTCTAGGGCCTTGCTTACTCATTCAAATTCAAAAGGCAAGCTATCGTATGAGTAGTTTGGTCACCTCAACTACAGTTATCTTCACTAGCTTAGCACTAAAGACATGGTCACAGGTCTACCTTGATTTAGTTTTTCAGAGGGTGTATGTTCAGGTTGTTCCATGGGCAAACATCTCAAGGAGAAGTTTGATAAGGGGAAAGCTTAGAGAGCTTTGGAAGTTCTTCAACTTGTTCACAGCGATGTAGCAGGTCCATTTCTAACACCTTCATTTAGTAAGGCCCGCTATGTCCTCACCTCCATTGATGACTACTGAAGCTTCACTTGGGTCTACTTTCTCATTCATAAGAGTGAAGTATTTGACAGATTTCAAGACCTCAAGACTTGTGTGGAGAAGCAATCCGGGAAAGTGGTCAAGATTATTCGTACAAATAATGGAAGGGAATATGTGAACAAGAGACTCGAGGATTTTTGTATATTTGAGGGGATTGATCTTCAGCATTCTATTGCATACACTCCACAGCAAAACGGAGTTGCAGAACGCAAGAATAGAACTCTCAAAGAAATGGCTAGCTATATGATACATGCATGTTCTCTTGATCCCGCCTTTTGGGCTGAGGCTATTAGTTGTGCCACACACATCTAGAATCGGGTTCATCATGAAGCTTTGTAAGGTATTACTCCTTTTGAGGCTTGGGCTGGTAGGAAACCGATTGTGAGATATTTCAGAGTCTTTGGGTGTCTAGCATGGGCTCGCATACCTCTGCAGAAATGCAAGGCATTGGAACCTCAGAGTAGACCTTTCATATTTAGCAGGGTCAAATCTGCTTTGCATGACAGATTTGCTATGACTGACTTGGGTCTTTTGCACTACTTTCTCGGGATAGAGATTTCACAGTCACCTTCCAGGATTACACTATCGCAGCCAAAGTATGCTCTTGATCTACTTGCACGCTTTCATATGGCTGATTATAAGCCTGCACCGACTCCCTTTCTTTCAGAAGTCAAGCTTGAGGCTCAGTCTTCTTCTCCACCAGTTGATGCCACATTGTATAATCAGCTTGTGGGTAGTCTCATCTACTTGACTCATACACACCCTGATATTTCATTTGTAGTTGGCATGGTTTCCCGCTTCATGCAAGAACCACATGAGCTTCATTGGAAAGCCGCCAAATGCATCCTTCATTACATCCAAGGTACAATCACTATGGGATTTACTATGCAGCAAGCACAGGACTTCACTTGGTTGGTTATACAGACTCTGATTGGGCTGGCGATCTTGATGATCATAAGTCTACTTTAGGTTACAGTTTTCACCTTGGTTCAGGCCCCATTTGTTGGTAGAGCAAGAAGAAACATGCTATTTCTCTCTCTTCGATTGAGGCTGAGTATCGAGGAGCTACTAACGTAGTGAATAAGACCATTAGGCTTGAGTAGATTCTCATAGAGTTTGGGTTCACCACTCCACAACTGACAATTCTAAATTGTGACAATCAGAGTGCTATTGCAACCTCGAAGAACCCAGTCTAGCACCAGCAGACCAAACACATCGAGATCCATATGCACTATATCCGAGAGCTAATTCAGGAGTAGGTCAATGATTTGCAATATTGTCCTCCAGCAGAGTAGGTTGCAAACATATTCACCAAACCTTTCATCCAGAGTAAGTTTCAGCAGTTGCGAGCTCTCTTGGGGGTGCGGGATGTCTCATTGGGGGGGTCAGCTAACTTCTCCTTCCTCTCTTATGGGGGGACTTTTTCCTCTTTGAGATTTTGTCCTTCTTCTTTGAGAGTCTTTTGTACATTCATCTCTCTTTTGGGGGGGAGTTTTTTCCCATTGGGTTTTCTCCCTTTCTCCATTTGTGAGAGATTGCAATGCATATTTTTTCTTGCATTTTCATATTGTACATGGGTACCTATCATGGCCTAGTAGTTGGGACCCATCTTGCATTGTTGACTTGAGTCTCCGTTCCCCTAAGTTGCACTTAAGGGGGGGTGTTGGTGTAAATAAATATTCATCATAGATATTATTACACTTTACTTAAGTTAACTTAGGATAATGCATCTCTTCGTAGTTTGGATTTGAGACACTTAGGGAAGTGTGCACCTAGGGATATAGCTTGTAGGAGAAATTTCACCTTTTGTGGTCTTATTTTGCTATTACACTCCACATTCGGTGGGTCATCCACCTCTTGTGGAATATTATATTATTTCTCCTACCTACCCCTAGTATTTCTTACCTACCCTTGTTTCTCATTGAGCCACATGTCATGATTGTGTGCTCGTACATCCATATGGCCTTGCCTATATAAGCAGACCCATATTCATTGTATTGGCTAATCCAGTTGATCATTTGCATATTGATGAGAATACAGTTTGTTCTTGTCATTCTTTTGTCTCTCTTTTATACTTTTCATTGTGCCCTTGATCTTGGCAAAATCTCACAATTCTCAATTATAAAAATACTATAAATACATTAAATGCATCTATCTAAGATATGCTAGAGATGTCTGCCTCAAGATGTTTAGCTAACCTATGTAATAAATCTAATATGAAAATGAAACTAACATTTTTCTACATCTTTATAAGAAATACCATAATATTAATTATATCTAAATTATTTATGTCATAATATAGACCCTTTGAAATAATTTAAAATAAAATATAGTAATATTAACTAATTATTATTTAATTATATTTGAATAGTCATCTTCCTTATTTAACTAGTTGTGTGCATCACGTGTTTCACATACTAAACTATTAAATTATTTATTTGTTTTAATTATAAAATAATTCAAGCCCAACATAATATTTAAAGATTATTTTAATTTTTTATTTGATCATTTATTTACCATTTTTCATTAAAATAAAATAATATATCTCTTAGCTATGAACTAGATAATCATTAGTTCATTTATTTGCAACAACATAAGTTTATTGAATTCTTAAAAAATATAAATGATGTATTTTGCTCTAAAATAAAACTAAAAAATAGATAATATTTTTCTTGCCTACCTTACATAACCATTGGATCATTTATTTGCCACATGGCATAAGTTTAGTGAAAAAATATAGAAGTAACCATTTGGAAATCCAAATTTCATCTTTTCCCTCTAAAACAACTCTTTGAAAATTGAAACTTTTGATTCGCCTTGAAAATAAAATAATATTTTTCCTACCTACCATTCTTAACCTTTGGATCACTTATTCCCCATGGGGTGTGAGTTTAGTGAAAAATCATAGAAACAACTCTTTCAAAATCTTAACTATTTTATACAACCATTAATGGATCACCAAAGAGTCAAATCTTTAAAAAATTGAAATTATTGATTTGAGTTGAAAATAGAACAACATTTCTCTTACCTACCCTCCTTAACCATTGGATCACTTATTTGCCATGAGACATAAATTTACTGGAAAATTATAGAAAAAATTCTTTCAAAATCTAAGATAGGCAAATTTGAAAATTGAAACTATTGATTCACCTTAAAAATAAAATAATATTTCACTTACCTAGCCTTCTTAACTATTGGATAACTTCACCTTAAAAATAAAATAATATTTCTCTTACCTACCCTTCTTAATTATTTAATGACTTATTTCAAATCATTTATTTTGCCACCTACCCACTATGTACTTGAGTAATTTTCATTTAACCATTCAATTATTTATTTTCCTCCATCCTTCAATTTTCTCTATTGTCTCCTTCTCCATCTCATGGCCTTCACTTGTTTCAATAGTCTAGGAGGTGGAGGCTTGTGGAGTAGGACTAGAGAGTGTTTAGAAAGTTTATATTATAGGACTATGACAATGAAAAGCTTTAAATGCATCAAGAAACAATGAATGAATAAGCCTTTCAATTTTGAGGTTTTTCCCCTTCTTGATATTACAGTGATATTTTTTATCTTTTTTAATTTTTCCCTCTACTATAGCATCTAGGTTGATTCCTTCCTTTTAAGTGTAGTGGAGAACGCTAGCAGCAAGGTAGAGAGCACCACCACCACAAGCTGTAAAGTGTGTCCACATATGTAAGTATTATATTTCCTTTATTTGTAGTATATTTAGTAGTTTATATAAGAAAATAATTATATTATAAAATTCACATATGCTAACTCATTCTATATGCTGAAGAAGAAGGAAAGGATATGTTTTGCAGTCAGAAAGCCTTAGAATTATTTTCTATACGTCCTGATAAAAGAGGTTTATTAAAGTGTGCAGATCAATAACTTTTTAGTTTTTGAGATTATTTTCTCCCCTTTTTAACATTACAATGATGTTTTTTTTCATTGTTTCGCTGTAGCGCTCAGGCTAATTCTCCCATTGAGTGCAGAGGATCAAGTCTGATCGAAAGCAGAAAATGGAAGCCATCGTTGGAGCAAAAGCAGATATTAGAGTGTATGTGGGCTTCTGGAAGCCATTATGGAGAGGTAGCTTGGACAATTGTAATCATTATACATGGAGAGATCCTTGAACATCGTGTTCAACAAGGGTTTGAAATGTTCCTTCCTGCTAATGATCATTTGCACAGATTGTCGATCTTAGTTTAAATGATTCCAGAGAAGCCGAATCTGTGAAAGTCTGAAAAACTAAGAATGTTAGGAAGTTAGAGAAATAGAAATAAGAATTAGATCTCGTACTACCGGTAGCTGCTTTAGAGATATCGTTAACTGTATATTTAGTAATTAGAAGTAATATCTCAGAAGTGCAGAGCATGATGTTTTAACCTAGGAAACATGTTAATATTTATATTGTGCATTGTCGATGTGTCTAGTCATATTTTGCAATCAAACAATGGTGCAATATGTCAGTGTAATTGCTGATTTGAGAATTTATTGTGTTGCTGTAGGACTCCTATGTACTTTGCCGAGTCTTTGAAAAGAGTGGTCCTGGACCCAAAACTGCAGAAGTGTATGGTGCTCCTTTTAGAGAAGAGGACTGGAATGAGGAAGTATCTGCTGAAGCTGGGGCATCATTTTCTTTGGAAAAAGGTTTGAGCAATGCTAATAATAATGTTACCCTGTGTTTCTTGAGCAGGCGAATTTAACTGTACTGGATTTGTAAGGTCGTTCAACTCAAAGAAACATTCCTGCAGGATATCTGTTGATAATTCATGCGTGTCTGGTAAAAAATGATCGAAGCTGGCAGAACCCTGCACTCCAACGTCCATACCACCTTTAAAGTGAAAGATACTGTTATTATCCTGCATAGTACTTTCAATAGCTTCGTGCCTTCCACTCAAAGAACCAGTATCCTCGAGACCTTCAAAAAAGTACAAGAATCGGACAACAGTGTTATTATGCCAGACAAAAACTATGCTCCTCCTGCAGAAGATGGTATTGAACTTCACAGTTTCCTACAAGGATGTGCTGATTATCAACCAATCTTCTCCAGAGCTTTAAAATTCTCATCGGTTTTCTGAATATTGGTTCCGTGAAGGGAAGGCACAAAGCTGTTGAAAGAATTTTGCAGGATAATAACAGTAGCTTTCACTTGAAAGGTGGTATGGACGTTGGAGTACAGGTTTCTGCTAACTTTGATCAGTTTTTATCAGATATGTAAGAATTATCAACGGATGTCCTGCAGGGATGTTCCTTTGAGTTGAATGACCTTACAAATCCAGTACAGTTAAATTTGTTTGCTTAATAAACATGGTAATTGTTTGCTTAATAAACATGGTAACTCGGACACATATTTTGATGCCTCCAATGGTTCAGATGATTTTGGAGTTCCTTCAATGCCATGGTATCAAAGTAAGAGTGTAAATAAGAATACTTTAATAGATAGCACACACAGATCTGCCTGGAGAACTTGGCTTGCCTCGCCACTCTTGGGAAGCTGTGAAGAAGTCCACTTACTGATGTTATCAAGTCTTACACGCGTATTTTCCTTGCAAGTAATTTCAGCATTTGAAGCTTATTGGACATTTCATTCATTAGCGCAAGCTTCCAGCCTGGCTTTCTTGTACTCATCGTCCTCTTTTTTCTCTTGTTCCGTTTTTAAGAAACAATAAACGATCGTAGATTTCTACAACAGTTATTAGATTATCAATGTTTGGGATTGCATTCTGTGATTTATTATCAGAATTACAAATCTAAACAGAATTTTAAAAAAAGAAAAATGAAAGAAAGGTATTTGTAGTTGCAAGATTAGCTTTTCTAAATATGTAAAAAGCAAAATCTGATTCTACTATGACGGTTAGTAATGAATTTTTTACTCTCCTGATATAGGAGGTTTACTGTAGAGAAAGAAGAAATGGAAAAAACTTAGGTTTATTTTATTTTGATGGTTGATAAAATACCATTGAATTTTTGTAATGAATTAGTTTTATTGTATGGATAGTTTCAGACTTTATGTGTTATTACACTATGATCGATGGTTTATTTTTATATGCTCGTTAAAAAAAAAGCATGATCAAGAAACTAAATCAGATTTCTGAAATCATTCATCTATTCATAAAAGATTTTAATACAGGAGACCAATGTATATGTAAGACTAGCTAATCTTTTAGTGATCTCATTGAATAAGTAACGCAATGATGGCTGAAAAGTTTCCGTCGATCTTAGTGTTCTCAACGAGTTTTGGATGAAATGTGTTCCTGATTTATAATTTGAAAAATATGCACCAAATTCTTTAATGGTTTGATAAATACATTTCTGATATCAGTACTGCCATTACAATGAAAATGCCATGGATCCATTAGATATAATATCTTGGATATTATGAAAGAATTGATATAATTTTGAGATCCATTAGATATAATGGATATTATGAAATAATTGATATAATTTTTTCCCACTTTCATTTGTGTCTAGCTAACACTAAAAATCCTTTAAAAGCATTTCTGAAACTTCCATAACCCACCACAGAGAAATACAATGACATGTTGTAACATGAAATCAGCATAACCGCTAATATCATATTTTATACTTCCATTCTTTTGTAGCTAAAACTAAAAACCCTTTTCAGGCATTTCTGAAACTTCCATAACCTACCACAGAGAAATACAACGACATGTTGTAACATGAAATCAGCAAAAAAAAGGAAATTGTAATGTCCCTTACTAGTTATATAAGTATCAATATATCTGCCTGGGATAAAGATAGAAAAAATAAATCAGAAATGAAATCATTGCTCATATAAAAAGAAATATCACATTAAAACGTACAAAAATTACTTTTTACAGATTATACAGATGCAGCGGAAACAAGGTTTATTCAATTGTAATTTATATGATTTATAATATTTTTGTCTTAATAACCATAGTTGGTAGCACAGGGAATGATCCGCTTAGCCCATCCATCCCACTCTGGATCCAAAGGCAGTCATGATGCCCCTTTGGCTTACTATTAGTGGTGTGGGACTTATCCCCGCAATTCATTCCTTGTCCCACCTTTAAATTAATTAAGCCAGGGTAGTATCAGACTGTAGAGGGGCTTAAAGGTTGTCAGTCTCAAGCCCAGTAGCAGTCATATGCCCTACTGGCCTACTGATCTTACATGGATCAGTAGGTAAATAACTGAGACAGACATCATCCTCCTCTCCCAATCTCTCTACTTTCCTGGAATTTTAAGTGAATTTAAATATAGATTCATCTTTACTGTTTACTGTTATTGACACAAAATAATGCAGTATGTTTTGATTCAGACATATAACTAATTTGTTATTATTCCAGCAGTACATTTTACCCTATATATATAATAGATATAATTTTATACATTATACCAGATGATGAGAAAACGAAGTCATTAGAGAGTGCCCTTAAGCCATTTTGGGGTTTGACTTTAGTAATAACCTATTTATGAATATCTAAATATACCATAGAGTTAGACGTAGTGGGGAAGATGGTTACTTCCTATTCCTCATCAGTTTTATTTCTGTTATAACCATTTAAACTTATCAGATTGGGATTGCTTATACTCATAAATACATATATGTCATTTTAATAAAAATAGATACACAGCTCTGTCAAACATATAAATAATTGCATTTACAGTGTTGTACGAGTTTAACTCATAGATGTTTACGGTCTGTTATCAGAACACATGAAACCGACTAATGCCAACTACCCGTTGCATATTACACCCGGGGATCTAGTTACTGTGCAATTTACAAACGTTTTTTCAAAACCATTTGGCATAATTTCTGAGTATGGCGACATACCTGGGGTGATTGTCTTGTTGTCTGATGAATCAAAACTGCGATTAGTTTCACTCCCGCAATATTCAATTCTCTTTCTTCCTTTTCCGTATCCTCCCCCTAATTCACCAAAACCCGATATATATATAATCCTGCATGAGTCGTGCTGCTGGGTCACGACTCTTCAGAAAGATGCGTGGCTTTTCTTCAGTCACGTCTTTTCCTAATACGCCTTTGTTAGTAAACGATGCATTTTTACCTTTGTTATTAATCATCTTTTATAATAGACATTAATAATTATTTAGTAAGAATAACAATCAATCAAATTAACTACGTCGTCATTAAATTAGTTCAATAATGGGTTAATAAAAAAATCTGTAATCTGAACAGAGATTACATTAAAAATGTTTGTATTCTGTACATTTGTTATGGGACATGACAGAAATACCAAAAACTCCCTAATTCGTTTCAGTGAATAATACTGCTTGCCTGCAGCTCTGGGTGAGGCGAATATCATTTTTTATACTTCCATTCATTTCTTGCTAAAACTAAAAACCCTTTTCAGGCATTTCTGAAACTTCCATAATTTCATCCGTGCAGTGAAAACTTTAATAAACGAAAGGGGACAGATTGTAGTTTTAAGGGTTCGCTCTCACTATTGGGAAGGAGCAAGAGAGCATGACTGGTGGCTTTTTACTACCTTTTTAATTGCTTTTGACCTATAACTTTGTTGATGTTTTGAAGTTGAATCATTTGGCTGGCACGGTAAATTGGTCTATGCATAGATTTAAGCAATTGAAATTCACAAATGTATATGTTGTTATTACAATTTTATGTAAGATTCGAGCATTCCTATAAAATAAAGTGAGTGATTTTCAATGGATGGAGTAATTAGATTAAAGACTTACGAGGAGAAATGAGTACAGTTTAAATAGGAGATTCAATATATATATTAGTAATTTGTTGATAAGTGATAATGGTTTTGTCTTTGTGTATTTAAGAGTGACTTTGTTATTCGATATATAGAATTGATTTAAGAAATTACAAAAAAATCTTTATGTAAAATATCATTATAAATGTCACATGTTCCAAACACACATCCTTCTTTTAGGACTGCAATTAATTTGCATTTTTTGCAATATTAATTTTGTTACTAGGTTGGCAAATTTTGGGCTTGTGAATTGACATCTTGTTTGCCCTTTTTGATTATGGTGCAATTTTCTTTTGTAAAGTCTTGTTTTATTTCCTTTTTCTTTTTTGGTCCCCTAGGTGCAAAATTCCACGACCCTTACATACCCTTGTCGTAAGTTGCACGTGCTCTTTTTGTTGCCTTAAGTTTTGATTTTCGCCACCCCGCTCGTTATTTGTCTCCTCATTTTTCAATGTTGCGGGTCTGCAGGTTGCATTTCAGGTAAACCGCAGCTTTTCCCTCGCCCCCATTGTTTTGTGTTCCTCAACCGAGAATTAGTAGCAGGCTTGTGGGTAATGATTTGGAAGCCTCGTGTTCCCGCAGTTTTATCCTTGTAGGTGGACTGTTCTTCGCGGGCACGCGGATACGAATAATGATGTGTAGGACGGGTCCCGCCTTCCCAGAAGATGTAAGGAGTGGTCAAGTTGGAGACCGCCAAGTGTAAACAGTTGGTATCTTGTGCATTCCTTGTTTCTATATAAGGAATACCACAGTTGTAGAGAGGGTTGGAAATTCGTTCCCTAGCAAGTGGGATAGTTGCAAGTTAGTTTTTTGTCTTAGGTTTTAGAGTTTTATTGGCAAGCAAGAAGTGTGTTCTCCACACTGTAATATTTAGTTAATAATGAAAAGAAATTCTTCCATTGTTGCATGCTCTATCTCCTAATTCATTTCTTGATTTCATATGAGCTAATATGTTAAGGATATATCAGTTTGTTTTGGTATGATTATATCATTATGTAACTGCATTTATGGGTTGTTCTCAAGGGGAACATTAAATTTCCTATGCATGGGTTGTAGTGAGTTCAGTAAATTTTAAAGAATAATCTAGAATGGATGCATGTGATAGCACAGTAAAACTATTTTGATGCCAAGCATGAATATATGAAAATTCACTAATTTGTGTTCTTTTGCAATGTGGGGTTTTACTTCTTTTTGGGGGGGTTTGACTCTATTCCCACGGATAGGCACTGGACTTACTGCCTATTAAGGGAATTTTATGATATTCATCTAAAAATTGTTTTAATTTTTCTTTGGTTTTCTATTTCAAGCTATTGAGGGGCTTTGTTCCCTTGGTGTATGATTGAGTTTCCCCGCTTCTTTGGGAAATCACCATTGCTTTAGTTATCTCATAATGTTTCATAACACTATGGGATCAAGGATATGTGTGTAGCAATTGTATACAAGGTCCCTTCTTTTGTCTGAGAAGAATCTACCGATAAGTGTGCCCGTGTTACCGTGAGGGTTTTAAAGATATCTAGAAATTGCTTGATTTGAGTAGGAGCACCCTCCTGAGTCTAGTAGAGCTCGAAGTGAAGAAGGTCGGTATGGGCCTTGTTATTGTTGGGATTTTCTTGTCTTCAATTTGTTGACAGTTTTGAACATGCATCGAAGGTCCTCTCCCTAGCATGAGATATATTAAGATCCTTAGGAATGCAGGTTGTAGGAAAAAACACCAAAACCTTCATTGAGTAAAGTAGGTAATATTGAACTACAAAAGGTTTTTCCTTATTAGGGTTAAATAGGTATGGTATGTCATGAGTACCATTTGTAATTTCTCCAATTTTGAAAAAGGGAAAAAAGCCAAGGATTAATGGGGACGGAAAAAGAAATAAACTTAGAACATTATATTGATTAGAATAAACTAGCAATTGCACCTTGGTGTGGAATGGGTATGCGGAAAAAGTGCATAAGGTCAATTAAGAAAAATTTTGTTATATTTTTTGTATACATTTGGGCAATACATGGGGTCAACTGGTAGGTCATTTGGGCAAATATACATTGTTTATTTTATAGAAATTAAAATAAAATATCTCATAACACAAAACTTATTCAAGAGAAATAATTTTATAGATTAAATAAAATATCTTTTCTAATGCAAGAAAGGTTTATTCATGAGAAATAATTTGAAAATATTAATTTTTTATTTTCAATATTGAAATTGTTGATGTTTTCAGATAATGTTTTGCATGCATATATAGTTAATATATATATTTAAAAGAAAAAAAATAGTGTTTTATCAAGTCAATTAATAAAATATAATTAAATTCAATAATAAAGTTGTATAAAGTAATATTAGAATAAACAAATATTGATTATTTTTAAAATCATAGTATACTAAGTAACATACCACAATGCTACTATCAATTTAAAATGCATTCAATAATAAAATAAGTTGATAAAATAGTGTTTTCAAATTTTCATATTTATTAAATAAATTATAAATTATAAATTCTTTGCGGGTATTATTTTGTTTAGCTCTCTATCACATATTATAAAAAATTGAGATTATGTATATTGTTGTGAAAAATATTGATTATTCGTTACTCATAAATCATTCAAACTATATTATATAATCGTAATTTATATTATATTTGTAAACACAATTATAATATATTTTAATTAATATGTTAATATCGTAAAAAAGTATATAAAAACAAAACATGAGCAAAAAAGTTACAAAATAAAAATTTTTCATTTCAATATTTTAAAAATAAATATTATGTAACTAAATAACATGTATTTTCTTGATTAAAATATTAAGATAAAAATTTTAATAAAAAAAAATCACATAAACCAACATACCTTATCAGCCAAAATTAATTGCCCATTACTTTCAATAGAAAGAAAGTATAATTGTTCCACTATGCCCTAGTATACTACATTTCTACATAAAACTCAATGAAATGGTAGTCTCTATCAATAGGGGTAAAATTTTGTCTACCATCTCTCAAAAAGATTCAATTCGACAACCACTCCATTACAGGACAGTAAATTCTTCCCCCTGAAGCCCAAATATAACCTAAATCTTAAAATCTTATTTCTATTCTATTCCATGAATTAAATGATGAATTATAGACATCAGGGTGTGTGCACCAAGATGGTGTGCAGAAAAGTGGACACACCCCCAAAAAAACTTGAAAAAACAACAAACGCGTATGGGGTATTTCAAATCTAAAAAACCCCATACGTGTTTAGGCTCGTTTTTCTGAGCCCAAACGAAGCTAAACCATATACGAGGTTTATACTATACTAACCGCATAAGCGGTTTACTTTTTAAAACCTCGTACGCAGTTCGCGCTTCTCTATCAATATTTTTTTTCTCTTCGGTCGACTAGGTCATTTTAACCCGCGGCTGCAAGAGTGAAGTAGCAATTATAATACGCAAAAGAGAAAACGGGATCACCAAATTCACACCAAAAATCCATGGAAAGAGGCATGTAATATATTTTATTTGTTTATTTTACGCATTTGATGAATTTTATTTACAATTTGAATTTAAATTCATTGGTTTTAATTAGTTTTTTTTATTTTTTGTTACGAATATCATATTTTGAAAATCTTGGCACCCAGCAAGACACACCTGAAAACTTAGGGGAAAACCCACAACCAAACCCTCAGGATACACCTTCAACTCCTCCTGTAGACCATTCACAAGCTACATAAGAGGATTTGATAAACCAGTTAGCCCAAATAGCCCAAAACACTGCCAAAATAACTAGACTGGTGAATAAACTAAAAAAATTTGAGCATGAGCATCATGCATCCCTTGCCACTACCCTAGAAACATTGGCTAGTAGTGCCAATGCAGTTTCCAGTCAAATTACAAAATGGGGAAGCTATAGGGATAGATGTCATTCTTTTTATGTTGATGGGTTGTCATATAATGATGTGAAAAATAAAAACATAAGTAAAGCACAAATATATTCTATTTTTGTTGATCCTAAAATGGGTGAGACCTTACCTCTTAATACAAAGAGGTTTCCTATACACTGGTGTAGCCATTTGTCACTGAAAACTGCTTTTTGGGATAGGTGGTGGATGGTCTTTGACCAACTACCTTGTAATAATCATGAGGTTCCATTATATTTTTTGAGGAAGCTATATTGTGAGTTTATCCTCAATGAGTGGTCAAACTATTTTGATATGAGAGAGTTCCATGGTAGAGGTGGTGGCTCTTCCCAAGATAGACCTGGAGCCCGGAGGGTACTAGACCCGTAGAGTCGCATCCCCCTAGCACCCAAATCTGTGGTGCATGTGACAATCCTAGTAACCCTGAAAGATTCAATGGAGCTACAGACTCTTCAAGCGGCCGAAACATTGACTGATGTCATCATTCAGCATGGGACACAGTTATCACACCCTCTTGGCCCGGATGATGATCCATTAGTTGATCCACCTGGCCTTGGTTAGCCCATTCAGCATGCGCGTCTCAGTTATTCAGGTATATTCTCTGGGATGGATGTCGAGGCCAGTGCAGATGGTTCCATGTCCCATCTGTGTGCGATTTGCTGGAGTAGATGTCACACTAGCACTGCACAGGATGTGGCACTGACTGATGATTTGATGGATATGGTGTTTGGTGGTCAGACGCAAACACAGGTGTGCTGCTTTGAATTGATAACATTTATGTATCAATCACTTAAAATTTGTAATTATAAATGAATTTTTATTTATATATATTGATTTAAATTGATACAAACAATATGCATTTTAGGATGCAGTAATGGGTGTTAATACACAATCTGATATTCCTGCTATAGTTGTTGCAGCTACAGCTTCGACGCCTGAGGTATATATTTTGTAACATGTTAAAATACAATAGTACTTTGAAGTCAAAAAAAATTATAAGATATACTAACTCTCTTTAATGCATATTGTTTTATGTTTTGTAGGCAATCTCAGGGGACCAAATGTTCTAGATTGATAATGTCACGCTCTCAGCGATTGATTTGGCTTAAAAAGCTATGCGGTATCATATTTTGCACACCTTATTTTATGTATTCTTTTGATTGAATATGCAAGTCATTTAATTTTAGATTTGTTAAGTTATGTTTAATATTATCTACTAATATCTCTTGTGTTAATTTTGTTTGTTTTAGGGTACCCCGCACATGTCTAGGACTCCTCCTGGGCAAAAGAAATCATCGAGGACACCTAAACGTCAAAAGGTAATTGAACACATTTTTAATTGACACAATTGTTTGTAAAGGTTGAAATTGTCTTAATTGGAACTTGTAGATTGATTAGTGTTTCTTGTCTGTTTAATATATAGTGGCAATTGGGATTTGTAGAATTATTGAATGCACCTGATATGCTAGAGGATCAAGAGAGGGAAGAGGTATGTATCTCTACTTTATTTTATTGATTTGATTATTATATGTACATGTACATGTCAACTTTAGATAAATTATAATCTTATTATTTTTCATACAGGAAATATCCATAGCTACTTCATCAATAGCGAGCCCTCCTAATTCTACTGGAGAAGCATCTCAGGCTCCAGTACACTTTTGTTCTATATATTGTAGATTTTTAGTGTTTTTGATCTATATATATTATTACCTTGTATTAATTGTATTTAACCTATAATAAATATCATTATATTAATTGTATTTAATCTTAATCATTTTTCATACAGGAAATAGTCACAACTGCTCCATCAATGGCAAGCCCTCCTAAGTCTGTTGGAGAAGCATCTCAGGCTTCGGTACACTTTTGTTCTATATATTGTATATTTTTAGTGTTTTTGATCTATATACGTTAGTACCTTGTATTAATTGTATTTAATATATAATAGGCCCCTTTGCGATTCAACCATAACTTGGATCCTTTCAAGTTCCATTTTAAGAAAACTCCTAAGTCTAACAAGGAAAAGAGAAAGAAGACAATAGATCCCAGATCAGTAGATCTGAGGTAATCTACAATTCAATTTCAAAGAAATTATAGTTAAATTCATAGTAATATTGATAATTCTGAACTATTTTCTACAAAAGGATTCTAACTTGGCTTTTGAATTGTGGTTGTGCAACCATCTACAGAGTCGCGTACTGCATCAAAGAGGCTCGATTTTGATGATCCACCACAAGTATATGGTCATATAGTGTTAGTTGTGGTCATTGAATGACCAATAAATCTAGATCTATTCTACATTTTATTGTATATCTATTTGGACATGGCATATGCCACATTTTTGTAAAACTTGTATTGACTTGGCATATATGCCTTTTTTGTATACATACACAATCATTGTGAATTTTGATATATATAAATGTTGATATTTGATCCAATAAATGTGTTTTGTGTTCATTAATTACTATGCATTTTGTTGATATTGATAGGCATATTCGATACATACATAATTTGTTCATTGTGTTCATTATTGTGAGTTTTGATATATATAAATGTTGATTTATAATTGATACTGTTAATTTTTGCTCAAACTATTTGGTGTATTTGGTGGCTGCCCTTTTATAAATTTAAATAAATATTTGTCTATGTAATCAACAATATGAATATAAACAACAAAAATCTATGATATAAAGCATTGCAATTGTGGAATATGATTTGATAAGAACTCTAAAATATTGAATTAACCCTACCAAACTCTTTGCCTCAATCAAAATAAAAATCAATGGTAATGGTCAAATTTGATCCATGGTAATGATCACTGGATTCTTTTGATTCCTTTCCTTTATATTTGTCAATGTTAGTGGTGCGAGAGCACCCTCATGCTTGCAATGGTCAAATTTGGGTTTTTGTCTTGTTTACCATTGTTTCATCTAAATAAAGTGATTTGGGACCATTAATGATCATTTGGAGTCATTTGTGAAATTTTGGGTTCATTTGGATAAAATATGTCAAAGTTGCTCAATTGTTGTCAAAGTTGTCAAAGTTTGGAGCCATTTGTGAAAGTTTGGAGTCATTTGGATAAAAGATGTAAAAGTTGCTCACTTGTTGTCAAAGTTGCTCATTTCTTGTCAAATTTGTCAAAGTTTGGAGTCATTTGTGAAAGTTTGGGGTCATTTGGATAAAAGATGTTAAAGTTGCTCAGTTGTTGTCAAAGTTACTGAGTTGTTGTCAAAGTTGTCAAAGTTGCAAGATAGGATAGATTTTATTATGTTTGTTGTGGGCACACACCATCATCACAAGAATGTCTAGTTGGGCAGGTTTATGCTAGGAACGCTCCTTTTGTGCCTCCCAACGAGTCAGAATATCGAGAGACATACCCTACGGGTGCAATCTCTCAAGTGCCCTAATCCAAAAAATTGTCAAACTTTGACAGACTATTTCTCGCAATCCAGGATGCATATGATTTATCTATTTGAACCTATAGGGTCGCATGAGGCTTTTCTAAAAATACCTATCTCATTTTTTGACGAATCAAACCCATTTTCAAATGATAGCATTTTTTCACTTGGTGTAAAAACTGTCAGTTGCATGGAATGCAAAGTTGCACAATAGGCTAGATTTGATTCCATTCATCATGGGCACAAACCAGCATCATGAGAATTTCTGGGTGGGAAGGCTTACACTAGGCATGCTCCTTTTGTGCCTCCCAATGAGTTGGAACGTCCACAACCATACCCTACTAGTGCGATCTCTCGACTTCTCTGAGTCCAAAAAATTGTCAAAATTTGATGGACTATTTCTCGCAATCCATGATGCATATGATTTATTTTTTTAAACCTATAGGGTTATATGCAGCTTGTCTACAATGACCTAACTTATTTTTTGATGACTCGGAGTCATTTCAAATGGTAGCGTTTTTTCAATTGGCGCAAAAATCATCAATTACATGCAATGCAAAGTTACACAATAGGCTAGATTTGATTTCATTCATCATGGGCACAAACTAGCATCACGAGTGTGTTTGGTTGGGTAGTTTTATGCTAGGCATTCTCCTTTTGTGCCTCCCAATGATTCGGAACATCAAAAGCCATACCCTACCAGCGCGATCTCTCAAGTGCCTTGAGTCCAAAAAATTGTCAAACTTTGCCAGACTGTTTCTTGCAATCCATGATGCATATTATTTATCTATTTGAACCTATAGGGTCACGTGAGGCTCTTCTACAATGAACTATCTCAGTTTTTTATGACTCGGAGCCATTTTTAAATTGTAGTGTTTTTTCACTTGGTGCAAAAACCATCAGTTGCATGCAATGCAAAGTTGCATGATAGGATAGATTTGATTACATTCATTGTGGGCACAAACCAACATTACGAGCATGTCTAGGAGGGTATTTTTACGCTAGGAATGCTCCTGTTGTTCATCCCAATGAGCCGAAATGTCGAGAGCCATACCCTACCGACGCGATCTCTCAAGTGCCTTGAGTCCAAAAAATTGTCAAACTTTGACGAGCTATTTCTCGCAATCCAGGATGCATATGATTTATATTTTTGAACCTATAGGGTTATGTGATTCTCATCTACAATGATCTATCTCAATTTTTTATGACTTAGAGCTATTTTCAAATGGTAGCATTTTTTCACTTGGTGCAAAAACCATCAATTGCATGCAATGCAAAGTTGCACAATAGGCTAGATTTGATTATGTTCATCGTGGGCACAAACTAGCATCACGAGCACATCTAGGTGGGAAGCTTTATGCTATTCATGCTCCTTTTGTTCCTCCCAACAAGCCGAAACGTCAAGAGCCATACCCTACCGGCATGATCTCTCAAGTGCCCTGAGTCCAAAAAATTGTCAAACTTTGACAAACTATTTCTCGCAATCCAGGATGCATATGAATTATCTGTTTGAACCTATAGGGTCATGTGAGGCTCATTTACAATGAACTATCTCAGTTTTTTAATGGCTCAGAGTCATTTTCAAATGGTAGCATTTTTTCACTAGTGCAAAAACTGTCAGTTGCATGCAATACAAAGTTGCACGATAGGCTAGATTTGATTTTGTTCATCATGGGCACAAACCAGCATCACAAGTGCATCCAGGTAGGTAGTTTTACACTATGCATTCTCATTTTGTTCCTCCCAACGAGTCCGAACGTCAAGAGCCATACCCTATCGGTGCGATCTAGAAGTTGCACTTAGTAAAATGGCCATAACTTGCAAAGTACAACATGAAAATGCACAAGAATGGATTCATTGGAAAGAAAATTTATTATACTATCATTCCAAAACCTTTTCCAACCTCCTATAAAATCATAAAAGGAACATTACAAATAGTTACAAATGCAATATGACCGTATAGGTCATCTCAATTGCTAGGTGCCCCTGCACCAAATAGTCCTAAAAATTTGAAGTATAATCAAAAAATACAAAATGTGTCACAAAATATAGTCACATATATTCAAAAATTTGCCTCTAAATATGGACAAATCAGCTCTTGACCATTTAAATATACAAAAAAATGTTTTACAAATCAGCTCATGGGATTTTATACAAAATTTGGCATTTAAATATGTACAAATCAACTCATGGCCATTTAAATATACAAAATTTTGTCTCTAAATATGTACAAATTAGCTCATGGGCATTCATATATACAAAAAAATGAATATAGAACAATTCGTCAACGATATATACAAAATTCTCAAAATCATTCTACCTTGAACCGTAGAATCAATCAAGTGAGCCTTTTGGATCAACTCTAACCCATATTGTGTCAGGTATTGCCTCATGATCAGATTCATGAACTTTCCATAAAATATTGTTATGGGGTCTACCACAATACTTAATCAATTGAATATTTGTCACAACAACAAGGTTGGAGAAATGAAGAATATGTATGTGTGTCTCAAAGTCCCCGAACAACCAAACATCAGAATTCTTGATAGGGTATCTCCTAAGCCATGTGCCTGTCATGAAAAACAGACCCTACTGGTTACTCAATACCCTCTCCATCAATGATTGTGGTTGTCAATTTTCTTTGTGTCTCAATACAATGACACAAAAAGTAATATGTTCCTTCTTCATTGTTCTCTTCTACAGCAACTACATACACATGACCTGCATTTCATAGAATGATAATTAATACCAAAAATAATGTTTGATGTAACAAAATGAGCCAAAAAAATTCCTACAATAAAATTAACCAAAAAATCACCTAGTCCCACTACGTCAGATACATGGTCGAAATCAACTGATGCTTCCAGATCTGGTTCAACTGCAGTGCTTTGGGAATTTGATAGGTATCAATGGGAACCAATGGTCTACAAGACCATTTGTCGGCCCACTCTTGTGATTCACATTCTTCCCACAAAAAATACATGCATGAAGAACAAAACATACAATCCGTCTAGTATAAATTACTAGTGAACTTGCATTTGAACTTCTAAATGAGTGCATGTCACTTGATCCTGCAACTGTACAACAATCTTGATAGTTTTCAATGTCAGATTAACTGATCAACCAAAAATATCTATGAACCATTAACATACCTTCATTACCTGGTCCCATTGTAGAGTTACACCATTGCACAATTGTTGTTGCATCTGTCAACTCAAGACCACCTTCGTACTTCAATTCTTCTCTAGCTAGGGCTCTTTTTACGCATTCTCTTGCACCATCGTGCTCTCCCTTTCCATGTCTAGCCTCAGTGAAATTCCAAAAATGTTGTACACCGCTTTCGCATGCATCCTAGTCAACCAATAGAACATCCTTGCATTCTTAAATTGTGAGGAGCAAATATCTGACCATATTATGTGTTGGTTGTATCGTATGTTCCTTTCCCTTAAATTGTCATAGAAAACTTTAAAACATCCTTGCACAAACTTTGACGAAGGTGTACGATCTTCACTTATGTAGAAGTGATACTCTCTTACAACCTTTCTATCCTTCTTTGTGCTATCATCTGCATGCATGAATGCTATGTGTGCAAAAATAGAAACTTGTATAGAATGGTAATACATAGATTGCACTTGATTTTGAGGTTGTAGTGTATAATTTTCAGCAAAATAAACAATAGAGACAATGGTACCAAGAGGAAATGTGTCCTTACATAACTTGAATTTCTCATCTAACCATCGAGCTTTATGTGTATGCATTATGTACTCATAAACTATTTTCTCTTGAAACATTCTCATAAATTCAGCTACACATATATCATTTTCGCTAACTCGCATCTCTTCAATTCTTTTCCATCTTTAACCCAATATGTCATTGTCTTGTACTTTCCAAAAGAAACTAGTTTCTTACCAATTTCATTTGTGCTACCCAAATGTAGACATCTTGGCAAATGTTGCAAACCACCACATGTAGCACAAGAACCTTTCAAACACATCATCTTATAATAAATGCAACCATCATCTCTTTTACATAGCACACTTGAAATAAATTTTGTTGGTGACTTAGGAGGTGCTTGTATATTTTATTCATGTAAAACATTGTTAATGTGCAAAGTACAACATATATGATGATAAATATCATAGTGCTTGGAAAATTCAATAAGCATCGTACAACAACATGTGGTGCGTGCATGATTAATCTTAACCAAAAATGTTTTGCTATTTCAAAAAATCTTTGTCTGATTCTTATTTGAGGAAAATTTTGAAGGAATGTTTTATAAATTTTTGTTTGAGTCATATCCAAATAGTGTTTGGCATGTGGCTCACAATTTCTAGATCCAATTCGCCTTCTAACAACATCTCTTTGGTTAGGCAAAACCCTTGTGTTGTCATGCCAAAAAAATTCAATTAATGTTCTTAGTGCATCAACAACAACCTTGTCTTTGCATGGTAGTCTACCTGAGAATGCCCAAAGAGAATTATTGTTAGGATCCTCTATTTTCTCCCGCCTCTCTAATGCTTTACGTAATTTTGTTGTACTTATGTTTAATGACTTACCTGTTTTGCTTATCAAACGATCTTTTTTTATTTTCTTGCTCATTATGGTTGATGTAATAACACATCGAGTAGCATTAGAATCTTTAGTACGTGATTTTGAACCAATATCTTGATATGCATCAAATAGATTTCTCACAATAGTTCTTTCACTATTACTTTTGGATGATATTAGGCCTAGAATTTTCATTGTCTCTCTAAAATTCAAATTTTTAATCATTTTAAAAATTAATTGGCATCTTGCAGTTTGATTTCAGTTTTCAAAATAGTTTTGCCATATTCTTTTAACCATTATTCTACAAGTTCGTTCATTTATTTTATCAGGCATTGGCTTAAAAAATATTATTATCGATGTCAATTAGATGCTTTGGTTTCCTACAAATGATTCTAGGAGGTGTTAACATTAGTGTATTGTGTGCATTAGGTACATTCATCGCATCAAATAGAGTCGGTGTATGTTCACCATTTAATTGATTATTCATTGTGGTATCTTCTTCAATTGCATTAGGTTCATTTGGTAAATCAAATGTTGTTGGTGGGTAATTGCACAAATATGGGGGACCAAAAAGGGGTCTTAAGATGCCACCTTTTTTTTAAATCAGCAAAGTCTGAACTTCGACGAGAAATTGAAGATAGGTACACTCAAAATTTGAAGATGCAACAAGAACAAAAGTTGAAGTGCTCTGAATCTAATTTCTAAACTACTAATTTGTTTTGAAAATGGAGGAGATTAAGGGTTTCAAAAAGGGGCACCATATTTATTGGTCCTGTTTTTCCAGAAAAAATAACGTTGCACGAAATGTGGTGCCCCTAAAATGTCAACTTTTTTTTAGAATTTTGCAAATCGCTCCAATGAGAAAGTAGCTAACACATTGAAGTTTATGCCAGATTTTTCATCTAGGTTTTTTACGAATATTTGAATTTTTACAAATTTCTGAAGTGAACATGTCCTAAAAAGAAAAAAATTGTGAAAACTAATCAAAAATCAGAATTTTTTTCAAAAAAATTGTGTAGAATGGAGTCCAATTTCAAAAAATGTAATTTGTTTCAAATTCGATAAACGGGTAAAAATCTATGGCCAAAATACAACATGTTGGTTTTTGACAAAAATCGGACATACTAACAAAAGAAATTAAGGATGAAGACCTTAACATCATCAAAAATTGAAAATAATTATATGGATGGATATCTAAGAGAGATCTTAAAAATTGTATGGTGTTTTTTTTTATTGCATTGAAACACATGCAAATTTGACGGAGAGCACAAACAAAAAAGTTATAAATTTTTAATATTTGTTGGAAAACATGTCTCAAGCATGAGAAGGGTGTCCAAGCCTTTGGGTTGGATGACCAAGGAAAATCCAAGTCTTTGGCTTGACGTTTTCCAAGGAAACACATTTGTCGTGTGCCAAATTTGGCACGCACCAAAGGAAAAAAAATTAAAAAATCACTTGGCACATGCCAAATGTATTTCATAGCATTTTTGTCATCTTAAAAAGAACCAAGTGTTCTCTTTCCAAATATATACATAAAATATAACATTTATATTTTACCTTTCTTATACTTTAAGTTATATTTTATGTATATATTGTCAAGATGTTTGAGAGTGGTTCCAGATCTCTAGGAGCTATAATGCAGATTCTAGTTTTTAGAGTATTCATATAAATTTTAGTAATCAGCATGCTCATATCAGCATTATCTCTCTCATCTCTTCTCTACATTCCCCCTCTCTCTTCCTTAACCCTTGCATCTCTCTCTCTTAGGTCTCTCCCTCTCTACTTCCTTCCCTCTTAGGTATCTCTCCCTCTCTTTCCCATCTCCCTCACCGACTCTCTCTCTTTGGCCTATCCCTCTCTTTCCCCCTTTCACTTGGGGTCTCTTTCTCTCCCTCTCAAGTATTTCTATATCTCACTCTCTCCCCCTCTCTTAGGTGTCTCTCTCCCATTATCTCCCTTTCCCTCCCCTCCCTTTCTCTTCCTCTCTCAAGTTTCTCTTTATTTCCCTCTATCTCTATTTTTATCTCTCTCCCTCCTTCTCCCTTTCTCTTTCTCTCAAGTCTCTCTCCCTCTCTCTTTATTTCTCTCTTCCATTATTTCTCTCTCTTTCCCTCTAACTTAGGTCTCTCTATATCTCCCCCACTCCCTCTCTCTCTCTCCTCCTCTCTCAAGTGTCTCTATCTCAATCTTTCCCTCTCTACCTCCCCATCCCTTTATCTTTATCTCTCGAGTCTCTCTCTTTATCCCTCCCCATATCTCTCTCTCTCTTTCCCTTTTTACCTCTCTCCCTCTCACCATCTCTCTTTCCCTCTTTCCCTCTCAAGTCTCTCTCTATCTCTTTCTTTCTCTCTTTTTCTCTCTCCCTCCCCTTCCCCCTCCCTTTCCCCCTCTCTCTAATGTAGAGTGGATTGTCTCTCACCAATTTGTGCTACCTTGTCTATGTATCTCCTCCAAGCTACACAAGTACCATCCAATGATTCTACACCTCACACCCTCCAAGGGTCTGCAAGACTTACCCTATTTGGCCTTCCCAAGGTCCTTAGCCTAGGATAATCTCTTGTTGTTTTGTGAGTTCCATTTTCTTGCTTCAGAGACCTTGTTTTCCCACACTCTTTCACACTCAACCTGAGAATTCAACCCCTCTACCACAAGATCTTCATTCCCCACACTACAAACATTAGTATGGATGACTTTTTATGGGTTCCCAACCCTAATCCTTACTCAGGAGTTTTTTACACTTAACAGTTTGGTGCTTTACAAACAAACTGCACTTTTAGGCCTAATCGGTTCTAGTAGCCCAGTCAGCGAGGTATTATGTATTCACCGGTTGAACTTCCTAAACAACACTATGAACTCTTTTTCATTCCAGACACCCTTTTGGGGTTTACATACAATATCTCAAAATCAAAGGTGGGTTTTGTCTCTAACATATATAACCCTTACCAATTAACTAGACCTAATTGCCCCTTTCTAGGCCTTAAAAATAGGGATTGGTTAAAACTCCTTCACCAGTCTGATTTCCTGACTGAATTGATAATATTTAGGGGTATGTGCTTCCATATGGAATTAAAAACCTATCATACTTCTCCTTCACCCACTGGACTCACCCAATTAAGGCATGTTATACATCATTTCTAACGCTTGCCAACTCAATGTGTCAAGCTTAGGGTATGTGGAAAATCTCTGATTTGGCTTCCCCAAACTCAAAACCAAAAAGAAAAAATAAAATAAATTGCAACCTAACATTCCATAAGGTTTTAGAGAGGAAATCCACCATGGAACGTTAGGTTGGAACCATTTTTCTCTCAAAACCCTAGTTTTTAGGGCTCTTGAACCTGCCTGCAACAAAATGGAGTTTATTCACAAACTATAACATTTCAAGACTCCAAATCAAAAACAAAAATGAAGGTAAGACACTAGACTAATAATCCATGTTCTTATTTTGGAATTATTGATCCGTACAGATGGTACAAACTTGCAGAGAACAACAAAACTTGGAAGAACACACCGAATGGGAAACCAAAACTTGTGTATTTGCCTTCAGATATTCAAAAACTTTCAACAACTTATTGTCATCAGTCTTTCCGAGCCTTATAATGGCCTTGGAGTAGTTACAAATGCTCACAACTGATTGTGTCAACCAACTAACCGTTGGAGTATGAAAATGTTGCAAAGTTGCTATGAGCAACTTTTGCAAATTGTTGCATAGGTGAGAAACTTTGATAAAATCCTAACTTGGTCATTTTCAGATGACTGATATGATCTTAACAATCTAAAAACAACATCAACCAACCCAAAAACAACTTATCCTATTAGGTTCACTACCTGGCACCCTTAAGAGATCACATTCCAAAATTGGTCAAACAAAGACTCTTAGGGCCCTTACAATCATTTGAGCACACACTCTATGGCCTCTTGGCCTTATTACAAAACCAAAAAGCATAATTCCAACATCCTAGAAACAATCTCAACAAAAATTGCTAATTGCCCCTACACCATACTCTCGGGGTAGGAAAAACTCAAGTCCCTTGAGTGGATAGGGCTTGAACACTGGTTTCAAGCTTCAGTATATCAACTTCAGACATCCATGTAGCGTCAGATTCAGGGAGACCTATCCATTTAACCAAGTAGTCTCTATAGAATCCTTTCCTAGTCCTTTTGACAATCTTGGAATACAAAATGCAATCCAATGTCACAGGTTGGCTTGGAGGTAGGTCTTGTATCCAATCTACTTCTTCAGCAACATTAGTCTCTTCTTGGTTTGCAATTAACTGAGTTCCTTTATACTGGAACAAATCACATACATTAAAGATTGGTGGTATTCCCAAGTTTCGTGGTAGTTCCACCTCATAGGCATTATTGCCAAACTTATGCACAACCTTAAGAGGTCCAATCTTCTTCATGCACAATTTATTAGGCTGACCCTTAGAAATTATTTCCTTTCTCAGATAGGCCATAACCAGATCACCTACCTTGTAGTGTACTTCTCTTCTTGTTTGTTTTTCTTGTGTCTTGTATTTCTCATTGTTCTTCTGCAATGTTTTCTTGAATTGTTCATGGATCTCCTTCATATTCTCTACAAAGTTTTCACCTTGAGAACTCCTATTGTCCATAGAACTAAAGTCTCTGAGTTCTAAGATACCCCTTGGATGACATCCATATACTATCTCAAATGGACTCTGACCTATTCTTATGTTGACAGAGTCATTCTAGGCATACTCTATTTGTCCCAATACTAGATCACAAAGTTGTCCATGTTGTTTGGTGAGACATCTCAGTAAATTACCCAAGGACTTATTTACTACTTCAATTTAACCATCATACTGTGGATGGTATGCAGATGAAAAGGAAAGGTTTGTACCAAGTTTCTTCCACAAGGTTCGCCAAAAGTGACTCACAAATTTTGTATCTCTATCACTCACAATGCCAAGTGGTAAACCATGGATCCCTACAATCTCTTTGAAGAACAACCCTGCTATGTAGGAGGCATCATTGGTGAATTTTCAAGGCACAAATTGCACAATCTTGCTGAATCTATCCACTATGACATAGACATTGTCATATCCTCTTGGATTTCTAGGTAAACCAAGAACAAAGTCCATACTCACACACTCCCATGGCCTTGTTGGTATGGCTAGAGGCTGATATAAACCTGCATTGCTGGAAGTACCCTTAACCCTTTGACAAATATCGCATTTCTCCACAAACTTCCTAACATCTAACTGTAGTCTAGACCAATGGTAGAACCTGCCAAACTGCTCTAAGGTCTTGTCAAGACCAAAATGTCCACTTAGACTGCCTTGATGCTTCTCCTTGATGATATTGTCTCTCATAGAGAACGGTGGTATGCAAAGTAGGTGTCCTTTAAACAATAAGCCTTCCTGCAACATAAAATCGAAATAGGAAACATGATAAGCATTAGCAAACTTTGAGCAAACATCATATGCTTCACCAAAATCTTTGTCACCTTGTTAGAGATCTTTGAAGTCATTTAACCCCACACTTTGTAGTTGTAATTATTGAATAGTTAGAACCCTTCTAATTAAGGAATCTTCTACCTTATCAGTGACTCCTTTCTTGTACTTGATGGAAAAGGTGTAGGCCTGCAAATACT
Organism: Cryptomeria japonica; assembly: GCF_030272615.1. Taxonomy (NCBI): domain Eukaryota; kingdom Viridiplantae; phylum Streptophyta; class Pinopsida; order Cupressales; family Cupressaceae; genus Cryptomeria; species Cryptomeria japonica. Next base: position 772,137,365 of record NC_081408.1, read on the forward strand.
CAACACACTTGAGGTTTCTTTGATTCAATTTCTCCTGCCCATTCAAAAAACTAAGTGCATGATTATCAGTGTAGACTATGAACTCTTTAGGTAACAAATAATGCCGCTACTTCTTGAGTGCTTGCACCATGGCATATAACTCTAGATCATAGGTAGAATACTTTTGTTTTTCCTCATTGAGCTTCTCAAATAAAAATGCAACCAGGTGACCTTCTTGGCTCAGAACGACCCCTATAGCCAACTTGTTGGCATCACACTCCATAGTAAAGAGATGATTAAAATCAGGTAGCCTAAGGTAAGGAAGTTCTTCTACCTTTTTTTTTTAGCAACTCAAACCCCTTGTCTGCTGCACTAGTCCGCTTAAACTGACATTTTATTCCACCTTTGATGGTGTTCAAGATAGGTGTACACACATGGCTAAAACCTATAATGAATTTCCTATTAAAAGAAGATGAACCATGGAAAATTCTTACATCTCCTATTGACTTCAGAGTAGGCCAATTTACTATTGCTTCCACTTTTGATGGATACATTTATAAACAATCTTGAGAAACTACAAAACCAAGATACACCAATTCATTTTTGAATAACTCACATTTATCCAAGTTGATCATCAACTTTTCTTGATGTAGCTTCCTCAAAACTTGATTTAGATGTTTGATAAACTCCTCCTTTGACCTACTAAAAGTCAAAATGTCATCAAGATAAAAAATGACAAACTTACCAATGAACTCTGCAAGAACCTCATTCATGAGTCTCACGAAGGTGCTAGGTGCATTTGTAAGCCCAAAGGGCATCACCAACCATTCATATAGCCCCTCATTTGTTTTAAAGGTTTTATTTCATTCATCACTAGGTTCGATCCTAATTTGAGGATAGCTTGATTTCAAATCCACCTTAGAAAATTACCAAGCTCCACCTAGGTAGTCTATTAGATCCTCAATCCTCGGCCTTGGAAACTGGTATCTAATTGTGATTTTTTTAATGGCCCTTGAATCAGTGCACATCCTCCACTTACCATCTTTCTTAGGTGCCAAAACATTAGGCACTGTACATGGACTTAAACTCTTCTTTATCGACCCCTTATCTAGCAATGCCTGCACTTGCTTTGCTATTTCCTCATTTTGAGTAGGTGCCATTTTGTAAGAAGCTTTGTTTGGCAAAGTTGAACTAGGTATGAGGTCTATCTGATGGTTAACATATCTCATAGGGGGTAAGGCATATGGTATCTCATTGACAACTATGTCTTTGTACCGGTCTAGTAAGGTCTACAGCTCTTGCGGTATAACTGGTTTGGTTTCAGTCTTTGTCTCTTCTTTGGGTTTCACTATAAGAGAACATCCTTGGTTCCCTTCATGCTTCAATAATTTCAAGAAATATTTCCCACTGAGTAATATAACACTTGATCCAACATGTCTTTCTTCTCCTTGATCAATCAAAGGATCCATTTGAAACTTTCTACCCTCCTTGGTGATAACATAGGAATTCTTTTCACCATCATGTATGGCTTTGACATCATACTACCAAGGGCATCCTAATAGAAAGTGAAATGCATACATGGGTAATATGTCAGATAGAACACTATCCTTGTAATCCCCTATTTCAAAATCTACCCAAGCTTGCTCATCTACAAGTACATGTTGACCCTTACTCAACCAAGATACCTTATAGGGGGTGGTATGTGGCAACCTTTTCAATTTTAGTTTGTCTACCATCTCAACTGCTACAATGTTCTCAGTAGACCCTGAATCTACTATAACTTTACAAATATTACAATGAGATCTGCAGGTGGTTTTGAAAAGTGTCTTCATTTGTGTAGGTTCTTTGGACTATGGTCCCTTCAACAAGGTCCTTCTTAGCATCAGGTTCTCTCCATCTAGGACTGGTCCTGCCTTGCTGATTGATGAGGTAACACTTTCACAATCCTCTTCTTGCACCAACTAAGTTCTCATGTTTCCCATGTGAGAGCTTGAAGTCTTTTTAGGACATCGGCTCATGGTATGCCCCACTTGATGACAATGGTAGCATTTACCAGTGAAGACTGTGGTTCCTCTTCCTGAACTGCCAAATCTGCCTCTATGGTTATTTCTCGCTCTAGAGTTACATTTGAAATATCCTCCTTTGTTAGGATTATCACCATCATTCTCTGATTGATTTCCTTCTTCATTCTTGTTGGGATTATAGCCCCTTCCAAAGGTGCCTTTTCCTCTATAACCTCTGGCACCTCTACCCCTTTGATTATGTTCACCTTTCCTTTTGATCTTATCTTCTGGTCTCAAGGATAACTGAAAGAATTTACGTACTGTGTCAGGTTCTATCATGTTGATCTCATCTTGGATGTTTTGCCTAAGGCCATTTAAGTACCTTGCAACCTTCTCCACTTCTTCCTCTTGCTTCCTAGCTCTTAGGGTAAGTTTGTTGAACTCCTTTGTATAAGCACTCACATTCATTTCTCTTTGTTTCAAATTTTGCAACTTCTTATGCATCTGCACCTCATAATATACCGGTAAGAATCGAGTTTTAATTCTGATCTTCATTCTCTCCCAAGAGATGATCTTCTTCCTCCCAGTTTGTTCTCTTTCTTCTTGCATCATGTTCCACCACACTAGGGTTGATCCCTTCAATCTTGACTTGGCCAAATTGACCCTCTTTTCTTCTGCAACTTTCTTGTATTCAAAATGATTGTTCAAGGCTTCTATCCAATCCAATAACTCTTCGTCATTTAGGCTTCCATTGTACATAGGTAAACCTTCTATGTTGTCTTTATTGAGTGACTTGAGGGCATCCAAGAAGATCTTTTGATCTTTGTCCAAATCCTTTTTTGTTATGACTCCTATCACATTTGCATCTTCATCATCAGTTTCACCACCCCATTCAGTGATCTTGCCCTTGCCTTTCTTGCTTTCTTTCTCTCGAGATTTACTAAGCATATCTTGGACCAACTTCTTGATGGCCTCTTGGCTCATTTCCTCTGGTGGCATGCTTTGGCTTCTGACTCTACCTTTGGGTCTGACATACACCACTTTGTTCAATCAATTGTCTTTGATACCGATCTGATGTAGAGTGGATTGTCTCTCACCAGTTTGTGCTACCTTGTCTAGGTATCTCCTCCAAGCTACACAAGAACCATCCAATGATTCTACACCTCACACCCTCCAATCGTTTGCAAGACTTACTCTCTCTAGCCTTCCCAAGGTCCTTAGAATAGGATAATCTCTTGTTGTTTTGTGAGTTCCATTTTCTTTCTTCGGAGACCTTGTTTTCCCACACTCTTTCACACTCAACCTAAGAATTCAACCCCTCTACCACATGATCTTCATTCCCCACACTACACACATTAGGATGGATGAATTTGGATGGTTTATCAACCCTAATCCTTACTCAGGATATTTTGACACTCACTGGTTTGGTGTTTTACAAACAAACTGCACTTTTAGGCCTAACTGGTTCTAGTAGCCCAGTCAGCGAGGTATTATGTATTCACTGGTTGAAATTCCTGAACAACCCTACGAACTCTTTTTCATTCCAGACACCCTTTTGGGGTTCATACAATATCTCAAAACTGGAGATGGGTTTTGTCTCTAACATATATAACCCTTACCGATTAACTAGACCTAATTGCCCCTTTCTAGGCCTTAAAAATAGGGACTGGTTAAAACTCCTTCATCGGTCTGATTGCCTGAGTGAATTGTTGATAGTTTGGGTTTTGTACTTTCTTATGGAATTCCAAACCTATCATACTTTTCCTTCACCCACCGGACTCACCCAATTAGGGCATGTTATCCATGATTCCTAACGCTTCCCAACTCAACATGCAAAGCTTAGGGTATGGTGGTAAATCTCTGATTTGGCTTCCCAAACTCAAAACCAAAAATAAAACATAGAATACATTGCAATCTAATATTTCAGAGAGGAAATCCACCATGGAACGTTAGGTTGGAGCATTTTACTCTCAAAACCCTGGTTTTTTAGGGCTCTTGAACCCGCCTGCAACAAAATGGAGTTTACTCATAAACTACAACACTTCAAGCCTCCAAATCAAAAAAAAAATGAAGGTAAGACACCAAACTAATAATCCATGTTCCTATTTTGGAATGCTCGATCTTGATAGGTTGTACAAACTTGCAAAGAACAACAAAACTCAGAAGAACA